>NC_084759.1:150471183-151684671 GCF_028858725.1 Colius striatus | reverse complement strand
TGCTGCCACAGAACAGCTGGATCCGACCAGCCGAGCCACCAGCACCGGAGCGATGAGCGGAAAGTGGGAAGATCAAAAAGTAAAACCACTGCGTTGGGGGAACTTGTGATTGAAAAGGTGCCAGAGGTGGGAGCCCTTTGTGGTACAGAGATCTTCCAGGGTAATGGAGCTTCATTTTTATTGGGTTGGATTTTGGGGTTTTTGGTTTGTTTTTTTTTGCCTGGGCATGCCTTGAGCAGTTTGTGACTGGTTAGAAAGCAAATAGCAGAATTTTGTCTCTGTTGACTGCTTGATCTGTTGCAGAGTCACCAAGTCAACAGGTTGGTTTTAGTAGTTGGACCTAGCAGGGCTGCATCTGTGTCTGAAAGATGTTTTGGGGAGCATGTATAAGAGGATTAAGAAATTATAAACTCATGCAGAATTGTGCCTAAGGCTGTTAAACACAAGCATGCAAATATAACCTTGAGGAGACCTTTAGCCTCATTTTGCTATGATGGAGTAGGACTGCTCCTGCTTCTTACACTTTTCCTGGGTATCTACCTCTAGTGTTGTTGAGGGGAGAGGCCAGATGACCTTCTAGCTGTCCATGGACCCTGTCTCTGTAAGATGCTTATAGCTAAGCTTTCCAAAGCACAGAAATCCATACATACACAGCCCTAGACTCCCCACATATGCAACCCTAGACCTCAAACAGCTGACAGGACTAGCCAGGCTGAACATTTGGCAAGGATGCTGCGTTATACTTGTACCACTACCAAAGCAACCCAAAGACCATGATTCTCAGCACAGGTGAGACCTTCCAGTACTTGTCTTTTCAGGCCACTATTTTGCAGCTAGTGTCAAGCCTCACCACTGTGGTTGTCTTGCCAGCAGGAGCCTAAAGGGGACAAAGTCAAGAGACCTGATTTCAAGTGCAGCAAAGAAGCAGGAGATTGCAAGAATGACAGGAACGGGAAAGAGATGCAGAAGAGAGATCCCATCCCAAATTCAGCAGTTAAATTCTCTGCTCAGTCAGCGAGACCTCCAGCATTGTGTTTAGGGTGCCCACTGCCACCCAGCGTTGATCTACTTGAAGAAAACATTTGTTTTATGCCAAGTGTTCTTTGCAGAGGACTTGGTTTCGCTGCAGGCATTCTGCACAAGGCCAATGGCGTGCAGAAAGCACTGCTGGGTCAGGGGCTGCTTGAATTGCTGCTGCTGCTTCTCAGAAGAGAAAAAGGCCTCGTTGTCCCTCTCCTCCCTTAGGGAGCACTTGGCATTGGAACGCTAATGCAAAATGAGACCGTGAACTTTGAAACAGGCCATCTGCAGCTGGAAGCAAGAACCTGTTGGAGCTCATTAAAAGGCAAGTGTAAACATCAATACAAACGAAGGGTAGATCTCAGCTACCCCACGGGCTCTTGTCTCTCAGAAGCTTCGAGCTTTGTGGATGAGAGGTTGTTTTGCAGGCAAAGGGAATAAGAAATAGTATCTGTTTAAAACTTAGGCAAAGGGAAGCCCTAATTTGTGTGTGCTGCACCATCGGTTAGATAATGCTGCCAAGGGTTTTGGAGGATGGTTTGGTGGGTGCTTCTTTCACAAGCAATGCCTACCTAAGTAGCTCTGCCTCCCCCTTTCCCCTTGCCAGAGTGTGTCACTCTGTCTGGGTGACAAACCGGACCACAGAACTGACCTGGCATCGAAATAAACCCACCAAAAGATAAACACAGTTACTTGAAACTCAGACCACTTGCCTGATCCAGTTCATTTCAAAGCCTTAGAAAGAGCTGCACAAGTATCATGGGGTGAGGGGAGGCTCTGCTGACATTGCCTCCAAATCCAATTTAAAACCATGCACACCCTCATATTAAGTGCTGGTACTTTGAAGGCCATTTGCCTGCCCATTGGGGCTGGGCAAAGAAATTTGCAGCTGTATCATCCAATTTTCCTGTGCAGCGATGGATCCTCCCACCTCTTTCTGGGAGCCTGAGAGCCCACAGCTGAGCATTGTGGCCTGGTTAATTCCTCTGCCTCGAGGAGCAGCTCAGACAGGAAGAAGTTTTCATTGCTGGGAGGGGTTTTCCAGCAGCCAGGTACTGCCAGCTCCCTGAAGACTCTCGCCACCTGTGTCCCAAGCTGTATCAGGCTGCAGAACGGCTGCTTGGGTGTGTGATGGCTCAGCTTTATCACCTCTGATGCTGCTTTTGTTCTGTTCTTGGCCATGCTGCAGCTGCTGCTGCCTTTGCAGGCACCTGAATGTCACTCCAGCAGCACTCAGTCATGCCTTCAGCTCTTTTAGGGCAAGACACCTCTCAAGGTGCCCCTTGCACCCATGTTCTGAAGGGACCAGGAGGAGGAGGATGTGGATCCTCTCTGGCATATGGCATGGCCTGGGAACAGCCAGTATTGCCAGTTGCCAGCATCTCTGCTGCATTGCCAGTTGCCAGCATCTCTGCTGCAGTTTCCTACACGTAGCTCTGAGCTACAGAGTTCAGGGTGTCCGGCAAACACACAATACAGACGCTGAGCACTTAACTTGTTTCTTTCCCTGTACGAGTTTTTGTGGGCTTTGCCTTTCATGGTTGCCCTTCAGCAGGCTCTAGTTACAGTATTCTGTTGGTGGTGAGGGATGAAGGAGGAATTCCCCTCTTGCTTTATTATTTCAGTATGCAGCACACGAATCCCTGTGTGCCATTACAGTGTTACAAAGTTTAATCCACCTGAAGGGAGTGCTGTATGCCACAGCTCCTTCATGTCTTCCCACTGACCCCTAGAGACCTCCATGGTCTCGCTGCTATAATCTGTGCTCTTACCTCCAAAAAGCATAATTTCCTTCCTTTGCTCCTAGGATGGATAAGGCTTTAAAATCTGCTTGTTGTTTTCTAATCGTACTCCTCCTTCCTTTTACTGCATTCACAGTTTCCCACAGAAATCCTCAATCCTTTTGTACCCATGTTTCCCAGCCCTTCAGAGGTTTGCATCCCAAGAGAGAGCTTATGCAGTCTCAAAGACAGCCTCAGCTTCTGTTTTGAAGCCAAATATTCCAGTCCTGAACTGCCTGCTGCTTTCTTGCTGGTTCTCCCACTGAATTCTCAGGCCTGCAGTAAGTGTCCTGCTTAGCTCAGATAAATGTTTTCTGCAGGTGCTGTGCAGTGTCACCTACACTGTGAGATGCCTTGGTGATGGCACAGGAGCTGTAGGTATGCCTGCGTTATCCTGCACACCTTCTGGAAAAAGAAAATGACTGAGACATACAGTTGCCTCTCTGATAGTCACCAAAGGCTAGATTCATTCAGCACTGAAGGTAAAGCTACCTCTGACTTTATGGTACAGGACAGGATCCCTGAAAGAATCCATGCGGAGATCCTGACAAGTGCATAGCACAGCTCTGCAAACTCACAGCCCAAATTGTGTCCTGATGATGAAATCTCCTCTTCCTAAGCCACCCTTTTCCTTTTAAGCAAGCGGCTCAGGCCACCTCTCAGCTGCTGAAATCCATCAGTGTGCAGGAGCTGTGCCTGGAGGCACTGCTAAGAATAGTGTTTCATAGCGAGGGGAAGAGAGGAGTGAGCCTGGAAGGGATCTGACCACTGCCACCACCACTTAGACTCCACTTCACTCTGAAATCAACGGCACAGCTGCTAAAACCCCAACGCTCTTGCCTTGCTAGGGCTACATGATCCCGTTACACTTGCCCTTCCCTCTCCTACTCCCGCTGCTGGGAGCACAGGGTCTGACCTCTCTGTCTGCACGGACTGAGCTGCAGGCTCCTGGAGCAGAGCACAAACACGTCCTCTCTCACAGGCAGCCATGTGCCAGCAAAACATCACAGAAACCACAGCTGTGTGGCACAGCCTTGTCCCTTATGCAATAGGTAATGATGGAAGTTTGTCTTATACAACCTTCCTGGCTTCTTCAGAGCACCAGCCTCTCCCCTGGCCCCATACACCCCAGGGGAACGGCAGAGCTGGGACTCCCGGCCCCAGCACCCTCAGGGTTTGGTTTTTAAAATCATATTGTAGGGGAAAAGGCTCATTGGGAAGAAAAAATTATTTGGCTCAAAAAAAAAAAAATCTGTTTGTTCCTCTGAGCTGTTTTGCTGTGTAAGCACACATGGGGCTTTACCTTGCTCCTTGAGGAACACAGACTGGGTTTTGGAGCGTATCTCTCTCTCTTCCTTGCTGGAAAGGTTATTTCACAAACTAAAAAAAGAGCCCCATAAATCTGTGATTTCTGCTAGTGCCTCTCTCCTGGCTACACGTTTCCCTACTTGCAGCAGGTCTGGCTGCAGAGAAGACAGGGCCAGAAATCATTGGAGGTTTGTTATATTACCTGCCAAGGCAATGTAGGGGACTGCTGGGCTCCCTGATGTTCACTTTGCAGGCTGGGGTTGGATTTCTCACTTCACTACAGCTATACTCATACAACAGCCAGAGATAAAAAACTGAATGTGGCCAAACAGCCTTGGAATTGGTCCTTCCCTGGAGCTGCTGCTGTGTGATTCCTACCGTGTCCCCCAGGTCTGACAGGGTGGCTGTGCCCCATATTAATAACCACCAAACAGCTGGTGTTTCTAAAACCATACCCGAAGGCCAGTTCTTGCTCTTCCACTGTTGTGTCTGTGGTCTCAAACAAGTCGTATAACTTCTCCGATCTCTCATAAATGGGGAAAACAAATGACTTTCCCATTTGCAGGATCTTGGCACTGGCTGAATTCATTAATGCCTGTCAAAAGGCTTGCTATCCCTTGAGGCGGGAGCAAGGCAGAGGTGAAATTGCATCCACTGTTTTGCCAGAATGGGCTCTTCCTCTGCCTGCTGGGCCTGTTAAGATGGGGGGAACTTTCCTAAGCATCTTTTGGCAACATTTTTGTGTAGAAACAAGCCCCACAAAGCCCCTAGGACAGCCTTCCATGGGCTCTTCTTCTGCCCTCTTTGGTGGCCAGGGCTGGGGGAAAAGCCCCTCGGCTCGGTCAAGGCCCTGCCACTCTGACATGTGCCCTTTCTGAGGAAAACGGGCCCTCTCTACACCTCTCTACCCCTCCTCCTTGCTGGAAACTTTATTTCACAAGCTTACTTCAAATAAAAACTGTAAATCGGTGGTTTCCACCAGTGCTTCTGTCTCGGATGCACACTTCCCTACTTGCAGCAGGTGTGGCTGCAGAGAGGACAGGGCCAGAAATCACTGGGGATTTCCACAATGAGCCCCTCACAAAAGTCCTGCCATCTGCCACCCAGCCTCGGCCAAGGCCCTGCGGTGCCGCCGGCGCTGGGATGCTGCAGCCCTGGGGTCGCTCTCCTGCCTCCCACATTGGATGGTGACGCGTCGGCCGCCTCGCAGAGCCTCCAAATGTCAGATAGGACGTGACCTCCAGTCCCCGTGGCTTTGTCGCCCGTGGCCACTAGATGGTAGCAAGCCCTGGCCGACGGAGCCGGGCCGCTGCTGCAGGGAGAGCCCCAGGCGGGTACCAGCGCCCGGTGGGCTCGGACCACCCTTGAGGGGCTTTGCAACCCTCAGCACGCCAGCGAGCCACCCCAAATCGTCGCCAAAAAACATTAGCCATGCGTATAAGCTTTTAGTATCTCTGTAGGCTGTTTATTTAAGCTTTAGGGAGAAGGGTTTGTGGTTTCATTCCGTTACTACTTCACTTGTAAAAAAGGCAATAAGGAATCCCGTGCTCTTTTTATAAAGCCTCCTGACCACTCAACATTAATGTCCATACCAGGGCTGTTGGCTTCACAGCCCTGGGGAAAGCTACAGAGAGCAGAGATTCGACCAACTTCAAGTGAAGTTATTGTGGCAACGTGATAGTTTCAGCCTGGGGAATATGACAGAGCGTGGTGCACAAGCAACAGCCTCTCATGTACCAGGAGCACATTTCTGTCGTGTCTGAAACCCATGTAAAACAGTAAGGTCAGTATTCAGGATCCTACCCAAGGCCGAGCCTGGGATGGTGCAAATGCTTGTTTGCTGCTGTAAGTGCTTGGGGAGGGAGGCTGCAGGTACGTGATCTCTCCCATCTCAGCCCTGGGCTGTGGAGAACAACAGCAGGAAGGAGCTGGAAGGTTCCTAAGCTGTCTCCCGTCAGTTTGACCTAGTTTGGGTAATCAAGAGTGGCCTGGTGTCTGCACAGGATGAAAATCAGGTTGAAATCTCAGCCTTGAAGCGTTTAGGATGTGGGTATTTTTGACATGAAACAAATTGATGCATAGAGGAGAGAGAAGGGGAGGAGTGCAGGGTCACAGGTTGACTTGGCTGACATGTAATGGCCAAAATTATCTGTAGGCTTGGATACCACCTGATACCTCCACTCTTCTTACCCACACTATTCCCTTTAAACCTGTATGTTTCTGAGGAGTGTGAGGCCCTGTGCTTCCATTCTCTTTCACTGACTCTGGTGTGTGAGCACTTCTCTCTCCTTGCAAGGGCAGAGCAGGGAGGCTGTTCCTGGGCTGCAGGGGCTGGGATGGGTGAAGAGGCAGCGATGCACCTCAGGTCCTGCAGCACCATGGAAGGGACCGTGGTATTATGTGCTCCACTCCTGAGCCCTGAGGTGGCTGTCTTCGGCCCTCAGCTGACATTTCTCACCTGCCAAGGCCTATAGTGTGTGGCCCAGAGTTTGAAGGCTTCATGGCAGCAGCACGTAGCTGGGCTTTGTTATCAGGCTGTGCTCTGACTGCAGTCACCCTCCTGAGAGGGAATAGTCACGTCACTGGTGTGCCAGGCTGTCATCAGTCCTGACACGACTGGAGGAGAAAGGCTGGGAGGTGTCCCAAGGCATACCCATGTTGTTTGTCAGGATATTTGGCTTGACAGAGGTAGCTGGAGACGTGAACCACTGTTTGGGTGCATGTTGAGTGAAGCCCTGCTGTGACCTTGTGCCTCTGGCCTGCTGCTAATTCCCGTCCTGCTCAGCTGTAGGTCTGTTGGCTCCAACACCCATGCTCAGCCAGCAGCTAATCCCGGGCACTCTCTGGAGCAGCAGGCAGAAGGACCCAAACAGCTCCCATATAGTTTTTGACCCTTTCCTCCATCCTGCAGAGCCTGTGGGGATGGCTGGGCCACTTTGAATATGGTTAGCTCTTAAGGACATGCCTCTCCTAACATGTGCTCTTCTCTATTACTAAATGGTGAATGTCACTCCAGGGGAAAAGAAGAGCCGGGTCAGCGGTGGAAAGACCTTTGGAGCAATGGAGCCAATGCTACCAGCTGTCCCAGCTTTTTCTCCTGCCTGCCCTTGGAAGTTCAGGAGAGAGGGAGGTGGGGTGGCCTTGCCAATGACAGTGTTCTTCAGAAATCTCCTGCCATAAAGCTTGACACTGTCTCCAGGTCCTTGGGAACGTGGGACAGGCTTCTGGCACTGTGTTTCAGCAGTGCCCTTTCTGTCTAGAGTGGGACGTGTGCCAGTCCAATACGGAAAGCAGAAATGATGCCATCAGTGGCACCCACAATAGCACCTGACCCAAAATAGCTTCCTTGAAAAAAAAAACCAGGGAGGCTGATTAGGTTAGACAAGCCTGAAAGAGAGTGAGACGTCCAGCTGCCGATTGACAGGTGTAGGTCTGTGAGCAGGGGCTATAAATCCCACGGGTGAGCTCACTAGACACCCTTTGGGGAAAGGAAAACGGCTGCAGGGAGCACTCGGGACCTGTCTTCAGTGAACCATGGGGCTCAGTGATCAGGAGTGGCAGAAGGTCCTGACCGTCTGGGGAAAGGTGGAGTCTGACCTCCCCGGCCATGGGCATGAAATTTTAATGAGGTAGGCAAGAAGCTTTGGTCCTAAGAGTAAAACTGAGAGCTTTTGATGAGAGACCAAGGAGAATGTGTATTTAGTACGGGGGCTTCTGTTTGTCAGTCAGTGTTTGTTTCAACAGGCTATTTTCTTTGTTGCAGGGTGGTAGTTTTTCCATTGCTACGGCTTCTAGGTTAGAAGTTACTCACAGTGTAAAGTGGCTGTGCTTCTGTTTCTGCATCTGTCTATGGGTGCAGGAGCAGGCCAGCGCTGCTTTCAAAAGAATGTGGGACTTTTATCACTCCCTCTGCCTCTGCTGGCAAAGCTCTGCTGTAGATCCTCATTGCCCAAGCACTGTGGTGAGACATGCTGGAGCAAATTGTGTGTCCTGGGCCTTCAGATGCTCTACAGCAAGTATGGGAGGAGGCAGAGAAGGAGAGGAGAGGAAAATCACCTCTTGGAATCTATGGTTTCAGTAAAACTAACTGTGAAGTACCTGGGTGTTTTCCTCTCCCCACTTGAGTCTCACCCAGTAGAGCATTGCCCATCCTGCTTTTTGTCCAGAAATCTGGGTGATAACAACGGTCATAGAATCATAGAATGGTTTGGGTTGGAAGGGAGTTTAAAGATCATCTTGTTCCAACCTCCCTGCCACAGGCAGGGATATGTTCCACTAGACCAGGTTGCTCAAAGCCCCATCCAGCCTGGACTTAAAACACTTCCAAGGTGAGGCCATCTGCAACCTCTCTGGGCATCCTGTTCCAGTGTGTCTTGTCCATTTCCTGATGATGAATCTGAGGTCTAGGTGTGAAACTAGGCACATCCATCTCCCTGCTTTCCTCCTCCATAATGCTGGTGTCAGGGAGTGCTCAGGCAGTGTCCACCTGAGTGGAAACCTGCTTCCTTGCTGTCCTTGGGATTTTATCCCCACAAGAGGGGAACAACCCAAGTGCCAGCAACAAGTCACAAGAACACAATCTGGAAGGGACCTCAGGGCTGCAGAGTGGAAAGCAACTTTGAGTAGGCACTGGATCCTAGCCTGCAGTTAAAGAGCAGCAGGGTGGACACTTTGATGAGGCCCTCTGCAGATCTCCCCTGCAGCCTGTGTGCAGTATGATGTGCTGGAAAAGTACAGATGCTGAGGAGACCAGTGGGGGGTTTCCTAGCCTAAGGACAGCTAAAGGAAAGGAGATCACACCACCAGGAAAATGCATTGAAAAGCTTTGAAAGCCTTTTTCAAAGGTGAGCCAAAACAGGGGTCTGTTTCATTAACCTTCTTTATCATGGTCCAGTTTTGCTGCCGTTGAAGGGAAGGGAGAGATGAGGATAGCTGGGTGGCAATGTGATGGCTCTCACCTCATGTAGTCCAGAGCAGGAATGCTGGAGGGGTATCAGGAACCTGAGCCCTCCCCAGCAACCCATAAGGTGGCTACTTTCGCTCTCAAAGTGCCACGAGATATTAAAGGCAGTTTCCAGCAGAAAAGATAATCCAATTTTTTCTTACAGGTGTCACAAGGCAGGGCATGGCATTAAATAAGTAGATGATACCCCTCTCCCCTGGCACTTTGTGTTCCCCAGCCAGCCCACGTCATTTCTTGTTCCCGCAACAACTTCCTGAGGGAACAGAGAAGCAGGGGAATCCCAGCAGCTATCTGTTTAGAAATGTATCTACACATACATTGTAAAGGGCTTCTTAGCAGCAGTCACATCCTGGGAAAATGTTTAGAAAATACTGATTCAACTGGATGTTTTCCAAAGGAAACATAAAAATACTCCTTGGAGGAATTTTCATGAGTCTCAGGAGTATATTGGCTTTGGCAGATGTGATTCAGCCATAGCCAGACATGATGGAGGGAGGCTTTTAGAAATAACTCCATCCCTTTTCAAGGTGCAAGTTTTTTTTTGTCTCTCTGGGTGGGTCACAACCTATGTGATGGAAAGATACGGGAAAAACACAAAGGCTGACGGTGGTGTGGTCAGCACCTGGTAGAGAATAGAAATCCTTTGAAGACCTTTGAAAATGAAATGCCAACAAGGACTGACCGCTCATCTACAGAATTGGTTTTATGCAGAAGAGTTTTTCCATCTGCTTGAGATATTTGTGAGGTTTAATCTATACTTAGATCACACAGTGGAGAGTCTGGCCTTTGTGACAACATATTTAAGAGGAACATCCAGTTCTAGATGGGACTCAAGCCCTGGTAGTCCCAGCAGCAGCAGCTGAGGGCAGAGCAAGCATGCAGTCACACTGCACTGTGAGAGGGAGGCTGCTTTCATCGCTGAGGTTCTGGGCTGGAGCTCCAGACACTGCTGCAGGTAACTTGGTGAGCCACTTCACTAATATGAACTGTGGGGCCTGTAAAGACAGGCATTGCTTTTGCTGGCACTTCCACTAGTTGGATTACATCCATTAGAGGGTATAATACCTGAAAATAAACTTGTGCAAGGGAGCTGATGTCTCTCAACACCTCATTATTAGACTGCTCCTAATAATAAGAACAGGCAGTATCTCCTTTTCACCTCGACTCTAGGACTCTGGCAAGGAAAAGACATTTCATACTAGTTCTGTTGCCAGTGGTGTCTGCACCCTGTCTCCTAGGAAATGCAGCAGGGAGGAAGCAGTGGGGACAACACTAGCTTGTCTTTTAGCCACTCTTCCACCTTCTTGATTTCATTTCCATTTTGGGATCCCGGTGCCTATGTTTAGCACTGCATGGCATGGCACCAGCATGTCTGAGGGCCCATGCACTTGCTCCCAAGGACCCTCTGAGGTGCCGTGGTTCCCAATGGCAGCTGCGATGAGCTATGGTGTGGGAAAAAAAGGACAGAAACCAAAGTCTTCCATGTCTGCAATCACAGGATAGGGATTTCAGGTGATGTTCAAGAACACCTGAGCTTCAGATGTGAGATGGGCTGCTCCCCCTTTTTTTTGTGTGTATGTGAGAAGACTCTAGAACTCTCCTTTCCTGGTCACTGCAGAGATGGGCTGGGAAGAGGGTCCAGGAGTTGGCTTCTCAGGTTGGCTCCTCAGCAAGGCAGGTGTCTTAGGTTTTAGTTTTCCTTCAGACGATTGCAGGAACTCACCTCTCAGTACCACAGCCAACCTTGGCTCTTGTCTCTGTCTTAATACAGTTGAGAGAACCTCGAGGGCTGATGTCAAAGAGTTAGCAGAGCTATATTAAAAATAATATGGACACTTGCTCTGTCACTCCAGTGGGACATATTTAGGGCAGTGTCTCTGTCACAGCCAGTGGGAATGGGAAAGGACAGTGATGTTAGGACACCTGTAAAAGGATGGGATTAATGCAGATGTAATACTCAAAGGGAAGTATGTCAGGAGCTTCTAGTCTCCAAAGAAAAGTGGCTTTTCCTCACTTGTTAATGATTAGAAAGCAGACTGTACAAAATAAATACAAAGGAAGTTCTGCACACAGTGTCATCAGGTTGTGGAACAACCTCTCAGAGGAAGGGTGGAAAAAACCCCATATGCTAGATTCAGAGTAGGGGCAGACACTTCCCTTGCTTATATACATGCTGAGAGCAGTGGTTGGGAATGGTGGTAAGGTTGGAAAGGATCTAAAGTGTCAGGGTTCCCAGATTAAAGTAGCCTCTATTAACAGAGACTAGCTAAGAGCTTTCTTTGAGGAGGGCAGTGGGTTATCATACCTTTGCCTGACCATATACTCTGAAATAGCTGCAGCAGCTGGACCACAGCTCTGGTCTGGATAGCAGCTCTTTCAAGTGTCCCAAGTCCTTCTCCTTTTGTCCACAGACTCTTTAAGGACCACCCTGAGACCCTGGATCGCTTTGAAAAGTTTAAAGGCCTGAAGACCCCTGATGAGATGAAGGCCTCTGAACAAATGAAGAACCACGGAGCTACCGTCCTTACCCAGCTGGGCAAAATCTTGAAGCAGAAGGGTAATCACGAGGCAGAGTTGAAGCCCTTGGCTCAAACCCATGCGACCAAGCACAAAATCCCTGTCAAATACCTGGAGGTATGGAAAAGGGCAGGGGGGTCTTGGTGTCTGGTGCGTAGCGAATGTATGCAAGACAGCTATGTGAGAGTTGTGCTCTTTTTTGCTGATGGCTAGTTGGACTTCAGTGAGCTCTCCCTCAAGCCTGAGGTGTCTGTGTATGGGCAGGAGGAGGAGGCACAGAAAGGGCTCGCGGTATGAGCGTGGTATGCGAATATCCAAGTTTAGATTTCCCATTCCAGATGCCACATGCAGTCTGAGCAACCCTTGACAGTAACAGACCAGCCCATGCGGCCTCTGCATGCCTGGGAAACTACATTACATAAGAATCATCAGTGGCTGGATACGAGGGACTTCCCATTTTTGAGTAAGCCCAGGAGGATCCATTGGTGCCCAAGACCCACAAAACTAACTGTCGAACAAATGCAGGGCATGAATTTTCAGCCTTAGTGGATGAGGCAGACAAAGAGTTGGAAGGGCCGTGGTCTACTGAAGGTCATGAAGCAGATCAGCGTCAGAGCTAGGAATAGAGCCCGGTTCTTCTGCCCAGCTCGGGCTCCTTGCATGCTAGACCTCACTATCTCTCCAGAGACTGTGGGAAGGGCTGCTGAATTAGCTTGGAGATATTTCCAAGCTCCGCAACCTATTTCTTAGTGTGGCTTTTCTGAAAATAAATCTTGAGTGTCCTTTCAGTTTTTGTGGTTTGTTTTTTCCCCTCTCTCTTTGCATCCTCACAGTTCATTTCTGAAGTCATTATCAAGGTCATTGCTGAAAAACACGCTGCTGACTTTGGGGCAGATGCCCAGGCTGCGATGAAGAAGGCCCTGGAGCTGTTCCGGAATGACATGGCAAGCAAGTACAAGGAGTTCGGTTTCCAGGGTTAGCACATACGCACAGAAGAACACCACGATAGAGACCTGGGCCATGCATCTTAGAGTAGCTTCCCCGGCACTATTTTGGACCTCTCACTATTGGCCATCCAAGACGTGTGGGAAAGCTTTGATGAGAGGCCAAGAGTCACTCCAGGCAGCGTAGAGGCACTCAAGAGTGATATCCATGACAAACCGTTGTTTCCTGGCTTTGTGTACACAAGAGAAATAACCCGCTTTCTTAGGAAAAATAATGTTACCTGTGAGCTTCTGCCTATCCTGTCTCCTTTTCCTTTCTCCCTCTTCAAAGCACAGTCTTACGTGATAGGCAAATGGCATGGCCAAAGACGAAGAGATGTGGAGGATCAAGGAGGTGCATTGAGGAGTGTGGTGAAGGAGTGAGCGAAGGGATGACTCAAATGGGATGTCAGAGTGGGAAGCAGGGACACAGCGTCCCATTCCTCCCACAGGTGAGACTGTTACCAGGTTACTGTGGAGAGCTTCCAGCAGAGTTATTACCTTGATTTGTGGGGGTGAATGCAGCCATCGGTCTCCAAGGTCTGACAGCTCAGAAACTTGCATTAGTTCTAAACTCACATTAGCAAAGAGCAGCAGCACTCCCTGCAATCTGTAGGTTTCTGGCAGCCGCTGCTACGCGTCTCAAGTTCTGTTGCACTGGGAAGTAAAGTACGTGTTTCTCAGAAAATAAAGATTCCTGCACCACCGTTGCTTGTTTTTCTCCTGGCTTTACAGGAAACTCCAGCGGGGGGGAGGGAGAAAGCGGAAAGGTGCTTTGCATATGTGTCTGCCCCCCTGCCACATCCTGCAGTGTCAATCCTTGCCCTGAGCGGCATGTGGTGTCGGCTTCAGCCAGAGGACTCAGCCAGGGGCACGTGGGTGTCGCTGTGGGGTCACGACCTGGTTACCAGACCCCACCACATGAAACGGCAGCCTTGACTCAGCACCTCAGAGCTGAGAGAAGCTCCTTGACTAAAGGCCACAGCCACTGCTGTGCTGGGGGGAAACGTGGTGAGGGAAAGCTCTTTGCTTATTCCCAGGAAGGCGGCGCAACCTCGGCTCCCAGCAGCAGCACAGTGCGTTGATCCCTCCCGGCAGTGGGGAGCGGGGCTGATCAGCCCAGGAGGGAGGATGCAATGGCAATGTGTGCTCCTAAGAGCCAAGTTCTGGTTTCTGTATCATCTTACATTTTTGTTGAGGTGTCTGTGCAGAGGCAGTGCATGATGCACGGTGCTTAGAGAGGTATGCTCATATCCTGCGGGAGAGCTTGAGGGCTGGGCACAGAGGCAGGGCGCCTACCTCTGCCCATTGCCCTCTCCCCAGCCTGGTACCACAGTGAGGTATTTTACTGAGGTGGGGAGAGGCTGAGGGCCACGTTTTGCCTAAGGTTGACCAAGGGTTGACCAAGGGTTGGTCAGGAATGGTTGGAGCCTGATAAAGAGGTTTTGAGGGCAAAGTCTTGACCTGATACCCAGGTTCACGGCAGACCAGCTGACTCTTTGGGAACTTTGTAGTTTCACTGTCTGGAACTAGTTGGAGGAGTAGTTATACTTCACAGTGAGCACTGAGGTCTTAATTCCCTCCTCTTCCTCCATCCCCATAATCCATTTTAGGACCTTAGCAGTAGGGCAATGTAGTCTCTTCTGGCATAGGCACTCAAACCGTCTCCATGTGGAAAGCAAGGTGAGTGAGCAGTGTGCTGTCCTTCTGCATATTTGCACAGGCTCAAGATCGTGGCCGGCTCACATCGTGACACAGCAGCAGGGTGCTACAGAGGCAAGCAGCTGGACAATGGGAAAATATGTGGGGAAATAGGGAAATGCATGGAGTTGACACAGCTGCTCTTTTCTGGTATGGAGAAAGTAATGCCCTTTATGTCACAGAGGACAAGCATGAGAAAGAAAAATGAGGTGCTCGCTATCAGGAGCTGCTAGAGGGTCTGGGTCAAAGCACTCCCTGCTACACTGGGCATGGGGGAAAAGAGCAGAAGATTGAAGAGGAGAATTGTAAACCTGCTCAAGTGACTTGCAACCAAGGTGTCAAAAAACACATGCATCATCCTAATTGCTGTTTAGTCCTGCATTTTGACAAGTAGAACATCTGTGTTTAGCTAACATAGGTCTGTGATAGACTTTGAGGCACCCTATCAAACATGCTTGAGATTCCTGCCCAGCTGTGGGAAAGAACAAAGCGCAGTGGTAAACCACACTAGCATGGGTCCCTGATATACAGGGGAAAAATGGCAGGTTTGGTGGTCCTCTAGCATGGACACAGCTCCACAGTCCCTGTGTTCCCGCTCACGTGCCTCTGCTGTTTCAAGGATCTTCTGGCTGGAGAGTAAAGCAACTTACTCTTTGCATTTCAGCCATGGTTTTGTGGCTGTTCCTGTGTCCTGCCTGTGCCAGTGTTGCAATGGAGACAGAGGAGGAGTCACCAGCTCCCTTAAAAATCAATCCCAAACCAGCATGATGTGCTGCCTCTTTCAACAGGGCAAAGGCCACAAAATTTTAGTCTCTGAAAGGAGAGGAATGAATTCCTTCCCAGAACAGAGCATCTCTGATTTCTTGCTCTTTACAAATCCTCACTTTACTTCTGGGAGCTTACTTGGGCTTTCAAACTTTCAGACAGGGTAACAAAAGCATATGCTGTCACCTAGATGAAGTTACAGCCAGGTGTTCCCCTGGCTTAAGTCACTTGAATCATCTGACTCCAGTCTAGTCTCTCTGGCTTTGCGGCGAGGGCAACCTATTTAATTAAGGTCTAGGATTGCCTGTCCAACACAATAAGATTTCCTGCCAGTGACAACAGGCTCTGCTTTTAGGATTAAAAACTCTGCTATAGCAGCTGCCCCTGTCAGTCTGAGTGGGACTGGAGTTGCCTTTAGATATTTTTAATGCAGGGCAATGTGGGGGAGGAGGAGAGGTTTGCATATATGCTGTGCCTAGCTACTGGTTATTGTTATTACATATCATTATTATAACATTATTATTATTAAGTACCTGGAATAACTGTTGGTCCATTGGGAGCACTGATCCTTTGCTCTATGTCCCTTACCCCATGGTGACAATGCACTAGGGACAATGCACAGCCTTAAATCTTTGCTGGTCAGATGTGGGGCCCAATGTGGGTTTTATGGGTTTTTATGGTTGTGCCTACAACCCAGTGAAGATGTACTCTGTTGCTAGATACAAAAGTATCTAGCAACAGGACAAGGGGTAATGGGATGAAGCTGGAACACAAAAAGTTCCATTTAAACATAAGAACAAACCATTTCACTGTTCAGGTGAGGGAGCCCTGGCACAGGCTGCCCAGGGAGGGTGTGGAGGCTCCTTCCTTGGAGGTCTTTAAGACCCACCTGAACACGTTCCTATGTGACTTGATCTAGGTGGACCTGCTTCTGCAAGGGGATTGGGCTAGATGATCTCTAAAGGTCCCTTCCAACCTCTACCATTCTATGATTCTATGATTCTATGATTCTATGTGCTTGCTGAGATGAACCAGCAAGTTCGGATACCAGCAGAACTATCTGCAGCAGGCTTAGTGGGTTGGGAAGCTTGTGGTGAAACGTGTGTGCCTGCACCTTTGCTACTCTGAGTACTGAGTATGCCTTTGGCTGCAGTCCTGACATAGTGTAGTGATGTAATTCTCATAGAGTGAGCCTGTAAAGCTTCTGCAACACCCCCTGCTTTAGGGACAGAGGAAGTTTCGTATAGGAAAAGGGATGGTGAGGGCAAAGTTTTTTTCAGGTCCATGCAATATTGATTCAGCATCTTTGTTGGAGTCACCCTTTGCCCTGTGCTACTAGCACATGTAGCTTTTGTAGTTCATTTATGGGCAAAGTCCCTTAGTGGAGATAAACCATATCAGCAAAAACACTGACATTTTCCTGCCTCCTTTCCAGGAATAGCTTTACATGAGGCAGATGGGTCCCAGGGGCTGGTGCCCAGCCCCCCCTCCCTGTTAGCACCACTTGGTGTCACATACACGTTCCTGGTCACACCATGGGATGCAGACTGTGTGGCTGCCAGCTTCCTTGCTCCAGGAGGTACACACTGACCACAGCCAGCTGAAGTTTATGGCTGTCCTATGCTTTCCACACACTCCTGCAATTTCTTTTATGCTAATAATTCTGTTCCTGGCAGCAAACAGGTTATGTGCCTGCATCTGCCCTTAGATTGAAAGACATACTCACTGCTTTGCACTTGATGCGTTATTCTTCTCCCCCTTGCTGAGGTTTGCATGGCATGGCAGAGCTCCCCAGCAAGTCTTTCCTTCTGCCTGCTGATGCTGCCTGGCTACAATACACCTGTTAGTGTCAAGTGGCACTAAGGAGCAAATGTTGGGGACCACACTATTGACCCTGTGATCGTGTCCCACCTCAGTGGAAGACAGGGATGTGGCTCCAGTGACTATGCTAAATATTTAGCATCTTAGCATGAAGCTTGTGGCTTTCCTCATGTTTGCATTTCCCTGCAGGGCTAACATGAGGAAAGAGCAGGGAAGTTTCCAGTCCGCATCACAGTCACTGAACAGATACATCTGGTTTCTGGGTATTGAAGCACAAACAGTGCCTAAAGGATTTAATGTCTATATGACACTGTAATTCAATAAGAAGACTCAAATGCTCACCTATACCACATGCTTTCAGATGAGGATCATTTTTATCATGATCTCTATGCTTTCCACTACTTGGCCAAAACCTATCCCATATGTTACACCGAGGAAAAGAAACAATTGTTGGAGCCAGGTGTTTCTTTGATGTAGATTTGCTTGCCCATGGAGTTTTTTCCCAGAAGGTGCATGGCATGAAGACATGTCCTCCTCCTTCCTGGACTCATTCCTCTCAGGTCTGCTCAAGGCTTCATCCTTGATTGTTCAGGCTGCACAGGGCTTAACAATCAGTAGACTGAGCTGCTTCTCAGACTCAGCAGACACACATATGGATATCTACACACAAGGACCAAATTCACTACACACATCATTAGCAAAGCCCCTCTGTCCAAATCCTTCAGATTCCAGGGTGTTTGTGTTCTGGTGCTTCACTTGAGAGGATTATACTTATTAGTTCTCACATTGTGCTTACAGAAAGTATGGCAGTGAAAACAAGTTTAAGTTTTGTTAAAGTCTAACCAAGAAGACAGCCTGTGCAAAGACATGGCACCCTGAGAGTATTGGTAAATAGGGGACTGTGAAATTTCATGAAGGTGTGCTGGCAGAGCAAAAGAAACCAGCTGGAACTACAAGTAAGTGAAAAGAGAAATCCCAATCAGCCTCTTTTATCCATCAATCTAATAAATGAGCATTTAAGACAAGAAAGAACCACAACAAGGCAGCACATAAATACCTCCATGATCATAGGCACAACAAGCCCATCTCCTAGTCCTGTGACTTCTATGAAATCCTTATCCAAATATTAGTAAAGGTGACCTTGTGGCTTTTTAAAGCAGTACTTTATAGTCACTTGGCTGCGCTGCTCCTCCCAGTTTGGCTTTCAAACCTTGTAAATATACAAACAGAAGAGGCTGCCTCCACCTTACCCTGCAGTCCTACAGAGAGCACCCATGGTAAGCTATGGCAGACAGAGACAGGTTTGGGAGTCTGCCAGGCAAGGCAAGACTCTGCACAGGGCATACCAGCGTAGATGGGTGGACCAGGAAATGTGCATTTGGGATGGGGAAGGTGTTGGAGTCTCTGTTCCCCACACCAGTGTCCCAAGAAAAGCATCCCATGCTGAGACAAACAGGAGTTCAGTTGGCCTAAGCTGGCCAAATGGTCATTTGAGTTATGCCCATGCACAGACCCTTGCAAGTGCTGTGAGGTCAATGGGGACAGTCTGGATGTGAGGCTATTCCACTTCATTTAAGGCACTGGCTTGGGTACATGTCATGGGGCTGTGGGGCCCTATGGGTTTGCCCAGGGCTAGTAAGAAGAGGGTGTTGCTGGTATGACTACCCTTCAATCCAGCAGTAGACGTGACCCCTGAAGAGTTTTCCATTTAACTACCTCAGGTACTAAAAATGAGTACAACATAGATACCGTTGTCTAGGAATCTCTGAATCTCCCCAGGTTATGGGGCTAAGGGAGCTGTAGCTATATAGTTATTGGTATCCAAGGAGGCTACTTTAAAGCTAGTACTGGTGTGTATATCTTAGCTGCAGCCTTATGTCTGGAGTAGAGAAAACTATGCCTGTTTCCCATTTCCCCTCTCCAAGGAAAGCTTGTTACGAGTGCAGCTGCTGGGTCCTCGATCTTATTTTAGATCGTCCTTAAAGCAGGTTCAAATGTTCCAGTGACAGCATAGTTTTGGATGGAAGACCTTCTGGATTATTAGCACTTCATTGTCCATGTCTTTATGCTTAACTTGTGGATCTCCTGTTGTTTCCTAGTATGTATAAGTGCTTTTATTAATTGAAGTTTTCCTATATTCTGTTTTCCTCCCCCAGTACATCTGTTTCCTTCTTCAAGCTAAACTATAGCATCCAAGCTCTCACCAAAGGGGTGGAAAATTCCTGGAGCTGATACCCTCTCTAAGATCTGCCCAGGGCTTGCATGACAGCAAGCCTGTCCTCTTGGCTCTTGGTGAGATTTTTGGTTATCTGGAGAGTTAGCAGATACAGTGTCAAAGTAAGTCTGTATTTTTTCACTCACCCCTCAGCTGGATGAACAGCCTGGTGCCCTTTGAAGAATGTATCATGTCATGGATTAACTGTGAGCTGGTTGGGGAGAAAGGAGAAAGAAAGCAACAGAGCTTTGCCTAAACCAGCCACATTGTGTCCCTGCAGAGTCTGTGAGAGAGCCTGCACTGAGCAAAGGGTTTATACCAGACATGCTCAGACAAGCTGTACAGAGATGGAGGAAAAGCAGGCGGGACACACGTGCCATACTCGCAGTTATCCCCCACCTTGAGGGCAGATGCATCTGTGGGGTCATAGAATCATTTTTTTCTGGAAAAGACGAACGAAAAATGAAATGCAGGGAAATGAAGGCACAACCTCCTCCCCCCAAGGACTATTTACTGCCTTCTGAGAGCAATAGCGTCATTCTGAGACTCCCTCTGCTGTAACGTGATGGAGGGGGTTTCCTAACACAAGCTGGTAATTTGTGTGCTTTCCTATGGGGAAAGAGAAGGACTTGGAGCTTTCTCATGGTGCTAGCACTGTGGATGTGATACTTTCACACAGCAGACCCCATAAATCATGAGAAAGAAACTTTTTGTGCATTTTGGTTTTGCCTCGATAATAGCATGTATTGCTAACCCAGCTCATCCTCCAGCTAACTTCAGCATGTCATGTTCCTTCTACAGCTGAAATGACCTCTCAGTGTATAAAGTCATCATTTTTTTTTCCTTTCCAGTCAAAATCCTCTGTCCTGAAATGGAGTGCTTGGTAACAGTCACAAATTGCTAGCTCACAACACAAGAATGATTAGAAAATAATCTTTAACACATTTTTCTACCATTTGGTTTTTTTTTCCTAGTTCAGCTGTGCTGTAGCTTCCTTGTCTGTTTTAGATCAGAAACTTGTTGACTGTGAGCATCATCTGGGACAAGCTCTCTTCTGATGTTTAATGGTAATTAAGAACTCTGTTCCATCCAGTTTGAACTCCCAGTCTATAAAATGCACTATCTGAAACAACATCCTTCTTACAATATGCCTGAGTTATTTTTTACCCCAGACTTGAGAGACCTATTTGTGCTTTCCATCTATAGCCCCATTTTACAGACGGTAAACTGAGGCAGAACCAGGCACCATCACATCTATTATTTTATGCTATGGTCATTCACCTGTCCACTGGGTCAGGCTGATGGCTGCACAACAGAGGATGTTTGTGAACCTCTTGTGTAGGCAGACATGTGAAGTAGTGCCATCTGCCAGTAAGTAGTTCTTGCTTTGATGTGGTTGCATTTCAGCAGTTGTCAAAGGACATCCTGTATGTAGATGTTCAGTTGAAACAGTGGAGTGGTGTAAATACCCAGATATATTACAGATGCTGCATATAAAGTCCAAAGACCTTTAGGCTGAACTCAGAATGAAGTGCTCTGGAGATTAATGAATTATGGTAGCACTTGGGACACTGCTAATCTTCTCACTTCCAAAGAAGGCAGCCCTGGACTGAGATAATAAAGGACATAAATATCTGAAACAGGTTACTGGCAGAAGTGAGGTCCCTAAATCCAAGTGTATGAACCTCAGATCCTCCCGTGTAATTATTTACATTTTCATCTGTAACATCCTCCTTGATTTCTAACGCTCTGCCTCTGCTATGGCCTGATCCTCCACCAGCTTGTGTGAGTCTAAGCCAACCAGTGTTCATCTGCTTGAATTCATTTATTATCCTCAGAAATGACCTTCCGCCACCTAATCTGGCAGAAACCAGTCCTACTTTGCCTACATCTGATCTCCACAAAATGCAGTTCCAGCCACTTCCATCCAACAGTATGGTTAGCAAACAAGGTTGAGGTGCCTGAAAGCCTTCATATGCCTTTGAGGCTGTTGCTATCTTCATGAGACCACTCCTTCCCAAAGGGAGTCTCGTTGAAAAGCAAAATGGAGCTAGGAGGTAGAAAAGCTTTCAGTGCCTAGCATTAAATGACATACCATAAAGCATGAGGGATCTATTTGCGAACAACAGGCTATGTGAGAGTCTATTATATGCTGTTCAGAGATTGGAGTTTTTTTCCTGTGAGACATGCTTGCAACCTCCCCTCCCACCTCATTGCCAGTAACATCTGGATCTACCCGCACTTACAATTCTCTACGGAAGAGGGCTAATGCAACAGGAGAAAGAGGGTTTTCTTTCCTCATTGCTGTGTTTTGAGGATAGCTTGCAGCTGTGCCAGACTGGAAGGAATTTACAGATCTCATGTATAACGGCTGAGAAACATTTCCTCTCCCAACTTCATCGTGTCCATGTTCATACACACAGTGGCTCACAACTGGGATGTTTTCAGTTCCAATCCTCCTGGCAACACATAGCAGGGGAAAAAAATAGAAATGGAAGAAATGTATTTCCTTTCCATCTACAGTCTGGTTGGAGATGGGCAATGCTGCATTCACTTCAGTAAAGGCATTAATTAAATCTGTGAAGAGAAGTGTGTTAGAGCATCTCAACGTTAGACTAAAACAGAGTAAGTGCTTGCTGCAGAGTACATCATCCTTTGAAGTACTGGTGTTGGTAAGACAAGAGATGATACATGCTAGAGAGTGTCTATTGAGAGAGAGATTGAACATACATTGCTTGTATCTTGAGGGCAGAGCATCTTAGAAATAAATATAAGGAGTAACCTTTCTTCAGGCATTTAATTTCACTCCTGTTGGGAGTGCTCGGCTTACAATTAAGTCTGCGATGAGAGAGTGTGTGGGTGTGGGTGTGTGTATGTATGTACAGCACAAAGCCTGTAGTCAGCACACAGAACTAAATGTTTTGTTCTGGAGCCCCAAAGGTACACAGCCTCTCAACACTCATTAATTTCAGTGGCTGTGAGACCTTTCAAAGACCTGGGACCACTCATTTCATTCTGCTCGCGATGCAGTGGAAACTTGGAAACCAGCTCTGCATCTATTCATCAGCTGCAGTATGAGCCCCTCTTATTAGTGCCTTTTGTGACAACTGCTGTGCTAAGTGCTAAGTCTTCAACCTGCAGTTCCCTGCAGCAGATATCCATGGAAGAGAGTAAAAATGAAGGTGTCGTATGGCTGCTCAAAAGCTGGGCTCCATCCTAATCAATGACAGTTACCCAACTCCGGGTAGGTGAATATGGGCTTTGGCTCCTTCTTTGGTGGTTTGGGGCTTGGAGGGAGGCTGGGTTTCCTGAGGAAGTTGTGCTACAATTTACATTCTCTGCTTCACATTCACTCTTCTTTCATTTCTCCCCCTTAGAGGGCATTCAATGAGAAGGAGACACCACTGTTTTCACGGCTCAACTCTGCATCCTCAAAGACACCTGGCTGCCAGCCTCAGTCCTATGTTAACAGCAGCAAACTCATTCTCAACTCAGCAGGTCATCCTTAAACATGAACTTTAAAGCTACATGGATGGGTAAGTGTTGCAGGAAACCTGAGTAGCACATACAGATCCTTTTACAGGAGAAACTGCTGAGACGCTTTGGGTTTTTTGACTTTACTAAACATTTCATTTAACTCCTACCCTCTGCACTAGACTGACTGGCGACAGATGTGGCCAAGTGCAGGGTTTCTCTGCTTGGATAAGCCTGGTGGAGCTATCAAGCCATGGAGTGCTATTAAGAATTCTGAATAGTAAAGGTTTGGTGAAAAATCCCTATGTAAACCAAGGCTCATATTGATCAGAATTGTTGAGTTGTTCCCTGTTGAGTTGTTCTCATTGGGATGAGATTGGATCAAATGAAAATAAATGAGCAAAAGTGGCACTAGGTATGCACTCTGTGGAGGCAGTGGTGGCCTTGTGGTGTATCCTGACCAGGTAACAAGTGGTGTCCCTCAAGGTTTCATAAAAAGAAGAGGGAAGCAATTCTTTCTTCTCCTCTCTGATGAGACCCCAGCTGTAGTGCTGTGTCCAGCTCTCGGGTCCTCAGTGCAAGACAGACATGGATCTATTAGAGTAGGTATAGAGGAGGGCCATGAAAATGATCCCACCTCTCCTACGAAGAAAGGCTAAAAGAGTTGGGATTGTTCAGTCTGGAGAAGACTCTGGGGAGACCTTATTGTAACCTTTCAAATTATACTGGGAACTTGTAAGAAAGATGGAGAAGACTTTTTGCCAGGCTTTTACAAGACTTTGTAGTGACAAGAGAAGAGGCAGCAGTTTTCAACTGCAGGAAGATACTTTTAGATTAGATACAAGGAAGAAATTCATTACAATGAGGGTACTGAGATGGTGGAACAGATCGCACAGACTTGTGGATGCCCCATCCCTGGAATAGTTCAAGATTAGGTTGGATGGGGCTTTGAGCAATCTGACCTACTGGAAGGTGTGCCTGCCCATGGGAGAGGGGTTGGAAACAGATGATCTTTAAAGGTCCTTTCTAACTCCATTCTATGCCATTTTATGAATGTGTCTTATTTCCCTACAGGCTTGTCATGCTGCTTTTTCACTCAGTCCATCTCATCAGTGCCTGGATGAATGAAATGACCTCAGGCTCAAAAAGGAATCAAGAAATAAAGTATTTAAGTGCCATACACAGTATTATAAAGTACTGTATCATCATGGTTGCAGCCATGTTCCCGTAGGCCACATACTGACACAGAAGATCTCAGAACAAATGCAATTTATACTTGCTCCTAAGAAGTTCTTGAAAGGCACATCCACTTCATGAAGAAAAAAAACCCCCACATGTGGCTGAGAATCAAATTTTTAAGCCCTTCGTTTATTCGCGGTAATGGCAGAATATTTTTGTTCAGGAGAGGTGTGGGCCATAGGGAAGAGATTAGCCACTTTTTCTCCCAGAGTAGGTTCTGAATCTGGGCTTTGCTAGTCCCAAAGGGCTTCTGCTGTTTTTTACCAAGCTTTGTGCCCCTAATTAAAGGAGACACCAACTACTGTCAGTATGATATAACCGGATGGAAGAGCCATCTGGACTAACCAGGGAAAGTTTTTTCCCTTGCAGCCATGTTGTTGGTAAGCACCATTCTCAGCTACGTAGTGGCAGAGGGGACCATGCAGTTTACAAACAAATCGTGAACATCATGGGGGTACTCAGAGAGGAAGGCTGAAATCACATGAATCCAAGTTGCACTCTTGAGGAGCTGTCTCCTAATAACATGCCTTTTTATGGAGTAATTAATGCAAACCCACAGTTCAGCCTAAACTCATTGTCATTACCTCACTTGTTTGGTTGGGGTTTCTCTTTTTTCCTGAAATATGTCTGAATAATTGGAATTTGGCATGTAACAGAGACAGGAATGGGAAACATATTTGCCTAACCAAAGCTGCAGAGAAAGATAATGAATGATGTACCAAACATTAGTCAAGTAGCAGTTTGAGTCACACCTGGTATCACAGCAGAGATGACTCAAGAAGCAGACCTCTAAGGATCTGAGCATGGGAAAATGAAAGAAACCCAAAATCCAACCCAAAACCAAAAGAAAGAGATTTAAACAGCAGTAATGAGTTCTAGTTTTTCTTTCTTCTCTTTATTTCCTGGAGGAGAAACTGTTTGGCCCAAGTATGAGGGATGTCTTCCTCCCAACACATCCAGTAAATCCTAAAGTTCTTTTCGAACCAAGACAACTGTTCAGCTGAGACTCCTGGTTCAGACTTTTTCTCCCACTCAGATAACTGTTATTGCTCAATGTCCCAGGTGTGAGATAGGTGCTTACGCAGCAACATCTAGCCCGATGTTGGACATCTGGTTAGACACAGGAATGGCACCTGGGGCAGGAAAGACATTTGTATCTCTGAGTTCAAACTGCTTCTTGACCACAGACATAGCCATGGGCTATGTCAATTCCACATTCAGATGAGTGGCTTCATAATGTTGTTATACAGCCTCTTTTGTTTGTCCGAAAAGGAAAGAAAGAAATGTCCTTTCTCAATGAAGAGTTTTTGATCTGTTTGAGGTAATAGCTTTATTACAATTGGAGGGCTGACAGTGTGCTTGAACAAAGCACAAGACATCAAAGATGAATAGTCCCTGCTGCTTGGAGACCTAGACAACCTTACTGAGCTGGCTTCTTCTTGCCAGTGAGGGTTGCACCATAACCATGTCCCAACAAGGTAAAAGTAATCTGCTTCACTCCACAAACAAATGTGAAAAAATAAGATGAGCCTGACTATCATTCCTTAAGCTGTCTGCCTGTTATCTGCTGGAGATTCACCTTTGCATTGACGGAACTGTTACAGAAGATCACATGCAGTTTTGTAGAGCCCCATCTAATGTTCCCCAAGACAAGCTGTGTGGGAGCATAGCCTGTCTGAAATGCAGTTGTTGACTCTTGTTGTTTCTCTTCTAGATGTAACCTGCTCTGCAAGAGGCCCTTCACTTCAACAAAAGACAGACTTTGGCTCATTTGCTTCCAAACGCTACATCCTGTTGCACAAGGTAAAGTGATGTTATTTCATTACATGACCCCATACACTCAACACAGCTTTAAACTGTGCAGAAGCACCACCAATCAGGCACAAAACACACTCAAATTGATCTACTTGTTCTCCACTCAACTCCTTTGAGTGGTCATGAAAGACAACATGCTGCTTATGTAGGAATTGGCACCACGACACAAAAGACTTGAGAGAGTGATTCAAGCAGGTAGAAGGTGTTGGAATAAGAGGCAGCTTGACTTGGTTACAGAGTAGCCAGGTAGAAGAGAGGAAGATTACAACAAAACTGAATTCAGTTGCAGATAAAAAACCAGTATGACACACTGAATGGCAGCTTAATTATGAGTTCAACTCAAGAGTTTTTGGACGGAAATTCTTTATCTGTGCTGTATTGAAGGACAGACAAAATTACCTCAGATGTTACAGAAGATCTCTACTACTTTCTAAAGAAAAAAACACATTTTTTCTAGTTTAAGATCAGAAGAGACACTATAGTACTTTAGCACTTCTGATAACTGTCGTTAGACCTAACCCAGACTGGACAGAGCACTAGATGCAGACAAAGCAGCAGATGTGGAACAGCTCCTTATGTTTTCAAAACATGTGCATGACTACAGCATGTGATGAACCGAAGGTAAAGGAAAAGAAACAGAGAGATGTGATGTTCCAAGACATGAGGTTCCTACTTTGCTCTGCTTGAGTGTATATGTATGCCTGGGTATTACTATGCACACACAGAATGCAGGGCAAGAAGGAGGAGCCAAGTAACTTCAGACCCATCAGCTTCACCTCCATCCCTTGAAAGATGATGGAACAACTTATCTTGGGTGCTGTCTCCAGGCATTTAAAGGACAAGAGGGTCATTAGGAGAAGTCAACGTGGTTTTACCAAAGGGATGTCATGTTTAACCAATCTGATAGATTTTTATGAGGATGTAACCAGGTGGCTAGATGGTGGTAGCCCAGTGGATGTGGTTTATCTCGATTTCAGTAAAGCATTTGACATCATCTCCCACAGCACCCTGTCAGCAAAACTGAGAAAGTGTGGGCTGGATGAGGGTAGTGAGGTGGATTATTAACTGGTTGAAGGGAAGAAGACAGAGAGCTGTGATTGATGGGGCAGGGTCTAGTTGGAGGCCTGTAACTAGTGGAGTACCTCAAGGGTTGGGACTAGGACTGTTCAATATATTCATTAATGACCTTGATGAGGGAACAGAGGGCACTGACAGCAAGTTTGCTGATGATACTCAACTGAGGGGAGTGGCTGACATCCCAGAAGGCTGTGCTGCCATTCAACGAGACCTGGACAGGCTGGAGAGTTGGGCGGGGAGAAATCCAATGAAATTCAACAAAGGCACAAGTGTAGTATCTTGCATCTGGGAGAGAATCACCCCATGTGCCAGTACAGGTTGGGGAATGAACTGTAAAGAGAGTAGTGTAGGGTAAAGGGACCTGGGAGTCTTGGTGGACAGCAGGATGAGCATGAGACAGCAATGTGCCCTCATGGCCAAGAAGGCCAATGGCATCCTGGGGTGTATTAGAAGGGCTGTGGGCAGTAGGTCGAGAGATGTTCTCCTCCTCTTCTACTCTGCCCTCATGAGACCACATCTGGAATATTGAGTCCAGTTCTGGGCTCCTCAGTTCCAGAAGGACAGGGAGCTGCTGGAGAGAGTTCAGTGCAGGGCCACGAAGATGATGGAGTGGAGCATCTCCCTCATGATGAAAGGCTGACGGAACTGGGCCTCTTTTGCTTGGAGGAGACTGAGGGGTGACCTCATGAATGTTTACAAATATGTAAAGGGCAGGTGTCAGGAGGATGGAGCCAGGCTCTTCTCAGTGATGGCCAATGATAGGACAAGGGGCGATGGGTATAAAGTGGAATACAAGAGGTTCAAGAAATACAAGGAAGAATTTCTTCACTGTGAGGGTGATGGGACAGGCTGCCCAGGTTGGTTGTGGAGTCTCCTTCTCTGGAGACACTCAAAACCCACCTCGACGAGTTCCTGTGTGACCTACTCTAGGAGGTCTTTCTCTGGTAGGGAGTATATACTAGATGGTCTTTCAAGGTCCCTTCCAACCCTTAAAATTCTGTGATTACCAGGATTTGTCCAGGGCACAATTGCACTGATGTCATAACGAACAGAAATAGAATGTTTAAAGGCTTATTCAATGGGGAAGTTTGGAGTAAATGTTGCAATCCCCTTCATTCTCTCAGATTTTAAGGAAAAGTTTTTTAATGTGAATTTGTGATGGGGAAGGGGAAACAACAGGAGGACAGAGATTTTCTCTAGAGGGTACCACATCTGATGTCATACCATATGGCAGCCCATATCACAACATTGGGCTGGGACAACTGCAACCTCTCAGAGGAGCTCAAATCCAGACTTGGATCCTAGTTTGAGAAGGGACTGCTCTCTGGTCTAAAGTAGCCTTTTCTTTGGAAGAAAGTGCAACACTACCTGGGAAACCTATAGGCAGGCAGGAATTTGGCTTCTCTAAAAAAATTAGAAACAAAATTCTAAGGGGATCAGATTGAAGAAAACTGCATACAGTTTATTTTTCATAGGTCTTTACGTCTCTGATGTTTATTTCAGAGTACATGGAACTCCTTTGCCAAATCTGACTAAATTACACTGTCATCTTTCAAGAAAAGAACAAGAAAAAAAGAATCCAAAGAAGATAACTGCACTTGTAAGGTACATCAAAGATGCTGGGGCAAATGTGAATGTCATGTGAGGGGTGTTGAGTTATATACATGATGTTGTCGTGAATACTGTCACAACAGACTTCCCTCCACTTAGTAGACAGGATGGGTTGAATTACCACATTTGCAGTCAAGCATCACACCATTCTCTGGGAAAAGAAAGTTTTAAATACAGGTGTTCTTGCTTTCTCAGCCTCGACTCATGGCATTGGGTTCAATGACCGAGAAGGTCAAGAGTAACTCATTCATGAAGGTACCAGGCCCTTCTTTCAGTTCTGATGCTGCACTTCAGAACTATGCTTGAAATAAAGCTTGACAACTCATTTTCACCATCTTTTCTTCCCGAGCTTTGGCATCCTCATTGTTTCTCTGAATGAGATGTGTGCAGAGGACTGTATCAGCCTGAAGGCTGCTCACAGAGACTTTTATTTTGCCTTCCCTCTTGCTTTCACTAGAATATCTATGCTAGGTCATGGAAACCTACAAATAACACTGCCAAGGCAAGCTGCCCATACAACACAGACCTTGCATATCTAATTTCCCTGCTGAGAGTTTGCCTACCCGGCATATACACCAAAGGTGCCGTTACTCAGGCTTTTAATTACCAGCACACCACCTGCCTTCACTGTGGCTGAAGCAGTTTTCTTTGAAAAGCATTTCACAAAATAACAGTTGGTAACTGGCACCTTTTTTTCCTTTTGGTCAGAAAGCACCTCTGTGCCCCGAGTGATACATGGTCTTGAGGCGTTTCATTTTGGGTGGGAGGAACCCCTTTCAACTCAGCTGCACTGGGGTCACCACAACCCTTTTTATAAACACTATTTTTTTGCTGGCGCTCAAAAGGTGAAAAAGCCTTGCCAAACGTTTTAGCTGTCCCCCTACACCACGAACAATCCAGTCCTCCTGCCGTGCTGGAACTCGTACGGAGGGTGCAACCAGTGCCTGGTTGCAGCCAGAGCCCGGCCTCCGCAAGATGGCGTCCTGGCGCCTCGCGGCCCGCCCTCTCCCACAGCTGCCAGGCGGCTTCCAGGCCCGTGTGCTGTCGCTTCAATGTGTTGTGGTTTGGGGTTTCATTTTCCTCTCTTTTGTTTTTTTTTTCTTTTCTTTTTTCTTTTTTTTTTTAAATATCAATGTTTTTATCTTCTTTCCCCAACCTCTCCCGGAGACAGCCTGAGTGAGGGAGGAGGGGGCTGTGCAGAGCTGCGGTATGATGCCTGCTGCTGCCAGAGTGGTGGAGGTGTGTGAGAGAAGCTCTCCAGTGGCGGAGGTGTGTGGAAGAGGTTCTACAGATCCCCTGTTGTGAGAGAAGACGCGCTGCCCCATCCCTCCGCTGCCCACACATCCCCGCAGTCAGCACTCGCACACACCAGCCCCTGCGCACGCCAACGCCCTGCTTGGGTGGAACAGAAGCCCAGCAAGGATTTTTAAGAGGCTGGATGACTTTAGGGTGATGGTTTCCCACCATTTTTGTAGACTTTTAAATATTTCTGAGGTTATTGGCAGTGTGTTTTCCCTTTACTTCTCTCACAGTAACCACAACGTGGCCCCCAGACAGCTCGGGAGAGCATCCACAGAGAGTTGTAAATGCCCCGATTGCACACTGATATCCAGAGTGGCTCAAATTCATATTAAGTGTGGTGAATGTGAATTGAATCTCCCCTCTCCTCCTTTCTATCCTCTGATTTGTGCTGGCACCTCTGTGTGCACCGCTGGTCCCTCCTGCATTGTGATTTTCCTGTAGCAAAGGCTCACATGTTGGTGGATGACAAAGAAAGAAACACGAGAGAGTTGAAATGCTGGTGAACTCTGGTGCCAAAACAACTGGACAACTCCAGCCCAGCACTCCTGCAAAGCATATTTCCCTGGGAGACTTTTCAATTCCTGCTGAAGGTCTGGGAAGGATGGAGACCCTTACCTCCATCCAACCCCAGTACTTGCTGAATAATGGTAATCCTGAGTCACTGAAGATGGACAAGCTCAGAAGAAAGATGTGGCACTAAACCTTGCCAAGCAGACCTTCCTAGCATATACTTGCTTTAAGCAGTTTCCCCTTCCTCCCTCCACGTGTCCTGTTGTCTTCACCACCTCCAAGGAATATGTGAGGGATGCAGGAATCTCTGCTGGGAGGAAGGATCTGCTTTGTGAACTCCTAGCCATTTCTCCTCAATAGAGGTCATTTATTTGATTCAAGGACTGTTGTATGTACTTTCTGAGAGCTATAAGCTAGATCATTGGACTAATCTCATAACATTTTGCTTCTCTTTCTTATCCTTAAGAGCACTTAAAAGCTCACAGGGCCTGATTTTGGGTTTTCTGAGCCTCTGCAGCTTCCCTTAAAAAACACCTCAGCTCCATTGCATTATGATAGCACAAGAGGCTTTGGGGCAAAAGACTGAGTGGAAAATGTGATAGATGTTTCATGATTAAAAACTGAAAAATAGCAAAGACTGTTCTTTCTATGTGGGGGGTTTGGTGTATAGGACGTTACCAACTTGGTTAAAAATAAACCAACCCCAAATTGACTGACATGAAAAATCAGTTTAAAGAAAAAAAAAAGCTTGTAAACTGTAGGAAACAAAATGATTTTTTGAAACATATTTTCCCTTAATTGGACATCTATTTGTAGATGGAGTAATTTGTGTGTGGACTGCTGCCATATGGCTTTTGTTTGACAGTGAAATGATCAGTTCTTTGAAGTGTGAACATCACACGGAGAACCCCATCACTGCCTTAAAAAGGACTTCTGCCCTAGCAGGGTTTTGTCAGCAATGAAGGGTGCAGAATCAAGCTATGTTGTAATCCCTAATTTTATGTCATCACATAATGGCCTTTTAATGGTAGCAATGACTTTGTGAGTTGTAGTTCAGTGGACTCCCATGTGCTGGGTGCTGCAGAGGGCTGGCGTAGGTATAGCACAGGGTTTGTTGCTTTTAGAGGTCTTCCAGGAAAGGTGATTTGAGGTGGATCTGGGTATAGGCAGGACAGACAGCTGCCTTGAACATCAGTCTTCAGTAAGGCAGGACTGCTCCTGCCACTGACCTCATCTCTGCCAGGACTCTTGAGTCTGCTGCGGCTCTTGACAGACTTCAGTCTGGGAGATGATGACTAATATTGGGAAGAACACCCACTGCCTCTAGTACTTTCAATGTAGGAGCATCTACTCCTACCCTTAAGAGCTCTATCCCTCCTTTTATGTCCTCTCTCCTTAACTCTTCCCTTCTCACAGCAAAATTGACCTGTTCAGGCTCCTCATCCCTCAGATGTCGAAGCTCATGAGACTCTAAGGATATGTCTCTTTTAAAAGCCCAGTCCAACCAGATTGCAAGCCTCCCTCATCTCCTTCCTCTGACATCAGTGGAAGTGGTGAATGCTCAGCATCTGGCATACCCACCATTGTTTGATTTCCAGGTATCTCTTGGGATGGGTATTTGGGTTTCCCTGTACCCTTTGCAAGTGTTCCTAAGCCTCACAATGTCTATCTCAGCAATACTGACAGCCTAGTCTTGCAGATGATGGAACTCATACCATACTGTTAAATCTCTGTTGCCCTGCAGACCGAACTTTTCCTCCTTTTGCTCCAAAATCCTGACCCTAAGTGCACTGAATAACCACTAAGCAACACAGATACTTTCATCATGCCCCAGTCTGAGGCATAAATTCCTGTTCTTCATCTTCAATGAGATTTAATTTTGGACTCTCTAACCCTTCTTTCAACTCCATAACATCCAAATTAACCTTTCAGAGAATGGAGACCACAGCTTCAGTTCCCAAGCATGCTCAAGCTTTGGAGAAATTCCACTTCAGATCCTTGCAGCTCAGCACAATTCCTAGTTACTGCACATTGCCTTTCATTAGACCAACGTTTGGCAAGAGCTTTCTGCATCAAGCTTCCAAGATGCTGGCTGTCAAAATGCAGACATGAAAATTGGTCTCCCACCTCAGTTCTGCTTTCTTCCATACCTCTATATCATACTGCAGAGTCTCTTGGGCTCCTGCCATGCAGAATTAATCCCATAAAGACAACCTATCTATCTCTGGCAGATGGGTATCGATCACCTGCCTTCACAGGGACCCTCTGCAAGTAGCATAATTTCCAAGTGTATTCCTCTACACCCTGACCCTGCACCATTTCATTACCAAGACATCACACAGTGCTCCTAAAATCAACCTGCCTCCTCTCTTCCCCTCTAGTAAACTAGACCATTTTTTTCTCTGCAAGAAATAAAAGCAGCCACTTATCCTTCAAGGGAAAAATGTTTTCCTCTCCTCTTCCCTCCACCTACGTGGCATGAATCTTTGGCTGTATTTCACGGGTTTCATTTGAAGTAAGTTTTTTAACTGCTGGCAGAATCTGCCTCCGCGCCCTCCCTGCTCATTCTGTGAGCGACACTAATCAGTGGTGTGGGAGGTAAGGACAATATCAAGCACTGAGGTGATTGACAAGCCTCAATCAGAATGCACACGTACCCCAAAAGGTACATGATGGTGAGGCAGAGTGCATCTATCAATCTCTCCGTATCATGGCCCGTCGCTGGCATAGTTCTTCATTGAAATTAATACTTTACTGAGTAGAGAAGAATAAGCTAATTAAGTTTTCTCTCCAAAGCCCTATTTGGTGAAGGTTTTAGGGTTTGGGGTTTTTTCCCCTGTTAAATGAGCAAATGCCTCCATATTAATCACAATCTGCCATCAACATGAAAAAATCAGGCCCTGCTGGGCAGGGAAAGAGACTTTGAATTATCTCAGCAGGAGAGCTGGCACTAATTTACTGCTGTTGTGCTCTGAGCCCTTCTGATGCAAAAGATGAATGGAGCTGAAGGTTTGTAACTTGACTTGTGACTACATTTAGGATTTTTGCCTAGCATCAGCAGGGTAATGTAAATTGGCATGAAACATGGCTAAAGTCAGCAACATAGCCCTGAATGACCTGCCCTTATGCCATGTTTGCTTTTCTTTTTGAGTGGTCTTTCTTATTTCCTTCCCACATTTTTTTTGCCTCTCCAGAGACCTAAGCTGTAGAAATGTACTGCTGTTTCTCTGTGGTACTTTCCTAAAGGGTGAGTTTCATGCCTGTTCGAGTTTCTTGCCACAAATGTGCCATTTTGTAAGAATAGGTAGAGCTGAAGGAAGCAGCCACAGCTCTGCTTTCAAAGAGTTGTGAAGGTTAATGTTGTTTCATGCTATGAGCAGGTTACAGCAGGTTACCCTGTAACCTTTTCTACCCCGCTCCTTGAATGGTGCTGTAGGCTACAGTTGTACTAGAAAATTAAATGTGGGATCTTCCTCTGGCACTGAAACTGACTGGAGTGAAAGGTCTGCATTCACTTCATTAAACGTTGTTACCCTCCAGAAGTGGGTGGCTGCCTGCAAACTCCTTATGAAGAATTGTTCCTGGCATGGGCTAAATCACAGAAGGGATTGTCTTGGAGGGCCTTTCCTTGGTCCAGGTCAAAACTGTGATAGGGAATGTACAAACAATTTAACAGAGTGGGTGATTCAGTTCTGGAGTCTGAGAACACATCTTGAGACCATTTCATTTGTTAATATGGTCACATTCAAGATGCCTCTTGCCTTTGAGCTTTTGATTTTGTGAGCCTTCTAACACAACTTCCACCTCAAAGTCCAGCATAAGCCTTGCTGGAGAGGAACAAGTAACAGTGTCAGGTCTAAATTTCCTGTGCAGTATCCCTCTCTCTGCAGGGCAGAGGCTTGTGTTGTTCTACTTCCAAGCAGAACACCACCAGAGGCTGTAATTGCCCAAATGGGACACATTCCCAGCTTTCTTGGTGGCTTATGTTTCTTAGTCTCCCCCTGCCTGAATGTGCATTTGATGTTTCTATGAGGAGTCAGGAGCTGGGAAACTGCACTCCCCAGGCTGAGGGAAGAAGTCAAGACTTTAGCCAAGGATGAGACCTGTACTTCCAACAAGTTGCCACTTTAAACACTGTGCAGCTCCTCAGGTTTTCTGGTCAAATATAAAAAGAGTAAGTCTCTGGGGTATTAGTTTCCAATGTCTAATGCTCAAGAGCAACACCTCCAGCTTTTTGGGCTTGGATTACATGTTAGTATGGACTCACCCTGACAACACATCCTCACAGCTAATTTGGAGGCACAGGTGTTTGTGATACCACTCATGGGTATCACATGCTTTCATGTCAAACCGGCAAGTCATAGGCCATTGGTGCCCAACTACTACTGCTACTGGCCTGATGTCAAACCCCAGGCCCCAGGAGCAGCACTACTGGTCAGTTAGTTAAAGGGAACGTCTGACATACTCGTCCCCTTAGACATTTCTTTGCTCATCTGAGTTTGCTTCCCAAAGCCTCATGTTTTTTGCAGAATTACTTCTGCCTGAGTTGAAACTAAAGGTGCTTTTTTTAAATTCCCTTTTCTTTTCCCATCTCCTCCTGAGAAAAAGAGGAGAGCAGGAAAGAGGACAGAGCCTGAGCCCAGGAGCAGTGCTGGAATGCCTCTCCTGGGTCAGGGTGTCCATTTCCTGACTGCAGCAGCCTATCATGTCACACAAACTCTTTCATAATGCGTCACACTCATCTTTAAAAATAGTCAGGCTTCTTGTCTCTGGCCTCTGGAGCAGAGGCAGAAAATGAAACTTTCGAAACTATCCCAAAGAAACGTTTCCTGTCCACAGGACAGGCTTCACCCGAGGATGGCTCTGCTTAATTTTTCCCCAGTTCCTGCACACTTTTTTTTTTTGGTGCATTTTCTTCTCTGCCCTTTCCACTCTCCAGAAAGAAAATTGACTCCAGCTGTTTTGGTGGAACCTGAAGATTGACTCTTGTCACCTCTTGGCCTGACTCTTTTTCGCTATACTCAGCTGCTCCCTCTCTGCCCCGGCTGACAAACAGGCAGGCAGTACCTCCCACCGCAGTGTTGTTTCCAGCTAAATGCTGGAGTCGTGTCAAGGCGTAGGCCACAAGGTTGACATTTCCTGTCATGGCAGACAACTGTTGGACTGGTTATCATGTGTCAGGCCTTTGTGAGGTCACTGCCTTGCTGGCATGGTGTCAAAAAACCGTGTGTCCCTAAAGTTACCCCGCTAGCTTGTTAGTGTGGTGCCAACATACGCCGGTACCACTGAGGCTACTGACCCCAAGCTCTGGGCTTAGCTGTGCTTTTCTGTAAGCGCTCGTGGGTCAAGCTGTTTGAATGTGGCAGTTTACTCAGTGAGCCTTGCGTATCTGGCCTTGCATAGCACTGCAAAGCTTACACAGCGCTCTGTTTTTTCCTTCTCACTTCTGAAGTTAAAGTAATTTTGGCTGTCTGGACACTTATTTCTGGGGTCGTCTATGGCTGTGCCCCACAATGGATTTGTTGAAGCACACCATGCATCTGTTGGAGCATACCACAAGTCCCTTTTTAGAGTGTTCACCCGTGTTTCCTTTCTCTGCAGGCCTAAACAATGTGTCATGTCTAGCAAGGGATACAGACACACTGTGGCATGAAATTTCAGAAAGGCTCCTGTAATCTAGACTTAGTCTTTACAATACAGCTTCTAAGCTTTGCCTGGTACCAATGCTTGCTTATGTGAAGAAGGTCAAGCCAGGGAAAGACCCTCAGTTTTGGCAGTCATTTGTCACTCTCTGTATTGTTGCCATGGCATGAAATGACATCTCATGGCTTTGTGAGATGGGATACAACATGTTGCAGAGAAGAGCCACTGTGCTATATGTATGAAAAGCTCTTATCTCCTCAGTCATCTCCCTAGAACTGCCAGGAGGTAATAACCTCTGGAAACGACATCTGTGGAGACTGGTAGCCGGCTTGAGCATACGTGCAAGGTCATGGATGAAAAGCCATCAAGCAGGCGCAAACATGGCAGTATGTGACAACATCCAGATGGTGAGGACAGTCAGAGCACAAAGGCTGACATGCAAAATGGGAAATACCTGGAGATACAGACACAGCTCAGCAGAGCCATTTGGTTTCATCTTGATTCTGACTAAACAGAAGAAGCTTTCCACTGAAGTTTAGGAGGGCCAGAAATACCAGGTACTCTCTCTCTCCATCTGGACATTTTGTTGAAAGCTGGAGCAGAACAGAGAAGGATCTTTCTAGAAAAGAATAGCAGCTGACAAAAGACTTAGAGCTAATTTGGAGATAATATTTTACCCATTCTCTTGCTAGTGCTGTTCTTACTACTTCAAAGTCTTGGAGCGTCCAACATACCTCTAGTCAGAAACAGTCTCTCTCATCTATTCTTGCTTCAGATTCTCCTTTAGACAATGAGGGAAAAGACAGAGGTGGGAAACACATACCCAGCCAAACCCAGGTCGGGGCAGAGATGACAGATTATGTTGGGGCCTCTGTTGTCTGTTTCGCTTTAATTCCTGGTTGACAAAAAGATAGTATGGGAAAAAAAAATTCAAACCCAACATTTCACTCTGGAATACATTCCCTTTCTCAAGTCTTTTAAGAAACAGCAAGATTTTCTGTTTTTTTCTTGTGCAATTGAGCAGGAAAGCAGAAGGGCGTCTCAGACAGTTTTTGTCATACTAAGAAAACCTTCACTACTCAAGCACCTCTCGTGCAAAATCACTTCTCTTTTCTGCTTTCTCTTTCAGGGTAAATTTGGTTCAGAACGATGTTTCCCTCTGATAAATCTCAGTCCTTAAATGCTCCCTCTTCACACAACCAATTTGGATAAAGTTGAGAAAGTACTCAAGTGAGCCTAAGCTCATCTCATTTTCAAAAGTCAACTCAGTCTGAAGTGTCATGGAGAAATCAGCAAAACTCAAGGCTGCTTGATTAACAAGGTTCTTTCAGACATTTTCCTCTTTGGCAGAATTCCTGTCTGAAAAGACACATTGGGGAAGATGTGTCAAGTTTCAAGAAGAATAGACAGAAAACATCCCTAATGCTTTCCCTTCCACCAAGGGCATTCATGTTTTGTGCATCTGTTTACTGCCTAGCTCAGTGAAGTGTCCTGCTCCTGCTGGAGTGCTATGCATCAGCTGGGTTCTATATCAGTTGGAAAGGGCAGACATTTCTCCAATGACTATGCCATGGACAAACGAACCGAAGTATTAGGATACTATGAACTGTTTTGCCAAAGCCTATGTCAGAGATATTCCCCTCTGGGAGATCAAGGGCAAATAACAGCTCTTGCCTGGGCTACAGCAGTACAAAGGGACCACTGAGGAGAAGTTCAGTCCTCTCTGTGCCTTTCTGCTGCTTTCAACTTTTAATTCTGTGAGTGGGTAGAAATGTCATCTGTTTCATTGATTTGTATTTCAGAGGTTTCAAGTTTTAATATTTTCTCATATTGTATTTCAGTATATTTCATACACTGCTTCTGGCAGAATATGACTCGTTGCTTTCCTCTGAGAGCTAGGGGAGGTCCTGGCTTGGCTCACAGGCAGGAGACCAGCAGACATCCCTTGAGACATCACCAGATCCCTAAAGGAAAGGGTGGTCAGCAGGCCTTTGCTGTGACTTGGCAATGTCAGCACAGCTGCCCCACTTCTTCAACCTGCCTGGATTCAGGTTTCACGACAGCCGTATGTGAGGCAGCTCCACTGCCTGTCACAGGACAAAGTTTGAAGATAGATCTGAACTACCATGAGCCACTGCACAACTGCAGGACCACCAACATGGCACAAAGGTGCTCTGTCTACCTGAAAGATCCCTCCTTGACAAGACTGATAGAAATCACTGCAAGGAACCAGTGCAAGAAGAACAAAGAATTTACTCATCCCCTGGGCTACAAAATCATACTAGGTCTAGGCGCTGCTACTACTACAGTGCAGAAGTTACAAAGTCTCTACAGAAATAATTAGCTTTCAGGTGTTTATCAGGAAAGTGGTCAGAATACTGTATTGCATACAGCATCTTCTTCTCACTTGAGGTTACAGAGAGGAGGCTGGTAATAAAAAGGTAGACAGATGTCATTCATAGGATAAGACAGATACTGTGAGGCACAGGGTGGACATGGCAGATGTAGTTAATGACTAAGATTCTGCCTTCGCCTTTGTGTATGTCGGGACTGTTTATTTGTTGTGCATTTGTATACTGTCTGGTATAATAGGCTCCTGGTCTGTGGACAGGGCTCCACAATACAGATAAGCACCGCCATGACTAATGATAGACCTTGTGTAACTGCCCCAAACTCGACAAAAGTTGTAAGCAGTCTGAGTCAGTGTCATTGTGTAAGGGAATAATTTCTGCTTTGGCAGTGTTGGGGACAGTTGAAATTGTTCTCTCTGATAATTGCCAATCTGGATTTCTCCCAGATGGCAGCATCTCATAAAGAGTGTCTGAGAAAAGCTCCGGTCTGCTCTCTAATAAGGCTCCACGAGAGAGTTGTTCATCCCTATCACCCCTTATCCATTGCCTTAGGCAAGCCTCTTGTCAATTTGCAGAACAAGTCGTTGCTCTGTGTTTATTTTTCCTTTTTATTTTGTTTCTTTTTAGAAATTTGTATTTATTACCTTGGCAATGAGCCACCCAGCAAGGAACAAACTGTTTTGTGACAGAAAAGATGAGACATTCTGCCCTGGACCAGCCAAAAGCAATGTCACCGATCTTCCCTATGCCATCTTCTAGCCTCTTAAGTTGTGTTTAACAGGGCTGTGTTTCCCTGAGGCACTCATTTATCCATCAGAGAAAGGGTGAAAGGAAAGGTTGTGCTTCACATCCACCCAAGGAGCCCTGAGTGAAAATCTTTCTGCAGCCCACTACTGTTTAACACACAGATGTGTAGTGACTGAATAACAGGGAGTAGCCAGTGTGTGATTTTAATCCTGATGCTCCTGGGACTTGCCAGCTCAGCAGCTGCTGAAGAGAACAAGGCTGTAGGTAGTACAAAAATCAGGGATTATGCAAAATGTAATTGCTCTCCCGTGCGTTGCAGCAGCTGGCACTGCAACAGCTCAGCTCCTGATTGAGGTGATATTTGTTTCTGGTCTGCCTCTTCACCTTTAACGTGTTTATCTGTCGCTGCAGTACCCAAGTGCCTCACAATCTAGAAGGTGTTTATCCTCTCTCAGCTCTCCCATGAGTGCTTTTGGCTCTCTGTCAGGGATGAGAAACCAAGATGCTGATTCATGTAAAGAGTTTGGAAACTGGTGGGGCTGTTCCTAGAGATTATTAGATCTCTGACCTGACAAATAAGACAGAAACCCATGGTACCCAACACCCAGTTATTTTAGCAAATTGGATTTATTTTAACTCTGAAGCTCCTGGAAGCAGGAGCTATTTGCAAAGACGTTGAGGAAATAGGTGGAATCTGTCACGGCCCCGATGTTAGTGGGGTCTGAAATACAAGATCCAGCTTTACTACTGTGAGTCTGTTTCCTGTGTTTCTCCGTTGCTTTGATTCCAGGATTAACACAGAAAGACCACAAGTCTAGGTTTAATAGAGTCGTGCAGTTTTCCAGATAAGGTCTCAACGTGTAAGAAATTGTTTCTGGGAGCCAAAATTTTTCCCCTCCCCCTCCATTTCATTTACTACAACCATACAGGTTGTTTTCCTTTCCTTTTTCTTTTTCCCAACTTCAAAATATGGACTCAAGACATATTGCTAAAACCAATCTAAAATATTCAGTGCTCTCATGTGAGTTGGTGTTCTGTACTAACTGCTGAAATCTGAATGCTCGGAGGACATTTGAATAAATAGAGCCCCTCTGAAATCCCTCCTTCAGGAAAGTGGAGGGGAGGAGTGGGCTGGAGAGAGGGAGTTTGCTTCCCTTTAGGTCAGAGTGATGTGAGGACACATATTCATTTTGGATTTTTTTTCCCTTCATTTATGTTCTTTTGCCTTGCTACAAGATGTCCTAAAAGACAGTGACCTCATCCGTCCTTGTCTTCATGTTTAATCTGAACTAATCTTAGTTATCCATCCCAGCCAAAGCACAGGACACGTTTGCATAAATCGTTCATCAAATACTTATGAACAATAAACAAATGCACAAGAAACCGCCCATGGACAATTCACTCAAGGAGCTGTTTGCTGCAAACAGTCCAGGGATCTTTGTGGAAATGTTCTAAAAAGCAGGGTCTGACGTAAGAAGCCCTGTCCCTATTGTTAGTGGTCTGACTGGAGGGGACCAGTGAACTACCAACCCCCTAGCTGGGGGGTTGGGAACATGCGGTGAGGACAAGCAGTCAGAGGGAAATGCTTTGAAACAGACTTGGGATCAGACTCTGTCACAGAAACAAGGATGAGGGATCAAAGTAACCTCAGCCAGTCTAACCCACTGCCAACACTGAGCTACCCCTGTAGGCTATATGGATTTCAATGTTTTCCCCAGTGTTTTCCTAATGGGACTTTTATGACGCGTCTCAGAAAATTTTCCAATAGATTCCATTGCCCTAAAGTCTGCCCTGCTCTTTTGCTTATGGTTTCCTGCTTGATACTCGTGTTCCCACTGAAATATCCCACTGTCCAACTCTAAACAAACTGCTGTCTCAGTTGTCATCTCCAGCTTTCAAAGACATTTAGGAATTTTCAGCCAGCCTCAGACATTGTTTACCTACATGGCATAGAACTATCCCTTTCTGAGTTTTCTTAAGGCTTACTCAATCCCTCTAGGCTCATAAAGTGTTTTTCTTGCTAGTTCTTGGCCTCTTTCCAAACTGTCAATAACTTTCTAGGAACACGATGTCTGGGACTTTGGGTGGTTCTGCTTCCTACGGATGGCCAGTGATGGTGGGGGCAAGAAAAGGTCTTTGATGCAAAAAGAAATGTTTCTCTGGGAAGTCTCAGTCTCTTACTGTACTGAATGGTGGTTTGGAAAGGCACGGGGAAGAGAGGAGTTAGGCTCGTAGCTGTGTCCAAACCTGAGTACACAAGTTGGGCTTGCAGCATTTTGCAATGTGTATTCCGCATGTCAGGTACTGTGCCAGGAGCAATGCCTCAGTTTACAATCACAGCATGGAGATTACTTTCTTTTCTATGGTAACATATCCGTCCCATATTGAATGATCTATGAAGTGGGTCTGGCTGGTGATCTTTGTTTCCCCACATAATAGAAACGGAAGGGAAGAGAACTTCCCATGAGGACTCAGAGATGTAAGATCTAGGGTGGAACTGGTGCTACTCATTTCCCCCCTGCAAATTCTGTGCTCTGAGAGCAGAGAACATGCTGTTGCTATAGAAACCATTGAGGAACATGTACATTATATTGCATCTTATATATTTTTCCAAGGACACCCTTTAATCTGAGCCTGCCACCATGTAATTTTCAGAAACAATAATGTTAATAAAACCTCTAAGAGTAATAGTGATTTCAAATCAATCAAATAATCATCACTTACTTAAAAAACACCTCTGCCTGTAACCTTCTACTCTAGCCAAGACACTGGGACAGGGGTAGCAAAGCAGCTCACAGTACGGTACATGACAGGAGGGTAAATCTTAGGCACTAAAAGATGTGATGAGAGGTGGGGGATGGGTCCTACACACAGTGGTAAGTGGCGGTTAACGATTGAGGCAAGACAAAGAAGCTAAATTAAGTGTCTACAGATTTGACTTGTGTGTAGACAAGGATGGAATGAGGGTGAAAGGTACATTTTGTAGCATACGCTCTAGCCTATCTTTCCTCTTCTTTACGCCCTCAGCCTCCTGTTGAAAACTTACCTTGTAAGCCCCTTTCTGAAACTCTTTTCTGCTGTCTTTTAAAAAATTATCCCACCATTTCCTACATGCTTTGGTGATAATAACAAGCCCTCCAGTCTCACAGGCAATCAGACTTACTACATCATGGGGGTCTCAAGGAGATAATGCTCTTTGTGAGGCTGCACCATGAAAGCCTCTCCCTAGCATCAAGCTGGCCTGGTGGCAGCAGTCCTCCTGGGGATCCTTCAGAACAGAAGCCTAATTTAGTCCTCTGGATGTCAAAACAGCCTTTTGCTTTGCCCTTCCCACCCTCAATTTATTTTTTACTTAATTTACCATGACCACTATTTCCTTCCTGATTTGTACTGACCCCATGGCTTAATTAGATTTTTGTCATTATTTATTGAAGCTCCTATAATGTGTTGACTTGTCATTTCTTCAGGACAAGGACTTTCTTGCTATGTAGAGTAATGTACAAAATAAATCTCAGCTCTGTCTTGTTCCAGGGCTGTTATTGATCCTAAATCAGGTACATGTCCCTGCACACTGTCCTGGAAATACATGAGGCTTTGTATTATTAACGCTAGGTTTTATATACGGCAGTGTAGGACAAGGTAACTATTGGAATAAAGCAACTTAATGATGCTAGATAAGACCAAGTAACAGTATACCTGCTTGCAGCATCTTTGCCAAACAGATCTCTTCCTCCAGGCTTGCCCTTAGTCCAATGCATTTTCATGACTTCGTAGGTTACCCTTTTGAATTCCAAGGAGGATAAAAAGAAAGAGTCATGTCTCTTTCCATTGCCTCCAAGGCCTGGCTGTAAGTCTTCTCCTTTCAGGGTCTTGCAGTTTCTGCACACACATAGAGTTTCCCATGAAGCCCATCCCTGCTCTGTCTTACAGCCAGACAACTTCAGCAGTTAGCAAGGAGGAAACAATTCCCCTTTCCTCTTCCTCCCTTAGTCCCCTGTGCAGGCTGGTAGCCTTGCTCTTTCTTGTCCAGCCCCAGCCCTTTTCACAAAACATAATTGCTGCTAACTGTGAATAAAGATCTGATACATATACTGTCTGGTTGAGGGGCTGTAAGCACTTCTAGAGCCCAAATAATATATGAATATTAATAGAATGTCTGTAAGGATATAATAAAAGCAAAAAAAAAATGTCCTCAGGAGTATGATAATCTAAATTCAAAAGCTATTACCATCAGTAACAAAATGCAGAGAGAAGACTAGGATTACTTTAATAAGATTACCCGCTTATTGCCATTTGTTTCTGTGGGTGAGTGTAATGCTGCTTCAGCTTCATCCCCAGCCAGTTTCTCAGGTGCTTTTCACCCTGAGCATTGGCAGACCAGGTTGGACTTGGCCTTCCACTGGCCTTCCTGTGGGATCCAGCATATTTCTGTGAGCACCTGCTCCTGGGTCTTCAGCTTCCTCTACTCTTGCACCCTTGCTGCCACTTCACTAGCTTCTCCATGTCCTGTGGCTTCACGTCCTTGGTGGAAAAGACAGGAAGAGATGACATTGAAGGGTGAGGAAAGCTGGTGTCTTTGGGGGAGAGTGTGGAGTCTCCTTCTCTGGAGATTTTCAAGAGCCATCTGAATGTGTTCCTGTGTGACTTGATCTAGGTGGACCTGCTTTAGCAGTGGGGTAAAACTAGGTGATCTCTAAAGGTCTCTTTCAACCCCTACCATTCTGTGATTCTGTGATGGAAGGACAGTAAGGAAAATAATTTTAAGGTCAGTTATATAAGACAAAGGCAGAAGCTTGGTGATTATGAATGCTCTCTAAAAATTCAGCTTTATCCAGCAGGCCAGGAAGAGCAGACATAGACTCAGTAAGGCAACATGTGGTCTGTAGTACAAGCCTCTTAACCCATCCAACAGCCAGTGCTCATGCCCTTCTGACTTCAAACCTTCCATGTCCCTGTGGCACATGAGTCCCAGAGCTTGATTACTTGTACATTCAGTAGTCATGCACTTGAGTGGAGATTCTGTAGGAGTGGGCATGAGCTCAGGGGTAACAAGGCTCATTTAACTGAGGGGTGCAGATGGTAAGAGAGAGAGACTGCTGGGAGAACAGTGATATCTCTGCAGAGACCATATTAAATGTCACCAGAGATGCATATGCCAGCTCTGTGCATGAGGGACAGAGCTGCCATTCTCTTGTGTTGGAGGCAGCATGGGGAAGAGTACTCTGCATCTTTTTGTGAGGATGTCTGTATAGCTAAGTTAATGCAGATAAAAAGAGAGAAAGAAAAAAAAGAGAGAAGGAGAGAAAGAAAGGGAGGGAAAGAGGAGGGAAAGAGAGAGAGAGAGAGAAAGAAAGAAAAAGAAACTAAGTAAGTAAATATAGGTAGAGTTTTGTTCCAAACAGGCAAATATGTAGCCCCTGGTGCCTGGAGGACATAAAAGTCTCTTCCAGAACTTACTGGAGATCTTATCAGGGCTCTCAACCTAACTTGCCTGGCTTCACCTACACAACGGAAATATAAGACTTTCCTCAATATTCTCGGAGAAAGGAAAAAGGACACGACACAGCTAATAAATAAAACAGGTTTAATCACAAACCGTGTACATATTTATAGATGGGGAGGGAGATGTGGTCTGAAAGGTGCTGCCCTGGCAACGGGAACAAAAGAACAGTGTATTTTACCAGACGTTATTCAGTACCAGTGGAGGGTGGAGCTGATAAATGAATATGGGATTTTGAGTCCCAGGGGCTAATTTTTACAGACAAACATCATTCTTGTGTTCCTATCAAATTATAGCATAAACTAGCTCACAGCTCTGTCTAGGACACAGCAAGACAGATACAGACAAGAACAGAAATTGAGAGTGAGGGAAGGACAAGAAATCTAAATGTTGTTCTGAGGTATATGTGATATATATGTGGTACATGAGATATATACTCTGCTCTTGTGTGCAGTCCTGAGGCCATGCTTTGCCCACAGTTATGTGTGCACTCATCTCACTCATTTCAGTCAGTGAGACTGGCAAGCTCACATCTGAGAGAATATGTTGGGTTTTGACGGTATATAGGAGGACATGAAACAACAAAGAATGAAGAAGAACAGGGAGAGAGTTGAAGACGAGGAAGCCCAGAATGGGCTGAGAAAGAGAAGTGAATGGACAGCCCTAGATTTATCTGGTGAGACAGATCACCCCCATTTGGACAACCAGCACCAAGCTCCTGTTCTGAAAGACTTCTGCACTGCAAAGTTTTCCATTGGGGCTACCTTTACCAGACAATGGGGAAAACCATGAACAAAATGACTGGAGGCATGTTAGTAGAACAAATAAGATGAAGCTGGCCCGACACCCATTTAGTTTTTATTTCTGAAAGAAAACTCAGCCCTGCCTCTGACGTGATGTGAGTCTACATATGAATCTAGTCAGTCTCAGCTGATACAGGCAGAGGAAAGCACCATTACTCCAGTGACCAGCAGGGCAAAAGGTGGCATTTGTACTACGATATTCAGAGTCAGTGTGGCTGCTTTGAGAAACGATATCACATCAGGCTTGCAAAGCAGTCAAATGTATTGGTCTTTTTGCAGAACAATTTCACTTTCAAACAATGTACATATTATATAATTTTACAGATGAAAGCCACCTTTCACTGCTAGAAAGCAGACACTGTTTTGTTATTAAACACACTTGCTGTCAGATTTGGCAAAGAACCCACCCCTAGACAATTTAAAAAAAAAAAGAAAACCCCAAATAAAATCTATGATACGAAACAACATTCACATCAATGTCATATCACAAGTGTCCCAGCAAACATAAAGTCAAGATCTTCTTAATGCAGGTCCCCTCAGAAGTGAGTCAGAGCCATGTGCCCATGAATAGTGTCCGGTCCCAATCTGGGAAATGTCTGTTAAGACTGCTGCCCTTTGAAAGACAAGTCCAATGTTTTTTAAAGGAGTGCTTCACACATGCATGCACACACGCACACAGAGATACACACACACACACACACACAACCTCCTCTCTCTTAGCAAGAGCTGCATGCTAGGTAACTGTTAATGCCTTCTGTGCACTTTCGACCTACTTTCTTTGTTGAGGATGCGGTCGAAATGTCTTTTCTTCTCAAGTCTGTATTCTTTAAAGGAAAAGGGGAACGAAGAGGAACTACATTACAAAGACAGTGAAATGCACTTTGTTTTAGGCATATGTTTTTTCCCTGTCATTTACAAGGACGATGTTATTTACAGTCATGACTCAGCAGAATCCACAGGAAGAATCATCCTTGCTCCATGTTGGGTTTTCTCGTTGGACCCCATGAGCCCATTCTGTGCTTCCACAGACCATTTTTCTTTAAGGCACTGCATGTGGATGATGACTTCAGACAGAAGTGCAAACTCCCTTCACTGAATAGTGCATTTCTCCCTCTCCCTGGACTGACCTTCCCTGAGAACTTTTGATTTGATGTACTTCAGGTCACTGTTGACGCTTGGCCGGCGAGCAAAGGGAGAGATCATGCCATAGGCGTCCATGTCTTTGACTCGGCGCATCCGGAAGGACTTCTGTTGGAAAGTGTCACCGTACTGGATGGAGATTTTCCTATGGAGGGAAGGACTCATCTCATGAGGTAGCTTGGCCATGCTGAAGAGGACGTAGAACATCTCATCCACATTGGTGTTCTTCTTGGCTGAAACTTCAAAGTAGGCGCAGTTTTCGTCACTGGAGACAAGGTCTTCACCTTCGTCTGAGCGTACCTTGCGGAAAACTTCACTGTGGTCATTTTTGTTGCCACAGATCACCATGGGGAGGTCAGCTGATTCCTTGGTTTTGTTCTTCAGGCAGGATTTGACCTCAAGGATCTGTTTCTGGAGCCTCTTGACCTCATCAAAGGATTCTCTGTTGTCCAGGCTGAATACCAGGATGAAAACATCTCCTGCAATTAAACCAAAAGATACTGTAAGGGCTTGTTGGTCACAGCCTGTGTCAGAGGAGTTAATTTAAAAAACTCAATAGATTTATTTGCCATATCCTCCTCATATTTTCTTTGTTTAGTCCTTTGGAATCTATCCACTGAGCTGTACTTTAATTCCACTTCTTCTAATTCAACTTCCCACACCTTTTTTCTATAGTGCTAGAGAAAAGACTTTTGGCTGTTACATTGCTCCAGCCACATCTGATTGTGTTCCTAAGTTGTACTGGACTTGCAAGTGATTGCCCATTTTGCCCTCTTTTGTAAACATGTTTCCATCTCAGATCTGCTGCCTTGCTTTTATTTTTTTCTCCCTTTCATCTGTATCTCTGCATAAAATACAGACTGTTCTGACACCAGGAAGAGTGAAGAGCTAGTAGCCACTCAGCCTTGGCCTTTTGACTACACAATACACGAAGCAACACCTGAAATGAAGATTTACAGCCATTCAGTCCTGAATGCCTAAGTCAGGAATGAGAGGTTTCCCACTGTGCGGTGCTCTGCTGTCATTTCGTTTGCTCAAGAGGAACAGACCGTGGAAAAAAAGAAATACATAAATGACACAGATCCCCTGGCATTTCCTCTTGACATTTCCCGACTTACAATTCCTTTTGCAAATACAAAATAATGTAAATCGTTGCCTGATGATTGACATTCATGTGGAACAATGCTAAGAGAGCTTTCAAGGACAAAGGCTCACATCTGCATCCCCGAAATTGGGCTTAGGACCTCACTGAGTGTGGATGCTAGCCTGGTCAGATATGAACACCACTTTTCACCGGCTTGCTAGAAGGGTAGACAGAAAATCCAGAAAGTAGGTTTGTTGTGAGCTGTCGATAAATATCTCTGTCTCTCACAATTGCAGAATACATCTTCCGTAATCATCTTCCCCAGTTAAAGAAGATGTGTTAGCTCACAACAGGTACTACTTGACAGTGAGAATGTACAGAATGAGGCCACCATTTTCCCTTTTTTCCCTTTAACACATTTAGTTAACCATATTGCAGTAAGAACGGGTAGAGGTAGAACTATCCTTTTACTGGAATATCAAATCAAGGGACTCGGGCTGGGAATTTCAGGAAAAAAAACCCCCATCCTGGTGATTTTCTAGGTTAGAATTCTCTTCCTGTGCATTCTACATTTGTTTTTCACTGCTTGTGCCTTACAGTGCCATGCTTATTTTGTCCCTTGCTGCTCTTTATGCCCACGCGATTTTATTCAGCCATTTATTTGCAACTGCAATAAAAAATATGGAACAGGAGGGGAAGGTAGGAGGGAAATAAACTAGCAGGAAATCTCAATTTCAGACCCTCACCCTGCGGACTTCTGTGCTTAATTGCATTCCCTGTAGTGCTTGGAGTGTCCTTGCCAGGAAATATCTCCCCAGAGAAGTACATCTTGCAACAAAATCAAGCAGTTCCTTCGGCTTACTCTCAAGAAACGCTCATGTCCAGGCTACAGTTTTCAAACTAATGTCTATCCTTACAATCTTCCACTCACCCCTCCCCATCAGTAAACTTCCCCTCGCTTTCTCACCTGTCAGGATGGAAAGCCTCCTCATAGCAGGGAAAGGGTGATTCCCAGAGGTGTCCAGGATGTCCAGCTGATACATGTCTCCTCGGATGTTGTAAACCTTACGATGAAAATCTTCAATGGTGGGAGTGTATTGGTCCTCAAACCGGCCATTGAGAAAACGTGAGACAATGGAGCTTTTCCCCACCCTGGAGGCTCCCAGCACTACCATGCGGTACGAGTTCTTGGCTGGCACATTCAGGGTGCAGTTTCCACCAGACATGGTCTTCATCATTGCTTGGTCCTGAAAGAGGAAATAGCAGAACTAAACGGAGGATGGAGTAGGGCAGCTCCTTACCACAAACTTGTCAAAGAGTGCTCAAAGAGCAGAGTCCTGATTAGTATATTAATGATCCATATAGCAATTTTTTCTTTTCCAGAGAGTGTGGTGTGGGGTTTTTTTTTTGTTGCTGTCAGGTTTTTTGTTTTCCTTTAAAGGCATATAAAAATGTAGGCTTTTACACTAGAAATAACATGGGTTTGGATAGTAATTTGCTATTTCATTTAGGCACTAACGGCTAATTTTATCAGCTGGGTTTCAACTTAGGCACCAGGTTCCTTCTCACCATCTGCGTAACTTAGATATTACCAGATTTTTCAGTAGAGCTCAGTTCTCATTCAGTTACATAAACACAGAGATCGGATTTTCCAACATACTGCATCCTCTGCAGCTGCCATTAGGATCTAGATCACTTTGATTGTCCAAACAGGAGCTGTGCATAATACTCGTTTTCTGAGATCAACCAGAAATCAGACAGAAACAAGAATCATGCTTGACATCAGTGGAAGCTAGATATCTCAGTAACTTTAAATAGGTGGTCACATGCAAACTTCATTGCTGATGCAAGGAGTTTGAGATACCAAATAGCACTAGCTGATGATAAACCCAGAGGTCTGTGCCTTCAGCGACCTTTTAGAACCCAGATTTTAACCTTAATGTTTGGACTGGTAGTCTGAGAACTCCCTGTCAACAAACTATCAGCATTGCAGCAGGATGGCTGGCAATGCAGGGAATTGCCCAAATGTAGATTTCATTGGAGTTTCGGTCTTCATTACATACGCAGCTGTTGTGGGCATCACAGTCTTTGTGGGTGCTAAGTACAAGCGGGGGAAAAGATGAAGGACAGCCATCTTAAATAGCTGTTATACAAGATTTCCAACCTCTGATACCTAAAATGAGTTTTGAGACCCCGGGGATCATATTTTGACATAGCACTCAGATGCAAAAAACTTTGATGGAACAAAAAAGAAGAGAGTTACTTGTACATTCTTCATGTACCAGTTCATACGAATTGTGCACTGAAAGGAAAAATATAACCCCTGTGTGGAGAAAGCTAACCATTAAAGCAAAGAAGGCACATTTTTGACAGAGTTTATTTTGGTTACTAGGATCTTATTAAAGAATAATCAAGTTCCCACTGTGCCGTTTATTTAACTTAGGTGCTGTTTATTTAATATTACAATGCGAGTACTTTATGTATACTGAAAGATCATTTCTGCATCCAGATCTGGATTCCTATCTCTCCCTTGAGTGAGTTTTATCTTCCAAGCTTTCATGTAGCTGACCCTTATCTCAGTCAAAAGCTTAAAATCTTTTACTTTTTTAAACATGTGCTAAGCACCAAAGCGGCAGTGAAGATACGGTCACGGCTAAATAAAGGAGCCTCTGGAATTCTGAGCCAGCATCGTTACAAGTGCTGTGCTATAACCCAAGGCAACAGCAAAACACTACTATTTATTATTATTGCTATAATCTGCCACGCACCAGCAGCACATTCAGCCCTATCTAAAGCACAGAAGAAAATGTAATGCATTCCTCAGAGTAGCTTACACTCTGCATTATATTCAGCGGGTAGGACAGCATAATATTAAAGCCAGACAGTGATGTCAGAAAGTAAGTTTGGATGGAAACACACATACAGAGTTATGGTACTGCAAAGAGCACACCTGGTGTTTGGTCTGGACTGGTTCTTTGATTTCAAACAGGACCCATCTCCAACAGTACGTAAAGACCGAATGCAATCTCTGAAACAGCACTGCCAAGTACCCTGGGTTGGCACTTTCCTGTGTAGCCGGTCAATACTGTCTCACATCCATGGCCAGACAAATGATGACAGAGCTGCTTTGGGAATGCTTCCTTTCAACCTCTCAGAATTTATTTGGCTGAGAGGGAGAAGGAGGAATGTATTTTGTTAGAAAAACTACAAACTCCTCTACAGCCCTTGTTCAGTGTTTATAAATGAGTCACCTTTTCAGACTGGGATGAATCCGATGTAGCTGCATGAGGGCAAGTGGACTGCATTGGTTCACATCCACCGAAGATCAGTTTCACACAGCTTGGTGTGGCAGCCTCTGGGAGTTAGCAAAGTTACACTTTTTAAGCAAATGTCCTGTATGGGATGTGCACACTGAGGGGCCCGATCCTGTCCAGCAGCTTTACAAGACAAAATACTACAGATTATACTGCTGACTGACAAGTAACCACTGAGCTGCTGGTGATAAGAGAAACTCCCATCACATAGCAAAGGAGGTAGATTGTGTCATTGCAACTGCTTGGAGGGTTGGTTTTGCATCTTTAATGAAAGAGTCACTTTTACCCTCCACCTAGAAGTGAATTCTACTGCTTTGGACCTCAGTTAACGTCACTGTATACTGAACAGCTTGTAAAAGGAATTACCATCACAGCTACCTGCAGGTGGGGAGAGAAAGGCACAGGGAAGCTGAGGGACCACCCAAGGTCAAAGAAATGGGAAGCATGAACAGACTCTGGGACTGCTACCTTTCCAACTATCTCCTTCCCACCTTTCCTCACCCTTTCGTCTCTGGTGGTTAAATCACACTGCTCCCAACCCACATCAAAGGCAAAATCCTATGTGCAGACATGGGTTCATTTCAGGATGCTTTAGCCCCAAGGATGTAGATGTACCGAAGGGGAAGAAGGGGTGTGAGGACATGCAGTTTTTAATGTACTACATAGTTGTGTTATAATTTCTTTGTTCCACCTACCAAGACATACAGTCAAGAGGACTCTTGTGCTTTTCTGACCACATTTCATCCTGCACAAAGTCAGAAGATGCCTTTCTACACTTTGATTCATTGGGTTGCTACTCATATCATCACCTCTGCTGCAAATCTGACTCAGAGTGTGCCGTTGAACTGGGAGCTTATATCTGTGTTTTGTGCTCTCTCTTATTCCCCTACTCGAGTTTTTTTTCGGCTTAATGCAATCTGTCTTATCTCCTCCTCAGAAAAGGAATGAAAATTCAGCCTTCACACCCAGGGGTGGGGGAAAGTACAGGGGCTTGTACATTGAAAAAGATTAAAGGCAGAAGAAAGAGGAAGAGACCACATGTTCACATACTAAATAAAGCAAAATCAATCAGAGGAGAATGAGGAGACAAACAACCTCCAGCTGGCTTTAATCTACATCTTTTCCTTCCAGTTTATTAAATGCTTAAGCATAGACTAATTCCCGGTGGTACCTTCTGCTTTCTGCACTGGCTTGATGCTAGAAACTTTACATCAGTATTTTACATTGGTACAGCACGGGGATTTAAAAATGCCATAGAAATGTAGGCAATAAGTGTTATCTCCACTTAATAAAGGGAAACGCTCATACTCCTGGAGAGAGCTGAAATAGCTGTCCCAAATCAACATTAAACCTATTTCTTTTGACTCCCTGTGTCGTCTTCTACCTGCTAACTACCGCTATTTGTTCCACAGGCAGATATTGGTGTGAGTGACAGTGCACCTGCTTTTGCATGCTCTGCGGAGCACTTGTCTGAATTCCAGTGAGGTGCTGAAAAATTTGATTGTGAGCATCTGCAGAGAGATATCTAAGGAAGATATTCTTCATTCAACCTGCTTAGAGCTTTTACACCTTAGTTTTCCATCCTCCCATCAGGGGGTATGCTCCCTACCACTCCCTATCCAGGAACAGACTTATGAACTGCCTCTCTTGCACTCTGCAGTTTTCAGCTACTCTTTGTGTCTGTTTGCTATCCCAAGGTAATCCACTGCATCCAGCTAAAACAGACACAGGCAGACGCAAACCATACCATGCATAACAGATCTGTCACTTGTTAATCACTGCAAGTATCCCTCTAATTCTCATGCACACGACAATCACTCCCATGGGATGATTTTTTCACTACTTTCATCCCAAACTCCGTGCTACTTTCTTACCTCTCTTCCCTTGGAGGAGCAGTCCTGGGTCTTGGTGTAGTCTGATGAAGCTGATAATTTTAATCAGAGGAGGCTGCTGCTGTAAAAGTCTGTCGTTCTGTGGATCCCACGTTGGTTGCTCTGGGCTCAGTTCTTCACCAGTATTTCCTGGGAACTTAGCAGGATTGGGAAGGACAGCAGGGCTCCAGAGGGCATTCCCCCATAGATGGGAAGTAGTGGATCAGGCGACTGATGAGAGCTAAAGAAAGGTCTCAGAACTAGTTTTTCCCTTGGGTGAGATGAGCTCTCCTCCCCACAGCCTCAATTGGAGAGGAGAGGCAGAGTCTCTCCCACTCCCACTGGCTTTTCTTCCAAGTTGTGCTCCGTGGGCTCTGCTGTGGACAAAGGGTCTCTGGAGCGACACCTAGTCAAGCAGGGCCGTGGGTGCGGATGTCTGGCCCACCCTGTCTCTACACTGCCTCAGACTCCTTGGGTAAAAAGCAATGAGGGCATGGAAATTGTCTGTAGTGGACCTATACTTCCTCAGTATAGCCTGGCACAGCCCTCCCTCCACAAGCACCTTTTCTTCTGGTCTGAGATTTGCTTTAAAGTATTCTCTTTCCAGGACAGAAGAGGCTTTTCTTTACGTTTGCCAATTAAGTCTTTCTCTTCTTCCCTCCCTGCCTTTCTCCCTCTCGCTCTCACAACTACTGGCAAATTGCAGATTTTCCTTCTGTAGGACTCACAGATAATTGGCTCAACTCCTCCCTTGAAGTCAGTGTCAGACACAGGGGAAGGAGGGGTACTGAGGGGGTGGGATTTTGTTCCTATTGAAAAAAAAATCTTTTCTTTTTCCCTCTAAACAGAAAGTTCATATGCATTGCAGACTGCACATTCCCTGTCTTTCCACCAGAGACCTCTATGCATGCATGTGAGGGGAATGCGTTAGCATATGTGTATGAGAGACACGGAGGTTTCACTTATTTTGCAAGCTGTAAATTTCATAAGCTGTTTCTAAAGGCTCTATATTTCCATGCCGATCTTTTCTGCTAGACAGAAGCAGACTGACTCATTTCCCAAGCAGGGGCTTTCTGTCCACAATTCCTGTAATTCTTTTGCCGTATGAGGTACTTTCTCCTGTTCCCTCAACCTCGAAGGCGTTCTGTTAGGATTGTCGGTTAGTTTGATGAAGAAATAAGAATAATGTGTAACTGCTGTTATTTCATTAATACTTAAATAAATGGGGGGGGAAAAAAAAGCTGAACTAGAACTAGGGAATAAATGTGTAAAAAAAGGTCAAAAAAACCTGAAAGTATGAGGGACAGAGGGTCAGAGAAATAATAGAAAGAAGAGAAACAAAGACAAATTGGGGTGAATTTAAGGAGTTTGTTCAACTCCAAATGAAAAATAGTGTTTGCAGTTTATTTCACTATTTATTGTCTCTATTTTTTTCTCCTTCTTGAGAAGAAATGATAATTTAGATCTACAAGCCTGTTTTAAAAGATGTCAAAAGGATTGATTTTGAAAGATTAAAATTAAATATCTCAGCATTTCCCACATAAAACTCCTAATTGGAGGTGGGAAAGTTGGGGGAAGAGGAAGAAAACCACTTTGAAATCTTCAGGGTAGTTTGATGATAAGAAAATTGGAAGGGAGAAATGATCTCCCAAATATGAACAGAGTTTCCAGTCTCCCATAATTCTTTCCCTTTTCCTTTGAGGAAATTCACTTTTCATCAAACACAAAGATTCCTCCAACTACCTTGTCTGTTTCACCTCCAGACCTGCATCTTTGGAGGAATTCCTGAGACGCTTTGCTTTTTCTCCTCCTTCTCCTCAGAGCACAGGGAGGTTTCTGCCATCACCTTAATGCTTCCTTCCTTCACCCGTGCTCTCACCGCTGCCAGTAACTGTTGGGGAAGGTGCTGTGACCGCTGCAGGCCCATGGTCTACCACGCCTGCATATCTCTCTGTGCCAGTGGGCTTTGAAGGCCACCACATAGGCTATGAGTCCCATCCTTCGATATCCACTTGAGAGAGGCAGCAGCTCCCACTAAGGTCAGGGCTGAGCGGGAGATGTATTTGGGGTCCCCAGGCTAACACAAGGGCAAAACACTATTGACTGAATTGGGAAGCAGTAGCTCCTGACTTCCTCCTGGTGTAGGCAACTTTAAATTTGGGAAAGAAGAGCACAGCTTGCCACAGCACCATTGAAACAGCATTGGCTTCTGGTAATGAGTCAGGACCTGAACTCAAATCTTTTTAAACCACGACACAAGGACTCTTGGTCAGCTCCTGAGTCTTTTCTCTTTGGCAAAAAGTAGAGGAATATTTTTATGGCTCAGACAAATTTTTGAAATATGATGCTTTCCATACCTAAATCATTGGTTCAAATCAAACCTGGACCAAAAGCTGACATGTTTTGCTTTTGGTCAACAATTTGTGTAGCTTAGATCCAGACACAGCAAACAGCATCCTAGTATCAATTGCCATGGGAGGGTGCTGCAAAAATCACCAAAGTAGCGTTACAGAAGATAAACCCGTCTTTCACTCCTGTAGCTCACATGTCGAGTGTATGGGTTTCTCTGCCAAACTAGAGAGAAATGTAGTCATCATGGAGACCATCTCATCAGCCTGGAATCTCAACCTACTCAAGTTCTTTTGTAAACCAAATACAAAACTCTTAGCTGGCTTCGCCCAGCCCAAACTCCCACTCAGCTGTCTTCTCCAGCATTTAAAGTAGTCAATTGAGTTCCTCATACTATATCAAAATAAAATAGGAATGTGCTTGACTGGGCACCTTGGCTTTATCTGGTCTCTTGGCAAACAGCTAGTAAAATAACAAATTGCTTTTGAAATAAGACTTTGAAAGAGAATTGTAAACTATGAACCTTCAGAGGCTGAAGAGATGTTGCTGCAGCTAGGCTTTGATGCCTTCCCTCCAAGCTCAGGAGACCAGGGCTCAAGGAATCCCTACTTTTCCAAAGATGTGCTGAGGGGTTCCGGTGGAGACGTTACATCTGCCCTATCTTTGTTTTTAAGGTTATAAAAGGAATAAGGGGATCAGAGACACAAAGCCTCTGCCAAAAGAAGAGAAAAGGTTCCCAGTCTTAGCCATTTCTTCTGGTTAGTCAGAGACCATTAGCTTTTTTTAGAGCTTATAGATCTTTACCAGTTTAAAACCCAGGCTCACAATGAATTACTCCCTGGAGGCATTTTTTTTCCCCACCCACTCCTCCAGTCTATAAAGAAAGCCTAAATTAGGTTTTTATCTGGCTAAAGCTGTCTCAGAGAATGATAGGCTGTGGCTGCAGAGAACCACCACCACCACTACAAGGGGCTGTGCCTGCCTCACTAGATGACACTGGCCATGGCTTGTGGTGTAGTCCTCAAGTTTGGGAGTCCAGTGAGAGACAAGATAAACTGAACATTTGGCAGAAGAGTTACATCAACTGAACAGCATGGTTTATATAGGACTAACTGAAAGCAAATGACCTCATCAACACATGTACTCGTTAGCACTTATAGGTGTTGTTTCTGAGGCTGGTGTGCAGGTCCTGCCAGCTCATCCACCTCAGGGAGGTGGCAGAGTGACTGTCCCTAGAGGTGTTCAAAAGATGCATAGATGAGGTGCTGAAGGACATGAGTTAGTGGTAGTGTTAGGTTATGATTCTATGATCCATGAGGCTGCCTTAGCTGTGCAAGGTGCTGCAAATGGTGTGACTGATAGCAAACGCATTTGTGCTTACTTTGGCTCTGCCTAGACTGCAGGTGAGCAAAGAGGGAGAACTTGAGAGGGCAAGTCAATGGAAGGACAAGAGAAAAGTTGCAGGGAGAAGCTGAGTAAAAAGATGTACAGAGGAATGGTGAGAGACAAGAGGAAAGTACTGCTGTCTTGTGTTGACCTAACCACCCGGTTCCAAATAGTGGTGAAGACCTAATGTGAAGTGACTTGCTTTAATGGTGGGACACGTGAGCAGGCAACTGCTCCTCAGACCCCTCAAAGCAGCTTCCTCTTCTCTGAAAAAAAGTGGAGCTCCCAGGCAATGCTCACACTGACCACTGCTGTCCCGGGGTCTGAGACTGTGTGGGCAAAAGCGTTACTGTCATGAATAATTTGTACCTTTTGTAGCTCCAGTTGTGGCTGAGGACGGAGACTGATGTGATGGGCTGATGCAGCAGGAGCAATTTGTTTCTCTCCACCTTAAGGCAAATGACAGAAGTGACAATAGCATGCCACTCAGCTCTGGTCAGAATTAGTTCAAGACAAAAGATGTTCCAAGGCTTTTGTCTCCTCTTCAAAGCAAATGCAACAGAGATTAAATATTTAAACCAGCTTTTATCTCTCTTTTCCCATTTATTTTCACTCCACCCATAAAGCAGGCTCATTTTCCCACCTTCTCACCTTCTCTCCTTTCCACATTCATTTCTCCTGCTTGATGCCCCTTCCTTTAAGCAATGCTGAAAAGCTAGAGTTCAGAGGTCAGTAAAGAACAGGTACCAAGTCATATCCTGAACAGCAAGTAGATGAGCAGCCACAAGTATTACTGCCCTTGCATTACCTGTACCCTCTGGGCATTTAAATTCAGTGAAGGACTCTCCAGGGGTGTTACAGTGACTGGGAAAACAAGTAATGATCATTAGCTACAGAGTGAGAAGTTATACTTGTGAGAATACAGCTGGAGAAGCCATACATTTGAAAAAGTGGTGGTCTGACTTATACCTTTAGTCCTGTCATGGAATTTGTGTGTGGTTGGAATTTCTCAGCATCCCAGGCTGTAAAATGGGTTAATCATATTTACTGAGATGCCTGCAAAATGGAGAAGCATTGCTTTGCTGTGAAGAGCATCCAAGTCACCTTTTATTTGCTGTGAGACATTTTAAAATTACATTTTAATGACATATTTTTTGAGAAAAGACTGCATTTCTAGTCCCACTCTTGCCACTGACACAGCATGTCCAGATTTCCTCACCGAACACACATCCACCCTTTCATCATCATTCCACTGTTGAAACATTTTAAGATTTTCCCAATCTTTGAAAAAAATCACCAAGGAACAAAATTAAAGCTTGAAGAAACAAACCCCCATTATTCAAAAAGAGCTTCAGAGTAGAATGTGGGGAAAAACAACCCCCTAAAGTGTAAAAATAACTTCTTTACCTTCAGTGAATACCGCAGGGGGTTGGTTTATAGTCTCCCAAGCCCAGATGGAGGAAAAACAACCCCTACCACATCCGTCCTTGTGCTGGAGCAGAAGGACAAGTCATGCACTCACCTGACAGTGACTGCAGAGTGCTGTGTCAGCCTTTCAGGAAGGAGTGGGCACAGGTACACATCACGACTTTCAGTCTCTGCTCAGCATCCTATTTCCTTGGCTGCTCCTGGGCTCTGTCCAGACAGATAACTGCACACTTGGGAGGAAATCAACACACATCTCTGCTGCCGAATGATGCAGGTAAGAAGGGATTCATTCAAAGGACCCCCAAAGCTCTCCTCTGGCTGACACCACTCCAAAAGAAAGAGAGGGAAATGATGCGTTTTGGGGTATTTCTACAACTGTGTCCCCACTGCTGTCACTTGGCTTTCTAAGATATGCCCTTACTTGTCTTTTTTTTTAACTTCTGTTCTGACTCTCTTACTGATGATTTTCTCTGGAAGATTTTTACCTGCAATGGGAATACAAACAACTAAGGAGAGCAGAGAGGAAAGAGGAGTTGGGAGAAGATGAAGAGGACTAGGAAGTAAGTTCTCCACAAAAAAGTCTCTGATCAATGAGCACAGAGAAAGCTCATTAGATACTGCCAAAAATAAAGACAAAGCAAATGGCATAGGAACAAGAGGAGATGCATGAAAAATGCATGAAACAGAGACTGACAAGCCAGAGCCCTGTGCAGTACACGTGATGCTGCATATGACCAGCTATTCTATTTCAGTCTCCACTAAGACGTGACAATTGTAAGTCTGGGTCTGGCCACTGTATGAGAGATCAGCTGGGGCCATTCCCATTCAGGAGCCCTCCTTGCCTGGCAAGCTGTTGAGTGCAAAAAATTGCTTCTCTAAGGATCTCATTCCTTCTCATTCATTCATACTTCACCAGCACCTACCATCTACACCTATGCCTCTAGAAAACAGGGGTTAATTCCCCGTAAAATCTGATGTTGTTTACAGATACATCCTTCTTCTATGGCAACTCTGCCAACACCCTTGTCTTTTTACGCCCAGGAGATGGGCTTCTCTAAATCCCCTGCTGCTCCTTGAAGCCATGTGGGTGGACCATGCAACCTCCAGCTGATCTCTCAGACCATTCCCTTGGTTGTCTTTCTGGACACAAGGCCTGAGCACTAAGTAAGTGACCTTCTTGAGTTGCCACCCTCAAGCTTTACAGTGTCTCTGGCTCTACATCCACATGACTATTCACAGGTTTTGCTTGGCACTTGGTTTCACTGTGGTTATTTACAAGAACAACAGCAGCAACACAGTGACGGCCGTGTGAATTAGGGCACCGTGTCCTAATACTGGGTTGTTTCTGTGCCCTCTTGTATCTGATGGACCAGCCCCATGCTAGTACCTGGGCAATTATAGCACTTGGTCTTTTTTTTTTTACTGTTCCTTTCATTAAGAAAATAAAAATTTGGGGATAGAAAAATGCCTCATTTGTTTGATCTGAGAGACATTATGCACCTTTATTTATAACCAAAGCAAGTCAGTGAATGAGAATCATTCCAGAGGGAAGAACAGGTGAGAATGACAGATTGTTCTTTTCAGTTTCCTTTTGTTCCTGTTCTGTTTCCTCCTCTCAGAGGACTGCAATCACATACTCAAGATCCAAAGTGAAATCCATTATAATAATAATGGTAATACTATGTACTCTTAGTGTAACTTTTTTGCTAATATCTCCACACATCCTGCAAATATCCCCCCTATGGAGCAGGAACGGAAATATTTTAGCAGTTTACACATAGAAACACTGAATGTGCATACAGGTTTTAAGCAGTTACTCCCAGGTGATTCAGGGTGAGCGTCTCCAGACATGAGCTCCCTCTGCCCAAACTCCAAACTAACTGAAAACTGAGCAGCCATCACTAACGAGCTGTTGAGCATGAGTTAATCTGTCCTGTTGAGAGATTATATAGCTTTTGGCCAGTTCGGGACATGAGTTTCATCTGTCTGCAAAGGGCCACGCAAATAATAGCCTGCAGGCTGTAGGACTGGAAATAAAGTCCTCATCTCCTCATCCCCAGTCCTGGGCATCAGCCATAAGGCCAGGAGGTGACACAGCCCACAGAGATGTGTGTATAACAAATGTTCGTTGCAGAGTACCAAAACCTTCCCGGCAACTCTAGTTAATGGACATGTCAATAACCTCCGCTGCATCCTTGAAAGGAACCAGGGAACAAAACTGCTTTGCCCCAGTTTTTCAGAGGCAGCGTTGGCTGCTACAATCTTCTCCACATATATATGTCAGGTCCTCAAAATCATGAAGCTGAGTGAAAAACCTGCAAGTTTAAAACAAACTAGATGTGAGGAAAGAAGCCCTCGGGGTGCCGCAGGGTCAGGTTTTTCTCTGTAGCAGAAATCACTAACATCTTTTTTGTTTTTATCTAAAAAATCAGAGCTCCAGCTAAAGCCCCTGTATTTGCACATATTTATTGACAAGGGCCAGATTGGAATGGATCCCTTTAGTTAATGTGAAACTGGAGAATTTCCTTGAACCAGCCTGGTTCCCCTGCCTGCACATCTCTCTGATGATCTGAATTCAGGAAGATTCAAATATTTTTTTTTCCAGTGACAGCTGCGAGCAACTCTGGTTTGTATGGAGCCAGCAGTGCTGCTGCCTGTCTCCTCAGGGGCAAGATTTCAAGGCTGAGGCCATCCATCCGGAGCAGAAGCAGCAGGGCAACATCAGCCTTTCCTTGCCTCAAGCCCGTTTCCTCTGCTCAGGCTGCAGGCTGTGCCAGCCTGGCATTCCACCTTCAGCAGTGTAAAAAGCTATCCTTCTGACATGAAAGCCTATCAAAGTGGCTTTTACTCTGGTGTGAATGACTAAGCAGCTGCTGAGTCAAAGGAAATCAGATCTAAGGCATTTTCTATGTGTTTGTTCTGGCTGAAGGCTCAGAGGACATGTACCTTCTCCATCACTCTGCGTGCTCCCAGCCTCATGCTGTCCAAGGGAGCTTGTTCCTCTTCAGATAGTCTCCCAACGATCCAATTAGCAAGAAAACTTTCCATCTTCAGCACCAGATGAGACTACCAGATTATTAAAGACTCCCATTGGCTCTAACCTGCACTTTGCTTTGAAACAGAGGGCAACTGCATATATGAAATGAACAGAAGAGACAAATTTCATTACTGGCAAACTAAACCATCAGGATTTCCACTCCTGATAGTGGTGGGGTGTAGAGAAAAGGGTCTGTGATTTGTGTGGCAGGTTTAATAAAGAAAGGGAAAGGGGTAATGGTAAGCATTTGTGCTGGAAATCACTGCTAATTAGGATAGGCTGCATAAACTTGGAGCTGCTTCATCTGCCAGCCTCTTCCATGCAGCACAGACCTGAGGCACGTTGCGTTTTTCTTCTCTCTCAAGGATTTGACCCTTTTGCCATACAACCTAACTCTACATAGTGCACTTCTTCAGGGAGGGGGTAGAGGAAGAACATGAGGAGTTGAACGCTTTCCACTTTTGCACTTGAAGGCAGTTTATGTAAGCAGCCGGAAATAGCGATTCCTCCTTCTCGGTGCCTTTGACAGGCACTTTACACTATTTTGATGCTACAGAGAGGAAATCAGGCACACAGGCTCCTGGCGCACTTGTGATTCCTTTGATGAGTGACAGCACAGGCTCAGTGCTGCCAGCGAGGACTTGAAAGCTGAATTCAGCAGCAAAGGTAAAGCGCTCGGGATAGCGAAGCAGAAGTGCTGCGGTTGTTCATGGGTGGCAGGAGGGCCATGAATATATACACCTCCCAGAGCCCTTCAGCCTGCTCCACCGATGGAGCAAAGCCTCTGTTGCTGGGGGATGATTCTGAGATGTGCTCTTGCTCCTTCAAGCCCTCAACACTGCTCAGACAGGAGATGGATGGGAGGCATTAGAGACGCAAGTTGGCATAGCAACCTCAGGCTCTGTGCTTTCAGACTTATGCAACCACAAGCAGGTTGGAAAGATGAGGAAGGGCACTTTCCTCCACTTGCACACATGCAAAGCCTCACCAACCAATGCTTCTCATCCTTGACAGTTCAGCAGAAATTAGCAATCTTCCAGAGCCTTTTACTTCCCACAGTGTCTCAGCCCTTGACCTGCGTTTACTTCTGGAGGTTTCACAAGCTTTTAGGCAACAACAGGAGCCTCCAAAGCACCCCATCAGAGCATGCCCTGAGGAAAGTTACTGGCCTGGTATTTTTGCCCATTACTAACAGCCAACCAAAGGTGCCTCAGGTACACAGTGCACTACTAAAAATAGGATCTGTGATCCCCTGACGGCTATGATGTAGCCCTCGGTGGGCCTCGGCACACCCAGCCTTCCAAAACCCCCAGAGCCCTTCAGCCTGCTCCACCGATGGAGCAAAGCCTCTGTTACTGGGGGACGAAGGGCTCTAGGCCTGCACCACAGAAATGCAATCCTGCAGCTCCAAGGACAAGATGAAAAATGGCTTTTTGTTGCCATCGCCAATAAGAAGCACAGAGGTTTTAGGCACTAAGCATTTTCAGGTGAACAGCTAAGCAGCTCTCCTGTCCCCATCCTGTAAGCAAAGGCAAAATGTGAAGAGAAGCCAGAGGTTTTGTTTGCAAAATGAGTCTCCAAGAAGCTTTCCCAGCATATAGCAGCTCATGGCATTGACTGGAGATCTACTTTCATCTTGGCTCATGGCATCCTCAGTTGTGAGGTTTTTAGACAGCTCTAGCAACTGTAGCTATCACGTTAGACAAATTTTACTTGAGAATATTTGAAAAGGGCAAATAGAGAATAAATCTAATGTCCTCACTGTATCTAAGATACTGTAAACTCTTGCCAGCAGACAGAGCTTTACAGTGGACAGATAGGCATCTTAGTCGGAAGTGCAGAAGAGCACTGCACTGAGCTGAGCATATGGCTGGTCAATAACCAGTGCAAATCCTTGTGGTTTTACAGTAAATCTCGTAACAGCTGAGGAGATTCAAGTCCTCCCAGATTTGGATCTGTGTGATGAGAGAAAGAAAAAAAAAAACCCCTCTGAGTTTTATTTTTATTTTAAAGCAGGGGAAGCAACGCAAAGACAACAAAGGAAAGTTTTCATGCATGCAGAGACAATTAGGTAATCACTGCTTGAATTAACTCTACATTTGAAAGTTTGGAAGTAAAGGCAGGTTATTCCTCCTTTTCAGTCAGAAGATAAATATTAATAACTTGAAAGCCAGTCCCATGATTGAGGAAGAGGTGACTCATGCTTCAAAATGCTTGGCAAGGCAGTATTGACATTGCTGCAAACACCTTCAGTATCCCATTAGCACCTACTCGGAGGTGCTAGGACTTCCTACATAGCCACTACATAAGCAAAAAGCCTTGGCTGCCCAGATATTAACATTTTGATATCCCACAGTGCCTTGGCCTGCCAAACATGCCTGGCTGTATTTCCCAGTGAATCTAGTCAGGCTTCTTTAAGCGTGGATTGTCAAAGAGGGTGAGGAGCATTTGGCTGGGCAAGGCTTAGCTAGTTCACTACCTACTCTGTGGCTGGACAGCTTTTTTCTTCACAGAAATCATCTCTAGCCAGGGTGCAGTTTTCCAGCAGTAGAGCTTCAGGGCAGTTATTATTTGGGTGCAGAGTGAGCACACACATTATTTTGTGGTACTTCCAGGCATTTCTCATTCTCTGGACAGGAGGAGCAGAGGAAGGTGACAGAGGGAGTTGGCAAGCTCATCCCAGCTATTCTGAAGGTGCATGTACTTGTGGAAAGGGAACAGGTACGTAAGCTGCCTTGAATGCCCTCTAACAGCTATTCCAGCCCCCTGCTCCAACTCCAAGTCCCACGGGACTCACAAAAACGGAGCTGCAAAGAGAAGGGAGAGAGAGACAATCACATCTGTGCCGCCACCTCCAGAGGGGAACACTGCTCCTGCTAGAGCCTGCCCAGAGCAAGCCCAGACACTCTGGGGTCACAACTAGGAAGAAAGTTATGGTCACCAGCACATGGGTGAGCTAGCCCTTGCATGCAAGCCAGCCTGCACTGAAAGGTCTTCATGTTTGGTGGCTTGGGGCTGTAAGCTTTCTCCAGACGACCTTTTAGATTAACCCAGGTTATGAAACTGAGAGGAAAACTGCAGGTAGTCACAAGAATGAACAGTCACCTCCCCTCTGGTTGTCACTGAAGGAAGTTAAGCAGGCCTAAGATGTTGTCAGTCCCAACTCCACTGAGATCACACAGTCATAAATAGCCAAGAGATATGTTACAGTACCATCTTTAACTCTTGCTTAAGCTAAGGGTTTTGCGTTCCCTAACTGTCCTGTAGCTGCTGTGCAGAGAGGTCCTGGAATACTGTGGGCATCTGCATGTGGTGACAGAGACATCCTTTAGCTTTATTCAAACTGCCAGACCTTGCTACCACATACAGACAGCATCCACCTTCCTCACCAAACACTCTCTGTCCTGAGAGACAGTCTGGCACACCAGGACAGAGTTATATAGAGGGAGTTATTGCCTTTTGAGGCTGTGACAGAGACCAATGCATAACGTAGTCCAAGCTCACATTTAGTTTTCTGGCCAGCACACAGCCAAGCATGATTTGCCTCCTGCTATTTCTCTCAAGTGTCTCTATAGCTACAGCTGCTGTGCATTTCTCCCCCTCTCCCCACGGCACCATCAGCAAACATAACCCAGCTCACGGTTAGGAAGCCAAATCCTACGTGTTCCAGGGAGTGCTGGAGGAAAGTGCCAGCTCTGAGAAGGAAGTTGACATGGGGCAAACTTGAAAATAGGATGAGTGGCTCTTGGAGAGGGAAGGTGGCCTTGCTGGGGATGGCAGAGATATGCTCATTGTTATCCTCCCCAGTGGCTACCCCCATCAGTCTCTCTGCTCACTCAGAGATTTACAGGCACTCCATGCCAGCCATTTTCTTGAATTTGGCCTGATGCTTAAAGCCACCCTCAAGAGAACAGACAAACCTTCTCATGTTTGCTGCTTTCTGATGTCTGCCATTGTCAGGGAGGGGAAAAGATGACCACAGATACAGCACTCAAGCACAGTGCAGTTGGAGTCAGTGACCGTGGGTAACAGCTGTCACTCTTTAAGGACCTATGTGGCCTTTGTGGCCCCTCTCTGTCCAGAAAGATGCAAGTGAGCATGCACTCTGAACAGGGTCGTGTTACGTAGTGCATCCCAAACGTAGCATCACATCATTGTATGCTTTATCTTCAGTGGAGATTTGGGGGTGGGGGAAACATTACAAATACTTTCCCTGACTCAAGTTCTTCTGCAACCTACTCCCAAAACGTCCCTCTCACTCTCCAGCGTGGACTCTGGTCAGTCCTATTCAAAGTCAGGCACTGGTCTACTCACTTTCCCCTTCTCCCAGCACTCGCGGTACCGAGCTGGGTACTGCAGACCGCAAGCGTCAGACGGAAAACAACCTCGTTAACAGAAATGGATTTTTCTCTCCACACAGATGGGCAGTGAATATTTTTAAACACAGTCTCAACAAGATGTGCTAATTGGTACCACTGTAACCCCAACGATCCTTTTCTCGTAAGCAAGCTAAAGAACAGATGGATATTGTTATGAAACTCCGGGAAGATGGATGGCTTCAAAGTGAAATGGACACGATTGGCCCTTGTCCAGTTCTCGGAAAGGACCCTGACAAAGAACCTAATTTCTGAAACCCAGCCTGGACTCACAAGGGACCATGCACATCAATCCAGGTTCAAAGGCATCAACCATGCAGCCTAAAGAGAGAAGTTATATGCAGAGAATACAGTAAGATCAAATTGTGTAAAATGCTGGCTGTTGAAAACAGCAAAAAGCACAAATGGTCCCTGGGAGGGAGAAATGCAAAGCAACAGTGAGACACTGAGAGAAACAGTGGGCAACAAATCGATCTTGTCTTTGCAGCCCGTATATGTCAACCAGAAAACTAAACACAAGCAGTTTGGCCTGCATTGGTTTCTGTCACAGCCTTGAAAGGCATTACCTGCCATTTATGTGACTTTGGAAAGGCATCGTTTGGAATAATGAACTTTGGGGAATAATGAAGTGTTTTGGGACTCCTTACCTGGAGTCCAACTTAGAACATCCTCTTCTCCAAGAGGCCCACATCCCCCTGTGCTCTCAGTTACATCCTGCTGGAATCCACCACAGAAATCTGTAAAGAGAGAAACCTGCTTTTGACGTTCTTGTTTTGCCTTATTTATAGCAAAGACTAAGCCCTGGGAGCTTGACTATCACATCCCTGAGGATTCAAGAGATGAGGACCTCAAGTTCTGGTGGAGCTACTCCTCTTTGAAAGGATTTGGTACTGCTGAAAGCAAGGGTGGCAATGATGCTCTCCCATGGACCTGGGAACAATGCCTTCCAACTTCTCCCTGGCCTCTTGAGATGCTTGTGTTGATACAATGGTGATCTTGGTAGCACCTGCTACCTCAAATAGAGATAGGTTTTTCTGCCTAAACTAAAGACAGATGAAAGGCTTTTATGCCTATTACGGTTTCATGAAGGTCTGAAAAGGTTTCATGGATGCCTGTGAAAAACAGACAGCAACATTTGGAAAAAGAAATTCAAGGAGGAATGGCCCCAGAGAGAGCCTGGAGAAAGACTTTTCTGGACTATATGCTCTTTACAAGGTTTTAGGACCCAAGAGGAAGGAAGCTTTCCCTACCCACTTGATGTCCATTGTACACAAGGAAGAATGACTTCATACCTCCTTGGTAAACATACAGAACCATACAAAAAAAACCCCCAACTGCATTAACAAATTTTTTTTGCCCTTTGGTTGAAAGAAATAGCAGCTGTATATCTATCCCTCACTAAGTGGTAAGACCTCTGCACATGGGAGATGCCTTAAACAGGGATGTAGAGAATATAATCATAGTCCACAAACACCCCCAGGGATGCAGACATCAAGGAAAAGAGAGAACTGTTTGGCCTGAGTTGAGGAGCAGAACATTCAGTCTGATGCCATGACAGTGTCTGAATGCTGGGATCTGATGGGCTTTGGACTAGCCTCAAGGGGAAGTGGTGAAAGCTTCGTTTCTTTTTGCAGCTTGTTATAACTAGACTGACTCAGACACTGGGAAGTGCCCTGTAGGGAGGGGTCCTCTTCTAGCAAGGAGTTACTGTCTCAGATCCTCTTCCACCTCTAGAACTCTGCAAGAACACACCGTCACAAAGAACATCAGCCTTTCTTACCCCTAAATAGCCCAAACAAACCTGTCTTTCATGAGCAACCCTGTGACAAGAGTCCCAGGAGTCTTCCCAGGGCAGGCTGCAGCCATCTCAGCCTTCAGACACAGCACTGCAGGGAACTCTCAGAAGCAGAAATCAAGGTCTAGTCTGCCATTACGAAGATGGCTGGGAGGCATTGCAGATAAGTGAATACAGAAAGCACAGCTTGAAATAGGACGACAGATACTCATCTAACTGTCTCTAGGAAGAATTTTCTTTGCTTCTAAAATCTGATCCTGGGCAGCTCCTTCCTTGTCCTGACGTCTGGAGTTGTGCTTGTTGTTGTCACTGGATGAATATTGCAAGAGGCTGAAAGGTCACATGACACTGTCAGGTATGGACAAAGAGGAGCATGCTCTTCTCCCAGGGAAGGAGACAGTGGCATGATGAGGGTGGGAAGATGCCAATCAACATTTACCTTCCTCCTTGAGGCTGGACTCAAGCTCTTCCAGTAGCAGGAATGCTAATCATCCAGGTGAACTGGCTGTTGTGCTGCTCGGAGCCTGATAGATAGCAGTAATTAAACCTGCATTTCTTGATGGGGCAACTTGGTGTGGTTGCTGCATCTTAGGAGCTGGAGCATTTTGGAGGCAGAGTTTGGAGTGGGCTCTGTTATCTGGGGCAGGCTGTGAAACCCACACTGGCAATGAAGTGGGGACAGTAAACACTCATGTAGAGTAGACCTTCCTACCATGTAAACTCAATTAGGGGTGTTTCGGAGTTTTTTTTTGCTGTATGTTATGTTTTCATGCTGCAGATCAACTAATTTTCTTGGTCCAATTAGAGTTACAGCTGTTAGAGCCTAGAGCATGACTGGCTGATTAGGTTTTGACGAATTAGACATTTCTCAGCTTAAAACCTTAATAAAGAATAAGCAGCTTTTCTTGCTTTCTTTTTTCCCTTTAAAATAAGCGATAGATGGTTGCTCTATCCAGCCAAAGCCCCTGCACGTGCCTGGGCAACCCACTGCTTTGCAGCCTCAGCCACTGAACGCCCCAGTCCACTACAAGGGAAGGTAGGTGTCCTGCTCCTTAAAACACACACCCGATGTGAAACAGTCCCTGTGCAAACACACAGCTGACAAAAACTCCCCCTAAATGCTATGTCCTGGGTGAGCTGGGGCTCCCATTTGCTTTAGTAGGAGGGTGACAACCTTCTCCTGCCTGCTCATCCGACCTCCCCAGAGCGTGCTATTGCCACATATGGATACAACCTCTGCTTCTCTCGGTCTTACTCACCATGCTGTACCTATGTATGCGTCTATGTGTACACTTACAGAGAACTCTCAGCACAGGGAGCGACTTTGATGGGCCTCAGGTGAGCCTTGTGCATTTTTAGCAACGACAAAACCAACTGGGGACTTTCCCAAGCTTAAAAACAAAATAAAAAATCTTTGTTAGAAAATTGCAGAGAAACTTTTCCCAGATCCCAGTTGACTCCCCTTTGCTCTCTGAAAAGCAGTGCTGTGCTCCAAACCCCTTTAAAGCTTGTCAGAAACACCTCCACCTGGGAGGAGAGGGAGGTGATTGGCAGCTGTGATGCTGGCTGGAGTCTCAGCACGATAGGTTAGAGAATCACCACTGGGAAAGGTTTGTTGTGGTAAGTGGAGTAGCAGGAAAGCTACAGAGCTGACTGCCGGAGCTACAGGGGCTGAAAGATGCCATCAGCGTGGGCAGAGATGGCAGAGCTCACAAGGGTGTTTGGGCAAAAGTCACCTTAATAAACAGATGGATTTAATTGAAGGCACCATTGCTGCCAGGATGGCTCCAAGCCCAGCTCCGATGTGCCTCTGCAAAGGCCACGAGCACATGGCTGACCGAGTGGCAGCCTCTCCAGCTTCTTGAGAGCAGAACACTGTAGCACAGATGAACAGGCAGCCTTGTCACAAGCCTGATCCAAGCTGGGCAGGAGACACCTTTTCCTAAGCCTCCCTCTATGTGATTCACCTGACAGATACTTTCTTGCAAAGCTTTTGGTTATGGGTTCACTTCCAAAACGGCAACATCCCTTTGCACTTTGCCACCCACTGGAAGGATTTCTTTCTCTCAACCCACCCAGGTGGATTTTCATTTTGCTAGCTAGCCACAGTTAAGTGTTTGATAGCAGGCAGCTATCAATTTACCACTAGGCACGTTTGTCTCCTCATGAACACCATGAAGGCTCACACCTCTTCCACATTTTTTGCCATAATGAAACTCATTACAACCAAGTGTCTTTCTCTGCTTCTAGTCCCGGATACATTTTTACAGAGATAAAAACTGGGGGTTAAATTGCCCAACAAGCTCCTCTTGGCTTTCCCAGCTCTTTATTAGGGCCTTGAGACAGAGGCTCTTCCCTACCTTAGCTGGTGTGGGTCATTGTACTTCATAAGCCAAAGGAAGGTCTAGTGGGTTCCTGCAAACTGTTGTCTTTCTGTAGATACAGGGTCATAGCAAGAGCTTGACTTTTAGAAGGGAAAGGAAATGAAATCCGTCTAAACGTGTCTGCTTTGAAGATTAAATCATATTCAGTTCAGCCTATTTGTATATTTAGCACATTTTCTTGGCACAGATAGAGATGCAATTCTCATTTCGTTTACACAGCTGCAAATCCCCATCTGAGTTAAAAGAAGAAGGTAGACTCAGAGCCTGTTAATCCACCCTGGAAGAGATATTCAATCTTGTACTTCACAGTTTACACTAGACCTTAACTGCAAGAGACTAAGTCTTTCTCCTGTTAGAGTCAGGATGCAGGAGTTACAGACAGACTAACACAGTTTACTTATAGGAGCCAGTTCTGTCCCCAGCTGTTCTTGTGAAGCATTCCAACATATCGAGGGTAATTAGCTGCTCAGTGGTGAAAGGCTGCTGTGGTTTCCATTGGGATAACTTACGTCCATGGTCTAAGCCTTGTATGGCAGCCTGGCATCACAGTCAGAGCCTGTCTCAGGAACGGTTCATGCATCACTACAGTCATCAGTACCAAAAAGTACTGTTCTCTCTTCTTCAAAAGAGAGAGCATAAACAAAAAGTCTTGAGGGAAGAGACGTATCATGGATACAAAGAACCATTGGAGATGCTGGCTGGAGTCTGTTTTGGAAGGTGCCTTTTACACTTGCTCAGGGAGAACGTGGAGGTGATTCAAACCTGCCCAGTTCTAAATGGGACATGGGGATCAAGCAGTCCTCCCCAGTTTCCATCTCTTTCATACTGATAAAGACTTTCAGGTTTAATTTCCCCTCTATATATTCATTACTGTTGGATCAGACTGTTCTTTCAAGACCCTTTTTTTTAAACTGAAATTACAGCATTTTACTGATGCCATATTTTTTACTCCAGGACCAAAATATGGCATCTCCATATGGTTTCAAAACACATTAGCATGAACATGGATGTAGAGTTAAACATTAAAGATACAGTAAAAATCTGCTGTGTATTTGATAATTCTGGCTTCCTTAAAAATGTTTTCCACATGCACAAAACTGAACGTGTTAATATAAATACCTGTGACTTTTACTCCCAATTGAAGCCTGGCTCCAGACTCCGGGATCTTCCTGGGAGCCTTCAGGCTCAGATTTTTTATGATTTTTTTGACAGATGAAAATAAATACCAAGGGCTGATGGATGGAATATCTCTGTTCAGTGCTGGCGTAGGTCTGAGCGCCTCACGTGAGTGTAAGGGGAGATGGGACTCAACATCTCTCAAACACTGTGCAGCATGTCAGCTTTGTGCAGACAGTGCTTTAGCATACAGCTGACTTGAGAGAAGAGTACAGTGTACAGGGAATTGATGGGCTAGGGCAGCATTATGTTGTGATTACCTCCTGCATGGTGGAATGATGCTCAGTTAGCCAGTCTGCACTGGTATAAACACTGATAGCCATCCCATACTGGGAACAGACTGAGGCCCTGTTCTAACTGCACCCCAAGGCAATATCAGAGGCAGTGAAGGGGGAAAAAAAGTCATTTCTTAACTTTGAGAAGCATTTCAAGAAGCTCCAAGACCTGAACAGTCAGCTGCTTTCACTGTAAACTCTGTGTGTCCTACAGACCAGCTGTAGGACAGGGCTGGCGTGATTCTGGGTCAGCTCTCCCCACCTCATAGGACAGGACATTTGAGAGCATGTCTACACTGCCAATAATGTGGCTCCCAGCTTTTCTCCTGAGTGCTAGTCATGGGATCATCCACACTGCACATACGTAAGCTCAGTTCTGGCCTCTGTTTTGGAATGGATAAACCAGCTGCTTCTGAGGAAAAAGCTGAATGTCCTTCTATGGACAACATTCAGCATTTCCCTTCAGGCAGCATGGTGGAGTCTACACCAGTCTTGGCTTCCTCAGCCCTATACAGCCCCCCAGTATTGTTCCCCCAGGCACTGAATGCCCTTACATGTCCTGTATACTCCTTTCCAAGGCATGCCACACATGCACCCAGCACAGAACTATAAAAAACCCATTTTGGTGGGCTGTGACACAGCCCTCATAATTTCAGACTCCAAAGCTCAGGGGTGGGTGGGAGAAGTAAACATAAGAGGAGTAAAAAATGTGTCTTTGGTGAACATGGGTGTCCAAGGAGGCTCAAGGCCAAGTACCATGCAATGAAGGTACAGCCAGGACCCCATCATGTGGGCAGCTATTAGCAAGACCTGCATGGCCAGGGGATGAAGAGCTCTTTCTGGAGTGGATAACTTCACAGTGTAGCCATAGCCACCTTCTGCCAATGGCACTTTTCTGTCTCTTTCTCTGGCTCAGAGCACTGACTGTCTGGTGTGAGTGCTGGGGTGATCCCTGGGCACTCTCCCCAGCTCCTGCAGTAGTTTTATGCACCTTCCAAATCTGTGGAAACTGCTTTTGAGATGGTGTCCTCAGGCTCTGCTAACCAGTGCTCTCCCAGCGTCTGAGACTTGGTGGTGAAACACATCATGTAATTTTAATCTAAGCCTTCCTTGCCAGAGGAAATCACAGAGATGAGGCAATCCCAAGGCAAACTTCCCCTTTTGAGAGTCTAATAATGCCTATAAAGATATGAAGTAGCCTTGAATGAGGACCTCCAAACTGCGACTTATTTGCCTGGAGAATATGTCTGTTTACAGCTTTGCTCATTCTTCTGTACTTTCCCTCCCAACCAACTGGAGGTTGTTATTTTGGGTCTGCATTCAAAAAACACCCATATGTGAAGAACATAAGTTCCTTTCAGAACAAAAATAAGTCATGGTAATGTATGTGCTTTAAAATACACTCAGCCTCTATCTGCTCCTTGCAGTAGTATTTGAGCACCTTGATCTTTTGCAGTATTTACTCAGCAACTCAGCATAGCACCTGAGAGGGGTGGGATTTAGCCATAATTCTCTTTTCAGGTGTGTATTGGCTTCTTTAGGCACCGTTTTAGTCCATGAGGGAACCAATTGCAAACCCTAATGAATGAATTGCCTAGGCATCTAACTTGGGGTGGGCCAGCTGGGCTGCCATCTCCTCCTCTCTTGTAGCATCTGCCTGTAGCATCTTCTGCATCTTTCACTTCCTTCTCTTCATACAAGAGGTGCCAGCTGTACCTGCCTATGCTCTAGCCAGCTGCCTTCGCAGCTTGAGAAGAGCAGGGGGACACAGATGGGATGGGATGCAGACTCTGCTATTAAAGATCTGGGCTGTTTCCTCTGGGGGATAAGAAAGGTGAAGGACCAAGGTTTAAAAATAACAGTTGTCAAGAGAGATGAACTGCTTTAAATTTAAAAATCTGTCTAAACTGGCTAATCGCCAGAAGTGAGAGTTTAGTGAAGTGGTGGATATCTTTGACAACTGAGATCCTTTTTGCAGCTGAATAACATTTCTCCTTCTGCTTTTCCTCCTAGTTTACATCAGTCCAACTGTTAATTCACACAAAGCTAGGAAGCAGAATAGACATTGAAAAAGGGACATTTGCTTTCTCTTTGAAGCCAGGACTAAAAATTAGGCTGAGATCTACTAGTTCTACAACCCTGATGAACTCCAGGAGGAAAATACTTTCCATTAGCATGTTTTCTTTTGCAAAACAAAGCATATGCTTTAATGTAAAATATTTTGACAAGTGACTTCTATCCAGCACATGTAATGTCATTTGACTTAGCTAAGAATACCAGTTTAAATGTTATTTCTCTGGATTCTCAGCTGTTTCCTAATCTTTGTTTAAAATGACCTTTACATAGATTAGTAATTAAAAACAAAACAAAACAAGACCATTTAGAGAATTGTTAATGGCATTTCCAATACAATAACATGTTAAAACATGTGTATAGGTTATTTACTTGATCAGCAAAGAGAAATATCATGTTTATTACTCAGGTGAAGAACTAGTTGCAAGAACTAGGTCTGACTACCAAGCAGACAAAAAGAAGGGATTTCTTTTCTTCCAAGAAAAGTAATTTAAAAATAAATAGGAAAAATGAACTCCCAACCCATGAATATTAATAATAAACTTTCCTATTTGCTAGCTTTAATCACAGCTAAATGGCGTGATTTTAAAACCACATTCATTCCACCCAGCTGCCCTTGTGAATGGTGACCTGACATTTCTGAGGAGGGTGATCAAATATGATCCTGTTATTTGATTGTCCACCTGTTACAAAGCAGGGATAGATGGGACTCTGTGCTGAAGAGAGATTGAGTTCCTGTGTCCTCTGGCTCAGGCATCTCTAACCTTGTGTGCACCACGCTGGCTTTGTGCTCTGTAGGGATCACGTTCTTGCCAGAGATATTCAGATGTGCTTCATCACCCGGATCCTGGGGTCTGATTAAAGGAGTGTGCACAATCTTTATGTGTGGTCCTTTCTTGGTGTGCTGAGGAGTTGGTTGTCTTTGTAAGAATCAATCAATAACCTCCTATCCAGCCTTGCTCAGTACGCTCCGGTTCAGTACACTGTGGACTTGAAATACCTTTCCAAGTACAGCAACCTTATGATCCAGTGCTTAATGTTCCTCGATCATGTAGCCAAGTAAGTTAGAAAGATTGATCGTCTAGTCTCTTCATGTTGCTATAGCTCTGGGCTGAGTGAAGGGTGGTTCCTGGCTCTTCTGGGCTAGTTTCACTTCTGCAGCCTCTCCCTGCCAATCTTTCTGCCAGCCCTTTGCTGCCTCCTCCAGCTTTTGTCTCTGAAGGGTCTGCCTGTAAAGTCAGTTCAGAGACTCTTAAAAAGGCTGGCAGGCATGAAGTTTTTCAATCTGAGAAAGTCACTGCTCAGCTGACTTCTGCTCTCCCTGTCTCCTCACCTTAGATGTGAGCAGTGCTTTTTTCCAGCTCCCAGCAAACCTGTCTCAGCAGCAACACATACATGGGCATCCCATTTCCCCTTGGTAAGGATGCTTCCTTAGAGTGCCCTGGGCTGGAGATACACTTGGGGACATTGTTAAGGTAAATTTGAAGGGAGGCATTCACACCTATTCAACTCCTACTCTACTCCTCCCCTCCTACTTACACTGTTGGAGAAAACTAAAGAGCCCATATTTTAATTAAGAATCAGTCTCAGTTAAGTCAAGCCATTATTTTAGGACATATGGTCCAAGGGTACATCTAGGTGATGCTACACCAGAGAAGTCAGATCTGCATGGTCACAGATGCAGATTTCTGGGGACATGTCCTTCAATTCAGCCTTATCCAAGTGACACAAAGAAGCAAGCACAAAGCATCCAGGGCTTTGCTTCCCCAGGGAGGACCAGGGGAAAGAGTCCTTCCCAAGCACAGAGCCCTTGGTAGACAGGTACAGCGGAGGTCAGCACTTTCCAACCTTGCAGGAGCACTAAGAGTGAAATGCCCAGGTGGCTGTGAGTTCTTCAGATACCTCAGGAAAGGGAGCTGCAGAAATCCCTGAGGAAGATGGATAAGTGCTCTCCCAATTTAGTCAGCATCTAAATATAGTGGCTCAACCCTTGCTGAATGACTTGTAATCAGACCTCTACCTTAATTGTATTGTTATGCTGCATTGTGGAGAATAATCATCACATACGTGTGATTAATATACCAGTACCAACGCAGTGTATTATAATTTCTTTTTCCCCCAGAGGCAACAGATATGGATGTACATGGTGGTAAAAATATCCTTTAAAGGCAGGCTTCAAACTTTCTTGAAAATTGGATCATGTCAAGAGGGGTCAAACAGATCCATATACATATGCCTGTTATGAACTCTAGGATTCCTGCAGTTCATCAGCTTGCTTTTCAGATGAGGACAGTTGTTCTTTCAGTTTCCTCCATAATGGAGGGATTTGTTTTTTTTTTTTTTTTTGGCCAAAAGGAGTCTGGTTTTAGAGATGTAATTGTTCAAAGTATGAAAAGTCCACCTGAAAAAAAAACAACACAAAACCAAGACTAAATTATTCAATGATCACAAAATCCTCTCTAAGACATTATCACATGTTCCCAGATTGATAAAATATTTCACTATGTTGCAATAAGAAGGAAACTTTACAAGATTTCAGAGGTTTTAAATACAATTTTTCTCTAGGAAAGTATCTTTTGAAGAACAGCAGCATTTTCTTAGGAACAAAGGCCTGGGAGGACCAATTAACTCCATTCCCTTTTCCATAGAGAAGCATATCACAATATCCAGTTAACAAGCTTCTCCTGGTTCTATTTTAAAAACATCACTAGTTTTTGCCTCGCTAGTCCTATCAGTGGGAATTGCTCTGAGGTTAAATGCATTTGCAGAAAACTTTTGCCCATTTGCTGCTTTTTAAACATCATCCTGTATTTCTAACAGCTTCTCTCCCAGCCTGGTATTTTCCTCCTGCTGTGTTCAGCTGGAGCCAGACTGAACATATAGGCTCTTGTAGACTCTCCTCATATGACAGAATTTCCTTAATCTTCTCAAGAAACTCCTTTCTCTCTCTGTTGAATTCACCTTTCCTCAACAGATCTCCATTAGGATTGGACACAGCCTGCCAGCCTAGGTTTCCCACAGCTGGTACCCACTGTTCTTCAGATGTTTGAGCATTTACAGAGCAGCTTTTAATTCCTTGAAAAGGTGCCCACATGTATCCTAGGAAGACCTGGACTCAATCTCTGTTCCCTTAGGAATGTCTCTTTCCATCCTTTGTTCCAGAAGGCTTTTAATTTTAGAGGTGAGAGCAGAACAGGTGGTTAACCCATGGGATTTACTTTATCACAGCTGCTGTCATTTCTCTCCCCATTTCCACCAGGGTAAATTCTCATCAAGATGAAATTCCCTTAATGAAAAATGTGAAACCTTGTAGGGAAAGAAGCTTTAGAGGATGCTTAGCTGTAGCAGGTAGCACACTAGGACCCTGTGTTGTATTTTTGGCTCTGATGCTGATTTGATATTAAGCATGAGGTAAATAATTTCTTCTCCATGTCCCCTCCAACTGTATGTCTGTTTTCTATGTCTACACATCTACGGTCCTTAGAGCAATATTATAATGTATGGAATAAAGCCTAGGATCATGCAGCTCAGATTCAGTGACTCCAGTTGCTACAGTTTTAAATACTAATAACTGCAATTCAACAACAACAAAAAGTTTTTGAAGCAGGAATTCTCCTCCGATCCTGGTGGCTGATTGCTCTGACGTTGTCAGGGCACAGTTCTAGTTTAGCTTTACCATTTCAGCCCAAAGCTGAAATACTGCATCATGGGAGCTCAGGTCTTTAAGAATAGCATCTTTCCTATTCACATCAGATCATTCAGCATGTAATCTTTTTATCTCCTGCTGCAATTGCTTCTTGTGGCAAGTCCAATCTTCTATTGCAGCATTATTTGAAGTGATTAGCTCTGACAGATTCTTAAATTCTGACTCCCAGAGTTGATTTTTTGGAAGTATTGAGCCACGGTGCTTCATAATATATTTTCCCCCAGATCACAATCAAAAATGGAGTGGTGATTGTTTGAAGCTGAATCTTATTTCCCTTTAGGCATCTGAATAAGGCAGTTTCCTGGAGCCTGATACCCACAGAGGAAACAGAAGATTAAGAGCTTAATCAAACTGAGAAACAATGCCTGGCAGGAGTCAAATACCTCAGAGTCTCCTTCTCCATAGCGGCTCCTGCTTAGAACTGTCTGTAACAAAATTCCCAGTCAGGAATTTTCCAAAGACAATTTTTGTTGTTGTTGTTGTCTTGCCTATCCACTGAAACTGATTTTCTTTTCCAGGGATATACTATCTAGAATGAAACTGTCCTTAGGGGAGGTTAGTTGTTGCTCAGCACCTCACTGTGTATTTTTTACTGTTGTTGAAACTGAAGAGAAAGACCCTCCACCCCCTCCCAGCAGATTCATATCAGTGCAGGAATAGAGGAATATTTGCCATTCCAAAAACTTTTAAGGATGGAAAAATAGTTTTACTACCCATATTTAGTCTGAAATATATCTTGCATTGAAGACAGTGGGTAGATTCCCATCTTAAATGAATCACAGACTCTTCTGTTGGCCTGTAGTGGTATTCTGCATCTTTGTGGTCTTCTATCCCAAAGCACTTGCAAGTATCTTTACAGCCCATACAGATGTGATCCAAAGTCAACAGTAGGTCTTACAACTTACTTCAAAAGCTTTGGATTAGTCCTCTCTATATACAGCAGGAATTACTTTAGGAAATTCACATCTGGTATGAAATGTGGCATCTGTTTAACAGTCTGCAGAAAGCTTTAGCATTGGGAATGAAAAAAGAATATTCCAGCCCAAACTGCAATTAAAGGTTGCCAGACTGGGATCCTGCCAGGACATGAACAGTCTGATTGCTGCTCTTTGAGAAGGTGCTTTTTGTTTGGAGATGACCATAAATGGCGAGTAGACTCTGTTTTTGTCTGATCGGAATTTAGACAATCTTTTGATACCTGAACATTGCCACATTTCTGAGAACAGAAAGTTGTACATATACGCCAAGTAGCAGGAAAAGAAATGTCTGCTTTGTCAGTAAGAGCTAGGCTAAAACTGGTAGCTGACTTGCATTAATAATGTAAGTGGTGGCCCTGGGAAAAGCCAAAATAGTAACAAAAAAAAAATGCTAGGGGCCACACAAAGAAGACAAGTTGTTTCTTTGAATGGGAAACAAGGATTGTGATAAATCAATATAAACTTCTAGCATTCTGAAAGTTATTCTCTTCCGTCTTTTGGACTGTGAAAGGCAGCAGAAGTCTTTATTCTTGTCCAGAATGGCCGACAGTTCCTTTCGCAAAGGGCTGGACAAAAGGCTGCATTTTATTCTAATCGTCCCTCTGACTCTAGCTGGTAGTGAAAACTACCTAATTGGTAGCCCAGAAAAGTGAAATCTTCCGCTTACCCACAAAAAACCTACAGCTGTGTTAGCAGTAAGAGAAGCTACTCACCATCAGGAGAGCAACATGGAGGAAAACAGTTAGACTAAGTGAAAAAGGTGCTATTCATAATCTGTTTGATCCATTCAGTTCCATTGAAATGGTACTGGAGGGCTGTGACGTTGGCATCTGGCCAGTGTGTTAAGGATCCTCTCCATATCACCTCTTTTTATGTAGCTCAGTGAAAAATCCATCAGGCAGGGAACACTTTCAGTTACTAATGACCAAGGCTGGGTTCGAATGTGTAACTGGCAGAGGAAAGTATTAGCACTCCCTAATCACTTTTTGTAAGGTGTCTCTTAAACCTGTGGTCTATTGCATTGTTGAGGGTTTGATTATTATTCTTTTCTAAAGACTAAACTTTGGGTTTAATATTACTATTTCTAGTGACTATATATAGCGAGGGAAGAAATATGTCAAGGAGGCTCAGTGGTTCTAGGCAAATGGAAGATACCAGCAGTCCAGCATCTAGGCCAGCATTAAGGTCCTTGGCCAGTGTTCCCCATCTGCTGGACCAGCATGGGCTGATATGCCGGGTTTCAAATCCAATGGTCACCTGTATCTGGCAAGCTTGTCCTGTACACTATCCCTAACCAGGTGTCCTCATCCCTTCCCTTGCTCTGACACTGGTGATCCTCTGTCCCTAGAGTGACCCAGAGCACAGTGCTTAGTCACAGAAAAAAAAAGAAGACAATTATTCATTCTCCACCAGTTTTTGTCTCTAAACCAGTGTACTGAAGGGTAAAATGAGCCCCAGTCCCATTGGGAAGCAGGGGAGGGCAGATGGTAGCTGTTGGTGGAGAGCAAGATAAAAGCATCCCTTACAGCATGTTATCCTCGGATGGTGCTTGAGAAACATCAGATTGTGATCAGGAAAAATCACTGCAAAACCTCTTCTTTCCTAACCTCCTCCCACTCACCATTCTCCTGATGCAGGAGCTGGAAAATACACACACAGATTGAATGAACAATAGTAGATGCATTTCTAAAGGATTGTTACTGGATTGTGAATGAGAGCCTCCATGGTGACACACAACAGGACGTCCTTGGAGCTCTATCAGAAAGGAAAGGTGGTTCTTGGATTTCAGAAGCTTGTGAAACTGCTATAAGGGCATTTCTGTTTGAGAAGTTTAGCTCTGGTGACTCTACACAATAAGCTGGGGAGGGACATTTCTTTGTTAATCTGATGGAACTGATACTGTCAAGGAGATGTTTGGGCAAGAGGAATGGAAGGCATCACGTTGAGCTCTTGACTCAAAACCAGCATTTGGTCTGGGGCTCACAGAAAAATCTGCCATTGAAAATAGGGCTTAATACTCACTGATAACAGCATTGGCAGAAACATCTCAGGGTGACAGGGGATATTTCTGTAGGGGATATGACCAAGTCAGGCAGAATAGCTTGAAGCCATATACTGTAGCCAGAACACTGTCCCTTTCTCCTAGGTGATGGGGGTCTGTGATCACCCTAAGCTGAGAAATCTGCTTCCTCCTCCTTTTAGAGATTAGCCTTGTACAACATCAGCCTCTGCACAGCCTATCTCCTCGTTCTAGCTGGTGCTTGTGAGAGGCTTCTAAAAGCGCTATCCTCTACCTGCGTACGAGGCACCATACAGGTAGTGCAGAATTGCACTTAAATACTTGCAAGATGAGGTAGAAATTGAGCGAAGGTGTTGAGATTTTCCACTATGCTGTAACATCGGGGGTTTGTACTTCCAGATGTTATTTTTACAGGAGACTATCTTCACGTATTAAAATCTAGGAGACTTGCCTGGGAAGCCTAGAGCAGAGACCTGATCATGGTGTGGCTAAGCTGTGGCCCTCACTGTGGAGTCATTCTTCTTTTCTGAGCGTGTCCAAAAGCTTTCTGTTTACCTATTTTGCTGTTTTCACTGGAAAAACATTCATAAAATGAAAAGTGACCCGTAACTAAAGGCAAAGTACATAGGACATAGTCAAAGCCAGAGAGCTGTTGGAGCAATTGCACAGTCAGAGGTATAAAGGTTTTGATCTCATATTGAACTGAGAAGAACACTCTTGATTTACTGGCAGAGGAGACTGTGTGAGAACAACTTGTTATGCTCGCTTAGGGGTGTTCATTTAGCTGTGCAGCAATGCTGATTTATTCTAGCTGACCATCTACTCCAATATTCCTCTATGTAGATAAACTAGAGCTTGCAATAACTCTCTCAAATAACCCTATAGAGAGAAATCCCATTTTCACTGCCTTCCTTCTGTAGAAGACCCTACCTCCTTTGCCCAGATCTCTCCAGCTTCCTCCTGTGTAATGGCTGAAGGGTCACGTTATGAGATGAGAGACATATCCGGCATGTCAGGGAGATAGGGAAGGGGCTGCAGTGGAAAGCAGGAGCCGTGGAGGCTGGTGTACTCCCTGCAGAAGTGCCTCTTCCACCCAGGAACTGTGGACCAGAGGACATCCAGGATGTCTGGCTCCATCTGGCCCAAGGAGGCTGTGGTGAAGGAGAGATACAGAGTTTTATATCCTACACTCAAGACATGGGGTACCTGGCCTGCAGCAAGGGAAACTGAGGCAACTATGAGTTTTGTATTTTAATCACCAGGCTATATTGTCCTCCCTTCACCATTGCTTGCACAAGCCCAAAGTTGCAGGCTTCCTTTAGCCCTGGATATTTTCTGTATCCTTGAGGAATGCTTAAAATACATGGGCTTCCCCCAGCCCTGTGTGTGAGTTGTCTTTCCCATGAACGTCTCTTCTGCTTAAATATCACAGAACAACACAGGCATGAAGAGAAGCAGATCTACAGTCGTTTACCGTGGAAGCTAGCCTAATGCATAAATATTAGGAGGGAGGACAGGTCCCTGTGGGCCCAGAGGATTTGTTTGGCTCATCTCAGTGCTGCACACAGCACTGTACACCCCACCAGACACTCCTCAGCCAGCATAGAGGGATGGGTGCAGCCGGAAAAAAAATAACTGCTGTTTTTTTAAGATGCTGTTTCCTGGAATCCTTTCTTAGATGTTATGATCTTTATGTGTTAGCATGCTCCTGCTTCTACTTTCCTTTGCTACCTGCAGAGATAACCCCTGTTGTCCTCCCTAGGATTGCTCTGCTGCATGACATGGCTCTGGCACTGCCACCTTGCTGCAGCAGGATGGCTCAGGACAGGACCCTGGCTGTGAAGAAACCCAGTCAGTGCCTGAACACAGAGGCTTTACTTTCAAGAAGCATGGCATTATCCAAGGGGAGTGGATTTGGGAAGAACCATCTGTGCTTTCAGAGTATTGTTCACCTCCACCATAAAGAGAGCACAGTACTTCTCACTCTCCACCCCAGAATGTTTCTGGGTAATGGGGGAGTCTTGGTTTCAAAGGGATAGGAGTGCAAACAGAGAATAGTGTGGTTGAGAGCTCACTGTCTTAAGTCTGGCAGGCTAATGGGCAACAAATTTAGCAGCCACCTTTGCCCTCTACATGCACACCATCCCTGAATCTGAAACTGAGACTTAGTCCTCTCCCCATTCTTGTTTGGGCCAGCTCAGACAAAGATGTGTTGCTCAGTTGGCTGAGCTTAACCCTCTACACAATCATCTCAATAGACTCTGAGTCTCCTTCAAATCAATTTTGTTGCATTCAGCTCCTTACTGAGCTGAGACGAATTAGTGCAGCTTTACTGTCATCAGAGGATATATGCGTGGTTTATTTTGCTTGTTCCAGTTAACTCTCTCTCTGTTTCCCCTCAGTTCTCCTGGTGCCTTCTGTGCACCAGCTTTTCCTCCCACTTCTCATTTCCTGAGCAGTGTCCTTGTGGTGGCACCTCATTTGCCAATCTTAAGCGTTCCCAGTGAGGATGGTGTCCAGGACCTTTAGCAGCTGTGCCTCTGCTCAACCATCCACAACCCTGCCCCTCCGTTTCTTTCTCACACAGATCTTGTTGCTGCAGCCTGTATAATCCTGGCCTCTCACCCCAGCACAATTAGATCATCTGGGAAATGTTTTGACAAACACTAAATGGAACTACTTGCAAAACTGGGTCAAAATCAGCAAATAATTTTGTCTGGAAAAGAAAAAGTGTGAAGAGAAGGAGGAATTTTGAAAATGCCATGCAATGTCACTTAGACATGTGAAAAATCAGATGTTCCATTTTGGAAAAGCCTAAACTGCATCAAAGTTTTTCAGAGTGACTTCAGACTTTCAAACAGCGTTCCAGCCACTGAATTTCAAAACAGTGGGTTTCGATTGAACAGTCGACTACCATTTTTGATATTTCAAAGAAAAAAAAGGTAAGATTTGCAGAAAACTCACAAGGCAACAGTGAAGTGTTTCCCTAACAAAAAGGCTTCAGGATGACCCGAAAAGCCATTTTTCCTGGTTTTACCTTTATCTTTTTTACTGGGAAAAATATACATAAAATCTTCTCCTTCAGTTTGACCCAAGCAATCCCCTCTACTTCTCTCAGTATTTATCCCATTGAAATGGCACATTAAGAAGGATCCTCTTTCACCTAGTTTCTGCCAGGGCCTTGGTTTCCACCAAGGAAACCAAGGTTTTAAACAGAATTTTGGTTTTAAACAGAATTTTGAACAGCTTCTTTCACCTTTGGCCTTTCTTGAGGCAGTACATCAAGAGAGTTTGCCTTTCCTAGGCTAAGAGCAGCCTTTGCTATTCCACCCAGTAGGCACACCTGGAGTTTAATCATAACGTGAAGGGATTTGAAGTTAACGTAATACATCTCTTAATGCAGCCAAGCCTGGAGATAACAGCTTTCGGCACATGGTGCCTCCTTCAGAGAATGAAACGAGTGACCCACTCAACTGCAGTTTAAAACTAAAATGGAAATTAACTTCCCCATTCACCCATTGTGACATTCTCACCTTAAAATAGCTGAGGCCAGCAAGAAAAAAAAAACTAAACAAGAAGCAGAATGGATTTTTTTAATTCTCCTTCCATTAGGCTATGAGTTAGTTTTCATGGAAATTCTGAGAAAGCACTTGGGAGAGAGCCCAGAAAAAAAGAGGAAGGAAAAAAGGGATGAATTTAGTGTGGTTAATGGGAATATGAAAGAGAAGACTTTGCAATTCATTTCTAAGCATGATGCCATTTCCTTCAGCCAGGCACAGTCCTAGCAGCCTCCTGGCGTTCCCAGGAAGCAGATTTCCAACCAGGACTTGCTGTGCAGAGCATGTGGCTGGCCTGGCTTGCCCAAGGACATCCTTACTCAAAAGAAGCCTGTCAAAGCCTGGCCAGCAGCACAGACAGCCCTGGCCCCAGCAGCCCAGCCACGTCCCCAGCCAGTGCTTGCCTGTCACAAGGTTTGCAGGCTGTGCTGGATTCTGCTGTGTTCTGAGTTGTACCAATCTCATCTGTATCCATTTCTGTACATCAGGGATTTCAGCAAGGGCTCATCTTCAGTGCACAAAGTGGCAAAAGAAAATATGACTCCAAAGGCTAGAAATTCCATGCCACAAAGCCAGGAGACTGAGTTTGTCTGAAAGCTGTTATGTGTGATCCCATGGAAAATTTGTGCCATTTCCCCCACCCCTTCTCTAGCATCTATTTGATCTCTCTCATCAGTGCTGCTTGATAATTAGCATGCTTATTGTGAGCTGCCTGCTCCTTTTGAAACATGCTAAAATACACATTTCTGAAAAAAGCAACCTGGTAAAACTGCAAGACCTGGGATTATCTTCAGTAATAGCAATAACCTGGGTGTAATGGAAGTGAGCCAGGCTATCATATCACATCCTCTGCCTATTAGCAGGCAGATGTCCTCTGCCTACCAAAGCACCTTCTCGACAACTAAACTGCAGCACCAGCCTTCTGCAGCAAAAGAGAGCAACCCCAACCAGGCAGCAATGGTGTTTCCACCCCACGCTCAGAAGCATGCCTTGTACTATGGGGGACTACTGAGTACAGCTGCCAGAAATCACCAGGGAATTCATAAACTCCACAGTTAAAATAATTTCACCGCCTTCCTTGTCATTTCCTTTTTACATCAGCAATCTGCTGTTCTTGTAGGATTCAGTCAAGACCCACACCATCTTTCTCACTGGCATATGCCTGTCACACACTGCTGAAATCAAACGCAAACACTATGACACCTGGATCACTGTGTGTCTCCTGAAGCAGATGGCAAACCCGAGGGCATCAGCAGTACGAAGCAGAGAAGCCACTGCTGGAGAACTCAGATGTTGTGTTCTAATCAACACCTGCCTCCCTCTGTGATATGGAAGGACATCAGTTTGCAGGTTCTTCCATTTTCTTCCAACCTACGCGTCAGCCCCTGCATCCTCACAGCATCTGCATGTTTTGAATCACACAGTCAGGGTTTATTCATTGTCACATGGCTGGAGCAAACCCACGTTTGTCACTTGACATATCTGCAGCTTAACCTAGGACAAGGCAGAGAGAGACGTATGGAAGCTCTTTCTCCTGAGGGTCTCATGGGACATGGGGACCTGAAGATGTTGATCATGCCTACGGGAAGCTCTGTATCAACAAGCATACTCTGCTAGTACAAAGCCAAGTGCTCTCAAAAAGGCTTTATCTCAAGCCCACACAGAAGAGGAAAAGGATAGCTGAGCCCAAAGAGCAAAATGCTTTTTTCCCACCTTTGAGACAGGCAGCAATGCTCTCTAATCAGTCTAGAGAAAGGAGTTCCATCTTGATCTTAAAAGAGTAGCCAGCTTGCTTTCTTGCTCTGGAAGCATACCCCTAGACTGCTCCTTTAGCTGGATCCCAGCTGCAGTGTTAGGTGGGCTTTAAGCTCCTGGGGCAGATTCTTATCACCTATGCCTTTCTCCTCATTGATTTTAAAATATCTATATGCCTCATTACTCTTTGCAACTCTCTGTGACCCCATGGAGCAGTTGGGGCATGGGGATGAATTTGCTGATCTCAGGCCCCACGTCACAGTGTGGTGAGGGTGCAAGATGGGCGAGAAGGTGAGATGGGAGTCTAACACTTGGGATTTGTAGGTGCACACCTGTGAAGCTGTGACCTGGAAAGGGATGGTAAGATTTCTTCATTATCCCCAAGTTACATCTGTGCCTCCAGAGTCACGTTGCTCATGACTGAACGACCTCGTGATTGCTGCATTCCTCTTCTTGCTCTGGGCCAGTTTCTCGCCTGGTCACAGGAACAAGTGGAGATATCATCCTGTGTAGATGTACACTAGTAACTCCATATGACACTATTCTTAATGCCGTTGCAGTCTTTGTCTTACAGGTGCGTGACTGAGGGCTGGAGGCAGATTGTTTCCATCAGAGGGTGACATGATCTGTGTTCACCAGGCCCAGCCACCATGTGAGAGAGAGGAGAGGCAATGTTGAGAAACAAGGAGGGAAGCTCCTCACTGCATGGAGTAGGGAAGAAGGCTCAGAGGGTGGTGGACCACACCATACCTATCTCTCTTGAATTTGAAGCCATCTGTCAGTAGATACTCTGCAAGACCTGGGAGATCCTCGCCTCAAAAAGGCAAGTCAGTCAGAGGAGATGGCTGGAGGTCCCTTGGCTCTGCAGCCCATGCAGCTGGAGACTTGAGACTGGGACCTGCTGCCTCTGTTAGGCAGCTCCCTGACACTGCCCTTGGTCCTACTGGACATCAGACAAAATCTCAACACTGGGTCTTTGACCACAGTTTAATATCCATCCTTTCAGCCAAAAGCACTTTGCAACATGTATGTTTAAGCATCTGGCTAAAATTGGCTCAAGAAAGCATGACACCCTGTCACATGTCCTCTTAATATAATTAAATATATGCTGTGCATCGGTGCAATGGCCCAAACTCAGAGTCACAAAAATAGAGAGAGCAGACATTTGACAGCTGTTTCTGCAGATGGCTTAACTAAATTTTATTATTCTTTCATGTTTGACTTCAATAGAGAAATGGTATTTAATTGTACCAGTATTTGCAAGGCAGCTTCAACTCATTTCATAAAATAAGCTGAGTAAAATTCCTTTACCTAAATTATATGGGTAGATAACCTTAGATTCTTCATCTCTATTTCTGCTCAATTGCTTGTTCCCTTCTTTCATTCTCCACTCACGTTGGCTTAAAATGTATTTTCCCTTTGTTCCACGTACTTCTTCCTTCTTCCCCTCTCTCACTCCCTCCATCCCTCCTTTTTTTTGTTTGTTTGTTTCTTTAGTTCATTCGTGTGTCCTAAGGAAATTAAAATGTGAGACAATGTTGTCTTGCCATCAGTCTCCCTTGTCTCTACTGTGAAAATCACAAAGTTAACAGATACTTACAAGTTGCCTGAAAATCAATGGCCTACAAAGATATCCAAGCTAGGAACTTGCTGAGATGTACATTTTACAGTTGTTTTTACAGTTTAGCATGCTATCAAGCCAACCTGCAAATGGATACCATCACTGTTTGTGTTGTTTGGGCTCTGATTGGAAATAGAGACGGGGACAGTGGGTACAAATTTGTAGGAGTTTGCATTCTTTCATCTGTTCATGGGACAACTTGCTTTCTAAATTTCCTAGAAGATGTTTTATTAAAGTAAAAATAAACAACACCCCTACTTACATCTGGTTTATGACAAAGACAAAACCAGCTATTGTTGAGAAAGAGAAAACTCAGGAGTGAGAGAACACAGCAAAAAAGATTTGGGAGCTAAACGCTGATTCAGAATTTTAAACAAAGAAAGTGTTCCCTGCTGTTTCATTCCTGGTTTGTCCAAGGAAAAATTGTTTCATGTATCTTCTTTTAAATAAAGCAGGGCTGCCGCAAGGAAATACAGTACTTCATTATTAGCTTTTCATTCTCCTAAATGAAACAGTCCACAGGACGTTTAAAATTGGCTAACCATGCAAATAAAAAAGGGATAACAGCTTTGTGAAGTGAACCAAAATGATCCCGACATTGTACAGACGTGGTGCATGTGCATTATCTTAACGCTCCACTCTCTGTTTATTTTATACGTGTTGTCTTGTCAGAGCTCTGACAGGGCTGGAGCTGAGTTTCCATTCCCCTGGAAACACTTAACCCTCCCAAGACTGACAATCTTGTTCAAATGTACCTAAACGTCCTCCCATTCCCTCAACTTTCCCCTATGCCTGCTGTCTCCCCCCCAACCCACATTACAACTTCCAGGCTCTCCTGTCCTCCACTGGCATCCAAACTGAAGTACAGATGGCTCCAGAAAATTCCCAGTTGTATTTTGAACTGGGAAATGTTAATGGCTGAGAAACTTTGTGTTGATTTTCTTTCCCTCCTGATTCTGAACTTCCAAGGTATGATGGTCTTTTTTTGTTAGATTTCTCTCTCCTAACACAAAAAGTCAGAGCTTTTATTTTTTCCTTTAATTTTTTTTCTTCTTTGATTGAAGTTAAGATGGTCACCTAGCTCATGGTTTCTGGGTTCTGGGCTTTAGAAAAGCAGCATCCCAGATCACAGATAAAGATTGAGCAGTACTGGTATCTGCTTTAGTATTCTTACTTTGAGACTTCTGCTCCTGGCTTCCCTATTTGCCAAAGAGCTTTCTTGACTCCCAACACGGGGCTCTTTACCGTCATTGTGATGAAGAGGATTTCTAATGCCAAGAAAGAAATCATATGGATTGAGTGCATCATGACTCAGTCCAAAGAGGAGTCACAGATTGGTTTGCCTTCCAAATTGTCTCAATAACCTCACACAAATTTTCGGCTTAGAATTCCTGTGTTTTAGATGTCCTTTACCTGATCGATGCACTGGATTCTGTCCAGTGACTTAAGCGTTAAGGAAGTTTATTGAATTATATTTTCATTCTGTCTCTACCATTCCCCATCCCGCGCCCCATCAGGATTTTATAACTTCTATGCTCTATTTTGGCTAGTGATGTCAGAAGCAGAGCAGTTACCATGGAGAAGAAAGGGACAGACTCCACTGAGACGGACACAAACATTGCCTAAATCTACAGCAAACTTGTGATTCATCAGCCAAATTGCGTGTCATCATTAATGGCTCACAAAAGGGGTCATTGATAATTTTTCATTGTAATGTATGTGGTGGTGGAGAAGTTTATGAACAACTCTGTGAAAGCCTGGCTGATGTTTACATCAGAAGCCACAACACATGTTATTAATGAGTAAGTGGAACAATATCAGGCACCATCTCAAGAATGGTTACAGGAACATGGCTATAGAATACAAGCTAGGGGGCTGGAGCTTTTCACTGAGAGCATATACAATTACTCGTTGCATGCTAGGATCAATGTTGCAATGATGCACAGATAATGGAAAGAGATCCTTAAATGGTGAGTACAGAGCAAACCCAATGCCACTTGCTTGTAAAAAGGGCATCTCCATGAAGACGCACTGATGAGTTTCAAAATATTTCTACTCTTCTTTCTGTTTTGTTAATTTCTCATGTTTGGTTTACTTTCTAAATTTTGCTTGTTCCATAAAACATTTAACTCCTGACTAACACTCTTTTGCCAACAGCTGTTTAAACTTCTTTTTGTTCCGTCACTCTAGGAACAGTTTCATAAGGTGAAAGCTCCACAGTAGCTTTTGCTCACTTGAAGGGGTAAGATCAGTACCACGCAAGGCTGTAGGAACATTGTTTGGCTCCAGAACACTGTGACATCCCATGTGTTCACTGGCCAAGTACATGTTTAAGGTAACTGGAAAACCCTATATACTACCTGCATTTGGGAAAAGCAGTTTAGAAACACCAAGAAACCCTTTTATGGTCATAGAATTCAGTACTGAGTTGCCCTGCAAATATGTTCTATTAAAATAACTTTACATGTTGTTTCTTAGGAATAGGAAATATTCTTATATTATAAATAACAGAATTCAGAGTTATTTGTTTTCTATGTTTCCTTTATGGTTGGGCAGGTTTTTTTTGCTCATCACTGGGCTGCTGAAAGTATTTATCTCTCTAGCAATAAAAAGATGGAGAAACTGTCCACAGCTTAGGATGGACCTGCCTTGAGGTACATAGCTGGTTGGCTGGGCCCAGAGAGTGGTGGTGAATGGAGTTAAATCTAGTTGACGGTCATTAGTGGTGTTCCCCAGGGCTCAGTGTTGGGGCCTGTTCTGTCTAACATCTTTATCAATAACCTGGAAGAGGGGATTAACCGTATCCATAGTAAGTTTACTGACGATGCTACTGGGTGTGTAGATCTGCTTGAGGACAGAAAGGCTCTTCAAAGAGACCTGGACAATCTGGATTGATGGACTTAGGCCAAGCATATAAGGTTCAACAAGGCCAAGTGCCGGGCCCTGCACTTGGGCCACAACAACCCCATGCAACGCTACAGGCTTGGGGCAGAGTGGTTGGAGAGCTGCCCAGGGGAAAAGTACCTGGGAGTCAGCTGAACTTGAGCCAGCAGTGTGTCTAGGTGGCCAAGAAGGCTAATGGCATCCTGGCTTGGATCAGAATTAGTGTGGCCAGCAGGACCACAGTAGTGATTGTCCCTCTGTACTTGGCACTGGTGAGGCTGCACCCTGAATATCATGTCCATTTATGGGCCCCTCACTACAAGAAAGACACTGAGGTGCTGGAGCACATCCAGAGATGGGCAATGAAGGTGGTGAAGGGTCTGGAGAACAAGCCTGATGAGGAGAGGAGTTGGAGCTCCAGGGAGCTGGAGTTGTTTAGCCTGCAGAAGAGGAGTCTGAGGGGAGACACGATCACTCTCTACAACTACCTGAAAGGAGGTTGTAGTGGGTTTGGTGTCAGTCTCTTCTCCTTAGTAATGGATGACAGGACAAGAAGAAATGGGCTCAAGTTGCACCAGGGGAGGTTTAGATTGGAGATTAGGGAGAACTTTTTCACTGAGAAGGTTGTTATAGACACTGGCACAGGCTGCCCGGGGAGGTGGTAGAGTCCCCATCCCTGAAGATATTTAAAAGACACGTAGATGAGGTGCTGAGGGACATGGTTTAGTTTAGTGGTGGGCTTTGCAGTGTGAGGCTAGTAGATGGACTCAACGATCTTAAAAGTCTTTTCACAGAATCACAGAATCTCAAGGGCTGGAAGAGACCTCAAAACGTCATCTAGTCCAACTCCCCTGCCAGAGCAGGACCATTTAGAGTTGTTCACACAGGAACTCGTTCCGGCAGGTTCTGTATGTCCGCAGAGAAGGAGACTCCACAATCCATCTGGGCAGCCTGTTTCGGTTCTGTGATTCTATGATTCTATGAAAGAGTCTAGGCAGAAATGCCAAGTTGAGCTCACAATCTGACACATGCAGAACTGCATCCGGTTCTCTCTCCTATAACTTTACAATATTTTGAAAACTGTCAAGTATAAAAAGGTAGTTAAAATGACAGCAGAAAGAACTCTCTGTATCTTGGCCAAAACCACTCATTATTGTACAGTGGAACTTCTTGCTGGGTTGTTCTGGTAGCTGTAACTGGCTTCTCCAGTGATTATTAAACATAGTCACCCAGAAGCATCCTTCAGCTCAGAAATTCCTGTAGCCACTGATTTGTGGAAGGGTTCTCCTGACGCAAGACCACTCAAAATTTACCCTGCATGCTGTACTCTTCCTTGTGCATGCAAAACTGTCTGCCGCAAGAGGCAAAGGAAAGCCAGATCTTGGGTTTGCACTGCCACAGCTGTTTTTACCTTACATTTGCCTCAGGTTTGCTGACAGGAATCATACAAACATCCTCTGTAAATCATTACTCTCTTTTCTGTCACCACATTGGATGCACAAAGGGAGAAGTATGGGTCTGTTAACAGGTGTCCTTTTCATCTTGGAGCTTACTGCTCCGAGTGTAACTGCTCTTGAACAGCTCATTGAGTTGTAATTGCTGCAATGCATTAAGGACCTAGGATCCAAGAGAGCGCTCTGATGAATATGACACCACTGAAACTAGGCACAGCACAGTTCTAGAGCCAGTTTGGCTCCATTTAATATTCAATACAACTATCCTTTTTAAATCTTTCAGACTGATGTTTGAAAACGTTAATTTACAGGGTCAGTTGTGATGGTAATCATCCCTCTGCTAAGTCTAGGTTTTCTGCAAAACTAGCCTTTGCCTTAAAGGTCCTGACCCCTCTCAGCTGGATTTGTCCTCTGCCATGAAACAGTGAGTCCAGCTTAGGCAAGAAAGAGGTATAGTATTCTTCAGAAACACATCACACCCTGCTAGGCTAGGGAAAGGGGAAAAAAAACCCCACAGAAATAATGAAAGACTTCCAATTGTGCTGCAGTGCAAAGGAATATCTTGTTCTTTTTGAAATCCATGGGGGAAGCTTAAAATGAATTAGTTTTCTGTATGGATTTTTAACTCTGAAGTCAAATAACCCCACTTACAAGAAATCTGCGGAATGGAGGATCCTGCCACAGATACGCAGTTCAGAGAGAAGAAACACATCTCTCTTTTTTTTCCCCTATTTATTTCCTCTCCTGACCCCCTGTCTCCCTGCTAAGGGAGCACTCCTGCAGAGTGCTTTTCATTAAGCAAAACCCATTTGTTTGACGGCTGGAACACAGAGGAGCAGGAGTAAACATTCCCTGTGAAGCACCAATGTAAATGTATTTAAGGATTGGAGTTTGTAATGACTAAACCACATCTTGTACTCAAAAGGCACTTGTATAACCAGACTGAGAGTGCCCAGAGACTGTCTAAGAGCTGATTTTAGAAGGGGAAATGTTTTGTTCTGTTACCTGGGCTGTCCCAGGAAGACCCTGCTGGGAGTGTGTTGTTACGAGAGGAATGACCCTCTGTGCAAAGTGAGAGACTTGGGATTCAGCGTGGCAAAATACTGCTGTGGAAAGCTATCTGACTTTTCCTTTAATATGTTTAGAGATCACCTCTTATTTTCCTTCCTAGACGAATGCCATCTTCACTAGCTTTCACTAGTGCAGCACTGAAAATGAAAAGCAGGGTTAGACGTTGCTGCCTGAAGGCTTTCAGGGCAAAGGTTCCAAGCACGATAGAGTCACGGTTGTCTCAAAATCAATCATCTGAAAGCGGTCACCACTGCATGTTGCAGCCTTCACACTCACCACAAATTGGCCCTGGTAAATCAGGTATGACCAACCTTTTTCCAAGTCATTTATTTTAGTATGCCTGCCTTTGCTTGTTCCACTCTGTGGTACTCCAGGTCCAGCCTGATGGCTTCAGTACTCAGAGATAACACTTTCCTGCCCATTTGTGATTTCAGATGTTCCTGGGTGTTAACTTGATCAACATGCTTGTGTCATTTTCTGCTACATTCTGCACATTCCCCTGGATAAGGGAGCTATGCTGCCGTTGCAACTGCCTCTGCCTCTATACTGCAATAGTGCTTTTAGTCTCAGGGCTGAGTGCAAACTGGCCCCAAGAACAGACACTGATCCTTCTCTCTAAGGATGCTGAGAGAACAGTTTCAGGAAAACCCATTTTACCACTGCATTTCACACTAGCTGGAAGCAAATGGTCACACATAAACCCCAGGTCCAAACTGGAGACCCTCAGGGATCCACACAAGAAACAGGAATGCAGTCCTGGCTCTCCTGAGGCCCAAGAAAGGCTCTGCCCTCATTGCAAGTTGCTGAGTGGCATCTAGTGCTATTACCTCAGGGCTATCACAACATGTCTTGCTGGAGAACATATAGCTTTTATGTGGAGAGCCCAGGAGCTTGTATCTCCTGGTAATGAAAGTCCTTCTCTTTAAGGAATAGAGGTCCCTTTGATGCAGAGGAGTCCAGGGAGAAAGCATGTTGTTCAATGGCAGGGTGTGCTTATCTTAGTGCATGCTGGCACATTTTCCAATTTAGCCAAGCATGTGGACAGCTGGCATCTGTTTACTGTGAGTGTGCAGCAACACTTTTCATAGAAGTTGCAAGTTGTCTTTGGCCCCAGCCCAAACCTGTTCACTGCTGCCCTATCATTGCTCTGTCTCCTGGGTTTTCTTCCAAGCCCCCTTGGCTCTCTCCAGCTGTGCCAAGCTGGTCTGTGACCCCTAGCTCCAAAGCTAGTCGCCTGCATTAGTGTAAGTGTAGGTAGCCCAGTGACACAAGCTAATGATCCTTGGTCTTCGTGTGCTAGACCTGCTTCAGTCCCCATCAAGAACCTGCACTGAATCATAGAATCCTTTCAGTTGGAAAAGACCTTTAAGATCGTCGAGTCCAGCTACTAGCCTCACACTGCAAAGCCCACCACTAAACCAAACCATGTCCCTCAGCACCTCACCTATGTGTCTTTTAAATATCTGCAGGGATGGGGACTCCACCACCTCCCTGGACAACCTGTGCCAGTGTCTATAACAACCTTCTCAGTGAAAAAGTTCTCCCTAATCTCCAATCTAAACCTCCCTTGGTGCAACTTCAGCACATTTCTTCATGTTCTATCATTCATTACTGGGGAGAAGAGACTGACTCCCACCTCACTACAACCTCCTTTCAGGTAGTTGTAGAGAGTGACCATGTCTTCCCTTAGCCTTGCCTTCTGCAGGCTAAACACCCCCAGCTCCCATAAGCCATGTCATATCAGACGTGCATCAGACCCTTCACCAACTTTGTTGCTCATCTCTGGACACGCTCCAGCATCTCAGTGTCTTTCTTGTAGCGAGGGGCGCAAAACTGAACACAGCACTCAACGTGTGGCCTCACCAGTACCAAGTACAGGGGAGACAATCACTTGCCTGGTCCTACTGGCCACACTATTTTTGTTCCAAGCCAGGATGTCACTGGCCTCCTTAGCCAACTGGGCACACTGCTGGCTAGTGTTCAGCTGGCTGTTGATTAACTGGCTGCACAGTTCATGGTTCCTCTCTAAGCACTTCTTGACATCCTTTCTCTAGCCTCACCAGTGTCTTCTCTGCTTCTGCCCACACCAACCTCACTCTTGTCCCCTTAGCCATTGTCTTTTCCTCTAGTATTTCTGCAATGTCCCTTCCCCGAGCTTCCTGCTTGAGGTAGGTTCCCCATCAACTTTCTCATAATTTCCTCTTCATAATCTGTGGCAACCACTAGTACCAAACACCTCATTTCTCCTCCTTCACTTGTCCTTCCTCCTCCTTTCTGGTACTGTCCTTGATGCCACCCTCCCTTCTGTCCCACAGGACAAAATCTGGTGTGACCTTCAGCTCTCTGTTTCCCTCTCCTCTTTTCCTGACTCTATAAATAGTTCCCACAGTTTCAGTTCAGCAGCCCAGGTGTAGCAGGAGCCTGTGGACTGATCCAGGCCTGCCACTGGGGCTGGTTCTGCACAGCTGTGCACATAGTATAAACAGAGGCTTGTGCCAGCTGCTGAGGGCAGAAAGCAGGGGTTCATGCAGCCATGAGCCTCCTTTTCTTTCTCTTTTTTTTAAAAAGAAAGATACATGGTGAAAAATTGCAGCCATTTTCCTATTCTGGGGTGTGGGAAACTGCAAGTCTCCCTGATTATTTATGCTGGTAGTGTTTTCAGCTGGCAGTTCTCAGGGACCTTTTGGAACAAGGAGCTACAGCTTCCCTCAGCTGAGGGGCATGGTGATTTACAGCTTAGGGATGAGTGCATGCATGCACACACACATACAAACTCTTGCACATATCGAAAGTGGCAGAACCCATGCATTGCACCAAGACTGCAGGCAACTGCAGAGTAACACAACACTTCCTACCTGCAGAAACCTTACTTAGAGACCCTGTGAGGAGCTGTCAGAGGTAACAGCATGTGGTCTTCTTCAACATCTTGAAAAAATCCACATCACCAGGCTCTGTCCTGCAAGGCAGACTCTGCCACTGCTGATCAGGTCCCCTCCAGACAGAGTGAGTCAACTCTGAGCAATAAAGCATTAGCAAAGCAACCACCATGGATCCTCTGGGACTTCTCTAAGAAACCATTTCTGCTTCATTCCCACTGATACAGCTTCACTCATTCCTACCAATACAAACTACAATCCCAGGGAAAATACTAACCTCACATAAAACTGACCTTCACTCCCGACACAGATCCCACCCTCTGAAAGCCTCCACTGCTGGGGCAGGGTGACCAGCTCAGCCTCGGCTACACACCATCTACTTTCAATGCCCCATCCCTCATACAGAGACTGTGATACTCTTCTGCCATGTACACAGCCAGAAGACAGACCCATTCCACACAAATCAATAAAATGCAGTGGGCATGACCACGGGCAAGGTGATACTTTAATTTTGCTAAATGATGCTTGCCAGAAATAGGCTTTTCATTTTTTTTCTTCCATAGATTGAGAAGAGATTTCTGTCCCTCAAACTCTACATGGTACATGTCTCAGAAAAACATTTAGCCCCCATGGCACAAAATAAAACTCCTGAATGAGATTGCTGTAGGCTTGAGCAGAAGCGAGTGCTCCTCTGGTAAACTGATTATGGATCTTACACTTTTTTTCTTTGTCTAATTGTGGAATCAGTCTCCAGGAAAACTGGACATCAGACGAGCTCAGATCACAGTCTTCATTTCAAGTAAATATTTAAAGTGTCTCCACGTCCTTGCCATTTCTTCTTGCACCCTTCTCCAGATCCCATCTTTATCTGCCTGGTAAGTACCATACTTTCCCATCCCTTCGTGTGGCTCTCTACAAACAGCAGATAAGAAGCAGAAATTAGTGGCAGAGGGCATTCCCATTAGGGACAAAGCTCATAGCCCTACGGCCTCAAATAACGTGGAGAGGGCACTGCTGCAAAGGGGAACCTGGCACCAGGCACAAAAGCAATTCTCTCCCTTGACTCTGCTGCAGACATTGAGGTCAAGAGAAGGTGTGGGGACCAGAGGTTTGGAAACTGAGGCTGAGCAGAGCATACCCTTATGAAATAGTCGGCGTTTCTCTCTTGCCTCCTCGGAGCCAGCTGTGTGTTTTGTCTAAAGCCAGCCTCTCATTTGAGCTGCTTGAGAACAAGCACCGAGGAGGCCCTATTGTAAACGCCACACAGAAACACAAAGGAGAGAGCCCAGAGTAAAAAATATTTCCATAATAAAACTGTCAAGGGGAAATGGGAGACTAGAAACCTTTGCAATGGCCAAGTAATTAAGAACAGCGACGCCTTCTCCAAAGCACTTGAGATAAACCATCTCCTTAATACTCTAATAGGAGAGGAGCAGTTTGGGGTGAGATGTGCATGCAGATCAGGGGAGAAGGTGACCCAGGGAAGAGAGCCCAGAAACTGCAGGGGTTGGGTACATGGTTTGAGCTTCTGCCAAAGAGCACAGAAATCCCCGCTCCCCTGCGGGCTTCCCGATACTCCATCCACAGTCTCTCCAAACTTGGTCACTCCCACACAGCCTACAAGCAACAGCAGCCAACACAGGACCACCCAGGGCAACTGGGAGGAGGCTAACAAAGATGAAGCAGAACCAGAAACGATATGATGCAAGGATGGATTGTGCAATAGAAACGTACACTCCAGTGAGCAAGGGGAAAAAAAAGGTCTTCAAGGATGGTGGTGGAACGTGATCTCTGATCTGTGTCCCAGTCTAGAGCGGGAAGTCCTCACAGCATAGTGCTCTGTGCACGCACCCAGTGCAGGCTGGCTCATGGGGGTCCATCACTGGCCTCACTGCTCCATGGGTCCTGACCTGGGGTATTTTCTGTTAATAGTGGAAGGTTGACTCTAGGTTGGAATACTGGAAGGTTGGTTGGCTCTGCCCAAGCTGAGAGATCTGTCCCCATGCTCAGGTCTCAGAAGGGGTTCATGAGGAAGGAGTGGAATGCAGTGTCTGAGCTCCAGATTATTTCTCAGTTAAATACTGAAAATCTCCCTCTTCCTGTGAGCCATTTGGGATTCAGCCTTCTCAGGATCGGACCAGTGACTGTTTTCCTTTTACACGTCACAGCCCTTTTCCTATCCACACTGCTTTTAACAGAAGGCTGGCTGCCTGAGATAGTGAAGAATAACAGGAATGGATCACTGAAATCAAATTTCCCTCACCTTCTGCTCTTCTTAAATTCCCAGGCCATAGAGAGCCCTACCAAGTAGATGCCAAAAGAGAATCAAGCTGTTCGAGAGGAAATGATGATGAACTCCAGATCTGGATGGCCTTATGGATTCTCACAGGAGTTCAGTTTACCTATGAGTTGGAAAGAGAGTCCGTTCAACAGACACAGGAATACCCTTATGCTGGTTATTCCTCCTCCTCACTATAATTAGGAGAAAGCAACTACCTGATGGAGAGCAATCGCATTTGGTTCAGCTCACAAAGCTGAATGAAGCAGACTGTGTCTCCTGAAAGCCACTCACACACCTCGTGTCTCAAAGCAAAGGCACTGGTTATTGTGGGACTAGGAAGAAGATCCATGTTTTTGAACAAATCACCTGCTGCTTTTTAGTCTGGACACTGTGGCATAAAAGTGCACCAAACGAAATAGCAGATAAAGCACAGATGTGGAAACCAAGACAACCAAGGATTGATGGAATCCGAATGACAGAAATAACCCCAACAGATCAATACCAGACCGGAAAAACCTGTAGTCTGAGATAGTCCTCTGCCAGATTGAGAGCAGAAGCTACTTCCATTTCAGAAGCGATAGAGTCACTCAGACGCCAGGTATGAAGTATAAACACCAGACACTTGGCATTGTGCAGCTACCTGACAAAGGCATTAAGTTAGTTGGACTCGCCTGAAGCACAGTCTTTTTATATTTTCAAAACACCAAGTTCCGTGCAAGTATTCAGGCTGCCATGGCAACGTGGTACATTTGTTCCAGAGTGTCATTTCCCATCACAATTGGAGGGTTTTTTTCAGAACTTTGCCCGACTTCAAAACTTTGGTTGCTGAGGCAACATCTCCCTTTAAAGGGAAGGGATTGGCTGGTCCCATCTGTGCCGAGGCAAGGGCTCCTCTTTTGAAGACCCACATGCTACGGCAAGGGAGGAGGTGTTAGGGAGGCTAAAAAGATACCCAGGGAAGCAGGAGGAGAGGATGACACCGCGCTGAGAAGTGGCTGTGGAGGGGCAACACACGCCTTTGCGTGAGGCAGGTGGGATGGACTCTGAGTGGGATGCTCCAGGCTTAGTACCAGTGAGCTAATGTGCTCTGTTACATCACCGAGGATGTTAAATACAGTCTGGGTGAAAAAAAAAAGCTTTACCTTTGATGTATCATGCGAGGATCTCATGGAGATGCATAGTCCTCACAAGACCTCTGCAAGAAAAGGATTTGTCATGGGGTTTGTTTGACACAAGTGGCCAAGGCAGAGAAAATTTGAGTGAGCTACTGAAGGTCACACAGTAAATTAGTGGCTGGTACAGGAATAAGCCCTGGGAGGTGTTGTGTTTCATCCCTAGGTTCATCATCCCTCTGATATTTAACTTACGCTTAAATAGAAACCTATTTACCCTCTGCAGAGAATCACCGCAATCACTTTTTCTCTTGCTAACATATTGCAGTCCTCACCTCTGCTATTTGTCAATGTATTTGGCTGAAACACACTGAGGCAGACTCACCTCTTTCCAGACACTGAGGCCCAAATCTGCAATCCTCCTGAAATCCCACTGCGATAAATGTGATCACCAACACCAATCGTAACAGCCCCGAGCATCTATTTAATTGGGGACATTCCCATTTTTCCTCTTGACTGGGATCAGGGAAGGGACACAGCCCCATCACTCGGCTGCCCACAGGCTCTGGCCAACTCACAAACACAGCGAGTGGCTTCGGGAAGCAGAAAGAGCAAACACCCGTTTGTGTTAAGGTTGAGGAGTGTGTTGTGTTTGGGTTGTGGAGGAGGCCTCAGAAGGGTGTCCGGGTGAGTGCTGAGCAAGAGCTCGTGGCTCTGAGGAAATGCACAGGATGAGGCTGTGATGTACCACGGGAATAGACACAGCATCAGGAGCACAAGGCAGGATGAAAACAGGCAAGGGACAGTGAGAGGACACTGGCATGGACGTGGGTATAGCACACCTCTGCTGCTACCGGAGTACTGGGAAGATTATCCTGCCATAGATCTGTGTGAATGGCATGACCAGGAAAATTAGCTTTCATTTCATTAAAGTTACTGAGGTGACATAACTCAGGCAGCAGCAAATACACATCAGCCAGGCAAAACTTTTCACCCTGTCCCTGGCCTTTTGTGGTGTTCCACACAGAGGGCTGTGAGTCGGCCCACGAGGAGAGGAAGGCTCGAGATGGAAGCAAGGTGGCAAAACAAAAAAAAGAGCTAATAGTTGAAGGAGGGGAACGTTATAGAGGTGAAAAGTCATGGCACACATCTCTCTGTCTCTTAAAGAGCAGGGGAGAGAGTTCAGGAGGATTTAAAAATACTGTGGATGTGGCATCCATGAGCAGAGCCTGGGACTAAAGACGCTGGATTTCATCAATCTTTCTTTGCTGTTAACTCTTGTGCACCTTGGGCTAAGAAATACTGTTTTCCTGTGCCCCAACTCCCTCCTCTGCAGAAGAGGCCACTGGACTTGGACTTCTCCACCACCAAAGGGTTTGAAAGGACCTGCCCTCCTGTCTCTCAGCAGCCCCGGTTAGCCTGTATTTCCCTTGCCTCCACCAGGACCCATGGACCTTCTCAAATGCACTGTCCAGGCAGCTTTAACTGTACCAAAAGCCTTTTGCTCTGCTGTCACCTTCTCATCAGGGGACTCACAGAAGTGGGGAGAAAAGTCAGAGAAGTTAGCTCATTTAGAGAAATCTGGGCTATAAGGATGTCACCTACCTCTCATGGCTCACTCTGGGGGACAAACTGAACCCTTTACATGCTTTCTTATGTAATAAGCAAGTGGTTTAAGTGCTTAAAACAAATTACCACTTCAATAGAGGTTCTCCAAAACCCTGAGTTGTTTCACTGTCAGTGAGCCAGCATCTTTCCCAGCCTGGAGATGTGCACAGTAGGTGCTGCCGCAAAGCAAAGCTGATGAGCAGATACAGGGCTGGTACCAGCTATTGCTTGACCAGAGGGCAGGAGTGATTCATTAAGCTAGCCCACCATGTCTCCACTTTGCAGCCTCTGTCTCAGTGCCCCACTTCCAGACTGATGGTAACTCTGATGCCCGTGTACAGGTCACTGGAGATGAGGCTTTGATTTCTTTCCATTTCAGCAATTCATAGCTGACTGCATGAGCAGAGTCAAATACAGACCCACTGCCTGGGTCCACCACCTGCCTGTTCCAAATCTGGGTCATTGTGGCATTTAAAAACATGAACAGCCAACACAGCTCTGCCAGGCAGCAGCAAAGAAGGAAAGCAAACATGAGAAGTGCTCTTTATGTCAAAAGGGAAACATACAGTCAAAGGAGGCAGCTGCCTCTGTCTTTCTCCTGCATTTAATTGTCTTTGACATGGAATTTTAGCTGCCTCTTCCACTCTGCTGGAAGAGACCAAAAATGGCCTATGGTGATTGCACGTCCAGCAAGGAACCCTCAAGGGGCTGCATCCTCTGCATCCTGGGACATTTTTTTTCAGTCCCAGTGACCACAAAAGCAGCACAAGTAGTGGCTCCCGTGGTGATAATATTTCTGTAGTGATTTCCAGGGATTGCCTGTGTCCCCAGACTTCTCTTGCCTGGGCACTGACTGCAGGGAGTTTCCCTCGCTGGCCCTGGATGTCTCAGCTTTGGCAACCTCTCCTCATGTCTAACAGCATTTGCTGAGGTTATGAAAATCTCAGGCAGGGCACTGCCTCTGCTCTGCCATGAGTGACACAGAACATTCCTGAGGCACAGATGAACCAGGTGGAGAAGGTGAAGGAGGCCCTATAGCTCCTGATATACTCCAGAACACAGCAGAGGTGGAATAAACTGTCGGGACCTTTTTCTCGCCTGCCCAGCCCAGTGGAGGAGGGGGAGAGAGTCCTCCCCCATGCTCAAGCATCTGAGAATTGCCTGGGAGTCTCCTTCTCTCAGGCAGGATGTTCAGCAGCTGCTGGACAGCCCAGGAGACAAACAAGAGACTTCTGCAAAACGTATCTGGACGTCAGTCGTATTAACCATGAGCACTGCTCTCCCCTGTGGATACAACAGCTGCCCATTGGAATAAACAGGAAACCATTTTATCCTCAGAGGAGCAAGAAAGGTGAAGGGGTCATGACTGTAAATTGTGTGTCTCTGGGTTTGGGGCATTCAGCATGAGCCACAAACAAATCACTGTTCTGGTTTTTCTCATAGAGCAGGGACTCAAATGTTGGGCTTCTCCCTCTGGGCCTAATGTTACCGTTTCCTCCAGTGCAAAGGACAAAAGAGCAGAAGTCCTGGTTTCTTCACTGAGGTTTTGGACAGTCAGCAAACAGCATGGCACAAGGAGGCACTATGGCAATGTACTTGTCAGGTCATATGAAATACAGGTGTGATCTGTCTTGTCTGATCCTGCATGGTAGAAGGTGGTTGTTTTGTGTGGTCCTGGTGACAAACACACGTGCTTCTACGCTTTACCTTCCTACCAGTTGGTGGTGTTCAAGAAAACTTTGAGTGCCTTTGGGATCAACTTTGGTCATTTCAGAGTCTTTACTTTTCCAGCCTCTTGGAAAAAAAACTAATTTTACATCAAATGAAGGCAGCCAGTGAGAATTTGAGTTTGCCCATGGAGCCCTTTGACTGCTGGGCTCCTTGGCTGGACTCGTGTCATGCAGGAGGTCAGGAGAGCCAAGACAAAAGGAGCCTTCTGATCTCAACACCTCAAGTTTCAGTTCAACTCAAGGTGAGGGAAACTTCACCTTCTTTCCATGTGACATATCTGTTACTGCAAGTTTCATCTGCACCTGAATAGGGTACAGTAAAGTGATGCTGGCACACTGTGGCAAGAGTGATGTTACTGTGGAAACCATGATATTTTAATTGCCTGACTCAGGGGAAGACAGGTAAATCAGACATCATAGTTCCCCCATTTCAGCAACTACATCACCAAAAGATCTGTACTGGGCATTAGGTACTGACCAGTTTGTGAGAGCCATGTGGTGCTGAGAATGCTGTTCCCTTCCCTGTGCCCTTTGGTTCTCCTCTCCCTTCACCCGCTGGATGCACACGGATGACACACCTCCCAGACTGGTCACAGTCTCTGCACTCTTAGATGGGCCACCAAACACCTCCTGATTACAAAACACAAATAGAGGTTAACTGATAGTGTTGAATGTGCACCTTATTCTGGTGTGAGGGCTTAGGATGGTGATATTACCTGTGTGCTAGGTGACCCATCAACTATCATGCTAAAAACCCTATAAATACCTCGAGTGCTGTGTGTTTAACTCCGTAGCCCAAAGTTCATCTTCACGGCCACTTGTGACAGAGTCCACAAAGTACCAGGTGCAGTTTGAGACCTGTCAGATTCCATCAAGTGAAGGATTTCCAGAAAGGAGAGATGCGTATGTATCTATTTATAGATGCCTATTTATACCTCAGAGGTGCTGGATGCTGATGCACACGCAGCGCACGGCCAGCCACGGATAGACCTGCTTTCCACTCAGCAACCATTTTGTGGTTGCTTTGATCAAGGGCAATGCTCCTGCTTTAATTCTGAGGTTCCAAAAATGTGTGGTGCAAAGGGCATGTAAACTAGTGTTTCCTGGCTTTTCTGTGGGATTTCTGGCCAAATTGCCCACACGGGAGTCTGAGAAAATGGAGGGTGGAAAAGGTATTCACAACAAAAAGGGGTAATGAGATGAGGCAAATATTAAGAATAGGGAGAGGATGTGGCTTGACTGGATGAAAGCTGAAGGGCAGGGACAAGAGGAACAGCAGATGGTCCAGGGGACATTCTCTGATGTGCGTCCCTTGGTGTCTCCTTCCCAACAGACAGCCCTGGGACCTGATCCAGCATGTTATGCCCCGATGTCCTGCCTGCCTGTGAAGCCAGCAGGCTTGAAAACAGAAGTGAAAGGCTTATGCTGAGCAAGGTAGCCAGGGACCGACTGCAATGAGCAGGAAGTGGAATAGGAGAGGTTGACCATGCAGAGGAGAAGAGAGAGCAGACATGAGGCATTCAGTGTGATGAAGGAGAAAATGGACACTTAACAACGCTGCCATTGCTGGGAAAGACCTGGAGCAGAGGTGTGCAGGAAAGAGTGGAGGATGTTGCAAAAGGATGGGTAGAATGGAATGAAGAGTTGTGGCAGGCGATACAGCACAGCTGTGGAAGAATGAGGGGTATGGGATTTTTGAAGGCACCTAGCCCAGAATTAGGGGATATAGGCTGTTAGTCAAACTTCCTAAAGGACCTGAAAGTCAGCATGAGACAGCCCTGCCCAGCAGACCACATCACAGGCACTCAGACCCATGACGTGTGTGCCATTCCACAGGGTGATGTCATGGCAGTGTGGCATTGCTTCACCATGGTCTCCCTCCCAGAGTCTTTGTCTCTTGGTCTTTTCTGGCCCCATCCAGAGCAAAGAACAGGGATTTCTTTGTTTCTGGGAGATCAGTCCTCAGTCTGATGAGGGCTGGAGGGAATGTGCTAATGTTATTAATGTCATTGAGATTGGGCTACTTTTGTATCAGGTGCCACAAAACCACGGTAAGAGCTACTTTGTGTGCCAAATGGTTATTATAGCATGGTCAGTCAGGAGGAGAAAGGGGGAAGGAGCCCCAGCTGCCTTCGACTGAGTTCAGTGCTTGGTGGACTAGCTCAGATTGTTTCTCACGTTGCCCTTATCAGCATATCCCGCTTCTCAGCTTTTATCTCACATCCTTGAGTAACAGCCCCCAGGACTCTGCAGTTTGGTTTTGTTTTACTTGATGGAGGAAGTGACACCCACAACATGCTCAGAGGTTATGTTGCTGGATTGTAACAGCACTCATCCTCCATGGAGATGGAAGATATCTGAGCACTGCAGATGTGATGACTCAGCTTTGCTGGATTTTACAGTAGCAAAGCTCCACTAACATTCCCACAAAGATATTCTGGTGAGACTGATGTAAGGCAAAAGAGAACCAAACCCAGTGAAGCTGCCCCAAAGTTAGCCACCCAAAGCAAGCCTTCACCAAAGTCCCCTTCCTCTGATACAGCAGTGCAGCACACAGGAGGAAGGATGTGCACATCTCCCCAGTTTGAGATGCCTATGGTGCAAAAATACCTACTTGATCTAGTTGCTCTGACCTCCTTTTGTAGTCAACAGAGAGAAAACAAATGCAATTAGGGCACAGCTTCTCTACTTTCATTGAAACATTTCCTTTGGGTAGAAAAACTTTCTGTCTGGAAGCGCTCACTCACTCACTCCCCTACACTGACACAGAGACCACTTTTCTCAGACACAGCTCCTAAGTCCTGGTCAGATGAAACCCAACTTGGCCCTTCCGTGGAGAACCAAAAAGTCTGGCGAGAGCCCAGTGCACTGGATCTCTTTGTTCACAGATTAATACACCTTATGTAGAAATACTTGTTACCAGCAGGTTCTTTGGTGGGTAATTCATTGTGGCAAGAGGTAGCTGGCTCCTACACAAGCCCAAGCTTGGAATCAAAGGCACTTGAGCATCCCTGTCAGCTGTGTGGTTTGGGATAGTTACACTCGCCCAACTGTACTTCCCAAGGAGACCCAATTAAGGGTGGGGAAAATGGGCCTCCTGGGCCAGCAACATAGCTCTGAGGTAAGGAAGGGGTGAGATTAGGTTGGAAGGCTAGGTAAGGGAACACTGTGCTGTGTGAAGTGTCTAAGTCTGGCTGGTTTTACTCAGCGCTGGATTTGAGATCAGTATTTTTGGCCAGCCAAAGACACATAGGGACTCTGTCCCAAGTCTCAACACACCAGAGTCTCAAGGATGGCCAAAAAGGGACACTTTCTACAGGAAAGTGACAAATCCTTTATCAAGCAGCTATCATTTGAGCAAAAACCTGGTCATCTTCCCTAGGTGGACCACCAATCTCTTGTCAAGCAGCTATCTCCAAGCATCTACACAACTAAGTACTGCTGTTCCTCACGAAAACTCCATCTGCACTGCAACGCTCAAAACAAGTTATTACTAATCAATGATCTCAAGTTCCAAGATAATACCAGAGCTGCACACACCCCAGCTCCACTTCCTGTAATAGAGCTGCATACATTAGTTGCTAAACTCTGTTGTTTCAAGTTGTACGTACAGTTACATAACCTCATACCATATAATAATACATTTCATAGCACGAAGAAGATATCAATCATTCTGATCCCCACCATAGAAATACACCTCTGCTCCCTACCACATCATGAGAACAACAACAATAAAAAAGAAAACATCCAAGAACAGGAATTTCTAGCCTCTGCATCTGCCAACACTCATCATAGCTTGAGGTACCTTGAGATGTCGGTTCTTTGAAAATCCATGAGGACACGACCACTGCTGGCAGTCAGTGGCCAAAATCCAGCCACGTTCTGCTGCTCCAGCATGCAGCAAAGGTCACAAAGGGGAAAGGGAAAGAAGAAAACAAATATGGAGGGAAACAAGGAAACAAGGAGGGAGGGAGGGAAGGAAGGAAGGAAGGAAGGAAGGAAGGAAGGAAGGAAGGAAGGAAGGAAGGAAGGAAGGAAGGAAATATGGAACAAGGAGGGAAGGAAGGAAACAAGAAGGAAGGAAACAAACAAGGAAGGAGACAAACAAACAAACAAACAAGGAAGGAGAGAGAAACAGAGCCCCTTATTCACTGTGTTACTCTCCCCAGGACATGCTCCACTCAGCCCTTTCCCGTGACTGGGTGCTTTTCCCAGCCCTGGGAAGGGACTTTTGCAGACTCCTCCAGAGGCAGCTTGACCAGAGGGCTGTGGGCACCCATCTCATATTCCCCTTGCTATGTTGGGCAAAGTAAGGACAGAGGTACTGGGGCCAGGGCTGAGACCTGTAGGAGCTGTTGCTGCAGCATTGCCTGAACTTTGGGATGTGGTAGGGAAATGGCCACACCACATCACTGCTTGGGGGCCATGTTGACCCTGCTCTAATGGACCACCTCCAGGTGTTGAAACATTGAGCACTCAACCAAGGGCATGAGAGCTTGTGAGGCAGGGTGGGATACTTTCAGACAGACACTGGCAGTTTTGGGAGCTTCAGTCTTCAGTTGAAGGTCTTGTGGTTATCCTCACTCCTGCTCCATGAGTCTGATCCTCTCCATGGAGCAGCAGTAGCTGAGCAAAACTGCGTCCCTAGCCAGGGAACAGCAGAGGGGGAAAAGATGTCTCTTTTTTAAAAGGGGAAGAAGGGTGTGCACTTTTGCCCCAGCATTGCTTGCTCCAAGAAGCCCCAACAGGGTGCCTGGCACCTACAGAAGTAACAGAGCAATAAAATCACTGGTGTGAGATTTACAGAGACTCACCCCTGCACGGAGCCCTTGGGCCAGTCTTCTCTCTCCTCCAGCCCTCTACAAAGTTCGAGCCCATCTGCAAAACTGGAGGACAAAGAGCAGGGGACTGTTTCTCCCAAATGCAGCCTGTCATCATCCACTGCTGTCTCATCCCCTGCAAATGGACCATATCCAGAGAGCATTCAGCACCTCTCAAATCATCCAGATAGAAGCAAACAGGGATATTGTGCAGACCCCATCACAGGGTAGCTGCCAGGATGGGTGCACCCTGGATCCCATCCCACAGGGCCCCCACGGTTTCCTCTCGGAGGAGGCAACAGCATGTAGCTCAGCATCCCCGAGGCTCTGGTACCCTCTGCTGGCCTCAGATGGCTTTTCTGCTAATGCAACCTCTCCCGGGGCGTTTTTCAGCCTGAAGGTCACTCTCAGACACAGCAGCAGCCTCTCTCCAGCACCACGCAGTGGCTTCGCTCATCTCTGCACTGTTTCCAGAGTCCCCTCACAGACCTGTCCTGCCCCCCAGCTGCCGAGGGCAGGGACCTACCCCCACCTGACGTTATCTTGAAGTCCCTTAGAGACAATCACCGCTGTTTCCCTGAAAAGGACAAAAACCTGCAGCCTCTGACCTGAGTGAGGTCAGGCAGCAAACACAAAGGGGCAAGTGCACCCTGGGACAGAGCCCAGGAGAGGATCCTGGCACATGGGACAACCCTCCCTGCAGCAGGGGGCAGAGGTTACTTTGAGCTATGTGCCCTCTTCTCCTCCTCACTGGGGCAAGCAGGGGGCTCTGCTGCTGCCTCCAGCACAGCTTTCCCACAACCCTTTACACGGTAGGGGAAAGCATTTGCCTCCTGTAGCTGTTGGAGGGGTGAAGGAGAGATAAACGAAGAGCAGCTTTGAAGTGAGGAAGAGCAGCTCCTTTCCTTGTCTGCTAGGGGGAGATGGGGAAGATGGTAGCTGCCTGCAGGCACCAAACTCCTACTGTGCCTGTCCATGAGGGCACAATCCAAAAGGATTTATTGCCTTAATAGACAGATTCGAAGCAGAAACAAGCTTCTGCTTCTAGGGCTGGTGGTGCTGCCCAGAGGGCTAGATCCTGCCTTGAGAGGCCTCAAGGTGGGCACAGGGCCATGAGAAACACAAGGATGTCTTGCCACCCACAATCCAGATACAGTCCCAGGAGGTAGTCAAAGACCCTGGCCTATCACAATCCATTTTTATTTTAATACAAAGTAAAAGCTTGTGGATGTCAAAGAAACACTGATGTGCCACAGAGGGTCCCTTGGCTCCCCCAGGAAAAGCTTCTACCAGGAGCAGACTCTGAGCCCACAGGACACGGTGCCTGCATGTGGGCAAGCATCAGGCAGCAGCAGTTCCCTCCCCAGGCGTGGGACAGGGAGGTCACTTGAGGCGGTAGAGGACTTTGCGTTGCATGCGGTGCTGGATCTCCCCCCGCCGCATCATCAGCTGCAGCACCTTGTAGATGGCGTGTTCTGGGTATTTCTGGGAAAAGGAAGAGCAAAGGGGAGGTGAGGCAGCAGGGAAAAGCTCGCTGGACTCCATCAGGAACCTGCACCCACTGCTAAAGCCTAGCTGTGCCTTGCTGGAGGGAGAGAGCCCAGTGGCAGCAGGCACTGATTTCTCCTTTCCCCTTTTACTCTTTTGGATCTGACTGCAGCCAGTCTCACACACTAGACAGTTCTGGTGTTAAACACAGGACCCCAACCTCCCCCTTCAGTCCCAAAGCTCAGTACTTCTGCAGAAAAATAAGTTCTTGCCTTACTTCCCCTAAACTCTGTCATTATATTCCACACAACTCCCTCCAAACACCTTCACAAGTAGATATGACTGAAAGGCTCTCACGCCACCTCTTGGGGAAGGGGTTTCAATGCCCAAGCAGCAGCCTGGGGTCCCTGATCTCCCACTCCAGCCCTTCCCGAGGTCCCTGGCCCACCTGTCGCACAAAGTCCTGGACGATGCTGTGCTCTGACACCTGAGAGCCAATGGCAAAGCGGCGCTTGAGCTGCTTCTCAATGCGGGACAGCATCTCTTGGTCCTCCTGTGTCGTGAAGCCTTCTGCCCCTGGAGGGAGAGGCAGATTGAGCTCTCTGCTGCCCAGTCACCAACCTTTAAAGCCTTTGTACCCATCTCCCACCTCTCCCACCATGCCTGCATATCTCAGAGACTCAGAGGGAACCCAAGAGAAAAATCCATGATCAAAGGCTGCAGAGTTCCAAAGACACAGCTGAATGTGAACCTGACTGCTGAAGCTTCCTTCAAATCCTTCATGCCATGCTGCTTCCCAAGGAAACAGTCTCCACTCCCACGGGGAAGATGTTAGAGGGCAAACAGGTTGAGGAATCACCTCCTGCACCAGACCCAGCCCTTGGGACTACAAGGAACTAGACCTTGCCCAAACTGTCAGTGGCATTTGTCATTGCCCTGTGAGCCACAGGCCCACAACCATAACATCTCCTTGCTGCCACAGGCTTTGCTCAGAAAGCAGGTCCAGCATCTGTCAGGGGAAGGTCACTGGTAGCACTCCATGCCTCTTCCAGCCTGCTCCTGGGTCAGCGAGCTCATCTCCCTGCCCTGAGCAGCCAGGCCCAGCATGTTCCTCCCACCCCCGCACAAAGCATCTCCCTCTCACCTGACAGGCTGCCTGACATGGCTGCATCAAGAGTGGACACCTGGAAGAGTCGCAGGGCCTCTTCAACATCCGCCTCGGTGGCAAAGGGCTGAAGCTTCATCTTGCTCAGGGACTCAGCAATGCGCACGATGGCCTCCAGCTGCCTGCAGCCCAAGGAGACAGTCCCTGCTTTCTCCTGTGGCTCCAAGGTGTCTTCCCCGTCCCCCTGTCCCCCCTCCACTGATACCACTCCAAGCACCTCCTGCCCCCGCCATGACCCCTCCAGCATTGCCCTGTTCACAGATGGCTCCCCAAAACCCCAGCATCCCCCTAACCCCCTTCCTGGGCTACCCCAGGTGACTCCCAGTGCTGCAACCCCAAACTCTAAGGGGCTTTGGGGGCAAGGAGAGCAGGGTGGCCCAGGCGCTCACCGGACGGTGATGGGGATGTTGGAGCGGCGGTCGCTCTCCTGCTCGTGCTGGCGAGTGCCGCTGCGCATCAGGATGTAGCGGTTCTTCAGCTTCTCTGCCGCTGCTGCCGACAGCCGAGGGCCACACTTCCTGCAAGGGGAGGGGACAGGAGCTGGACACAGCGCTGCTGGGGAAGGTCCCTTGGGCAGGGGGGTTCCCAAGGCACCCCCTCGCTTCCTTGGGCCATGCCATGAGCTGCTCTCGCTTCCCTCTCACAGGAGTTAAAGAGAAGGTGATGCAGGGAAGAGCTCTTACAACTAGGGGAAGAAGGTGACGCAGAACTAGGGGCTGTGCAGTTTGCTCCTCACCATCACCCCCCCAGCCGCTGCCCCCACTCACGTCCGGCAGAAGGAGATGAGCTTCTTCAGCTTGTTCAGCTCGATCTCTCCCTCCACAGCCTGGGTCTGCGTCAGGGCGCTCACGTGTAAGGACATCACATGCTTGGCCAGCGTCTGCGAGAGCAGAGGGCAGTCAGGCAGCAGGAACCCTCCTGCCTCCCCCAAAACTGTGTGCTGCGAGTCGCAGCTGCACCCAGCACAGCCTCACACACACCATGTCTCGCTCTTCGTTGTGCTCATCCTTGACGATGAAGATCATGTCGAATCGGGAGAGGATGGTGGGCATAAAATCAATGTTCTCCTCGCCCTTGGTCTCGTCCCAGCGCCCAAAGACGGAGTTGGCGGCTGCCAGCACTGAGCAGCGGGAGTTGAGTGTGGTTGTGATTCCTGCCTGTGGCGGGGGGAGGAGAAACAGATGGGGTCAAGACCACATGGGTGTCACAGCAGGGCTAGAAGGTTATTAAGACCCAGTGAAAGATTAAGGCTATTAAGGTTATTAAGACCCAGTTTGCAAGGACTCACCCTCACTCATATTTAAATAAAACCCCTTCAGTAGCACCTGATTGCTTTGTAAAGGTTTCACATCAGAGAGAAGTCAGCACAGGAGCTACAAGAGGCTAGAAATAAATCTTTCTGGAGGAGGACTGGCTTCAGTTGAGCCTTGAGCTCTGAGGAACTTCATTTAAAACATCACGGGCAAGGACATACAAGATTCCTGCCCAAGTCTGCAATCTGAGCTAGAAACTGTGTGGCCAGGGCTGAGTCCCACTGGGCAGCCTCGAGGGCAAAGCACAGCTCTGCAGGTAGCAGGGCAAGAGTGACCAGTAAGGAAAAGCCACAGTGGGTGCTCTGTTACCAGGGACTGAACAGCTAAGGAATGTCCCAGAGTGACCAGAAGGGAGCAGAGATGCAACAAAAAAACCCCAGCAGTGGGAGGGAAAAGGAACTCTGATTTGAGAGAAGACCTGGGACCAGGATGTAAGACAGTTTCTGCAGATCTTCTGAGGGGGTGGAGAGCGGTGGGAAGGAAGAAAAAGAAGTGACATCAGGTTGTGACACAGGGACATCAGCAGAACTACTAAATCTAGAGAAGCAGAGGGCAGAGAAGAGGAATCTCACTGCAGTCTTGCTGAAGTTCAGGCTGCCTGAGAGAGGACAACCCAAAGCCCACAAGCAGGGCTGACCGATCTCAGATCTGAGAAACCAGTAACTGTCAAAACCACTGCTGGGACTCTAAAACAGCCACTTCTGGCAAAAAGGTGCAAGACTACTGATTTCCTGGGCTCTCTCAAAAACCCAAGTGGCAATCCAGGCTCCCGGCCCAGGGCAACACGCACCCACAGCTCACCTTGGCAATGGAGATGGTCTGCTGCTCCATGGCCTCGTGAATGGCCACACGGTCATCCTCCCGCATCTTTTGATCCAGGGTGGGAGAAACGAGGCAAGGACAGAAACAAAAAGTCATCAGTCACCTCTGATGGACCTCAGCTACACTCCCTCCCGCTCAGGGTGATCCCCAAGGTAAAGTCCTGTGAGGCTCTCTGCCCAAGAGCACAACCAGAGTTTCCCTGCAGCTCCATCACGCCTTTCCCCGAAGGAACATGAGGCAGCCTCAGCAGAGTCACTCTTTCTCCTGCAGCTCTGGGCTCTCTCAGAAGCTGGCAGCCCAAGGGTTCTCCTCCCTACCCCTGGCACAGGAAGCCCCACGTGTACCTTGTCAAACTCATCGATGCAGACCACCCCTCCATCTGCCAGCACCATGGCTCCTCCCTCCATGAAGAAGCTCCTGGAGGAAGGGTCACGGATGACCGAGGCCGTCAAGCCAGCGGCGCTGCTGCCTTTTCCTGAGGTGTACACCTGTCGGCACATGAGATAAGGAAGGGGACAGCACATCAGCTGCTGTGGCATCCAGGAGCCCACTGCTCTCGCTGGAGGGCAAAGCACACCCAGCATCAAAAACTCCAGAGCTGCTGGAAGAAACAAGAGGACCTCCAAGAAAACCCCTCAGCACATGCCAAAAGTAGCCCTGTTGGGCACAAAGCAAGACTATTGCCTAGTGCCAGGCTTTGAATCAAGCAGCTATGCTGCACCCAAGGGCTTAGAGACACACAAATATAGGTATTAAGTACAGAACAGGGAGTGATTCATTGTTTAGTGGGCTGCTGCATTAGCTTTGTTTTCCTCCCGAGGGAACAACGCAGTCAGAGGCTGAGTTTAATAGAGGCTACAAGAAAACACAGCTGTAAATATAATTTCATGCCTGGGCTCAGCCCAGAGGTCCGTGCCCAAGATGCAGTCAACTTCATTTGTGCTGACCAGCCAGTCTCTCCGCTGATCAAACCTCAACAATCAACTGCCTCAGTCACGTCTTTGGACACCTGCAAATAGCCTGGCTCATATCACAATGAAAAGCACTACCTGCTTCCCCTTCCCTCCCTTGTCACCTATCCTGCACCCCATCTCTCCCAGGCTAGCACCAGAAACGTCAGCTTGCACCTCTGCCAGTCTATCTAGCCAGGGATGAATGAGCAGGTATCTTGCTGTGACCACTGTCCTGGTCGTCAGTGCTGTGCACGAAGCAGAAGGAAAAAGTGAGCTGCAGGGCCTGCAGGTGCCCACTTGCAACCTACCCCAATGGGTGAACACTTCTCAACAAACTTCAGCAGCTGGGATTTGGCCGTGCCAGGGTCACCCAGCATCAGTAAGTTGATGTCTCCCCTGCGGGTCAGTCCATCTGGGAGTCTGGAGAGACAAGGTGGGAAGAAGAGGTGGTGAGCTTTTCTTTTGATGCCCAAGCAGCATTGCTGACAAGCAGCAGGCAGCACCACCAGAAGACTGCAGAGGGGCTTTGTGCCACAAATGCCACCTCTGCCACTACTCTCTCAGGTTGACTTTTGCCCACCTCTTGCGAGAGCCTCCAAATAAGAGGCAGGCAATGGCCTTCTTGATGTCAGTGCTGCCATAGATAGAGGGTGCGATGCTCTTGGCGATGGTCTCGTAGATGTTGGGCATGGCAGTGAGGCGACGCAGCTCCTCCTCCTCTTGAGGGGTCACTGAGCCAGCAAAGCTGTGTCCTGCACAGGGATGAAGAGAACGATGCAACGGCAAACACATGCATGTTTTAAAGTAAAAATGATGTTACTCCCCACACATTTGTCAGCGCCAAAACCACAGGATCCCAGAGTGGTTGGGGTTGGAAGGGACCTCTAGAGATCATGCAGTCCAACTCCCTGCTAAAGCAGGTTCATATCAAACAGGTGTCACAGGAACATGTCCAGGCAGGTTTGGAAACCTCCAGAGCAGGACACTCCACAGCCTCTCTGGGCAGCCTGTGCCAGGGCTCCCTCACCTGAGCATCAAAGGAGTTTTTCCTGTGTGTTTCAGTGGAACTTTGTGTGTTCCAGCTTATGTCCGTTGCCCCTAGTCCTGTCACTGGGTACTATAGAAAAAAAGTGTCACCTCCTGACAACTACCCTTTAAAAGTACTTGTGTTAATGAGGTCTGTCCTCAGTCTTCTCTTTTCTAGGCTAAATGGCCCCAGGTCCCATAGCCTTTCAAAACTCCTTCTTGAAGATTATGCCAAGATTATCTCCAATTGGGAAGGGTGGAGAGGGCAGGCTTTTGCTATTCCAGCAAGGCAGACTGTGTCCTTAGAGGCTGGTAGGAAAAAGCAAGGACCTCGGGCAAAGCAGCTCTGGAAGAACCAGAGGGAGAATTACAGTCAGGAGGACCATGTTTTAAATACATAGCTCAATTTTAGGCATTGACTTCAGCCTGGATCTTCAGGGATGGCTTAGCAGATTCCCACTCAGATCAATAAGATAAAAGGACTTAAACATCCTGGAGGACTCAGGCTGAAGCTTTCTCATTAACTACCACTGAGAAAAAGTCATACAGGACACAAGTTTAGAGAATCCAGGGCAAGTCAGATACCCAGACTGGCTTGAACCTTTTGCTGTTTAACCAGCAGAGAAGGACCCAGGCTGTTATTTCACCTAGTCTTTGCCGAGAGACCACCCTGTTCAGGAAGGGGACCCTCCCAACACCAGGCTACCGACACAGACCAAGTAGGCACCAAAAGCAGCCCTCACCTGAGCCCTCCATGTCCACCTGGATGCCCACCACGCGGATGTAGGCGCTTCGGATGCCCACGCCCACATTGTCACGGCTTTTGTTCTTGCTCTGGGCAGATTTCTTGATGGAGTAGATGCCCATGATAGTAACTCTGTTTCCAGGGACAACTTTGTCACACAGGTACCTAAGAAGAGGAAGAGATAAGCAAGAGGATGTGAACAGGGGAAGGATGGCACCAGCTCCAGGGTAATGGAGGGGAGCCCACGCTGGTACCTGTCACAGTAGAGCTGCAAGTGCCGGGGCATCTCACCATGGGGCACAGCATCTGGGGACTCCTGCAGCTTCAGGACCTGAAAGTCCACACACTTGCACTTATCTGGCATGATGAAATAAGGGTCCAGTGGGCACTTCGGGCGGCCAGCTTGTTCTCTGTGCAGAGAGATCAATCAGGGAAGGCTGCTGGCACTCAGGAGCCACCTCTGGGAGCCTCCTTTATAAAGGGGAGAGCAGCGACAGAGCCTGGAGAAGGGCAGTCACACAGGGCCAAACCAAAGGCTCACCAAGTACTCTGCATTGTCTTCAACAGCTGCCAAAAGCAGGCATGGGAACAAGCTGAAGACAGTGCGATACTTGTCTGAATGCTCTCCCTGTCTCCCCCCTCTCCCTTGCTAGCTAAAAGCAGGGAGGAAGGTAATTCATTAATTACACAGAATGTAACAGTACAGACTCAGTGACACTGCAGGGCATTTTTCTTTATAACCTCACGCACGAAGCAAATGTTAAGTGGTTTCTGGTGAGAAAGCAATTAGCAGTGTGACAAGGCTGCCATCAACCTCTCAGTCTCTGGAGGCATATCTGCCTTGCTAGATTACGAGCTCCCAGAGACAAGGAGCACCTCCACGTTCTGCTGCTGCCTCAGGATGCTGCTACCGAAGCCTGACTCCATTCAGGGCTTTCGGAGAGGGCAACATGAGTGCAGATGCATCTGTGCAGTCAAGGAGCAGGAGCGAGGTGCTGTACAGATCATGTGCAATAACAATCTCCAACCCAAAGACCTCTCAAGCTGCATTAGAGATAAAGGAAAAGAAATGCTGGCAGGCACGAGCTCAAAGACACAACCCATCAGGATCAGTCAGCATGAGAGCTGCAGCACAACAGCAACCTAATACCCAAGGTTGACCTGAGCATCATGAGCTGTAAAGCAGGACTTGAAGATCAGCAGCAAAGCATCCCTACAGAGGTAGTGCAAAACAGCATTTGGGGAGAAGCTTGTTTGAAAAAGATGAGAACTTAACAGGAAGTTAAGACAGAAACAAGGCTTTAGGTACAACAGGCTCTACAGATAAAGAGAACCACCTGGTCATGCAGGGGGGTGTGACTGCAGACAGACAGAGCTAAACCCTGTCAGCCATGGTTGGATGCGGGGAGAGAGCTGAGAGCAAGACAGATGCTTCTGCCTTGTGCAACAGAAAGACCTGACTCTTAGGCTGGATCAATGAGCTGAGGCCAACTGTATGAGGTTCCGCAAGGTGAAGCGTCAGCTCCTGCATCTAGGCCACAACAACCCCATGCAACGCTACAGGCTTGGGGCAGAGTGGCTCGAAAGCCATCTGGTGGAAAAGGATCTGGGGGTGTTGATTGACAGCCAGCTGAACATGAGCCAGCAGTGTGTCCAAGGCCAATGGCATCCTGGCTTGGGTCAGAAACAGTGTGGCCAGCAGGACCAGGGAAGTGATTGTCCCCTGTACTGGGCACTGGTGAGGCTGCACCTTGAATACTGTGTTCAGTTCTTGGCCCCTCACTACAAGAATGACATTGAGGCGCTGGAGAGTGTCCAGAGATGAGCAATAAAGCTGGTGAAGGGTCTGGAGAACAAGTCTGATGAGGAGCAGCTTAGGGAGCTGGGGGTGTTTGGCCTGGAGGAGACTGAGGAGAGACATGATCACTCTCTACAGCTATCTGAAAGGAAGTTGTAGTGAAGTGAGGGGTCCATCTCTCCAGTGACAAATAATAAGACACAAGTAAATGGGCTCAAGTTACACCAGGGGAGGTTTAGAGTGGACATTAGGAAGAATATTTTCACTGACAAGGTTGTCAGACACTGGCACGGGCTGCCCAGGGTGGTGGCGGAGTCCCCATCCCTGGAGATATTTAAAAGCCATGTGGCTGAGGTGCTGAGGGACGTGGTTTAGTGGCGAGCTTGGCCGTGTGAGTATAGTGGTTGGACTTGATCTTAAAGGTCCTCTGCAACTAAAAGGATTCTATGTAGGGATAGGGAGGGAGCAAGAGGAGGGAACGCAGCCTTTTTTTCCCCCCACACCAGCCTGCCTCACGCATCCCCAGGTCAGCGCTTACGTGTTGCATTTCCTGGGGAGAGCATAGCCCTCCAGGCCCGGGCGCACCGCAATGTTGTTGATGGTGTTGCGGCAGCTGCGGCACTGGATGGCGATTCTGGTGGCTTTGGCTCTCACAGGGGTGGCCGCAATCACAATCCCAGGGATCTTCACAAGGTGGGACATCTGGTCAGACTGAAAGGGAGAAGGTGAAGAGAAAGTGAGAAAACTGTCACTGAGGAATTAAAGCAGCATAGTTCTTTGTTTGCTACACTCCCTACATTTGTGGGACTAAGGTACTAAAACAAAGCCTGAAAAAAGGTCAAGCCTTCTCTATAGAGGCAGAGGAATGTTCCAAGACTTAAGCCATGCTAACTTCAAAGCAAGAGAGGACAAAACATTCCATGCAAAACACCATTAACACCAGTAACCTTCCCACAGCAGCAATCAGTAGTAAAAGCCCTTTGCAGTTAGACTGAAGCTGCAGAGAAACCCTGCTTGTAAATTAGCATGACCTGTGTCTTGAACTATGTGTTCAGGCACCAAAAGCTCCCCTGCAATCACCCCCAGGCAGGGGCAAGCCCCGCCACTGGCCGCTCAGCACCTCACCTTCAGGCTGCGGATGTTGGCTGCGTTGGCATCCGACCTCAGCATCACCTGGATGTCCTGGAGAGTCTCCTCCCCTGAAGGACGAGGACGGGTGACCTCATCTGCAACTTCTTTTGCTGCTTCTTCCAACTGCAAAGGGAACAGCCAGGTGGTTATGGGCATATTACACTGTATCATCGGGGCTGCTCTCAGGACGTGCCAATGTCAGTACAGAAGTTTGCCAGCCTCCTTCATCCTTACCAGCTGCAAGTGTTCCGCTGGTTGCTTGTACAGGTAGTCAGCAAGATCTTCATCAAAGCTGGCCAAGTCTTCCATCTCCACCTCCACCCAGTACTGACTCAGGTTATAATGCCGTTTAAGCTCATCCCTGGAAGGCAAGAAGAGGTGTAAAGGTTCTCAGGGCAGAAAGCAGCATTCACCCTACAGTGACCTTATGACAAGTAGATAGCAGAGAAGCCAAGTTCTACAGGGAGTCTTTGGTTTGGAAAGCAAACAGGGAAAAATCAAGAGAGTGACATGAGACACCTAGGGGCACCTAGGCAGATCTTTCATCCAAAACTACTTGGAAATGTGACAAGACCAGGGACACCAGCACTTGCAGTGACAATAGGAGGGTCCATCTGTTCTCCCTAGTAACGAGGAACAGAACAAGATGAAACAGCCTCAAGTTTTGCCAGGGGAGGTTCAGGCTGGATATGAGGAGGAATTTCTCTACTGAAAGGGTTGTCAGGCCCAGGGAGGCGGTGAAGTCACGATCCCTGGAGCTGTTTAAGAGATGGGTGGATGCTGCACTTAGGGAAATGGTCTAGTGGTTGATAGGGCTGGGACAAAGGCTGGACTTGATGATCTTAAAGATCTCTTCCAGTTGAAATGACTCTATACTGTAAAACGTACCATTAATTGTTTACCAGAGCTATATGACTAGACATGCAAATAGAAAACTTCTATGCAGGATAATACCCAGCATACCTCAAATATTATTTTTAAAAAAAGGAAGTAATAACATAATTTATAAGCAATAGTTCTCCTTTAAAAAAAGCCCAGCTGCAGGAAATCCAGAGACGAAAGGTAAAAAGACTGTCTCAGCCCTTGTATGATGTAATTCCCTGTTCTCTCACAGCTGTGTCTCCAAGCTGCATAGGCAAAGGGATGGCCAAGGGAATTTCACAGCCTCAAGGGACACATGGATAGTGCTGCACAGAATTTAATGCTACAGAATAGAACTCAGAAAGCTCTAGACCTTGAATTTCAGAATTAGGTGCTTGCTTGGCAGTGTGGATCACTCGATTGATACCTATGACTCTAGTTGGCTGCCTAAAAAATTGTCAGAACACTGGATCTCAGAGTTCCTATAAAGTGAAACAGCAACAATAACATTTCTTATACTGACAAAGAGACTTCTGTGGTCTATGTGCAGAGAAAAGCTGACGTGCTGATGTATATCTGGAGTGTGCACAGCAGCAGGAAAGTCAACAGCAGGCTGGTTGTGCAAAGAGGAGTGGGTAAGACATGGAAGGAGAAAAGGGGTCACAGCAATACCTGTATTTGAAGGTGAAGCCTGTCCTGTCTGTGCCCACCCGGTACTGACGCAGGAACTCCTTGAACCGCTTCTGCAGCTGCGACTTCCGAATCTGCCCCTCGTCCACCGACGCATCACCCCCAAAACTGTCACTGTAGTAAATGCCGGGGTCATCGAAGCCGGACATGGTGGCGGCGGCTGCTGTTGCTCCCCTGCGTTGGGGAGCGGCCGGAGCACACGGTCAACCGCAGTCACCTACTCCCATCCCTGGCCGCCAGCCCCAAAGTGCCCCCCCGCCCCAGATCCTGCCCCTCCCGATGCTCCCATCCTCCTCCTCCCCGCCCCACGGGATGCCTCCAGCCACGCCAGCCGTGCTGCCCCCGTCCTCCTTCCCCCCTCGGAGTACCCCAGGGAACGCCCCCGGCCCGGCTGCTCCCCTCCTTTACCCCCACGAATGCCCCAGGGGCTGCCCTCATCCTCATCCTCCTCCTCCCCCCCCGAGACTGCCCCCGGCGACCGCCGCCCGCGCTGCCCCGCACCTCGCTGCCCGCGCTGCCCCGCACCTCGCTGCCCGCGCAGACCCGCGCCAGCACGCCTTTTTCGCGGGAAAAGCAGCGCGCGCCGGAAGCCGGACCGCTGCGGGGGGCGTGCCGCCGCTGCCGCCGCGCGCTCCCATTGGTCCGTCCGCAGAGCGCGGCCGCTGATTGGGCCCCGGCAGCCCCTCCCCTCCTCTAGCCTGGCCTCTCCCCCTGCCGGCCGGGCGCGGTGTGGCGCGAAACCTGGGGGAGAAGGGCGGGCTCATTGCGGCGGTGCACGGAGGGAGGGGGCGGGTGAAACCACGGCGGGCGGGGGGGAGCGAGATTTTTCTCCCTTCCCCTCCCCGCCCCCAAAGCTGGCGCGTAGGCCGCTGCGGACAGAGCGGGAGGCGATGGCTCTCATGAGTAACGCAGATTACTGCTGCGGGCTCCTCGGGGGCGGCTGGAGCTCGTCGATGCAGCTTGATGAGGTGGCAGGGGAGGGAGAACCTCCCCCCGCCGGATGTGGTTTGGCCGTGTGGAAATGGCGGGTAGGCGGTGTAGCCGTGCTCTATGGGGTTGGCAGCGGCCGAGCGCTGAGCTCGGCGGCTCGTACGTGGGCTGCCGCCGCCTCGGGGTACTCATAGACCAGTACAAGCAAAGCTTCAGCCTTCTGCACCTCTGAAGTCTTGCTTAGGCTCAGTCTGGAGTCTTTCAGTATGCTGAGTATCGGTCAGTACGGCAGCTCTTCTGCCGTGAGCAGGGAGGGGATGATGTCAGTCTGAGTCCGGCTTTCACAGAATGGCAGGGGTTGGAAGGGACCTCGAGAGATCATCCAGCCCAACCCCCTGCTAAAGCAAATTCACCTCCATCAGGTCACACAGGAACGTGTCCAGGTGTGTTTGGAAACCTCCAGAGCAGGAGACTCCACACCCTCCCTGGGCAGCCTGTGCCAGGGCTCCCTCACCTCAACACCAAAGTTTTCCCTTGTATTTCAGTGGAACTTTGTGTGTTCCAGCTTATGTTCATTACCCTTTGTCCTGTCACTGGACACCAGAGAAAAAAAGTGCCACCCTATCCTCTTGACACCGACCCTTTAGGTACTTAAAAATGGTAATGAAGTCCCTCCTCAGTCATCTCTTCATCAAGCTAAACAGCCCCAGGCCCAGCAGCCTTTCCTCATAAGAAAGATGTTCTACAACTTTTCCTAACTTGGAGGTCACAGTTCTGATCTCTGGACAGTGGGGAGTGGATAGCAGAATGCATTTCTGAGCTCACGGGCATTTGCTGGGACATTTGGGATGTTTAGTTATTCAGCACGGTTGAATGAACATGTTTAAGATGTATTTGAATAGCTATAAATTCTGCTTTTCAAACATCTATATTTTTAATGACTTTTTTTTTTCTACTGGGGGTTGTCAAATGCATCCAAATAGAGAAGTATTAATGGGAATTTTCACTGCCAGGGTGAGGGAGCCCTGGCAAAGGCTGCCCAGGGGCAGTGTGGAGTCTCCTTCCTTGGAGGTCTTCCAGACCCACCTGTGTGACCTGATCTAGGTGAACCTGCTTCTGCAGGGGGGTTGGACTAGATGATCTCTAAAGGTCCCTTCCAACCCCTACCATTCTGTGATTCTATGAATTTTGGAAAGGATGTAAGGTAGATAAGAGCCTGAGAATAATGATAGTCCCTTTTTCCCACTGCTTATTCGCAGCAGTACCTGCCTTCTGATTCTTGTTCTTTGAGCAGGTTCAGTTCTGGTTGTTAAAACAGATCAGTAGGAAAGGATGTCTTTGCAATTAAGGTCACGGCCACAACAGGCAGCATCATGGGAACAGGTTCATCAGAGACACTTTCTGGTAAAAAGAGAGGAAAGGACTCTGCAGTAATAGTACCTGAGCCATACCCGAACTGCAGCCTCTCCTGCAGTGACTCCTGTGTTAAAAGACCTTCTGAAGCAGATCAGGCCTCTGGCCACAACAGTGCCTGGCCTCAAAGCCAGCCCTCCAAACCTGCCCCAGCAAGTGGGGATGAAAGTAAACTGTCTGTCCCAGCAGTGCCATGTGTTTGGAGTGCCCTTAGCAATGCCACGTGTGTGCAGAGCCCTGGGAGGGAGTTAGGCTGCTTTGTTACCTGGGTGAGGGCATACAGTTGCGTGCTTGATGTCTCCCATTTTGCTACCTGGTAGGATCAACACCCAGCGTGCATTTCATTTCTGGGTGGTGAAAATGTACTTGCGTTACTGATTCATGCTGAAGTTTTCTCAAAGGCAGCCTGATAAGCAGGCCACACCTCGAGTGCTGTGTTCAGGTTTGGGGCCCTCACTGCAAGAAAGACACTGAGGTGCTGGAGAGTGTCCACAGACAGGCAACAAAGCTGGGGAAGGGTCTAGAGAACAAGCTGCTGAGGGAGCTGGGAATGTTAAGCATGGAGGAGGCTGAGGGGAGACATTGATCACTCTCTACAACTACCTGGAAGGAGGCTGTATCGAGGTGGGGGTTGGTCTGTTCTCCCCAGTAATGAATGACAGGAAATGGCTGGAAGTTGCACCAGGGGAGGTTTAGATTGGAGATGAAGAAAAACTTTTCACTGAGACAGTTGTCAAGCACTGGAATGGGCTGCTCAGGGAGGTGATGGAGTCCCCATCCCTGGAGGTATTTAAAAGACAAATAGATAAGGTGCTGAGGGACACAGTTTAGTGGTGAGCTTGGCAGTGTGAGGTGAGTGGTTGAACTTAATGACCTTAAAGGTCTTTTCCAACCAAAGTGATTCTATGATTCCAGTAATGGAGCCCTTATCTTGTTCCCATCTGGCTTGAAAGCCCTGGCAACTTTTGCTTCTTAACAGAAAAGCAACCAGCTCTTACGAACAGCTTCTACCCTTGAAAGAGACTTTGCAGGCTCACAGGATTTTGTGCCATTTCCAGAAACAGCAGTGTGTAGGAGCCGAAGAAACCTGCCCGAGCTTGTAACAGGTTATTGTTAGCACCGAGTGGGAGCAGAGTCTGGCTCTGGCGATAGCTCCCACTTTTGTCAACTGTCACATCTGTGGAGGCAGCAGCTCCAACAGACATAAAACTGGGAGGAGGAAAGACATCTCCTTTCCCCTCAGGTAAGGCATAAATAATAGGAAACAGCAGGCCTGAAGACTTTACATTGAAGTTTATTATGCTTATAAATTACACAACCAGACAAGAGGATGACACTGTATCTTCGGCAACCGTCTCCTGCTTTCTAAAAACCGAAAATGATTGGACAGAGGATTAACAAAGAACTACCAGTGTCATATAAAACAGTCTATAACCCACAGGAGCCGTGTGGCTCCACAGAGGAAAAAAAAAGTGATCACAGTGTTATGTAGCAGTATAAAAAATAAGTGAGCAACCACAGCTCCGGGAAGCTCCGTATTTCTGAGAAGAGACAGGTCTCAAAAGATGCGTTTCTGATCCTGTAGGATTTTTGCAGGTGCTCAGTAAAGCAACGTCAATCCTTGGCCATCGTTTTTAGCCTTTCCTACCCTTAGTTTATGGTGATAAAGTTAGTCTCTGAGGAGATCTCACACCAAGCATGAGAGAGACTTTGCCCCAACTCCCTTAAAGCACTTCTTTTTTTTCATTTCTGGGGAGAAAAGTCTCCTAATATTAGTGGCAGAGCCAAGATCACAGTACCCAGTCAAGGGGGAATTTCTCTCACAAGGACTGGGGAAGGTGGATTAGTTCAGGGTGAGGGAAGGCACGAAGAGAAGGTGAAGGTCCTGCTCTTTCACATGGCAAATAAGCCCACAGCAACTGTCATGGCTAGGAAGCTGAGGGCCAGGATCCACCGCACCAGGGGAGTGGTAGGTATCATGTCTGTGCCTCTGCTCTTTGTCCTCTCGCTTTCTTTCCCGGACACTCGACCTGGATCAAACAGGGAGAAGAAAAAAAGAAAGAAATGTGGGTGAGAGGAGGCTGAGGCAAGAAGCTGCTGGTATGCCACACTTCCCAGTGCCAGAGCAGAGCCTGCTGCAGGTGTCAAGGGCAGAAGAAGGAAGCCCAGAACCCAGCTGGGCTGAGGGAAACAGCAGCAGCAGGTTCTGCTCTCCTGTAGGGGAAACGGGGAAGCAGCAGACTCGACCCAGGAAGCACAAAGGCTTTGAACCCCTCTGCCTGTACACAAGTACTGGCTTCTTCCCTTGTCACCTTACAGCTCCATCAAAGCCCCGACGTGTGCAGAAGGGAGACAAACACTTCAGCCAGAATTTTAAAAGGTATTTTGTCTCCTGCTTCTCTTTAATGTAATTGCTCAGCCATCTAGTGACCTTGCACTCCAGGCAAATAATTTTCCCAGTACAGATTCAGGATGAGATTCCTCATCCAACCCCAAACTTTTCTGAAAATCCTGCTTTTACGAGTGTATTGGGAAAGGAGCAGCAAAGTTTCAGACAGAAACTCGTACTGCTTTTCCCAAATAAGTTTTCTTGGAGCTTCACTGTCAAGAGACGTGCAAGATGAGGTTTGCTTTTCATTCTTTGCCACAGGAATACTGTGGTTCAAACCAGTACACACTGAAAAAGCTTCCTTGTATTTTCAGAATGGGTAGGGCATAAGTGCTTTTTTTTTTGTTGAATCACACGTTATCAGGGAAACTGCTGCCCTCTGTAAACATCTGAGCCCGCCCCTCACCCAGTTAGAGGCCAGTCTCTGTGGAAAGGGGCTGCTCTTGCAGCATTGCCTCCCGGCTCAGGATCCAGGAGTGGAGTTTTTTTCAGTGGTGCAAAACTCATGGGCAGCCTGTACATCCCCACTTCCCAGCTGGCTATAATTTACCACTCCGAGCAGCGCTCACTATTAACACGCTTTCAGGAGTGTTTTCAGTAAATACTTCTGAGTGGCAAGAAAATGACCAGAGGGTGCTTTAATCTGAAAGGCACAGTCTATTGGATAGGGCTGTGTGCCCAGAAGAACCTTCTGTTGGCATCATCACAGCACCAGGGCTGATCTGCCAGGCCCAAAATCACCACTTTTGCTTCTGTGAAGTCAAAGCCAGTTTTCTCTGTGATCAAAACTCATGTGGTGAATGAACCTTTCGCTTGTTAAAAACCAAGAGGAGGAGAGGGGAGTGTCTTCTTTTAAAGCTCCCTCGTTGACTCTGTTCCTGGAGAGCCCACACCTGTCATCCTTGCTCTGTCATGTCTAGAGGAAGCTTTGCACACACCAGTGCCTCTCCTCACGCTACCTACCGATGGCTGGAGAAGAGATGGGGCGAGCGCCTCATGCTCATTACTCAGTGGTTTGTACAAATGAGAACAGAGGAAAGGAGGAGAAGAAAACCAGAAGGGACAATGTTAAACTCCTGCCCTCAGAAATGTCTTACCGTGCTCATATGCCTTGTTAACGTTCCGCGTGCGAAGCTCTGCCTTCGGCTGCACGAGGTGACCATTCTCCTGGCCCTTAGACACCAGCTCCTGTAGCGCCTCAAACACCTGAGAATAGGGAACACTGTCTCACTATGTGGCCTCCTCTTCTTCTTTCAGTGACCTCCTTGCCCCTGCCCCAGGCACTTTAGGCAGTAGAGGAAGACACAAAACTTCAGTCCTGGCACATTTCGCACAGAACATAAATCTGTCTGTGGGGTCAAGGGCATGTCTTTCAAGCTCCTTGTTCACTTTATGCATTCCTCCTGAAGCTTCCAGCTCAGGAGAAGGCTATTGCACATCTTCCGATGGGAAGGAAAGTAAAGTACCTGTACATCTAGCCAGCATCTAGCCAGCATGCACAGAGGATCTGTGGTAGATCCAGATAGGTGGTGATTCCCACTCTCAGTATAAGCCCTCCTTCATGTCTGATTAATATCACACAGAAGATACTGAATTCTAACCCTAGGGCAGGGAGAAGGGCTTTTCAGAGACCGGCCTTTTACTCGGCTGCCAGGTTGGACTGGTTGGTGTAGCCTTCCAACTCTGACCAGCTCGCCCTAACCCACAACTCCTCATAAGCTCCACAGGGGAAATACTGGCTTTGCCTTTCCCCTGCAGCTATTACCTTGTTTCAGAGAGGGTGTGGGCAGGCAGGGCTGTCCGATTGTTACTCACCTGTATATTGAGCAGGAAGGCTTTCTTGGCCTCCTCCAAGACTCTTTTCTTAGTGGCTATGTCCATCTCGAGGGCATTCATGCGGGAGCGGTAGAGCTGCTTGAACTTGGTGGCATTGGAGACTCCGTCGAAGGTGAAGAACGCCAGCCCTTCTCCAGTGCTGGGCAGCTGGAGGGCCTTCTGGGCAATTTTCTTCAGCACCTGCCCCCCAGACAGGTCTCCCAAATACCGAGTGTAGGCATGGGCCACCAGGAGCTCTGGGTGGTTCTTGCCTACATAGTGGAGCCTCTCAACGTATCTCTGAGTGGCCTCGGGACACGGGATCTCTTCCCTCCAGTTGCTGCCGTAGAAGTACTCCAGGTCTTTCTCCAGGGCAGCTTTCCGGTGCAGCTCCGCCGGAAAATACACGGGGGCGTAAACTGGGTTGTCCTTGTTACGTTCGATCTCTTCCTCCAGAGCAGAGTAGATGAAGTACAAGGATGCTGTAACCAGCTGGAAGAGAAGGAAGAGGATGAGCTACAGGTGCACCTGTCTGTCTTCTTCAGGTCTGGGGAAACAAAATGGAATGAAATCCTCCTAACAAAACAGTTGCTCTTGAGCACACCCAGCATGATTCATACACATCTGTGATGTTGCAGGTTTCCCATGAGGGAAACACGGTTGCAAGGTGCAGCGAGACACCATTTAGCCCTTCCCGTTCTGCTTGAGGCAACATCAAGTATGACATATCTAAAGCCCCCTTTCCAGCAGATATTGGTCTTGCCTGCCCTTAAAAATCACTGCCTTCACCTTCAAGTTGAAGGTCTCACAGCTTGGAAACCAAAGCGCCGTTAAATCATGCCTGGTCTGTTCTCCTCATTCTATCCATCAATAGAGAGGGTATTCCCAAAGGTATATTTTCTGGTGCATTGTTTAAATCTGAATGCTTCAAGATGTGGTTTCCCTTTGTGAGGCCCTGCGAGATGATGACACACTCTGTTTGGTTTTCAACATGTTTATCCCATTGGCACCCCACCATCCCGGTCACTGAGGCACCACTGCTTTCCTCGGTCACACTGGTGAGTGGGGTTGCCTCCTCAGTTGCCCCAAGGAGACAAAGAGAAAAAGGGTGCTGGAAGCACAGCCTTGCCTCTGAAAGATGCCTTTGTAGAGGAAAGGCTGTGTGTTCTCCTCCCTGTTTTGAAGCCACTGTTATTGTCTTTCCCAGCCTATGCGATACTGTCTTCTATCTGCCAGCTTCCCCATGTGGTGTAAGACAATCTGGCTGTGTTCTTTCCTTCCTCGGGTGTTCTGCTTTCAGAGGCTGTATTCATATTTACACCTACACCACCCCTTCCTTACACTGGAATCCCTTATCGGCGGCGAAGGATAAAACATTGCAGCATAGGTGAGTCAGGTTTGGGCAGGGGGGATTATTTCTCAGGAGAGAAAGCAGCTGACTCTCCCACAAAGGAATCAGTTTGGCAGTAAAAGAGTGGCCATTTCAACTTTTCCCTACTGTGCCAGTAAAAAGGACTTTGGTAAGTACAGGGGCAGTGGCTAGGTTGTGGAAACATGCTCAGGTCCTGGGGAGTCACGTGTCAAAGGGAAAAATATAGGTCTGCCAAGAGAGTAAACAAAAATAGAGGGCTTTTAAACAATAACCTGTTACCCAGCTTACTGGAAAAGAAACAAAACACAGGAATGTTGCCCAATGAATTAAGGAAATCTAACTGCTTGTTTTCAGAGGCAGGTAGTGGTTTAGTGAGAAAAGTGGCTTTGGAAAACTGTCATTACTTCATAAAACCCACGTCACACCTCGCTCCCCCTGACAGCATGTAAATATCTTCTACGGAGCCGAGCTGCATTCCTCAAGGCCTGGCTTTTGTACATTACTGCCAGCCTGTCTCAAAGTTCGTTGCCTAACCAGTGCCACGTTTCTATCAGCAGGAAGTCAGCATCTGAGATTAAATTTCTGCTTGACTAAGTATCCTGAATGCGACCTGTCAGAAATAAGTAGTCTTTTCCCTACTCCTGTGGATGCATTTGCCAAGGAACACTTTGACAACAAAGCAATTAAACCACAGGCTGGATCGCTAGCTGTTATTTGCAAGCCCATGCGTCACATCCTATAGCCTCCCAGGAATTTCTGGCCCAGGTGTGTGCTTTGTTTTTGCTCATGGCTTCCTTACGTGGCTCAGATCCCAGGAATCACATACCTAGCCAGGTTAGGTGCACAGACTAACGTTTGCAAATGTTGCTCTCTTCAGAAGAGCAACAGGCTCCTACCTGTTACTGGCAGACATGACTTGCTCAAACGCAGTCTACCTTTGAGTTATTATTGTTCACGATCTCAGCTCTGGTATAACCCACGTGACAGCCGAAACGTTGCAAAGTTTAGTGCCAGAGATGATCCCAGAGCCTCCCTGTCTCACTGCTTCATCATTATTTCTAGCTGTAGCTGCTTAGATTCCTCTAAATTTATTATTCTCCCTCTTTTTGGCATTTCAGCCGCTCAGGTATCTGCACATCGTCACGTCTCCGTTAACTATCATCGTCAATAATTAACATCTGGACATTTATGAAGTAAGACAAAAGCAATTGCATTAATCCTATCGACCTCTTCGCCTTTCTGTCCCGTTTCAGATTGGCTGCCTGTCCTGGTATGCACAGCCCTGCCCCGTTTCACATTGGCTGACCGTCCTGATGTGCACAGTCCTGCCCCTGCCTCCTGCCAGAGAGGCCGGTCAGATCTGAGGGTGCTGGAGCTGGATGCAGAGCACATTTTGCACAGGAGATGCTGATACCAGACTGCTGTAACGCAGAAGAACCTCCTTCCTTGTGCTATCCCTGTCCTTCCACCTTCTCATTCCCCACATGGTCAGTCTGAGCTAACAATGTGTTGGGAGGAGATCCCATCCCTGAGCAATGCTGCTACAAAGTACCTTAAACTCCTGGAGCGACACCTGACCCTTCTGGAAATTCCTCATGAACGGCGTGTTCTCTGCCTGCTCGTGCACCTCCTTGGTAGCTTCCTTCAGCAGTTCGGACAGGTCCTTGGACATGCTGGGGAAAGAAAGAAAGCAGCAAAATAGATGTCAGTGCTGTCACTCTCCTCGGGCAAAGGAAAGGAAAAAAAGTGTGGATGGGGAGCCTGGGATGGCAGGAAAGGGAGCAGAGTGGTCCTGAGAGCTGCGATGGGACCCAGGGAGCACCGAGCCTGGGATGGCAGGAAAGGGAGCAGAGTGGTCCCGAGAGCTGCGATGGGACCCAGGGAGCACCGAGCCTGGGATGGCAGGAAAGGGAGCAGAGTGGTCCCGAGAGCTGCGATGGGACCCAGGGAGCACCGAGCCTGGGATGGCAGGAAAGGGAGCAGAGTGGTCCCGAGAGCTGCGATGGGACCCAGGGAGCACCGAGCCTGGGATGGCAGGAAAGGGAGCAGAGTGGTCCCGAGAGCTGCGATGGGACCCGGGGAACACCAGCATCCCAAATGCAGTCCCGAGCGAGGAAGACTGACAGACTCCATCCAGAGGTGAAAGCAGGAGCATGCCGTTCCCTGCAGAGCATAAACACGGACAGCGCGCCTCAAAGCAGGGAGAGAAACCCAACACTCCTCTGGCAAAACAATTCGCGTCCCGTTCCCATCCCGCGCTCACCTTTCGGAGCTGTGTCTCTGGGAGGTTTCCATGTTTGCCCACGGCGCTTGGCTGCTCCGCTTCGCTGTTGTTTTTGTTCGCAGTGCTCTCCTCCTTCCCTTCTGTTCTCGGGACAGTGAAGCTCTGAGCTGGGTTACTGGGCTCCCGCATCTGGTTTTATACAGCCAGGCCACGTGAGCAGCAGCCAAACCGCTGACCTCAGTGTGAGTACAAACTGCTTGCAAAACAGCCGCGCTTACTTCCCAGCCCGGCGCGGCACCCGCCGGCTCCCCGCCCGCAGCCCCCGAGAGACCGGCAGCAAGTCACCTGATGCATCTTGATAGCTAAGCACAAATTAGAGTGTCCAGCAGCTTCCCCTTCCAGGGTGCCTGGCCCTGTAACCCTTTCAGAGCAGTGCCCTTGGCAGGCAGAACCCTGCAAGAGGTTCTGCAAGCAGCCGCTGTGCTGGAGGCAGCGGGGTTGAACAAGGAAGGATGGCTTTACAGGGCTAGTGCCTGGGGCAGGGTGAGCAGCCTCCTCTCCCCACAGCCCAGTCTGTGTCTTGGCTGCATCTTGCCTGGGGAGCTAACAACAGCACCCACCCTCATCCACTCTAGCATGATTCAGGTATAAGCATCTTATTTCACAGATTCACAGAATCTCAAAGGCTGGAAGGGACCTTGAAAGATCATCTAGTCCAACCCCCCTGCCAGAGCAGGACCACCTAGGGTAGGTCACTCAGGAACTCCTCCAGGCGAGTATTTCCCATGTCTCTGCACGTCTTCAGAGTGTCCATCAGATAGCACAATAGCTGTGGGCCATGGGATGGAGAGCTGAGCTGCACAGGTTGGGAGTGTGATCCCCCTCATGGCAGTGACCAGAGCAGGTACCCATCATGGGCAATCTGGCTGCTGTGGCATATCCATGCACCAGCTCTGGTCTGCAATCACCAGAACTGCCTTTGCACGGTGCTAGGCACTGGGGAATAAACCCTCTCTTTTTGCACAGACATAGCACAGGTTTGCCTGCACTGGTGCACACAGAAATCCTTTCCACCCTCCCTTGTGCACCGAAAAAAAACAGTCTGATTTGTGTGGACACTGGCCCCTGCTGTTACTACCCTACTGTGTGCAGGGCAATTGAGGAGAACAGCACTCCAGCTCCTAGATTTGGACTTGATGGTGTTAAAGATCCTTTCCAACAGAAATGATTCGATGATGCCCAGAAGGCTGTGGCAGCTGGTGGGCTGGAAAGATGGGATACAAGTCTTGGGGGAAACTGAGGAAGCATGCAGAGACTTTCAATGGCAAATAATTTCTCTGATTTGGGAGAGTTGGACAAGGTGGTTCTGCCAGTAGCTGCTGCTCCACTGTTATGTCTGTTGAAGTGGCCAATGAGGTGGCCAACATGAAGTGAGACCCTTCTTTTCCAACTGTAGTAGTGCTGGAAGGAGGGCAAGCCAGGGTGAACGATGTGTGGGTCAGCTGCACTTGGGAAAAGCACACATTTTATGCTCAACCCACAGAGCACAGCGCTTAAAGCCGCCGCTCATTCCCCCACTGCCCTGCAGCCCTGTCCGTGTGTGAAGGGGGCTGGCAGGGAAGCAGGGCCTGGGGAGGAGGGGACAAGGACTGTGGCATCTTCTATCCGCCTGTCCCCTGCAGGGAGTCTGCTCTGGGGCTTTGCTGGTGGGTGCTGCCCCGCTGCCGCTGCACCTACAGCTGGGCACAGCTGGGTTTGGTGCGGCGGGTTCGGAAGGTGTCCTGGAGGAAATACGCTTCCCTGCTTTGTTTTTTGGCTCGGGCAGACATCTGGTATTCGGTACAGCGGTCAGGAAGGATTACTCAGCGCTTCCACCCTGACTCAGCCAGTCTTTTCCTGTCTTGCTTTTGTCTTTTAAAGCACCAGTACATGCTAACAAAAGCTGTCACGTTCCACTCTTACTCCCCCCCACCCCCACCCCCGAGCCGTTAACCAGACGACTTGCTGCTGGCTCGCTTGTTTCTCTGTAAGGCAAAATAAATGTATCAGGGTGTCTGAACTTCTGAAGCCAGTGTGATAAAGCCCCAAACACCCCCTGAGAGAGGGCTCCCTCTGCATGGGACCCAGTCCTGCCTGAAAACACTGATGCCATTTTGCCACTAGAGTGGCCCTGAAATGAGCATTTCCCTCTGTCACTGCTCCTTAAAGGAGTTTCAAGACCCGCCAGGACACGTTCCTATGCGACCTGATCTAGGTGGACCTGCTTCTGCAGAGGGTTGGACTGGATGATCTCTAAAGGTCCCTTTCAACCCTTAACATTCTATGATTCTATAATTCTAAAGCTAATGTTATCTTTGCTTTTTGGTGAGTCCCATTCTGACACAGGAAGCTGGAGCACAGACTGAACCTGTAGTTCTGGTGGAGGGAAGTGTGGAATATGCAAGAAGATCAAAATGAAAAATGTTATTCATTTTCTATGAATAATATAAATCATAGCATACATAAATACTATAAATAATGCTATACACAGTGAAAACCGGTGCTATAGTAACAACTTATTGAGGAACACAAATAATAGAAAATAAATAATATAAATAAACCTTGTTATTCATTTTATCAAATGATACTGAAAAATCCAACTCTCAAGCCCTGCCTCTCCTTTCACCTCTCTTCTGCAGCTCTGGTAATGCACCTAGTTCCTCTCCAAGGGCTTTCTGGTTGCTTTGAGGCCCATACTTTTGTCCCCTGCCTGCCTGCCCTCTTCCGAGAGGTTGCATGCTTGAAGGCACTCTAAAGGTGCAAAAGGTCCTCCTCTTTTTTTCATCCAGGTGGATGTGAGACTTTGGAGGAGAGAAAAAGGGTGTCTAGTCATGTTGCTGCCATCCCAGGTAGGAATGTGGGCTCATAAACACACTGTCCCAGGACACAGATCCAATGTACCTTCTTCTGGATCTTGGGGCTTGACCTTGTCTTGGGCTGGTGGTAAGAGATATGGTCCCTACTGCAGTTTACCTCTGCTGTGAGCTTTTCCATAGGTGCAGGCAATCAAGCCATGCCCCATAGCTGGTGTATGCTGTCTGATCTCTAGCTGATCAAGGATACTTGGTGTGGAGCAGCTGTGAGGCCCAAATGCCTCTGCAACAAGTTGAAAGGAGAACTGAAAGCAGGGTGTCATCGTCTTTGCAGATCTGGCCCCATCCAGTGCTCTGCCCTGTATTGCTTCTGCTGTGCTGTTGTTGTGTGGTGTGGGGAGGTTAATGACATCCTCGCAGCGATCTGCCAGGAACCATCTCTTCTGAAAAGAGGACTTGGGAAGTCAACACTTGAGAGAGATGTTGGTAGAATAAGGTGTGTGCTCTTCCTTGGAGGCCTTCAAGACCCGCTTGGACATGTTCCTATGTGACCTGATCTAGGTGGACCTGCTTCTGCAGAGGGGTTGGACTAGATGATCGCTGGAGGTCCCTTCCAACCCTACCATTCTATGATTCTATGATTAGCAGAAGGAGCAAACTGTCCCCCATGAGCAGCTCACTCTGGGCATAGCAGGACACAGGAAAGCAGAGGCCAGCCCACATGCAGGCCAGGAGGAGATTTTGCTTCTAAGTGTCAGACCCCTGCCTGCCACAAGTCCTGTCTTCTGCTCCTGCTGGGCAACGTGCATGGGCACCAGTGAAACCGCTCAGATTTCTAGCGAAGGTGAATCAAGTGGCCTCAGGCAAGATATTTGTAATAGTTCCTGCTTAAAAGCCTCTGTCTGCACAGCCCAGTCCCTGAGAAAATGCATAGCCAAGAGATGGGTTAGGTGAATGGTTAACAACAACTGAAAGTTATTGACAGGTCTGTGTTTTCATTGGCGATAGGGAAGTGGGAGATTTTCTCCTCACTGTACATTTACAGCCTGTTCTGCCAACAGATTTATGTTCAGAAACATCTAGTTATACAGGCAGTCACAGAGTACAAAGTCCCAAGGCTGTGTGGGAAGTGCTGTCCCACGCTGGGCTCCTGCAGGCAGCTCCCAGCAGCTCGGCTCTGCTCAGTTTGGCTTTGTTGTCCAAAAAGCGGGTTCGTGCCTGGTGTACCACAAGCTGATCTAAACACTGGGTTGAGATACTGCTTTATTTTGTGTCTGCACAGAGATGGGTGCCAGGGGGTAGCTGCACAAAGCCATCACACCCAGCAGTGCCTCCCATGTGGTATTTATACAAAACCTTAGCCGATATGTATTATTCTATTTAGTAAGTCCTTTGCCCCTCAGACCTGGCAAGGGCAGGGAGTTCCATCCATAGCAGACTGCAGTCCTTCTTCAAGGACACAGTCTATCAAGTCGTGCATGCTAAGTAACAGGACTCACACCATTAAACTGTTGGTAACAGTCATTCCGCCTTAGACGATGTAGCTGTAGTTTAGACATAAACCAAGGTATGGTTTTGCTTGGCAGCCTTTCTGATCTGTGGCGGTGATTTTTAAGGTAGTTCAGTTAAGGATATGCAGACTTTACTTATTTCTGCCAGGTTGGCTTATTGTTTCTAACTACGAAGAGTCTACATATCTGGACCTACTTTGGAACCCTCTACTGTGATCTTTTCATCTGATGACAGTTTGGCTCAGCTTCTTTAACAGGAACGGCAGCCCTGGGTGAAAGACAGCCTTTGCCAACTCAGAGGGGTTAATGGGTTCTTTCAGACCATGACACAGCAAAAACACAGCTGCCTGGAAAACTGAGTCAGCAACCAGGACTTGCCGTGCAATGACGGGGGGGGGGGGGGGGTGGGAAGAAAGAAGTTGTGATAACTGCTTAAAATGGCTTGCTGAAGACAGGAGTCAGCTGTGTGGAGCCCACAGCGACAGCCTGTGGGTTCATTCATGTTTACCAAAGGGAAATTGCCTGGCACAGCCCAGCCCTGGAAAAACTGATTGTGCTTTGCTGCCATCAGCATCAACCGAGCCAAGTCTAAATCAAAGATATAGGTAGAAAAAGGAAGGTGAGGAGTGTCCAGAGCTGGAAGTGCCTGTGGGGATGGCCAATGCTGCAGGAATCTTTGGGACAGAGGGTTCTACAGGCAGGCAGAGCCCACATGTGGGAACCCTGGACACTGATGTGTCGGGAGACCAAAGTGCAGGCAGATTTCTCAGGCACAAGCAACCCAACACGGCAAAAGGAGGAAATGCAGTTTTCAATACATCTTTTAATAGATGTATGGATATGTTTGTGCTGCAGCACATGCGTAAGAGCAAGTAGATTGCTCTAGGCTGGCTGGGAACAGAGGAAGGAGGAGGAGCAGGGAGAACAGAGCGAGCATCCTACAGAGCAAATATGTCTGTTTCATGACCAGAGACCCAGGGTCAGGCAGTGACCTAAAGCGCAGAGCAAGACTGCAGGTTACGGGTACACTGGGCTGAGATTTTAGGGGAGGGTGCATAGAGTCCACCATGCTCCTGAGTTTTGGTGCTTCTTGGGGATTGACCCTCTGCCCTGCTGGACATTTGGTTTGGGAGAAGAAGGGAGGTGTGGAAGGGAGCAGGGCAGTGAGCAAGTCAAAATCCGACTTGCGCAAACGCTTCAGTCTGTGCTGCCTCCTTTGTTTCAGCGCTGTAAAACAAAACGTGCCCTGACTTCGAGACAGGACAAACTGTGAAACCAGGGATTTGACAATCACCCTTCTGCAATGAGGAGGATCTTGTGCCACAGCTCTCACTCCTTTCTCAGGGGAGGGAAGGAGATGGAGCTGGAAACCAAGTTTTGCAAAGAGAGTGAGATGCAGACCCTCCTCCCCATCCCCCCCTGCAATGTTTCCAAACCACGCCATGTGTTTCCCTGCCCCTGGGGTAGGGGAGCTGTGTCCTCCCCCTGCCTGGGGCCACAGGCAGCCAGGGCTGCTTTCTGGAGGTTTCTCCGCTGGTCCCGAGGAGCAGGACGGGGGCCAAGAACAGCAGCTGCAATCCCGGGGCGGCGCGCAGGAAACCGCCCCTTAACAAACAGCCTCACGTGGATCCCACTCCACCGTGACTCAGCAAAACAGCCCCTCCACCACAGCCTCAAACCTTTACTCAGCATTAAGGGCAGCCCGGACTGACCTTGACTCAGCAGAACGCCCACGCTGGGGAAAAGAAGAATCAGCATTAGCAAGAGAGGAGGCTGGGGGTTTGGGAGGCTCACACAGGAACAAGGAGTCCTGGTGAGATGTGCAGCATTGCTGGTGGCCCCAAAGTTCCCCCCCTCCAGCTGTGCTTCCCAGCCCTTGACAGCTGTGCTGGGAAAGGTTGGAAAAGCCGGTGTCCCAGTCTGGGAAAGCAGCCCAACCACCCCACTGACCTGGGGACATGTAGGACACTGTGGCCATCTGCCCTGGGAACAGGACAGACCCCACTCCATATGGGGTGAATGAAGGGGTGGGAATGCTGCTCTGGGGTGCTGGATGGGCTCCCAGCATCCCCTGTGCTGGTGGAAAACACCAAACCTAGGAGTGAGGGGGTGTGGGAATGAGTTTATTTTAGAGGCTGGCATGCAAGGGGTGCCAAATTTAAGCAACTAACCCAAGGTCACACAGAATGTCTGTGGTATGGCCTGTGTCACCCCCCTCTGCCTTCTCTTTTTCTTCACTTGTTACCAAATATCTCTCCAGGACAGGCAGAAATGACTGCATTTACCCCACTGGGCTGCTATGGGCTGCTATTTGTTTTGAAAGGGTGATGGCTACACACTAACAAGAAGAAACAAGCAAAAGAAGGGGTAGCAAGGGTGGATGTTTGTTCAAAGCCCTTCATAGGGGCAGAGTGGGCTTGGGACTGAAGAGTCCCATGCACCACAGTACCTATGGACTGCAGCTGCTAGTGCAAAAGAGCAAGAACATGCCCCTTTTTGGGGAGGCCTTCCCTAGCGTGCCGGGCACCGTGGAGCAGGGGCTGTCAGCCCTGTGTGGCAGAGCCCCCCTTCCCCTGTGCAGCACCCAGCACGGCAGGGCTTCAGGGCCACTGCCACTGTGTGCTATGTAATCATTAACAAGAGCACCTGGACAACACGGGGCTTGAATTAAAGCATTCAGCTGCCGGGTGAGGTCTGGCAGAGGTGAAGAGGGACAGAAGGTGCTTGGCACTGGCTGAGCCACCCCCTTATCACTGCACTGGAGCTGATGATGCGAGTCGCTGCACACAACGTGTCCCTGCTTGTAGGCAGTGGGGACAGGCAGAGGGGCATTGCTGGCAGCAGACCACCCCCATACTGGCTTGCCTTTTCTACCTTTTTTTTCTCTCCTATTTGGGCTGAAACTGTGCACAAGAGCTTGGAGAAACTGGCATCTATCTCCCACTGAGACTGATCTAATATTTAAGACTTTTTTTTTGGTCAAGGACCTAAAAATACCACCAAAGTGCCTCGCAGCTATTTTTCTAAACACATTTTCCTGCTACTCTGTGCTGATGAAAGAGCCTCCCCTAAAGCCTCAGGAAAGCCATGTCATTGTCTCACCTCACTGTCAAATTCACCTTATGCCTGATCCAGACTTTTCAGCCGAGATTGGCCAAGAGACCACAGCGCCTGGAGACTAGCATACACAGATTTTCTCTGCTGGGAGGGAATTACTGATCCTACCCCCAAAAAAGCCTTACTGCAGAACCTATCTCCATGGGGATCTCCTGGCCAGGGCTGAGCTCCCAGCCCTGCTGTTGCAGACTGAAACATCCCCGTGCATCCCCCAGCCACAAGCTCCTGCCAAAGACCAAGGTATAGCCCTACAGAAATGCTGTTGGAGATGGTGCTGCAGCAAATGGCTCCCACTCACAGGGAGCAATCCTGTTGCTGTCTCCCCCATCTCCATCCCTCTGACCACTGGTGACCCTTGCAGAAGGGGAAGTGAATCTGCCTCTTGTGCAGTCTGAACCTGCTGCAGTTCCTGTGCACCCCCCTCCCCGAGACTTTGCAAGGATGGTGACAGATCGGGAAGGGGAAGCTTTGGCTTGTGAGACGATGGCCCCAATTCCCTATTCCCTTGCTCAGGTTTAGCTGGTCACTGACACAAAGCAACAGGGGACACTTGTTCCTCCCACACATGGCAGAGATGCTGGGCATCTTGTGGGATGCTCTGGGTGCCCTAAAAGCCAGGGGAGAGCGGGCACTTGAGCAAAAGGGACATCTCTGCAGGGCTACCAGCCACCTTGGCATCACCCTGGTGCAAAAGGTCACCTCTCTCTGTATGGTTTGTGAAGTATATTCAGGAGAAACAGAAAAAGACCCCAGACTGGCTGTCAGAACAACTTGTGTTGCACTGGTGACCACCAGCCACTTCCATTTAATCCTCCCAAGCATTGGGGCACCTAGCCTTCCTCCCATGTGTTTGCACATTCCTTCCTTTTTGGGGGGAGGTCTCTTTCTTCTCCTGCTTCCATTTGCTTATGCCCTCACACACATAAAAAGTGGTTACCTTGAGATTTTTTCCTTCTTCGCAGCCCCTCTCTGCTGCCCACTGGGCTCCCACTGTACATCCTTTCCCAACACCTCCATCTGCCCTAAGCAGCGCCACTAACAGTGATCTGAAGGGAAGGGGAAGTGGCTTTATTCTTGTTTTGTGATGGAAGGAGGAAACTTGTTATCCAAAATAAGCTTTGAGGAAGTCTTGACATGGCAGAGCAACATGAAAGTCCCGTGAGATGCAGAACAGCCTTCCCAATGGGACACTTTTGTGCTGATTTGTGGGACAATGCTGTGGGAAACCAGGAGATGCTTCTGTTGAGCACTCTTCAAGCGAAGATAAATCCACATACTGTTAGTAGCAGGCAAAAGGGGTTGTTTTGTTTTTGGCATCCACAAATGCAATGCTGGTATGCCAAGAACTGCACAGCCCAAACATCAGGGACATTCCCATTGACTTCTAGTACACATTTGATTTTTAGAGACATGGATCAACTGTGACCCAGTACAAGGAAGTCATTATGCTTTTCTTCATCTTACATAGAAACAACTGTTGTGGGTCACGCCAAATATCCATCAAGGTTAGGATCCTGTTCCCAGTGTGGTTATTAATGGATGCTTAGTGCAAGCACTGCTTCCCGGAGGCCGTGGCGACGCCTGAGTGCTGAGCGCACGCTCTGGAGCGCTCGCTCTCTGAGTCCTCGCTGGGCTTAAGGGTCGCAGCGTTAACACGCATAACAAGAGAAAAACGTGGTTGTATTTTGCTGACAGGGGATGCTCGGCGTGGTGCGAAGGTCGCTGTTGTGCTGGGCTGCTCGCGAGGAACCACAGCCATCTGCTGGTCAGAAGCCAGCAGGCAGCCTCGGGCCCTTCTGAAACAGCAACATCAGAAAACGCCTTCAAAAAGGGAAAGGCATTTAAAGAGTCTCTGTATGGGGCGGTGACATTTCAGTTCGTCGCAAACACAAAGCAGGTGTTGCCAACACAAACCACCTGGCCTCTAACTTTAAATAACCCCCCGCAGACCTGGCAGGGTTGGTTTTGTTTTTGTTTTGTTTTTGTTTTGGTTTGTTTTTTTTCCCCCAAGTTCCTCCTCAAAAGGAAAATGGCAAATTTATTCAAGTGATTATTGGTATAATCTATAGCCAGTATGACAATATTCTTCATATTTTCAATTGCTTGGGAAAAAAGATCTGTCATGCCTGTAGGATAAATGTCCGTGCTGGGTGTCCCACAGTGAAGAGCACCGTGACCGTGACCGGCTGTGTGGTGTGGAGGGGACAGGCTTGCCCAGAGGGCCACGAGCAGCTCTCTGAATTTTCCCCTGTTGGTCTTGGCTTCAAGGTGACTCCACTTGGCAGCCACCAAAAACCCTTCCCACCTGTTTGCCCCGTGATGAAAATAGTGGCGAGCCAGTTCCCCTGCTCTTGAGCCTTCCTTTCTCAGAGACAGCCTCCTCTTGGCTTTCTCAGCTCCTGTGCTGGCTGTCTGGGGAGGAAGAAAACAAGGTGAGGGTGGAGGAGGGGTCCTTACCTCGAGTTGGGCTCAGGGCATCCCGGGAGCATCAAGGAGGAGCTTGAACTCCTCCGGTGTACATTTTGGGATGGCTTTGATATCTTTCAGGGCAAGCCTCAGGCAATGCACTGGGGGAGCTGGAGGCACTGAGAGCTTTAGCTGAGGCACAAACTGGTGTTCAAAACATCACTGGTGTGAACAGACTGGTGTCCTTCACACATGCTAGAAACCTTCCCTTCTGCCCAGCAGCCTGAGTCCAGCCACTGGCAAGAGGGTTTGGGCATTGGACCCCTTGTTCCAAAGGCTCCTCTGTCCCTACAATTTCCAAACCCGCCAGCCTGGGCTCCACCGTGCCTCTGCTCTTGCTTCCTCTCGTGCAGGTGCTCCAGGAGGGGAAACACAGCACTTGGCCCTTTTGCCTTCACTCCTTGTCCTGTTTTTCTATGGAGACTCAAAGGCAAGAAGCTGCAGGAGCTCTCAGACTCTTGTGTCTCGGCTCAGAGTCCTGCCTCACAGGAGAGACCTGTCCTTGCAGGTGTGCAGCACTGATGGGACCAGTTCACGGGCCCTTGACTTTGAGCATTGTCCTGCAGGCCACATTCCCAGCACAGAGCCTCTGGTGCAAGCTCTGCATGCTCGGGCTGGGATGGGGGGCAGGTGCTCTCACTGAAGCTGAGCACAGCCCTGGGGCCTGCTCCAAGTGTGATGGCAGAGGCCTGAACCAGTGCTGTGTGGGCAAATCCAGCCTCTCCACACAGGCCCCACCGGGGGGTGTCCCCCTGCCCCGGTTCCTCCTAGAAGCACTGGGAATGCAATGGAGTTGGAAATGGCTGTTCATCGTCCCAAGGGACAAACTGTCCAAGGATAGTATGTGCTGTCTGTCTTGGAGAGCTGAAGAAGACACAAAGCCTCCTCCTGTCCCACAGCTGCTTACCGAGGAGGAAGCCCAGCACCCTGCTCTTCCCAGCCCCTCTGCTGACAGCTCTAGACCAGTTTTGCTCACAGCTCTTGTCTTCAAGCCTCTGCTGGTGCTTGAAACTGCAGTGCAGGCACTGGGAAATGGAAATGCTGAGGTTTAGGCAACTTCAGCTAATTTAACTCCTTCCTACAAGTCTAGGGCTCAGATGACACTTTTAAGTTGTCCAAGCTCCTTTTTAACAACCCTCACGCTGAGCTCCTATTCATCTGGACACCAGGGGATGGCATGGGAACAACTGACGATGCCCAATGGACACCAGAGAGCCCCTTTGGTAGCAACTGAATTTCTGGCACGTCTTGCAGTGATTTATGGGCCGTGTGAGGTGGATATTTAGATCTAGTCACAAGACAGAGAGGGAATGGAGAGGCAGTAGCTCACCCTCTTGCTATTTCGAGATAGGCTGTAGTTACTTCCCCAGGAGGCTGTGCTGAAGAGCAGCAAGCCTCAGCCTGCAGCACCCTCAGCCCCCGTGCTGTGACTCATCCCGGAGCCACAGTGCCCTTGCCTTTTTATAGAGAGCAAGGCTGCATCCTTCTTCTCCCCCACAGGGCCCTCCCCACACCAGCCCACGTAGATCTTCAAGAGAGGCTCGAGACTTTGCTCCTTTTAATGCGCAATAAAAAAAAAAGGCAACTTCTCCCACGCTCGAGAAGAAATCCCAGGAGCAGGAGCCCCAGGCTCAGCCCCCTCCTCCCTGGCTGCCTCCTGCAGTTGGGCAGCGTGTGGGGTTTGCTCAGAAGCAGCCCGTCGTCCCTGGCTGCTGTGGGGCTGCTTTGCTAGCAGCAGACGGCTGATGTCTCGCTGCACCCCTGTGCTCAGTAGCTGAAAGGAGCTGCCCCAGCAGCAGCATGTCCTCACAGGTGTGACAGCGTCAGTGGAAGGGCCTCCTGCTTTAGAGGATGCAGCTCCTTGGCCTCAGTACACCCTGATACCCAGAGAGGGTCTACAGCATTGACCTGGTGAGAAGTTCCCCACGCTGCAGCATGATGTGGTGGGAGGCAGCAGCGGAAGAGAGAGAGAGAGAGAGGTGGGATGGCAACCGGGAAAGACGGCAGGAAAGCAGAGTAATGGGAGAATTAAATTAACTGCAAAGAGGTTGCTGAAGGCACATCCTACCCTGTGACAGACAGCCCCTTCGGCCTGGGCACCACTCACAGCTCGAGCCCCCGTGCAGCCCAGGGCTCTGGTAACTGCCTGCCACGCAACGGAAACATTCGGGCTGTGGGTGGGATTCTGGACAAGCTGATGGGGAAGGGGAGGAGAGGAGAAGGGGTTGTGAGTGGGGCGGTGTCGCGTACCATAAGCACTTGCACAAGACAACCTAGAGCAATGGGGTCCCTCTAGCGTCAGTGTTCCTCCTCTGCTACCTGTGCTGCTTCCCGTCCCCACGCTTTCCAGTCTAACTCCGGCGGGCAGGGTTGGAGAGCCCTTCCAGGGATGGGGCGAGGAAAGAGGCAGGCAGGAATGACTTCAATAGCAGACTGCAACCTCTCCTATTTCTTGGGCAAGATCTCTTAACTGCCTCACTGGAGAGGAGGACAGGGAGCTTCTTCCCCTTTGCCCACACCGTACCAAAACCAAAGAAACCCTTCCCACTGAACTCCCTCATTCTCTAGCAGCTTTGAAAACCCCCTTCACAAGTCTATTGTGTGACATCCATAAACACAACGAAGATAATCTGAAAGCAGCTTAAAAATAAAAACAACTCAGAAGGGAAAGAGGAAGAGAGTGGAGGAAGGGGACAGTGTCCTTCCCCTGCTGGCCCCTGGTGGGAGGCAAGCAAAACAGCACACACAGCCTCTTGCTCCACAGCACACCAAAGTCCTTAGCATTCACAAGGCAAACATAGCATCCTCTTCCTTCGCTTGCTTCCGGTGCTGGCTGGTAGCAGGAGGGGACACGGACGTCCCTGCTGAGGGGCTGGACAAAGTGGGGAGCTGGTCTGCAACTTTTGCTCGCTCTTCCAGAAACTTGTCAAACTCTGGGGTAGGCGAAGAGCAAGGCATTAGCAAGGAGCGGGGCTTGTAGAACAGCCAAGGTGCTGCCAGGAGCAGCTGGAGAAAGGGGTTGGCTGGCAAGGCTTACCTTCACTGGTAACACCTTTTGCATCCTCCGACTCTCCCTAGGGAAGAAGTAGAAGGGCACGCTTAGAGGCGAGGCAGACAAAGGTACCTCCATGGATGTGATTTGGAGGGAGACAGCACAGTGCTCCCCCCACTTTCGCAGTGCAGATGTGTCACAGTGGCCCCAAGCCTCATTTCATTAGCTAGGCCTCCTAGGAGACTAATTACATTGGTATGGTATCCCAAACCCTGTGTCCTTGGCTTTTCCTCCCCTGCTCCCTCCAGGCAGCCACTGCCACCACACTCAGCAGTGCCCAGCGCTGCCTTAAAATCAGCCCTGCAGATGACTCTGGCAGAGCTGCTGCCCCCAGGGAAGCTGCCCCTCACTCACCACGTCAGTGGAGAGCCACTTCTCTATGTCTTCCATGAAATTGGCTTGGGGAACTGGCACCTAGGGCAGAAGGATGAAGAGTGATGAGGCTGAGAAAAGAGGATGACCCAGGAAACCCACTCTACAAGAAGGAAGCCCAACCCAAAAGTTGCTCTTGCTCCCCCCATCAGTCAGCTCAGGCGCTTCTAAATCCAGACAGTGCCACTGCAAAGCACTCCCAGCCACCAAAGCCACCGCTCACCTGCTTCCTCTGCCCCCTCCTTGCCCTGACACACATGGTTTCCAGGACACAAGCTATTAAAAGCATCTGAGGTTTGGTGGTTGGCTTCAGGGTATTAGGGCTGGATCAGGCATTCCATTTTGGTGAGGACTCGCTATGTGGAAGTTGGTTGCTTTCACTAAGCAGCCAGAGAACAAGAGACATGGGAAGTTGGTTGCTTGCACTAAGCAGCCAGAGAACAAGAGACATGTTTTTCTCTACACCTCCTCCCTTCTACAAGCAGTGACAGTTTGATATCGAAGTCTGCAATGCTGAAGACATTGGACATGATAGGTTTGGCACCACGTTAAGGGCGAAAAACACACATCAAGAAGCAATTCCCTGGTAGGATGATGGAGCACAGCAGACTCTGACATCACACCAAACTATAGAAACGGACCCATCAAAGAGAAAGTCACCTACAATTAAAAGTAAATTTTACTTCCAGTAAAGACAAGGCAAGCTCAGAAGACTTCCATGTCCCTGGCCAGTTTAAGCAGCAAAGAGACACCTTCCTAGTGGACAGAGATAGTTTTGAAGGAAATCAAGTCTGATTCCAAACCCCAGATCCTTTTCTCCAGTCACGAGCCCCTGAACAAAGCCGAGAAAGGAGAAGCCCCTGCAAGTGGCTCCACAAGCAGAAGCACCAGAAGAGTATGTGTGGGGAGTTGCTTCTTAGCCTCTTAATGTCTGTCTCCTTTGCTCTCAGGAAAACAGCAAGACCAAGAAACAGAGCAACCCCATCTTACCAAGAACAGGCAGATTTCCCCAAACCAGGGAGCAAGTGCAGATAGTTGCCACAGCTGGTAGATGGATGAATGGGGATGGAAGAGCATGCATGAGATTAGGCAAGTTTCAAAGCAAATTGGCTTTGTCTACCCAGAGAGGAACTCTTTGGGGTAGAAGTGCACTCAGGCCAACTGGACAGCATGTGGGGAAACTTTCTAGAGCAGACAACAGTCTGGGCAGTGCCCATTTCAGGAAGCCACACTAACAAGCTTCAGACTTGGGAGTGTGTTAACATCTCAGTGTGCCTGAGGGGATGTAATCACAGGAATTCCTGCTGCCAAAAGAGAAAATTCAACAGCTTCAAGGCTTAAACACTTTAGCTAGAGGAGGAGGCCTTGAACAGGACAAAAGCATGTTTCAGGATGTGTTTTCCTCCAAGTGTGGTGGCTCAGGCAGAGCAGGAGAGGCTGCAGGGAGAATGAATGGCAGTATTCCACCAGCTACTGCCTCAGACATCCATCCCAGGCCAGGCCATCCTCTAGCTCTAACAATGGCACATGGTCTCTTGGCCTCAAAGCTCCCAGGATTCCTTCCTACAGACGTGTTTCCTTGAGGGAGGATTGACATGCTGCCTCCTTCCTTCCCCAGCGTGGTTTCCAGGTAACTCTGGCCCAGACCAGAGTTACGCCATTTCAGTTTGCAGTCTCTGCTGATGTCTGCTGTGCATCCTCACATGCTGTGCCAGTTCCTACTCTAGTTCAGCAGCCCCAGCCTCCTTCCTCCCTGCTGATGCTCCACTGTCTCACCATTCCTTGCCGCATCATCCACTTAGTCAGCTGGGCTCCATCACTGGAGGCACCAGACTCTCCCTGGTCGAGAGAGAGTCTGCACTGAAAGCTGCTATCACACAGGGTGAGGAAGAGGGGAGGCAGGGGGTTTAGGGTGAGGGAAAGAACAGGCTAGTAGAATCATAGAATGGTTTGGGTTGCAAGAGACGTTAAAGATGATCCAGTCCCAACTCTCCTGTTATTGGCAGGGTCACCTTCCACTAGACCAGGTTGCTCAAAGCCTCATTCAACCTGGCTTTGAACACTGCCAGGGAACACTAGCACAGAACACAGCTTCCAGGGAACACTAGTACTGGTGGCCTACTTCTCTGATTGTAGGGAGAAGGCCACTGGACTTGGAAATCTGCTCAAGAGGAACAGAACATACATTTCCAGGTGGAAATTTCCCTGCACTTATAAGGAGGCCATCCTGCTACTAACTGAGCCAGCCCCAGACTCTTCATAGCTCTCCACCTCTGGGGTTTCAAGAATGAGGTATACAGCCCAGGTAGGAATTGCAGGTTGGTGGAGACTGGGAGTTATCATCAGTCATGTTAAACTCTTCACTTTTTTTTTTTTCCCCAAATAAACAGCACATGTATTGTGTTGGTGAGCAAGTAAGATACTGTCATTCCTGGTGACCCACTGAAAGCTCTGTGGCCACTTACCGTGCCTGTGTTCTGCTGCCGGGCATCCAGGGCCCCAGCGAGTCCTTTGGAGGCCTGGGGGTCTTCGTACTTTACCCTGAAAGCATGAAGTTAGACAACAAACAGGCTCATGAGATGCCTGAGTGCAAACAGCAGGAACTCCTAAACATACACTCGGTGCTTCTGACTGTACAACTTTTCACCTCTAGTAATTCTGCTCCCAAGAGCTTCTAGAAAGGTGTGCAAAACTCTGACTAAAGGTGTAGCCCACCACAGAGCAGACTCATCTGCTCATTACGACATCACTATGAGACACCACAGCACAGCCCTGGCACATGATGGAAGGATGACAAGGCATCGTATGAAAACAACCATCCAACATGCTGAAACACAAACTTACACGCGTCAGGCGTGACAATCATCATCTTCTCTGGGGTTTACTACAGAGAGACATAACTAACACAGACTGACCAGATTACAGCTGCATTAGAAAGGATAAGAGCAACAAGCCCCTACATCCTCATCTACTTCCACAGACACAAACACAGCTCAAAAAACATCTCTTTAACCAATACCACTGAAGAACTGATGGTGGCAGAGACTCACTGGTCTGTGCTACGTAGGAGGTGAGACTGGATGATTAGAAGAGCCTAGTGTTGCTTTCAGATCTCCAAATGCACCACTACAGCAAGCTCTTTCCACACAGACATGTCTCACCCATAATCTCCCTCATCCCATTTCTATGTCCCCTCCAAGGCTGCTACCACACATGCGAACGCCACACATCACCATTTGATCCATGCAGAGCAGGGAAAACAGTCCATCCATGCTGAGAGAATGAAGCCTCTCCCAGAAACTCTCCACAAGTGTCCTCTCTAGCTGCTCCCAGGCCCCTTTTTGCAGATCCAGCAGACTATCAAGTGGAGCTGTTTTTGTTGGGGGCCAGAGGCTTGGGCCACCGGCGCTCGAACTTCTCAAAGAAGTGCTCATCAGTGAAGGGGCCGCTGTGGACAATGGCATCGAGGATGAAGTACAGCGCTGCTATCATGCCACTGATGAGGAAGAAGGGCAGGAAAGGCTTGAGGTGTTTCAAGCACTGCTTCGCCGAGGCACACATGAAGTACAGGGGCAGTCAGGAACAAACCCCAGTGGCCCTGCCTGTGTCTCCTGCCAGCATGTCTTATGGGGCTGTTCAGATGGAGGGAGTCACTGAGAGCAGAGGCTGGTGAGTGAAATGTGAAGCCCGAGCCAGTGAGAGTAGAAGCCACCTGGCAGGAGTGCAAGTGCAGGCAGATGGAGGGCAGTGAGGAATAAATAGAAGATGTCTCGTTACTTGTGCAAAGATCACAAGCCTCAGCCTGTTGAAGGATTGCGCCACAGCAAAAATTGGAGGATACAACTCCACCCCTGCCCACGTCTCCCCCAGCCCCCAGTGCTCAGCACATACCACTGGCTTGGATTTCAGCTCCAGACTGGGTGCTGTTGGCAACACTGTTTTTGTCCTGGACTGCCTCTGTCCTCAGGCAGCCCACTCCACAGCACAAGTGGTGGGGAAACTCATGGCCAAAACACACTCAGTTGTGTGTAGGCCACGGTAAAAGTGCCCACTACTTTTACCAGAAGCAGTCTGAGGCAAAGGAATGGAAGGAGATATCCTTAAGAGACCTTAATTTGCTGCTGCCCAGCTGTGGAATAAGGCACTCCAGTGGATGGAGATGAGGAGCACAGGTCCTTGAGGGCTGGAGGCAGCCATGTGCCTGTGGGTTCATAGAATCATAGAATGGTAGGGGTTGGAAGAGACCTTTAGAGATCACCTAGTCCAACCCCCCTGCCAAAGCTGGTCCACCTAGATCAGGTCACACAGGAACGTGTCCAGATAGGTCTTGAAGACCTCCATGGAAGGAGATTCTACACCCTCCCTGGGCAGCCTGTGCCAGGGCTACCTCACCCTCACAGTAAAACAGGGGATTTTTAATGTTTCAAGGGAACTTTTTGTGTTCCACCTTCATCCCATTACCCCTTGTCCTGTTGCCACATACAACAGAAAAAAGTGATGCCCCAACCTCCTGACACCCACCATTTAGATACTTGTAAATATTAATGAGATTTCCCCTCAGTCTTCTCTTCTTTAGACTAAACAGTCTCAGTTCCTGCAGCCTTTTCTCAAAAGGAAAGGAGCATCCGGGTTCTACTGCTTGATAATTGATGGAAAGCAGTTGATGACTTTGATTGGCAAAACAGAGTGAGATCAGCCACAGCCTTTCAAGCCAAAGAGATGTGATCAGCACAGCTCTTGTTGGCTCCTCACAGAACAAGAATTCAGGAATCTACTCTTTGCAGTAGAGACCCCTTCAGTTCAGCCAGTACTACAGAAACCCAACTCTTATGCTTCACACCAGGAGGTCTCAAATGCTATGGAGGAAGAAGGATCAGTCCCACTTACTGACAAGGAAGCTGAGGCATAGAGCAGTGCCCTGCTTTGCAAACCACAACTGACTGCACGCTTCCTGCACTCCCCCTCAACACTGCTGTGAGGCTGTGCTGACACTCAGCAGTTCCCAAACTCATTCAACATCACCCTGGGCAGAGCACATGAGAGCAGTGGCAGACAAGGAAGCTGGGGCAGTCCCACTCCAGATGCGAGGCCTTCTCAGTGCGTGGCACGGTGACTGACCCCAGCCCGCTGAGGTGAGGGATATGTGCGGGCAGAGGCTGCCTCCTTCTCCCCGTGCCCAGGAGGACACTGTGAGAGGGAGGAGATGCCAGCAGCAGAAATGATGACTGGGGATACTGAGGGCATCCTACAAACATTATGTGTCAGAAGAGTGCATTTCTACCACATCCTACTGTCTCCCGCTTACTGCTGCTGGTCTGGGTGACAGCCCGGGGTGTCCTGAACACTCCTGTCCACCCCCATTTCGTAAGAAGGCAGGACAGGACAGGACAGAACAGCACAGGACAGGACAGGGGGCTGCTACACTCACTCTCGGCGCTGCTCGGCCAGCGAGCTGCCACGTGTCAGGGCAAACATGTCAAACTCTTCCTCCAGCTTGCCAGAGGTGTCAAGGGAGCGCAGCCCCGCGCTGACGCTGCTCGTGCCCAGGCCTGTGGGAGAGAGAGTGGGGTGAGCAGGCAGCACAGAGCAGCAAAGGGAAGCCTGTGGGCTTGGGGAGTGCTGGGTGGAAAGCTGGCGTCAGCACAGGCTACGCTGCTCTAGGCCTGCTCCTCCATCCTGCACCTCGGCCACAGCACAGTCTATGCATTTGGGCAGTGTTGTGGGTGAAGCAACAGAAACACTTTCCTCACCTATTCATCAGATGTTTTTAACTCAGTCTCAGGGAGCATCATCAGCATCATCATCATCAATTTACTGTGCTGCTGCTGCAGGCTAGATGTTCCTGACCATTTAAGACAACTCAGATGAAATTGCTCCATAAACCTATGGAAGAGACTCTAACCTGTGTTTCTGGGCAAGCACTTCTGAAGCAGGTGAGTGGATTTTTGTGACTCAGGCGTCATCTGAAAAACTCTGGCTTGAAAAATATCTCTTTATAATAAAAAGAGTTGCCAGTTTTCTGCAGTTTCATCCAAGCTGTACTGGATGTGCTGACAGCTAGCAAGAGCTTCAGGCAGTGCTATGTAGGCTGTTGGTATGGCGTTAAGAACCCTCAGGAGCTTGCAGGCTTTTTGAACAGATAACCTCTCAAAGCTGGGTCCCGAGCCTGAGATGCACATGGCTGCCTCTGCAGCACAGCACAGCACAGCTCAGCTGCTTTTCTTCAGTGGTCAGCTTGACACTACATAGCAAGAAAGGCAACTGCATTGCTGCCAGGTATTGGAGAGGAGGCAGCTTTCTCCCTTGCCCTCCTGGAAAGCTCAGTCCTTAGCCACAGCCTAATGCTGAGGTCCCTCGTAAGTCATGTCCACCTCCTGCACACTGGGAGGTGTGGATGCTGACACATGTGATTGTGTGCCTTGGGGCACATACAAGCTTCCTTGTGAGTTTATACAATACACCTTATTTCTCTACGTTACTTTATGAATGTGACTAAATAATTTTGGGAGGTGATTCAAGGGCTTGAAAGGATTCCCAGAACAGCACAGGAGGACTGAGGGGAAAACTGCATACTCATTCCAGCCAGCTGAGAGGAAAGGTTGTTGGTGACTTCAGGCTGTTTCACTGGAGTAGTACTGGGTCCCAGGTCAATCAAGCTGTTCTCTGCCTCATTTGGTGCCTTTGGAGGAAAAAAAATAGAAGATGGTGGAGAGTTTCTGAAGCTCAGACACTCTGAGCCTGCCATCCTAGCTCATTAACACTGGAGAGGGAAGCCCTTCTGACCTCAGTAAAGATAACAGCTGGAAGCCTCTGCTTGTGAGGGAGAGGATGGTGATCACAGAACTGGCTGGGACCAGTGTTGCATAGGGCAAAATCTGACTTGGTGACCAGCCAAGGATAGGGCTGTGCTCAGAGGACAAAGGGAGGCTCATATGGCAATTGGTCCTTTCCACGTTCATCGCTGGGAAACTGTAATTGCTGCAGGTCTGCTCCTGTTCTTTGGGTGAGGGGAAGGCTCCCACTGGCAGGGAGGGAGAGGCTGGCAGTGGGAACTGGAGTGTCGTGCACACCAGTGTGGCTTGTAAGAGGGGCAGACTGAACTTGTCTCCAATTCAACAGGACACTGCTTGACCCAGAGGACACAAACTGAGCTGCAGAGAGGGGCAGTTGCTCTGAGTTACCTTAACGGGTTGTCCTGTCCGCAGACGCTCGAACCTGCAGGAAAGGTGACAGGTTGCATTTCAGTAGCCTGTGCCCACTCAAACAGCCCAAGATTTTTCTTATGGGCTGTGCACAGTCTGCCCTTTCCTATGTACCATGGGATACCATGAATGAAAAGAGTTATGAAAAGAGGACCATGGTTCAGGGCCAAAATCCCCCTCACACCAGGAGCCACCACAAGAAGGCCCACAGAGTCGATGTCTCAGGAGAGATGGTGTAAGAAAGCTTCTTGTGATCCTCTACAGCTACTTCTAACCAAATGGTTCAAACTCAGCTCTCCATACAGACATAGGGACTAAATTCTCCAGACTTCATCCTAGCTTATGAGATGGGTTTGATGAAATGGAAGAAAAAAAGAAAGGGGTGTTGATCCCACCTGGGTAAGCCCTTTCTGTCTTTGTCTGCCTTAGAGCTAGAAAAACAGCTCTTTCCATGCAGCATCCTCCTTCTTCTTCTGGGTTATGTCAAAGGGACTTCTTTATATTCCATCAGTAACTTACATAGCAGTTTTGAAGAGATAGGAATAAACCAGCAAGAACTGAGAACTGGCTTTGTTCTCAAAGATGGATGATACGGGCTGATATATTTTGAGTATTATACTCATGTGCAGACCAAAATGGTGGGATAGAAGGCCTCCAAGGTGCTGTAAGCTATTTTAGAAGAGCAGAGCAGAGAAGAGAGGAGAGAGGTACCTTTCATGGCGCAGAAACACATTGTTGAGGTTGTCATTGATGAGGAGCAGCTCCTCGGTGAGTTGTTCATGGAGGACACGGGGAATCAGCTCCAGCACACGCTGCTGCATGGCTCTGCATGTCCGATTCAGCTCCTGCTCACAGCAATGGGAAGTTACCATGGAGGTACAGACAGACAAAGAGAATGACCCCAGAGTCTGCTGGGGTCTGTCAGCAAGGGTTGATGGGCAACAGATATTGAGAGGAAAACAGTCTGAGCTTTATAGACAATAATTTTATGCAGTTTGTGTAACACGTGACACAGAAAAGAAGCCTCTTTGGAACTACAAGTCTCCATGTGAGATGATTCCAGCTTCAACAGTGCAAATTCCCTTGGCCTTTGAGACTCCACCTTCCCAGTGTCTCCCTTATCCCATCACCCCCTGATAAGCCCACAGCTGTCCAGCTGTTGCCCCTTCCTGGTGGGCATCATACCTCAGTCCATCAAGGACAATGCTAAATCAAGCTGCACATGCCAACCCACTGCCCCACCAGTGTTCCTCACTTGCAGCAGCTCCAGGTCAGAAGGCTCAGCCTGGGAAGGCACCAGCTCCGTCAACATCTCTGACATGACTTTCATGTTCCCATTCACCACCTCCAGCTCACTGCGCAGCTTCCCGATCTGCAAAAGGGAGGGATAGTGAGGGCTCTGCCTGGCAAGACTGGGGACACAGCAGAGGTGGCTCCCCCTGGCCATTGCGCACTCCCAATGTGCACTGCATGTGTATGTGTGCGCACGTGTCCCCACAGCCAGTGAGGAGCTCATCTGTCACCGCTCAGTTTAGCTCTCAGGAGCTCCCAGCAGAATCAAGTTCCCTTACTTACATCAAGTTCATTTTCTGGTAACAGATACCAGGCTCCCACCTGGGATCTTTGGCTACTAGCCTAGCCTTGCTTTCTAATAGCCAGCACAGGCTGCTGTTATGATTCAAATCTCTCCCCAGCTAGCAGCCCCTGCATAGCAGCTACTCGATTAGTTTCACTTCCAAAGTGGTGTAAGAGAGGGAAAAAATTAATTCCCACTCAAAAGACAAGCCTCAGCTAAATGTGTGGTTGAAGCTTTACCACTCTGGTTTCACAAGCTGCCCTGAGCCTCTTCAGAACAGCTTCTACTCTCTGTTCTGCACAGGGATGCAACCTACCAAGAGCTGGAGGTTTGCTGCTGAACATGCTGTCATACAAAAGTCAGGATGAGGAAGGAGAAAAAGAGGATGGAGGAACAAGTGAGAAAGCCCAGGCCTTTGGAAACCACAGAGCCAGACAAGGTCGACAAAGATAAACAAAGATGATAAGAAGGCAAGGATTATAAGGAAGCAAGGATGATAAGGAGGTAAGGCAAAGACTTTGGTCAAAACCTCTGTGTCTCAGCTGACCACTTCCCTTCAGTGAGGAGATCTTCCTTCTACCTGCAAGCAGCCTTGTCTTGCAGTGGAAAACACAACCACTCTGTGTTTGTGGCATCCCAGCTCATCACTGTGATACAATGGAGCTCTGGGAAGCTCTCGAGGGATTATGCTTTAGAGGAACAACTCCTGGAGGACAGAGGCTGGGAAAGAACCAGGACAGGAGTCCCAGAATAGTGAAAACAGCCCCCAAAGGCAGTGAGAGTCAGTGACATCGGGAGGCTTGTGTCCAACTCACCTGCTCTGGTGTGGGTGTGATGGGTGCATCGCTGGCCGTGCCTCTCCCACTGGGCAGGGTGACAGGGTGCAGGATGGACTCTACCTGCTGAGGGGAGCTGACATCAGGTGAGCTCTGTCTGGATTGCGAGTCAGAGCTATACACGGTCTACAGATAGAGGTGAGAGAAGTGACACAGAAGAGGAGACGTTAGAGACCCACAGCTGACAGGACAGTGCAATTAGGAGGTAAATATTGATGGCAACTTCAATAGCTCTTCCAGAAAACAGGCTGTCTTGGACCTCCTTACTCCCCTAAAGCCTTCTAAATGCAAGCTAGAGCTCCTCAAGTCCCCTCAGCTCCAGAATGGCAGCTGCCCAACACCCTTTCCTTCATACCCTCTGTGGTGTGTGGATGGGTGACAGCATGTCCAGATCAGTCATGGGGAACTCCAGGCCCTTCCGTCTCAGGTCTTCGTACACAGCGACGACACCGGTCAGGTCTGGTGAGCTGCGGAAGGCGTCCGCCCAGGACTGGGGAGAAAGAGACAGTGCAGCCCACCATCATTTACAGCAGCCTTCCATAAAAACACCTGAAGGGATGCTCTCACTTCTCAGCTCACCTGGATGAGGGTCAGCACCTTGTCGTGCACTATGGCAGGCGGATTGTTCTTGGGCAGGATTGTTCTCACCAGGACACCTTCAACAAAGTCCTGGCTGGACACAAGGACATGGAAACGATGGCCGCAGTTTTTGACGCATGTCTCCAGGACCTTCAAAGGTAACAAAGCATTTAGCCATGGCCTTCTCTGCTTACGTGTGTTTGCCTTATTGGCTTCAGGTACCCGTGTCTTTTCAGCTAGGAACTCAGCTTTACAGCAGGATACTACAGAGCTGGGAAGGAGCCCTGAGCACTCACCGTCAAAGCCAGCATAACTTCATGGAAGTTCTTATTCCCTATGATTCTTTTCTTAATGGCTCGGAAGGCATCTTTGGGTCTGCAGGAGAAAGCAGATAAAGAAACACCATTAAAAGGCTGAGACCCACCTACAGAGAGGAAAAGCAAAACAGCCACTGTCTCTGGATACCTCATGCTCAGCAGGTGACCTTCCCCATCATGTTTTCAAGGCAGCTGGAAGCAATGACTGGTAAAGCAGCTTCTGCCTGTATTTCTGAAAGAGGAGTGGTGGCCTGCTTGTGAGTGCTGTTACTGAAACTGGAGGCCTCTGTGCTGATGTTTGCACCAACTCAAGTAGTACAGGACACAACAGAGAGCAGAGTAAAGGCAATGCTAGAAATGCACTACTTGAGGGTAGGCTTATATCCCATGACAAAGAGACTATGAAGGAGATCACACAGAAACACTTGCTACGGGTTAGAAACAGGAAGGATGGTGAGCTGCAGCAATCCCTGTGTTGCTCAGAGAGAAGCTATTAACAACATTTCCCTGGAGGAAAGGAGGCTGAAAAGCAGCAGGGGAGATGCAGTGGCAAAATCTTGCTCATATTACAGGTGGGCAAGAGAGCTAGCAGTGTAGTAGGGTCTCCTCAATCTTTCTCAGAGGGAAGAAGCACTGCAGTCTCAAAGCAATTTTGTGTTGTGAGTGGGCACAACTGAACCAATGTGGTTTGGCAGAGCACAGGAACAGAGGTTGGGCTGGAAGCACAGCAGTGCTGGAGGAGAACAGTGGGATGGAGACACTGAGGCAAAGAAGAGGGCAGGAGTGTATTGGCCCATGGGGCAGCATGGCTGTAACGGAAGAGCATTGGCAGGTTGATGAGAAAGCCCACCCTGTCAGGAAGGTACAGCTATGTTATCAGGTGCCTAGAACAGAAACATCAAGTGGCTATAGCTCAGGACTAAGAACTGTGAGCAGAGACAGGCATATTTGCACTGTAGGGATAGCAGGGAAGAGAAGTCGTGACAGATCTGTGAGTAAAGATGTTTGACTTTGTTTTCATACAACTGTGAAGCTGAAAACTGAGCTTGCTAATCCTCTGTCAGCATCACTGTGGGATAGGACAGCAGGAGTGAAACGTACATTTTTTATTCCATGTAGCACCTTCTTTTTTACATGCTGCTCTTGACATCTCCACTGTGAGAAGGAGCAGTCCTCCTTGAATTCACTGGCAAATTCCCCAGGTCCAGATTTAACAAGTCTGGCAGATTTGTGAGACAGAGACAAGGGCTCACCATTCACTCATTCACCCCTATCCCCCCCCCGCCCTATTTTGGGCATGACTACATGTGAAAATACCTGACAAGTGAACCCCAGCAGGACACGAACAGTCAGAGGCCTCAATAGCAGCCTCAGATTCTCCTCTCTGTTCAGTCACCTGCCTGCAGATTTTTACATTCCCAGAGGAGAGAAAGAGAGGGGTACAAAGGAGGAATAAACTTTAGTGGAAGAACTGCAAATATGCCTTTGGGAGATGGGAGGCAGCCTGGCTTGAATGGAGGTTTCTCTGGGGACCTTTAAGGCCTATTTGAATGGCTCCCAGTGCTCACCAAGATTCCAGAGGAGCATCTAACAGATGCTCTGACAGCTTTGCTGTGTCTCTAGGTCTCCGAGCAGAGTCTTATAGAAATGACTGTTGGGAAGCCCTGGTTACTACTTCCAGAAGTGCACGCTACCACTGCAGTGGAGGGATGTAGTGTTGCAGGGTGTGCTGTGTACCCTTGCCAGCTTCCTTACCCTTCTTCAGTCTCATTAATGATGTCGCAGATCTCCATGTTGAGAGCCCAGTCCTCGCTCCGCAGAGACCCATCAGTAGCTCTCTCTGGAAAACAGAAACCAATGTAGGGCAAGGCTAAGGGCAACCCTGGCACTCTCACAGGCTGTCAGGACACCCCAGAGCCCAGCTACCTTCTCCCTGGCCTCCTCCTCAACAGCCAAAGAGGAGAATCCATCTGCAAAGCAGAGGCCACCAAGTGCTCCCCACTAGGTGTCAGCACCGAAAAGCACATGGTTGCCCGGGTGGGGGAGCCAGTGGTTGCTCAACCTTGCCTGTGACACCCACACAACCAACACACAAACACGCAGCGTGTGTGACCTTTGGTGTCCCACACACAGTGACAAGTGGCTCAGAGTGACTTCAGCTCCACAGCTGAAGAAAAGGAGGCTTTATTGCTGCAGGGCTAGAAACTGTGAGTTTGGTCTGCTCCCACTGACACAAGATACCTAATGTCACTGGCACCACTCTTGGATAGTGCTGAGGAGACCAAAACTAAAGAGATTAAAGAATAGACCCCCTTCTTTTCACATGAGCCTCACAAAACCAAACAAGCAAACATTAAGAGCCAAAGCAGGGCTCTTTTGTTTAATAGCTACATCCCTCCCCAAACTTCTGACCTCTAGGGAGCATGGACAGAAGTAGACTGCAGGCTGAAGTTGAAACAATATTGTTTCAGCTTTGACTGTGTCCCCTTTAAATAGGACCTCTTCAGTCAGCCTTGATGTTATTCAAGGCAGAGATCTGGGAAATGAGCAGCTATTACTGAGAGCACCAGTGTCTCCACCCTGCAATCAGCAATGTCTCAGTCCTAGCCGCACAGGCTGATGGATGCCTTCAGGACACCACCAGCAGCTGGGGGGAAAGAAAACCATCCAGGACAGGATCCAGGAAGACACAGAGAGGCAGCAGATGGCAAGCAGAGGAAAAGAACCATCTTTCCTAGCTCTCCCATTCCATAAATTGTCTGACTTAGCACTAGGGTAAAAGTAGTCAGACCGGTTTAGCACCTAACAGGTACTCTCAGGAGAGCTCAGACCCAACAAGGTACTTAAGAGAAGTGCCTGGCATTTTCAAAACTGCTGTCCTTGAAAACTCTGGAGCTGGCTCTTGCTGCTGTGGGTCCTCTACCCCTTTGGAAAGGTCCTTCCTCTGCAGTGCTACTTTTTTCTACATTCAACCCAGCAGCTAATGAACCCTCTATGGGAATAAAACAGAATGCCCACTCACACAGTAATGGGATAGTGCTATAATACAGTAAAAAGACAGCTTTTTAACTCCTGCCTGGTGAAGCACATCTGTTGTGTTTTGAGATGTCCTGTTTTTAAGGGTCAGGCAGAGAGCTACTGACAGCACTGTGCGATGCAGCTTCTTGGACACGTGTTCTTCCCACACACACACAGCATGAAGGTACCTATCTGCATCTTATCACAATCCAGCCACCGCCTTTTCTGGTAACTGCAGAATGTGTTGACTACACTGTGATTACACTGAACACTGTTGTGGCCGAAAAACAGACAAAAGAGGGCAAGCAAGGGAAGGAGAGTGGCAGAACATTCTTGATGCTCTTCCACCTTTCTGAAGGTCTGGCCACTCCTGTCATATCCTGAAGGTCCCTGCATCCTTGTGAACTTTTGTTACTTTGACTGTAGCAGCCTTCCAGTACACAAAGGGGGCCCACAAGAAAGTATTTCTTCAAGGGCATGTAGTGACAGGACAATGGGTAATTGCTTCAAACTGAAAGAGGGGAGATTTAGATTAGATGTAAGGAAGAAATTATTCCCTGTGAGGGTGGTGAGGCATTGGAACAGGTTGCCCAAAGAGGTTGTGGATGCCCCATCCCTGGAAGAGTTCAAGACCAAGTTGGATGGGGCTTTGAGCAACCTGGTCTAGCAGAAGGTGTTCCTGCCCATGGGAGGAGGGTTGGAACTCGATGACTTTTAAAGGTCCCTTCCAACTCAAACCATTCTATGATTCTATTATTGATTTTATTTAGGAATCCTGGTCTCTTGCAGATGTAATCTTCCTCGGTGATGTAGTGCATGTACCAATGAATGGGTGAAGCTGTGGTAATACATGGGGAAAAATGTTTTCTATCAGAGCTTCTTTGGGATCAAGACTCGGTACAGCAGCAGAGCCCCAGCTTCTCTCCTGCTCTGGGATACCACACAGCCAGCCTTGCCAGCAGGTAGACTGTAGCTCAGGTTGGTCTGATGGATTTGGCACACATGGTCACAAAGGCACCCTTCACTCACCCTCTTCTCTGGCTTCCCCTGCTCATCACACACCTTGGTTGGCTAGTTGGAAGCCCAGACTAGCCAGAAGTTTCTCCATACTGTTTGCTGCCTCTGGCAATGAAGCACATGAATCCATCACACAGGGGTTACTCTCCTGAAAGGAAGTTTACTTCCACTCTTTTAATCTCTCAGTAAAAAACATGCACATGGAAGGGAAAAAACACAACTCAGGAACAGGGCTGAACCTGCTGGGAAGCCCTGAGCCATGCGAGAAGCCAAGGATGAAATACAAACTGCCTTTAACCATCAAGCCCTTGCTATTTAAGTCTTCTCAATCCTCCTCATCCTCAGTTTCCCTCCTCATCCTCAATTTCACTGTACACAAACATGAACTGAGTCCACAAACACCCTTTCCTTGCTTCTCTGTATTTGGTGCACTCTGTAACCTGCTCTCCCCTTCATCCCCTTTTCTCTAAGTACACCAGTCTTGCCAAGGTCAGGCAGCGGGTTTGCTTTTCAGATAGGAATGCAAACAAGCCATGTGTGCTCCTTCACCTGGCAGGCCACTTGCGGGAAAATGAGGCTTCCTCTGAAGTGACACAGACTGCCTCATTGTTATCCCACAAAGCTGTGGTCATCCTGATATCATCACTTCCCTTCACATGCTGGTCAAAGAAGAGGTGCAGGAAAGCAGCAGACCTGCTACAAATGCAATACAGGATAAAAAAATACAAAACTGGAAGGGCAGTATCGTATTGGGGCATATGGAAAACTGGAACGTGACTATGAGGCATTTTCAAGGACAAAGCATTTGAATTTACCCAGTACAGATTAATGCCTTGCCTAGCTGGCCTTGGGAGAGCTGGAGCTAATGTCCTTTTAATCTTATGTGCTTGCTTCCAAGGACTAAAGGACTGTCTAAGCCTACCAAGGAGTCTTCTCCCAAATCCTGAACTTTACCCTTTTACTAAAGCCTGCAGAAGGGAAGGAAACAAAGTCTATTCATTAATCACATGAAGGATCAGGGTGGTTGGCCCCATTTCATGAGCCAGAATTAGCACATGAGCTGTCTGCCCCTCATGAAATCTGAGTCCGGGATAGCTGGGGACAGCGACAAGTCCCTAAAAACAGCCAGCACAGAGGCAGGGCACGGCTGCCTGCCCAATGCTCTGCCTGGCACAGCCCATCAGGCCCCAGCTGCTTCTGGGTGCTGGCGAGCTGAGCCTGACCTGCTACGCACAACTTGCTGCCAGCCAAGGTTACCGGCGGGCGTATGAATGCCATCTCCCTGCGAGCCCGAAACCAACTGGCTGTTGAATGTACAGGAGGCCCTTTGCAGGGTGGCTTCAAAGCCACATTGTTTTGGCAGCCAGTCTGGCTTCCCGGGTGTGACAGCACTGAGGTTTGCCTGATTCCAGCCTCCTGCCTCACAAATTGCTTGGATCAACCCAGAACTGCCTGAGGACTGTAGTATGGGTTGAACCAGAGCATCAACTCTTTTGCTGCTTAGTGTTTGATGTACTCCTGTTGGCAGCAAACAGGTTATAAAAGTTATCTGGAATCATCAGAGAAGAAACAACTCTTGAGCCTGGCATAACTGACACAACAGAGCTGTATGTTGCTTTGTGCTATGAGCAAATTTCACAGCTCTGCTTCTTTTCAAGCTTACTGTTACAGAATCACAAAATCTTAAGGGCTGGAAGGGACCTCAAAAGATCATCTAGTCCAACACCCCTGCCAGAGCAGGACCTCCTAGGGTAGGTCACACAGGAACTCATCCAGGTGGGTTTTGAATGTCCTCAGAGAAGGAGACTCCACAATCCATCTAGGCAGCCTGTGCCAGTGCTCCCTCACCCTCATAGTGAAGAAATTCTTCCTTATGTTTCTTTGGAACCTCTTATGTTCTAGTTTGTACCCGTTGCCCCTTGTCCTATCATTGGACATCACTGAGAAGAGTCTGGCTCCATCCTCCTGACACTCGCCCTTAACATATTTGTAAACATTAATGAGGTCAGCCTTCAATCTCCTCCAAACTAAAGAGCCCCAGCTCCCTCAGCCTTTCATCATAAGGGAGATGCTTCACTCACTTAATCCTTGTCCTAGTGGCAGAGGAGAGCCCACCGTGAGGCTGCTGGTCCTGCCAGCCATCCCTGCAACAGTGCACTGGTTGTGCGGCCAATAGCTGAAGAAATGCAGGAGCTGGGGACAGAAGATACTGCACAGGCTCCTGTCCCCTTTTCTCCCACTCACAGATCTGAAGCACCCATAAGCAGCCAGGTGCCCTTCAGAAACCCTTCACCTGTGACACGCTCTGCCATAGCTCATCAAAGACAGCATGCCCCTCCTTCAAATCAAGCCCCTAACCAGTGTTCACTACAGAGCTCAATCTCGCTGGCTTTAAGTTCCTCAGGAAAGCATCCAGCACCCTCTCATCCATGGCAACAGGTATTTGAGGGCAACAGCATTTCATTGCACAAGATAGTGTAGGTTCAGCAGAAAGCAACGTGACAGCCCTTTCTCCCGCCTCCCTTCATAAAGCCCCTGCCCCAAATCAGCATGCTGTACAAAGTCTCCTTGCTAAGCCTCACTCTTTATCTTCCCTTGAGGAAACTTTAGCACAGCTCTGTCAGGACTCCACCATTTAGCTGTATTGCTCCTCTGAGGACAGAGGACAATATGCTTTCTAGAGAGAGCACAGACATGGCTCCAAACCTAATTCAAGGATGGTGGTGGACACAGACGTGTGCTGACATAGTGCTGTGGGTATTTAGGTCGCTGAACTCCTACTCCTTTCATGTCAATCAGCGCAAACTCTTAGGGATTAAACAACTCTTCAACTGCTGCTTTTCCCCTTCTCCTCCAGAGAAGGCATAGAAGACTAGGCAACACCTTTTTTGAGGAGCACTACCTTGATAGGACCCATTTGTCTCAAACATGAGAATGTTACTGACAACAGCTGTTAACTGCTGCCCACCAGCTCCTGACTCCCAGAGGGGCACAGGGACATCTGCAAAGAGGGATCCAAATGGCTGTGGGGACTTTTCTGGTATACTGTATCTGCCTCTCTGCCTCTCCCAAGAGCCTCTCTTACTTCCTCCCTCTTTATAGTCTCCACTTTTCCTGCTTCTCATGCTTAAACCAATCCCCAACCGTTAAAAATCCTCTTAACCTCTGTGCAACACCGTTACTTCTCTCTCTTGCCTGCCCTTGCTCACTAAATAACCTGCCTCTGTCCTTCTGAGTATTGCTGTAATTACTAGTTATTCCAGGGTCAGCAGAGAGCATTGGCGGTTTCCTCTCCATTTCTTCACTCAGAGCTCCTCCTTCAAATTGGATTTTCCGTTTTGAAGTTTCTGCTGGCTCCTAGATGGCGGTGCAGTGGATTTCCATTTTGAGGAGGCAACACAAACTACGATGCTTCAGCATGCTTTGGGAATTCTCCCACCGGTCAGAAGCACTCTAATTACAAAAACATAAACCCAACAAATCCACAACATAAAACCAAATAGCAAATAAAAGCAACCAAACAAGCTTGTATTTGTCTTACTTAGGAAGAGACATCATGGTCCAAAAAACAAAACAGAGGGGACTTTTGTGACTAAATCTCAAGGCTGGGAGTAAGAAACTAGAAAACCTGCTCCTGTGCAAGTGACTCATCACTGAGATTATCCCAGTGTCACTCTCCTTGTCAGCAGAATAAATGGGACATACTAGGTTAGCGTTAATGAAGAAATCTGAGAACGCCGCTGCAGTGTGCCACAGAGGGTTTGGGTTTTTCTTTTTATTCTTCATCTCAAGCTATTTTCGACTTTATCAGCCGTGTCAGGGATCCATGACTTTGCCTAAGTAATTTTACAAGGACGCTTTCTGTATTAGCTTTCTGCAGACAGCCCAAAGCAGCAGCGCTAAGCAGGTTTGGTGATCCAGCTCATGGGTTCAACATGCAGCTGCCATAGACCGACCAAACAAGTTGGGATAAGTGATGTTAGCATCTCAAATTAAACAAGGAAGATGGCATTTATCTGTGTCCTTGGGATGTTGAAAGGCCATGTTCAAAAGGGAAAAAAAACCCCTTCATATTTTCAGCAACCAGCCCTTTAAAGTCCTCCACACTGAACTTCCTTCTCATACGCTGCAATTCCTCCACCCCTTTGGACTCTCATAACCTGAAACAACCCCATCATTATGATCTCTACTGTCACACCTCAGGAACTAAGGACTCTAAACTCTTGTTTCACAACTCCTGACATGCTTTTTTCCTCTTCTCTGCTGTTGGTTTGTTGCTTGAAAATCCGTTCTTCAACTGAAACAAAGCTCAGAGGGAACCTACTCACAGTCTGGCTACTATACTGACTAGAAGATCCGGAGGGTAAGAAATGATTTTGTGTTTAAGTGGAACTTTTTGTATTCCAGCTTATGTCCATTATCCCTTGTCCTGTCACTGGACACTACAGAAAAAATGTTGCCCCATCCTCCTGACATCCAGCCTTTAGGTACTTATGACTCACTCAGTCTTCTATTTTCTAGGCTGAATAGCCCCAGGTTTAAAGAAAGTTTAATTTTAAACTTCAAAGCAAAGAAGATTTAAACTTTAAAGAAAACTTCAGATTGCCTCTACCCAAATGCAAAAACATTGTTGATGCACTCACTGAGGGAATCAAAGAGCATTCATTCTGGAAAAGGCAGGAGATGGCTTATTCTGAAAAGTGTGATGAAACATGTGACATTCATGTGCGGAGATGTCAAACATCACTGGAGGTTTTTGCTACAGAAGACCCTTCCTGATGATCCTTCCCCTGCCTTGCTGCAGTGTGTCTCTGAGAGACTGGCACATCACTTGGACAGTGCTTTGCATAGCCTCTAAAATAAGTGGCACTTATAAAAGCATTATTTAAAGCAGCTGCTTGCTCCCTTCCTACCCCAGCCACAGCAGCCTATCCACCCACGCAAGCACACCAAAAACTACCAAATCTGGGTCCAGACGTTCACGGTGAAGAACAAAGGTCCTTATGAGTGACAAAAAGTGAGACTGTGCAATTGCATAAACTTACAAATGGCTGTTGCATAAGATGGAGAGTTTACACGGGCAGTATCAACCTTCAAGCACAAACTTGAAGGCACTTAGACAATACACCACAGGACGAAAAGAACCTTCATTCCAAATACTGTCAGAAGTGCATCTCTGTTTTGAGACCAGCATAGCTGCTGACAGCCTTGCTCTCTCTAACCGCAGCACCTCTTTGCTCCACTTCATCAGACTACGTCCTTCTCACATGTTCATGTGGTTGACCTGAGCACAGGGGCTACGAGAGGCTGAGTGTGTCTGTGGGCCTGCAAGGTCACTGAGTCAGCGCTACCCTCCTGCCCCTGGTTCCGATGCCGGCACTCTGCCCTGTGAGGCGGCATGGGAGCTGCTCGCTGCCGGGCTGGGACACGGCCCTGCTTGTCCCAGGCCTCTCTGCTGGGAAGTTGGGGCACACCTGGGGTGCTCAGAGCGCGTGTCAGGTGAGGAAGGCTGATCTGATCTCCCAGGGGCCGGGCCGGGCCGACGCCCGCGGCCCCGGGGGGCTCCGGCCGGTGGCAGCCGCCCCTTGCCCCGCTCTCGCGTCAGGGGGCGCGCGGCCCCTTCCCGCGCAGAACACGATAGGCTGCTGAGGCTGGAGCACAGCCAATCAGCGACACTCGCTGTGCCCCCCGCTACGGCCCCGCCCTCCCCGCGAAGCCCCCCAGAGAGGTGCGGACGGGAATGGCCCCGAGCCAATCACGGGCCGCAGCTCTGCCGGGGGGCGTGGCTCGGACCACCGCTCCGCGGCCCCTTTAAGTGAGGAAACTTCGCCTCGCCACCTCAAGACCCCCTCGTGCCCCGATTGGCTGTCGGGGCCGCCGGGGGAGCCGCCCCGGCCTGCGCGCCCGCTATTGGTGGCACTGCCCGTCAGTCAGAGAGGAGCTCTTTCCTGATTGGCCTTCGCTGCCTCTCCGTCCCGCCTTGGAGGCGGGAGCCGCCGCTTCCCGGAGGAAGGGGTCCGGCGGGCTGGCGCGCGAACGCCCCCGGGGGCGGGAGGGAGAGCGGGCGGGCGGAGAGGAGCGCGGGGGCGCGCGCGGCCGCGGGGCTCACCGATGCGCTGCCCCACGGGAGAGCTGAAGGGGTTCCCCAGGAGAAAGTCCATCGCCGCTGCCGCGCCGCGATCAGCTGACGCCGCCGCCGCCGCTCACGTGATCCGCGCGCCAGGCCGGGGCGGGCCCCCGCTGTGACGCCAGCGGCCGCCGCCCGGGAGGGGCGCCCCGCCCGGCCCCGCCCGGCCCGGAACGGCCCCGCCGCCGGACCGCGGGAACCGGCACGCTCCCGCCACCCAGAGCCTCCACCGCCGTTCTTGCGACCGAGCTGCGCAAAGCCACGGCCCTAGAACACGGCAGCCTCTGGTGATGGGTTTTTAAGAGGCCCCGAGCCGTGCGCTGGAGCGTACTCGTACCAGGAGCACAATCCGTACCGGGGCTGTGAACCCGGCACCAAGGCCCTGGGTTCCCTAACAGCCTCCGGCCCGGAGCCACCGACTGCCCTGCTCAAGCCGAGACTGCCATGAACCAACACTCGGCCGCGAGGGATGGGGATGCATTAACAGCACAAATCGCCACCGAATCATAGAATGCTAGGGTTGGAAGGGACCTTTAGAGTTCATGTAGTCCAACCCCCCTGCAGAAGCAGGTTCACCTAGATCAGGTCGCACAAGAACATGTCCAGGCGGGTCTTGAAGACCTCCAAGGAAGGAGACTCCTCTGGGCAGCCTGTTCCACTGCTCTGTTAGCCTCACAGTGAAATAGTTTTTTCTTATGTTTAAGTGGAACTTTTTGTGTTTCAGCTTCAAAAAGTTCCACTTAAGAAAATGCTACCACACCTGAGACGTCTCCTGTAACACCGTCACTGCAAGCCCCACATCATGTGCTCACCTCAATGCCACAGAACAGAATTGGGGTGAGGCGGCAGGAGGCAACAATGCTCCGATGGCTCCTGTAGTGCTCGATGGCAGGTCTGCCTTCAGAAGGGCCCCCAGACAGACAGCTGCCCTTGAGTGACATTCAGGTGACCTGTACTGCTGCTAGAAAGAGTACTGCCTGCCTGCAAACTGAGGGAGCTGAACGAGTTCAGCCTTGGACATGGTTTTGCTGAGGAGCACTAAATACTAGTAAGAAGGACAGCTGCAGAAAACCCAGTGCATGCGAGAAATGAACGACAATACTCCAAATGTTAAAAAAAATATATTACAAGTACAGTACAAAAAAGTTTCTTTGTGTATTTGTTACCTAATCTGCAGCAGACTGCAAGGAAATAACAATATAAAAACTGCTAAGTCTTGCCACAGTTTTCCCCTCTATCACCAAATACCACAAGATACAGATTATACAAAGTGTACAAACTTTTAATAAAAATACAATACACTGTGTGTGTTTTTCACTCTTCAAGAGTTTTCCATTGTACAGATGAAAAGCTAAAGCTGATTCCCTTCTGTCCCTTAGAGAGTGGATCTTCCTCTTCAACACAGTGCTCTCGATCGGAGATGGAAAGAGACAGTTATTTCATGCCACTCGCAACAGCAAGTGCTTTACTACAGGCCAGGATCTGAAGCAGGATCAGACTGCCTCCCTTCCTTGGCCTTTCCCAGTTCCAGGCTCACTGGGACTAGTCACCAGTTAAAACAGGTATGCTCTGGTCAAAAGCTTGGGTTGAGAACTTGTACAGTGGTCTGAGAACTTTTCTGCCTCCTCCACTGATGGAGAAAACCTAACACCGCACTGAAAAGAGCTCAGTAAGAGATAGACAACCTTGTACAGGCACTGCTCAGGAATACGTGGTGAGGAGGAATGGGGACAAAACCCCTCTCACACACCTGAGGATTTGTAATCTGGGGCTCAGCCACCATGAAGGACAGATCACTTTCAACTGCCCTGAAAAAGTGAAGCCAGACTTCAGACTGGAAGTAAAAAAGTGCTCTTCTGTCATGTTAAAACTTTTATAAGGCTGCAAAGGCTACAGTAAAATTCTATTTCAGTTGCTCTACCTACCTGCACACTGTTTTCAGTGTTTCTACAAACACTGAAAAATCTTCCTGGTGCTTCTGCATACAACACTACTCCATGTACAGCCAGTTCCTATGGGATGTGGGGTGAGGTGGACTTGATTCTTATTTTCCCATACACTGTTGGTGGAGGGAGGGATTTTTGCTTTTAAATTATGTAAATATATATATATACACACACACGCAGAGAAATATACAGGATAAATTAAAATCTGTTACAGATATTGGTAAAAGTTAAATACATGATATGACCACCACATACACGTACGTACAGACACACACAAAAAAGCCTATACAGGAATCAAGTGCTCTCCTGCGGCTTCCCTTCCAGAGAAGCAGAAAACCAAACACCAAGTACGTGGCTGGAAGCAAGGTGAATCGGTCCAATCAAACCACACATGCCTCACTCAGCCTTAACTGCTTCAAACTGGTCATCAGTCACTGCCTCACTGCAGCACCATGGCTCTTCCAGTACTGCTGGTGAAAGGGATGAGCCATCTCAGAAATCAAAGTTATCTGTTCACAAAACAGGTGCAGGATGGGTGGAAGCAATCCGAAGTTTTTCCTATCTGCTTCCATGCTCCTCTCCATCAAAGCAGGCTGACCATGCCCTGGAAAAATCAGCAGGAGGTTCATTCTCTCAAGCCAATGCAGTTGGTCGACACATTGTGATAATGATGATTTGGGTGAAAGTCCACAAAAACTCATTAAATTTGTTGTCATCTTCCACTTTACTTCAAATGCCAGCTATCAGACCAGCCAGCTGATGCTGAAAACTTTCAGTTATTACTGACTGAAGAGGGGAGAGTTGGAAGAAGTGACCAAGAGGCAAAGATCTCTCTCTGTATCTTTCCAGCTTTCCCCTCAAGCAGCAGATTTTAAACTGAAAAACAGTTAGAAATAGGGCTGGCGAAGAGTTCAGTTCTATTCCTTGGTCCAAAAGACGTTATCATCTCTACCTGCCCATAGAATATCAGAATACTTTAGGTTGGAAGGGACATCAGGAGGTCATCTGGTCCATCCTCCTGCTTAAACGAAGTCCAACTAGAGCACACTGCTCATTCAGTTTTTGAACATCATCAAAGATGGAGAATAAATAACCTCTCGGGACTATCTGTTTCAATAACCACTCTCATGGTGGCATTTGATTCTTTATATCAAGAAATCCATTCTCTGGCTGCTTCCCCCACTTAAGGATCTGAATTTAAGGCAAGTATCTCAAAAAGCCTTCTGGCTTCTTCAAACAAAGTACTTTCAGATTGGAGGACATTTCACCCACTAACACAAAAGGGTTTTCTCAGCTTAACTTCACAACTTCTCACAAAATAGAGAATCCTATTAGTACAATCCAATAGTACAATCCTATGTATATACTATACAGATAAAAAACTTTAAAACCCTACACACGAAGCCCTTTGGGACTGCTGGTGTAGTGCATATGTACACAAGTCAGTTATGCAGAGGTTGAATTCATCCCAGGATCCTTTCCCATCAAAGTCCAGGCATGATGTAGGCAATGTTATCTAGTGTGTTTGACTGTGAAAAAAAATGAAATCTTCTTTTAGTGTCAGCTTATGACTCAAAATCCTTGAAAAAAAAATGACACAGATGAGGGTACCAAGCATGTTCGCTTGTCTTATAAGTGATGAGACAACAAAATCTGCCTAGTCTTGCTAGGCTTGTTTTCACATTTTTTGAAATGTAAGTTAGCTAAACATAAAGGCAGCCTCACTATCTGCAAGCACCTGGAAACTATGAAAATGCTTGAGGCTTCCCTCAAGTAACCTCCTTACAAACCCCACAGTCTGTCTCTGAATTTCAACAAGCCACATCAAGTATATCACATCAACCACAGGAAAGAGTAGTGATGAAGGACTTGAACATTGTGTGCACATCAGAAAGCAAGACCCCATAGATATATTATCTGTATGCTCTTCAAATACAGTATTACAGTAAGCTGGTGCCTGTGGCTGGGTGCCTGAAGGTGGCCTTAGGAATATCACCTTTTAGTTGGTGAAGGCAGAGGAGCTGGGTGGCATCACTTGTGGTTCTAGAGTTTAACAATGCCACCTACTGACTGAAAAAGATAAATTGTATTCTACATGCAATATGACCACTGACAATTGTATCCATGTCTTCAAGAACCACTGTCATTATGTATCTGACAGTAAAAATCAGAATAATTGATTTATCAAGTCTGAATACCAGTTTTCAGAAGGAAAGACTCAGTGCCTTAATCCGCCTAAAGCTTTGCTGCTCCTTGTAACAATGAGTTGATCAAGTTTCCAACATACACGCCATTAGTCATGTGGTGTCATTCCTCTGAATACACTTGGCAAGCAAGAAGGAAAAAAAGCATAGGATGTTTTTCTGTGGCTTAGGATGGAAACACCCTGCTGACTCAGCTTCTGTACAGATAGCCCATTTGTGGGAGCTCACCCCATAAGCTGTCAACTATGCTGTTGTTAATAGTCCATTCTGGGAATGAATCAATGTTTGGGCTGCCCTGTTGTAACATGCCAATTCAGAACTCAGTTTTGTTATTCTCTCTGCCAGATTTGGTTTTAATCTCTTAACTTTTGCAGACTACACATTTTCTTTCATTTTCTGCTTCTCGCCTTCATTGCTTTATTCGTCTCCTGTTGGAAGTACGAATCCCGATTCCTTTTACTCTGCTGCCATCTTAATCTATGTCCACATTATGCTATGTGAATGCCCCAAGCTGTTGCTAAATCAGGGCTCAATATTAAGTGTAAAGTAGAAAAGAACTCATAAGTGAGGCAGCTCCTTAAAACAGAGACTATTTTTATTTCCCTGAAGGTTACAGCCACATGTAAAAGGCCCTACTTCTTCATCCTCAGACCACAGTTATTTGTTATGCTACTAAAGGAAGAAAGGATGATTTGTTATGCTACTAAAGGATTATGTGCTGAAGAGCAGCTAGGAGGTGCTTTTTATTTTTATGGAAAATCAGGACTTCCAAAAGTGTGTTTACAGGCCCTTTTACTTGATTCAGAAGGATTGATTCATTCACTAAAACAGGACCTACACACACTGGAGCCAATATTACAAATACTAGGACAGTTGCTGCTAGGAGAAAAAGAGTTGCACAATATAATACAACAGTAAAATCTGAAAGAATTTCAAGAAATATTTCTCTAAAAACTGTATGTCCAAGACAATGTTCTCTTGCACTATGTTCTGGTTTTATCCAGGATAGAGTTAATTTTCCTCTTAGTAGGTACAGGGTTAGGTTTGGGGTTTGTGTGGGAAACAGTGTTGATAAGAGGAATGTTTTAGCTATTGCTGAGCAAGGCTTGCACAGCATCAAGGCTTTTTTTGCTTCTCACCCTGCTCTGCTAGGGAGGAAGCTGGGGAGGCACAAGAAGCTGGGAGGGAGCGTGGCCAGGACAGTTGACCCAAACGGGCCAAAGAGCTATTCCATACCATAGATCGTCACGCTCACTATATAATCTGGGGAGAGTTGGTGGATTGCTGCTCAGGCATTGGTCAGCAGGTGGCGAGCAATCGCTTTTGGCATCATTTGTTTTGGTGGCTTTGTTTTCATTGAGTTTTATTTCTCTCTCACTTTGTTATCTTTCATTACAATTACATTTTATTTCATTTTAGTTATTAAACTCTGCTTATCTCAACACAAGAGTTTTACTCTTTTTCCCCCCTCTAGATTCTCCATCCCACTGTCAGGGTGAGGCAGGCGGTGACTGTCTGCGTGTGGCTTTGTTGCTGGCTGGGGTTAAATCACAACATGCTGGAATTATAATCACATCACGAGACTGATTCTAGCTGGACTCTACTGAAATTAACAATGCTAGAATGGAAGTAACCACAAGGAACTCACCAAAATGTGCTTAGGGCAGCCATTCAACTCAGGTAGTTGTGTGGTCAGACATGTTAAAGGGCCTAAAGCACATAGGATTGAATCCAGAAGTACTGACAAACTTCCTGAAACAGCCACCATTCCCTGCAAGTGCAGAAAACAAAAATGCAGAGGGATGAGTAGTAGAATTTAAGGATCTTTCAAACCTGTATTGATTCTCATGCAGATACCGTATCTTTACTCCTGAGGTGTTCTAGTCCACTTTCATTAATTACACTGTAATAAAACTCTGCCATGCGCTTCACAGAAAGACTGCTGGCTCAAAGAACTTAAAAATTCAGTAGGCAACATAGTAGTGTAGATAAAAAGCAGTAGGGAACAACAGAAGAGGCCAGAAAGTTGTGAGTTGCATAAACCACTTAATTGCATAACTTTTGTAATGTAATTTCTTTGCCATTTGGTACCATCTGTTTTATTAACTACATGAGCCCTAATGACAACAGTTTTACTATTGAAAAGACAATAGCTGTTTTATTATTGAAGTCTAACAAAATGATAATTCTGTAAGAAATGCTTTAGTCATTGATATACCTTCAGGAAAGGGAATTTGTCTGCCTTTCTGTAAAAGGGGAGATTTTACTCTGGTTGTTCCTCTGAAGAATGACCTTAATTAGTTGTACCAGAAACAAAAAGCAAGAATGTTTGCTTCACTGCCGATAAAACAAGCAAGCACAGTGGGATGAGATGATCATGCTAGTCATAAAAATCAGTACTATCTGAGAGAAATGTGTGTTCTCTTTACAAGCTAGGCTGAGTTTTTGAAGTGTGTTTGTATGCATGCATGCATAGAATCCCCATAATCTAATAGTAATACAACATCTTCTATGTTACCAGGTAAGTTGAAACAATAGTTGCCCTTATCCAAGACACTGGCAATATGATACTGCCAGAAAACGACAGGATATGTACAAAACATCTTGGGAAAAGGTGATGCTTTTCTAAGAAAGCTTGAGATAGTAATAGAAACTGGACCAGAGGCTGGCAAAGACAGCAAGGAAGTACCAAATCCAAGGTAAACATATAGCAAAAAAAGACTGAAGAGTTTGCTAAATTAAGAACTGCCTTCAAAGACCCAGAGCTGCAAAGGACCTGTCTATCTTGGATGCCTACTCTTTACTAAGAATCAAGGCTTTTTATGTCACTAAAACCAAACAGCAATGCATCAAAGAAACACAACACATCATCTCTAATTTTCCTTCCTAACAGAAAAGCATTGGTTAAACTTGTGAGTGAAATAAAAAAACATCATAATTCCCCCAGTCTTGTGTGTAGATTAATGACTTCACTCTGACATGGCTGGTTATGGACTTACCTCTGTTTCCTGCAGCCTGTGTCCAATGAGGCTCAGAGATTCGCCCAGCAACTGTAAGTGTGCAGCTACATCAATAGGCTCTGTCTCAGGGACTTTGGCTGGTGAGGAAGGCACCACCACAGTGCTGGTGGGGGACTTCTTGTGAGGGGAAACTGCTCCTGTTGGGGAAGCTGAAAACACCCAAATGAAAGTTCCATATTGTCGTGGTTTTGCCCAGCCGGAGCAAAGGGGAAGACTCCTCCCCCTCCCCCTCTCGACGGAATGCGGAGGGGATAGGAGAGGGAGAAAAAAAAGTAAAAGAGCCAGCATAAGTTGAAATAAGAACAGTTTACTGGGGAAAACTGAAGAGTAACAACTATAAGAAAGACAAGGGGATATTACAAAGAAAACTGGTGAGTGATACAGTTGCTCACCACCGGGGACCTGACGTGAGCGACCGCTCTGGACCTGTGACCCAGAGTCCGTGCCCCCCGGAAGAGAGCTCCTTCCGGCCAGCCCCCACCTATACCCTGGGCATGACAGTTAGGGGTTAGGATCGTATCGAATACCTGCTGGCCAGCCTGGGTCAGCTGTTCAGGCTGTGCCCTTTCCTGGTTCCTCATGGGAATTAACTCTATCCTGGCTCAAACCAGGACACATATTGTCTTCTTTCATTATTTTACTTCCAAGCCTATTTACTTAGTAAACTTCAAACCTCAAAGGCATGGGATGCTTAAATGGTTCTGTGGAGCTTGCCCTGTGGTCTTTGGAGTAAAAACTTTCCTTCTAGATGTGCAAAGCATCTACATAGCTGAAGGTAACTTGGAAGATCTCATGAACAGCAATGCCGAGAAAAGAACAATCCTTTTTCCTCTAGCAGCAAACTAATCCCCATAGAACTTCTCTGCTGCCTCTTATTTACATTTTAATCCCTAAACTTCTAAAATCAATACCATTCTAAGAATTAGACATGGGAATCTTTTTGAAAAATGTTGACATCATTCTCTCACAGAAAAATTCTTTTTGAGGAGTATGATGATGTAAATGTCAAGCCTTGTAGGAAAGCAGTTAAGAGGTGTGAAGCAGGAAAGAACCTTTTTTCATTATTCCACAGGTAACACTATCTTCTCTGTCCAAGAAAAAAAAGGATCAAAGCAAATGAAGCCTGACAATTACCTTTTATTTTCGGTGCACCATCTGAAGATGATGCCTTTCTCTTCACAGTGGTGGCCTCTGCTTTATTCTGCTTGTGTTGCAGATACTGAGCTTTCTGTTTCCAGATCTGCAGTTACCATTGTATGAAAAGAGAGAATTAGGTAATTTGGTTACTTGATGCCAGGACCTGGAGGCTGAGTGATGTTACATAGCTAACTAGTGAAGTAACATCATGGGAAGAAAATGCATGTTTATCATGACAAGGGCAAGGTTTCCACATGTTCCGTCTTTATGTACTTTGGGAACACAGGTAGCATTTTTCAAGGTATGGTGGCAATGCTGCCAGACCTAAGCACCCAGTTTACAGAAATCGTTTCACAAAAACATCTTACACTCACCAGTTTATCCTTCTCAGGTAGCTGCTTCCACACTTCTGCCAGTTTTTTACTTAGCTCTCCAAAATCTTGCAGAAGGAAAGAAGAAAAACATTTGAAACAAATGAAATCATACAGTCACAGAGAGAACATTCTAAATTTATCGGCCCATGCGTACACCTTCAGGAAACAACCCATTCCACCACTGGAAGTCTCAACACTGACCTGAAAATGATTGCCAGGATGCATTCCCCTTACTGTTTAAAATGAAAAAAGCTGATACCAGAAACACAGTCACACATGTGTATACAGGAAAGTGATACAACGAAGGTAACTCTTTGAGTAAAGAAAGAGACAACAAGCAATTTTTTAATCCAGATTCACAGCTTGGTTAAAATGTGATGAAATCAAATAATGAAATCCACTCCTATCCCCTTAGCCACCTCTTAGTCAAAGACAACTGGCAGATTCTTTGCATTCTGCCAAAATTAAGAGGTTGGTAGGAAACAGAGACAATATGTTCTGATAATTAATCTGTGTGGTCTATAATGAAGGGGAGGGAAGGGGAGGGAAGGGGAGGGAGAGGAGAGGAGAGGAGAGGAGAGGAGAGGAGAGGAGAGGAGAGGAGAGGAAGGCTAGATTACTCTCTCACCTATTCCAGGGTGCTCAGACACAATCGTTGTTCGATATTCCTTACAGAACACTTGATAGGCAGACATGTTCTTCTTCTTTGGCTGGTCAGAAGAAGAAACAAAATATTTTTACTTGTGATGAGATCTATTTTAGTTTAACAATAACTTGTCATTTATTGAAGACTTAAATCAATATGTGGTGCTTAGATCAGGAACTTCAAAAAAGCAGTGTTTTACATGTTCTGGCTGAACTTGCATTTATGAAAGCAGAGGAACCAGCTAGAACCAGTTTCAGTAAAAGGCTTATCTTGCAACAACTCTATCAATGCATTTAATCCTTAAATTACAACAATCTGCTATTCTAAATCCAGGCTGAACATACAACTCTGTTAATATATCTCAGTTTTAAAACTTAAAATAATAAAAAAAGGATCTGTCATACTGTTCACAGTACTTATTATAGATCCAGTCCTCATCACCATGTTTTGTTCCATTCTTTGCACCCTTACAAAACACTTCAAACTGTTAAGAAAATAGACAGTGTAAATACACTGACAGCAGACGCAAATGCAGTTGCTGAGCTATCATCAAACCTATCAAACAGAACAGCATAACGGCTGAATGAATTTGGGCTATGTCTGCCCACTTCTGGATACATAGCAACTCTTGTCTATCTGAACATACAAAAACTGCTTTTCCCCATTTATATACTTACACAGCTAAGTTATATCACCTGTAAACTCATTCAAATGCTAGCTACCATTTCTCTTATGCATATTTTTATACACTAATCATGGAAAACTGAATTCATGAGTACAGAACAAGACTAGGAACATGGTAGTCTGTAAGAATTAAAATTTCATTTGAATACAGGAGCAAATGGGTAAGTATCTTAATTTTTTAGGTCAGAGCTTAACTCCTTTTAACTGTGATGGACTAGCTAGGACTGGTTACCTTAGAAAACACTGCAGTTGTGCTTGGTACACAACCGGTACAAAGCAGATTAAGTATAACCTTTTCATAAAACCTCTGTTGGCTAAAGACTGACTGTGCCACAAAACCAGAATGATATATATTATTTCTTGCCTCAAACAGAAATCTCACTGTTTGACCCATTTTTCCAAACATGTTTCAGTGCAACCATTGATCCTGGTATTAGTTATCCTTCTGTTTCAATTTAGCATGCCTTTGTACAGGAATGCCTAATTCACCACTACCCATCACCAAATTTTTATTTTCTCTCCAATTTTTCCTTACTTTTTCTCTTTCTCTTTCCTTTTCTCTTTCTCTTTCTCTTTCTTTTTCCTTCTCTCTTTCCTTTTCCTTTTCTCGTTCTTTTTCCTTTTCCTTCTCTCTTTCCTTTTCCTTTTCTCGTTCCTTTTCTTTTTCTCTTTCTTTTTCCTTTTCTCGTTCCTTTTCTTTTTCTCTTTCTTTTTCTTTTTCCTTTTCCCATTTCTCAGCTTTGTCCTTCTCCTTGTCTTCCTTTTTTCTCCTCTTCTCACCTTGACCCTCTGAGTGAAACACAGTGGGAGGAGGTGGAGAAAGAGCATAGGGGGTACTGGGAGGAGGTGGTGGTGACACTGTTACTTCTGCTACTGCCACCGGAGCGTGCCCAGAACTCTTTCTAGATTTAGAGTGCTTCTTCTCCCTGTGCTTCTCCTTGTCTTTCTTTTTCTTACTTTTTTTTGACTTCTTCTTCTTCTTGATTTCCCGGTAGGAGTCATCTATCACTAGCTCTCCTGCTTCCAACTCCCCACCAGAAGAGGAACCAGATTCTGGTTGTGCCTCCACACCTGAAATCTCATACTCACTCCCATGGCCCTCTGAAAAAAGGGAGGTATCAGCACCAAAACTCTCAGAAGGTGGATGTGAGTCCGGAGGTGGTTTGTGCTTCTTCCGGGATGACTTCAGGTAGCTCTGCAGTTCGTGGCCGAGCAATAATGAGCCTTGCTCATCTCGAGTTGATTTCTTCGAAGATTTCTTTGCAGCTGCTGGTGCTGAAGAATAGGAGAAAGAATCATCATCTGCTGCACTACTTTTCTCTTTTGGTGAAAGGATGAGCTTCATCTTTAAGCCATCAGGTTCACGAAGAGTAAGTGTCTCTGTGTTCACATAGAGAGGTTTCATTTTTTTGGATTTGTGGAAGCTGCCATCATCCACTGAGTGCTCCCCACTGCTCCCACTCAGCTTCTTCTTGTGGTGCTCCTTTTTGCTTTCAGAATGGCCAGAGGAAGAATGAGATGATTTTTCAGAAGTCTTCTTTGAAGACTTTGAACTTGTGGCCAAAGGTGAGTTGATAGTCTTCAGTAAATCCATGGTTGTGTCAGCAGACGATGGGCTGGAAACTGCTTTCTTCTTCTTCTTTGATGGTAGATCCAAAGGCGAAACACCTGAAAAAAGATCAAGAGAAATGTACATCAATCTGAGTCTCTTAAAAACAGCATTACGCTAGCCCAAAGGAGTGAAGAAGGAGATCCCACAAGACTATTATTAGAGCTAACAGATTTACCTCCTGGATTAAACACCTCTGAAGTTTGTAGCCAGCTCAGTATGACCTTACTGACATGATTCAGGAGCCGTAACTCCCAAGCTGGTCATATAATTTAAGGCAGGAAGACAGTGTAGGGAAGTTCTTGAAGTTTTGTCAAACTCTGTACTCTATTGTGAAATAACATATTTTGATGGAAATGTATCTTATTGATCCTGAAATAACATCTCAAGTGCAAAGTTTTTATGCCATTTTCAGCCAAGATGAGACCAATTAGTTGAAATTACAATTTTTTTTCATTCTGAAAACAGATTTTGACAAAATTTCAGCTTGGCTTTCTCTTTTCATTGGGCCAAAAAGAAATCCTAAACCTGTTAAGTTTTTATGAACAGAATTGTCATTTTCTGGCCAGTTTATTAATTGTGAGAATAATGTTTCTGTATTTAAACTGAACCCAAAAGCATTTTTCATCCTCATGCATTCTATTACTACAAATTCACAGACAGTACTAATATCTGCAAGTAAAAATACAGTTTGTAATGCAATAGGGGAAAAAAGAAGCACGAATACCAAAAGGGAAAGCGTGGGTTAGAAAACTACAACCGGTCAGTGAAAAGGAGGTTGAAGATTTTTTTAGCCCCAACAATGGCAGCTTGTTAAGCTAGGTTCTGAATATATCATTCCCCAACCTTCTGCTGCCTTGTGCAGATCAGTGTCAGGTTTCTGATTACTTGTCCTAAGACAGACTGAGGTACTCTCCTCCCATAAAGTGCTAACCACAAAGCTTGATGACATTGGTTTAACAGCATCCTTTCCTAAAAGTCATGAACTGTTAGCCCTTTCTCCTGCTTGATTACTATCTTACCTCTGTAGCAGAACTCATCAGAGGAGTGCTTTCTCTTCTTCTTGTGAGGTTCTGTTCCTGGAAAAAGGTCACTGTTCTAGAATAAGAAGACAAAGGTTATTGACAAACGAGAAGGAAATAATAGGAGAGTCACATGACTATTGTCTGAGGTAATACTTTGAAGGAGACATCAAGAATTATTTGTATTACTGTAACATCAAGGAACCCTAGCCACAAATCAGCATCATTATTCCAGGTGCTAAAACATATCCTGTCCCCAAGAGCCCACAGCATAGGTTGTAAAAGATGGACAGGCTGGAGAATACAAAAAAAGGTATTAAGACTGCTTTTAGCACATTGATCACCTAACTGGCATCAAACTTAGTGTAGGCATTGCAGCAAAACCGAACTCTAAGGAAACTGAAAGACAGATCTCTACAGGGAGCTCCCTGCAAGTGAGACAGGCAATTCATAAGAAAACTTGAAAAAGCACATTTGAAAGCATTAAAAAATAGGCAATGATAGCCATCACTTGGAGATTAGCTGATGAGTTGATAAAATACAGACATCTACTTCCTAATATAAGAAATAACTAAGCATGCATGGGCTGACAAGCCTTGAAAATGAAGGTGAGCAGTTCATGTTTAATATGCTGAAAAAGATAAAAGAAGTGAAAGGAGTTACAGAGAGGTGACACTTAAAAGGATGGGACAAAAAATTGCCTTTCATGTTATGTCACCCAATTATTATTTGTCTGTTGACCAATTTACAGTCTGAAATGAAGAATTCCATCTGCATGGCAAATGAAGACTTTCATTTTAAACTAGAACTTCTTTTCAAGGTTAAAAAAAAACTGTAAATGATCAGAAGACAGTCATCTTTGAGCTAGCTGCAGAAATTTTCAGCTCAAAGAGGAAAGTTTTGAAGAAACTTAAGCTGTCCCTATGTGATTTCACAGTTAAGTCCTCTAAGAGGTGAACAGGGTGAGTTCATACCTCTTGAGATCTATCATTTCAGGCTGTCTGTAGAATCAGGAAGGCAAAAGCGCATCAGTCAACATTATATTCATCTTTTGCTAGCTATCTATACAACTATACATTCAAATTTCTGTGTGTGTGTAAGAAGTTACTCTATGCCATGATATCTTATGACTTTCAAGGCTCTACATCAAGACTAGGACAGCACTGTACTATCCTATTTTCTGCGGCCAGAAAAATCAGAATCAGTTGTAACTGGGATTGATTCCCTTCTTCTTCCCAGGAAAGTTACAGAATACAGGATTAGCTGCTCTTGCTGTCTTCTACACGCACTTCTATAAAAAAAAAAAAAGAACAAGAAACCCAGCCATCCCATTCCACCACTATCTTTACACATATCCTTGCACGTTGAACCTTTTCTCTGAGGGCTTCCTGACCTGAGTTGCTATCTCATCTTCCTCTTGCAGCAGATCCTTGTAAAAGCGCTTTTTCTCTCGCTGTATCCTGCCCGCTGCCAGCCCCGTGTCATCAACACTTCGGTCACTCTCCAGGAACTCTTTTAAGATTCAGATGAAATGGGAAAAAGGAACAAATGAAATATCCCATTAAGGAATGACAGACATGTGGACTATGCACAAAATAAGGTAACTGCAGATGTTAGGACAGTGCTGCGCAAAACCCAGCAAGCACAGGGGCCTACAAGTACCAATCTGTACTCTGACCACAGGGATGGGGCTCAGTGCTCTAATGCTGTAACATCATCAAGATTTCATTCCTAACCCTTGTATATATTTCTTCCCTAAGGACAACTGGATCTAGAAGCATTACCATGAATAAGCATATCCTTATTCCTGGTCTCCCGTTCCATTGACCTGGCAGGGAGAAGAAAGGCTGCAGTGGCAGAGTTCCCAACCAAGGAGGTGTTTGCATTAGGAAATAACACCCATTTCCTTCAAGTTCTAATCCCAGTACTTCACACCTGGAAGTCAAGGGCTTGGGATCCTCCAGCAATTCGGCCAGGACAAATTTAAGGGCTCCACAGCATACTAGCTTCCTTTCCCACTCTGACTGTATGACCTGGCAAGGGCTGCAGAGGGTACCCTTTTGGTTTTGGCATCTCCCTCTGAGATTATGAAGCAGTCATACCTTCTTTCTTCTTGGAGTCATCATAAGCCATGGTGGTCCTTCAGGAGCCTGAGAATGTGTTGCCACGTCTGGGCTCTCTCCCCCGTTCCCATCTACAGGAAAAGGTCTGAGAAACAGAGAATGAAAACAATTCTCCCTTAAAGAATAACCATGATGTAAAATGGGAAACTTCCTCTGAACCAAGTGAAGATTCTCTGGAAGACAGTGGGAAAGGAAAGCAATCTACCTTCTCGTCAGTTCATGCCCTCTCTTTGGGCTTGACAGAATGTTTTTAAAAAATTAAATTGGAGGCTGCTCCTCTATTATTTTAAAGATATAAAATAGCACCTTCTCCTCATCACTCCCAAACCTCTGACGTATTTATTTACAAAAACAGAAAGAGGGTGAGAAGACAGCTGAGTTTGGTTTTCATGACACACAAAACTGCACCCAAACTTGTGTCAAAGCCATTTTTTTTTTTGTTCAGGAGCCACTGTAGCCAAGAGTGGGATGTTTAAAGAGAGTTTTCAAACCCTTGAATCTCAGATGAAATGAAGGAAAAGAAGTATCCAAGCAGAAACCATTGTACTACAAAAGAATCATTGAAATGTTTTTAACTTAAAAGTTGCATGTTTTACAGTGAAGGTGTGCATCCTTCTGACGTGTTTCCAAACACTACCACTGCAGCCATTCTGAATGCCAGCCCGGGATGGGGAAGGGAAGAAAGCACTCTTTTGCCCAGGCCTTCTACAGAACCAAAATCCCTTTTACCCTCCCCAGCTTTCAGGCCTTCTCTGAGTCATTCTGTTCAGTCATTCAGTTGGCATATAGCAGGACAGATGCCCTTATGGAATAGCTGCATTCTGATTCTCTCAAGAGTAAACAGCTTTTGTTCTTCCGTCAGCAACCAGCTTAGCATGAAAAGATCGACTTTCTGCTCATAAGCAATTAAACCACTTGCACCTAAGTGATTTTGCGGGTATATGCACACATGTGTGTAAGCATTCAGCCACAAAGAGCATGAAGCTTTTTCACTCTAGCTATCATGGTAATCTTGCCACACTGGAGTTACATTTGAGCACCTTGAGAACAGGGACTTGTGCTTGTACATCCCTGCACATACCTCAGTTTCATAAATAATTGTCTGAGACTGAGAACATACAATATGTTCACCCTACAGCGGTTACTTAAACAACAAAGTCCCAACTAAATGAAGCTTGCAAGTACACAGGAAATGCTCTTGTTTAAATTAATAGGAAGACGTGTTATTTCTACAGCTTTTGGGAAACCATTTGCCACAAAATGTTTTAAGTCGGTATTCTGACCACTACACGTTGGTAGCAAGCACAGCAATTTGCAGGCAGAATTGATGTATATGCACTAGAGCACTGCACTTTGCAATAAAAAAGTGCACCATGCCAGCTGTGGGCTCAAAGTCTTGAATCATATCTTGTCAACACTTCATGATGTTCAGCTGTAATAGAGACTTCAGTGGGAACACATATGATGCTAAAAGCATTGTGTTCAAGAGTATAAGGGCCTAACCTAGGTACTGCTCAGCAAAAACAAAGCTGAAGACACGTTATTCATGAATGAGTGACTTGGAAAAGCTAAGATCTGTTTATCGCTTCATGCATACCATCTACTCCCTTTTAAAATCTTGGCTGCTTGGCAGGTATAATGCGTGGTAAATAACGCCCAAAGAGGGTTATGATCTAAACCTCTGATCCTGGAAATACAAACACATCCTTAACTAGTTTTACCCTACAAGTCCTAGTTAGGTTCCCTTGCTTCTAATTCTTCAGTTTGAGCAGTAACCACACGGGTTCAGAGAAGCAGCTCTCCCGTCACGTCTCCCGCTCGTTATCGCGCACGCTTGCAGGACTAAGACTAAGCGTTGCTCTTTAGCAGCCCGCCGGGCTCTCCACTTCGGCTGCCCAAGGGAGGCTGCACACCCCACCGGCGACGGACCGCTGTGGGTAGAAGTGGAGGGGCGGCAGCGGCTACGGCCGGGCTCCCTCGCGCCGTTTCCCGCCGAAGCGCGGCGGCGGAGGCGAACCTCAGCTGCGGGCCGCCTGCAGACACGGGGCCCGGGCACCCCGCGGCGCATGCGCGCCCGCACCCTCAGCGCCCGGACCCCGCCACCGCTCGCACCCCTCCCGCCGCCTCCGTTTGAAGGGAGCTCGGCCGGCCCGCGCCTGCACGCGCGCCCTCTCACCCGCGCGGGCTCCGGCCTCACTCCAGCCCGCGACTCCGCCCCCGCAGGAGGCCCGAGCGTGCCCCGGAGGCGGGGCCGCCCCGCAGCCACAACGCCGGCCGGGCCGGCCGGTGCCGAGCGGTAGGGTGGGGAAACGCCGCGGGCGTCTCACTCGGCACTGCCGCTTCCCGCCGCGCCGCCGCCCGCGGCCGCCATCTTGGAGAGGGAGACAAGGGACACCCGCCCGACGTCGGGCCCAGGGGCAGCCAGACGAGCGTCGAGCGCCTCCAACGTGGCATCCGCGGGGCGGGGGAGAAGGCGGCGTGCGAGATTGCCGAGCGCGTCGATGAGGGAGCCGTGAAGGGAGCGCGTCGCGTTGGGCTGCCGGCATCCTCTCGGAGACTTGTCAGTTACAGACCCCCATCCCTGTCCTTACTTGCTGTTTTATACAAGCATGATTTGGACTTCGGGTTGAATGATAATTGCAAGCAAAGGGTTAAAAGTGGCGGTACCTGTTTATCTGTTGGGCAGAAGATGCCTGGGAGACAGACCCCTTTGACACTGGCTGAGGGACGGAGGGAGCCTGACGACAGAAGACTATTTGGTTTTAAAGTGTGGGGCTGAGCAGAAAAACAGCTTCAGAACAGTTTTGGCAAGGCTCCAGAGCCCAAAATAAGGTCATAGAATCACAGAATGGCAGGGGTTGGAAGGGACCTCGAGAGTTCATTCAGTGCAACCCCCTGCTAAGTAGGTTCATCTCCATCAGGTCACACAGGAACATATTCAGGTGGGTTTGGAAACCTCCAGAGCAGGAGACTCCACACCCTCCCTGAGCAGCCTGTGCCAGGGCTCCCTCACCTGAGCAGCAAAGAAGTTTTCCTGTGTGTTTAAGTGGAACTTTTGTGTTCCAACTTTCCATTACCCTTGGTCCTGCCACTGGACGTTAAGATAAAAGTGCCATTCCATCCTCTTGACATCCACCCTTTAGGTACTTGTAAGTGTGGATGAGGTTCCCCTCTCAGTCTTCTTTTCTCCAGGCTAAACAGCCCCAGGTCTCACAGCCTTTCCTCATAAGAAAGATGTTCCTGCCCCTTGATCATCTTGGTAGCCCTCCACTGAACTTTCCCTAGAAATTCTCCAGCCCAGAACTGGACACAGGACTCCACATGAGGCCTCACCAGGGCGGAGCAGAAGGAGAGGAGAACCTCCCTCAACCTGCTGGCTGCACTCTTCTTAATTGCACCCCAGAATACTATTGGCCTTCTTGGCCATGAGGGTACATTGCTGGCTCATAGTTAGTTTGTTATAAATCGGGACTCCCAGGTCTCTCCACAGAGTTGCTCTCCATTAGGTCACCCCCAGCCTGTACTGGTGCATGGGATTGTTCCTCCCCAGGGGCAGGACTCTGCACTTGCCTTTGTTGAACCTTATGAGGTTCCTCTCTGTCCAGTTCTCAAGCTGGTTAAGATCTCGCTGAAGATAGTAGCTTCCTTTCGCTATAATATATATAAGGAGTGTTCTTTCATTTTTGGTGTGCATGTTAGGTGGACAGATTGCCCTGTGCGCCCAGCCCTGCAATAAAGGAGTGCCTGCTTCTTAATGCTGCATTGGTGCTAAGGAGGTTGTTTCCAGATTTTGGTGACAGCCACACATGCATTCAGGCCTTCCATGCCGTGGCCCACCACAGCTGTTGTGGTGTACTAAGGCCTGGCCTGGGGCCTTGTCCCCCTTGCCCGCCTGGTGTCCTGCTGGTGCGAGCACATGGGCTTGGGGCCAAAGTCAGGGGACCATGGCGTGCTGCTGCTTGCACCTTGAGCAACCCAGCATGGGTCCCTCAGTGCCATGTGCCCCTCAGAGGTGTGAGAGCCATGAAGGCCCCTGGCTCTGCCCCCACTGCCTCACGTAAAGCACGTGCCCTCCTTTCCCCTGCCTTTAGTACAACCACCTATTTGTGCGTGTGTCTGCTGTGCTGTCATGACACAGCTTTGCCTCTCTCCCCGCTGTCTTTCTTGAAGAGACAAATCTCTGAGCTGGCTGGGCTTGCATCCTGGGTTACTTGTTGGCTGCTTGTGCCTGCCACAGTGGATCAATGGGAAAGTGTGAAATCCTGTTATTAAGCAGTTATGGAGCCAGCACTTTCATGAGATTAGTCATGCATGCACATGAACAGGCACATCTCCTGTATGCCTACATGACTGCCTGAGAAACTGAGTGGATGCACTGCATGGGTCGAGAGTCAGGACCAGCTGGAGCTGAGATAAGCATGTCTGAAGGGCACGCTCTCCTGTGAAGGCATCATGCAACCCTCACACTCTTTCTAATCAACTGTCCAAAAGTAGCTGGCAAGAGAAAGGCAAATTACTCCCAGCACCTTCTAAAGGGCTCATTCATTACTGCAAACGATTCAAGACAGAGGTAAAAAAAGCTCAAGAAATAGCCTGGTCAGAAAAGACCTTTTCTCCACCAGATTAGCCTTTCTTCACTTTGACTGCTCACAAAGTCCCTGTTCAACAAATCTCATTTCACTCTTACCTTAAATCCCATCATCTCCACTGGTCCAGTTGTCTTCTTTTTATTTAGATGCTGGCAGACACTCACGTGACTCTGTCAGAGGCTGCTCACAGTCACATGCTGTTTGCAGACTACAATTCCCAGACATGCCTGGGGATAAACCTGACCCAACCTAGACATGCTGGTTCTCTAGCACATAAAAAACTGCCTTATGGTCCTACTGATGCTTTTGCTTGCTGACAAGTACGTAACAGTGACAATCATTATTTGTAGTACAATCCAGAACAGATACAGCCTAGAGGAATTAGAAGAGGATAGAAGCTCTGTTATGCTGTGTGAAAGTTTGATCCAAAGTGAGGGGTACAGACTTTATGTACAGTTCAACGTCTGCAAGTGCAGCAGCTCTAACACATTAGAGTACTAACACCCACCAAGCCCTTAGGCTGAGCACAGGGCCCATGTAGATGTTACTGCTCATGTACACATGCGTGCCTGCTACTAGTGAAACTCTCTCTAAAATCGCTCCTTGCTCTCTAACTCATAACCCAGGTAGGAATTACCTCGATGGACAAGTGTGTCTGCAAATTTATGACCAGGACCTCACCAGAGTTGAACTCCCTGAGACTTGTTTTTGACCTCTGACTATTGATGATGTTTCTAGGCGTCCCAGTGATGGGCCCATGTCCCATTTGGCAATGTACAGTACAAAAAAAAACCATGGCTCTTGTCACCAAGATTTTACAGTCTTCATCTTTCTTGCTCTTATTATGGACTGTACAGAAATTTCAGTTACATCCTGGGAGCACTTGGCCTACTGGTCAGATGTAGGCAGAGTGGAAGCAAGTCAGAATAAGCCATTAGCGTGGTTAGGAGAGGCCAGGTGCAGCGTGAAGGAACAGGGATACAGATTGCTTTGAAAATGGAAAGTCTAAATTAGCCTGGTATTTGATGATGGCAAGCATTTGATAATGATAGCTAGTAAATGTATAGGGACGGTATGTTTAATATTCTGCACCCTAGACTGAGACAGGATTCTAGCTCCCCTGCAGTTAATTTTTTTTTCTTCTTTAGTGCTGGGTGGTTTGTAACTATTAGATTGTGCCAGTGTGTGGAGGAAGGAGAATGAATTTGCAGGTGAATTTGCAAAAATGAGCATATAGCAGGATTCTTGCACATAAAAGTACTGAAGCACGAATCATTCACACTTCCCCTGATGAGACCTATCCATGCTCCTTTCCTTCCACAGAACAATAATAATAACAACAATAATAATTGTAATAGCAGCAACAACAACATGCAGTCTCTCCTACCGCACTTTTCATCAGTGCAGAAATGCTCGGGAACATTCATTTAAGTCATCCCCATTCTTCAGAGCTAATAAAAGGAACCAGCCAGCACAAACCACTGGCATTTTTGGGGTGCTTTGAAACAGCTTAGCCTTTCCTGTTTCTAGAAAAAACACGGATCCCGTTAGAGTTATACACCTAGATTATACAGGTCAGGTGGGAAAAATGTCAGGAGACTGATAGCAAATTTAAGAGACTCACAACCCTCTCAAATCCTTAATGCCCGACAGAATTGTTTCTTTGTACTCTTGAATATAAGAGGTTGTAGTGAGGGAACAGAAAAATCAAACAGTCCCCATAGGTTTTAAGACCTGAAGTACAGCTTCAGTCAGACTATTGTGAGAATACTGCTTATTTTTTCTGTTCGGAGCATCTTGCACTCTTTTGTCTACATGCCAGGGAGAGAAGATGCAAAAGGATACATGGTATGTTCACTCTGGTGTCTTCTTGGCAGTGAGATACTTATTGTATGAAATGCTCTTGCCAGTGCAGAATGTTTAGGATGTGTGCCTACTTTCTTAATGCAAGATTATTTGTGTGCTAAGGGTTTACAAGCCATGAAGGCACCCAATATGGTGTTGCCTTCCCCATATTATATCCACCAGTTATCCTTGTCTGCCAGTTTTCTCCTGCCTGCACTAAGTTGCAAATTTCTAGATTTAGTAGTCCTCTTTTTGTTCAATTTTTTTTTAGTGAAGTTTCAAGTGCAATGAGTATAAGAGGAATGAATAATAACATGAATACAAGCCCACAACCAAGTTATGTACTGAATCAAATAGAGTACTCAGAGTTATATGAGCAATTATTAGTTCACGTTGTCAGTTTTCCATTCACAAATCTCTTTTCACTCCTGCCCCATTTACCCATATTTTTTTTCATAGATTCTGTGATTTGGCAGTAACTAGAATGGGGTTAATACCTTTGATCCCTACCTATTCATGAAAAGCCTCATTTGTTTTGCACAGACAGCGCTGCTCTTCTCTGTGCACACTGCAGCACTTCTATGTTACTAGGTACCAAGGTACCCTTACAAAGAAAGCATGGCTTGTTACATTTAGATAGGTTCTTTGAAAAACAAATATATTTGAAAAGGCTTATGGCTATTTATATGGAGGAAGTGACCACAATACTACGGTGGACTTTAGGTGAAATGGACCTTGCATGCCAATTACATCAGCCATGTAATTTCCTTTGTTTTTTTTTATAAACAAAGATAGTGAGTCGTATTTAAATAGAAAGACCTGCTTCCTTAGAGAAGCAAAACTTCCAAAGATTTGTTCTGTGCATTGTTTCGGTGTTGGGGATTTACTTAAATTAATTCCCATTTGTCTTAGTTTTTTTTTTTTTGCAGGATACATTCATTCTCTTGCCTCTTATTCTGGGGATGCGGTCATTAATGAAGCCACAAGGGTGTAAGTGCATTCATTTGTATTGCCAATACAATAGCCTGAATGTTCCCCAAGGCCACAGCATCTGTCACGGTGGGGACACACTGTCTCTCACTGCTCCTTGCACTGCACCCTCTGTGTTCTTATGCTGAGAGTGGTAATGTGAGGTGGGAGGACACTGTCCTTTCCTGTCTGGTGGGGAAATAGTACCATGTGTTACAGCAGGATTAGTGGGGTCCACAGAGGAAGAGTGTGCTCCTGGATGTGGTTAGGCAAAGGGAAAGGGACAGTACTGGGTGATATAGAATCATAGAATCATTATGGTTGGAAAAGACCTTTAAGATTGAGTCCAACCACTCACCTCACATCACCAAGCCCACCACTAAACCATGTCCCACAGCACCTCATCTATGGGTCTTTTAAGTATCTCCATGGATGGGGACTCTACCACCTTCCTGGGCAGTCCATTCTAATGCTTGATAACCCTCTCGGAAAAAAGTTCTTCCTAATGTCCAATCTGAATGTCCCCTGATGCAACATGAGACCATTTGCTCATGTTCTATTATTCATCACTGGAGAAATCGACCTTTACAGGGTGGGACACCACCATCATACTGGAGGCTTTGAGGTAATGTGTTGGTAATGTGAGGCCTGGAGCTGATCTTTGTCTTGATTAATTTCTGCAACATGCCCTAGCTACCACAGGGCTGTGTCATCCTCCCTCTCTTTGTTCTCTCATTTCCTCTCTACACCAGTCAGTCAAGGTGGCAGCAGATGCTGAACATGCAGCTATGACCTTTTTGCTGCTTAAATGCAGATGCTGCTTTTACCACTCTCCTGGGCAGTTGCCTGCCTGTGCCACATCTACCTGAGATGATATTGGATTTATATTGAGGTAGGTACCAGTTTTAACTGTCTTAAATATGAATTAACTGTTTGCTGTATTGTGCCAGGCAGATCACAAGATTTGCAGCATTTTCAAGTGTAATACAGGATGAAGTTACAGGAGGAACATAGGAGATGGTTATAACATTTATTAGAGAGAGAGTGTTTATCCTGATCATTTGGCTTACGTTTGCAGTGTCACACAGGATGGTGGAAAGACCATCCCTTAGAAAGAGTGCTGAAACTTTCTAGGAATTATCACTCAAAGGAAAGATAAACTATACTGCAAGGAGCTACCAATCCACCTTCCTCAGTGATCTAAAAGCAGCTAGTCCCTGGCTTTGGGGTAAATATAGCCTCTCAGGGATCCAGTGATTTTTTTTTGTCTGTGGTTGCACTAGTAGTTGTTAAAGCCTCATCTCTCACTGGGCCATAGGCTGAAATAAATGTTAACTTAAGCTCACTTTTTTGAGTTGCAGGAGAATGAAAATAAGGACCTGTGGCATTATGTGATGCTATAAGATATCTAACTCGGAAGTCTGCACTCTGGGTCATGACCGAGCTAGTGCTGAGGACAATGTAGGTGTGGAAGGCCTCTATAAAATTAGTTTTAACTATACTTTGTACCAAGCAGACAGAAGAATCGTAAGGCTGTGATTTTTTTTTTTTGTGTATGTATGAAGACAGTATTGGTGTGAAATGAAGTAAAAACGTGGGGTAAATTTGCAAATGAGAACATTTTCTGTGCAATCTGCATCTGAAATCTACACAAGTTGAGGTGCTCCAAGATAAATCAGAGGGGACGCTCCCTCAGCTCATAGCTGACTGCCACCACACGACGATATTTTAAATTTCCTCCTTTTCTCCCTTTAATTGCTGTCCAGATGGAAGTCAAGGTTTTTCAGCATTATCTGGGGATACTGAAGCTGTGACAGTCTGAGAAACAATTTTGACCAGCCTTCTGGTGATACTGAAGCCCTCACCATGTGCCCAAGCTGCGTACTGGTCAGCTGTACACTATACACGGGGGCTAAATTGTCCTTTCAAGAGGTTCTGGTCCCAAATAAGGCATTTAATTTGCCCTACATTTAATTTGGTGGTAAACCTATGGAAGAATTTTACACTTTGTAGTTAAGGTTTCAGACTGGGGAAATCGCTAGCAAACAAGCGAAAAAAGCTGCTGTTCGTTTCCTTGAAGTATGCAACACTTGGTGTACTTACATAGGGAGAGGTAAAGAGACGGTATCAGTGTACATCCCAGTCATAACTCATTTCTCTTTTTAACAGTATCAGCCTGGTAAGGCTATTGAGTACTGATGCTGCACCTCAAGCACAGAAAGAATGGGATGTTTTATGGTCCTAAATTCAATTCACGGTTAAACGTCTCAGGTAATGGAAGCTTTTACCACATCACTTGAGGGACCATTGTATTGTCGGCTAGATTTCATAAGCAAGGAGTTTTCTTTTTTATTTAGTTGAGCTGCTTTCTTTTTTGTTCTGAAGGAATAAATGACCAAATAAAAAGCAAATCTGAAAATCTCCCCCACTGAGTCTATTTCAGTTATTGCTGTTTTCTTCACATTTTCCTCTTTGAAATGCATTAATTTCCAGTTGAAGGAACCTGAAGAAAAGATGATTATTACCAAGAAATTTGCAAATTAGAACAGCTCAAAACACCCCCACAGCAGTGTTCTGGTAAAATGAGTGAGGCTGGGCTAAAACCTCTATATATTTATTTGGATCATTCTGTATTTGGATTTAGAAATCCTATTACTGAGCTGAAATTTAGGACTCTTTAGATACATTTGTCCTGAAAATAGCATCAGTAAATTGCAAGCTCTGATAGGTGAGAGGATGGGGACAGCATCTAAGATCAAACAAGGAGAAAAGCAACAGACATTCTTCCTTTTCTGTTAAGTGCGTTTGCATATTTTCAGCACATTCAGCAAATGAATACATTCTGTGGATGGACAAAATTAGTGGTTAAAGGGAAGCAAAATGCACCAAGTATGGTATGTGGGATATTGCAGAGCTATTATACAAATCGATGCTATGCCTTCAGCAGGAGTTTTCAGTTCAATTTAGATCACCTCCAAAGGAGGAGGAGAGGGTGTTTGAATCAGACTGCTAAGATGAGTCTATACTTGGAAAAAACTCCTATATAAGGAAAGATTGAAACATTAGCAAAGAGATGAAGCAAAGGGATGGGAAATGTGCACCATCTAAGATACAGTGTAGGCATGAACGCTAATCACTGACTTGTAACAGGAAGCTTTCTTCCATATCACAAAAGGAGGCACTGAAAATCACTGCTTTCATGTTTCTCAGAGTCCAGGAGCACAGCTTTAAACAAAGGTGAAGATTTCTGTGTTAACTCTAGCGTAATTACTGTAGTTGCAAGTGCATTTTTATTTAAACACCACCATTCTGAAAAGCAGAGCCCTGCCATATTCTTGAACAGAAGTCGTATTTGGATTCTGATATCTTGTCAAGAAACTCTTTCGGGAGACAAATGATCACATAAATGTCAACCTCAGCATTTCTTAAATGTTTCTGCTCCAGTCATTGCCAGCAAAAACATCTTGGAAATGTCTTTTGGGCTGAACGTAGATCTACACAGCATTTTGTTCATTATGTTCTGAAGACATCCAGCACTGATTTTTTTTTTCACTGTATTTCTCTCTTTACCACGGCTAAGTTCACAGTTTATGTCCGTATTATCCTGCACTGGTAAACTAATGCTACCTGCCAAGATTTGTAGCGTCTTTCCTTACAAACATCGCCAGATGGCAGCAGAGTCCTTTCTGGTTTTCTCTCCCTTGCACTCCTGTTCACAGCTGCATGCTCTTGTGTGCTCCTTGTAGCCAGTTTCCAGCTTTGTAGGATATGCGAAAGCGGCTACACCTGCTGAGAAAGTACTTTCTTCTTCCTCAGCAAGAGCTTTACGTTCTCCATTTGGTGCCTCCACGAAGGCTGGGTTTTTCCTATATTCCTTGTTTTTCTCCAGAATTGTCCCAATTTGTAACTTGTAGACGCTGGTTTGTACACATGCTATTGGCTGTGTTCTTATGGTATGTTGCCTGCTGCCAGGATAATGCAAGGTAACTAAATTAGCTTTGACTAAGAGCAGAGACTGTCTCTGGAACCAGCAGAGGTTGACTCTGGAGCTCAGAGATGAAACTGGCTAACAGGAATCCTGTTAATGTCGCTATTTTCTGGTGTTCCAGTGTCAAATTTATTCAATAAAGTACTGAAAGTAAAATGTTAGGAGGAGACAAACAGCCTAAAGGGTTACAAAATTCAGAATAATTTTGATCAGGAACAATCTTCAAGTTTCACAATTCTGGAATTTAACTTAAAAAGGAGTAATTTCCAGACAGCTTCCCAGCTACAACCGTTAGATGCTGAGGCTCTGTAGCAGCCTCTTGGGTGGGTGCACAGACAGGAAAGCAGCCTGGCCAGGAGTGTCAGTGTTGCTCTGCCAGCTTTCCCAAGAAACATCACCAAACTTGAGCAGTTTCCATGAACCATTTAAATGTCAGTGACAAAACCAGGAGAAAGTTTCCTCTGGTAGTTGGGATCTGGTCTCTGTGGCTTCCATAGCTCCTTCCCTGCTTGTTTCGATGGCAAGCCAAGCTCTTGGCTCTTCCCAAGAAGGGAAGGTTTTTGTGATTCTTCTAGCTTGCTTCTTTTAACAGGAAAAAAAATCCCCAAAACCCCAAACAACCCACACTTTTATTCCTCCTAGAAGAGCTCCTTTCAGTGTAGTTTTAGGTGTGGAAATGGGTCAAGGCAGCATGGCTGTTGTCATAGATCTCAAAGCCACCTTTACCAAACTCCTGCAAAATGAAAAACTGCTGCAGTGCTCAGCAAAAAGCAGATGGAGGCTTGTAATCTTGATGTCATCAAACATGCTTCTGGATAGGGACCCTTCCAAAGTCACATCCTATGTTACCTATGACATTAATGAATTTGTTTTTTGTCAGTAACAGGAGTCGGTGCATCTGGAAACTTTCTCAGGATTGTGGGTTTAATTGTTATTCCCACAAGTGTCCCTATTAAAATTTGGTGATGGAAAGAATCTCCCAAATTGGTGCTGTTCCACTCATTTTTAAAGCCTTCTTTACATGCCTAGAGTTGTGGAAAGGTAGTAAGTAGACAAGGAGACCGTTTTATGTACTCGCACACCCAGACACTAACACGTTTAGGGCTGTAAACTTTCACCTCCTCATTCTTCTTCTTACTTAACTTTCTCCATGCTGTCCTCCAGCAGAGGTTGGGAATCTGAAATGAACTTTAAAGCAAAAATACATGCTCTCTTTTATTATGAGCATATTTCAAGGGTAAAATGGATTATACTTTTATTGGACTGAATGCATTCAGTTGCAGCAACTTTTATTATTTCAAACCAAAATTTTGTTATTCAGACAAAAGGCTAGGTGTTACCCACTATGCCAACTCTAAGCACTTTTCCTATAGTTCATGTTAAAAATAGCCTTTAGGATTTACTTGACTAAATCAGACCTCAGGAAGGTGAAGCTTGCAGAGAGAAAATCAGTGCATTAGAGCTGATAAAATGAGAAATGAGAGAGAGGGACATCAGTGCAAACTCATCAGCATCAGAATAAACTCAGAAATAGACACTCTACATTTCCATAATGGTGTCAGCTGCCACTACAGAGACAGGGTTCTATTACCTCTGTTTATACTGCTGCTAACTTAATTTATAGCAATTTATTCTATAAAAGTAGACAGTAACTTGACAGTCTGGGAAAAAAAAAATCCCTTTTGCACTGAAAATAAAAATCATAATGCACATAATAGATTTCTGAAAGTAATTTGAATGACCAGTTAAAATGCAAGGTGAGTTAGAGATATTTTTAGTAAATCTCAGTACGAATTACCTACTTTCATATGCACATTTGAGATGAATCGAGAAAGGGCAGACATGGGATATTTGCTTAGTAAGATTGGATGGGCCCACAGTAGTTTACCACTTGCAGTCTTCTTTATTTTCCTGGGGTTGCATGGGAGGAGGAAGTGAGAGCAGAAGTGGATACTCAGGACTGAAATAAGGTGCCTTTTCATGACTAGCATCGCGAGAACACAACCTGACACAGCTTTGTCCCGGCAAAAATGAGCAGCTCATGTCATTTCTGTCCAGAGGGCGGAGAAGATGAGAAATACCACGCTTTCCACAGCATTCACTCTAAGGAAGTGTCTGTATGATATTTTGTAGGCAGGCATCAGCACATTCTGCTTTTGTTCCAAAGCAGCTAATACAAGCCTCAAACTGGAGGCTTATGCTAATGCCCATCCCTCAGCACAGTGTCTTAGCTTGGACTCAGCCCTGTGCTCATCACCACTGCTCCATGTTGGGTGTGGAACTGATTGCTTTCTGTCAGATTATGTCCAGAACAAGTTATCATTGCTTTGCAGGATACCATGATGACATGTTGGGATATCAGCCCTTTGGGTGAGATTGCTTTGCAGATTGTTAAAACCCATGGCCTGGCTCAGTCAGACTTGTTTTGTTCTCAGTCAGTGGTCTCGGGTCTCTTCCCTCAATCATCGGGAGCGTGGACCATCTCTGTAACAAACAAGCCTCTTGCTGAGAAGCTTGCTCTTCTTAAGTACCTTTCAGGCTCCCTTAGAAGTAGTTCATGAGCCTTTAGAGATCCATAACCCAGAGGCAGAAAAGCATGGCTCTGGGAAGTCTCAGGGATATAATCAACAGCCTACAGGTAAACATGCTTAAATGCATTGCTGATCAGAGACGGACTGTTGAATCGGGGCCTTGGGAGCTGCCTTGTGACCACAGCTATTCCCTTTATGGCAAGGAGCTGATCTTCAAATTAAGCTGGAACACTTTCCTGTTGCAACATAACCTGTTTATGCAGGGGAAAGGAAAGGGAGGAGAGGACTGTCAATAGTTTGTAGCAATCTCTGCTCCGGATTAAAATAGCTGGGATAGAGCATAATTAGGAATACTGTCACTGCTGTGCAGATACAACCTGGTTTGAATAAAACAGGAGATGAGGTGGCAGAGAAATGAGCTGCATGGACTGCATGCCACAAAAGGAAGTGTCTAATGCAGAAATAGTAAGGTCTGGCATATCTGATAGTGACTCTGGGTGTAGAGAGACATAAGGAGTTTGCATAATGCCTGTCTGCCAGCGTTCTGGCTCCAGAAAGTGCTAGTCCAGAAGAATCTCACATCTCATGACAATGCCATGAGCAAAAAGAAGCCACTATTGCATTTTGCACCACCGTCTCAGTAGTTTCCCCAGTGCTTTAAGGGTTAACAGGTGAGGTTGCCCTCATGCAGACCATTGTTTCAGAACTGTGAGGACTCCTCCCACTTGGAAGACTCCAATATGCTTTCCCCTGAACATCTGCAGATTGGCACCACATCCTCATTTCCCATGACTGTGCAGTAGCAGATTGGGGAAGGACTGGCAACAGCCTTGGCTCCACAAACAACTTCTGTGGGTTTTCCCTATGGCATGGTAATTCACCTGGCATACACAAAACACCCATGTGAGTCACATCTGAAGGCTCACAATTGAGGTGATGGGAAAGGACAGTCTTGAGGGTAAGCTCACAGATTGATATCTCCAAGATGCATTCCCAGCTTTGTCTGTGTCAGTGCCTCAGGATCAAAGCAGTGGTTAAACTACTTTGTTGATGCCTGCACTGCTTCAGATGTGAGCTTAGTAAAAATCATTGTTAATAAAACAAAGCTGGACTGTGTTCAAAAGCCAAACTAAGTCTCAGCTTCAGGCCTCCTGGACCCCTTAATTTGCTGCTACTGGAAGCTTATCCAGCTGCTAGCCCCAAACCATTCCTGCTGCACAGCTGTGCTATATTATGTTCCTGCTCTGCTCAAAGGGAAAAGAGAATCATAGAATTGTAGAATGGTAGGGGTTGGAAGGGACCTTCAGAGATCATCTAGTCCAACCCCTCTGCAGAGGCAGGATCACCTAGATCAGGTCACATAGGAACATGTCCAGGCTGGTCTTGAAGACCTCCAAGGAAGGAGATTCCACAACCCCTCTGGGCAGCCTGTTCCACCACTCTGTTAGCCTCACAGTGAAATAGTTTTTTCTTATATTTAAGTGGAACTTTTTGTGTTCCAGCTTCATCCCATTATCCCTTGTCCCGTTACTATCTTAGAAGGGCTTTTGATTTAATGTTTCAAAGCCTTACAAAAGACCCAGGCATGAGTCTGTGTAGACTCCTTCTAACGGAGAGTTCAGATTAAGAAAAACAAGCTGTTGATTCTTTGGCTCATGTCTTTGGTTGTGTAAACCAGCAGGGCATTGATTTATAATAGGTGACAGCCTAAGACAGAGTCCGTAGCCCACATCACGAGTTGGCATACAAAAGACTTTGCTTACAGAAGTGCAAAAGGATGGTGTTTCTGGTCCTTATTAGTTTTTAGCTGTTTAAATATCACCCATTTCAGTGGGTGTCAGAGGATTAGTATCTTTGAACATCTGCCATCTCACACACTGTTTAAAACCACTTAATGGGTTGTTGGGAGAGCACAGACATGCCATGACAGTCTTTCCAAATTCATACAGTCAATCAGACAACACTGGCATGTGCAACAGTGTTGTGAGAAAGAAGAGAAATTGCCTTGTGCATGGTAAGAGGTGACAGCTCCAAGCCACGGTGCCTTATGTAACAGGATGCTAAGCTGACTGGGAGACACAAAAATCAAGAGTAGACAGGGAATAAGGAGAGACACTTCAACATGGCAAGTTGAAGAATTCTCAGTGTACAATATGTACCAAAATGAAAAAAAATCATTGCCTATGATTTCAAACCTATTTGTTGCTCCTTGAGGGCATCAGCATAATGGTTTATCATCTGTGTGAAGGCAAGGACTTGCTAGGAAACATGGTCAAGTAAAGTTTTGAAAGTTTTGATCACAGGGATGATTTCTGTCTACTTCAACTCAACTTACTTAATGTATAGAATAGCTCATTACATCGTTTTTGATAGCAATCACATATAAAGCTGGATTTTGCTTTATTTGACCACCCATCAGAAAGAAATTATGAGTCAATGAACAATTCGATATAATGCATTGAAATACACTCGTTAGCCATGCTACAGGTTACAGACAACATCATACATTGCATTCAAATAGCTGCCATTGTCAGGTCTGCAGAAGTCCGTGAAGTTTACCTTCAAGTGCTGTTCTGCTCTGAAAAGCAGTGTCTGAAAAGCTCACCGTGTGGCTCCATGTTTACTGCATTGCTCTGGTCCTTATCACATCATACTGCTTAAAAGATGTTTTCTTCCTTCTATTTTCCAGCTCAAGGTGCGATCAGAGAAGAAAGATGGATTTTTCTTCCATGTCATCTCAAAGAGGATAAGTGATACATGAATGATTTCATTCCATTTGGCTTTGTGCTATGCTTGGACAGTCCTCGTTGTCTCAGCCAGTAACACTGCTCCTGGAACATTCACCACAGTAGTTGGTTTTTATAGAATCCAGTTTTGGCTTCCCTGCCTAGTGTCATTTAGCTTTAGACAATTAATCCTGGAACTGTAGTGCTGTAAGCTGCATTTCAAGGTAAGGCAGCTTGCAGATCGGTTGGTCAGCTAAGAAGCTGTAGAATCGTAGAATCACAGAATCATTATGGTTCAAAAAGATCTTTAAGATTGTTGAGTCCAACCACTGACCTCACACTGCCAAGCCCATCACTAAACTAAACCACGTCCCTCAGTGCCTCATCTATGCATCTTTTAAATGTATCTAGGAATGGGGACTCCACCAGCTCCCTGGGCAGCCTGTTCCAATGCTTAATAACCCTCTCGGTAAAAAAGTTCTTCCTGGTGTCCAATCCAAACCTTCCCTGTAGTATGGCCTCCTTCTTTTGATGTCTATTCTCAAGCAGCAGACACCAGAGAGTGTGTATCTGCTTGTACTTGCGTGAATCAAAATCTCTCACTAACAGACGAAAGGGGAACTGAATAAAGTGAGCCATGAGGTATTGAACATGTCTGTCAGAAACATATGTGAGAAAAACTGAGCACAGTTTCACTGTGCTGCGATGCTTGTTCCATTTCAGTAGCTGCCCATGGCCCTCTGGATTTCATCTAGTTTTCCTAAGTAGCTGCCTCCTACCCTACCCTTCTTTTATGCAGATTTCCTCTTGGTGCAGCAAGGTGGCACCAATGGACACATACTGAGACTTTCTCCCTATGCTCAAAAGTGGTCTTCAGGAGTCAGGGGACAAAAGGGGATGGCCAGGAGGAAAGGTATCAGGACACGTGGGGATCAACGCAGCACAATGCCCTCTGGGTTTGTGCTTTGTGGGGTAATAAGCTCCACCTCAAAGTCTTACATTTGTGGTGTCCTCTGACATCTCTTCCTTATGGATCCTCTCATCTCTGTGAGAGCTGAGCTCACTCTTGAAAGCTGTTTTTCAGTTGTGCTGTTCAAGAATCTTTCTCCACCACTTAGACAGCTTTTGTTCACTGACTTGTCGGGATATGACAGTGTCTGACCCTCTGTCCAGCCTGGCTGGTATCACAATCAGCGTGTTCAGAAAAGTCAGTTGTGTGAAAATAGAGGGACTGGAACTCGATGGCTTTATTAACCTTCTTTATTAGCCTTGTTACCATGGGAAAGCAAATGCAGATCCAATGAGTTTTTCACCTGTTACGGTAATGTCTTATAATACTGATGCATCTGGTTTCTTCTGATGTGCCTGATGGTCTCTTGATCTGCTCTCTAGAGAGTCTGACAGGAAATGCTGGCAGTGAGCAATCTTTGCGTTTCCCAAGCAGTCTTCCCAAGATGCTTGTTTGTTTTCTTCCTAATCCACCTTGCAGCAAGATCATGAGCTCATGTGGAGTCCTACCTACACTATCTTAACAAAAATAATTACATTTTCTGTTTTAATTACAGTGAGCTCGGCCCTCCCAAAATTGGAGGATGGATTTCCCTTTGCTATAGCTGTACAGCTCTTGCTGACTTTAAGATCAGACAGTTACATGATAGGAAGCGCCCAGCCTCCTTCAGAGTTTCCCCATGTATCACCACGGGGGAAGAATCCTCATCACATTCTTGCTCAAATCCCTCCATAACCTCTAAGGGAGAGGAATTGACTCAGAAATAAATACTGCCTTCAAATACAGGTTGCTTATCTGAGTGCTGAGTGGGGCCTTTGTACAAGAACCCCTTAGGAGGCACTCCATTGCATGGTTCCCCTCCAAGGCAAGCAGTCAAGTGGTGAATCCTCCAGCAAGAGACAGTGATACAGCTTAAAATAACCTTCTTAGCCACCTCAACAGCCTTAAGCAGGTTCCTCTGGCTGTTGACACGGCTCTAACAGAGGCAGTCCCCGCCTTTACAGGAATTTTTCATATCTACAGCCTTGATAGTCAGGTTCAAGGATTGTTGCCTTTGCCAGCATCTCCAGCTATGTGTGCTCGAGTTTTGGTGTTAGTGCTCCCCTGCCCTCCTTATGGCTGTGCAGTCCATAAATTACCCTTGATGATCTCCATCACTGACCTTGGACCTTGACAATATCCTGTCCTTGTGAGTGGCAGTGAATTGGCAGTAGGTTAGGAGTAGCCTAGTAAGAGGACAGTCACCTGTGAGGTAGTATTCACAAAGAAAATAACTATATAAATATGTATATAATATATACAATATGTTAGTATAATATTAGTTACAACATAATGGATAACATGATATATAGGCTATATTACATAATATATATATAAAAATTATTATATGGCAGCTCTCTCCTTCCCCATCTCCATTCGCTGTTAAGGACAGATAAGAGGGAGCTGCTGATGACCCAAGAGGTGATGAGAATCTTCTGGGAGTCTGTAAGAAACATAGGAGGAAAGAAATGAATAGTCAATGATGAGTGGAACTAATGAATCCTGGTTTCAATATATTTTTGTCTCACAGTTGATTGTCAGTCCAATTGAAACTTTTCCTGTGGTTGGAGTGTTTATAAGACTTCTCATCCATGTGAGCTGTCTTGAGTCTAATAAGCTGTGAGTTCAGTCTGCAGACTTCTGATCATTTGGGACAACGGGACTCTGTCCTCTGCCCATATATCCTCCTTTTTTGCTATGAAGACCTTTCATTTCTACTTGTCATGCCAGTGCAATTCAGATAAAATTGTACAGTTTGCTCAAGGGAGTGAGGGAAGGAAAGACAACGCAATGGGCAGACACACATGCATTAACTTCTCTGCACAAAGAGCATTGTTGTGTGAATCCTATTTCCTTAGAAAATCTGGTTCAAAAAATGTCTGATTTTTCAGCAAAAGGAAGGTGGACTAAAACACCCTGACAGCCTTGGGGAAGTGAAGGGCTGTGCGAATGGGTTGCTCAGTTTTTATTGTCTAACTTCTATCATTGTTCTGGAGAAGGAGAAATGCCACACCTGATGCCTGAAATCTCCTGCCAGCATTTACCTCTAGCTTCTCCCCTGCAATTATCTTTTAAATAGAAGAGAATTGTTTTCTGCTCATCTTTTTTTTTTCATAAACATCATAAAATCATCACTCAAAAAGAAGGAGAGAGGGAGAGATTAATTAAGAACTTGTATTCCAGTTTGAGGCTTTCACTGATAATCAGAAACTGCTTGAGTTGCGCTTTCAAGGGTTTGTAATATGAACAGAATCTCTGGACAGGGAGACAGGCTGTAATTAATTTCTCTCTCCAGGACGATTATAGATATAAATAGTAAAACAAAGACAGGCAAATATCAGCAGAGTTGCATGTACTCCATTGTAATGTTACTCAGTAGCAGATTATTTTCTACTCAAGGTCAGTGGTTCACAGAATTAAAAGGATATGGCACCAGATTTGCAGGAGGCCATTGTTCTTGGACTTTGCCAGCACAATACTTGATAATCATTGCTTTCAGACACTTTTCTGATTGTCAGGCATAGCAAAGAAACTCTATCTTCCCATTGCATCCCTGCACTACTAGAAATCTGTCCTGTGCAGGGCTGGCAGCAGAAACTAGTTAAGCTGGATTAGTTGGAGTGTTAGTGTAGTGAGAGGGAGGCAGGAAGCCTTAGCAAGGAGATGAAAGGGAAGGGTTGGCAGAAGCCTCTAGCTGCTTTTCAGCATCTCAGGTTTCATGGGGGGAAAAAAAAAAAAAAGTGTGTGTCTTATTGCCAGGACTCTGCAGCAAATTTCAAAAGAAAGAGCAAGTCTAGTGTTGCAGCACTGAGCAAGTTCGCAGACAGCCTGCAAAAGCAGCTGTGGTATGTGAATGATGCTGATTTGTTACTGTAGGTGCCATCTCCACAGCCAGTGCTGATGCTTTCAGTGTCTTCCACATGAAATGTTTTGTTCCTGAACAAAGTCTGGGGAGGAGAGTGAAAAGGCTGGGCTTACAAAGGTTCTTGTGCTGGAGTGATGCTTTAGGCTACATTCTGTAACACTCGGGGTGGAGAACATGCTCTTGCTTTCATGTCCCACGGGGATGGGGAAGTGTAATGTTCCATGTGACTTTTTCCTATATGCCTCAGTCCAAAGCTAAGGGAAAACCAGTGAGATAACAGCCATCTCTTTCCTAGAGCTCTTTGTTAGCAGCCATCAATGTTTTTCAAAGCAGGTCAACAGCATCATTGACTATATTACAGAAAGGGACAATGAGACATGAGAATACATAGAGCAATGAGCTCACAATAGTTGCTAGCAGCAGGTACTGTGTTTTCCTATGACCAGTATTGTGCCTGACCCAAAACCTATAGGTTCCTTTAAGATAAATAAGCTTAAAAGAGCTAAACCATGAGCAGCTTTTGAAAAAAGTTGATGCCATAACAATGAAAACTGCTCCCGTTGTTCTCTCCAGGACTGTCAACAGCAACATCAGGTTCCAGCTCTGCGTGTATGTTAGCAGTAGGAATGAGACGATAACTCACTTTGAAAGCTTTCTTCTGGGGTTTCTGTAGAGATTTTATCAACTTGTTCTTGCACTGACAGTCTGCCTAAAATAAAGGACTTGGTTTTGAAAACAGAGACTCCAATATTTACTTTCAAATAAATAGAAAAGAAGCAATAGTCAGGGACTGGCAGAATAATGCAGCAGGCTCCCTTCCAGAGGAGGACAGGAAGGATAGAGCTGATGGTGTGCCATGGGTCAGAAATCGTTGTGTCAGGTGAAGAAAAATGTAGGAGTTACTGAAAGGTCCAGAGAAGGTCAATGAAGATAGAAGTGTCATTGAATTTATAGATGATGAGAGATCGCAGGAGCTCTTTAGCCAGAAATGATGACTAGTTAGTGGGAGACTTGTCTGAGACATTCACAATGATTAAAGATGGAAAGTGAAATTGATTGCTCCTTCCTTTCTTCCTTTTTTTTTTTTAAACTCTGTCCTGCAACATGGGAACAAGGGGTCACTCGCTGAAATTAAAGGGCACCAACTTTAGAGCTGCTAAAAAAAATATCTCTTTTCTTTAAAAGGTGCTGCATGTAGTTTACCCATGGAATTTATTGCTTCTCTCCCAGAGGTCTTGGAGGCAAAGGCTATGGCTGGATTTTAAAGAGGCCAGGTTAACTTCACAACTCTTTACAATGTTTGTGGCTTCCTGAGGCAAGGCAAAAAGGGCATGTATGGGGCAAAACCTCAAAAAACCTACTGAGGCAGGATGGACGTGTCTTTGTTAGAGCACAGCAGGCAGCTAGAGTGAGTTTAAACATGCCCATCCCTGTGCACCATTCTCTTGTGAGGCGTTTCTGCTTTGCTGTGGAGACATTTGAAGGGAACCTGAACTTCAACTCAGTCTCTCTTGTTCCTGGGATGAGATCTTAACAAAAACTCACCTTCACAGCTGCTCTAAGCCCCAGACGTAGCTGCTGCTGCAGGGAGAGACTGCACTGTGGGACTGGGGCTGCAGGCAGTGCCTGGGCCTCTCTCTTAGGCAGGGGCAGTGGCTGACCTGTGCAGAAGGTGAGCCTGAGTGAGCAGCTCCTGTTGCTGGGGCTGAGTGGCAGGAGGTGGTGAGAAGGCTGTGGAGTGTCAGGGAGGCCAAGGAGGAGTGAGACAGCAGGTTCCAAGCACATGGGACTCACAGCCCATGGCCCAACAGCCACAACCCCCCCCACCAGCACACATGTAAGGGAAGGGGGGCAATAATGCATAAGAATGGAAGCTTGTGACAACAAGGCCAGCTGGAGAAAGAGACTTTCCCCAAAGTCTGAGGTGCTCTTGAAGAACCACTTCACTGTTGCAGACTGAAGAGGAAAGACCCATCACATCAGGAGAAATGCTGGAGCTGAGTGAGGCAGCCTGACCTGCTCCCCAAATAACAACCAGTGCAACCAACAGAAGGTGATGGGTGACAGTGGCAGGTGACTCTCTTCCTGGTCAGAAGTCATCTGAAAGGGCCAGTTGAATTTGGCAAATGAAATGGTTACCAGGTTGAGAAACCTGGTCTGATGGAGTCTATCTATCAGAGAAGGTCAAGAGCATCTTCCATCACAGGCTCGTCAAGCTGGTAAAGAGGTATTTAAACTAAAGTTTCTGGGGAAGGAGAACCTCGGTCCATCCCATTGCTACCAGTTTGATGCTAGTGCCAGCAGGAGATGCTGAGAAGCTCATGGAGAGCATGCTTATCATCAGGACATGCTCATAGGGGGACTTAGACCACCCCAGTGTCTGTTGGAGGGACAAGACAATAGGGCAGAAGTAATCCAGAAGGTCCCTGGAATGCATTGATGATAACTTCATTCTCCAAGTGACAGAGGAGCCAATGAGGAGAGGTGCTATGATGGACCTTGTTCTCACCAACAAGGAGGGGCTGGTGAAGAATGTAAAGTGTGAGGGCAGCCTTGGCTGAAGTCACTGCGAAATGATGGATCCTTAGGGCAGCAAGGAGGGGCCACAGCAAGCTCACGACCCTGGACTTCAGGAGAGCAGACTTTGGCCTCTTCAGGGATCTGCTTGTTAGAGTACCATGGGATAAAGCCCTGGAGGGAAAAAGAGCCCAAGAAAGCTGGTTAATTCAACAGTACACTCTTCATATACCGGTTTTATCAGGATAGCTTTCTGATGAGTGCCATTTAAACATATAAACCCTTATTCTCTTCCCTGTCACCTCATCCTTCACATGTGTTGTGCATGGCCAGCTGGAGGAGATGCTTTAACTAGCAGTGGACTGCTCGTCAAACTGACATAGCAAGGCAGACTTCTTGTGAATTTTTCTGAAATCCCCAGATGGTGCCCTCCACTGAGATTGCCGTTGATCAGGTGGAGCTCTTTTCCATCTGGGCTACAAACAGATACATACACACAGAGTAAGGATTATTAATAATGCAACAGTGACTGTGATGAACCATGATAGGTGGTGACAGGAAGTGTGAGATGAATACATTCAAATCAGTGTGCCTGGCAGGTATATGAAACATTGTTGTATTAGAGATGAGACCTTTAGCACTATAACACCAATACCCCAGGCAGGAGATCCAGCATTGATGCTGTCAGTCAAACTTGATTTTCTCTAGGTTCCTCTCACTCATCACTATGGTGTAGGAGCACCTTTTGTCAAGCGCTGTTACTAGTGTCTGTCACAGGCAGTTCTTTCCTCCTTCTCTGGCTTTTGGAGAAAGAGAGTAAAATTAAAACAGGCAAATGGAGAGCAGAGTGGGTCCTTCTGTGGGAGCTATGTTACTCAGTGGACTATGTGACACTTGCAGGACACTTAATGGCTCTAGCCAGAACCCCACTGCCAAAACAATTAGTAGATATGAAAAGCAGGGTGAAAGAGATAATTCAGCTGTAAAGAGGATCACCCTTGGGTATGCAAGTGTGATTACTTTTTGAGACCATGAGCATAAAAGGGGAGGTAAAGTTTTCCAAACAGCCCATCAATCAGGGTTGTGCCTCCCTGTGTCCTTTAGTCAGGAAGGGATGAAAATATTTCTAAATTTGAACCTTGCCTTCACAGTCTGAGTGCATACTTTATCTCATGGAAAAGCAAAGTGTCCCATGATCTTTTACGTTTGTCTTCTCCTCTCTTCCTTCTTCCTAGGAACAGTTCTTCTTTTTCAGTCTGAAGAAATCAAGGCTGGGAAGAGAGCTGTGTGGTTGACAGGTCCCTTGACAATCTGTCAATGTTGAACTCCTGAATGAAGGTTACACCAAATGATTTGTGGATGATCCATGTGCAGTTAAACATGTTTGCACAAAATGCTCGTCAAATAATTCTGAATAATGAGTGCAGGTGCTAAAATCTTGATGTGTTTGCAGGTATTTCATGATCAGAAGTAAGAGCTTAAAATTTGCCAACTTCAGTTGTTCATGACAGAATAATCAGTATGCTTTACTGTGTCCTGTGGTTTCACTCTCCATTCTGTGCCTGAATTAGAGGTAGAGGAGATGCTCAGTGAGTTAGCTCTTCCCGTTCTGTCATGCAAGAAATCTCAAAAGCAACGTAGGTTGGGTTTGAGGAGTTAAGGATGAAAATCAAGACAGTCTCATGACTCAGATTCAAAGGAGACTGGAGGTGACTGAGTGCCAGTCCCATTTACCGGTGTTTCTATGAAATGAGACTGTTGTGTCAGTAGTCATGCTGTTCAGACACTGGGTCCTTGTCTCCTGATTTTACACACAGCATTCATGCTACACCTAGGTGTGTTCTGAGAAGCAATGACGTGGCCCAGGCTGGCTTTGTGTGAACCAGTGAGCTGTGCTGGGTCAAATCCCCAAAGGTTGCATCTAAATGTGTGTGAAGGAGAGCAATCAGTGACCTGGGAGAGGTTGACATTGCTGCTTGTCATGGCTTGGGCTACATGAAGACAGATACAGAAAACTTCCCTGCAATCCATTAGCCTCCGTTTCAGATCTGTGCTCTGTGGACTCTTTAGTCGTGAAAAAACCCACTAGCATCTCATGTATGAGGAGTTTGGACACTGTGGCCAAGAGCTAGATAGGACTGATGACTGGACAGTTCCCTCACCTCCAAGGGATCTTCTTCAGGAATACTTGTGATCACTTAACACTACCTACGGTATGGTTGTGGTTTAACCCCAGCCAGCAACTAAGTACCGTGCAGCTGCTCTCTCACTCTGCCCTGCACTGGGATGGGGAGGAGAACTGGAAAAAAACACGAGTAACACTTGTGGGTTGAGACAAGAACAGTTTATTAACGAAAATGAAATAAAATATAATAACAACAACAATAACAAAATATATAATAATAGTAATGAAAATTAATATAACAAAAAAGACAGAAGAATAAAACCCAGGAAGGAAAGAAAAATAACCCCAAGTGATGCCCAAAGCAATTGGTCACCACCTGCTGATGCCCAAGCAGTGATCTGCCCCTCCCCACCAAGTCCCCCCAGTTTATGTACTATGATGGTCTATGGCATGGAATAGCCCTGTGGCTAGTTCAGGTCAGCTGTCCTGGTCATGCTTTCTCTCAGCTTCTTACGTCACCCCAGCTGACTCACTGTCAGGGCAGGGTGAGAGGCAGAAAAGTCCTTGACACTGTGCAAGCCCTGCTCAGCAATAACTAAAACATCCCTGTGTTACCAATACAGTTCTCTGCACAAATCCAAAACCTAGCCCTTGACAGGTACTAGAAAGAAAATCCCAGCTGCAGCCAGGACAAGTATAGATGTGTCCGCTTTTACTGACTCTACAAAATCATGTCAACATCTTTCTCCATCCTAGACCCTAGATCCAGAGAGAAATGATAGGAGAGATTTACAGGTAGGGATTGACTGGCCAGGAGTCCTATTTCTTCTCCACAGTGAGAAGGGACTGGCCTAATTTGGACATGATAATGGGATTATGGTGGTTTAATCTACTTCCCATCACAGCTGGGGATATGGAGCTCCTGCACTGGAATACCTCTGTTGTGGGACAGATCCTACATTTGAGCTGCTCTTGAATTGTTTGTGGGTCTTGTCTCAAGAACCACAGGCTGTCTGCTCTTATTTAAAGGTCAGATGTGGTAAAGCATAGGCATAGGGATGAAGGTCTTCGCTTTAACCGCTCTAGCACCTGTACTAGTGCTGGTCAGTAACTCTACAACAATCTAGAGTAGCTGCATCTCTGATGGATAGAGTGAGACTCCCTGAGAGGGCAGCATCTGTTTGCTGGACTGAATCTGTCTTATTTAAAAAGAGAGGACTGCGGTGTTTAGGGCTGTCGTCTTGGCATATTGTGGGGGGTCCTATATGCAAATGTAATTATAAATATGAAAAACCCTTGAGAAAAATCCAAATAATTCTTAAATTGGCACAGAGACTGTACTGCTATTGCATTTGAGGTGGTCAGCCTGCTGGCCATTGCATTTCAATTACCTTTACGTTCATTTGGTGCCACTGAAGTGAAGTCATTTTCACTGATTAATGCCAAGAACCAACAGATATGTTCTTCCTTTTTCTTTTTCCTCTTTTTCAAAACTGAATTTAGAGCTAGTGAGCAGTGCCAAAATGACAGCTTTGCAGCCTGCAGTGTTTTATTTAGCCAAGGAACTAGTCCTAGCACAGCATCAGCAAGGAATGCTTTGCTCAGGAATGGATGCACTGAGGAACTGATCAGCTGCGCCTCCTCATTCAGAGGTGTGGTGCATAGTTCCAGTGCTGCAGACAGAATGTCAGCTCTGTGAATTCTCACAGCCTGTTTCAGCTACGTGAGGCACATTTTACCTTTACTGGTGAAAGGGATAATTTTTGGACTGGAGGGACTAGGTGGAAGAGGATCCTACACCTGTGCAGTGCTCAGACACTGTTGCCCCGTGTCTGACATTGGTAATGGAATGTGCATACAGTGTGTAGTGGGTTGAGAGGGTCTCTTCTCTCAGAGACAGCTTTTATTTGAGCTTTCTACATCCCTGTAGAACAAAGGGCAAAGGGTCTCCAGGGGGTTAGGCCGTGGAAGTGGTGCAGCCCAGCTAGCAAGGCTCTGTGCCTGCCTGCATAAGGGCTGCTCCTTATTCCTCAGACTGTATTGTACAACATAGAATTATTTAGGTTCAAAATGACCCCTAAGATCATCGAGTCCAACTGTTAACCTAACACTGCCAAGCCCACCACTAAACCACGCCCCTATATCTTGGATGGGAATTGTTCATGCCAATGTCTCCTTGGTGCACCCCCATGGACCATGTAGATGAGCCCTTACATGTTCCGTGGCAATGGAACTGGCAGAAATCAAGTTCCACAAATCCCAAGGCAACTGGCAGTGGAACCACAGTCTCCAGCCACCTGGCATGGAGATTGGAGTGCATTAATGTGCATTAATGCACATTAATGTGCATTAATGCACAGGGCTAGGCTGTTGTCCCCACTGTACCCTTGAACGCAGGGGAAAACAGTGACTTCAAGCCTGGGCTGGCCTTCTTGGCTCAGTTAAAGCACAATAAAGCAATGTACTGCATGTAGGGTCTTCAGGACAGGACAAGTGGTACCATGGGGAAAAAGGAATGTACTACCAATGTTTTTGTACAACAACACTTCCCATTGGCATGAAGCTGCTCAATACATACTAATGGATGACAAGAGTCAGTTAGCCCAGTCACCAGGAATGTCACAGCTCCACTGCCTGCATCTCACTCCCTTTTCCCCACCCTGCCACCTCTCTTCCTGGAGCCCTGAGAAGGAAGAGGAGAAAGGTGGATATTTATGTGTGTGTTAGGGAGATAAAAGAGAAACAAGTAGTAGGTGTGCTAGAAAGCCATCAGAAGGCATGCTTTCTTGTGACATTTTGTTATCATAATAATTATTTCAGATGCCTTTGGAGTACAATCAACAGTTGTCTCCCCGTGAACATACCTAGTGAAAGTACCTTAAATGCATGAGAGAATCTATTTATTGCTTCTCAGTTGCAGGAAGCTGGAATTACTGCTTAAATAACTTCTTAGTTCAAGTGAGGGTAAATCAATGATGACCACAGAGGACAAACAGTGCAGATTTTACTTTGTGACCCAAAGCTATACACCATCACAATTCATTTGATCTTATGATCTTTTCAAATGAAAATGGAGGTGAATAATCTCTATTTTTCCAGCTGGTATTCCTACGATGTGGCTAGGATCTGCATTACTACAATAGTTTAAGGACTTTTTTTCCTCTTTGTTTTCTTGCTTGTACATTAAAAAGTAGAATAGGAAAACCCATGATCCTGTCCTACTTAATGTGTTTGTGTATATTGCCTCTTGCTTAAGGTTTCCTCCAACGAGTCATTTAAAATCTCACTAACCATCTGCTTTTTCTGATAAATATTTCACATGATTATGGACTGAATATTGCTTTCAGCTTTGCCTGAGCCATCTTTCTAAGTCTGAGGGGTTATGCAGTGGTAAATGAGGTCAGGACCTTGTCTTCTCAGTTTTCGTTGTGACATATTCGATACGTATGAGGAGCTGGATTTACCACCTACTGCTTTGGCTTGCTCTAACCCTGACAGAAGCAGTGCAAATATATCATTGCTTGTTTTAGAGCTTTATGTCCAACAAAGTGCTGGTGGTCTATTTGATTTGATTTGATGGAAAGTGGCAGCAAGTGGTCTGGGATGTTGCATTTTCTGAGTACCACTTTTCTACATTCATGTACATCTCAGATTTACCATCTCATGCTCTTCAGGATCCCTGGATTTTACTTACTTATTGGACCACTTGTCTGGCCATGCAGCTTGGCAAATATGTAGCCATGAATTTCACTGTTAAAGCTGGAACTGTCAAGAGAGACTTTTCCATTTTCTGTAAAATATCACAAGTAATGATAGCTTACAGCATTCTTAAGTGTTGGACTTTAACCTTGTTTATTTTGACAGTTTAACTCCTCCAGCAGGTCCAGAGGTACTGTGAAGAGCACAACATGGAAGTCAAGACTTGTGTAGACAAGATGTCTACATGTTTCAAGGATATTCCAGCACCCCCGGGGTTGTCTGTGAGTTAATCCAGCTTCCACCTGTTTGCTCTGACTTCATGAGGTTTCCAGACTTTAATAAGATCCTTTCAAATGCTAGAGAGTCCTTGTAATGGTTCATGGGATGATGAGCTGAAGAAGCACATGATCTTCCAGATAGGGACCTTCTCTAGAGAAGGCATTTTAATCTTATAGCATGTTGGTGCAAGAAGTGGAGGGAGAAAGTTATGGTCTGTCAGGTGCATGTGTGAGATTAGTGGATCTTAATGGTCTCTCCTCTGACTTTGCGTTGGAATGATTTTAGTACTCACCTAAGCAAGGGGTTTAAAATATGGATTATGATCAGATGGTGGAGAGAGTCTTGGGAAAAGCCACGGAAAAGCTGTAAAATCAGCAAAAATGTCCTCTCTGAGTGTCTCTTGATTTAGATACTTGGAGCTCTCTTGTTTATGACCAAAGAAAGAATCACAGAGAGAGTTCCCTCTGCTTGTTTTCTGGAACATGGTATATTTGGTTACCACTGCTCTGACAGCAGAGCTACAGGCAGAGGAAAATTTACAGGACAGAGAGAGCTTTCAACTACCTCAAATTTAATTTAAAGAAAAAAAATCATCTCTGTGGTTACCATCTACACACTTAGACCCCCTCCATGAATCTTGAATTAGTAAAACCTGTCTCTGGGCTGTTGGATGATCTTAATTAAACAAAATTAATTATTTATTCAAATAAAATAAGACATGCCAAGACACTCCAGGGAGGCTGTAAGGATAACGTTGCCTCTTATTAGAAAAATGTGTCAATACCTCATACAAACTGGGCCCACTTTCTTTGTATTGGACCCTGTTCTCTTAAACTCTATGAGACTCAAAATAATATATTTTCATTTGCATATAGTAGAAGTCCTCCACCCCTCTCATACCATCAGTCTCTTGCTGTTTTGTGATGTGGAACTGAAAATACTAGGCAGACGTCTCTTTTCCTAAGAAGCTTCTGGCAATATTCATCCAAACTTTTAAGATCATTTATACAGCCTGGAAACTAGCAATACCAAGAAGATATTTCTTTTCCATGACACGCTGTGAGTGATTCTTGCATAAAATTGCCAAGCACTTGACAAAGTCATAATCACTAACTAATGATCTGTAATGCAATTGCTGTAATTAGTAGCGTTATTGATATTACCTTACTAAAGTAATTGGACTCACTTAACCTTTGTTTGTAGCAAGAGAAATTGGGATATTGATACTGACAAGGACTGCCATCAAGTGGACAATAAACAGTCTGTACAGCAGTTATTTGCTAGCATGCCTGCAGCTTGGTCTCATGGCTGCTATTCACCACAGCTATGTGGTTGTTTTGGAGCTGCAAGAGTTTGGTGCAGGGGAGAGTCCTTTTGGTACTCAAGCCTGCTCAGACCTTGACTGAAAGGTTAAGTGTGCTCCAAGTCCTGTGACCTGTAGATTAAGCCCACTATGTCCATATTCTTCACAGCAAGAGCTGGCTAGCTGGAGGTATCTGCTGATGGGCAGAACTGGATTGTGCTTGGCCCTCTCTAAGGAGATGGACGAGGCAATGAATTGCTAAAGTGTTCTGGACCTAGAGTTACCTCTTCAGGGGATTACAGGGTGCTCCCCATAATGTCCCATCTTGGAGATCTGTTAAAAGCTGGAGAGTCCTGTGGTGAGACGTGCTTGTTTTCCCCCCCAGTGGAGAACTGGACAGAAACCAACCACCGATCAGGTGGCAGCAGCTCTAGCTGCTAAAAGGTTGGGCTTGATTCAACGTGTTGTCATGGAAGAAAAGCTGAAAATCTGGCTCAGATTTTATTGTGAAGCCAGGAGCCAGAAAGAGAGGTTTGCTCAGACAGGTCTTCTCCAGGGAGAGGGTGAAATGACAGACGACAGATGATGTCCATGTGTTGTAAGGTGCAAGCTACTGTGAGCTGAAGTCCTACAGTAAAGCCTTTGGGGAAATCAACCTCTTTGTTTTTTAAATGACTGTGACATATTATATTGTGCTCCGTCTACTTGCTTTAATAGGAAATATCTACCAAACACGTTCATTTGCACACAGGCTGTGTGCCTGAGGGCAGCATCTCTCCTGTCCTCTCTGAAGGCTGATGGTGAGGATAAACACCACCTCTGTTCCCACTGACTGTGCAGGCAAGCTGGAGGATGTTCCTCTTGGCTGTGTAACTGTACACTTCATGGCTTGAGTAATAATAGTAATAAGATGTGGACAAATAAACCGTGTCTGTATGGAGCTCTTATTCTCCTGCTGGAGCCCCATTTTGAAGGGTGCGGGGGGTGGGAAAGGGCAGACATGTTGCAAGGGATTGCTGTGGAGAGCTGACTTTCACTTTATCAAGCGAAGGAGCCTCCTGGGCTGCATCCAGCCCCATGAGCCTCTGCAGGGCTGGGTGAGGGCCAGCCTGATGGCTCTTCCTTGCCAGGCCAACTACCTTGGTGCCGTTCCAAAGTTATCTCCTAATTAACCTTGACACAAGCCTTAGCTTTCCAAAAGCCTGCTGGACCTCTGAAAAAATTACATTTTTTCTCTGATGAGGTGCATGCAGATGAGTTTCAGCTTGTCAGGGCCAACAAACAATCTCAGTGCCTTCAGTGTACATGTGGATGCTTAAATGGATCTGTCCTCTTCATCACAGGGAAAACCTGCTATGTGCTAGAAAAATATTAATTTGCCAATCTTTAGAAAATCTATTTATAACAAAAATCTACAAGGGGGAAATTAGATTGAAAACTGACTCCAGACACCACTTAGTAAGAATTATTTCAATGCCAGTATGTGTTAAATTCAATATCTATTCCATTCATGCAGTGTAGTTTATTAAAATGAACAGCGTCTCAAATATGCATTTCTGCATTCAGTTACGTCAGCCTGTCCTTGATGGATCTATTACTGCTGAAGGATACAAATGTCTGCCGACTGCAAAAGAGTTCATGGCCATTTGATGGTGCAAAAAAAAAAGGAGAAAAAGGAGAAAGTTGAAGGCATAAAGCGTCTCAGCCTAAAAATAGTAGTGAGAACTAACCAGCAGGAGACCCATATCAGAGCAATATATAGGCTGTCTGTGGCCTTTCTTGTGACAGAGCCTGGCTGCCATATCACCGCTAACAGATGGTTTATTGTGAGCATTTTCCACTGACAGGGAGGCATTTTTCTGGGGCTATCTCAGGAGATACTGGAGCTGGGGTGCTTTTAGAAGGCTTCAAAAACATCACAAACTATGAGGGTTTGGTTTTGTTTGAGCCAATAGATGAGGTTTCTCCCCAAACCTGACCATATCTTTATGTCAGCAACCCTGTACCAGCTCTGCTCTGGGACCCCTCCATCAGCAGGCATCCCTTCACCCCCATCACTGACAGGATCTCTGGCCAGATCTGCTCCATCCTATCTTAAAATGAAGCTGCCCACAGTTTGCACTCCTGCAGCCTGAATCTACTTGAGCAGGGAGCTGGTCTGGTTGATCTCTAGAAATCCCTCCCAGCTGCTACCATTCTGTGTTTCTGTGTCCTCTGAGCAGCTCTGCATCCATCTTTTTGTTTCTCATACCATCCAGCTGCTTAAAATGTCTCTGTTTCAGGGACTAAATTGAGTGTGTGGTGGACTACCAAGGAGAAGTTACCATAAAAGTTGCAGCAGTAACTATAGTTCAAAGAGTCCGAGAAAGCAAATGAAGAATTACTAGGTATGTTGACTGATTTAAATGGGCCATCTCAGCTTCTCTACCTGCACATGTTTTTATTTTTCTGAATTTCTTGCCTCCATCTTTAATATTTTGCCACATTTAGTTTGACAACTAAGTGCGTTTCCAGTAACTTTGAAAAGCGTTTTGAGGTAAATGTGTATGGAAGATCCTACCAGAAACAGTATGTTGTTATTTTGTGTTACATGGAAACTTATTTTTCTGCTGTTTTCTCTACCAGGTTGAAAAAAAAGTTAAAACTTATGTGTGCCTGGTGGTTCTAGAGTGCTGTCCAAGTGCTAACTACTTGTGTGAGGTAAGTACTTCTGTTAGCTTTAAAAAGAGGGAGGTAATGAAGCTGACGGATGAAGACTTGCTGAAAAAGTCAGAAGAGAGCCCAGTGGCTGCACAAAGGTTAAAACCACAGATTCTGATTTGTGTTAAATCTGGTAAATCAAAATTCCCATTAGTATATTCCTGCACTGACTTAACATGATTAGAGACTTTGCATCTCTCCCTTCCTGGTGCAAGCTGAACCCCCGACTTCAGAAAATCAGGTGCTTCTCCGTGGATAATAAACCCAAATGTACTCCAAACCATTAGCCATTATTGGAAAAGCAGGGATGTGCTGTTTACAGCTGGGCTGCGGTATCTGACATGTTACACCAGTCAGCAACAGCCAGAGATGTGCTGTATGAGCACACCTTTGTGAGTTGGCTCAGTGGGACAGCTGAAGTTTTAACCCTGTAAAGTAGGGCTTCCACAAAATGCTGGGTGAGAATATCCGAAGGTCAGTCCACAGAATCACAGAATCACAGAATCACAGAATGGCAGGGACTGAAAGGGATCTCCAGAGATCATCCAGTCCAAAACTCCTGCTAAAGCACAGGAACATATCCAGCCGGGTTTGGAAACCTGCAAAGCAGGAGATTCCACATCTCCCCTGTGCAGCCTGTGCCAGGGCTCCCTCACTCTCACAGTAAAATAGTTTGCCTTATGTTTAAGTGGAACTTTTTGTGTTCCAGCTTTTGTTCATTACCCCATGTCCTGACACTTCAGACAACAGAAAAAAAGTGTCCCCCATCCTCTTGACAAACACCTTTTAAATACTTCATGAGACCCCCTGTCAGTCTTCTAGGCTGAAAGTGCAGCACCAGAGCTGTCTCTAAAAGGAATCCTTTTTTGCCACAGTTAAATCTTCCCAATCAGAGGCCTCTGTTTGGAGCCTGTCTTTGTCATATAAGACTAATTGACAAACCTCTGCACTATAATATTATCCCTGTCACTCCACTGAAACACAATAGTAATACTGGCCTCTATAAATCAACCTGATCTTAAAAAAGAGAGTTAAATGAGCATCACATTATAAACCACAAAGCGCATTCATCACTCTGCTACAAACCATAAATATGACAAGTACATCCATCAGTTTAGCACCTTTCTTTCAAGTCTGCGTACATGGATGTTAGCAACTTAATGGTTCCAGAGAGCTTTCCCTTAAATACACTGTGGAGTCTGGTCTTTCATTTGCCGTGGTTACCGGAAGTGGAGCTCAGCCATCCATAGTTGTGTTCCTGTGCTGTGACCTCCTGCAAGGGAAAAATCCACAGCTTCAGAGGGTGCACTAAAGTAACCTGCTTGGAAAGGGTTACTCTCACACTGCTCCACTGCTAGTGCTTCGACTATTCAAACTGTGGCTACAGTAGGACATCTGCTCTAAGCCATCAAGCTACACAAACTAGAAAATAGTCTAGCTCAAAAGGGATAAACAGATCTAAAGATACATTTTCAATGACTTGCTGTCAGACTGTAACGATTTATTGAGTGGGTACTCTGGATCTCCTATAATACCATGTTTTCATTACCAGCTTGGTGGATGAGCTAGGGAATTATTAAACCTACAGATGAGGACAAATTGGGAAGGGGCTCTACACACATCTGGAAGGCAAGATTTGAAATGACTAGTGGGAAAAGTGGCCCTGGAAAACAGTATATGGTTCAAGAAGGACAATCGCCAGTCCAAAGACTGATGGGTACTCTTTTGGATATGGTATCATCACACTTCAGAGATCCAAGCCAATGTTGACAGCCAGATAGAGAACAGAGAGGCTGGAAAATGTGACGGATGAAGGAAGTGAAAAAATTTGGCTTAACCAAGAGAAGAGGCGACTGAAGGCAGACATGACAATGATCTCCAAACACACAAAGAGTCACAGTAAGGTGAACAGGAATGCACTTATTCTTTCCTGTCTGCTGCAGTGAGGGAAAGAAACAATGGCTTTAGGTTGTAGAAAGAGAGATTTAAGTTTGGCATTAGGACAAAACTTCCTGGTAGTAATGACAGATAAAGCAGTGGAGTAAGTTGCCTGGTAAGGCAGTGACGTCCCTTATAGTGGGAGGCTTTGAATAGATGACTAGGCAGCATCTCTTGAAAATGGGGTGGCCAAGGTGTTTGAGCCTTTCTAGCCCTGATTTCTACAATTTTGTGTTTGGCTGGTACCAGGGCTGCCAGTTCTGTTGGTCCTACATAACAATCCATGCCCTACTTGCCCATGTTCCCCTGCACAGTTAGGTTTTGAGGAAGCATATCGAATAGTTTCCCACTTGACTCTTTCCTACCACCTGCTGAAGAAAAGGTCCAGACAAATCATTGCATCTTCCCTCATTTCTCTTGATTATTTAGGGTGAACAGCAGTGGTGCTCAGCCCAGCCCTGCTATGCTGAGGAGAACAGATGGACTTCAGAAGTAGCAAATGTGCAAACCCTCATGGAGGCGTTGCCACCAAAGTGCTTTGGCCTCCTTAGAAACAGCTCTTAAAAGTCAAATCCCAGGCACTGCTTTTAGATAGAGCAGCTGACAACATGAAGACTGGCAGTGAAATACCTAATCCTCCCAAGGGAGTTTTAGTAAAGCTAACAAATGCTATGCTAAGCCCAGTGGACAAGGATCCTGCCATGGCTAGCGCTCTAGGGGAAGGGAGTGGTAGTTTGGGATGAGTGGAAGGACCAGTAAAAGTGGATTTGGGAGAAAATGTGAAGATTCCTGTTGTACTTGCTGACTGTGGTTGTGAGGGTCTGCACCCGATGCTATGGGGCTGACAATATTCTTGCAGATCATAAGGGCTGAGACCTCATGACACTGGGGCTGATTGCCAGCTCTCCTCCTCCTGCCTGGAGAACATATTGATGCCCTTCTATCTCAGCATTCCCCTCTCACTTGTACCCAGCCTTTGTGCCACAAAGCATCAGTGCAGCCATAGCTCCCCATGCCATGATGCCACTCATCCTGTGCACTTCATGGGCCAGGTTGAGAAAGGGAAAAGAGTGGGGTCAATCCTGCCCGCTTAGGTCCCACATCCTGCCAGCTGGCCCTGCAGCCAATGGGACATTTCAATAGGTCTTTTTCCACCTCATCCATAAAATATCTTTTTTAGTCATCAGCAAATGTGTCAGCCTGAAAAAATTCTCAACAAAAAGCAGCAGCTTTCACTTGACCCCTAACAAACTCTGACCATAAGCAGATGCCTGTGGAAGAATAAGAACAGGGCAAGCATATGTGCTGCTGCTTCTAATAACTTCTGCTGATAAATAATTTAGGTCAAGTCAATACACAGAAATTACAGCAACTGAATTTAAGTGGGTGCTGAGAAAGCTGAAGGTTTATTCTGTTTCATTCAGTGTTGTACCTGAAGCCCGGGGAAATGCCTTAGGGCAAATTACAGGCTGTTATGCCTATCCAGGGGGTGAACAATGATGCAGATAAGGAGTTAGGGATCACCTGAAATGGAGCTGACTCCAGGGACAGACAGGACCTCAACACTGACCTGTTATGTCCTTTAGGTCTCAGAGTGGATTTTTGTGGGTCTGGAACCTGTGAAAAATTTGTTATTATGTTTCTTGACCTAGTGTACTTGCTCATATTCCTTGCCTTTAGCCTGCCCTAAGACTACTAGCTATGAAAGCACTTCTGGTGAACATGTTTCACCTACTTTAAAGCAGGTCAGCTCATGAATGGACTCTATAGACTACCAAGGGCTTCAGAAATAGTGGACTTGACTAGTAAGATCTCTGTCCCTCTATGAAAGAAAACATGCCAAATATACACTCAGAATGTTAAGCCAAACACCCTGAAAATGCTGTAAATGCAGAAATTACAAATCTCTTTCAAGTTTACTCCTGACCTTTCATGTCAGTTCCTTATGGTGCACTCATTAATTATGGGCTCACATGCTATTTTTTCCAGGTGCTTTTGTGCATCCTTTCTCAAGAGTAAGTTCAGTAATCAGCCCATGGCAAGTTCTACAGACAAAACACAGATGATAAAGGTTGATACTGGACTGGTTTTAATAGGCCAAGTTTAAGAAGATGCAACTGGGCACAGCTACTGCTTGAACTCCCCTCCTGCAACATTTCTCGTCTCTGATGCACAGCACAGACGTGCAATAGCTCCTACAAGTCTCACAGAGGCTTTTTAACAACGGAGAGAGATGGGAAATTGAAATAAGAAAGTTGGGGGGAGACATAGATGAAATGGCTGCATGGAGTTGGGGAAAGAGAATGTAATGCAGCTGTTTTTTGATGACCAGAAGTAGCATGTTGCATCAGGCAGTACTTAAAGAGGAAAAACAGACTAAATACTTTAATACTTTGCATTAGACTCAAGCTGAAAATCTTGTCTCAAACCAAATTTGAACATGGGGGAATTTAACTACTAGAGCCGAACTTTATGGCTACTGCACAGCTCTTGGGTAAATAATGATATAAAAGCATATTCTTTTCCTCTTAATGTCTAAATAATTATGGAGATACGTCTTTGAGAAAAAATTGACCAAGCTTAGCATATCTTCATTAGCTCCCATCTTCCCAAAGGGAAAAAAAACAAATGAGGTGCCATATTACTTAATTTACCCTGCCAGAAAAGACCATCTTTGAATGCCTGACCTGTTACAGATGTGTCACTTTTTAACATATTCAGCTTGGCTTAACACATCTTGACAGGATATAATAACCCGGCGCAGCATGTTAAGTAGAAAAGTCATCCTTTTGGACTGGGCTTTAGATCCAATAATATTGGTATAGAAAAAACGTGGGGAAAAAATAAAAAGAAGCTCTTACAAGTGGATTGTAAGAATGAGATATATTGGATCAGCTCTTTTTCAGGTGGTGCAGTCTGATGGTCCAGACAGTCAATGATGTTGTGTTGTTCAGTTGTGATGAAACTCCTGGCAGCCTTCAGTCGTTGCTGTTCCTCAAGTGTGAGAGGTTAAGATGCTTGAACAATTCATTGGACAAAATCTAGCAACTTTCAAAACTGCACACAACTAAATCTTTGAGTTTTTTTGGCGCAGTAAGTATTTCGTAGTGATTGTAAACCAAGCAATTTTGTTGTGGAATTAACAGTCATGTCAGAGGCTTCAGCCATCTAAACGCTGTGCATGTGGTGAGTGTTTGGTGATTGATGTGGATCAGTTTGCTAGACTCAGTCCAAGCCACAGTGGTGGCCAAATGTCCACAAAAGAGCAATTAAAGCTTGGAGAAGCACTGAATTTGAGGTGTCCTGCATCAAGGTTTTGGCTGCAGATGAGCAAGCTGTCAGTGAGCAAGCCTGGAAGTTACCTGTGCTGTTTTCACTGCCTGAAAAGCCTTACATTGCTCCTGCACTTCTCATGGTGGACTGTGACCAGATGGGAATGAGAAGACCCAGTCTTACTACTAGAAACAGGCCCGGGAGGTGCTTGGAGGGCAGGAGGAAGCATGGTGGGAGGGTTCTCCCAAACACTGCTTTCTCTGGGTTTCTTTGGGACTCAGCCAAGGGATTGAGTTCTCCAAGTGATGTCAGCTAGACAGAGTCCTCCAGCCTCAGCTGGGTTGGAAATATTTTTAGAATTTTTATTGTACCCTTGAGGAAAACAACCACATGAGTTCTTTGGCCTCCTACGGCCTAAATCTTAGAGTTACTTGGAGGCCTTTATAATTTCACCTTCATCAACGTGTCGTGAAATAGGCTATCCCCAGTTTATAATTGGGGGATCTCAGGCAGAAGGTAAATCAGGTGGCATGATCAAGGGTCCCTGGGAAGTTGGTGATGGATTTGGAGGCAAAGAGGCCATCCTCATGTCCCATGCCATGCAGATAAAGGCCTGTAAGTCATTAACTGGAGCTTATTGCAGCTGATGGCACTGCTCCATCTTTTTCACCAATTTTTGCCTGCTGCAAAGCCTAGCAGTGCATTTGGAAAAGCTCCTACTCACACCATGGGCTTTTGGCCAGCTCTCTGTGCTCTGCCGCCAAACGTTAGTTTGCAAATGTAGTTTACAATTTCCTCTCTCTTCACTTACCCCCATCAAGGGCTCGGCTGAATACAGCAATGAGGAAGCAAGGAGGGTCAAGTTTATAAATGACTGTGGGAAGTTTGGTTTCCATGGCTGCCAGCAATTACTGTGCAGACTCAGATGAGTGGAGATTACAGTCCAGGGCTGCTATTTTGTGCACTGGCAAGACACAATAACAAATGACAAACTTAATTCACTACTGCAGCAGGAAGGAGGCATCTCACTCTGTGAACCTGGGGCTTATCTTACAGGAGAAGCAGCTCTAAGTGGATTTCTCCTTTTTCTGGCTGTGTTGATGCCAGCTAATGCATATTCTTCAGTCACTAGCATCATCTCACCTCGGAGATCTTAAATCTATTAGTCACCCACCCTTTCTATTTCTGGACCTCGGAAATGTTAAGCAAATAAGAAAATCCAGCCCCCAGAGTAGGCTTAGAGGTCAGCCTTATTTTCTTTTTGGTTTTTAAATATTTTTTTTTCCAAAGGATCTGATGAGCTCTTTGCTAACTAAAATACAAAATAAATAGTTACTTGGCTAAGATGCAAGGTGGCAGCTTGCATTCCACAGGGGCTGGGAGCTCACCTCTCTCCAGAACATTTCCACATGCTGCCTACCATCAATACAGATGCCAGGGATTTTTTTTATAAGGTTACAACTCCACACTATGCAGCCATTTATTACTATTAGCAATCAATTAATAATGTACAGCCATCTGTACTAGCTCGACTCGCTATCGTGGCTTAAACCACAGTAAAGGGTAAGCAGTGCATGTTGCATGTTAGTATTCTCAGTAGGAGGGCTTTGTGAGAGCATCTTCAGCTATCTCGAGCCCTTCCTCTGAGTCAAAAAAATCCATCTGGGGCAAAAGGGAAACTTTGTAGTCTGCTCAGTGCTGAGAGGACACAATAATAAAATACGTAACTACATAGTGAGTTGGCACTGAGGCTGCGCTTTTCAACTGTTATCTTAGTTGTTGCGGCAATGCCCTGACACAGTAGATAAGTAAACGTTCTTTTCCAACAGACACAGGAAATAAATACTAGGAGTAGAGTTATGCATCAAGAACCAGCTTCAGAGGCAGATATCCGTCAGCAGGTAGCTACCTCACTAAAATCAATGGTACTTTTGCGATTGATCCCTTCCCCTCTGTTGGATGTCAAAAGATGTCAGATCACCCTTGCAGACACTGCTCTGGTAAGCTGAGCAGTTTGGCTTTTAGAGTCGTGCCTTGAAAGGTAGGTTTGAAAATTCTGAAACTGTTGTCCTGGATCTTATCTGGAGCATCTCCAACTCCTCAAACTGTTTCTTGAGCTGAGCAATCTGGGTTCCTCATACAGTTTGCATTAGTTTCAAGGAAAAGGTGAAATTATCTCTTTACTGCCCTCAGAGATGGCTCCGATCAGGTATTTTATCGTATGTTTTGGTGACAATATCACACTGGATATTTATGCCTGATTAATTGTGGTCAACAACTGATTTTTGAAGACATTCCTGGCTGTTCCCCATCCTGTAGGTACCACCTGGATTTTCTGTTCCTTCACACATGTTTACTTCACATGTGACTGAACTGAAACACACACACATCTGCTCTAATTCTTTCTGCCAAGTTCACCAAGAAATTACAAAGTTGTTTGTATCAGTGACCTCTCCTTACAATTTTCCATCTTTCCAAGGAGAAATTTTATTAACAAATATTAGTAGATCACAGCTATGAATATAAAATACCATTCACCTAACCCTGTGGGACCCAACCCATAAGACAAATGCAAGGTGACATCTTTCTATGTTCAATCATGTTTTCAAAGTCATCAGTCACTTTAATCCATTTACTACATACTCTGTTGGCTTTGTATTGTTCTAGGATTTAAAGCTAGCTGGTGTGTGGTATCAAGTTGAATGATTTGGAAAATATCAGCGTTTTTTCATCAACATCATTGACTTCATCAACTAAACTTGTAATCAAGGCAAAGACAGATATTAAGTTCATTTGATAGGGTCTGTTTTCCATAACCCCCTACTGATGAACATGAATTATATTCCCCCTATTAGCTGTTCCATTATTTTACCTGGGATCGATGTCAGGCTGACATGCCTATAATTACCTGGGTTGTCTCCTTTACTGTTTTAAAATATTAGCTCAACGCAAGCTTTCTGTCAGTCCTGTGGAAATTTCCTGCTGCTCTGTGAGCTGTGGAAAATTAACCTTCACAGTACAGAGGACTGTATCCAAAGCAGCACACAGCAGGATAACGTTACCTTCTCTCACTCTCTGTCACCTACCACACTCAGAAGGTGTCCTACAGCCTCCCTGTTATTGTTACAAATAGTCAGGAAAGTTGGACTTTGGTCTCTTTCCATGAGTGCAGGTCTCCCTTTCCTATCAGCATTACTACATGATGCCTTTCTTCTGCTACATACCATGGTCCTGGCTTCCACAGTGTGGGCTTTTGGGATCAGGGCTGGGGTCTCTGGTAGGGCAGTGCTCCTTGAGGAGCACATCTGAGCTATGGCTGGTGGAAGCTAAGTGCTTCCCATTGCAGTGGCTGGGCTGCTGGAGCACTGGACTGCTGGGACCCAAGAAGTGATGGTATGTGCCTGGCAGCTCTGCCTCCTTTCTGCGGAGCAACCCCAAACAAATGCTTCCCCTTTTGATGCTGTCTCCTGGCAGGAAAAACGGGGCTGGTTGTTTCCTGTCAGGGAGAAAGAGGAAGTAAATGTTAATTTGTTCTTTGTCTTTTTAATTTTTTTTTTCTTTTTGTTTTCCCTTCTTTTCTCTTGCCTTCTCCATAATCTTCTCTGTTTCTGCCTGCTTCTTAACCCTTGTCTTTGTCTTGGCTTGTGTTGCTGTTATCATACTCAGGCAGCATCTGACTAAAACAAATGAATATGCATGTAGGCACAAAAATCTACAGCATATTGGACCACAAGATGAGTGCGGTGGCTTTCATGCTCTGAAGCTGTTCTTGTATGTGTAGGCTGCTATTTTAGCTGATGTTAAGATCCCCTGTATGAGAGACTGCCACCTTTTTATATATAGTTAAAAACGGGCGTGGATAGCCATGACTTCTGTAAGGAGGCAAACAGATACATACACAGGAAAGAATTCATAATCAATAATATCAATAACATCCTAGAGCAAATACACAACCTCTTGCTCTCCTCAGTCATGTAAGCAAAACCAAAAGTCTTCACATTCACACAGAGCATGAGGGTACTGAGAAGGAGTGCCCGTGTCAAGCCAGGTTAGACACAACCCATAATTTAATAGCTGATTCTGTTTTAGCTATGTATTTCAGCATCTTCTTTTGATCTATGCCTTTGGGTACACTGCACTATCTCATCCTATTTCCAAGAAATTTTTACTGCGAGGTTCTCCGTGGACCTCTTATGCTGACCTCCTTCATCTTTTTGTGTAGCATTTTGAGAATTAAGAGAGATCTGGTGTTTGGAGAAAAAAAATCTCAAGGGCAACTGTTCTTTCTTTCCAAAAGTGGTCTGAGTTAGGGAGGGAGAAAGAGTGAAAAAAAACCCCCAGTTATAGACCAAGAAATTAGGAAGGAAATATGTCAGTGTAGAAATTTTCCTCATGGGTTATTGACAAAGGACACAGCCAGCACAGTAGCAGGGAGTGATCATCCCGCCAGGTCAATGAGATGGAAGAGACACAGAGAACTCCCTTGCATTTATGAGGACCCATGTAAGATGCTAAGCACGGCTTGCATTTGGATGCTAGTTTGCAGGCAAGTGACGTTTCTCTTTCCAACACAGGCCCCATAGAATAGTAATAAGGGAATGTTAAGGACTGGAACCAACTCAGGGTTATTTTAGCAGTGTATGTGGTTATCAGGCAAAGCCTAGCACTGGGGATCCTGTTACACACCACTGCTTCTGAGTCATTACTCCAAGCTTATGAGAGGAGCACATTTCCCTCCTGGGGGACTCCAGATAATTGTTGATTTGGAGAGTGAAGATGGATGGCAATGCTAAACTGTACGCACACACACAGACACACAGACACACACAAAATGTCAGGCTTCACTCCCCACGTTTTAAAGTAGATGCTTCAAGAAGAGGCTGAGTCATTCATTGATTTCCCTCTCCAGGATGAACCCTAAAGAATAGGTAGGCACTGACACACAATTTGTTTCTCTGTCTTTCTGATAGCAAATAAATGAAGCGACACTGACAATAGCACCAAAGCCACTCATTTACCATAAAGCACCCACCCTAGCATAAGGTGCAGAGCACTGGGATAATGATGCAATGCACCCCAGGGAAGATGGTATTGTAGCATTAACTCTTACTTGTCCACAGGAAAACAAGACTGAGCTGCAACTGGACTCATTTAGTAACTTAACTCCCAGCCTGAGTTGAAGGCACTGGAAGGCAGTAAAGTCTTTGGACCAGATAGACCTGTCCTTACCAGCATTACTTAGAGAGGAAGAAGTCACATTGTTTGTAGCTCCCAGTGTAGAGCAGACTCCAGGAAAATTTTATCTAGATGCAGAGCTGGTATGAAAAGGCTGAAATCCTTTATCCTTGCAGACTCCAGGGGCACAGGCAGGTGAGTTCACATAGCTCAGTGGCTTTACGGAGGTCACCTTAGTTGAGAAGTTTTTTTTTCCTTCTGTATTGAGCTGGGAACATCTGAACTTACTCAGTTACGGCAGCTCAGCCAATGACTGGTAATTCCATTTCTGGTGGCCACTGCCACAGGCGTACTGTAGAAACACTGCTTTAAAAGTGAGAGAACCAGGACATGTGAAAGAGAGAAGGGAAGAAGTGTTTGTTGGTGTACACGATCCCTGTGGGCAGTGGGTGGCTGGCTCATCAGTGGTTTGTCACTGAGAGAGGGAGCAGTTTCTTCCTTCTCAGATTGGATGAGTGCTGCTCGGTCCAAAGAAAATGATCTGATTTTAAGAAATTCAGAGAAGCCATTTCCTCCTATGGCATTACTCCGTATTTAACCTCTATTTATGGGCTTCAAAGCAGCAATAGCCTTTTTCTGTCACTAGTACATCCCAGCATGTCCAGGGACTGCTTTGGCCCTCAATGAAAGTAAAGTCAGCTCTTAGTGAACCCCAGGCATGCCCTGGGAAACTCATATGTTGCCAAGGTTACACAGCGACTAGTGTCCAAAATAACCAAAATCTGTCTGCTGGGCAGTAGTGCCTGCAAGACAGGCAGCTCCAGAAGGATATGTCCCATTTTGCCCACAGCAGTTTTATGTCAGGGACTCCTTTAGGTCAGGGTTAACTCCTGTTAGAGTAATATTCACATATGCTGCAGTATTTGCATGCATGACTGTGTGTGACACAAATTGTTTGAGTGCGTCTTGTGAAATGCACAGACAAGGGCCTGTCCTCCGTATCTCAGATCCTGCAGAGGCTGTTTAACCCTTGGGTTAAATAGGGTATTCACTTCTACCACTGTAGCTGGCAATGTATCCTTGCATGTTGAGGTGTGCAAAGCCCTAGCAGGTCTTGTTTCCCCATCGTGGGAGAATAGGAGTGATTCCTGGGGGTCCACCACAGCTGGTGCCTCTTTAGTGACTGGGTGATTGAGGAGGCAAGGAGAGAGGAAGGATTTCTCACTGCCCTAATGCAAACAGCAAAGAAAAACTGAAAAATTGTCAAAAATCCTGTGAGCAGCTTGTCTTTAATTACAGAGCATCAGCCCTGTGCATCAACCTGGACTGAGCAGCGGGGTCTCCCTGGGGTTACAAATGTTTCTTGCTCTCCATGCTGTTTGTCTGGGAGCTGGAAGGGATGCCAGTAAGTCATCAGAAAACATCATGTTCTCACAGACCCAGTGGTGCATTAATTTCCATAATAATATTATTTTCTTAATTATTGATAGTCTTCCTAGATGGATATAGTCTTTAAAAATGTATTAAGCAGAGATGTTCTGCCCTGAAAGAAAGAATAATAGTAAAACTTTGTCTTGTAGCTGCCTGGAGACTTTATCCCACAGCCAGATGTTTGAAGGAGAAAGAATAACCTAACAGTGAGACGTATGGCAGTGGCGAGGCTCAGTTTTTGTGACTGAGTGGCTGATCAGAGAGAGCAAGGGGTTCCCATAGCAGGGAAAGCAGAGGAGCAGTGAGGAGACCCACTGGGACTGGCAGCTCTTGCAAGCGGATGGTCCTGCTGGGAGATGGAGCCGAGGTGACCACGGGGGATTTAAACAGCTCCCAAGGGGTGTGAGCGACCAGGAGCACAGAGAACTGGGCACCACACTTGGTGCAGTCAGAGAACAACTTACTACCCACAGAGAGAGAGCCACAACCTGGAGAAGTGCTCTGGTCTCAAGCTGACAAGATGGTGAGCAGCTGCCTATGAGCTAAAGCCAGGGCTCAGAAAGAGAATACCCTGCAGAAGATGGATGCATCCACCCAGACAGAGCTGGGTAGCAAGGAAGCTTCAGTGCAGGTGGACTTCAGGGGATGTTTAAGTACATCTCTTGCTAAGGTAAGTATGTGTGATAGGTGGTATCAAGTCCAAGAGCTGCAGCATCAGGTAAAAGAGCTGCAAGAAACTATTAATAGGCTCCAAAGCAGAGCTAGAGATTGGCAGATAGTTCCAAAATCAGGCACTAGCCTCCACTGAAAATGAAATGCCTTGGACCTTGAAGCATTAACAATGGAGGACATGGATGAGCAAGATGCAGGTGGGCAAATCTCAAACAACTGATCTACCACCAACTGCTCCAGTGGCAACAGACAGCGGGCACCGTAAAAAGAAGTGATGAGTGCTTTTTGTGGGTGACTCACTGCTAAAAGGCACTGAGGGACCCACCTGTCAATTGGACAAGGAGTGGCGAGAGGTGCTACCTGCCAGGAGCTGAGATCTGAGATGTGGCTGAGAGTGCCATGTCTCATCAGGGATATGGACTACTATCCTTTACTCCTCTTCCATGTGGGCATGGATGATGTAATGAGTCATGACATTACCACAATCAAGGAGGATTAGAAAACCTTGGGGAAACAAGTGAAGGGTAAGGGAGCTCAAGGTATCCATCCTGCCTGCCAGAGGAAAAAGTGCAGTCAATAATAGAAAAATCATGTGAGTTAACTCCTGGCTTAGAGGTTGGTTTCCATTTTTATGACAGTGGGACCTTCTTCATTGACTAATTTGATAGGGAAGGATGGAATACATCTGTCTCACAAGGGCATTGGTATATTTGGGAACAGGCTGGCCAACTTGGTTAAGAGGGCTTTAAACTGAAGGACTCAGGTGGCGGGGTGCGAAATGGCAAAGTGTGCGCCATCCCATCTAACAGGGAAACAGGTCAGAGCAGGAAATGTAGAAGGCTGACTACCCTGAGAGACTGTCAAATGAAGGAGAATCCTCTTGCATCCGTTCTGGGAAACCTGTGTGTTCAAGTAATCCCCTGTGTTGCCTGTACACCAATACACGTAGCCTGGGGAATAAGCAGGAGGAACTGGAGGTGTGAGTGCGGATGCAGGGTCATGAGCTACAGAGATATGATGGGAGAGCTCACCATGACTGGAGGACAACCATGAATGGCCATGTGTTATTTAGGAAAGATGGGCGAATGAGGTGAGGGGGTGGAGTTTCTCTGTATGTAAGAGTACACTGAGCTCTGCCTGGGTGGGGATGAGGGGCAGGTTGATTGTTTATGAGTGAGAATTAAGGGGCAGGGTAATGTAGATGATGCCGTTGTGGGAGTTTGTTACAGGCCCCCTGATCAGGAGGAGGAAATGATGAGGCCTTCTACAAACAACTGAGAACTGCCTTACAATCACAATCCCTGGTCCTCATGTGGGACTTCAACCACCCTAATATTTGCTGGTGAAGCCACTCAGCCAAGCACAAACAGTCTAGGAATGTTGACGACCTACAGAATGTTGATGCCAACTTCCTGTCATAAATAGTCAGGGAGCCAACAAGGAGACGTGTGATGCTTGACCTTGTGTTAACAAAAAAAGAAGGCCTGGTTGGGGATGTGAAGGTTGGAGGCAGCCTTGGCTGCAGTGACTGTGAAATGGTGGAGTTCAAGATCCTCCGTGGAAGAAGCAGGGTACCAAGCAGGATTGCAACCCTGGACTTCAGGTGCGCTAAATTTGGCCTCTTCAATGACCTGCTTGGAAGAATCTCATTGGATGGGATTCTTGATGATAGGATTATCCAAGAAAGGTGGTTGATCTTCAAGCATCACTTCCTCCAAACCCAAGATCGATGTGTTCCTACAGCAGAAAGTGAGGAAGAAGAAGCAAGAGGCCTACATGGATGAAAAAATAACTACTGGAACTACTCAAGGAAAAGAAAGAAATGTATGAGAGGTGGAAAAAGGGCCTGGTTGCTTGGGAATAGTATAGGAACATTACCAGAGCATGCAGGGCCAAAATCAGGAAGGCCAAAGCCCTTTTGGAACTAAACTTAGCAAAGGAAGTAAAGGAAAACAAGAAGGGCTTTTTCAGGCACATCAGCAGAAAAAGGAAGATTAGGGAGAATATGAACCTGCTCATAAACACAAAGGGTGCCCTGGTGACAGAGTATGCAGAGAAAGCAGAAGTACTGAATGTCTTCTTTACCTCAGTCTTCACTGCCAGGGCTGGTCCTTGGGAAGCCCAGTCCCTGCAGGAGAGTAGAATGGTCTGGAGAACAGAAGACTTTTCCTTGGTGGATGAGGTTAGAGATCTGTTGGGCAAGCTGGACACACACAAATCTATGGGACCTGATGGGATGCACCCACAAATACTGAGGGAGCTGGCTGATGTTATTGTTAAACCACTCTCCATCTTTGAGCGATCGTGGAGGACTGGTGAGGTGCCTGAAGACTGGAGAAAGGCCAATGTCACTCCAGTCTTGAAAAAAGGCAAGAAGGAGGAGCCGGGAAACTACAGGCTGATCAGTTTCACCTCCATCCCTGGAAAGATGACGGAACAGCTCATCCTGGATGCCATCTCAATACACATGAAGGAAAAGATGGTTATCAGGGGGAGTCAACAGGGATTCACCAAGGGGAAATCCTGTTTGACCAACCTGATAGCCTTCTATGAGGGCATAACTGGCTGGCTAGATGAGGGGAGAGCCGCGAATGTCATCTACCTTGACTTCAGCAAGGCTTTTGACACTGTCTCCCTTAACATCCTCATCAGAAAGCTCAGGCAGTGTGGGCTGAATGAGTGGATGGTGAGGTGTATCAAGAACTGTCTGAATGACAGAGCCCAGAGGGTGGTCATCAACAGAGCTGAGTCAAGTTGGAGGCCTGTGGCCAGTGGAGTTCCATGTGGGTCAGTTCTTATTCAACATCTTCATCAATGACCTGGATGAGGGGACAGAGTGTACCCTCAGCAAGTTGGCTGATGACACCAAACTGGGAGGACTGGCTGATTCACCAGAAGGCTGTGATGCCATTCAGCGGTATCTCGACTGGCTTGAAACTTAGGCAGAGAGGAACCTCATGAGGTTCAATAAGGACAAGTGCAGAGTCCTGCATCTGGGGAAGAACAACCCCATGCACAGTACAGGCTGGGGATTGACCTGCTGGAGAGCAGCTCTGTGGGGAGAGAACTGGGAGTCCTGATTGATAATAAACTAAACATGAGCCAGCAATGTGCCCTTGTGGCCAAGAAGGCCAATGGCATCCTGGGATGCATCAAGAAGAGTGTGGCCAGCAGGTCAAGGTAAGTTCTGCTCCCTCTCTACTCTGCCCTGGTGAGGCCTCATCTGGAGTCGTGTGTCCAGTTCTGGGCTCCTCAGCTCAAGAGGGACAGGAAACTTCTAGAGACAGTCCAGCGCAGGGCCACCAAGATAATCAGGGGACTGGAACATCTTCCTTATGAGGAAAGACTGTGGGAACTGTGGCTGTTTAGTCTAGAGGAGACTGAGGGAGACCTCATTAATACTTACAAGTATTTAAAAGGTGCATGTCAAGACAATGGGGAAACACTTTTTTCTGTAGTGTCCAGTGATAGGACTAGAGGTAATGGACAAAAACTGGAACACAGCAAGTTCCAAATAAACATAAAGAAAAACTTCTTTCCTGTTCAGGTGAGGGAGCCCTGGCACAGGCTGCCCAGGGAGGGTGTGGAGTCTCCTGCTCTGGAGGTTTTCAAAACCTACCTGGATGTGTTCCTGAGTGACCTAATCTAGGTTAACCTGCTTGAACGGTTGGGTTGGATGATCTCTAGAGGTCCCTTCCAATGCTTACCATTCTATGATTCTATGAAATAAGGTGTTGGATAGAGGTTTCAGGAGCCTTACTTCTCTTCTTGGATGTACCAGGATTGCCCACTGTCACCTCTTCTCCCTCAGTGCCTGAGTGTGGTGCAGAACAAGATGTATTTCCCTGGAGTGTGCTTTCTTTTGAGGCTTTAATTTTCTTGCTTCTTACGCTGCAGAGGAGACAGTGATCCAGAGGATTGGTATCACATAGGGGAATCTGGCTGCTGTTGAAAAACATACAGTAGTGCAGGCAGCTTCCATGCTGATTATGAGAGAGTGTGGGAAACAGATGTAACTACATTGTGGGGAGTTCCTGGCTATTTTTCAGGTGATGCTGGCAGTCACCAGGCTCTAAGGCAATGTTCCAATGCTGTCATAAAAATAAAACCCTAGCTCTAAAGGTGAAAAATCAATGTTTCTTAGCTATGGTCTCAGATCTGCCCAGGTGTTCCCAGAGAGAGTGAGTACCTGACAGCAGATTTCTCCCTCACTATCCTCTATGGTAATGCCAAGATCCAGGTAAGGCGTCAGAGAGCAAGCATGAAGATTATCCTTATGGGAATTATGTGCTCGTATGAATAATAATCCAAACCACTTACATGGTAGTTAGCTCACAAAATCCCCTCAGAATATTATCTGCATGTTTCAGGTAAAGAAAGTGAGGCAAAGAGCTTTAGCAATTTTTAGCCTGGAGAAGATAGAGTGGGCCTTATCAATGCTTCTAAATACCTAAAGGGTGAGTGTCGAGAGGATGGGGGCAGTCTTTTTTTCTGTAGTGCCCAGCAGCAAAAGGGTAATGAGTGCAAGCTGGAACACAAAAAGTTCCACTTGAACATGAGGACAAACTTCTTTGCAGTTCAGGTGAGGGAGCCCTGGCGCAGGCTGCCCAGGGAGGTTGTGGAGTCTCCTGCTCTGCAGGTTTCCAAACCCATCTAGACATGTTTCTGTGTGACCTGATGGAAGTTAACCTGCTTTAGCAGAGGGCTGGGCTGAATGATTAGAGGTCCCTTCCAACCCCCACCATTCTGTGACTGTGTGTAATTTATCCCAGGAGCAGAGGGGGAGCAGCACTCAGATGGATTGTATGTGTGCATTCCTCTGTGCCCGCTGTTTGTCAGTGCAGTTTGTTCCCTTAAGGAGAGCAGAATCCCCTGCTAGGATTGTTTAAACTTACTTTGCAAATCTATTCCGAGTGACTACCCAAAGTAATCATTTACATGCAACCCAGTGTTGTCTCAGAAGTAATTTACTACTGATTACTTTTATAATGTGCATGGTAGTCATAGGCAATGGCACAGCTTTACATGACAATCAGCCCTACACTTTGAAGGGGAAAACCGACTGGCCCGACACAATCCAGACCCCCTCACCGGGGAGAAATGATCTGATTATTCCACAAGTCTATTGTTTGTTCTCTGCAGGAAGTTTTGATCCCCCGTTACACTCAAGGACACTCATCATTCTCGCACTCGTGGAGCAGACCACTAGGTGGAAGTGTTGTATGAGCAAGCTCAGGAGATGGCAAGCTAAGTCAGAGAGGAAAAAGGCCTGGGTTCTTGGCTTGCTTTCCCTTCAGGGACATCTATGCTAGCAGCCTGGACTCAGACTTGGTCTGTTCGTGGAAAGCGCCATTGGAGAAGGCACTCTGTCATTCTACTGGTGCATTGCTTTACGACTTGCTGTTGATTAAAATAAACAGACAAATCACAACTTAAACTGAGGTGGGTAAATGCCTCATTGAGGCAGCCTCATAATAAGGAAGCTGTTTCCAAGAAATGCTGGCAATTGCAGAGTTCCTGCTGAGCTCAGCAGTTCTGAAAAAAACCACATCAGTTCATTCAAGTGCCTTAAAAAATATAAAAACAACCAACTCAACCCCTTTGACTTTAGGGACCAGCCTGTGACAATACTGGCCTGCCACGTTGTAACTCTTTATGCCCTATTTTGCTGAAAATCAAAAATTCTGGGGAAAATGAGCTTTTGTCTGATGATCAGACAGTTTTGGCTGGAGAAGAGCTGGCATAGCAATTGGAGGAGCTGCAGAAGTGAAGTGTCTCCCTGACCCTGGGAACATGGCTTAGGTGAAGGGGGTGACCTGAGAGGGCAAAGCTGCCTTCAGTGTCAGGAGGAAGATTGATCACAAGAGGGAGGCTAAGCACTACGACTGTAGTCTGCCCATCCAGTGTGAGTGATGTGAGCTCGTCACAGGCAAAGTCGGGGACTTGCAGGCAACAGGGCAGCTTGGCTGCTCCCCTCAGACACTGAAGAATGTTGGTAAGTCTGTATCCTGTGAAGATTTCTTCCTCCAAGGTGACCCCGAGGATGTCTGTGGCTTCTTGCTTCTCTTGAAGCATGAAGGAGAGAGGCAGCAGGAGTTTCTTTGCAGCCAAAGAGGGCAGGTTTACCAGAGGAGGGAGGTGTTCCTGTGTGGGAAGCTGCTGCTTTACTTTGTTTACTCTCCCAACAGTTCCCACTTAATTAAAGTGCTCCAGCAACACTCACTCCTTGGGTGTGCAGCCTGGCTCGTTAGCTGCCTCACGTAGCGGGGTTCATGGGGCTGCCACAATTGTGTGCTCTGCAGCGGCTGCGTGAGCCAGTCAACACACCCACCGCTTCTCTTCACTGCCTGCTCAGTCTGCCTGAGCGTGATGAGCTTGTGCCTAAATGGGCTGTAAGTGTATCTCAAAAGGATAGGGGATAAATTTGTAGAACACGGCACATATCAATGTACACAGATATGGATACTGCAGTGTGATGGCTCTGTAAATCCCTCCGTGCAAACCAGCTAAGGCAGAGGGCTGAGAGCTGAGAGTTAAACGCAGGCTTTCTGGCAAGAACACTTCATTGCGCACCTGAGAGAAGGTGGTGATGATGAAAATGAGAATACCTTTTAATAGCACTCTTCTTGGAGCTATAAGGAGGAACTGTGAGTTAAAGGTACTAACAATGCAGACTCAATCATACAACCTTTAGAAGGACTTGTGCAAGTAGGAACTTCTCAGATTCCCCTGTGACAGACAGGGACAATTCCACTACATTTATTGCCTTAAGGGTTGTTGTCATTTGGGAAGTTCTATCAAGAACTACCTTTCAGGGAACTGGCTGGCCCTGTCACAGAGATGTCTCAGCCTCCCAGGCACTGAAGCTAAGCCAAGAGGTCCAGGCAGCCAGTTTTAGAAGGTTGCAGCCTCTGGTCTGCTTCACAGAGCAGATGAATTGTGCTATTTCATGCAACAGAGACATTGTGAGTTGGGATGCAACTAGTTAGCTGATGCTGACTCAGCCATGTAGCATTTTGGATTAGTGTTATTTTCCTACGTGCTCCTGTTAGTCAAAGCTGTGCAACCTTAGGTTAGTATTTTCAGTCCTTTTCTATTAGGAGACACTCATCATAACATACTAGTTTAATCCTTCCCAAAAAATTATTTGTCTCATGCCCTTACATTTTCATAGCATGTTCCTTGGTGGATCTTATAACATATTCATTACTTTTTAGGAGCCACACATAGCAGCTGAAGGGAAATTGCTGGAGGGACACTGAAGAAGTGCCTGTACCTCCTCACCATCCTCTATACTTCTCCATAGACTATCTTTTGAAGCAGACAGGTACCAGATCTACTGCTTGCAAATGGCAAAGTACCTCTTGTTTTTCCCATTTTTTATGTCTCAGGGTCTGCAGAAAGAATGTTGCTGGTGTATCAGAATTGCAATACATCGTGACTTAGTTTTATATGGTGTTGTAGTCACTGAAAAAGTGATAGCTGCTACCAGCAGTGCAGCAACTGTTGTAAGTGGGGAACAGCTTCAGAGCACAACGTAAGGCCATCAACTCTTACACCTCCTGTCTTTCCTTTGTTCTACTAAGAAGTGTCCTGTCTTGACAAATATGTCACAGTGTGAGCAGAGTTAGTGGAAGACTTGCAAATCTGAAAGCACAGATCCCTGAATCTGGCCACACTACCTCTTCAGAGAAAATGAAATGCCAGCTTCTGCAAGTTAGGGGCTGAGACCATATATTCACATGATGTATGGAAAATCCTGGAAGCTGATGGTCAGCTGGTGAGGCTCAGCCTGGGGTCAGATCACCACATCACTCAGAAGATTGGATTAACCTTGCTGGCGAGCCACTCTGTGGTGGTCTTCTGGCAAGGCTTGGCCAGGGTGGCTGAGCAACCACCAGTACTGGTCTCTCTGTGTGGCTTGGTCCTAGTGGCCAAACAAACATCCCAGGATGGTCAGAAGATCTGGATTAACCCTGCTGGCTGACCACTCTGCAGTGGTCTTCTGACCAGCAAAGTCAGAGGCCAGTGAGGCTCAGAATGTGGTCAGAAGACCACCATGTCACTCAAAAGACCCTGCTTAACGTCACTAGCCAAGCAACATGGGATGATCGGCCGGTGAGGCGAGGATGGGATGCCTGAGTGACTACCTCAGGCTATTCAGATGGCAAGTCTCAGCTGGGGTGCTGAGGGACCACTCTGAGGTGGTCTTCTCATGTGGCTTGGTCATAGTAGTCAAACGAACATCCCAGGGTGGTTAGAAGATTGAGAGTAACTTGGCCTGCCGACTATCTCAGAGTCTTCAGAAAATCACTCCTGGGTGTTAGGCCAGTGAGGCTTGGAATGGGGTCAGAAGATCCTGCTTAATCTTGCTGGCTAAGCAACATGGAGTGGCCAGCCAGAAAGACTTATCTGGGGTGCTGAGCGACCACCCTATCTTGGTTGGCCTATTAGGTTAATCCTGAGCTTCTGACCACCCGAGATGTTTGTTTGGCCACTAAGACCAAGGTACACAGGTAAATCATCCCAGAGTGGTTGCTTGGCACAATGGCTGAGCCTTGCTGGCCGTCCACTCCATGTTGCTTGGCCAGCAAGATTACGTAGGGTCTTTTGAGTGACATGACCTCTGTTCTGAGCCTGGCTGAGTGACCACCCCAGGGTGCTTGGCTGGCGAGGCTTGGAAGAGGATTAGAAGATCACATTGCTGGACAAGCAAGATAGGGTGTCTGACTGTTGAGGCCTGGCCAGGGTGGCCAAAATTCATGTGTTGAGTTTGCTTTTTCTGCTTTCCAAAAGTGAATTCCCTTCTTTTATGAAACAGCAAGATTAATACTTAGCACTTGCTAACCACTTCACATGTTTAGTGTGCTATACAAATATTAACTAATGAATCTCATCATGACATAATTAAGTCTTATTTTACAGTGATTGAATGTTATCTTACACTTTGTACAATATTGTAATTACAAAGATAGGAAAAAAAAAGCCAAATAAATTAAACGATAGAACTAAGAGTGAGAACGATTGACAGTTTTACGGTTTCTTTTTTTTTCCCCCCCTTCCGTATATCAAAGATGACTGGAGAATCCAGTACAATATTCTGAAGGCCAGGACTTGTGAGCAAATGAGTTCTGAAGATGAACAGATCCAAACAGTATTTTCAGTGCTCATCGTTTTCCATGTGCCTGAGACATAAACACCAGTTTAAGTCCAGCCTTGTTCTCCCATTGCTTTCTGAAGAAGCCAAAGCTAAATGCCAACAGCAAAGAGTACTCTTTCCTTTGACCTTGTCCTCTGAGGATAGGGATTTGCTAAGAGCACAGATCCATCCCAGCATACAGCCTCCTTGGCTTCCTGTTCAAAAGTCTATGCACTCGGCACCCCCTCACCCTCCATCCAGGACCTACCATGGGCTGTGCACCTCCTGAGGACTTGATCCTGTGGCTCCTTCACTCCTTGGTCTAATAGCAGCCCAAGGAAAGGGTAAGCAGAACACTCAGATGACCCAGTGCTGTGTGTGCCCACCCATGTGAGATGGCTGTAGCAACATGTGTTTGCTAACACACTGCTCCCCAAGCTGAGGCAATGAGCAAGTTGTGAGAGAGGGAGCAAGGACAGTGCATGAGAGGAAAGAAAGGACTGTTACTGTAACACAGAATCACCCTCCTACAGCCTCCTTCATGTTACGTGCTGTCATAAAGAGAACAACGTTTGAGTCCAAGGGATTATTCATAGGAAACTGCTTTCCAAAGGGAATGCCTTCCTCCCTTATCTCTCCTGCTTTGTTTGCCAGGGATAAAGCTCTTCTGAAGCTCCCCTCAGAACACAAGGATTGTTCTGTTGGCACAGAGCAGGTGGGGCCAAATTGCTGTTACCAGGGCAGAATGTTTGCTCTGAGGTGCCCAGCGTTTTAAATGTGGGGTTGGGCTGCAAACTTATTTCACCAGGGAGGTAAAACTGGGGGCTCCTTGCAAACAAAGCAGTCCCATGAGGCCAGCAAGGACAGGACATGAGGAAGGGAGTACCTGGCTCCAGATCACCACTTGGATAGCCAGAAAGATGCTCTGCCATCCTCCGAATATCTAGTGCTCCAGGAGAGCCAGGAGATTTTGGGATGCTATGGGATGGTGTGATTTCTATTTGGCAGAACTATTAGTGACCCAGGAGTCTGTGTTGGCAGCTGTTCTGTGGTGGGCAAAAAGATACGGCAGCAAAGTAGGCATGTGGTAGGCAACATTAACCACAAAAGTGAAAGGCCACGGGCACTCATAGAAAGGCAGTAAGACTAATTTGGTATATGACAGGAATGTTGTTAGAGGCTAAGTGCCAGGATGGGAAGATCAAGAGGATGCTGAGGGTGATCCGACAAGAAAAGAAGCAACTAAGTGGTGAGGAAACGACCCAAAAATTTACTCATGCAAATCCGGTCTAAGATTTCAGTGAGAAACAAGCAACAAGTAGCAAATCAGGGGAAGCAGGCAGAGAAGTGTTGGGTGGCTTTCTGCTTCATGGGGGGCCTGCCCTCCTTTGCAGGGTGTGTAGACAGCTGTGGTGGGCATGGTCAGCCTTGGTCTCTGAGGCATTCCAAGCATGGCTGGCCCAGGTAGCAGCAGCCTGTGCCAGTGGATCTGGTCCAAAATACGGAAGCTGCACTCCAGCCTCACCTCTGGAGAAGCAGAGTGCAAGTAGCAGAATAAGGAGCTTATGCTAATGCAGATGCAACACTTTTAGAGCACATCAAGCTCCCCATTCAGGGCTTGGGTATCCCCATGTGCCTTAAGTTTGGTTAGGTTTCCCACTGTGCTAATGAGGTGGCGATGCTCCTGGAAGGTGTAGAAAGGGATGAAGGTGCTTACGGTACTATCTAAGATGCCAGATCAGAATTTGTCTTCCTCTATCTAGAACAAAGTCCATAAAATGCTCTACATTTTAGCATGCTTCTTCTGCACTGGATGAATGCTGGAAAAGCTTTTGCTGTCTCTGGCAGTTTATTTATTTATTTATTTGTAAAGACATTTAACCATTAACATCTGAATTATATCAATTAATATCTGAGTTGGCTTTTGTGTGACCTGCAAGCCTCTCCCACCTTCTGCAGGGCTAGAGTTCCTCCCATTGCTTTATAGAAGGTGGTGTGATCAGAAGGTGACAGCAGAGAAGAAACCACCTGAGGCTGCCAGAGAGAGCAGCTGCAGTCTGTGCCCTCTGAGTTCAGATGGATCCTTAACCTGGCTTTTTGAAACAGATTATCGGTGTAAATAATAAAATATCTTGATGTGGGTAAGTGACTGCTGGGTTGATCCATCAGGCAAAGTGTGGGTACCCCATGGGAATACAGCACTCCTGAAAAATGTGGCTGGTTACACGGGAGAGTTTGAAAGGCTGGATCACACTCAGAGTCACCCATACCTCTCTTGAACTGATGATAGTCAAAGATAAGGATGAAGAGCAAAGTGCTGCTCTTCCCTGGAGGGCTGGTGGTGGCTAGCAATCCACTAGAACAGCTTCTATGGGCCCCTTCTCATTTCTCAGGCTTCACTTTCTAAATGACTGGCTTAAAATTGGCGAAGGGAGCTTTAAGCAACTTTGATTTCATTCATGGTCTCTCAGGAGGGTTAAATGGATCCCATGATGCCACCACAGCTACCAACTGCCTGGTTACCCTTTCCCCTTTGCAGAGAGGCTGCCTCTACCCCTCAATGTTGCATCTTCTAGTCTGTGTCCATGCCAGTGATCCTGCTAGTGATGTAAGAGGACTACCTTGTAGGGACTGTCACCATGACTCATGGTCTGCATGCTTCTCAGCTGGAGGCCAGCAGACAGCCTGTAGGCAAGGTCCAGCTAGCCAGGAGGCATCTAAAACTGCAAAGTCTCTTTCTGCCAGTTTTTCAGCCCCATTGGACCACAGTGCTGTAACTGGGAAAGCATCCCTCTCTTCTGGACCAAGCTGCCAGTGCTGCTCTGATGGTTGTCCCTACAGCTTGCAGGGCTGACCAGGATTGCCACATTATTTCTGGGCTGTGCTTCTGCCACTGTGTCTGCCTTGTCAGACACGTCAGTCATTGTTACTGGCACATAATGGGTGAGGGGATGCCACCAGGGCATTTCTACTCCTGCTTCCCCTGGAGTGGTGGACAAGCAAGGTGCAAACCCTGTGGAAGGAGATTTTCTTCAGGAGAGGTGCACTGGGAATGTTTAGTGCCACATTGAGTGCCGTAGTGAAAGCTACTGACCACATTGTTCACTCAAACTGTCCAACTGGGCTCCAACTGGGAGCCACTGAGAAAAAAGCTGAAGGCACTTGGCTCCATAGCAGGACTTTAGCTCGCATCACTGCCTTGACAGGCCAGACAAGGGTAAGTCTGTGCCAGCCCACAGAAAGAGATCTCTGCTGAGCCCTTCCCACACATAGAGTGGGTGCTATGCTGCTCTGATTGCTAGCTCTGATCTCCTGCTCATCCAGATACCTCACATGTGCCTCCAGGCCCTCTGTTAACATCTTTGTATGGCTTCCTATAAACCCATGCTGTTGCATGGTGTGGCAGGGAGGGTGTCTGAGCTCTGGCATCCTCCAGCTATGTGTGGAACTGTGCTTGCAGCCTGTGTTTGAGCAATTAACCTGCATGCAACAGTGAACTGGAACTGGTCTTCCAGATGTAATGCAGATACAGCTGGAGCATCAGCTGGACAAGTAGTCTGTGTTGAAGACAGAAAATATATGTCATGAGCTTGCTGCATTTAAGATGATTTGAGTCCATCTCTAATGCTGCTGGAAAAGCACAGCCATTCATGCCAGTCCCTTGTCAGCAGGTAAGTTTCTGTTGCCCTGAGATGACGGGGAAGTAATGATTGTAGAGAGAAGAGATACCGCTCAAGTCTGCAAGCACAGCAACATGGAGAGGGAAGCTATGTCCTTTCTCTCACTTAGGATCTCCCTGGGTCCCCCTTTCCTCCCCCCCAAAAAGCTCTGCATGATTATGAAACTGTGACAGCAGACAAAAACCTTCTGACTGAGGCAGAGAAGCATAGTGGGCAGCCACATACTATCAGTCAGTCCCTGGTAAATTTTCCGTGGTGAAAGTTTGTGTTTATCAAATATCAAAACAAGCCCTTTGTGAGGTGCAAGGGGTTGATCAGCTGGGGTAAGGCTGGCATTGTTTCCTCACTCGGGATCATTCTGTAATGCCTAATGAAAGACATGATAGTAGCTCCGGCGTGGATTAGCTGCAACCCTTCTGTTAACCTGTGCTATCCCACTGAGATGATACTGCAATAAATAATCAAGCACATCAGTGCATAAACATGCTGCCTGCACTCTCCTCAGGTCTTATTCTGGCAAAATGATCATTGTGTATTCCACACCAGGCTAATCATGGGGAGGAAATTTGCTGCGGACTGGAATCTCATCAAAGCAAACAACAGCAATCTCGATGAATAGCACCGACCCAAGTGTCTGCTTTAATCACTCACTCATGTGTTTCCTTCAGTAAAATAAAAGAAAACACAACACATGTAAACTTGATCACTCTTAAATGAACAGTTTAATCCTGGCATGGCTGCTGCTTGTCTACAGAAGGAAAGAGATTGTCTTTATAGACGGTCGTCCAGATGCTGCGGCACTGAGGCGTGTGTTGCATGGTAGAGGGTGCTAAGATAATAAGCAAGGGAGGGGAGTGATGATAGGTAAAAATCTGCTGCATAGGAGCTAAAAAAAGCCATAATGTAAGTAAGATGGACTGGACAAGTGCTTTGAAAATCAGGGAGCGTGTTACCGCTGCCTCAGTGGACAAGCTCAATGGCTGGTAGCAATTGCAGGCCTGGGTAATGTTGAGGGGTCATCAACCTTTTCCTTCTGGAAGAAACAATTAAGGCTGTTAGGCTGAGAGCTATTTAGAGACAAGAGAAGCTGCTGCCCAAGGCAATTTACCAGATATGAGTTAGCTCCTAAGGTCAAAGATAGGCTGCATGAAAAGTACTTCTTTAGTCTAGCTAGACTTTGAAACCTGCTCCTTCTACTGTTGTTGTGAATTGGAGGATTTCTCCTGAAACAGAAGTTATTTTTTTTTTTTCCCATGGAGCTTTAGTTATATTACATGGACTTACAGTGGTGTTGTACTTCAGCTCATTTCGGGATTAAATGCACAAATCCATTCCATTGCCCTCTCTGCCCCTTGCAGCAGAAATCCAGAGTGTCTCCATTTTATGCGAGGGGAAGCTGGACTTTTTCTTTCAGCAGTCTGTAATTATCCTATACATTATTTCATTTGCTATTTTGTCCCACTTAACTGTCCTTCCTCACTTTACACAACCCTGTAAATTATTTGGCTTGATTCAGGATTGTGTTAATAGATTTATTCCAAGGCATTGGCATTGACTCCAACAGTATAATACCTGATTTATGTCCTGTGTGAGATCAGGACCAAGCATGCCACCTCTAACCCTAAATCATTTTCTCACTTTCATATTGTAATATTGATCTGTCCATTTCAAAGTAGTCCAAGCATTCATCTTGTTATCAGATTCTCACAGGGAGCACAAGGCTATGTTCAGTCAATGATTTCTCAATAAATACTCTATTTTTAAACAAACAAACAAAAAAATCAACCCCAAAGCAGACAAACAAAAAGAGTTAATCCTTAGATTTGACTGCTTAACGAAGCTAATAAACTGTAAAACAGAGTGGAGCAAGGAGGCTAGATTTCACTATATTCATGTTGGTTTTAATTAGTGATCTACCCTGGGATAAAGCCCCTGAACTCAGCAGAGCTTGCTGCTAAATAAGATGTTATTGAGCAATAAAGAGGCCTGACTTCTCACCATGAAACTCTCAGTGCAGAAAAGCATATGTGTCCCTTGGTTGCTTGTATTACAGAATGAGGAATGTGGATTCAGGGAGAGCGAGTGGTATGTTGGTGTATCTGAAGGAATACTATCCTTTTAAGCCTGGATCCCTCAGGATCCCACTAGCTTCAAAGATCATTAGTCCAGGGCTAAGAAATTTGAGCATCCTAGAATCTCTTTCCAAGTAGCTGAAGCAGCCTGGTGCAGGGTGCATGAGAGTCATGTTAAAGGCAGCTGGCTGGAAGGAAGTTGCCAAATGGGTAAGCAGAGACACCTCACATAATGCATCCAGAGAAGCTTACCACTGGTTTTGTGGGGGATTCAGATTTCTCCTCCTAGCTGGTGCTCAGCATCACTTGCACTATTGGGCAATTTGCACTGAAGCATGGGAATGCAGCATCTATCACCCAACTGTACCATGATTGATGCAGCAACGCCTAGTACACGGCAGGTTTAATGTGCTGGTAGCTTCTCTCTGCTCCTCGCTTTTGGCTTTTCTTGTGGATTTGACCATGCATTATTTCATCTCAGCCACACCTCATTAATTTTTTAAAATGTTAATCTGTGCAGGTCTAGTAGTCTTCGTACCAGGTAGTGAATTGGCTTGTTTATTGCCAAAACTTGGGAGAAGGAAGAAGTATTAGTAAAAATATTTTCAAGGAAACATGGTTTTAGCAGGGTTGAACAGAGAGGCTATACTTAGTAGGAAACTAAACAGTGCCCAGGAACCCTCCTGGACGTGAAAATATTATTGGCTATCCTGTTAGAGGCTTCTCAGACACACTGCTGGCCTGTGTTGGCTCATGTTTGCCTATGGTATTGCTAGGCATGTTTGGGGACTGGACCATTTCACAGACCATTCCCTGGAGGAAGTTCCTCTATTCAATGCTTTGAATACAGGCGGCGCATTGGGCGGCTGCAGTATGCGCCATGGCACTTGGCATAGGGACATTCCCAAACCCTGATTTGCTAGCATAGCCATGTCCAGCGACTCCTTCACTCTACTGGTCGTTCTGTCTCCCTTCTCTTTGAACCATTGCAAGAAGGCACCCTGTTTGTGGAAAGTCTCACTCCAGCCCTGAAAAAAGAGCAGCTTGTTTCCAACACACCAGTTATCCCTGAAGACATGGCTTGCTGTAGTTAGATCGTGCACTGACACTGAGCTTACCTGGGCTCAAACACCATGAGAATTGACCTGAACACCAGCATCAGAGAAAGGTTAATACTGGGTTGAAGAGAAACAGCAAGAAGAGTCTAGACAGCTGGTGCATGATCATTATTCTGGGGATAAGGTATCGATACTAGAAAGAGGTCCTACAAGATCTTCATTAACATCCTGACCTCATGGACACTAAATCCCATTCAGAAGGCAGCATCTGTTGCCTTTATGTGAGCAGGCAATGCTGTGGTGTTTCCAAGGGGAGAATGCATCAGATGGTAATGGACTATGTGATCTGTCTTCCTTAAGTGATGCAACAGGCTGGGAAGAGTGTTAAGAAGCAAATCTTAACTGTGCTGAAAGATTGTTATTGCACACCAAGGCACTGCAACTTACGTCTTCTCAGATACTTCATGCTTGTACTTCCTGAACTGACAGTTCTATTCTACCCGTGTCACTGTTGAAATGTGCAACCTCTTGACACCATGCTGGTAGCACCTAGACAGATGATAGATGTACAAGCCTAACCCTGGCCTGCTGGCCCTACACAGACCTTTGAGCATAAAGAAACAGTTATTCATCATCTCTCATCTCAGGAACACAAGAAATCTGCTAGAGCAGGAAAGAAATGTGCAGAAAGAAAAGCAGTTTTTATAAGTATGAAAACTGATGACATTTTTGGCAGGGGGGGTGTCTACATTTCATCAAAGTTCCTGTGCTACTCATAGGCAAGAATTCAGTATCTTATTCAGTATATTATTCTTTTGGCTTAAATTAAGTATTTAGTGAGACCATAGTCAGAGTCAGGCAACATGAAGCACTAACCGCTGGTAAGTATGTACCATTTAAATGATCTGCCTATGGCCAAGTATCTCCTAGCCATCAATTTACATTCATCCCAGAGCTTTCGGCTCCACCCTAAGCTCTGAGATGGCCTCTGAGATCAGTCTCAGCAAGTCATTTAGCAAGGGATGCATCACATCTGCTTCTCAATGAAGAAAGCTGTGTGAAGAGAGAGGCCTTCTGTGCATCAGCCTCTATGTGTCAACACACGCAACTTGTCAAGGTATCATGCAAACCTCAGAGCCAAAGCCTGCCCAGAAATGCAGGGGTTGTCATTTCCATTGCTTCAGTCTGAGCGAGGCCGATCTCATGCTGCATTACATTTTTACGTGCTGCAGATGTAATTTTAAGTACCTCTATCATTTGCTTTGTGCTGTGTGCTATGCAGGTGGTGGGGAGCAGGTTATTTTTTTGCTGGCAGTTTTGAGAATGCCGTGGTTACAACAGTGCTGCCATTTGAGTAGCACCTAGTGAATAGGGTACAATATACAATCAAATAGCCTTAGCAATCCCTTTTCATTAGTGGGAGTAAATGCTTGGCACTGCATCAATCTTCTTCTCCCTCTCCTCTTCCTCTAGGAGTGCCAAGTCATTTTAAAGACATATTAAATTGCCAGAAGACTCCCAAACAAAGCCAGTCAGCCTGCTGCTCGTTTGGATAAAGTTAATTACAGCGAAGATTAAAATCTGCGGTGCTTGATTGCTGTTGTTGAGACTTACAGAATCACATTATCCCCCGGGAGCTGCTTGCCAGCTCTCCCTCCCTCTTCCTGTGCGCGTGCCTTTTCTTTGTTGTTCCTCATAATTGTTTTGTCACCTTCCTTGTGGTCTGTCTGGCAAGGCCACCCAGGACCAGAGGCTGAGCTGCTCAGGGTGTGATGTCCTACTACTGCCTTGTGTTGCTGGCGAGAGTGGCATGGAGATGCTTAGACCTTATCACCATTGGCATTGTGTCTTGGCCTGGCTACTGCTTTGGATTAAGACAGAGGGATATTTTAACCAAAGAGAATATTTCCTAGGACTGATGGTGGTGCATGTAAATAGAAGGAAGGGCAGCCTGCATAGCCATCTAGTGCTGCTTATGGGGTCCTCCTAAGTGTGTGGCTTCTGACCAGCCATGACTGCTCTTGAAGAGCCGTGTAGCTATAGCATCACAGAATTACAGAATGACAGGGGTTGGAAGGGACCTCTAGAGATCATTCAGTTCAACTCCCTGCTAAAGCAAGTTCACCTTCATCAGATCACACAGGAATGTGTCCAGGTGGGTTTGGAAACCTCCAGAGCAGGAGACTCCACACCCTCCCTGGGCAGCCTGGGCCAGGGCTCCCTCACCTGAACAACAAAGCAGTTTCCCCTTGTGTTCAAGTGGAACTTTTTGTGTTCCAATTTAAATGTATTACCCTTAGTCCTGCTGCTGGACACTACAGAAAAAAGTGTCATCTCATACTCTTGACATCCACCCTGTAGGTACTTAAAAGTGTTGATAAGGTCCCCCCTCAGTCTTCTCTTTTCTAGGCTAAACAGTCCCTATCCTTGTAGCCTTTCCTCATAAGAAAGATGTTCCTGCCCCCTGATTATCTTGGTGTGCTGCAGAGTTTAGGGTATTTCTTGTCCTTTTTTTGCTTATTATGGTACTTAACATCCCCACTTCCCCAGATGAGGTTTCAGTTCATAAGGACAAAATCAATACCAAAAATAACAGGGGAAGTGCTCGGAGAAGAGGAGAGAGAAGAAGCTTGCCCTGTGCTGACATGGAGTCCTCAGTGTTTTCCTAGACTGCTGTGGTCAATGTCCTTTGCATCAGGGTGCTTTTAGAGATGACTGGTGTGAAAGGTGTCAGAAAAGTGAAAGCGGTAAAGCACTGCAGAGAGAGATGAAGTGCTGTACGGAACCTTAATAATGTCCAGATAGGCCACAGAAAGTAAATTCCATCTGTTTTAAAAGAAAAAAAATAATTCAATACCTTCAGAAAAGATCACAAAAAGATGGATGTTTATCTAGTGGAGAATATTAGAACAGTCACAAATGCATTTTGGCTTAGTTGGGTAAAAAGGAATTAATGTCTGGTTTTGACTGAATAGCAAGAATATTAGATTAAAAAAAATACACAAAGCATTCCAAACATCTGGACTAGTTTTCTGGAAAATTAATAACTGGACACATCCCTTGAAAGCCCTGAGCAGTGTTGGATGGCTTAGGAGCTTATGGGATTTGACATCCCACCTATGGAGTGTGGGATACTTGGTCATATGGAGAAAATATGAATCAGTATGCTAGAACATGTATAACATATCTGATGGTTTTACATATTCTGGGGAAGTTAATATAAAGAACAGGCTTAATACAGTCATTGCCCAGAAGTGCTGTTCTTCTTACTTAATAATATTGCATTAAGCTTCCATGCACAGATCAGCTGCCTGCAAGCTCTTTATCTCTGCATTTTCCTCAGACATATTTAAACTCTGACTCTTATGAGGTGGCTCCATGACATGAAGACAAAGTCTGTGCCTCGGTGTGCATGTGTATGAGAGTAGGGATGCTCAGGGGCCAGTCAGCAAGGAGGAGAGAAGGAAAAACAATACTAAATGCAGAATCAGTTTGATGCTGCCTAAAGCCATGATTGTTCTTTGATGGATAAGAACACATCAGGGGATATGGAGTATTTATTTGGCATGTATCTCCAACCAGTAGATAAAGGATGAACTCCTCAGAATCACTGTATTGCAGGTTTTCAAAGGGAAAAAGCAATGTCTGGAAGTGCAGGGAAAAGAGAGCAATGCAAGATTTCTTTAAAGGGAACTTAAAGAAGCCAGCATGAAAGCAAGTACTTAGACTAAAAGCAGTTTCCTCTGCCAACTGGTTTGCTCTTTTCTCCTTGAAATTCCATTCAGAGACTTAAAAGTTGCCATTGATATTTCTCAGGACATCTCCACTCCCTCTCTCTCCTGCCCTGGCCCTCCCTTGTGCATTAGGACGTGTAAGCATTAAACTGTCACAGAAAAATAGCACCTTGAGCAGTTTTCAGGCACTTGAGGTGCTGTATCCTGACATAGTGACTTCAAACTGTGTGTACTGAGGGTGGAAGCAACAAGGCAGTGATAAAAAGCATTGGAATGGGGAATGATTGCTGACTCTGAAATAATTTTGTGCGTGCAGTGACAGAGGTTAACAGGGGGAAACGCTGCATGGTCTTGGCTGAGTGGTCACTCCAGGCTTCCTTGAGGAGGATGTTTTTGCTATATCTGTCTGTTTGTCCTTGTTATTGGTATTTGGCTTCAAGCATCTAATTGTATAGAGACTCATACACTGCTTTAACTACAATTCATCCTGGAGTAAAGCCTCTGAACCTCTGCCTTGGCTGCTTTATTCCTTTCTCTCAGAAAACATCTCACTGGGTTCACACTCTGAGTGGACTAAAACTGAGCAATTATCCAAATCACCAAGCCCTTCTGAGAGACAGAGTGTCCACTGAGGCCAGCATCCTGGCTAGCACAGTTACCTTTCTCCTGCTCTGCTGGGGATGATCCCTGTGTCTTCTCACAGAAACCACGTAGACTCTCCCTCATCTTCTCCAGGTAGGATAACCCACAGAGGCAGCAATGTGTTGGGCTTTTGGTAAGCCTGGACTCAAGAGTCCTGGGTACCTCTAAAGCTTCCACTTCATTTCAGGTGTGGCCTTAGAGGCTTGAAAATCATCCCAGCCTTATAAAATGGGGGACTCAAAAGGCACTGTTCCCAGCCAATGAAGCTGGCTTGTAAATGAGAGCCTTTCACTTTGTGCTTCCTCTCTCCCCATGCTAGAAGTGAGGATGATAATAAAATGTGAACATCAAACCTTGTTTTGTGGAGTTCTTTGATCCACAGATGGAAGGTTATATAAATGCAAAGCGCTATCATTATTTATAAGGAACACACAGTCTACAGTTCCCTGCAATCTGGCGCTGTGGAAATAAACAGGAAGGCACAAATTTAGCATGATGACTTCACTCTGGGTCTAATAAGATGTAAAGGCAGGCTGGGAAGACGTGACTTTGTTCGAACACATGATGCTGTTTTACCGGTAATTGGCACGTACAGGAATAATTATGAAAAAAAAACTAATGAAAAAAGAGTCTGATGTGCTGGATTCACAGGTGATGAAAACTGATCTGACCCCTTTTAACACAGCAATCTCTGGAAGTTTGCATCAGTTTAATTTCCCTTATCATCAAAACCTTACATTCAAAGAAATGTATGTTTGAGAAGCTGACTGCTTTCCTTCCTGGTATAAATTAACGTAGCTAAAATGTCTCCCTTAAACCAACCCTGACTTATAAGTGTTGAGTATTTTGTGCAGTTGCAGTGGGAATGCACTTTAAACTGATAACAGCCTGATAGCTTTAGAAACTGAAATCCAGGAGTTATGCTTAAGAGGAACAGGTGGGAAGGCAGCTGCTCCTCTTCTGCTAAAAATGAAAGATCAAATCCCCTCACTTCTGCCTGGCTTTAGGGAGCAGCTCTCCTCCTTCTGTCTGGTTGGTGCTGTGGGATCCCTTTTTTTACCTGTTTTGACCTTGCTTTTGTTGCCAGGGAGAAGACACAGTACAGGAAGGGAAACACAAGCTCTCTGGGACTGTGGCTCAGCTCCTCCCTGGGGAGATCCCAAGCTAGTGGAGGAAGGGGAGCTCACCAAAGGCTTGCTCACCTCTTGATTCTCTAGGAACTTGGATGCATCTGAGCTTTCTTGTACCTGGAGATTGGTAATTCAGAGTGCAAACTGAGGAGTGAAGATAGTGGGTCTCCTTGCTACCTTTGCCTTGGCTACCATGAGACTCCTTTCATGCATCAGGGAAGACACTGCTCCCTGTGATGCTCTGCAGCCCACCCATTCACTGGTCCAGACAGAACTGCTCCCAGGAGCGCAACCCAGACCTCTTAAATCCCCTGCCCCAGGAAGGCACTGTCTGAGGGCTCCCTCTCCTTCCAGCACTCTTCCTAAGCCCCAAATGAGATTAAAACTTGACCTTGCTTGCTCAGCACTGCTGGGTGGTAGGGAGCTACGTGGGCTGGGTTTGGAGCTGCAGGTGGTGTTTGGTGGCTGCTGTGAGCTGACCTGGTTATGGGGCTGTTTTACAGTGTGAGCACACTGAGCTTGTGTTCAGATCTGGCACTGCCCAGAGAGGTGAGATAACACAGAGGCAGGAGCACTCGTGGCACTGCAGTGTTCTGGCATTCAGCTCCAGCCCCCTGCCACAGAACCCACACATGGATTTTAGGTAGCAGGTCAAAGTACAGGAGCTAAGAGGCCACAGAATAAGGGCTTGGTTTTCAAGGCATTTTCGCTCAGAATTGGAAGACAGGTGAAGACCCTGAAGGGGTAAGAGAGACTGGCTTAGGTTTACTGATTATGCAGGTGGGCAAAGGGCTGTTTTGTGATTTTAAAATCTTATTCCCTCCTGCTGAGCTCTGTTTGCTCTCTGGCAAAGCCCTGCTGCCTGTAGGTTTTTCTAAGCAGCTGCATTCCCCTCTCCTGGCAAGAGGAGTTGGGGCCAGGCTGCCAGCAATGTTCACCTCTGCCTCTCCAGAGGTTCTAGGTGGAGCTCAGCCTGAAAGAAGGAGGTGCCCTTCCCTCGCCTCATCCACTTCTCCAAACAGAGGTGCAGGAATGAGTTTTCATCCTGGCCTCCCACAGGCAGGAGAAAGAGCAGGAAGTTTAGCAAAACCTGCTGAACTCCCTGCTGTTATCAACACAGGGTACACTAAGATAGAGGATGTGTCCAGAGATGGACCAAACATCATATTTGCTCCAGGAATGGCACAGATACAGAATGAGATATTTCCCAGACCCTGAGAAGCACTGAATTTCAGGGTGTTGAAGGACTTCTCACCAGTTCCATATATCTTCTGGGTATATACTCTGCCCAGCCATATAGGGGATATGAAGTGGTATGCTTGATTAATACTTCTGGACTATGCTGAAGCTAGATGGGTACTATAGGTTTTGTGGAGAGTTCCTCTTGTCTTTCATGGGAGTATATGTTCTTTGGATTTTGTGTTGTGCTCTGGAGGAATGAATCAGTCATATTTCTAGAGAAGAGATACCGTGCCAAGTGCTTTGATGCACAGTGTTTTGGGGATAAATTATGTGAAAAGAAAACCTTGTCTGAACTTTTCGTGCTCAGTCTTTCTCCCTCTGTGTCACCTGTTCAATGAATAAGTACTAATACTTGTTCTGAATATGGGACTAGCTGCTAGCATTCCTCAGAGTCTCTTACACATGATGTGCTTTGTATTGTACATCTTCTGTATTTCCTGTGAAGGTGTTCTTGCTTCTTATAGCCCTTTAGATAGACAGATATACCAAATAATTTCAGAGAAACATGAGCTCTGTCATCTTATGGTCTTCTGGATGGCTTCCAAAGTCACTGCTGTTCACAGACATTGCTCTGGTTAATTTTTCTGCTTCCCTTGGCAGTGAATGGTGCCACAGTGCTTGGGCCGGGAAAGGACATTGCTAGCTACAGCAGCCTAGGGATGTCTCCATGTGCAACAAAGTCTGGCAAAAGGTCCTCTTGCATCTAGAGCTGGATGTCTGCAGTGGCAAAAACCAGGGCAGGCTGCTGACTGCCTGCTATGAGTGTGTTAGAACCTGGTCTCTACCTATTATATGTTGGCTCCTGTGTGCATAATCCCAAGTTTCCAGTTCAGTGTTCTCAGCCATATGCTTCTTCAAAAGGAGAGGATGTATAATTCAGTGGGCAAAATCACAAATATCACTGCTGTTCCATGAAAGCTGTGATGTGACTGCAAAGCATGTGCAAAGTGAGTATCACAGCCCTTTTCTGCTGTTATGTTTGTGTTTGTTGTTCAGCTGGACTGAAACCTGGGAGCGTTGTCAAGCAGAGGAGGGTAGAGATGTCACAGAAGTGACTGCCATACCTCACTGGGCCTCAGCTTGTGGAGAAGCTCCTGTATGAAGTGGTATCCAGCATGCATTTCCCTGTTTCGCTTTACCAAGAAGCAGCAAGCTGAAATGAGCAGTATCTGCAGCCTGAATCCATTGCTCATTGCTAGTAAGTGGGCCCAGCAATAGAGAGGACTGGGAAAAATTGCAATGCATCTCCATGTCCTTTGGCATACACAACAGTTGAATACGCAGCAGTGTAAATAAATCCATGGAACAGCTTTTGTATTATTGCTCTTACACCTGGGCAAACCACTTCATCATATGCAAAGGGCAGGTTTGTAGACACATGGCATCAGCTGTAGCACCTTGCACCAGGGCTAGCTAATCCAAGATGCCACATGCTCCTGAAATATGTTCTTGGCAGTTTCTCCTGGAGTTGAAGAATTTTAACAAGCCATTTCTGCAGTGCAATGATAACTGGAAGGTTGCTAGTACTGGCACAATCAGAAGAGGGATGCATTTTACTGCTGCTACGTGACGCTGCCTTCACCATGGAGGCTAAATCCCAGTCCTGGTGAAGTCAGTGGCTTTACTGTAATTGCCTGTGGTGTCTTTACAGAGGAGGAATGACTCTTTTCCTCTGTTGGGAGGTTGCACCTTTGTTTTGAGGTGGTGTGGACAGGGAAGCATGGCAGCATGCCAACACCTGATGGGGATTACAGCAGCACATTTGTGTCAGGCAGGACCAGCGTCACCTTCTCCAGCTTCACAGACATCTTTGGTGGAGATTTTCAGTCTAAGTCACTTTCAACCGCTACTACTACTGAAAGCCTCTTGGTCAAGCAACCATGCTCCTTCCTCTCCTTACAAACCTTCCTTTCCACCTTTGAGATCCCTCTTTGTTGACTACATCTTTCCAACCTGTTTCAGTTAGCCACTTATCTCCCCACAGTTAAGCTAAGCTAAACATATGCTCTTTTATTTTTCCTTTGTAAATCAACTCATCTGTCCCTTTCATCATGTTTTACTGCTCTCCTCTGAACTCTGTTCACTTTGGACATGTGTTTCTGGTTGTTAAATGCTAAAATTAGAATAAAATTCCCCTGCTCTGGGTGTTGCCTGGCTAGGAAGGGCTATTATTACTTGCTGCAGCACCTCAGGGACAGAAGGAAAGTGACCTATTGCTGCAGGAGCTGTGAACAGCTACCTTCTTCCTCCTGGGCTAGCCAGTGCTCTCATCCTAAGAGATCTTTTACCAGCTCTCATCCTTAGAGGTCTTCTTTCACCACATGGACTGCCTTGGACAGAGCAAATCTGTCTTGCCCACTGCCACCTCTCAAGGTTGTCACCACGACTTGTCCCAGCATTAGTATTCAGCCCCAAGCTAGTGAGGGAGGCTGGAGGAGGATAGGACAAGCCTGCCTTTGCTGGCTTTGCAACAGCCACAGCCTGCCTGCAGAGGCGAAGTTCTTCCAGCTTTTTGTCATGTCATATTTCATGGCCTGCTTGCATATGAATTTATTATCTATCACTGCCAAACCTCCATCAGTTTTACTGTTTTCTGATTTTTCTTCTATGTCTTTGCATATATATGCAGGTCATTTTCTCTTGTTTTGTTTTTTTCCTTGTTTTTTTAATTTCCCTTGCATTTTTCACCTGAGAGGGAACAAATTTCATTTTCATTCCAGATCAGTCTCTCCATGTCTGCAGGTCTGTCTTCTCTCTCCTGTCTTTCTACTACTTCTAGCAGCTGTGACTTCAGCACCTAAAGGGCAGAAACATAAATAAGCAAGAGAGAATACCCAGGACAGCAGTAAAGCATGGCCAAAGTAATAAAGCTAAAAGGTTGGCTTAGTTGCATACTGGTCAGCACTAGCACGGTGTGCAGCTTTGGCTTCTGAGTTACCATGATGGTCTTCTGCTGATGTAATTGTAATGATGTCTCTTTCTGTGGGGCTGCTCAGCTGTAGCTTGTCTGCTTAAGCTCTGTGAAATGTTTTTCTTCATAAAATAGATGTTTGTAGTTAAATGCTGTTGTGAGAGGACATACAAATTTTACAAGGTCAGACCTTCAGCTGCACAGATTGAACCATATCTTCAGAAAAATCCAGCTACAGAAGCTGGAGATGCTGGGCAGCTGTTTGAAAGATTAGTTTTCTGACTAAATGCATCTGTTGCTGGTGTTTTGACAGCTTTCAAAATAAGATAGCATTTGCAAATATCCATACCTATTAGTCCAAAAGCTTTATGGGTAGCTGTTTCTCAAGGAAATATTCCCTACAGGTTATGGCTGCAAATAATTGCTGATTTGTGCAACTCACGCCCCTGATAAAAAGTGATGGGTAGATGGGGCTCCTTTAGATCTTTCTCCCTAGTAATTTGAAACAATTAATTTTGTAGTCCCAATGATTGTTCCTGAGCCTTCTGCTAAGCTTCCAAACTCACATTCCAGCTGCATTCCTGCTAAAACCAGCAGTCACTCAGCTGCCCTCCACCTCAGTGCCTCTTGAGCCCAAGGTCTCCCAGGCAACACAAAAGAACACTGAGCCTTCTGTCTGAGAGAGTTTCAGTTGTACTGTCTGGCAGGTGACATCTCACCAAGACACAGCGAGTGACCGTCCCAAGGAAAGGGGACAGTACAACCAGGATGTCTCCAAGCCAGTGCCACAGTCGACTTGGTGATGAAATACAAGATGAATAGGGCCTAAAAGACCAGTGGTATAATGAGGAAAGCATTACTATTGACTTCTTTTTTACTGTCACAGCAGCTGTCACATGTCATACACAGGACTCAGCTGCATAGATCAGAACACTGTTGAAGTAAGGTGAAGCAGTTTTTCTTCTAACTGGTGCCCTAAAAAATTACACATGTGGAAAATTATAAGCCATAAATGCTCACATGTGAGGCAGGCTGACTATATCAATTTGTTCATGGAAAGTAGAGGCATCTGCCCCTCTGTTTCCATGATACAACAAAGAAGTGTCTGAAGTACTTGGGTGACTTGTTATTCTTCCCTGACCTCAAGGGTTCCTGCCATATAAGCTGCTTGCCTCAATGAGTGTCAGAGTGCAGGGCAGGATTTGTAGGAAGATAGATCTGAGCTGCACAGTCTGCTTATGATGGCATATGTTACAGCTTCTGATGCTCCAAGTTTTCTCTGCATTTTTTAAAAGGTCAAATGAGACTTAAAGATTTAATCAAAGCAAATATTAGCGCTTCATAAAGAGTCAAGACGAAGGTGCATTTTGTATTTTGAGGATATACACTAACTGTCTGCTACTTATTTGCAATGCTGTTTGTGGAGATGTTTGCTGTTGTGCCAGGTATTCTTCAAAGAAAGCATCAAAGATGGGACCCAGTCATCAAAGCACCAGCACGTCCTTAAAATGGCCCTGAGGATTCTTCCATTTCTCTGATCGTGCTTTTGGATATTAGATCATGTGCTGTAGCCACAGTCCTATTAGCAGGATGTGGATGAATTTTCTTCTCTAAGTTAATGCCGAGTTCTCCCCTCTGGCACCCTCTGTTGCAACTGAAATTCCAGGCAAAGATTAAAAAAAAAAAAAATGGAGGACAGAAAAAAAGAAAATACCAAGAGAAAAGGAAATGTAGCTCATATTTACTGCATGACAGTTCGGATCAGAGCGCTTTGAAAAATAAATCCACCTGCTATAACAATGTGCAGTTCCCTGTGAAATGGGGGTAGGGTTATGTGGCTCCAGATTCCTGGGCTGGTTTGAGATTTCTTTGTAGCAGTAGTGCTTAGCATAGGTTGGTGACAGGTTAGGCATGTCCTTTCCTCTCAGAATTGGAGCTGTGTGGAGAAGACTGAATGGAATAATTGATTTTTTTTTAATCAGATATAATAATTGAGGAATAATGGAAAAGGAGGGTCTGGAGGAAGAAAAGCCTGGGAATTGTGGTAATACAAAAGAAAGGAATCTCTTGGGGGCAGCTCATATCAACTGAAGTGGAAGAAATATATAGGCTTTTATGTCCTTCTGGCCTCTTGTAATAGCAAAATGAAGAGAAGAGTAGGAAGTACTAAGGGAAGAAAAAAGGCAGCTTCTGCTCTCATTTACTCCACTTTCAGATTAACCCTCCGCAGTCTTGTGTAACTGAGAGTAAAATAGGATGTCGTTCCTCTCTCTCTCTCTAATTTGTGGGCTGGGAAATTGTAATGCTTCTGAAAAAAAAGGGAGCAGCTCATCAGTTACAAGGCTGATGGTGAAATGGCAGACCTAGCATGTCTGGGTTTGGGGTTTGAAAAAGGCCACTTTCAGCATGGCTGATAAGAATAAGCTTATGTCTCCTTCTGAGAAGCATCTGAAGAAAGAGTAGATAGGCTGCATCAAGCAAAAAAACCCACAAACCTCAAGAGCTGTCTTTAAAACAATAGGAAAACTTAGCAAAAGCAACTATAATTTTTCCTTATTTTCTGCTCCCTACAAAACACTTCTAGTGCTTTATGGCACTTTTCAATATCCCAGGTCACAAAGATGCACTGCCTTCCTTTGGGGAAACCTTTTACACAATGTAACACACTATCATTGCCTAGCAAAGTTTTCTGAAATTTTATAACTTAATTTGTTTCTGTATCTCTTGTTACGCATCTCTTCCTTCCAGTGATTTTGCTGTCACTCTTTTACATCTACCTTACCTGTCAGCAATTATCCTACTTATTTTTAGTCATTGCTTGGTGAACTGAGACAAACTTTGTTCTTTCCATCTTTCCTTGTTATTAAATGTCTCTGTTCTGGTAATCAATGTATATTGCTCTGCCAAAAGATTTGGGTTATTGAAGTGCCCAGAACAGAAAACAATAGTTTAGGTGTGGCAACCATAGAGAGAGAAGAGCAGAGCTTGCTGCTGCATAACAGTACTTCTGTGCACAGACAAGGGGGTTTCATTGCCTTGTCAAAGTCATATGCAATTTGTCCTCTATTATAACCCTTCATGTTCTAGTGTCGTGTGTCTCTGCCATTAAGCACCTGTGATTTCAGCTGTTTCCCTTCTCTCTCTCTCATCTCCTCAGATACACTTTTTTTTTCCCCCCCCCAAGCTTAATCTTTCATTTGAGATTTTTTTTCCCCCATTGTTCCAATTTCTCCAACTCTCAGCTTGCTCTCAACTCTCAACTCTCCTCCTTAGCTGTCTTTGAAAGCATGCTCTCACATCCTATCTGCTTGTTCCTCCAAACTGTTCCAGATCTTTAGTGAAGATATTAATGGAACCATAATAAACAATGGAAAAATAACAGACTCACTGCACCCTCCTGACACTTCCCTTTACTGGGCACATGCCACCAGGCATGGTCTGCAGCCAGCATTCTCGTTCTATCATGTCCACATCTATGCCCTTGAGAATTTGTTTTGGCTCTGTAAGAGTTCACAAGCTGCTCTACAAAATGCTCTCCTTACCAGGTGGGCAGAGCTGCATCTGGTGTATTTTCTTTCTCCATAATCATAATTTTAGCAAGTGTATCAGGAGAGCAAGTCAGCATGGCCTGATGTGCTTAACCATTTCCCATTGCTCCTAACCCACAGTGCTCCTCTGTATTCCTCGCTTGGCAGACCACTTGCTTTGCTTGTGCTCCTCAGCTTTGCTTCACAGCACTTGTCTACAGTACCCTTTCCTAAATCCCCACACACCAATATAAAGCCTTAACCTGTGTTATATGCAGCCCTTAACATATGCTATACACAACCCTTCCATGTTCCCCTCCAAGCTCACTGCAATTTATAGGACCAGAGCCTCAGCTGCTCTAAATTGTCATAGTGCCGCAGAAATCAATTGGGCTATGTGATTTGCTCACCAGCTGGGCATCTGGCTTGGATTTTATGAAAGGCCAGGACTGCAAATAGGACAATAAACACCCCTAGGGCAAAATGAGCTTGGGGAATGAAGGAGAAAAGGGGAAGAGAAGAGAAGAGAAGAGAAGAGAAGAGAAGAGAAGAGAAGAGAAGAGAAGAGAAGAGAAGAGAAGAGAAGAGAAGAGAAGAGAAGAGAAGAGGAGAAAAGACTGCAGAACAAGTCAGCTCCAGCAGCCAAAGGACCTGGAGGAGAGCCCAAAAGGAGTGAAAACCATCAGCATGTGCTTCTGTACTCTGAAAATACCATGAGTGTCCTCCCTGCAGAGGTCCTTCTGCTCCTCATTCTGATGGTCCACCCAATTCTCACACAAATTCTTTTTCTTAGCATTGGGTCACCTCCCATTTGCTTGTATTACAGCAGTATCTCTGCTCAGGTAGCAAGACTCTTACTGTACAAGGTGTTATATTTGCACAAAAAGACCCAAAACTTATCCTTAAAACCTGTATACCACCTGCCACAGGCGGGTGCAGGCTGAAAGCAGAAAACTATTATTAAAAAAGGGCATGGGCAGCTTTGTAGGCTGTGATCCTGGTCCCTAAATGCTGAGTAACTTGATTCTGTGGGGTCCTCCTTCCTCTACCAGCTTCCTTTCCTTCTTCAGGTCCCAACTTTCCATATTGGCCTTTTTCTTTTAGTGTATCTCCTGAAAACAATAAAACTGCTGGGATTTATTTCTCAGAATGATATGGTAAAAATAATACTGTGATGCCAATCTGACATTTGCAGCAGCTAGCTTGCTCCCTGCCTCTGTGTGTGTTCCTCCTGATTAGCCTTGCCCTTCACCTGCCTGTGCTGCTGGGATCTGGAGGCAGAAGTGATACCTATGGAGACTAGGTTAACCATGTGCAGCATGAGTTATCTACTACTTTGGATTTGTACAGCACCTACCCAGAGAACAACTCACTTCTCAACTGGCTCATAGGTGCTGCTGGAATACATACAAGCCATAATTAAACAAGCCTTGAACAGAATAAGCAAGTGAAAAAGAGCGTGTTTTAACATCTCTGGAAGGCATGGCAATGGCACTCTTCCATGACTTGACATCACCTTTAATCAAGGTATTTCCAAAAGGCTATTCAGACTCTGTTCATTCTTGTTAGTTACCACAAAGGATGACGGTAACAAATGTGCCTTGTGTCTGTGGCCTTCGTTTTGTGTGCTACTTTTTCAGTGAGAGAAATGGGAAGCAGAAAAAGCACACCAAAAGAAAAACACTCTGGGAAGAAGTTTAGGCTGCTCAGAGTGTAACCCAGCTGCTGTTTGTGAAATCCCATGGCCACTCTCTTAGAGGTCCAGAAGACATTCAGGTTGTCCTAGCTGAGCCACAGTAACTCACTATGTGCCTTCGCTTAGCTCGAGACAAATCGCCCTTGCTGAGTCCTTACACACAGAGCAGAATTCTGGGCTCTCTGCCTTACCACCAGCCCCATGTGCCTTCAGGCAGCTGCTGGTGACCCTGAGCAGAAACTATTTCCTTGGAAAGGGGCCTTTGCTGCTCACCTCTAAGAAATAGTTTGTACTTGAGAGGGAGAAAAGCTGAGGCTTCTAGCAATCATTAGGAAAGCACTGAGGCATATAAGCTGTTGGGTTGTTGGTCATTTGGGCAGTTCCCAAGAGGCATTTGTGTGGATAGGAGGGTGAGAAATGTGCCTTACACAACATATGTAAATGGCAACCAATTTTTCTTCTTTTTTTTTTCTCCTGAGTGCAAAAGGCCTATAAAACAATTAGAGCTTAAAATTGGACTCTTGGCAGAGAACGAGAGAGGGAGTTTATGCCTTGTTAAGTGTAATCAGTCTGGTGATAAGGGGACAATTTCAGCTGTGTGAGATATAATTACATCATAAACTCCACATTACAAACAGGGCAAGCAGAGGTGAAAAGGTAAAGAGGGAATAAACGATGGTGCCCTTTGGGGGACATGGCAGAGAAGACTTTTCTGGACTCTGTTTCCCAGAGAAACTTTTCCATCCAGAATGGGAGCTGTGAGCATGCAAGAAAGGCACTCTGGCACTTCAGGGCTAGCACATGCCCTCTTTCTGCTGGGAGGCTAGACAGGATGCCTTGCTGTGGCCACATCTGAGGTTCCACATCTGCCAGCTGGAGTGGGATGTTACTTTGGGCAAGTTAAATATTAATCATGTTTCAGAAAACAGCCAAACATTTCTTTGTGGCCTGAAGCTGGAAGAGAGTGTCTGCAGCCATGCTGCCAGCTGAATGTAGGGTGACAGCCAGCAGCCAAGGGAAAAGAGGCACAAATAACTCTCCTGAGTGGTGGTGGCTCACCTAGGGCTGAGGATGAACAACCTGTCTGCAGGGACAGGGGCTGCAACATAACCCAGCACCGCGCTGCAGAGGACATAGCTGCCTGAACAAGCGTGGGTGTACTGATGTGGAGCCCACTGCACACAGGTCTTAAACCTCAAACAAGACCCTTGAAATGTCCCACCAAAGGAGTGGTGATGCAGAGCTAAGCACCAGCTTGTCCCTCTCCCAGGCTACCAGTGGCAGCAATGGGAAAAGGTCTCCTCCCTCTATACAGGACACCCCATCAAACACAGGGAAGGGGCCAGGCACATGCAAGTATCTTGGGGGGAAGTGGTAACATTTTCTACTTTAGGTAAATAATTTTGGATATGATATTTTGAAATAAGGGAAATGGAGGAATAAAAGAAAAGCAGCACATTAGGGGGGGACATGGGTTTATTTGTCTGGAAAAAGTGTTTGGAAATCCAAGATTTTTCAGCTCAGGGACTTGGATTATTGACCAAATATTAAAATCACCTTGGGAAATTCTTCTTTTATTGTTTTTTTCCCCTCAGAAATAAATGGGATTTTTTAAAACAGTTGTTTCAGAAGCTCTGGTCCCCATTTCTGGTTTTGCTGCTAAAGTCCTGCCTTATACACTAGAGAACTGTGTCTGGTTCTGAGACCAAGAGTTCTAGTCTTTTCTTGTCACTGATATGCTGCATGGTATTAGATAAATCACTTAACCTTTCTGTGACATGCTTCCCCATCTGTAAAATGAGGCTGATAATCATATTTGCTTACTTCACAAAAGTGTTAGAAGAATGAATTATCACTGTTTTTATAACCATTTATATCTCTCTCTGGGGCAAAGACTGCTTTCTTTTTTTCTGTGCTCATGTGACAGCACAGGAGTTCTGCTCTGAAATAGATGTTTTTAAGTGCTATTATGATATAGAAAGATAAAAATTAAATATAGTTTTTGACAATGCAGCAAACAGGGTTTACAAGTATAGCAACTATGGTGGATCAGATGAAAAGTGCAGGAACTCTTTTTTTTTTTATTGGGCTGAAGAAATGATCAATTAAGTACAGTGATAACATCCTGAAATGTAACCCTGCCTTGAAGTGGGCAGTGCAACCCTCCTCTGCCAACCACTCTTCAGTAAAGGACACAGAAAAATGATTAATGTTTATACAGCTCCGTGTATAGATTATTATTATTACTTAGATTAGAGTGCTTGGAGGCTTTGGACAAGATCAGGTTGTGTTAAGAGCTTTACAAGCCTGAAATTGGAGATAGTTATCACCCTAAAAAGCTTGAGGTTAAAAGAGACAAGGCATGAACTTGAAGTTAAAAGCGATAAACCATGTCAAGGGAAGTGGAGATACACGTGTCCAAGGACACACAACAGGTCAATTCCAGAGATGGGGATTCCCAGGCTGATGTTATTTCAAATCATTCATGTCACTGTCTCTGCATGAGTCTTGGGTAGTGCCTAATGGTGCTCTCATGGAAGAGATTTCAGATGTATCTCTCAGCATCAATTCAGTCATGTGTAAGGAGCTCAGCACTCACTGACATATTACATTTAAAAAGACTAATTTGGTGCTGTCTATGAGGAAAGACTCAAGCTACAAGTAGCTTAATACAGTTTCACAGGATGGCAATGAAGCAGCCTGGATTGAACCCTGCTGTGAATCACTACTGCCAACAGCTGTAGCATCCTATAGGACTGATCACAGATACTCTCTGTAAAGTCTGGGTCTAACATCACTAGGTATTTACTTGAGGCAATTCCCTTATGATTGGCTCAGTCTTTCATCCTCATGTATGTCTTTTGGGTTCAGCAGAGAGGAAGGAAGCAAGGTCCCTAGTTTATGGACAGAGCAGTAGCAGCATGTTGAGGCCTATGCCTGTGCTTTGAGACTCAGAAGTGATTCCCAGCTTCTGGCTTTAGTTTGAGGTGAGAGCCTAAATGGATATTTATATAGCCTCCCCACTGCAGTTGGTTCCCATTGCTAGGGAGCCCCGGACTGAAGAGGAGCCTTGATATGCTCCTAACCATAGAACTGCAGGGCCATAGCTCTAAAGGAAGAGACAGGCTCCACCTGCCTGATGAGGAGGAGAGTTCTCTAGTCATGGTACCTGTGTACAAAGCCTGTCTACAGAAAATTTAGATGGAAACATTTTTGGTTGCGTGCTTGCAAAAAAACCCCAAAGCCAGTGGAAATGCACTGTAATTTTGCCACTGATAGTCCTTTCCCAGCCCAGAGCCATCTCAGCTTTGCAATGTTGTGATGTCACCGGGACAATGCTTGCATCAAGACTGAAGAACCCTGCTGCCTATGCTCCTTATGCCGTCTTTTCCACAAGGGAAAAAGCAAAGAAATCTGTTTAAAAGCCAAATCTGATGGCAGCTGGAGAAGAACCTCAAAAATTGAAATCTGCCATTGGCATGGGAAAGAAACAAAGAGAGAAATTATGGCACACAGTCCTCACATGGCTGCTTTTTGCAGTAGATGAGTGCCTGTGCATCTCAGATAACTTCTCAGAGAAAAGTGAGTGCTATCAGAAGTCAACTGAGAGAAAAAAGGAACTCGGAAATGAAGGCTTCATCCTTCTTCTGACACTTCGGGGAAAACTGATGTCCTTGTCACCTAGACTGTCAAGTCTGACCATTACACCTCCCTATGCTTTCCATACCTTCCCTGTGGTGGATGGGGAAGCTCCATCACTTTACTCTGCTACCTCAGATGAAATCAGTGTCTGATGGAGGCAATGCCTCCAGGAGTAGAGCTGAATCTGCCAGTGATGGCAACACCTTGCTCCCTGTGCTACTATCTGATGGTGAGAAATCACTGGCTGGTAGTATCAATCCCAGCTGGACACACAGCTTTGCCTGGTTTCTAAGTAGTTGGTCACATTATCTGAGCATGCTTGGTGCTCACCTGATACGTAGGCCCAGGGCTTTTTTATCCTTGGGCAAGGAAAAAGTTAACATTGTTTTGACTGTAACTGTTAAAAGGAGCCTGTCTTTGGGCTGAAACAAAACCTCAGGAAATCCTTAAAACGACTCCCAACAGTGTCAGAAAAGTGACAAGAGACTGAAGCAAGGGCTTTATAATGGAGCGACTTTTCCAATCAATTGGTGTGAGTTAATTAATTAATTGCTGCAGTTGCAATGACACTCCCTTTGGCTGAGTAATCATGAAATCAGCCACCTGAGGCTCTTAGGGAGTTAATTGCCTTAAACTTTGTTAAAGCACAGTGATAATACCATTTCAAAAATGCCATCAATGCACATTTCTTGTCTTTTGGGATCTTGCAAACCAATTCTTCACTTTGCAGAGCAAAACCTTTAGAGTTTTACTTGGAACAACTGAGTAATGGAGACAGATGAGGTGGAGAAACAGAGAGCAAACTGTGAAATACAAGTTGTGTATTATCTGAAACGGGAGCTATGCTGGTGAATTTGAAATGCCCGAGGCACACTATAAACTTTCAGTGTCCATACAGACTCCTATCCTTTCTTAAGTGTTTTTTTGTCCAGCAGGGAGTGGAGTTTCCCTACTCTCTTGGAGTCTCTCTGCTCTTTTAAGCCTCCTTCTTTTGTTCAACCTGATTTTACCTTAAAGAAGTGTTGGAAGAAATGAGAGAACTATTCTGGGAAAAGCAGAAACCCTCCTCACTTCTCTTTCACAGCTACCTATTTCTCAGACTGAAGTTGAGCTTCTCTGCACTTCAGACCTCCCTCCCAAGCGAGCTCTTTGAGACCTTAGGACAGTTGATCCTCAGTCAGTGGAAGTGGATATTTTTGGCTAGAGCCCCTGCAGGTGTCCTTTTAGGGAGGCAAAGCAAAGGACTTTGAAAGATGTCAAGCTTTCCTGAGGCAAAGCTAGCCTTGTCCCAGCAGTGGTAAAATCACTGTCAGATGAGCAAAAGCGAAACCTGTTGTGTGTCTGGCTGTCTGCCTGTCAGGCTCTTTGTCTCTTGTGCTTTCTCTGCACATTCCGCTTGTTTGTCTGCGGCTGCAGCACCGCAGTTTGCTCCGGGTGGCTGCCTTTGCTTCTTCTGCCCGTGGCTTCCATCTGTACCCTGCATACATCTGCACTTGACTCCCTGCCAAATGATGGAGAGGAGGGGAAAGAAAATTCCCACTTGGACTACAACACTGAGGACTCCATAGCCAGAGCCTGATAGAAAACTTCTCCTTTTCTTGATATCTCTAACTAGAAACAACCAACAAGAAAAAAAACCAACCAGCTGTAATAAACCAATGGGAGGAAACAGTCTTGTCCCTCAAAAGTTTATCATGTGAGAGACAGAAAGTACATATAGAAGAAACAAGCATTGAAGACCTAATGATATCGATTCCTGTATTTTTTATCACAGTCATAGAATGGTAGGTAGGGGTTGCAAGAGTCCTTTAGAGATCATCTAGTCTAACCTCCCCAGTCATTTTAGAATGGCTATTTCTTCTTATTTTTTTTTCCTCTCTATCTCTTTGAGTCTGGCTATTATAGCATAATCTCAGGGTTTGTTAAAAATTAAAAGAGAGCCTAGCTCTTCAGATAACGGAGAAAAACTTGAAACTTTTAGCCCTACAGCCTCAGAAAACAGAAAAAAAACCCAAAAGAGACTTGTGTTTTAAATGATACTTTTAAACATTCCAGAGATTTTATAGGGCAAGATTAATAATTTTGTTACTGCTTGAGTCTGACAAAACTGATGTTTCCTTCCTTTACCAGCACAAAGCATTCCTGGGCTCTGAGGGCCTTTTGGGGAGTTGACTAGGGGTTGGGTGTCTCAGATGTCCCTGTTGCAGCCCTGACATGGGCTTCTAGTGAGGGACGCTGCAGTGCTCAAATGCAAACTGCCGTTTGTCCCCTCTATCTTATCTATCAGTCACTTTGTGTGTGAGGGCACACACATATTATTAAACATAAATACAAACCCCAGGCACACATTTTTATCCTTAAGTAATAAAATCTAATGGAAGAATTTAGAGTCATGGGTTATAAAGCAATAATAGTTGTAAAATCATTTAGCAGGGTTCAAATACAGGTGAAAGGAGAAGTTCAGAAGTTCAGCGTCTAAACACATTTCCTGGGAGTTTCCTGTGACAAACAGCAAATACCCTATTGACATGATGCCAGTAACGAAAGCCCAGAACTGTTGTCAGCTGCTCCACTTCTATTTTTGAGTTCATGGCTTGTTCAGTTGTATTAGTTTTCAAGCACAGTTTTTACAAGTTATCCAGAGAGGTAAGAGTGAGGACTGACTGAAAAAGTCACTGTACAGACAACAAGAGTCCAGATTTCTGTATGGTGCCACTCTAGCCCCATGAAGAGGGAATCAGCTTTCTACTTGAAACAACACATGCAGTATATTACAGATGGAGACTACTGGCTTTGCCTGGAGGGAAACGTGTGTTGCAAGCAGGCCTGGGCACTATTTTCATTGACATCTAGTGCCCCTCCAAGTAGAGTCAGTAGACTTATCACATGTATTGCTTATATTGCAGTTTCTGCCATTTCCAGCTGGTAGCACTTTGTAACAACTACTGCTTACCTCATGTAGCCATTCCAAGTTGGGCAACAACTTTGCTAAATGTCTTCACCATGCCAAAACATAAAATGTTTGCTGTGTCCTTAAGAGATTGAGCTTGTCTTCTTGTGTCTCTGTTCCTTATTGGTTTAAGAATGAGAGCAACTAAAATCTACGCCTTCAAAACCACATGAAGCCCATCATGGGGATGACTCTAAACTCCAAGTCCCTCTTGCCATGTGGTACCAGCCCAAAGCACTGAGACAAGAATCACGTAGGAACTCCATAGCCATTGCAGTACTTAACATCCTACCTGAACTTTGGCCTAATGATGGAGGCAGATAATAAGTTATAAGGTTGCTGCCTGGATAAGAAGATAACTTTGCCCTATGCTTCATTTCGTAATTATTTTTTTTTAAATAAATGATTAGAAGGTGTGAGAGGTACCAATAAACAGAGTGTACTTTCTCTCAATAAACAAGGCCTCAGTTTCTTCAGGGAGTATTTCTCAACGGGTTAGCAGAAAGGAGAAAGCTATGATACAAGCAACACAAGGACTTTACATTTTCTTGGTCCTTGCCACTTTTTAACCTAACTAACCTTGGCAATCTAAGCTACTTAACAGAGAATCAAGGCTGTACTCCCAAACAAGCCCCAGCTACTGTCATATGTGAAGGAATATTTTCACTGTGAGAAATATTTTCACTGTTCAGGTGAGGGAGCCCTGGCACAGGCTGCCCAGGGAGGGTGTGGAGTCTCCTTCCTTGGAGGTCTTCAAGACCCACCTGGACATATTCCTGTGTGACCTGATCTAGGTTGACCTGCTTTGGCAGGGGAGTTGGACTAGGTGATCTCTAAAGGTCTCTTCCAACCCCTACCATTCTGTGATTCTATGATTCTATGATTCTATGATTCTATGATTCTACGATTCTACGATTCTATGAATATTGCCACTTCCTCAACACTGAACACTCAAGTTTTTCCTGAGAATATAAGAGGTTCCTTGTCACAATAGCATGCACAAAACTTATTTAAACGGCCTCTGCTGTTGTTGAAACAGGCTGCCATTTTGTTGTTGGGATATTTTCACACCCCTGCTGTACTGAAGCAGGCAGGCAAACAGCTAGTCCCTGAGCAAACATCCAATTAGTCCTTCTGTGCATTGCATTAACGGTTTCTGTGTCACCCTCCATGCTGACAGGGCCATAGGGAATGAGCTGCCCAGAGCAGATTTCTGATGGGCTGCTGAGGGGTATTTAGAGGACACCATGGCCAGGCAGCAGTTCAGAAAGGTCTTGAAACCTTTCACTAGCAAAAGTGAGGACAGCATCTCTGTTCTGCTTGGGGCAGGCTGGGAGCAGGCAAGGGGTTTTTCACATGGCTAGGCTGTGCTTTTTTTGGATTTGTTAGGAAAAGAAATATCAAAAAAGGCTTCAGTTCTCACACAGATTTCACATAGAATGGTAGGGGTTGGAAGAGACCTCTATACATCGTCTAGTCCAACCCCCCTGCTAGACCAGGTTAACCGAGATCAGTTTGCATGGGAACAGGCAGCTAACATATGGGCAGTTTAACTTTCTTTTGCCTGCTTTGCTCGCTCTGCTTTTCCTCTTTCTTTCTTATGCTCTGTTTTGTTTGCTTCTTCCCTTATTCCCAAAAGCTGATATGAGTTGTTTTTAGCTCTGCTCAGCCCTTTGCTCAGGGGCAGGACACAGAAAATAAGCACAGGGTCACTGGCTGGAGAAAAAAGGGCATCTCTGTGGATTGACCCCATGCTGCATCCAACAGAGATCTCTTCTGAGAGATAGTCTTGCCTACAGCAAAATGATGCTAGGCACAGAGTAAGCTTGCAAGGCCAGCTCTTTGTAAGGCAGGGAAAGTCGGCATTTTGGCTGCCTTGGTCCCTCTCTCTTCATGCTATCCTCTGTTCCTGTCTGCAGGACCTCTGAGTCTTCTTTGGAGGAGGTCATTGATTGAGAAACATGGAGACCAAGGATCACTCCCTGCCTGGGGTGGGAGATAACTACTTCTTCCTGACTTTCATTATCTACCTGTGGTTTTGCCCTCTTTTTCTCATACATGCCTTTACCCTCCTTCAGTAAAATCTTCCAACTGGCTATAAGATTTCTTAGTGCAGCCCTGAGACTACCCCAGGAGAAGAAGACAGGCAAAGCCATTCACAATTTGCATCCTTCCTGGGATCTCCAGATAGTCTCTTTCTCCAGAGAAACAGCTTAACTCGCTAGAGCATTAATGCATGAGGCAACTGGGACAAAACATCTCCTGCAGCTTCATAAACAACCAAGAAGCAGCATCATGTGCACGGTGGCTCATGCACTCAGGGCAAATGTTTATAGAACAGATTTATCACACTAACCATTGGTCACAGCATTTTATCCAGATCCTCCTTATCCGCTGGGACACCATGAGCCAGTGAGCAAGCTGTTGACAGCACAAGAGATCACACCTTTCCAGCTCAGCACAGTGGATATCAGAACCTGCAGGTAGAGATCTCCAGTGTGCACGTGCACTGGGGCTACTGAAATTGTAAGGGCTTGTGGGGCCTTGAATTCCTAGTCTGGCAGGTATCAGGTACAGGGAAACAACACATTGGCAAAGAGAAAACAGGACAGCATTATGGGTGCAAGAGCAGATATTTCATCTGCTTTTTGTAGTGGATTCCCAAGGAAGCAATTTGTGATGGGTCAATTTAGCCTACAAAAATCAACTCCCTCTGCAATCAGGAAAGACTCTGTGTGGGTTGGTTTAGAGCAAATACAACGGAGCCCGTATTGACCTGTTGAGAGAGCCTGAAGTTGTATCTAATAAGTGAAGTCTCTGCCACAGCACCTACAGAGGTCCTGATGTCCTGCTACTTTAAAATACAAAGTAGATGAATGCAAATAGCATCACACTCAGAGCAAATGCTAAGAATGTACTATACGGTGCTGCTTCATAGGGAATTGAAAATAATTCCCCCTTCATTAAATATTTTATTATTGTATAGACACAGAACCTGAAGTTGAAAAAGTTGGTCAGCTGCTCATGCTACATTCTTTGCTCTGGAAAGGGGATGCTAAGGGTAGTAACGTTTCTCACTGAAATGGTACAGCAGTGGTTCCAATTGAGGCACTTGAGGGTTAAAAATTTTTATCGGCCACCTTATTTTTCCTTATTCACCTCCATGTTCCATTTCAGCCCCACTAACACCTTGACTGGTTTATGACCTCCCTCAAATAATGTCTTGGAACCCCAGAGCTGTTGGGACCTATGGTATAATTGTAAATGAGTTAAGCTAGTTGGGAACCTAATTGCTGCTAAATGACTCGATTGTCTCACACAGATAGCAGGAAGGTCTCTCTGCACCCAGCCATCCTACAGTGCAGGAGTGAAGTCACGTAGTAGGTGGCTAAAAAATAATGCAAATGCTGCTGGCCTGCCCCATTAGTCAGTCACATGTTTCTAGTCTGTGGAGTTAACTGGCCTTCTTGAGCTTTTTCATAGGTTGGTGCTGCTTGGCAGGTTTGGGAGGCACATACCTTCAGCAGGAAGGCATGGATGCCAGGCCCTCTCTCCAGCTCAGCTGCGCTCCCCAGCCTTTGTGGAAACACACGTTATTTGTATTTTGCAACCTTTATTTCCAGATACCTTGGCACTATCAAGGTGCTTTAAGTGCAGCTCCATGTGGAGTGTGTGGCACACGCAGATCATTGCTAAATTGCACTTTCTAATTAGCACCTGCTCTGCCAGCTGGGCTGAGAGGGAGCTGGGATCCTCCTGAGCTGGTCCCAAGTAGTAAAGCTTGTGCAATGAGCAGTTTGATGAAATGAGCTCCATGTTCCCCATTCTCTCATCTAATGGGTAGAACAGTAAAGTGCTGACAGCTACAAGAGTAGATATCTACTAGGGGCAACTAGCTGTCCACCAACCTGTGTACCTACCTTTTTCACTACAGTGAAACGGCAAAAAAAAGTGCAGGAATAAAGCCAGGCTCTATGGTAGGGTCACAGCTTGTAAATGACGATGTGTGTAAAATCAAGGGCTGGTGGGTTGTATATCACATATTACCCTGTTCCTGGCAGTGCTCAGGGTGTGTGACTTTGCACCAAACTTCCCCAATGACTGCCAATCCACTGTAAGTGTTCTGCCTCAGCAGCTGAAATATTTAGGAACAGCATCTGTTGAGAGGTAGGATCACTGGACCAGGCTGTGTTTGGCACGTGTTTCTTGGTATGTGAGGAGACACAGATGTATTGTATACAATTTCTGCTTCCACGGAGGGGCAAATATCGGATTGAACGGCCTTTCAAATGTCAGGAAACTCAAGATACGGGGGAACACATGGTAAAATATTCATTCTGTAAAGAAAAATGCTGACCCTTAAAAGACCATGGATTTGGTTTATTTCTCCATGTCATTTTTGACTGGCACATGAGCACTGCTGCTGTGGTGGGCAACGCAAGCACAGCTTAGAGCAAGTGTTAAAGTCGTCAGGGTTTTTTAGTTGAGTTTTTCACAAAGGGAAATGAAAGTGATGTAAAAAGCAAGGTAAAACTTTAGTCTATAATAGGATAAATGGGGCAGTACTTAGATTAAACCACATTACTGAAGGAGCATTGATTCTGGGTGGGAGAACTGCATGCAGTTGCAAAGCTCAGCAATAGGAAGGCAGCTGTGATGCCTTTGGTTAATGAACACATTCCTGCTGTCATCAGCCCAGGCAGTGCCTTGACGCTACTCAACTAATAAGGGAGAACAAGGTTGCTTTGAGTTTTTAATATAGTACTGACCTAATGTATCGCTTCTATCTGAGTTTGTCTTTGAGTGTCAGATATTTTTCTAGCCTCAGAAGGAAACTCAGGGGTTTTGAAGCTGTTTCTGCTTGGGGAAAAGAAGCCATTAGCAGAGGCTTGTGCAGGAGCTAGCATTCACACAGGGTGGTGGCATTCTATTCATTGTGATGCTGCGAGATGTAGCAAGATAAATCATTTTAATCACAGAGCTAGCAGAGAAAGTTGCTTTCTCCCCTCAGATTTCCAGATGACCCAGGTGTAACAATGAAAGAAATAATCTCTTGAAAGGACTTGTAGCTGCTTCAGCACCAAGATTTAATATACCATAGGATGGAAATATATGGGGAACATCTGTCAATGTGTCGGCATTTTAAAACAAGGAGAGGGGAAAAAAAACCCAACCCAACAAAGAAACTCTCTAGTGGACAAAATGGAGTCTGGCTGAGAAAGACCATCTGGAAAGGATGTTATTTTGCTTTGCTTAGATTTCTTATGCCATAAACTTGCATTGTTGTCACCTCATTCTGTGCTAACTCCTCAGCACTCCCAGGGGACTCTGCCTGAAATGTCAGAGGTCAGTTTACAGCAGGGCAGTTCCAGGAGGCTGAAAGCACTCCAGTGGGTTCCAGGTACTTTGATTATTTTCCTCGCCAAAGCAGGTCTCTGCGGAGGAAAGCTGAGCTGAAGCAGTGCAGCGTGAGAAGGCACGGAGAAGTGAGTGGTAGTCCACAGACAACGTACCATGCATCTCTGGGGAGGCCAGGTACCTAGCAAACACTGTTCCTGGTTTTCACATATCCTTGCCCAGGTAGTTGTGTCAGGGTGAGGTCCCTGGGAAGGGAAACCAGCATCCAAATTATATAAAATGCTTCCATGTTTGTGTAGGTTGTTCACTTTCTTAGTGAGTGTAGACTGCCTTTCTGTAGGAAAGAGATGATAGGGAGAAACACTTCCCAACATGCCCTCCGCTCCCAGCTTGGAGCTTGTCTCTGTTGAAGGTTTTACTTGAAAAGATCATAGAATCATAGAATTGTTTTAGTTGGAAGACACCTATAAGATCATTGAGTCCAGCCTTTGTCCTAGCCCTATCAACCACTAGACTATTTCCCTAAGTACATGTCCCACAAAAGTGAATACAAAGCTATTAAGAAGAAGAAGTTAATAGACCAGAGTACATCCTTTTGTGTCTCATTGGAATACATGCAGAGTAACTCATAGCAATATCTATACATGAACTACTCATCTCTTGGGCTCCGTAGTTGCTGGCACTTAGGGAGAAACTTTCCTTTTCCTAAGCTTATCTAGATGATTTCTTCTGAATCTCCACCTGTGAGCAGGATGCAGGTGACCAGCCCTGGGGACTGAGAAACCAGATCCTTTCAGGATCAAGCCACAGACAAGGACTTTGGTTTCTATTCAGAAGTTAGTGTGGTCTGGACACCACCAGATTTTCTGCTTGCTTTGTATTTAGGTATCTAAACTCATAATTGTCAACAGAGAAATTCTGATGCCTGCTTGACCTTCCCAGAGTTTTTTCAGGGGGTCTTTATTGCCACATAGATCTCAAAATTGATGACCTGTGCAGTGAGAGGTTTTTATTCAGTTCAAGTACTGGCAAGAAGGGAGTAAGAAAGGATGTATATATGACACAGGGCACACACAGGCAGTGTCCAGACAGCTGTCTGTGGGCCACTTGAGCCAGGGGGAGGGAACTTTTGCTCAGGTGCAGCTCCTGGGTGAATGCGCCTAAATCACTTGCAGGCTGAACCTAGCTGTTGTCTCACCAGGTTCTTGCTCTGTATTGGCCAAAACTAAGCATACCTCAACTGTCATGCCAACTTACTTAGAGGTGACATTTGGCATGAGCAGTGCCTGTACTTCATCCTGTGTAAAAATGTCAATATGCCATTTGGCTATATTGGAGCTGGAGGAACAGATCCTATCCTTGGGAGATGTGATCTATTTGGTTTATTTAGTACTTTTGCTTCTCCTTTTAATTTTTTTTTTTACTCTGGGAACTTGTAGTGAGTTTAGTGAGTTAAAATCAGATTTTGAAGGGTGTCTCTTCACTGCCTGTAATAGAGAAAAAAAAAAATCAAGAGTTTCTTGTCTACTGCTAGAAAATATTTTCCATCACCCCTGGGGGACTGTACTTACAGGAGACTGTGAGTGATTCTGGAAGCAGCAGGCAGGCAAATCACTTATTTTATTAGCTATATTTTGCAGCCCAGTATGTTTGTACAGTAAATAATGTTTTGCATAAAGTCAATGGCTGATGCTGTGCTTTTTATCATGGACTGCTATTTTTTACAGCTGCTCTTTTAAGTGTCAGCGCCGAGCATTTGTTGGTGTCATCATCTACACTTTACATTGCTATGTGCAGTAATATAACTGTTCCAAACCTTTGTACTGTGACAGGGGTGTCACAGTTATTCGGGAGAGATGGAACCACACTTTGAACATTTTTCGCTCTTTGCATGGCCACATTTACGGCGTTTGTAAAATTCTGTGCGATTTTATGGCATTTGTAAAATAGCGTCATTTTATGGCAGTTGGGAAGTGCTGTGATTTCAGTGAAAAATGGACTGCACTGTCTTCAATGGGAGAGCTTTCCAATGCTACCAAGGGATAAAAAAATATACCCAAACTTTCTGAGCATAGCAGGAAACTGTTTTGAGGACAGCAGAAATTAAAGTGTTTTCTGCCTTTAGCATGTAAGTGATTATTCTTTTTGTGGTAAACAGTATTTGCTACTTTGCATGATATGTATGAGAAAAGAGTGCAGCAAGAAAACCTCTGTAGTTCAGAATTTTAATAAAGCAGAACCTCAAGGAAATTATGTATTTATAGTCACACACATATGTAAAGGAGTAATCATGTTCAAAGGCTGCCAAGTCCCTTATGTCGATAATGGTAAAATTCAGCTCTGTGCAAAGGGACAGAGAAGGGGCTTTGGGGCATGTCTTTGCTTAGTATCCTCCACGTTAATTTGTCCCTATTTTCAGGATGTAAATGCTCATGTTTGTCAGAATTAAACAGGAGTGTCATTAAATTACTGCAGTCATTTTCATTCTTTGCAGCTGTGTAACCTTCAATAACTATGGACAACTTCCCCCCACCTCAGCTTCCCTTTTTGCAGGTTTCACTCTTACCCATAATTGGAGAAAAATCCGGAGAGGGGTTGGAGGTGAAGTTTGTTAGAGCTGCTAATTAGCTGATGCCATCACGTTAGAATTACAATCCAATTCCTCAGAGGACTCCAGAGTCTCTTCTTCCCAGCTCTGAGACACATGCCGAATTTACCCTCAGAAAACAGGGGCAGATGATTAGTGCTGACATCCTCCAGCTCCCTTACTGAACAGTCTGGCACAAGGTGGTTGGTTTTAAGGGCCTTGGCTTGAATTAAAGAGTTTTCTTTCAAGGTTTTTTGGGATTTTTTTTTTTTAAATTATTAAAAAAGATTCCCAGACTAATTCAACTGAATGTGAAATTTGATGAGGGAGATTTCCTCTCCAGAGCTTCTCATTTTGGGAGGAAGGGAAAAACAACAGCAGCTCTGCTGATGATAAAATTCAATTAGAGATGAACTACCATTGATTATTTTGATTTCATTTGTGTTTATCTTTTAATTAAGCTATCCTCATCTGATTTTTAATTTTTTTAAGAGAATTTTTTAAGATAATATTTTTTTTTTGGTCCTCATTTTTCATGTATCATTCAGGAACAGGTGTTCTGTGACCCTGAATTAAAAGTTACAGTACTGTGTCTCTTATTTACAATGCTGGATGGTGAAGACAGCCTCTGTGAAGATAAAGATTGTTAAGATACAATTTATACCAAGGACAGTATCCAGGCCATGCCTGATAAAGGCATCGTGGAGCCGTGGTTTTGTGGCCACATCTGGGCTACCTGAAGCAGGCAGTCTCCCTATAGACTCTATGGAGTTTTTGTCATGCTTTAAGTCCAAAAGCCACTTAAACATGGTACATAATCTGTCTCAGAGGTGGAAGCAGCCAGCATTGCTGAGAGTATCTGCCATTACCAGCACTGAAGGAATGATCTTTGCCACTGCTGCAATTCCCAGGCAAAAAGTCATGTCTAGACCTCAGATCGGATTATAGTTTTTATTCACATGGATATGCACCCCCAGTTTTCATTGCCTGGAGGAAGATGGGATGCACAGCACTGATATGGTGGAAGAGGATAATTCCTTTTCAGGCTGGGTCACGGTGCAGGAAGGAACTCAAAGGCTATGGGAACAGTAGGAGAGCAAACATCAAAGCCCAGACAGGGCCTAGTGGTCAGGGTAGTCTGCTGGGAGAAGTGAGACTGAGGTTTATCTCCCTAATCAGCATCCTCCACATGGAAAATAGGATTAATTTTATTTTTAATAAACACTTTACTGAGTAAGAACCAGTTATTGCGTAACAGTGCAATAAAACATTTCCCGAGCTAGTGCTGTGTGCTGCAACAGGTCCTAAAAAAGCTGAGAAGACTTGGCTTCCCAGAAGAGAAGGAACTAATTTTCATAGCTCCTTCAACACAATCGTTCATTGTAACATGAGTACAAATCTAACTTTATTAAAGCAGCATTTCTAAGGTAGCTCAGTTAAACACAGAATATACGAGACGCCACCACACGCTGTTGTTTTCATAAGGACAGCAGCTTTAATATTGGAGAACAATAAATTGCCTGGAATGATATTAAGTCCTGGAACGCTGTGCTAATGCTGGTCTGCGCTTGAGTAACTCCTGTTGCAACATCAACGAGCCTCAGGCAGCAGTTTTGTTCAGTAATTAGGTGTTAGAGGTGTTTTTTTTTTTTACAGCATACAGCAATCTCTGGTTCTGCCACTAACGATGGATGTTTTCCTGTAGCTAAAGAAAGGGATTGAAATAGACTGCCATAGCCCGACTCATCATCCCTCCTGGAGCCATCCCTAGCACCCAGTTACAAAGAGCTGAACAGCGGATTTTTACAAGGTGTAGATCAGAAGTCAGTGTTTGACACATAGCACCCTACTTGTTTTGTGACTGATTACAGGAAATTACTTGTTTGATGTGTAGTTTGTGGGTTTCAAGAGTCAGCAAAGGCTCGTGACTCCTGGAGACCATTTTGGATATTTTGGGGTTGAAAATGGATGTACATTTTACATAAGACACTTTCCATTCACCTCAGGCTTCACTCAGTCCTCAAAGAGCCTGAGTCAAAAGTGAGTGGGCTGTGACTACCTAAGGAGGCTGATACTTGTGTAGTATGAGACAACACTCTGTGTGGTTTTTTTTTTTTTTTGTTCTGCAATAAGCATAGAGAGGAGGCTGTAACTGGATGTTTTGCACAGAGGAGGAAAAAGATGGTGTCGGTCATCCAGGGTTTCTGATGGCCGGGGAGACACTGCCACTGACTCACAACTTGATATCGCAAGATGATGCCACGGACAGATAGGCTGCCACTGAGAAATGACAGCATATTGAGTTGTTTGCTTGAGCCAAATGAATGCACAGAAATAACCTGAAGTACACGACACAATGTGGAATAGCACATGCTGCAAACATCCAATGCTGATCACCTGACCAACTCTCTGGTATGGGGCTGGGTGTTGATTTGGGGTTTGATCCAGTGTGGCTGCTTTTGTATTCTTTCACTCCTAGATTCTACAAAATAAGCAGTTTTATCAGCGGAATTTGTCTTTTGGCCCAGTAGACACAGTTTCATTTAGGAAAAGCATACATACATATCCACTCACATTTAAAAACCCACGTACACTCATCAGATATAGATATTGATATTGATGCCGTTACTGCCTTTTAGTAACATATGATATAATTAGATAATAAAATACCTCCTAATCAGGCCAAGTTTTTTCAGTATGTCATCAAGAATTTATAGCTCTCTGCTCTCCATGGCACAAAGGATTCTTACATACCTCATCACTCACTCCCTCCAGTGGTGCTCTGCACACCACCACTGGCAAAAGCTGAGTAAAGAAAAAGCTATCAATGTAGCTAAATCAGGCACTGAAAAGGGTAGGAAACCTCAAGAGTGAATGCTCAGCTCTGCCTCCTTTTGTGCTTGCATTGTGACAGAATCCTTAATTAAATGATTGCACTTTTTTTTTTGCCCCCCTATGGGATCAGGCTTCCTTGAACGCATAGGATAGAACGACTTACTGAAAAACAGGCCTTAGGTAGGACTTGTTTTATTCTCTTTATTATTAATTGTGGGCTTTCGGGCATTAGCTGCTGCCTGCTCCAGCATTAGAAGTATTCCCAGCCCTCTGGGCTCCCTGCAGTGTTCCACCTTGAGGGTGTCTAAGCCTCACAGACTCGTGTCTTGCAAGGGTATACAATCCCTATCCTGCAGAGAGCAACTAGAGCAGAGGTTGGCAAAGGCTTAGCACGCCACTGCCAGATCTAGAGGATCTTATTTCAGCAGGCAGGCAGTGCCAAATAGTGCCATAATGTGATCCAGCCAAGCCAAGCATGTGCAAAGGGAGCCTTGCTGAGTGAAACCTTGCAGATCAGACTACTAGCTCAGCATCCCATAGGGAAAGATAGGGCTAGACCTGCTCCTCATCCTGCCTCAGATCAGCTCTTTACCCCTAGGCAGTCCACTGTTACCCATCCATCCTGGCTCCATGAACCCAGTGACATCACCTCTGGTCATACGTCCCTGGCTCACCGTCAGTCTCCTTGCCCAGGCAGCCTTTTCTCCCTGTGTTAATTCACAGACTGTTTTCCTTCTCCAGCCACAACCCCTCCTTGCCATCCCACTGTTCATGGGGAATGTACTCCTGCTATTAGGCTTGCAGAGGTTGCTCCACTGTCCTAATCCTGAGATTTAGGTTGTGAGGCATTCAGAAACTAGGGGAACAGGGCTATGGTGGCTATCATGAGAGTCTGGGCCACGTGTTGTTCACAGCATGCCAAAAACTGATCTTGTGAGCCATCAGAGTAAGCATCATGCTGAGCTATCAGAGTAAGCATTGCCAGGGAGCAGTGACTCCACAAGCAATGTAATTGCTATAATCTGAAGGACACAGAATAAACGTGTGCAAACTGATACTTTTCAAAGACTGATACTTTGGCCAGATGACAGTAGTTGGTGACGATGATGGCAAAGAGCACAATTAACAGAAAAAGCTACCTCCATGTCAGATTTCAAGTTCCTGCTCCGAGTGCTGTTTTCAAAAGGGTGCCAGAATTTTGTCACTCTGAGTAAAAGACTACACTTTCCCCAGCCTTAATGACTGAATTGCTCAGATTTAAGACATCTGCCCGAGGCAGACAGAAAATACAGAAAAATACTGGATTTTGAAAGTTGAAATTTGGTAAAATTCAAGTTGTCTGAGAGCAGGGCAGTTGCACTGAGGAGTAAAATGCCCTCAATAAAAGATTACCCAAACACCTGTGACAGGGGCTGAGATTTAAGACCCCTTGGCAGGGACCTGCATTTCCTTAACTATAAGGATAATCCTGTGAATCACATGGTAGACCTTGAACACTGAGTACTTATCTTCTCCTCCTCAAGGCAAGCAAGGGAGAAAGCCTCTCCTGAATAGTTCCTTCTGCCATTTCATGGCAGTGGGGATATGCTTGACACTGCCTGGTACCCCTAAAAGAGCATGCCTGGGAAATCCTATGGGACAACCCTAAGTTCAGAGCAGCAAAAAGAAATTAGCTGAAGGAATAAAGCAAAAATAGCAGTAGCATTTGTTTTGTTAATGCACAGGGAGATAAAAGAGAGGAGAGAGAGAATAGCAAGGCTTCAGAGAGTGGAAAACTAGGAGCAGGTAAGCTTGATATTGCAGTGAACCCTAAACATTTTCCTAGCTTCAGCAGTCACAAACAACAGATATCGTCCCAGAGTCAGGAACATGCACAGGAAGAAAAAGTTTAAATTGGCTTTTCCTATTGTTGAGGAGTAGAAGAAATGGCTCTTTTTTTGCTATTGGAAACATTTGATGAAGCCAATAAAGACTGACAAGGCCAGGGTCTGTAAGACTGTAAATAGCAGTATCTATATTTAATTGAAGATGACGAAGGATTTGGTGAATTTCTGTTAAGTTTGACGTCTTCTGTGTGACAGAGATGAGAAGGCAATAGCAAAGAATGTGACTATGGGGGTTTTGAAATGCAGAAAAAGACTGTGAATTCTTGGCACACAGTTGCTGGCTGGTACTCTTTAAGTCTTTAACAAGCTGCATATTGTTCAGGTGGCCAACATATAATGCTTGATGTGCAGGTCCCAGGAAGTGTCACATTGACAAAGCAAGCTACCCCATGAGGGGACTCATTTTCTCCTTGAAATATCTATGAAAATGACTGGTGAAGTAATGAATCATTCACTGCTTTAAGATACAGATTGTTTTATTTTTCCTTTAAGCTGATTAAAAAAAGGAATCTGTTTGGGTTTCCTTTTAAAGTACTTAATCTAAACCCACTTTGTAGCTTTGACACCGAATTCACTTTTGATCAAACTCCAGAGTCCTTTCAGAAGCTCCAGCTCTGAAGACCGGGCCTGAAGAGCATTTCCCCTTCCTGCCCTCTCCTTTCTGCTGGGCTAATGAGGTCAAGGGGTGAGTTTTTGTTGCTAGTCACTTGAAAATAAAATTAGACTGTGCAAGTGTCTTTGGAGAGACACTGTAAACTATGGTTTTCAGCAAAAGCAAGACTATGTCATGAAAACGGGGTAAAACCTGACCCAGCAACAGTGCAAGTTTGCATGAAGACATAAGCAAGGAGAAACTGCTACAAGAGGACTTCTTGGAAGAGCCACGCTCTCCTGGCTGGATAAAAGATCACTTTTAAAAGGTCAATGGCCATTATATTTTGAATGAAGCTCTTACTTACACCCCATCTTTTTTGGTTGGTCTCTCTGCGATATAGATGTAGGCTCATTTAGTCCCCAAGCTAGAAGTGACAGCATTTTCTCATGACACAAAAATACACCAAACTGCAGAGGGGGAAAAAGGGAGCAGAGCAAGAAAATAGAAGGCAGCATTTAGAGCAAAACCTGTAGTCTAGGCTGAGGGGACATGTTGGCTAACAGATGAAGGACACTTTGCAGTCACTTAGCAAAAAGTCAGGTCAGAGCACAAAGCAGGAAAAGGACAGAAAGCCTGGTCAACAAGCATGAAGAATCATATGTTTGGCTGCTTTAAATCACAGCTTTTTTGACCCAAGGTCAAGTGCATACCTGTTTGGGATTGCAGAGCAGGAAGCAGCCCCTCTGCATGCTCTGTTTCTGACTATGATCATGGTAATCACCAGGGGAAAAAAAAGAAAAAAGAAACCTTTAAAAGTAAAAAAGAACCCTCCAAGCCCCAGCTCTCTTTTATAGCCACCCTCACAAAATGACAGCAGCAATGATAATAGAAAAGCTTTCTAGAGGCCCCTGAGCTCTCTTACTATGGTACTGTTAAAAGACATCCAATCTGGAAAATCCAGTTAGGAGTGAAAAATACTCCCAAAATGAGCTTTTGATCAGAGGAGCAATCATTGCACAAGTGCCTTCTTGCTCTGCCTACATCTGTACATTTCAGTCTGATAGGCAGCAAGTTTTCTGCACGAAATGGTCTAAATAAGAGCCGAGTAGCCTCATTGCCCTCATCCTTTTTCATGTAACACCCTTTTTAAGCCCAGATTTCCTCCTGTACAGTCAAACTGTCTTCCCCTTCAGCAGCACAGGATCCCTTCTCCCAGGTAGCTGATAACTGGGCAAAGCTGGTCCTGACTGTCAACTTGCTGCGCTCCCCATCCCCTTCTCCCCAGTCCTTATTTACCATCCTCTTTGAACTTTGTCCCAGTCTCCACCCTTTTGATTGGTGATAATTTACACTGGCTCTCGAACCTTGGTCATCCATCTAATTGTTTTTAGTCCAATTGAGAATTTTGCCCTCAATATCTATATCCCAGAAGGATTTACAAGGAAGGATTGAGGACACCAGATAGCTAGGTGAACTAAAGGGCGGTCCGAGGGCTCAGAGGTGTCTGCAGTGTGCAAACATCACTGGCAGGACTGTGTCTTCCTTGTGCTGAAGAGAAATAATTTCACTGAGATTGGTGGCCTGGCTCACTGAGAAGTCAGTGTGAAATGGAAATCGGGGCCATAAGCCAGAGGGAGGAATTATTCAGGTTACAAGGGTGTTTATGGGAGATTAAAGGATGAAACTGTCATATGGCATATGTAAGCAGAGTGTCATGGAGAGCTGTGAGACTGCAGAGGGGTCTTCCCCAAGGGGGCTGTAAACCCTGTCACTTGAGTCACTTGTAGGTGAAGCAAAAGCCTCTAAGCATCTAACATAAATAATGGCCCTTCATTTTTGTCAGGGACTAGGACAAGACAGGGTTTTCCCATCATTCGTTTCCAAGATGTTATTAAGCTAATGTGACTCCATGCTGTCACCTCTCATTGCCTCTGCCTTGGAGGAGTGATTCAGATCTGCCAAGGGAACGAAACGTTATCATGAATGGATTTGAGCCTGAACTCTGTGCCAGGCTATTTAGATAGAGATGACCACCACACATTTTTGTTTGAGAAGTGAGATGAGTCTGATGAGAGGTGATGAGGGTGTTTCTGGCTGGGATAACTGTAGCACATGTGCTGGGAGATCAGATGGACTGGTTCACTCCAAGGCAGCACAGTTGGAGCCATACACTGGTGATGAGAATTCTGATTACTTTTTTTTTCCCAGCCACCTGCTCAGGGAATACTACAGAATATTACTCTGAAGTTAGGGTGAAACTACAATTGCATTTCCGTATGCAGGTCTTGCTAGTCTGTTGTCAATCTCCTCAGATGATTTTTTTCTCTAGCAAATCTTTGGCAAGTTTAAGATAAGTTTATGCCCAAAACAATCCTATGTATCTGAAGGACTGCAGACTCCAGAGTATCCAAAAGAACCTGTGTGCCCAACCTGGCATTTTCTGGAAACAACCAAGCATAAAACAGTGTAAAAATAACATCTTGAGGACTATCACAGCCATGAAACAAGTCGATTTTCTTAATTTTTGCTTTGACGATAGATAAGGGGGAAGCAGAGGAAGGGAAAGATGCCACTATTAGATAAAACAAGATGGAAACTGGAAGACTAGGGGTTGTTGGAATTTAACAAGGTGCCAGTGCCAGAAACTGTTCTACTCTGTACTAATTTGTTCTGGCTGCAACTCAGAATGAAAATCTGAAATTGGTGAGAAAGAAGGTAATAGAATTAAGACTCTCTGGGGTTTGGACAGGTGTATATAGATGGAGATGCTACACATATCCCGAAACCTACATTTACCTGTAGGTAGGAAATCCTGAAACTTCATAAATAAACAAGAAATCCCAAGCAAAATTGTTCTATATCAAAACAAATCCTCAAAGTATTGAAGCTGCTAGCAAAAGAAAAAAAAAAAAAGGAATTCTAAGGCTTTTTTGCAAGATGAAATTGATGAAGTTTACTCAGATGCTCTGCTTCTCACCTCTATGGTCCAAACCACGGCTTCTGGAGGACCTTGGAGGCATGAAGCAGAGCTTCCAGATTCTGGGCAAGCATCATGACATATAGGAACTCTAGTTGTGGGATTATCATACCAATATGTGGAGAGGAGAGAAGGTAAGCAATAACCCTGGAAAGCCGCTTGGTTTCTATTAAAAGATTGTTGAAAATCAAACACTTCACGTCCTGACCAAAACAATTTGCCACATGCTGATCATCCCAGAATCCTCCTCTGTGCTACACAAATATTCCTCCATGATAAGCTGTTCCAATGAAGGTGCTGGCTTGCAGCCCAAGTCTGCTTGTGCAAAGAATCATGCCCCCCTTAGCATTAGCTGATTACAATGCCAGTGTCTATATTCAACCTTATTATTGCAGGAGGACAATTCATACTTTGGAATTTGCACTAATGCATGGACCTAACCTAGAAACCTTTGCATGACCACTTTTTCTTCTTTACAGTGAGCCCAGGGTGTTTAATTCAGGTATGTGTGGCTGCAGTGCAGTCACCTAAAGTTGGATGAGGTGAACGTCATAGCTAATTCCTGCTGATTTTAATCAGCAATGTGCTTAAAACCCCTTTGTTGAAGCTGAAGTTTGGTGTTATATCTGACTGGACTGTCCTTCAGATGACTGATAAGTTGACAGAGATGAAGAGGATATAAAGATTCAAGCAGGTGTGGGGAAAAATGTCTTGTGTAAAATTAACGGGAGGAATGACACAGTATAACTGTCTTCTGCTGAATAGCTGTGGCCTGGAAAAAAACCCCAAAACCAAACCCTTATATGGTTTGCACCCTGCAACAGTCACCTACTCTGTAGCTTACAGGATTACCAAACCTGAAGTACACAGAAAGCTGGTAGCAGCCAGACAACCAGAATACTATTGATTCTCTGTGATCCACTATGTAACTAACAATTAATGGCTAGAAGAAGACTGAAGGGCTGGCAGATGCAGTCTGGCCAGAGGGATTTCTGAAGTAAGCAACCTGTTCAGAATTATTAACCTACCTGCACTCCCACATGCACAGGATAGCCTCCTCAGCAAGCCTTTGGGTCACAATTTGCTTTGCTTTTGGACTCTGTCACAAATGGCCACCCTTACGAGTGACATGTCTGGGAGGGAGACCATATTTTAATGGATTTGCTCAGTAGCTTCCCCTCTCAGTGTGCAATTATGTGCTGTGGCTGCAAGACAGTGCAACTCTTTAAACAGTGCTTGTCCACAGTGTTTCCCATCTAAGTCAGTGGAAACGTTAGAGGAAGCAGGATTGCACCCTGAATTAGCAGGAAAAATAAAAGACACCATATGCTGGAAGAAGATGAATATTATGTAAATAATAAGGCATACAGATGTTTTGTAAGTGGGTAGGCCAATCTCATTGATCTGCAATTAAACCAAACTGTAGGATCATACCATCCTATTACGTCTAACAGATTAAACTCAGGCTGTCTCTTTTCGTTGCTGTTTCTGATGGAGTTTTGGAGGTTTCTTAATACAGAGATACTTCCCCGAAAACATTTTAACTAACCAGCTGATGAATTCTCTTGTCCCCAGAGAATCATGGTACCAAATCCAGAGCTCAGCACTCTTTCTCCTCTCACTGTCATATTTCAACTCCATTGTGTTTGTACCTCTTTATTCAAGACTAAAACACAGACATCAGATCAAACCCAAACCCCTCTTTCATTGACTACTTGGAAAAAAAAGTATATTGAAAGTTTGATTTTTGACCTAAACATGTTTTTATCATCCCCCAGTTCATGCAGACCAGAGTGTTATGAGGAAAGCAGCTTAAACCCACAGAGGAAAAGCCTTTTGGCTGGACTTTGGGACTATGAGCACCTCATTGCAGGCATCATGCCTGTCCCAAGTCACCAATGCAATAGGGTCATCCAACATTGTCTCGGGGCTGAGTAAAACCTCAGTCCTTTTGCAGAGCCATTCAGTGCACCATCCCCCCCAGGGAGAGGCTCTCATGGTTGAGCGGTTGGGTTTCTACAGAGCATGCTGCTCCTCAGGCAGATGGGGAGCTCCTTCCAGGTCCATGGCAGCTCTCACCCATGTTTTCAGACACTTATGGTGGCACTCCCGCAGCAAGCTGACCTTGCAGCACACCACAGGCCACCTGTTGTCCTGGCAGTCTTGTTTGAAGACAGGAAGCCCATATGGTCATGGGTGAGAAAAGCATGCCCTCAAAGTCCTCCTCTATGTGGAGCTGGCGCAGATATTGCTCCTTTCCAACTTGTGGGACAGTGGCGTGCAATAAGCGGGACGGACGTTGAAGAGCAAGTAGGGTTTTGGGAAGGGCAGCACCTCCAGGTGATGGGGGATGAAGGACAGCATGCTGGGCAGCCAGGCAGCTGTCATCTGCCCCTGCAGTGGTGAGTAGTATCCCGTGGCAGGCATGGCAGCCGCAAGCTTTCTTGGCATCAAGCTAGGAGCCTTTCAAGAATAAAAATGCAGCCTCAGGTGAATCAATACAGACTTTCAGTTAGATACAATTTACAGTCTACCTTATTTGTTTCCCTAGTGCTCAGTAATTAAGAATAAAAGTTTAGGAGAATAGACTCCCTAAAACCCAGTGGTGTGCTGTCACCCAGGAAGAAAGGCAAAGTACCTTTTGTTCTAGCCATGGAAAAACTCCTGACAGAAGAAGAGCCTGTGTGCCAGCCTAAATAATATTAAGTGTCCTGGACTTGTAAAGGACATGGGTCAAAGGCAAAAAGCACTAGTCACCCTAACAAGGCTGAGTGTTATAGAGGTACTGTCTAAAGAAACATGTCTTTCTGTCTGCAAATGTCACATTTTTTCCCGTTCAGGAAATTTCTGATGGTAAAGATAATTTAAATGAAAGCATGATTTACAGGGAAATAATTTAGAAGTGAAATCGGGAAGGATCATCCTGCAAAGACACCTCATGACATATTTACAAAATAGGTTTAATTTAATGAGTAAATGTGTTATTTGACCATATTTACTGTGATTTGTCTTCATCATATTGCCAGTTTTGTCTTTCCTAGTCTTCTTCACTAGGATAGAAGAAGTGACCCGATGAAGGATAGTTTTCTCTCTTTCAGTGACTTTATAGATATCCTCTGATACTCACTGTAATATCTGACTTGGGAGCAGGAATAAAATCAACTTCTGTCAGATGCTGAAGGCCACCAAAATTGCCAAATTTTTCATGTTTCCTCCACTTTGCTCGCTGGTTCTGGAACCAGATCTGGATATAGGCAAGAAAGAAAAGGCACAGAAATGAACAGGAGACAAAGGAGGAACTGCTCATGTACAGCTACTTCCGCTACTCTCTAAGTGAGCATCACAAAACATTGACCTCCAGCTCAGCAGGACCTGGGGCTGAATCTAAAGGAAAACACTGAGTTCAACATAGCACCTTTCACATTTTGCATAGTAGGTGAGATCCCTGTCCCATCATGACAATCTCTTTTCTCTTGGAACTCACAGAAGAGCTAAGATCAGACTGTTCAAGAGAAGACAGTGTCACAGGGTGCAGCGTGCCTTCCAGGTCTCTCCTGGGAAAACAAATCCTTTCATGGTCAAAGCTTTGCAGCAGTCAAGGCAGGAGCTGCGATTTGTTGCATAACAGGGCTCTTTCACTCTGTTCCCAAGTTAACAGACTGGGAAAAGACCTACCTAGATGTTTTGCTGAGCTGCAATAAAAATGTGTCACCAGTGGAGATGTAGTAACAGGGTTTTTCCTATATTTAGCTAGTAGTATTTTGAAATTCACATAAAGAAAGGACCTAAGCAAAACACCCAAGGGGATGAAAGCTTCTAAATTACTCAGCAGTCTAAGTACATAATCTGCCATCTCTTTTGCACTGGAAAACAGACAACTAACTTTCTCAGGGGAGTTTCTTTGATCTATCATCTGATTTGACCAGTCTGGCTTCTGGCTGAGGCACAAAAGTATTTGTTTTGCCACCACAGTAGTGTGTCTTGCTGCATTGTTGTGAAAAGTTGATTTCTCCTTCCATTGCAGTTTTTAGCTGGCTTGGGAACTGGCTGTGTCAATGTAAGCAACTGGTTCACATGAACACAAGGTATTAGTGATCAAACCCAGATGCTACTGAATGTAAATATGTATGTATTTTAAACCAAATAATGAACTGCTCAATTATTTCTGCATCTGTTGCCCAGGAAGTAATGGGAATGTCAGGAGCCCTTTGCTATATTGCTGATAGCAGTATCTAAGGTTACTGAAAGGACAGTTTTGTTTATCTGGGTTTGCATGTATTTGAGAACTACTTAGTCGGAATGAACTGCTCCATTCCCTTTCTACCATGCAGAGTTATGTGGTGAAACAGCACCATAAAAATTACTTTTCTTCAACACTGACAAAGTGATTGAGGACAGAGGGGAGACTGCAACCAAATTTCAACCTCTGAAGTGCACATTCCAAAGTCTGCACATGGGATAAAGTTGTCACTTTAGGGATTTTCTTTTTTTAGTGAAGGCAAAGCTGTGATTGCAGACTGAATTGTTCTTTTTTTACCCAACCAGCTCTCCAACACACTTACCTACAAAATGATTTCTCAGAGCCAACCCCGAATTTCTTTTGCTGGGATTAAAACCTGTTCCTCCATGCCCTGTCTACCACACAGTATCAAGCTATTGATATCATTTATTTTCTGCAGGCTACTAACCATTTTTCCAGTGCTCCTGAGTTATGGCACTGAGACAGAGCACAGCATTCCCATGTGTTTTCATGAAAGTCATACAATGCTAAAGCCAGCGATAAATGCCTCTTTAATCCTGCCTGAGATTTCACAAAAGACTCATTTGCCCTCTCAGTGGTCAGCAGGTTGTTCAAAGAAACAACGACAGAGTGCAGAAGGAGTGTGGTGTGCCCCATGTTGTAGGAATGGCCTCCATTAGTTGCTCCAAAAGATTGTCCATTTGTTGTTCTCTTGGAGATACATAACCAATGATTCAGAGCTTGATGTACTAAAGAATCAGCTTTTTTTTTTTTTTGTTTTCCAATCACCTGGCCTTCTTACTGTATCATAGCACTATCATTAAAGACTTTACTGGCTGTGTCATTCAAATTCAGCTCTGTGTCAGTAAATAGTTCCTATGAGAGCCCACCTTTGTGACTGGACACCTGTTACAGACCTATTTTTTTGCCTGTTAGCATATACTATTTGATCTACTGTTTCCAGGCAGGGTGTAGGGCCAAGGCAAGGTCCTTATAGTGACATGACATCGGTTTTATTACCTTTATCAACCTAATACAGACAATCATATAATCATTAAATCATAGAACCATAGGTTGGTTTGTGTTGGAAAGGACCTTTTAAAGATGATCTAGTCCAACACTCCTGCTGTGGGCAAGTACACTTCTTCCTAGATCTGCTTGCTCAAAAGCCTGTCCAACCTGACTTTTAACATTTTCAATGATGGAACATCCAAAGCTTCTTTGGGTAACTTGCTCCAGTGTCTTGACACCCTCATAATAAATAAATCATAAATAATTCCTTATAACCAATCTAACTCTGTTCTCTTTTCATTTTACAACTGTCACAAACAATCTCATCATAAAAAGATGAATGTGGCAACATTTATTTTCCATAAACCAGTGTTGATAAGAATTAAATATATTTGCCTTTCTTTAATTCTTCATTAACAGAGACTCATATCTAGTTTAACACTGTTTTGCCAAAAATCAATGTTTGGCCAAAGGGCCAGCCATTATCTGGATGTCCTGTTTACCCTTTAAATACTGACATCACTTTAGATTTCTTCAAGGCCTCTGGAATGTCTCTTGTGCTCCAGGGCTAATTAAATAGCAACACTGATGACCCAAAGTGCTTCTCAAGCAGCTTTTTAAGAACTACTGGAGGTAAGTCACCTGGATGTCTGGATTTAAAAATATCTGTCTGTAGCAGCTGCTGTTCAACGATGTTCTTATAGAAAATGTTTCATCATCATCATGTGATACTGCCACCTTACCTGACGTATTTCCAAGGATAGAGCAGAAATTATGACTGAACATATTTGACACTTCTGCATTATCCTTGACAGTTCCATTGTTTCTATAAAGTAACAGTTCAATATAATGATTCACTTTTTTTGTGTGTGTGTGTGTTCTTAATGGACTTCTGTTGAGTTTCTGATGATTATTTTTTGTGAGCAAAGCTTTGGCTTGTATCTTTCTGCTTTGCGTATTCATTTTTTAATAGTTTCTTGTTTCTGATGTTTACTCATCCAATACTCTTCATTTTGTGTCACATGTAGGCCTGCACACATTCAGGGATACAATTCCACCTATTCACTTAAACTATTTGATGGTAATCATACCTTTGTTTCTTGATTGGAGGACATGAGCTCTTTTGCAGTTATGGAATACTTAACTTGGTTACCCAAGGGTTGCTCACTTTCCCCTCCCTCAGTTAAATTATCTGTCTGAGGTGATTTTACTTGTACTATTTTTAGCTTTGTCGAAGCATACATAAATTCTTTGCACTTTGTTTTGTTTATATGTGACGAATGTAATCAATCAAAACTATAACAACTTGCAGCTCGTACCTAAGTTACTCATAATTTTCAGTTCTGTAGCTGGTTTCCCTTTATCAGCCAAGATGAGGTTAAACACAGAATTTCCTGTGTCACGTGTGATACTGTCTGTACTGGTAACTTGCCATTTGCAATTCATACATGAGGGGCTTTTTACTTCATGTACATCTCATCTTGATATAAATCTTTTATTTGGTTTTTTTTTTTTTTCACCTACACATTATAAATAACTTTTTAAACAGAAGATGGTCCTGTTCTTTCATTGGATTTGCTCTTCTGTAGGGAACACTGACTAGTAGCTCAGGTTGTGCTTTGTACAATTGGAAATGCATTCTGGGTGCACTAACATTGCTCACGGGCATATTGCAGCTATGTTGTTCCGATTCCCTGTCACCTAACTATGAAGCAATATCATTGTGGTTAGTTCATAGTCACAGGCAAGTCATAGTCAATAAACTGCTCTGTGTTGGACTTTGTTAGAGTGGGATATGTGCATAGAAGTGCGCCGATGAGTCTATCAGTAAGGCAAGTTCTCTCATGCAAAAATCATCACAAGAGTGCCTCGTAAACACCGCCAAATTCCAATACACAGTGGTATGTATATTTTAATGTAGCAAATTCATATGCAGCAAACATTTGGGGGCAATTTTGAACTCAGTCAGCAAGACTGCATTATGGCTGCTGGGCACTGGATTAGTTTCTGTGCACTAAAATTACAGCCAAGGCATTTATAGCCTGTGACATCAAAATACAGGCCAGTAAGAAAGCATTTTCATTTGGGCCATTATTTTCACTTTTTATTTGAGAGCCTAGAGAAGATGGATGTGCATGGCAGTTTGTGCTGGGGGTACATTAGTCTATAAAAGGCTGATAAATGATTAATAAATATTTTCATAAATGGCCAGTCTGTCGCTACAGAGTCCAACAGGTTGCTCATAACCATCTGTAACTCCCATTTGCTATGCATTTAGTATGCTTAGAGCTCCAGTTAACTCATTGATTAATCCCGTTTGGTTAGTCCCATCTGGGTGACAAATACCTTTTTCCCTATTTGTAAAAGGAGAACAGTGATACCGGCTTCCTCTGTAAGGTAACAAAGCGGTCACGTATCTCATTAGTGTTGTCACCCAGGCATATACTATTAAGAGTATACTCTGAATAAAGAATTGGTGTGGTAAATATAGCCTTTTTGAGACACAATGTACCTGAACTCTGGCTTCTGGGAGGTTTATCTTTGCTGCCAGTTGATTGCGAATATGGACATCCGGGTAGTGAGTCACTTGGAAAATCTTCTCTAGTTCCTGGAGCTGCTCAGCTGTGAATGTTGTCCGGATTCTCCGTTTCCCTTTCCTCTCAACTGTACAAACAAGGAAAATTGTATCACATTTTACAGAAGAGTGACACAGGACCACAAGAATATTCAGAGGTCCAGCAACTTCTGAAAATTTCTGTGCAGCTGGGATGGTACTTCTAACAACTTCTAGGGATGTACTTAGATAGGTGTCCGTCTCCTGACCCAGCAGTGAATGTGAACTAACTCCTTTATCGTTCAAAGAGTGAGTCAAAAGTGACACATTTGAGTGTTAATTCCATGTATCCGCTGCATGTGACAGCTAAAAGATCCTGTTTATTTTAACCACACTAGCCCTGCAGTAGATTTGTCATCAAAGTCCTTTAGTGTTGGACCAACCTTTGACCCTTTTTTTGCTCCTGTTTGTCACATGCACATATCTATTGCTAATTTATAATCTCTAATTAACTATTTGTGAAGAAATCCTTAATGTAAACAGAATGAAAGAGTAGATCCTACATTTGGCCTTGTTGCTGTTTTCATGCCTGTAATGAATCACCATTTTAATTTGAGCTCATTAGTCTTCCATCCCTATCTTTTATTGTCAGCTTTTCTTACTAAGCTTTCCTCGAGCTCTGAGGTATTGTTTTATTTCATTGTCACTTTGTCAATTTTGCTGAATTTTCTCCTGCTGTATGGCAGCAAGATCAAAGAGTACCCAAAATGCATGAACACAGTGGAGGGATGGCAACCATTCTAGAAAGACTGACTGCTGCTCTCTTCCCATACCATTCATTCGACAGTATTTAGGGATAGCCAGGAATTTCACTGCACTGTGATGGTGGCATTGAAAATGTTGCCTTACGAAGAAAACTCATAGCATTCTCCTGTCCACACTGTTGTGATATGAGGACTTTCTAATTTAGCTTAACCTTAAGAACTACAAGACCTTAAAACCCATGGAGCATATGGAGAAACCTGGTGTGGTGTGGATTCCTAAGAGGGCTCTGAGACTGCCCCACTCCTTCATTTGCTGTGGTGTAACCTCACTAAAGACTTACTTCAGCACTCCTATCATTTAAAAAATGCCTTCCTAAACTAGGGCATTTCATTTAGATTATGCATTTTGTGTGCTGTTTGGTGTAAGTTAGAATAAGGTCTAGCTTGCTCTGAAATGGTGCTGGAGGGCTTACTTCTTGCAAGAGGGAGGAGAAAAAGAGTAGAACTGAGCTCTATGACAGCCGATCTGCAGAATGTAGAGTTCAGCCTTATCCCAAGGTTGCAGTCCTCTCTGATGCACAGTCTCTTCCAGCTGACATTGAATGACCAGCACAAAAAGCCACATCCCAGGTGCTGTGAGCCACAGTTTTTTTCTGCTGAACTTGGAAAACTGCAATTTGATAGGAGCCTAAAAATTCTACTAATGCTAATGACTACAGTGAGCTTGCTACTCAATGACCTGAAGTAATTGGCAATGACACCATGTTGCTCAAGAAAATGACCTTTTTGAATATCACCTTTCGGAACTGAACAATCTAATAACAACTAATTCATACTATGTAACTAGACGCATACTCTTCCTATGGGGAACAGTTAACCAGGGGAGGTTAACTCCATCCCTCAAAGAGATTGTACCATTTCCCTCTCTTTTGTTCAATCATTAGCATAAACTTTTAGGGGCTAAAGCAGTGAAAAAGGTAACTGAATGCCTTGGCCAATAGAAACTGGGATTTGTGACAACCAGAAAATGACATTTTTCATTCTGTAATTGAAACCTCATTGTGACTCTGTCAACAGAGAAAAAAAGAAATAAAAAAATTCTATTCATAGAGTTAGTAGGAAGATGTCTAGGACAATATACCTGTAAGTGAATATATTCCATTGTGAATATTTCATCTTTTCTAAATCTTTCCAGACTTTGAAAAGAAACTAGTCATGCAATAATAACTGAGGAGTGTCATCTATCATAAACACTGTCAATACTCCTATATCTCAGAAATAGCCTAATAAAGCAGATGTCCAACACAGTTAAATCCATATAATTAGACTTTTCACTAGCCTATCAAAGTACTACTCATTAAAGTGCAGTGCCGGCTTCAGCCCTAAGAGAAAAATGTTATTTACATTGAATCTTGCTGACACTACTGGGGCAGAGATCTGAAATGAGAAATATTTTGTGTTTCTATTGAAGACAGGAATGGGCACTCTCTTCTAAGGAGCTGTGATGACATCATTGCATCTACTTGAACATTTCCAAAAGATGGTAAAGGGGGGTTTATTGCTATATGGATTAAAAGGGAAATATCAGTCCTGAGAATACAAATCTCAGGACACTAAGTCCCCTGTAGATATGTCAGAGATAATAGTTGATAATAGTGTGTCTGGTTTGAAAGATTTTCACCTCACACCTCTCTGGGGGGGCTGGCCTCCATATCCTCCTGGGAGATACTGCAGACAGGTTAAGATTAAGTACTAAGCTGATGTTTTGTCAAGCGCATCATGGTCTGTCATACAGTAATGAATCTCTCTAGTGTATCTGTGTCATTACAACGTATGGTATTTATATTTTCCTAACACAGGGCAACTGATGTAGCAGATGCCGACAACAAGTGAAGTTTGACTTGAGCTTTTCATGTTTCAGGACTTTGAGGCATCCCTGAGATGTCCTGTAAATCTCCTTGAACATGAAGCTGAGCTACTTCCCCTATCCAGGTTAGAAGATTGGCTCCACAAACCTGGGAGAAGCTGCGGTCTACCTCCAGTATTTCCAGAGAGAAGCAAGACATTCAGGCTCAAACTGTCACCACCTCCTTGTTCCTGTGGTCCCAACTACACATAAATATCTGGGATGCTGTCAGGGTTCTTGTCCTGCTAGGTTTTGTACGGCCAGTCAGTCTATGTGCCTTCCAGCAATCAGAAAGCCTTCAGGAGGAAGAGAATAGACCTGCCCACCTCCTGGAAGATTTCTAAATTATCAAAAAAAATCACAATATACATTTTTAAGAGAAGAATTAATGAAGTATGATTTCGTGACTATGCAAAGAAATAAAGATACCATATACGTTTAAAAATCTAAGATGTCACATTAATAACAAAAAAGGGTATATTTTAGTATTCCATCATAAAAAAGCAAATGATGATTTGTCTATTATAAACTGTACTGTCTCATAGATTAAACAGACTCTGTAGAATTTGTATGGCTGAACTGGACTATGATGGGATTGGAATGTATGTCAAAGAACAGCTGGATCACACTTCTTTGCAGCTGACACCACACAAACAACAACCATTAGTTCTTGCCTGTAAGCACATACGATGACAGCCATCAACTCCTCTTTGTAATGGGGAATCAAAGCTAAGGCAAGACTTTTAGTGCCCAAACCAGAGATGACTACCTGAGCTAGAAAGGAATGGTTTACATTATTAAATCATTGTAGCTGCAGGACTTTTCTGTAGAGTATGTTCATGTGCACCAGAGACAGAGATGATAATGTGGACACCTATCCTTGGCTGCCAGAGTAATAAGTTGTATGTGCTGGCAGGACACTTGGTACAGAGTTCATTGGATTAATCAACCTTGAACGATTCAAGAAATCAGCTGCTATGAGAGATGCAATATGACTATAGAGCTGAGGCATGGAACGAAATCAGTAGTGAAGATCGTGAGTCTAGAAGGAGCTGCCAAATCTGCCCTACAAAGGATATACAAGAGTAAGAAGACAAAGGCTGTGCACAGTTGATGTAAGTTTGGGAAGGAATTTTCAGCTGAGTTGAGACATCTAATGATAACTGAAAGACAGATCCATTGCCTTGAACCACACAGTATTTTGAACTTTGTTGGAAATGGGATAGGGAGTGGATCTGCCAGATAACCTTCTACTGTGTTCTGTCCCACTAGCAGCGAAGAAGCATTGAGGACCAGAGAGCACGGCTTCAGAGAGAACAGGCTAGTGAGTTTATGGTGACTCATATTAGCTTCACTTGTGCAAAAACGACCCAGATGATAACTTGGTTATGGGCAAAAGAGACTCCCTATCAGTTCACTCGTATATCCTTCACATATTTCCATCTTGAAAGGTGAACTGTTTTTCAGATGAGACTCTTATGTAAGGGAAGAATCTACAGAGTACTCAGAAGTGTCAATCCTACTGAAACCAGATTTCTCAAAGATGAAACTCATCAGATTAAAGAAAATACAATAACATGAGGTCAGCTGTGGAACAGTAGGGACTGAAGGACAGGTTTTGATTTCAACTGGAAATTAAATTAAATTGCTAACAAAATAGACTCCTGTGAACTAATCAAGGCTTTTGCCAGCGGGAGATCTAGAAGAGGGCATTTCTTTTTCTATAAATAATCAGTATTTCTTTTTTTTTTTTTTCAAACTATATAAAAAAAAATCTGGGACTCTGTTAACATTTTCTCTTGCAAGATGAAACTTTCTCTGACTAGCTTTGATACATCCCTTTGCCTTGGGACCTTAGCTTAGAGATCTCACAGCAAACAACAGCATTCAGAATTACAGTCTAATAAAGAATGTTGGTGGAAGATATAAGACTAGAAAGTGTTGGAAGTGTAACATTGGCTTTACAAACGTGGCTCTGGAGTCTCTGGGGAAATAAGACTCTGTCTGAGTTTCCTGAGCTATTTTCTATGTAAAAGCTAGGGATATTCAAGTGTGCTTTTATGCTCTGTGAAAGTCATTTTCAGGTTAGCTGACTGCTGAAACCAAGCCTGAAAATACCAGGTAGCTAAACATGTCAGCTTTTGCAGATGCTTAGAGATACAGATGTCTATACACTGCCTTATGGTCGACATTGGATGGGCCAGATTCTCCACGTTGATAAAGCAGTGTAGCTCCTTTAAATTCAGTAACTGGCTCCTTTTTTCCCCTGTAGATCTGGCTTTATTACCAGGGTCAGACTTGGAGCAAGTTGAAATGTTTGAACTTTGTGGAAATACAGATTCTTCTTGAAAGTGCGCAGTGAAAGGATGAGATCAATTAGTACAATTTACAGCAAAGCAGAATTCTGATTATATAATAGGGAAAGATTTTTTTCACCATGAAGGTAGTCTGAGAAGGCTGAGAAGTCTCAATACTTGGGGATATTCTAAATTTTACTGGACAAAGATCTAAGCAACCTGGTTTAACCTGTCTCTGATTAGAGTTGGGGTCTCTAGAGGTCCCTCCCAAGTTACTTTATTATGTGATTTCTGACCTCCGAATAGCCACGTGGACTGCAGCCCCCCATCATTCCTTTCCTAAAATTCAAGGGAATTTAAGGCTTTAATGCTATGTACCACTCAAGGAGTCTGATTTGTAATTGCTTAGTTACACAGTTTTAGCTTAGTGTAGTACAGTTTATTTCCACTGCCGATATAACATAGTTACAAGATATTAGAGATATGGGCAAATCAATACCAAAGACTACTGCTTGTACCTGAGTTTGCTAAGTAAAAGATGTGCAGCTGCAGCAATGCAACACTTGGTCAAATTGATTCTGGATAATAGTTTATAGTAGGTAAAAAGTATATTTGCACTTCTGTTTCTCAACTGCTCTGCATACCTGAAACAGCTAGATAAATGCTACCTCAGGAAAATCTATGCAATTGCATCTCCCATTTGCACTTAGCCCATTAACAGGTGAGGACTGCATCAAGTAAAAATCTAAGAGAAGGGCCAGAAGTCAGTGCTGCCACATATTTACTTTGGAGAACGAAATCTAGATAGATAAACTGGTTCCACCAGTTTTTCTTGACGGAATACTTCTCGTTGTTTCTGGACAGACACTCTCTTGTTGTATGCAATAACCAGATTTAAAGCTTTTGCTGCTTCTTTGACAAGAAGAGAGGAAACAGTTACATAAGTAAGCAAGTGGTTTTAGCTATGTGTCATGAGAAATATATTTTTATCTGAAACAAAGCTGACTGTATCATTTGTTTCTCAAAAGGAAACTCAGGAGTGCTGAAAAAGAGCCTCATTATATCTTGGTAAGTTATGGGGTTTTTTTTCTGTTTCAGCCTCTTGGAAAGAAGTTCCTCTTTCTCTTCCTTTTAATCAACCAAATAAAAACATGAGGGGCTCCCAAACCATTTCTTTTCATTCCTTTTCTGGACATTGTTCTCCTGTGGTGACATTCTGCTCATGACAGCTAAGCCCGCAGCAAAGAAACCAATTACAACTTTATCAAGGAGTTATTACAGAGTGCTGATGGCACCAGGACAAAATCTACTGGTCTGTGGACAGAGATGTGCCCATGGAAGTCCCTCTCCTAGTTAAAGAGGTAGCTCATGGCTTTCAAAGGAGCTTGTCTTGCAATATTTAGCTAGGAGTATGGCAGTGTGGCTAATCTTTATTAAAGTGTTTTTTCAGTCCTTTTTTAAGAAGGACTGACACAGCCAGTGAGACTGATCCTAATTGGATAGGTACAATGTACTTCAGATAGAGCCTCCTGCTAGCAAAATGCACCATTTAGCATCCAACTGCTGGCCATTCAGGCGTTGCTGAAGTTAAGACAGAGCAGCATGACTTGAACTTTTAAAGGCTTGACACTCTCCCTTCCGTCCACAACTCCTTGACGGAGAGTTGCTTCCACTGTGGCGCAGAACACAGTGCCTAATCACCTGACAGCAAGGCTGAAATGCAGAGAGGTATGGACTTTAGGTGGTGTGAACAGAAATGCTAAAAATACCAGGCTAGAAACCCATTTAAGCAAGCTGCAGAGGGGCAGCCAGGGGAGTTTCGTAGCCTCCTTGTCAGAGGAGTTGGCAAGCAGTAGACAGTATGTGTGAAACCATTCATGTGGACAGTTTGTTGCAGAGGATGGTACTCACCATCAGCCTCGGCCCCCGGTGAATTTAACCCTTCCCATCTGCCAGCAAAGTGATGACGATGTTTACAAATGCTTCTGCCCTGAAACGGTGTCATGCATAACTCTGGCATAGCCAGCGGTCAGCTAAATATCTGGAGGAAGAAGTGTGCAGGGCATGGTTTGATGGAACCCAGCTGACAAGGGTGTGTGTTAGATTCCATCACCTGATATCAGTTCTGTATCTAGGCTAAATGACCTGCGCCTTCATAAACTCATTCTGGGTAGGTATATGTGTGATTTCTTCATTCAGCTAAATCTCAAGCTTGAAATGTACTTTCTGTGAATGTTCAGGTGTTGTCAAACTTAGCCTTAAAAGCAGTGGCCAGCTTAACCCAGTAATGGTTCTTACCAAGGCTCCCCATCATTCTCCCCATACTCTCTGGTCACCCATTTCCCCACGTAGAAAGCTGAGTTTCTTGAAGGTTGCACAGACAGTCTGTTTTCTACTTTATTCCTGCTCTTTGTGATTATTTATACCTGCAAACCTCAAGACATCAATCAGGCATGCTTGTTTACATCCTTGACTGAGTGTGTGCACTCTCCTCAAGAAAGCACAATTCCATCATTATTTTTGTACGTGGTCTCTGCTGTTTTGCATTTCAGCATAAAGCACTTGCTAACATGATAGGTAAAAGGCCTGCCCTCAATTTCAAAGAACAGTAATAAAAAGTACCAAATCCCACAGATGTGATGAAAAGTTCCCAGACAATTTAAGAGAAACTGGTAAGTACTCGTAAGACTTTTGAAATAAACTTATCAAGATATGCTGTCAGCTTTACAAGTGATCACGTTACACACTTGACTAGAAGGAACAAATTAACCTCTGGGTCCTACGTAATGTACCTTGTGGGTCCAAAATTCTCAGGAAAGAAGAGGCTGCTCAAGGGAAAACATTGAATTGCCATTGTTTGCTTTAACTAAAAAAAAAAGAACCCAACCTTCCCAAAAAACATGAAGAAACCACACAAACACAATTTATGGTAGTTTCCCAGCTGCTGACAGCTTTGCTTTCTTCCGTGCTTACTTGTATTAGTGAGACTTCTACGTGAACAGAGTCTGAAGGGTGAGAGTAAAGGATTCAGGTTTCATACCTTTCATTTAATATCCAGGGCATGATTATAAACAATCAGTCTTCAAAGAGGGAGAAAAACAAAGAATCAGCCTTCAACAATGCCTCAGGTAAACCCACTAAATCAAGGTCAATGGTCTGCTGCATTTCTAAGTGTATGCAGGAATACTGCACTTCAGAGACACAGGGCTGCAGGGACTATTCACAGTGATAAACAGAAGATTGGTAGGGCAACTAATGGCAGCCATATTATATATATATATAGGCATTTATTTTTTTCCTCCTGCTTTTCCTTTTCATTTAGAATTGCTTCCTTTTGTTCTGCAGGACAATAGGATGCTTGTGCCCTTTCTTGCAGTTCCGTTGGTGAATTCTGGGCTGCTGATACTTATCTGGGATTATGATTACACAGTACTTCATTGTCTCTTAGGTGTGTTATAAACGCATTGGGACACGTCAGCATGTTGGGGAAAAGGCTGTTCTGCTAGAGATAAACCATGTTGTTTCACAAGGGTACATGGATTTGACCATATTGTCCAGAAATGAATAGTATAAATGAATTTATGGCTTCAGAGAAAACATAAACACAAAGCTAAAGATTCTTGCAACTGGCATCAGTACAGAGGCGACAGGACTTATACTGGAAGTTGTCCAGAACTGAGATCATCTCTGTATTTCCTGTTGTCTTTATGATAATCGCCACCAGAATTTGTCAATACACTTTGGGATCAAAGATGCTTTCATAATAATAAACCAATCAGATTAATACAAAGATCCCTGAACGTCCAGTCAGCGATGTGCAGATAATTTCTCCTATGGAAATATTTAGGTGATGCTGACTCATTATGGCAGTTTCCTCTACAGTGAATAATGAAGACATGAGCTGCAGAAAATAACATAGTCCAGTTTTTCCCATGGCCTGAAACCCACAGTTCCTGGTGAAATTAGGAACCAGCTTGATTTATTGAAGTCTGATCTACCTTGTACTTGAATTGTTGCCCTGAGAAGAAATCCCACAAGACTAGGCATCCATCAGTATTTTGAGGTAGTGCTATTATTTGGCTTCTCCAAGACACTGACTGCTCCCTCACTGGAGCAGAGGACTGGAACTGTTACCCATGTACAATGCTGGGTACACTTATTTGCTGCCTTTGGGTGTAAAAAGTAACAGTGAACACACACACACACACAAAAGTATATAATCAGACCTGATTATATAGCATGTGTAAAAGACATTGGAGAAGAATTGCCCAAGAGGATCTGAACCAGTTTGGGATCTTGCACTTGGGAGGCCTGGGAGCTGCTGTAGGTCAAGCAGGTATCCTCTTAGGCTCCAATGCTTAGCTGTAGTGAACATGTCAAGTCCCAAGGTGTCACACAGAGCAGAGGGAAGGAATTACAACGAAAATGAGATCTCAGAGTTTAACTTGGGCATTTACACAGCCATGTGGCTGTGATGCTGACTGGCAGCCGCAAGAGTTTGCCTTCCTTATGCTTAAGTTTTGAAGACCCTGGCAGCCGTGGTGGTGGCACACAGTAAAATGTCAAAAATTAATCATTTCACAGAGAGCTGGCCCAAGCAGAGTCTGTACCCACAGCTGCAAAGCAAGGCCTCTCTCAGAAGGCTCTCTTCCTAAAAAGGGTTTTATCAGTGCTGCTTCCCAAGAACCAAATTTTCCAGAAAAGTTCTGCAGAAGACCAGAGGCGAAGACACCCAACATTCGGAACGAAGGTTTACAAATTCAAATGGGAGCTTAGTTAAAACTAAACATCTTCATCAACAACCTGGATGAGGGGACAGAGTGTACCCTCAGTAAGTTTGCTGATGACACCAAACTGGGAGGACTGGCTGATTCCCCAGAAGGCTGTGCTGCCATTCAGTGAGATCTCGAACAGCTTGAGAGTTGGACAGAGAGGAACCTCATGAGGTTCAACAAGGACAAGTGCAGAGTCCTGCTCTTCAGGAAGAACAACACCATGCACCAGTACAGGCTGGGGGTCCAACAGCTGAAGAGTAGCTCTGCAGTAAGACACCTGGGAGTCCTGATTGCTAATAAACTAAACATGAGCCAGCAATGTGCCCTCATGTCCAAGAAGGCCAATGGCATCCTGGGATGCATCAAGAAAAGTGTGGCCAGCAGGTCAAGGGAGGTTCTTCTCCCTTTCTACTCTGCCCTGATGAGGCCTCATCTGGAGTCCCGTGTCCAGTTCTGGGCTCCTCAGCTCAAGAGGGACAGGGAACTTCTGGAGAGAGTCCAGTGCAGGGCCACCAAGATGATCAGGGGACTCGAACATCTTTCATACGAGGAAAGGCTGCGGGAACTGGGGCTGTTTAGTCTAGAAAAGAGGAGGCTGAGGGGAGATCTTATTAACATTTGCAAATATCTAAAGGGTGGGTGTCAGGAGGTTGGGACATCCCTTTTTTCTATAGTAGCTAGCAACAGGACAAGGGGTAATGGGATGAAGCTGGAACACAAAAAGTTCCACTTACATATAAGAAAAAACTACTTCACTGTTCGGGTGAGGGAGCCCTGGCACAGGCTGCCCAGAGGGGTTGTGGAGTCTCCTTCCTTGGAGGTCTTCAAGACCCGCCTGGACATGTTCCTATGCGACCTGATCTAGGTGACCCTGCTTCTACAGGGGGTTGGACTGAATGGTCTCTAAAGGTCCCTTCGAACTCCTACCATTCTATGATTCTATGATTCTAAACGCCACTGTCAGCATGTCTCTAGCTTATGAGGGCTTTTCCCTTTTTTGCTTACAATGCAGCTTCAGAGTTCAAAGGGCAAGAGGCATTGCTTCCTGTAAACGGTTTGTGATAAGGACACAAATCTATTTGGTTTAAATGACACTGCATTTCAAACCGTTTAGTCACAGAAGCCATTTTGTGGGGGAAAAAAAGAGACAGCAGATTTTTAGGAACACTGCAATGTCACGGAGTTCCTTGGAAATATGCTCCAAATTCACATGCAGGGTCACAGTCAGGGTGCTCTTGCTATCTCAGGCCATCTGCCCATGAAGGGCATATTGTCATATGCCATCCTCATAATCTTTCTCCTCCTCTCCAAAAAAGCACCAGACAAACCCCAGCCCTCCCACCTCCAAGATGATTGATTTCATGCTTGATTTCTTGACAGCATGCTTGATTTCTTCTGCTCCCTGACAGCTATACAGATGTGTATGCTTAGTCAGAGCCTAGTACTCTTCCTCACAAACTATGCAGGCATTTTATACAGATAGACACAGGCTTTGAGACGGAGGCGAAAGGCCATCTTTCACATCAGAAATCTCTCCTGCTGATGAGGTTGGTGCCTTTCCCCTGGGTACTTTAAGGCATCCTCAGTGTGGGTGTGAGGAAGGTCCTGGGAACAACTCCATGGAATATGCTATAGGCATTTGGTATTGCCCAGGTGCCTTCTTTGAGGACTCATAATCGGCCTATAGCTACCACCCCAAAAACATATCTGAAGCACTGCAGAGTCAATAGATATGGAAACAGAAGTTATCAACTCAAGCTGTAAGGATTACAGGCTGCTTCCAGGGGTGGTGCAGTCTACCTCTCCTGCAGGCACTGTCACTGACCTCGTCTGGGAGAGGTGACTCCAACCACAGCCAGAGGCAGGAGAAAAAGAGCTGCTGGCTCTTCGCAGTTAACGTGAAGTGGAGGAAGGCGGTGGAAGCTTATAATGCTGGAAAGGATTTAAAACCCAGGCTTCCAGCTCTCTGCTAAGAATGACAGTGCATCAACGGGATCTGAAACATCATTGTTTGTGCGCCATGGGGAAAATGGCAATCCAGTGCTTTAGAATCCTCCCTCCTCCTTCAGACAGTTTCTATCAAAGGCTCAGCAACTGCGGGAACCGGTAGCTTAGAAAATGGCAGATCATTAAACCTCTGCTTGGTTTCAAAACCCCACTGCCACCAGGCAACAGAAGGATTTTGTTTAAAATGCCTTTAAAATATAAGTTGTCAATGAAAGGGCCAGCTCAGCTTGGCTCAGTTTCGTGCAGATAATTACATGCTTCCCCCCCAGCTCAGCTGATGAGGCTGGTACCAACCACTGTGCTGGTCAATGAGGCTAAGTGCTGAGTCAGGACAGTCACCTCCCTCCTCTGTCACCCTGAGAAAGCCACCTTGAAGCTCCGGTGTGATCCCTGTGGCTCGGGACTCCCTCCCACATGAAATATACTCCTTTGTAGCGCTCACAGGCAACTCTGAGTGCCAGATACATACAGCCCTGTCTCTTCTGCGAGGAGGCATTGTGATTTTGCCCTGTTGCTGTCACCTGTGTGCATCTTACAGGGAAGGGGTAGGATAAAATATCTGCTTATCTTACAAGGTTTCTCCCTGCATCAAGACAGAAGCTGTCTCATGCAGGAGGAGGAGGTGACAGCAGCTTGTCACAAGACTCATGTATACCATAGAAGCAGCAGCACGAAACAAGGCTTTTCTTTCAAACGTATTTCACGGAAAGCAATGTTTCCTCTGCCAGCTTGCAGAGTATGTGCTGAAGAAGATGTGTGCATCTCAGGGAAGTAACCCTGCATCTGCTGTCATGCGAGCCCATTAGGAGTCCTCAATGGACTTGATCCAAATTGCTGCTTTCTTTTATTTTCAGAATGGAGGGAATAATAGCCAACTATGCAGGAAACACCTTGCTGCTACTATTGAGAACCTGTTTTCTGGAGTGCAGCATGATCATCTGTGTTAACCTTTCCTAAATCTCAAAGAGCTTAAAGCAGTTTTGTCACGTGCTATCACTAAATCACAGTCTGTCTGTCAGGAACTTGTCCAGTTTAGGTACCATGTATCCTCCTTAGCTTAAAGTCTCTATGCAACATATTGGCAAACTATATTTGTATAGACTGCTGTTTACCACTGCTCACAATTGTTGAAATTATCAGACCTACCAACATGGCCAGCCTTGAAAATTGTGCCTAACACACACTGCAATGCCAGACCCATGGCACGTCAAAAGATTGCCTATGCGCATGTGGATGACCTCTTCATCACCTGTACAGTGGGTCCAAGGTATACAGGACACATTGAGCTGAGTCTGCATGTTCAGCAGCCTCAGTCCTGGCATTGTGCAATGCCTATTTACCAGGAAACGGGCATTGCACAACCTGGAGAGTGAGGCAGCTAAATATGGTAACTCTGTAGGTTGCCACCTCAAGTAGGAGAGCAATAAACACCCAGAGCACTCTCGCTAAAATTAGTGGGGTTATCAGACCTGAGCTAGGTCTTTAGCTCAAAGGGTGGGTCTCCATGCTTTTGATGGTGAGACTGAAGAATCATCCCCTGTGACTCGCCAGGAGCTCAGCAGTAGAAATGTCTGTGCCATCCATTGTTAGATATTGCCATGTGCATCATTGTAAGAAAAAAGCTTCAGTTTTGTGTACTCTGGGAGAAAGCTTGGTTATAGAGGCACTCACCATGAAGCGGATGACCCACTGGGAAATCGCATAGCTGATCCTCCTCTTCCTCATATTTTCTTTTGTCTTCCAGGTGTTCATGTCCTGTGTCCTCACCCAGGAGGGAAGCTGGGTTGCCAGCAGGTCTCCTGTAGTGAGCTGCCTGAACTTTCTTTGTCCTGGCCATAGGTGTAGCACACATGGCAGGGAGAAGGATTTTGGCTGAAGGTAAGACACAGTCTAGTTGACTCCTGCTGCTGGAACCTGTAAAGGACACAGCACAAGACAACTTTGAATAAACCAACAGTTGTTAAGTGCACCTTCCAGTTTGCATGAAAAAATGAAGCATAGATGTGGTCTAGATAATTTACCATTCAAACCTGATCACATTTTAAATGGTCTTAACCCTTCTTTGCTATGCATCAATGACAAGATGACCCTATGTTGCAGAGTCATGATCCCAGTGACTTAGACCCCAAAATCTAACCTGTATTCTGCTTCCTTCCACCTTAAAACTCCCAATGGTCTTTGTGGGAGATTTTCAAAAAGGACTGTAGAAGCAAAGAGGCAGAAACAAATGATCAAGAAAGATCAGCTTCCCTGTCAGTATCCAAAAGGGAGGCTGCTTTTCTGAAGAACTCAGAAGTACAGTAGATGTGGAGCTCCTCTTAAAATCTGTCAGCAAGGTTGCCATGGAATTTGCTGGATGCCAACTGCTTTTAAAAATCTGTTCCTGTCTTAAATGTCCTTGTAGGTACATCTGGGACAGAGAATAGGCTAAAGGTCAGTGTGTTCCTCAGTTCAGGTCGGTTTGTCATTTCTTCTACACCTGGACTGCTTGCTGCTTGACGCTCAGCTTTACACATTAGGTGGTTCTATAGTTTTTGCCCAGGCTGCCAACGTTTTCCATCTACCTTTGTGATGGCTGACACTGATGTTATCTAGGAAGATACTGACAGCCAACTCATCTTCATGAAATCATCTGCACACTCTTGTTGACAGGAAAAACATAAGTAAAATGTATATTGGCCCATTTACAGGAGTGCATCCATGAAGCTAGCTTAGATTTGAGCAGGGGAATTCTAAACACTCTCAGTAGGAGCTGAGGGTAGCCTCAGCAGTAACCAGTGGTGACACATACGAGGACACCTGAACCTGAGTGTTGATGAAATTCATCACAGAAGCCATGGTCTTTTTTTTCTGCCATGGTGTTGTGTTATTACTAACACCATCATCTCTGTGTGTAGCAGGGGCACTGCAAAGATCTTTCAGATTAGTCTTCTGTCCTCATGAATGTAGTATAAGGCCTTACTCCTCTTTTTAAAGGTAAGTAGACCTTGCAGAGCCATGCACTAAAACATAACATGCTGGCAAGCCTCGTGGTTCAAGGTGGTGGTCTGTCTGTGGCTGTTAGCATCCCAAGAGGCATGTACCAAATACTGCCATTCTCTTACTCACTTTTTTCCGCACTAAAGCCTCACCATAAGCCCCAATACTGAGTGTTTTATGCACTGCCTTTGATAGATGCAATCAAGGCTCAGTCTTGACACTTTGGAGACAAGATAACTGGGTCTGTGCTGCTTTAATGACAAGTCTAGAATTTGATCTACTTTTCCTCCAATGCCTGGATTTCTTTGCTTCAAAAGACATGGAGGCCACACATAAGCATACTGGACCTTTTGGGGGATTTAGGTTCCATAGTTAGCATGATCCTGAAGCAAATATGACAGCACAGTTTTGTCTGCTATTACTACCAAACAATGTTAAAAACTTAGTGCAACAATGGACTGTGCTCCAAAGCAGTCACTCACATATAGACTTGGAGGTTTGTAGCACCAGTGGCTGTTCCCCTCTCTATTTCGTATCTAAACAGCAGCAGGTGGGAACCTCCACAGGATGTACTGGAAGAAGCTCCATTTTTTGATATATATATATATATATTATTTCTGGTGCAATATCCAGCTAGCATTGACAAAGCATCTAATTCTTTACACTTGTCAAACTTTCATTTTCTGAACAAATAACAAGTTCTATTCATAACCAGCCTTGGAGCAATGACAATTATAACATCTGGAGACAAAATGCCCAATTCTGTCCTCAGTAAAAGATCCCAAAATGGGAATTTTAGAGAGACCTGACAATGACATGGAGAAAATGCAGTTACAAGAGCTCTGGAAATTAGCCAAAGCCTCATATCAGTAAAGGATGATTGCTCAAATGTTATCTTTTTCAAATTGTCACCAATCTTTTGGGAACCTTCTGAACACAATTGCATGTATCTAGCCATGCTGACCTTAAGAATCTGGTATAAGGTCCACCTTTGTGTTTGAGGCATACTATGCAAAATGGGTCTAATGTAATTCCTTTAGGATCAAATATGATTGTTTTCTAGTGAGAAAACAGGTGAGGTTTTGAATAATGTGTGTGGCATAATGAAAGATAGACCTAGGAGTGGTCACTAGCAAGGGGCTGGGGTTAAATGATTTGCTCAAGAACTCAGAGAGTATCAGTGTCAGCATAGGTTTTTAGCCCAGGATTTCTATCTCAATCTGCCATCCCTAAATTACGGGCTAGTTGCACTCCCCTGCTAGCTGTGATGCTCTGAAAATGAGTATATTACAGAACTGATGGTGCTTATATCCTACAGTAGTGAAGAACATGAGTAGCCAAGCAAGGTGCTCTTTTGGGCAGCAATCAAAGCTTTCTGAGATTGATACTGGCATTTTCTAAATTATAGAAGATTTTTCATGTGTTTTCATCCTTCATATACAACAGTTTTTTTCTCTGAAATGCTCACATATGCCTGTGATAAATACAACTTATGCATGAGCGTGCATAGAATAATTAATTATAGGCTAAAGAAGAGAAAACAAGGAGAGACTGGAAAACTGTCCTAGGCAGATGTGAAAATACCAAAATCTCTGTGGAGAGCAGTAGGAGGATCTGCTGTTTAACATCAAAGAAACAAATTAGAGTGGCATGAATCTTAAAAAGAGGCTGGGAAAATCAGGGGAATTTTCTGGAGGATAAGACTGAAGGTTGATGATACTGAGTTTAAAGTACTTAACTGAGGATTAAGAGCCCGAAAGTCTAGTCTTGTTTGCCTTGCAACCTTCTCTGGTGCTTGTCTTGGACAAGAAAGAAGACTGTCTGAAGTGGTATTTCTCTATCCCAGTCGGTATTTTGCAGTGCATATTCACGTGACTCCAGCAAAGAGCTCTAAAAAATAACTACAAATTGGCATGGGGTAAAATGTCCTCCAGGGAATGCAGTTTTCTTTATTTTTTTCAGGGATGGCAATGAAATTTCAGCCTGGCACAACATGAGGTGTCTGCTACTGTCATGCATAGAAATGACCTCAACTTCTGGCTCAAAATAGTCTTTTTGACTCGACTTTCATAGGAGAGAATGGGAAATTTTAGGAAAGACAGTAAGATTCGTTTTTGGAAGCAGGAGATTATTTCAGATGGCCCAAGTTCCTTTTAAGCCCTTTTGTGTAATCACTTGTAGGCATAAGGCTTATGATTTTAGGGTCTTACTAAGGCTGGGAAACAAGGAAGACTCCATCACTGAGAAATGCAAACAGCTTTTTATTGTGCTGTTATTCTCTTGTTCCCATACCCTTTATTCCCTCCTCCCCCTTTTTTTAAGGTGGATTGTTTTCCATTGTAACAGGTGGAGTGGATTGATAATATGGGCCAGGTGGTATCTATTCAGTTATATTCCTTCAGTTCTTTCCTCTTTTGTAATAAATCTGGGTGGAGTCTTGCTAAGGGTGAAGTAAACAATCACTATATTGACATTTATGTGTGAAGTGGCCATTGAATTCCTACTAATTTGCACATCCTCTGGAGACATTCAAAACCCACCTGGATGAGTTCCTGTGTGACCTACTCTAGATGGTCCTGGTCTGGAAGGGGGGTTAGACTAGATGATCTTTTGAGGTCCCTTCCAGCCCTTGAGATTCTGTGATAATGGAGCATAACACAGCAGAATTCCAAAGTTACTGTATCTGTTACTGTTTTCGCTATTAATTTCCCAGGTGTAACTCATTCCAAGGGAAAGCATAGACTGAATTCTAAACTGTCTTTTTGTTCATTATTCCTTCTTCAACTTGGTAAGAGTCTTTAAAAAATTTCAGGATACTTCAGATCAACAGGTACGTTTCCAAGTCACCTACTAGTTGTGTTTGTGCAGTAAGCTCACAAATGGCTAATACTGCAGCTAGGAAGTATCACACTCCTAGGAAGACCACACATTCCTTATTCCAAGACCCACTGGAATTACACTGATAAACATCTGTGAATTTAGGAGCCAGGCCCAGAGTTCCTTTTAGACATGATCAAGTACTGTCCCAGCTTGTCATAAGAAGCTGGCACTATACATCACAACATCCTTTTTAGTTCAAAGAATCATAGAATTATTTAGTTTAGAAGCAATTTCCATTTGCTAGCATCCTTGGGTTTTCTTGAGAAAGGACTCCAGGGAAAGCTTTGCCTACGTTCCTCATTTCTGACATTCTGCATATCCTAATCCTCTAGTCCTACTCATCTCTTCAACTCTTAATTGCTATGTTTGGACTTCATGACAAGTGTGATCTTGGTACCTAGACTGCCTAAATCAGCAGATGAGTTGGTTGATAATTTCTGGCTTGGGTATTTACCTTATGGTAATGAGGAGTATGTGTGTGGCTCCATCTCTTGCTCTCATATGGATGGGTCATGGCTTGGCTCACGTATAAGCTATATGAGATTTGGGAAACGTATTCAAAATCCATAGTAAGATCTAACTTAGCCCTGACCTGTAGTACTTCCTTCTTTGCTGCATCTAAACTGTTCTGGGAAAGCAGCTGGATTTGTGTCCCATCCAACAAATCCCCTAGTTGATGTCAGTTCCCTGACCTTGCCCAGCACTGAGCCAAATTAGATACGGCTGACTATTTACACAACTTGTTTAATGCTAGTATTATACGGCATGAAGTTGAATGACTTTGATGAAATATAGCAATACATCCTAAGATATATAGCATAGGATATTGCACTTCTGAAATACTGAAGCCTTATCTGTAAAAATTGGCAGTTCTACTGGGAAAGCAAAGGGTAATAAACTTAAGTATTTCTTTGGTGAAATCAACAGTGAAAAAACATAATTTTCATTTTCTTTTTTTAAACATCCTTGATCAATTGCAAAAGCAATGTACAACAACATTTTGGAATTTCTCTAGAGCTTTCTTGTTTTCTCAGCTCCAGTGACAGTTAACTGAATCTTCATGTATGTATACTATTTTCATTAACATTTTACAATGCCTTAAGTATATTAATCCAAACTAAACTTTATAGCAGGGGAACAAGGAGTCACTATATCTTCCTACAAAGACAGTATCTCTCTGTCTAGGTGACGAAGCAAAGTCAAAGGCAACTACTCTGTCTGCATTGCCTCCAAGGTGAAAAACTGACTGTGCTCTCAGTAATTTGGGATGAGACAGTACTGGCACTGCAGAAATGAAATCCTGGGAACCCACTATGTCCTGCATACAGATTGGTCAGATCTGGTGCTTGGAGCAGTACACTTAGCCAAGACATGCCGTGAGGAAGGGCTTCAACATATTGATTGCAAAACAGACTTGATAAAGAAAGGTCCTGTCTCTACCACACTTCTCTGTTCCTGGAGAAGAATCTCACGTTGTTAAAATGCAGTTCTATGATCCATGTTATGAACAGCACAGACTTCATTTTCAGTGGTGTTATCTATCTCACTTTGGATCCAGTGGCACAAAGTGGCTGCCACAGGCTCTCTGGAAAGCGTTTTCAGCTTACAAAAACTGACTCCAACAGAGCTCATGTCAGCATTTTTCCCCCTTTGCAACCTAACACCTGGGCTCCTTTGGCATATGGGCATCATTATGCTTGTACCAGCATCTGCTGTGTCCTACAAAGTACCCCTACAAAGTACCACAGTTTTCCTTGTTTCAGGACACTATTTAAAACGTGGCTGGGGTTTGCTGTTATTCAAATCCAATCTGCAGTGGCAGCTTTAGGAAAGCTCTAAATGCTGCAGGGCTCCAACAGTACCATTGGTGAAACAGCCAAGTGACACTAGCTGTGGCCTTTAGCAACCTTGTTTACTTTGAAGCTTCCCTTTCTTTGAGCAGCAGGTTGGACTTAGAGATGATCCATCCAACCTCAGTTATCCCGTGCTTTTGTGAAAACTCAGCAGCACACTATCTCTTTTCCCCATATACGGGTTTTTGTGGGAAGCTGCAGGTACTGGCACAGAGGCAATGTTGTATATACAGGCCTAATAGCTGGGGATCCCACAACTGTGAGGATTGTCACGGTCAGGAAACAAACTCTGTACAGAGTGAAGTTACCCTGTGTCAGAGGTACATAAGAAAATGCAAATCTTGTGCAAAGCATGGCTGAGAGGCAGCATTAGTTGGACTGGGATCGAGCCCAGTTGCTGACTAATGTTACACTAGTGAGAGTGGTGCTCACTTTGCTGTAGCTTCCTCCATGATTTAGGCCTTGTTTGCCTTCCAGTCGTGGTTACTGTCCAGTTTGGGCATAAAGAGAGCCGAAACTATGTGAATAAGCAATGGTTATTTGGGCTACCAGGTTTTTGGAAAAATACTCTCTCCCTTGCCTCAGGGTACTTTCTGCAGTGTCCTGTGAAATGGGGTCCTGATCCACGAAAGGATCTTTCTGTGTTACAGAAAGTGTAACATTAAGCTTTGTGGAAGGCAGTTGAGCGAGAAGCGAGTGAAAATTTTCTGTCAAAACTACAGGTAATTTTTCAGTTAAGTCGGTGTGTTTGTAAACATCACCTTTTCATAGAAAAGGTAGACTAAAAAAGAAGAAATATTCTACACAGAAAATGTTCACAGAATTGTAGACTCTTAAGGGTTGGAAGGGACCTTGGAAGATCATCTAGTCCAACCCCCCCCTGCCAGAGTAGATCACAAATTGGTCTTTGTTTAAGGAAAAAAAGAGACAAATTCTGAGGAGGTAAAAGTCAACTCAAAGACTAAGCCACTAAACTGAGGAGACTAAAGTAAAAAAGACTAATGCTGTTGCTGATTTGCTAAGGTCGAAGTCAAGCTAGTTTTCTGCTAGCTTGTTTTATTTAGTTCATGAAAGGAGCTCATGCCCATGACGATAAGGAGAAATGATTAAACGCAAATGCTTTCTCTTTTCTTGTTCTAGCAATTAGGTTCTTATACTCCTTAGCTACTGCTGCCCTTACAGACCATTTCTGCTGCTTGAGGATGAGTGGTCAGATTTACAAGAAAATGGTACTTCTATGAGATATGGCTGTAGACTCAGACAGCAGTCAGCTCTTAAGTGAAACTCCAACAACTTCCTTAAGCTGCAGCAGTTTGAGGCTAACCTCCTGAATCTGAGTGCCTGTCCTTCCTTATGACAGGTGTTTTTTTTTTTTCTACTAAAAAGAGTATTGTTTTCTTTAAAGGGAAAGGCACCAAGATATTGTATTTGTTTGCAATAAGCACTTCTCATTCTTACCGAGGAGAGGTACCTGCAGTTAACTGTTCAAGTTGCATACCCACCTCTCTGGGGCTTCATAATGTACAAAATCTCACCAAAAGCTGGCAGCAGAGCCCAGACTACGGCGAGGTTGAAAGCAAATTATTTTTTAGATATCATTCCTGGATATAGAAGGAAAGATTTGTATCTGATCAGGGAAATCTGTTATTCCTACAAAAGCTAAAGAATAAAATTCTCACGTAAACAAAAGTGATAGCTTTAGAGGTTAAAAAGAAATAAGCATTTTCATTAAGTGTTATAACTGGTACTTACCACAGGCCAGTGGTGACCCTGATTTTAGGGCTAGAGGTCTCTCAGCACAGACACTTTTCCTGTTTTCATTGCGTAGGTTGGTGCTGGCAGAAGGTTTCTTTAAGATTTCCTCAATGGAAAAGGACAGGTTGGGCTTCCCCTGGCTGCCGCACACCCGGGGGTCCATCGTCTTCCTGCCAAAGTTGCCACGGGGCAGAGTCTTCTCCTGCTCTCCCGGCTCTCGGTGCACCCTGACAAACATGCAGCTGGGAAGGTGTGTGTCTCTCCTGACCCCTGCCCAGCCGACCTGCGGGAGCACCGGGAGGTGAAACAAAGGCTACTCACAAGTGAGCACACACGCCTGCACCTCTCTCCTGATCAGTTCGGGACCAAGACCTGCACTCCCGTGTCCGGGGAAGATGGCATTACAAGTGAAGGTGGAAAGTCTTACCAATCCTGACCACTGCCAAACACTCCCCAGCTGGTGTGGATTTACAGAGCTCCAAACAATTGCATGACCATCCCAGGAGGAGGTGTGCTCCTCACAGAGCTGGGCAAAAAATGCCCTGGGAAGGGTTGCTTCTTGTTGGTAAATCCATTTCTGCTTTCAGGCTGAACCCTGTGACAAGCCCACTGGGTTTTTACTGTTACAGAGTTAAAATAATCAGCAGAATGAATACTTGTCCCTCCTACCATTTACTAGCAAGAGAGATACCCTGTAAACTTTTCTTGCATACAGGGAGGTGTCACACATGAAAACCTCCCTCACCAGCAGTTCCCAGGTTATCCTTCAGCCACCCCCTCCAGCCACCAGCTTTGGCTCAGATTCTCTTTTTTTTTTCTACTTGGGAAACCCTTTGAACTTTCCAAACAGGTGCTTTTCAACATCATCCCATCTTATCAGCCACAAGAGAAAAAGAGATGGCCCTTGCAACATGCTTAGGAATATGAACTAGTGCTCTCTACTCCCCACCTAACCTCCCAAAGATAAAACATTATTTTCTTTCTCTCCTGAGCTATGAGGCAAGCTAACTTGACAATAATCCCACCAGTTGCTTGCACCTCCCAGTCAGGCATCCATGGCAGCAGGAGAAGATTTCCCACATAATGTGGATGAATGCTGGTGATTCCTCTCCTGAGCCACTTATGTCTTCTTGTTAATTTTTATTTCGGGAAGAATGTGTGGTTAGATAGAGTCCCCTTCCTTCCCTCTCCCTGCCCCAGCTGGCATTTCTTGCCTTGTTCTGGGATTACCCCTCACCTTTTAAATTGCTATGGTTGTGTCTCCCTCTCTTGCTGGGTCTTCTCTCTGCCTTCCTTATCAGACTCTTATAATTGTATTGGCAGGCCCTGCCTTATTTGTCCAATGAACTGACAATTCTTGAGCTGATATCCCATCATATGACCTCTTCATGAAGTGGAGACCAAAATTACTGTGTAACTAGGAGGCAATAAACCACACCTGATAAGATGAAAGGCTTTCGGCATTTTCCAGGTTTGAGATACTGCAAAAGTGTTGGGGGTAGTGGCAAAAAGAACAATGAGAGAGGTAAGAAAACAGTGTAGCCATTCATGGTGAAGAATATTTAATTATCTGATTTTATTAATCAAGCTTCTTCCCAGGTGACAGGGTAGACAAATGAGTGTCTTTCACACTGATTAAATGCATGGGGTAGAGAATGGTAAGTGCTCTTCTTTGTTCTCTTTACATCCCTCTGCCCAGTGGCTCTGTGGAGCTGTTTGTGTAAAGGAGGATCTTGTGCCTTCTGGTTGTGTGATGAGGTGGCAGATGTTGTGTGGCTAAAAAAAGTCTTCAGGAATTTTCTGTAAGCGGAGGACACCTTGCCCTTTCAACAGATGCATGCAGGGGGATGCCACTCTGGCCAAGCTGTCCTCTCCTGCTTTGCTGCTAGTGCCTATCGTCGTGTCTGGGCACACACACAAAGAGGGATGTCTTCCCCTTCTCTGCTTAGACATAATGAGAGAGTGGCTAATTTAGGGGTGAGAAAAGGTGAGCATATCATCTGTACACAGAGGTAAGAGAAAGAAAGATGCTCTGAATCTACAACTTGGATGAAAACTGCCCATTTAATTAAAGGGTTCCCCTTTTCCATTGTGATTCCTGATTCAAAATCCATGGAAAAGCACAGGGAGAAGCCCAGTGTATTCTTTTACAAATGCCTTACTTTCCCTACTCAGGTTGTCCCAGGCACTAAAAAGGGGACCACCGTTTTTGCCTTTACTGGCTTCCTATACAGCAATGGCTTCAAATCTCACTCACTTCCCAGATGTCAAAAGTGCAATGTCCTTGAACTCGCCTTCAGTGTATTAATTTAGCATATATGACAGTGTCTGGACCCTGATGTTTACTGTGCTATCTTTATCAGAAAATTTAAAACACAGGGCAAGCAGTTCTGGGGACCTGCAGCCTCTCCTTTTCAAGCCTTCTCTGCTGTCCATTTTTCCAAAGGCTCTTTGGAGGTGCAGGAGTGAAGCCTGTGGATGTGACTGCTTCAGTTGTCAAGTGAACACCAGGAAAGGACACATATTTCTATGCTGAGAAAAGACTTGGCTTTGGTTTGTTATTAAAGCCTTTTTGTGTTCAAGGGGTTAATTTCTTGCTGCAGGGAGAGGAGGAGGAGAATAGCAGGGGGAGGAAGAAGAGGATTTCATGGTCAAGTCTGGTAGATCCCAACACTTCTTATGAGACAATTAATATCTCTGGAGGTCACTGGCTGGGTTAATTAGCCTAGAGACTGTCATGGGAAAAAAAGCACACCTCCTATCACTGTTCTTTTCTCTAGTTCCATTTTTTTCTGAGTTAAATACACATAGTTTTAAAAGGAAGAAACAGCTTTCTAGCAGCTACGTCTCTCTGAACACTCACACTGGCTCCCAAAGAAATACATGTGCCTCTGTGTTAAAAATTTTCCAAAGAAAAGAGTATTAAGACAGACACACTCCAAGTTTTTTGTTTCACTGAAACACCTTTATTCAAGGGTCGCATCGACAACACATACCAAGTCAAACCAGCACATATTCAGAGAGTATGTTCTGCCCATCTCCACTGCCACTGCATCGCTCTGGGTAGGCACCTGCTGAGACAACACTGTAGTCCCATGTCACAAAATCAAACCATGTGTTTGTATAACTATTCTGTCTTAGTCTGCAGCTTTAAACCTCCCTGCTGTTCACAGAGACAAGTTGATTTTCTGTGTGCATTAAATGAGATGCGCACTTGCAAATTTACAACTTGAAAGCTTCCTTGTGAAGGCTTTACTTCTGTTCCGTCTTATTGTATTGTATTTTATTAAAACTGAAGGTAATGCCAACTGAGAAATATAGTTCTGTTCTTCTATATAGAAAAACACTACAAGCACTAAAGTGGGAAACAGGATGAATAAGTGACAAGTCTTGAAAGGGAACTAGAAAGCAGCAATCTAATGATGCATAAATAACATGTTTTGCATACAAAATTTCTTCAGAAATAAAAGGCAGATTTGATATAAAAATGTTTAAGTAATACCAAAAGCCTTGAACATTTTAATATTTTTTTAAGGCAAAAACGAAAACAATAATAGTAAATACTGTTTCATTAAGAAAAAAAAACCAATGAAATACTTTCTTTGGAATGATTGCTGGTTTTGAATTTCTTTGCTTTGTATTATCCAAAAATAAAGACGAGTGGTAAAAAATAGAAGCTTGAAATGCAAATGAACATTTTGCAAATTAAAATAGTTTAGTTGACCCCCTTTTCCAAATGATTGAGTTGCTGAAATGGAACAAATTATTTATGTTCAAAACAAGAAACGATTTACTTTTAAATTACCAAAGAATGAACAAGTTATTTTTTTTCTGCCAAGTTCTAATATGATGGCTTTTGTAGGGTAGTTTGGGGATATTTTTACTTTTCTGCTTGACCTGGAAATGCAGATGACTCTCATTTGTTACAATTATTGTGCTACCTGTCTAATTTAGTCTATAAATTCCTTGAGGCAGGAAACATATCTTCCCCTGGGATTGTCGAGCTCTAAAGACAGCTCTTTATACCAGAAAGCAGCTGTCTAGAACAAAATCATGCCGTGTTGGTTTTCTTCAACTCATCTAGCCTGTCCCAGGCAAATCTAGAGGTCCATAAAGCCTGTAAGGTTTTTAAAATATGATATGCTTTCAGAAGGTGAAAAGTCCTGGACATGCAGACTCGAGATCAACTTGGGATTATTGTTCTACGTTGCTTCTCAAAGAGGAAGAAGAATGGTATTTATGCTGTTAGCCAGGAAGCATGAGCATTCTTGCCTCACTGACCCCTTCTTTTGGATAAAGATGGTAACGGGATAATGTTCCACCCAACGCTTCTGAAGCATTTCCTTTAAGCCCACACTTTTGTATGTGACTCAAGTCAGAGCTGTCCGGTGTTTATGCACAGTGTGGACGCTGCAGCTCAGAACAGCTCACCTCTGAGGGCTTGCGCTCAGTCGGCTGTACAGAGCACGTCTGTGAGCTCAGGCAGTCAGAGGCACTGGTGCATAGGTACACCAGCAGCTGCCAGCGATGGTGCAGCTGTAAATTGCCCACATCACCTCTGGAGCCTTGCGACCTTGTAGGTTGCCTTCCATCCTTTACGCCTTACTGGACTCTGACAATCTCCCCAGTGACAGCCAAGCTGCTCTGATCTTCTCAAAGTTCAACAGCTGGCAATGATCTAGTAGAAAGCCCATGCAGCCTGATGTCTGGGGTCCTTTTAACCTCAGATTTATTAGCCCTGTTGTCTCCGTAGATTTCTCAACCAGCTCATAAATTAGGAATATTAATAAAAAGGACACTGTAGGTTTAAACTGATAACATTTATTATGTTTTTTTAATGGCATAATTATTATCAATTGACATTTAAAATGGCATCATAATCCATCAAGGTGAAATGAACTCAGAAAGATATTTCTCCCAGGCCAAAAATAACAACGGCGGCAGCAGGACTGCAAGAGAGGAAGCTCATAAACAGTTTGAGTCCAGGTCACTGATAACATAGTTTGGAGGTGGTTTTTAGCAGCTTCACCCTTTGTTTAATCCATTCTTGTATTTCATAATGCTTCTTCTCCCCTGCCAGGTCCTTCAAGCCCTTTACAGATATTTTTCTATAAAAAATCTTCAGTTAATACATGATGGGGAGCCTGGCTCTGTGCTTCAAATGGAGCAGGAGCTGTAATATGTGGGAAGGGCTGGAGAGATCAAAGGTTGTCCATTCATAACAATTCAGGCCTCTGAGCAGCAATTGCCTTGGAGAACTGTCCAGCATGGCTATGAACTGGCTTTGATCTGGCTGTTTGGCTGATGGAAAGTTAAAAATAAAGAAGGAATGTGCTTAGTGTACCCCATCCTTGTGAACATGAGAAGAAGAACAATTCTCTCCCCACCCACTGAAGAAGGCTACAGAGGTTACACGTACAGAAAATAAAAACAATTCTCTAAGAAAAAAAAAAAACAAACCAAACCAAAAAGGCAGCTCCAAGAATCGATACAGAGTAAAACACAGAGTCCATGACCTCTAGCTCATTATTTCAAACTGGTTGTAGTTTGGTAGTGAATAAATGTCCATAGTGATGCATGAAAATGAACTTCGCCTGTCCCAGAATGGTTCTTCATCACCAAGATGTGGAGAAGGTGCCGAATCCTCCCATGAATCACTAGCACTATGCTGCACTGCTGTTGTTTTGCAGTGATATCTGCAATTAAAGAATTAAGCCTTCGCTGCATTTTCCATTATGGTCCCCAGCACAAGATAATCTTTTAAACAGGGCCATGGCAAGTTGTCTCATTTGCCAATGGGGAGGAATCTGACACTTCCAAATGGACTTCCAAATTCAAGATCTCCTCAGGTAAATTCCTGAGAGAGGTGTTGCTAGCTAACATGCCTCAGGAGGTACTTATTTACATTTGCAAGAGAGAAAGCCTCAAGAAGTAGTTCAGATTAATTATCTAAAAGTGAAGTCCTTAGAGTATGGTAACTCCTCTTCCCTCCTCCTTCAAACTTACCATACAATACACAGGTTGGGAGTGTGACACTGACCTTTTTAGTCCCTTGTTCTTAAACACATGTGCATTGGACTATTTTTTTTAGGTAAACATCTTCTGCTAATGTGTTTGTATAAAAAAGGGTGTACTCAAAGTGAGCCTAGAAGTCTGCCTAGAAGTCAGTGAGGTTGAGCTGACCACTAGTGTCTTGGCTATATAAGAAATGTTTATGGTATAAAATGGGATGTAACAGGCAGCAATTGTCTCATTCCTGAGAAGACTTGTCTAAAGTAATTCATCTCCTGCGTACAGTTTCATGTGAAGTATCTTTCTTGTGCTGGGAACATTTGAGATTTCAAGACGTGCACCTACAGCAAAGAAGAACAAAAAGTCAAATGCTCAGGGACTCCAAAATTAAAAGTTGTTTTTTTTATTCTATTCGTTAGTCTCAGCTCAATAAAAACATTTCCTTTTGATCATGACAAAATGTTTTGTCTGGCTGTTGGACTTTGAAATATTTTTTCACCACAGTTAATTTATTTTTTAATATTAAAATAACCTTACACATGAAAAATCAATCTTTTAAAAGACTGTTGAAACAACATGTTTCATGAATTTGAAGATTTTTTTTATTTTTAATGAGTAGGGAATCCAGACAACAGCAGCCTGAGTGGTGTAGTGCTCTGTGAGTGCACAGCAAATGTATGTGTTTGCTGCTGACCCAGTTTCCTGATCTCCTAGATGCAAATATAAAATCAAATTGTTTGCTAAAAAAATATTCAGGAATTTATATTACATATGCTTATCCTAAGGCTGCTCCCTGTCTTCTTTAAACTTCAGACTTTCCAGTACCTAGATATGCAGGTTTAAAGAAATCAGTAATGAGAAAAGTGACAATAATTCATGGTTTTTCCCATCAAATACCCCAAACTCTGCTTATCCCACAAAGTGTGGGGAGTTGAACTGATCCTGATCCAGGCCCTTCTGGGTCAAATAGCCTCTTGCCTGAGGGGACCTTAAGCATTATTTCAGGATAAGCTGGGAGCTGGAATGATTTGTATTATGAAAAATTTCTCTGTAGGTCCTGAACAAGCATGGCAGGAGATCATGAAGGTGTGTCCTCAGAGGGAAAGGAATTCCCAAGAGAAGAATAAACTATTTGTTGATAGAGAAGTGAAAGCAGTAGACAAAAGTCTTGATAGCACGAGAAGATACTGAGCAAGACACTTCAGAGGAGCAGCCTGGGAGACGCTGTCCTTTGCAACCTATCCTGTCAACACATCTTCTTCATCAGTGCTAAAATTCAGTTCAAGCTCCATGAAGAGAGAGTAAAAGAGATTACACTGCAGTGATTCATTAGTTCCACTTACAAAATCTGGGGGAAAATGTCAATTCCAAATTTAGACATCAAATTTCCACCTCTGCTGGGGAGACTTGTGTCAGGCTGGCCAGATGGCAGAATGGCAAAAGAAACAAACAGTCCACCGAGGCCCTGCAAAATCTTGGGAGAGCACAACATATCTGTGTACAAGCTAGAGAAGGAAAAATAACACCTGCAGGCACACAAAGGAGATGTTCATCCACTTACCGAGGAGATAAGAGCCCCTCTCACCTGGCAGTGCTTTAACCTCCTGAGCCAGCCCTCTCCCAGGCTCCTTCCCTCCACTTTTGTAACATTGCAACTTTCCCCATCCTCTCTCTGGGGATCATGAGAAAATGATGAAGTCCACAATATTCCTAGGCTTTCAGCATTTTATTTTGTTTAATGGGCTCCAGTGGGAGCTCCTATTAATCTACTCTGGAGATAAGTGATTTTTTGTTGTGGTTGCTGCTGTTTTTGTTTGCCCCCTTCCGCCTGAGGCAGGTCATGAATTATGTGCCTGATATTTTCCTCACTCCTGGACTTCCCTGTGATGTCTCATGGGGGCCCATTAAGAGCTTCCTTGCTGCATCCCTCTAGAGAAAGGCCAAAAGCTGAAGTGGCAGAGGCAGAGAAAAGCTCTTGTGGCTCAGAGAACTACAGGATCTTTGAAAGGGGGCTACAAGTCACCATCAGGACTTGGATAAGGGCAGGACATCTCCAAAGTTACATGATTGTGTGGTAGACTGCTGAGGAGTTGAGTTGCATACCCGAATAAATTGTCCAATTACAGGATGGCTTGGGTGTTTTTCCTTCTTAAGTTGCTGACTCATGGTACTTCCACCTCTGTAGTGGCATAAGAAGTCAGACTACAGGGAAATGGACACTTCTGACCTGCAGCTGACTGCTTTCTGCCCACAAACTACACACATTTGAGCCAAAGTTTGGCTCCATCTGCTAAAGCTACCTATTGCTTTTGGTTAGAAACGCCCTAGTTTGATTCCCTTGGGTGACACCTACCACAGCCGCTTTCATGCATTTCCTGCAAGAAGCCATCCCATGTTTTTATAACTTCATTTTAAATATATTTCTGTATTTTCTGATGTGCTGCTGCCATGGGCTATGAAAATTCTTTGGACTTTATAGTTGTTTAGGTTTTTCCTTCCTTTTTTTTCCCCTTGCAGTTTGTAGTAGGAAAACAACCTTTCCATAGTTGTGTGCCAACCTGGCCTCTCTTCAAGTGCACTGTCTGCTTTTTAGCCATAAAATCACATACTGGAAAGTCCGTCTAAAGAACATTATTAGCTGAGGCTGCAGAGTCAAGTGTTGGAAAGCTAAGGCAATGCCAGACTTGAAATTGCTTCTGCTGATACATTAAGAGACAGATACATTAGGATATACTAAAAGCTTTTGTAGATGGCTGTACTCCTGCAGAAGGTGGGAGGACCTGTCTCACAGGCAGAACTGATAAATTACCTGAAAAGTTACTCATTTGCATGATCTCTTTCTTCCTCAGCCTCTTCCCTCTGCTCATTTAGGTCCATCGTTTGCATCCCCTGCGACTCCCAGTGAGTACTGAAACCAGGGAGGCTGTGGCACACCATAGCACTCTGCTGCAGATGCGGAAGAGGAGGAGGAGGTAGCAGATGAGGATTATCTGGTTCAGACAACCTCTGAGAGTGACAAAAAGATGTTTTTCAGCAGAGACAGCAAAAGACAGGAGCTGCTAGGTAGATCACCCCTCTCTGTGGTTTGCTCCTGGCTCATTTGGTCTCTCTGATGATGAGCTGTCAGTCACTGGTGAGGCACCGAGAAGGGCTACAAACGTAGTGCTATATTCTGATCCAATAAATGTTTCCATGACCCCTCTGAAGATAAAATGGAAACTTCCCCTCACTGTATGTCAACAGAATGCAGAGCAGTTGAGCTATGCATGGCCAAAGCAAGGCACTAAGAGACCCTCTCGCACAGCCAAAGAGAAATCTGGTCAAGGGTGGGTGAGGTCTGCCAGAGCCAGCTGGTGCAGGGTCTCTGCCTCACTCCCCACCCCTACCTACACTACTGGTAATGTGACAGGGCAGTCAGTTTCCTTTCTGAAGTTTACTTGCAGTTTAGCTTGCCAAAATAAAACTAACTTGAAATGTTCTGTTTACTTGTATTATTATGGGAATGTTTTGAAAAAGAAAATATTTTCAGATTGTCAACGTTTTTTTTATTAAATTCATGGAAACAGCAATTTAAAAATGAAAAATCTTTTCTGCTTTCTTTATTTATGGAAACAAAAGAGAAAAATCTCTGTAATTTCCCTTTAGCTTTAGGTACAGCCCTTCCCTCTGCTGGACATTGACAGCAGATCCAAGCAGATGTTGCTCTATTTGTGACGTGCAGGTTGTCATTTCCAGCTTTCCTTCACGGCCAGGAGGGCTAGAAGCACTTCTCAGCAGTGAAAACAGAAATGCTGTTTCAAAGTAGAACTGGAGCCCCAGGCACATGCCTGTATATTAGTTTGTCCTGGACATCATGTAGATTTGTTCTTCTGGCTCTGCAAACACAGGTACAGCCTCATACAGCTTTATCCACAGGAACCTCCCTGCTGACACCATGTACTAATTGCCATCCCTATACTGTTGACATGACTGGGTGAATACACAAGACAGCCACTGCCAGATTTAGTGATTTTTTTTTTGGTAAATATTCTTATAAATTTTCTTTACATACTAGTACACTAATGGGAGGGGTGAGATGAGATTAGGCATCAGTTTCTAACTGCCCATCGCTGTCTATTTAAAATAGTAATTTTCTTTTACTCTTTTGAGGAACCATGAAGACTATGGAATGCAAAGTCACATTTTTACGTCACAGAATCACAGAATGGTAGGGATTGGAAGTGACCTCTCAAAATCATCTAGTCATACCAATACAGACTGGGGAATGAACTCTTTAGAGAGTAGAGTAGGGGAAAGGGACCTGGGGGTCATGTTGGGCAGCAGGATGAGCATGAGCCAGCAATGTGCCCTTGTGGCCAAGAAGGCCAATGGCATCCTGGGGTGTATTAGAAGGGCTGTGGTTAGTAGGTTGAGAGAGGTTCTCCTCCCCTTCTATTCTGCCCTTGTGAGACCATATCTGGAATATTATGCCCAGTTCTGGGCCCCTCAGTTCAAGAAGGACAGGGAGCTGCTCGAGAGAGTTCAGCGCAGGGCCACAAAGATGCTGGAGTGGAGCATCTCCCTTATGATGAAAGGCTGAGGGAGCTGGGACTCTTCAGCTTGGAGGAGACTGAGGGGTGAGCTCATTAATGTTTACAAATACGTAAAGGATGGGTGTCAGGAGGATGGAGCCGGGCTCTTCTCAGTGATGTCAAAGGATAAGACAAGGGTACAAGCTGGAACATAAGACGTTCCAAAGAAACATAAGGCAAAAATTCTTCACAGTGAGGGTGACGGAGCACTGGAACAGGCTGCCCAGATGGGTTGTGGATTCTCCTTCTCTGGAGTCATTCAAAACCCACCTTGATGAGTTCCTGTGTGACCTACTCTAGGTGGTCCTGCTCTGGAAGGGGGGTTGGACTAGATGATCTTTCAAGGTCCCTTCCAACCCTTAAGATTCTGTGATTCAGTTGTCCAACCCACTTGCTAAAGCAGATCTGCCTAGATCAGGGTGTAGATTGCATCTACAAATCTGTCACCTTTAAATCAGTGCTCAGCTAAAAATGCATGTAATCTGACACTTGACGTGGGAAGTACATCTAGATGCATTCAAGTATCCTCTGCTTATACCTGAAATGTTAAGTTTCACTTAAACATTTTAAAAAAGTTGAAGCTCTGTGCTTGTACGTGTGTGTGCACGTGTGTGTGTGTGTTCAGGGCCCATCTTGGCTTCTATAAAGGCAAAATAAAAGGTTCCTTTGATTGAAATGGTGGCTGGATCAAGCTTTAAGCATGCCTGTGCATTTGCACCAACACCTGAGTGTTAGAAGTACCAAATGAATCTGAAATAATACTTTTATGGGACTATATTTTGAACTCAGGAGTTCTGAAGATGCACATTTTGGGCTTGAAGGCTTATAGTTTATAATAGGAACATCATGTTCAAAAAAAAAAATGCACCTCAGGCCTGCCTTACAAGCTAAAAGGCTAGATATTCAGTTGACTCCACCACACCACAGCTACACAGTAGTAAAAAAACTGAACACACACTCACACACACACACAAACACAAAATCATGCATAGCCAAGGACTGTTTTCTCTTGATAATGCAAGGTAATAGTGATACAGATGGCGTAACAAAATTCACAAAAAGTACTAAGACAGCTAGCACTGAATGCATTTGACTAGGGCAAGGAGCATATAGGGAGGATACAACAGAGAACAAGATGTGGTGAGAGACCATGTCAATGCAGACGTGTTCAAACTGAAGTCCAGCAGAGACAATGTCTCACTTGGGACTGTGCAGCACCATGCAGATATCCTCTTTGGATGTGCAAATAACATAGCTGTTCATGTGAAGCATCCATAGGTGACTTTGCACTGTTAATATCCTGCCTGGATAGTAAGTGTACGGAGAATCAAGGAGAGATGTAATATAATCTTTTTATTTCCTGCTTCACCCTCAAAAAATACAGTCTCTTCCTTCCACAAAAATCTTTCTATTAAGAGCTTCTCACCATGTGCAACTTAACCAAATCCAAGCTACCTCAATCCAAAGAGAGTGCAAAAGTCCTTAGTTTGGGGACCCTGCCACACTCTATTTTTTTATAACAAAGATTAATTCAGCTTGCATATCTCTTCTATTTGCAGCTGAAGGAGGGAGGAAGATGGGGAAACAACACCTAAATCCTCATGCACAAGCTGGCAGCTTAACCTGACTTGTGTTTGCCTGGTTTGCAGTTCCTTTTCCTTCTCCTCCTGTCTCCACAGTGAACTGTTGACAAATCTTCCTGGTGGTCTTCTAGAAGACCAAACATAGAGTGTTTTAGAGACACAGAGGGTTTGCACAGATTTGTGTCTGTGATGAGGAAGCTGTGATGAGTGCAGCTTGAGAGTATTTTTATTTGCTTTGAGAGAGGGGAAAAAGAATGCCAACAAGCATTTGCTTAGCCACCTTCTGCATGACAAAACACAACCAACAAATGACCTGTGTACTTTTTGTGATTCATTCTGTCAAGATTCCTGCCTTCAGTGCTGGCTGTGTATCCCTGAACCACAACTCAAGTACTGGACTTCAAGCGCTCTAGAGAAAAATTACATGTGGAGGAAATAAGGTCAAAACACTTTCTGCATTTCTCATATAGATTTAATTCATGGCTGAGAAAAGCACCAGGGTTTGGCTCACACATAGAGTGCAGCAGGAGCATTTGAAGGAACACAGACAAAAGGAGTGAAGCCATTTGCAATTTGTGCAATGTACCTAATTCATGTGTTGGCTGGCTTGGAATATTGATCAGGTGAGGGTTTGTTTTTTTTAGCTTACAACTGTTACAAAGCTTTCTCATCAAGGATGACTTAATGCCTCATTTGGCACCTTATGTTTCATCCAGGCCAAACAGAACATGCACTAAGTCAGAGGAAAAGGGAATGGCTCTGTGTTTTCAGAGGCCCTCCTTCACACCACGGCTGCATTCAGTTTTGCGGTGGGTCCTCTCAATGCAGAGTCCAAGCATGTAGCCTTGAGACCAAAAGCCTACAGTCACAAATAAAGGTTGGAGGCAGTGGGCTTGGAAATGTGCTCCAAACTGATGTAATATTCTACTAATGTGGAGATGGCAGTCACTTTATTTACCAAATTTGCAGTCTGATTTTGTTTCATTCTCCAAAAGGTAGTTTCTGCCTGGACTTCTCAAGGCACTATACTGAATTTACAGCTCACTTATCCTTTAGCACCTAAGAACCTCCTTTGTGCTAAGTGCTATGAAAGTGTAGAACAAGGAGACACTTCTGTGTGTAAGGTGTGAGGTATACAATTAATTCTGGGTTCTTATGAAAACAAAAATGTTTCAAAAGGCTTATTATGTCTTCATGCTTCCCTTGGTGGAATGGGCTGTACTGAAGCGAGCTAAACTGTGGCTGTAGTTTAAGCACTTCTCTCTGAACTTGCTTCTAGGTGCATCAAGGCATGTCAGCACCATGCAATGCAGAGATGTACAAACATGCTGGTTCCTGCAGCTAGGATTGTGCTGCACATTGCTCTACTGATACGCTGCCTCTAAGACCATGGAACTATCTCAGTTAATGGAGTCTCAAACGGATTACTTATTACTGTTCCATGGCATAAACCTGATGAAGTAATTATCTTTTACAGCATTGGCTTTTGCATCAACACACAGTGCGGCCCAGAGTGAGGAAGAAGCAGCCTCGTTCTCAGTACCCTCTCTCTGAGAAGTGAAGGACTAACTAGAAAGCTACTTCTTTCTCATCTTTTCTCAGTCTGCGCATAGACTGCTAATCTGCCAGCAGTTAGCAGCTTGCTAACAAAAGCACTGGTCTCACTGAGTTACAGCAGATACATTCCCAGGTGAAAAGTGCTACCCTGGCAGGGTCCTGGGCTCCCTATTCATTAGCTATTCCTCTTCAAGTGCTTCAGTTTAATTTCCTTCTCCCACCTCTCTTTGAGGAAGATGTGAACACAACGCCAGACAGGATTATTGGTTTTTTTTCCTATAAAAACATTAGTCTCCCACTGTTGCTGGGACTCACAGGAATTCTAAAGCCCTGTAACAGTGCCATGGCTTAGCAAATGTTACTGGAAACTATTTTAGAAGAGACTCTCTAACACTTGATTTAGTGTTAAGAATCAGATATTCCTTTATTTGGCAATGGGTGCACGGGGGATCACTCCTCCTAATGCATGCATCCTGAGAGACAAAAGAACATATCTTATACACATTTCAGAAAATAAACTATCTGGCTATTACTTACTATCTAATACATATGCAATACAGGGCAATGTTTATTATGGTTTGGGTGAAAAGTTGAAAAATATAGTCCTATATGTTTAGCATGTACACCTTTTAGCTCATTATCATAGAATCATAGCATGGTAGGGGTTGGATGGGACCTTTAGAGATCATCTAGTCCAACCCCCCTGCAGAAGCAGGTCAACCTATATCAGGTTGCATAGGAATGTATCCAGGCAGGTCTTTAACACCTCCAAGGAAGGAGACTCCACAACCCCTCTGGGCAGCCTGTGCCAGGGCTCTGTCACCCTCACAGTGAAATAGTTTTTCCTTATGTTTAAATGGAACTTTTTCTGTTCTAGCTTCTTTCCACTACTCCTTGTCCTGTCACTAGAGGTGACACTTTTGACACTAGAGGTGTCAAAGGGTGTTAACTGTAACATTAATTCCTTGGTTAATGAAGCAAAGATCTCTCTCTGGGCACTAAGGCCTCGCTGAAACCGTTTTGAAGTTGTTTATCTGCTCTGTCCTACCATTTATAGCTAAAATATAACTGTCTTGCTGCTGTAAGGCTCACTCCCTCAGCCACTTCTCATGCTGATTTTGAAGCCTCCCACTTCAAGGTGTCTGCACAACAGATAAGCAGCACAGGCACATTTGATACTTTAAACTCTTTGCTTGCAATTCTTTCACCATTTGTTCCTCATCTCAAAGTCCAAATTGTGCTTGTATAAAAAACGGTAACTAAATAAAGAGGAGGAAATGGGGAACAGTCTATAGGAATCTTGAATCTCTGGAGTCTGGTATCATCTAAACAGAGAAAAAGTAATTTAAACATTTTCTCTTCCCTGGTGACAGAAGGACTATGACAGTGAGTGCAGCAGTGAACGACTGACACTTCATAAGGGACAGTAGCACTAACAAACTCCTCTCCAAAAGCTTCATACTTCAAGTTCCAGAGTTTACCTGCACTGCCCATGCGATCTTGGACGCTTATCATGCCGCCAACCCCTCAACCTCAGGCCTGGCAGCTTCCTTGGCTCCTTCCTGCCGGGCAGCCAGGTAAGTGCCGTGCGTGGCGGGGTCTCGCCGGGCAGCCGTGCCGGGTCGCCGCCGACAGAGGGAGTCGTGTCACGGCCCGGCCGGCGCTGCGCTGATGGGCTCGCTCGCTGCAAGCCGTGCCGCCAAGGGCGCCGCGGGCTCGGCGGGGGCGGGACGCTGCGCCCGCCGCACGGCCGGAGGAGCTTCTCCACGGGGCCTAGGAGGGACGCCAACTAAAATACCGTTTCTCGCCTCCCCTCGCTGGACTGGGATTAAGATGCCCGGCTTAACGGACAAAGGGAGTTTTCTAATGTGGGGAGAAGTTGTAGAAGGAGCAGGGGAAAGCCACATGGCCTGGGTATCCCTGAGGTGCAGGGCAGCTTGGAGACCTTAGAAAGTAGGGGTAGTTTCGCAGGGGAGAGGGTTTGTTGGTGTGATCCCACCAGCAAAGCATGCCTCTAAATACTGTCTTTGGAAAAGAGGTGAATAGTAGTTTGGCATAGCTAGCTCCTGACGTCCCATTATTTACAGCAGTCAAAGCTAAAACTGTTTGTGAAGGCTTGCAGAAGGATCTCAAGAAACTGAGTGATTGGGTAATAAAATGGCAGATGAAATTCAGTGTCAATAAATGCAAAGTAATGCACATGGAGGAAAACAACCTTAACTGTATGCTCACAGTGATGGACTCTAAATGAGCTATTACCACTCTGAAGACAGATTTGGGAATCATTACACATAATTCTTCTAAAACATCAGCTCAAAGCTAGAAGTGGTCAAAAAGACAAATGGAACATTAGAAATTATTAGGAAAGAAATTGAGACCGTGATAAAAGGCATACTTTTTCTTACCATGCAAACCTATGCTGTGCTCTTGAATGCTGTCTGCAGTTCTGGTCTCTTGGCAGAATAAAATAAATTAAAAAGAAAGTATAACATAGGTGTGGAAAATATAGAACTAGAAACTTTATGAAGAAAATGACAAGGTTCACTGGAGGGAGGGAACAATTTATTAGACAGGTCAAACAAAGGCTGCAGTTTTTGAGTGATGTAGGCACAACTACAAGCTCAGGAAATAACAGTTTCTAGCTGCTGGAAAGTCAGGTGGGTTTAGTGTTAATCACTCTATCCCAGCCTTGCTTCTAACCTTTCCCCCCCCCCCCCCCCCCCAATCTGTTGGGTTGCACAGACCTTTGCATTTAGCCAGCAAGACCACGTTTATATCATTATGCTAAAGATAAAGAAATATTTTTGTCCTAAGGAAAATCAATGGCAGAATCCACTGATTTAAAGAGCAGGAAAATCAGTTCTGCCTCTAGCCGGGTCAGGTCTCACTGTGCAAGGTGTTGCAGTGATTGAAGAAAGACTGCTGGCACAGCATGAGCAGCTTGTAACAGGTAGCTTTGAGCTACCCGGAAAGTGGCAACAACTACAAGTGGGATTCATTTCAGCTAACTTCAGCTGGTGTTGAGATGCTTATTCTTCAGGCAACTGAGGTACTTCTTCCTGTCACAGTTCCAATGTACGAGGTTTGTCAGAGGAAACTAGGACAAAATACATGTCATGTTCTCAGAAAAAAAAAAAAAGAAATGAACTAAATTATCAGGAGCATAAGTCACCTTGCCTGCTTTTCAGCACCTGGAATAAGAAATTAGGATGATGCTTTTTGGACTCCTTGGGATAAGGACATGAGCTGAGAACTTAATTTCCCTGAGGAAAACAAATGTGATACTGTTTATCTTTGAGATGTAACAGAGTACCCATACTTTTCAGGTGTCTCAGTGACAGGATTAATAAGCTTCTATTTACACATTAGGAGCATCAATATTTCTGTTTGGTGCAGGATTATTGATCAGGAATCCCACTTTAGGTCATTAGTGAACTGCTGCAGAGCTGTAACTGCTTTGCCTAGCCAGGGTTTCATCCCATTCTACTGGAGAAAGACCTTCTGCCAGTGAGGATGCATCACTTCTCAGAACTGGGTCTTAACTACTGGTGCAAGAATGTTTTAGATTAATAGTAGTTAAAACCAAAGCAGAGTATTGCGGAAGGCAATTCAAATGAAAGAATGCTTTAAGTTGTATGTTATAGGAAGGAAGGAGGGAAGGAAGGGGCTAGATTTGAGGAAATCTGTTCCAGGGATATAGATTATCTCTCTCATTTTTGTTGTAAATTGCTTATGTAGCTGCTGATGTCCACGTTTCCCTTGCACTGAATCTCCTTCTGTTTTCAAGAGAAAAGCTCCAGAAACTTGATCACTAATGAAAACCTAGTATGTTTGTTCCAGAAATAATTAAAAAAATGGAAGACATGATTTTAAAATCCCAAAACACAAAACCACAAAAAGTTCCATTTAAGCATTAGAAAAAACTACTTCACTGTTCAGGTGAGGTAGCTCTGGAACAGAGTGCCCAGGGAGGGTGTGAAGTCTCCTTCCTTGGAGGTCTGCAAAGCCCTCCTGGACAAGTTCCTATGTGACCTGATCTATGTGGACCTGTTTTTAGCAGGGGAGTTGGACTAGATGATCTCTAAAGGTCCCTTCCAATTCCTACCATTCTATGATTCTATGAAAATGTCATGATTTAGGAATATTCTTCGCATTCTCTCCAGATCTCAAGCTTTATAGATATGATTTTTTGAATAGTCAACCACTGATTTTTTCCTGTCTAAAAGAAATATGTATATACACTGATATGTGTATTTATAAAACGAGAGAAAAATAAAGGGCTAATTGTCTGTTGAGAAGTGGATATATAGGGCCTTCCAGTCATCTAGTTTCCTTGGTATGCACAGTTGTTTCATATTAATTATTATGTATTACAGTGGTACTTGGCAGCTGCCACTGAAATTGTAGCTCCCTTGTTCTGTATTTGCACAAACACTAAAGAAGAATCTTAGCTATCAGTGCTTAATTTGACAAGAGAACACATGACAAGAGAGAGAAGATGCCTCCTCTCTTTAATTTCTCTTTACTATTCTTGTAATTTCTAATGGAACATTTACCCAAAGCTTGGTTAGAGGTCCCTGACCAAGCTAGTACCTTGAAATGGCCCAGGACAGTACTGTGCAGACCCTAGAACAAGCTCTGGACCCAGAAGAACCTCACAGTTGAGGTGCTGTGCCTGTACCAGAAAAGCCTTGCAGGTGGCTGTGTCTGTACCAGAGTTGTTCCTTCCATCTGGGCTGATATGGAAGAGTTGACAGGCTGGCATGACTTCCATCTTTACAGGAAGTCTGTGGAGCATTGGCAGAAAAGCCATCACTCATCTTGCCTTCAGTGACCAGCACACCTAAAGGGGCTTAGCTGAGGGCACACAAAGGGATAGCACTATAAAAATTGCAGACCTGCCTAAATCTTTCAAATTACAAGGTCCCAGTTCAGCAAACCTAATCCACAAGTGTAGTCACATCTAATTCCATGCTCTTTACTGCTCATGATTTTGCAGTATATGTCAGTTTTGGCTACACCTACTGTTTCAACATAGTTTCTGGGTATCAGCTTTTATTTGTTAAAAGAATTGCCATTAGGGCTCAGTGTTATTTCAATATGATGGTAATGCGTACATTAAAAATGCATAGGTAGATTAGATGTTTAGCATTCAGTTGGAGTTCTGGCACAGTTTGAGGGCATGAACTGTAGCCAAGAATATATGGATTCTTAAAACTGTTTCTTGTGCTAAATCTTAGCATCAGCCTGTCCATAAGCAATGAAGAGAAGGATGATGTAAAATAATGGTATTGCTACAATGCTGTCACAGTTCCCTCCCCCCCATTTTAAAAAGAAATATATTGCAAAAAAAAATCATAATGCACCTAGTCACTTTCCTCACGTCTGTCTGTCTTAACCTGATGGAAACAATGCTCTGTATTACTTCTTAGATTCAAGAGTTTATGGCAATCTTCTCCTTTTTCATTAGTTGAGCTGATTCTGTACAAAAGCTGATTAAGATTCATGAGTGATTTTGTCTCTGCAAAGAATAGGAATGCAGCTGAGGGGAAAAAAAAGAGAGAGGTTTCCGATATTCTAATCTGACCATAGGATACTGATGAGAAATAGAAACACAATTAACTTGAACTAAAATGCAACAATTTCTTCACTTGAGACTGTTCCCACAGCAAACTATTTGCATCTTCCCTCTTGTGCAGACTGATGTTGCACAGGCATAATCCTGCTTTACTGGGTCTCTGCAGAGCCTTAAAATCACAAGTATCGTAGACTTTCCTCAATCTGAGAACCCTGAGGTCTGTGGTTTCTGCAGCCAGATACGACTGCTTCAAGCCAAAGTTTCTTATTTTCTTACACCAGAAGGCTTGCAGATAGGGCAAATCAGATTCTGTTGGTTGTTGATCCTGGAGAAGCTGGAGAGAGACAAATCTCCACTCTGACCACATATGAGCTACGTACCCCAACGTGCCTGGAGCATACCTGCCAGACACTGGCAAAAGGTGAACTTGAGTTTAGATAATTCCTAGGTTACACGTCTGTCTGTAGTTCCTACTTCACACATCTCAGTGGATGCAGAGATCATTTTAATGGAGTAATTTTAGGCTGGTTGTCATAGATCTCACAGGAAGAAAAGCAGAACTAGTAACAGGATCCTTGATCCAGTGGGTTTATCAAAGAATCATAAAATCACGGAATGGTTTGGGTTGGAAGGGACCTTAAAGATCATCTAAGTCACAATCTCCCTGCCATGGACAAGAACACCTTCCACTAGACCAGGTTGCTCAAAGCCCCATCCAACCTGGCCTTGAATACTTCCTGGGATGGGGCATCCACAGTCTCTTTGAACGATGTGTTCCGGTGCCTCATCACCCTCATAGTAAAGAACTTCTTAAAATCTCATCTAATTCTACTCTCTTTAAGTTTAATTTTCCGTTGTCCTGTCACTACATGCCCTTGTAAAAAGTCCCTCCCTGACTTTCTTACGGGTACTGTCATGCTTAGAGGTGCCAGTTGGAGCAGTCCAATGCAGTGCAGTTCAGTAAAAGGGCTTTGTGCCTTCTGATGCTCCAGACCACCAGGGAGACTGATGTAAATGGTTTGTGCACCTCGGCTCTGCTCAGGGGACTACCATTCGGTGTGCTGCATAATATCAGCTTTTCCGTGCTGGGATCTGTTTTTCAAAAGTGTTGGCCAATAATGCCTATCTCCTGCCTCTCCTGGCTTTCCCATCCTGTTTCTGCAAGATACTGGGAGCAGGAGCATGGCACTGGACACGAGACAGTCTGAAGAATTACCTTCATGCTTCTGTTTAGGCACATGTGCTTCATTACTTTCTTGGATCAAGGCCTTAGCACCCTGCAGTCACCAAGTGAACAACCGTAATGTGAAATCAGTGCCAACTTTAAGCATCTAAGCAACAGAACTGGCACATTGTATTGATGCTATCTTCTTCATTAGGAAAGATGATTCAAATACCATTATTTCTTGAAAAGCATCCAGCCTGTGAAAAGATTCAGACACTGTTGATCAAGTTACCATGGATTTCTTTTGAGACATTCAAGCTATTAAGAGCAGGAATGTTTTGTCTGAAATGCTATACAGAAACCTACTGATAGAAATAATCACTTGCTAGCTGTTACCTTTCATCTTTTGTGCACAAGTAGAAGTTTACCATGTTCCTAATTACAGTGAATTAGATGAATTTGTCCTAGCAAATTAGGCCATTCAGAGTGTGAATATTTTCTGGAAAGGGAAGAGCAAAAAAGGCTTCAAACAGTGAGTCCAGAAGAAAAGGTTGTGAAAATGGGCAGACATGAGTCATAAAGGAAATGAAGAAATTGTACAAAGGAAATTAGTAGCATTGTACACAGACAGCAGAACATCTTGTGATTTGAGGATGTAATTTACTGGAGCTTCTTAAAGAACCACTTGTTATTTCGTGTAATGGGGACAGAAGCCTTCGAGGCACTCTGGAACATGAAGGTTCTCTGGACCACAAAAAGGTAATTTCTACTCTCTAATCCCTCTCTAGAAAGTTTTCAAGATGAACTGTGTAACACAACTGTGGTTACAGGATTTTATTTTTCACTACTAATTTAGAAACAAAAGAGGGACTGATCTAAATGATTGTTAAAAGTCCTCATTTACAGAAAGCCTTTTTCCAAATTTTGGTAGTGTAGAGTTGAATGGGATGTGACCACAATCTAAGAAAGTAGGGAAAGAGGAACAGCCACTCCTCAAGCTGCAGCTAAGAGTGTATGTTATCTAGTAAATGCTGTAAGCAAAGCTATAACCCCATCAACCCTTCTCCCTGTAAGTCTCTCCCTGATGTAACAGCAAGGAAAAAATGTGCAAAAATAGTATTTACTTTCACCTTAAGGTCCCATGCCATTGTAAGGGTAGTGGAAATAAGAATTGGCATCTCTATACATAAAAGTGCTACTTGTTACTATAAGCCTTTGCCCTGTCTTCCTCAGGGTTACAAGGAGTAACTGTGCCTTGTAGCACAATTGCAGAATCTCTCTCTGAAGCTGTCTGAGGTTTCAAATTGTTTAAATCCTTCCCCAGGTTATGAGAAAAGTTAACACAAATATCTCCTCTTTAATTTTTAATACAGGGGACACTGAAACTGAGAGAAGCCTGTATTTCACTTGTCTCTCTGAATGCAGCTAGCTCTGGGGCAGAATATAGTCACTTTTTAACAGTCTCTGTCACAACTGCATAATTGGCTGGGGCAGGACAGGAGGTGACTGAAAATGTAAGAATAGGTCCTTGGTGGATACTCCCTCCCTCTCTGTGTACTAGGGAAGAATCTGTAAGTTCACTGCAATTCCTTTGGAATCAAATAACTGCAGAGGACAAGCTGAGGAGGAAAAAGAAGTGTCACATTACTGTACCTCACAAAGGAGACTATGAGATTCCTTATTTAAACTCTTATGTTCCCAGTGAGACTTGGGGAAGATTATGACCTGTCTTTACTGAGAGGAAGGTGAATTTATTTAATACTTTCTTGATTTGATTGCTCATGGACTGCACTCCCTCCCAAGCCATGGCTCTCCAGCCTGGTCTGATGATTTGGATGGGAATTCCCAGTTTCCCTGCAGCTGAGCTTCACTTGATAAGAAAGTTGCCGGTATGCTTCATGCATCCCAAGGCAGATCTCCCCAAAGATGGTAATGAGGAGATTGGGCTGCCCCTTGCACAAGTGCTACTATTTTGTCACGTCACTCTTTTAACCTGTTAGTATTGTTAGCAAATGCTGCATGGCAACATCTTCAAACAGCTGGGATTGGGCAAAGGGGAGAGAGGACAAAGTTAGCTGAATCACCTCCTAAGTGGAAAAGAGAACAGAGGACACAATAGATGAGCAGCTGTAGCGGTAACATTGAGCAGCACAGCTGGATCTAGAACAGGACTGGAAGAGGATGTTTGTCCACAGCCTTTGAAAGTGATTAAGCTAGAGCCTTGAGTGGTCTGCCAGCTTAGAATAAGTGCTGCTTATTTTATTAGCTAAGCATGGATTTGAATATTTGTCCTTAATTCCAGATTGTAACATTCATGGGTTTGTGTGTGCTGTGTAAGCATTGAAGATTTGTCTGCTTTAGTAGCAGCTCCTCCATTAAACGTTTTGTATCACGTATTTTTTTTTGTGTCTGTGTCTGTGTCTGTGTCTGTGTCTGCTTTCTTATGGTGCTCTTGTATTCAAGAAGGTCCTTCAAACACTTCTGTACACATTGAACTGTACTATGGTGAATTGAGAATCATAGAATGGTAGGGTTGGAAGGGACCTTTAGAGATCATCGAGTCCAATCCCCCCCTGCAGAAGCAGGGTCACCTAGATCAGGTTGCATAGGAATGTATGGAGGCAGGTCTTTAACACCTCCAAGGAAGGAGACTCCACAACCCCTCTGGGCAGCCTGTGCCAGGGCTCCCTCGCCTCAACAGTGAAAGAGTTTTTTCTTATATTTAAGTGGAACTTTTTGTGTTCCAGCTTCATCCCATTACCCTTTGTCCTGTTGCTAGCTACTATAGAAAAAAGGGATGTCCCAACCTTCTGACACACTATCTTTCTTCACTTCCTGACACACTATCTTTCTTCACTATCTATGATGCCCGAGTGTGTATGCCCTTATCCAGGTTTGTGAACTTTTCATTATTTTTTTCATGTAATTTCCTGTAAGGAAATGCAAAATTTTGGAAAATATTTCTTGGTCCGGAGAACATTACTTCAGTTATCTTTTAGAAAATAATTTACCAAAATCAAGGTATTTTTTTAGGATTTATCAATTTCATCTGCCTCACCTTGTTTGAAATTGTCTCAGTCAGCATGATTGTAGTGGTTTTGCCTGGGCCGGGTTTTTAGTAGTGGGAGTGGCTACAAGGGTGGCTTATTTAAACAAAGATCTGCCAGAAGCTTCCCCTGTAGCTGACAGGGCTAATGTCAGTCAGTTCTAAGATGGACCCTGCAGCTAACCGAGGCCTGGCCAGTTAGTGACTGAGGTAATGCCTCTGTGAGAAGGGGAAGAAGTTGCTTGGCAGCTGCTAAACTGCAGCAGCAGCAGCAACAGGGATTGAGAATGTGAAAACATCTCTGCAGACATCAAAGTCAGTAGAGAAGGAGGGGGAGGAGAGTGCTTAGACCCTGAAAGAAAGATTCCCCTGTGACCTGTGGTGAGGACCATGGTGAGGTAGCTGTGCCCCTGCAGTCCATTGAAGCCACTGGGGAGCAGCAATCCACTTACAGCTCATGGAGCGGCAGTGGCAAAGTCCATCTGTAACGAACTGACCATAACCCCTATCCCCTGTGCTACTGTAGGGGAAGGAAGGAGAGTCCTGGAGGAGGGAAGGGTGGAGGGAGGTGTTTTAAGATTTAGTTTTATATCTCATCTGCCTGTTCTTATTGTTCATGAAATAAATAAAAACTTTTTCTTCCCAAGCTGAGTCTGTTTTGCCCAGGATGGTAATTGCTGAGCCATCTCCCTGTCCTTGTCTTGACTCACAAACCTCTCGTTATATTTCTCTCTCTCCTGTCTAGTTTAGGAGAGGGAGAGATATTATGACTTGGTGAGCACCTGGCACCCAGCCAGGGCTAAACCACCACAATAATAAAACTGATTTGGTTAAGCATTATGAGAAGAACTTTTAGCTCTAGTCTAGCAGCTAAGCTACACCATTTTGGCTTTTAATATTGAAAGTTCATCAAAATTGAAGTTACATGGCCAAAATGGCACTATTTATACATAAATATGATCCTTTTCCAGTTTACCTGCAGCTGTGGTTACGTTGTCCAAGGCAGATCTGGACACACATTTCCCAGAAGGGTACACATAAAATTATCGCACCAGCTGAACATCCTGCCACTGATTTGAACTCTGATATCAGACCTGACTAATGAATTACATCTAGAATATACTGAACCAAGACAATTACTTGCAGGTCTCTTAATACCCATGCAAAAGGGATATTAATTTCCTGCTGGTCAATGCAGACATCTCTGCAGTTTCTTCAGAATTGATATCTATGACATTTCCAGCGTGATGTCTGATCCCATCAAGATCCAACTCTTCCACAGCTTCAGGCGTGGTGAAATGAATAGCCTTTACCTAGCCCTGCAAACACCTATGGGAAGCTATACTGGAAAGTGATTAAGCAGTCTCCTTACAGCATGTATCAAGACTGGTGGCCTGTAGAGGGCTGGACCATGCACAGAAACCTATCCTCCCACTGCTTCCAATGACCGTGACCATTTCTGTCTTTGTTCAAGCACAAGGCCAAAGGGCTAGTGCTATACATGCTTTTAAAAAATAAAAATGGTCAATGTTACCTATAATTATAAAATTCTAGGCCATTTTTATCATTTACAGTTTAGCTATAGTAAATGGTTTAATTGTGTGTCACCTCTTTGCCCCTCACAGCAAGCACGTAACACTTAGCTTCAATAGGAGTTATGTGCATGTAACTATGCAAGAAATGAATATATGTCTTTGATTACAATAAGGTTATAAGCAGTGGGAGTCCATTATGATTAGCAGTAAAATGAAGGTTTTTTCATAAATCATAAATGTTACTTTATAATTTTCATTTCTCCTTATCCTTTTTCTCCATGTATATCTACAAATTTTGTCCTAATTTAGATACTTTGCAATCATCCCAAAAGCTGTTATTCATTATAACCCAAAATGAATTTGCTGAATCTTTCTTTTTTAATTTCCAAAGGATCAATTATAGCAAGAAGAAAATAAGGGGAAAAAAACCCCCCTAAACCCATAAACCCTCACTAAGAATAACAAATGTATTAAAATCACTCAATAACATTTGCCTGAATTGACTTTCTGCTTTTCTGCCCTAGGGCTAGATCGGACTTGAATGTCACTTTGCATTTTTGCAAAGTCTGCCACGTTCTGAAGTCATTATATCCCCAAATGGCAACAGAGGTGCCATTAGTATCACCTTAGCCACTCCAAAGCAGTACAAGGTGTAGTGGGGAGGAAAGAAAATGTTACTGGAAGCTGTACTATTGCAGCTGCTACCACAGTACCTTCCTAAGGTGGTACAGCATGACATTTGTTTCTTTTGGTTGCGAAGCTGTTCTTAAAAAGTATTTTCCCTGCCATCCTGTCACCTAGTGCCAATTCTGGGAGGCCACGGTTTGTATAACACAAGTGAGGGATGCAGCTCTTGTGCAGGCAGGTTTTGAGATCCCTGATGCTCATTAAAGCTTTGAGGCAACATAGGAAGAAAGATGCAATGGTTCTGAGGTGAGAGTAGGACCAGGACCATCTCTTTAGAGATGGTGCATCCATGGCGGTTGGAGGTAGGACCATGGACTAGGCAGACTGCAGCTATGCTGTACCAGCTCCTGTATCTCAGACATATGTGCATGCAATTGCAATTCAGGCCAGTACATATGCTGCTCAAATGGCCAAGAATTACATCCTTCTTTGATGTTACAGAAGACATTTGTGCTAGGAAAACAAGGAATCAAAAATCAACAGAGAAAATCTTTGGTGCTTCAGGTGAAGTTACATATCTCAGCCAAGAGGGTAGCATTTGTCTCCTGACATTCAAAGCAAATGAAGACGAGTTGTGTTTCTCAGGAGCAGATTTAGAATTATATCCTCTGGTACTGTGTACTGACCAGTCATTGGAAAGGATTAATAAGTTTACTGCCATTTCTGTTGTTTTCCATAGCTGCTTTGGTCCTGGCTGAGGAATTGCATCTGACAGAAGCCAGTTTGTGTGTGGTTCTGGAAAATGACCATTCTGTGTTTCCAAAGAACCAAGCCCTCCTGTGGAGCGGATCTGCTGCCACAACGAATCACACTGTAGCTTCCATTAACAATTAAAAAATAATTACTACCAAATACTGCATGGGTTCATAGCAAGTATCAGACACATCATCAACTTGAAACAGTGGAGCTATCATGATCAGAGGGCTAAAAAGCATGTTCAGCTCCACGTATACAGACATACAGTCGTAACTGCAGGATATCCACAGTGATCCAAATCCTGCTGTGATTAACTGTGGCTGTAGCATGTGTAAACACACACATCTGTCCATATATTTCTGCCATTTTGCACTATTTATCACCTGAAGCATTCTCTGTAAGATTCAGTTGGTAGGAGGTTTTCTACTGACTTCAGCAGGCGTTAAGTCTTGTGACTAAAGAAAATAATTTAACTGCAACTTGATCACTGGACAGATGGTGTTTGCTGTGAGGATGAATATTTGCCTTCTGTGAAAGAGAAGGCTTTTTTTTTCCAGAGAGGTGGAATGGTAACTTTTCTTCTGGAGTTTAAGGCACTGACTTTTTGCCTTGCTGTTGTGTAGGAAGATGCATGAGAAACACCTTTATATTTATCACTTTAAAATTCTTGCAAGATTATAGCAGAATGATCTCAACGTAAAACCAAGTAAGCCAATTCCTGACTGGCTCTTCCAACACCCTAAACATTCTGAGTTTTATGCTGTTTGTTCTTCAAAAGTGAATGGAAAAAAGCTCTGAATTGTTATCATGTTCTTTTGCATTTGCTTACTTTTTTCTTCCTAGAAGTCTTGAAAGCCTAGAATCAAGGTACTAGATGCAAGATGATATGCTATTTGTATATTTATAAAACCATGTTGCCAGGTTTTAAAGCAAGTGTCAACTAGCTCTATATTTAAGATAGCAAAGATTTTTATTATAAAACTGTGTTTTTCAATCATTGCAGCTTGTGAGACATCCACCTTCTAGGCTAAAATTTGCCATGCTTGGTGAATAGATTTGAAAAGTTTACATATAAAATATTCAGACTATTTTCAAGTGAGAACAAGAAGCAGAATATATTTCTCCCATTGTGTCTTATGACCCTTTTCAGCAACTGTTACGGGCAAAATGGCTGACAGTTGAAAACTGATTTGCCATGGAAATATCTATGCTTAAGTCACAATGCCCAGCCTTATTGTGAAGGAAATTGATTTTTATTTAACTTAGATATGAATGCTTGAGGATCCCATAATAACCATGTACTGTAAAGGCTTTTTCTTCTTTTTTTTTTTTTTTTGCCTAATTTTGCCTTACAACCCTGATCTTGGGAAGACTTAATGCAAATCTTTAACTTTGCATGCTCTGAGCACTTCTCTTGGCTCCAACAGAATGACCACAATGCATACAGCTTGTGTGGGTGTTACTGACATAACTTGTAACTATTCTTAATGCATAATGACTGGGCTACATTTCAAATGCTTTAACAACTTAAAATAGGTTTGAAGAACCCTTCTTAGGGTATACGTACTTCTACTACTGCTACAATCTATAGGAAACATACACAGGGCAGGGAAGAAAAATACTCCTGAATTTCATTCTGATCTTTTTTTGTGATTGGACTTCATAGCTCTCTGTAATTTATTACCTCTGTTTTCTTCAGTCTGTGCAAGGGTGCAATCTAAAATGCAGGAGTTGGAAAGCCATGGTTCAGGATGCAGGCTGGCTTTACTAAGCAACCATCCCTTTCCTTGCTCCTGAAGAAGCATTTGGCAGTTGATCAAAAGATGGACGTTTGCAATCCCTATGCTGAAGCTGGAACAGCGGGCTTTTGGCGAGCCTGGTTAAAACACTCAAAAAAATAGTTCAATCCCACAGCTATTAAAGGTGATAAGGAAGCTGTCTACTGCAGGAAAAAGGCTGGGAAACTCTACTCGGCATTCCCTTCCAATCTCTGAACACCTCTTGCAAGTATCTGCAAAAGAAGATGGAGACAGGAAACAAGAGACAATACATTAGCAACAGACATTGAAAAGTAGGTAGTAAGAAAGGATTTGCTTAACAGAACATAGCTGAAGAGTTTATAAAGGACATTTGTACATATTTCCTAGAAGAGCTCTAGAAACACATGTGTATCAGAGTGTATATAGGAGTACTTCCACTTAATTGAGGGAATCTGAACAAAGGAGAGGCATGTATGATTTGCATCCATGCTCTGTCCTCTACTGTTGTATGAACAGCAATGGACTTGACTAGAGGCACTGGAACCAGCTGTTTACCATCTGGGTATCTCCACAGTGTAGCAGCACACTGAGATGCAAGCTCCAGTCTGAAGGCATTCAAGTCATATTAATGTGACCAAGCTAATAAGCTCTGCCTTGGGGAAACTGTTACTTGATGTTTCAACAGCTGTTTAGGGTAAAATGCCAAGCCCAGACATTCTCCACGCCCAGGCAAGCGGAGCAATATGTTGTCCCTTGTACTTTCTTGCTGTCTGATTTCATGACTGATCTGCTGCATGGCCCATGTTGGATAAGGGTTGTGAAAGCCTAAAAGATGGGCAGATGGTTAAGCAACTCAAATGAATGTTAAGAAAGATAGGTATGAGTCTGTCTTTACTAGGCAAGGAAGCAAACCTAGATTTTTTCACTAGGAAGAGAATGGCCCAAACCCACCACTAGATAGGGGAAAACCTTCTACTCTCCATCCTTGGAAAGAGGGAATGGGAATATCTGCCTATAGTAGCATTCTTATGTTCCCAAAAGACAGGAAACCCCAAGTGCTAAGCCCTGCTCAGCTACATGCTCACTACATTGTTCAGTGCCATATTCAGGCTGCTCTGACATACTGACCCTCAAGCCATAGCACAGGTTTTGGATGCCAGTCTGAGGATAGCCACCCAAAAGCTCAGTGTTGTAGTTGCTATGGCCTGTCATGGTTCTGGCCTGCAGGGCCACCAGAACTACATGTGATGGAGCATGGAGAGTCATATGTGAGCTATCCCATTCCTGGCTTACATAACAGCTCCTAAGAAGGGAGACAGGGACATGGGAAAGAGTCTGTGGAGATGGAGTAGATGCACGATAGGATTGTGCCTGGCACAAATAAAGCAAATTTTTTGTGATTTGCAAATGACCATTTGTGATCCCTCTCTCAGCATTTAAGTGGGAGGAAAAGAGTGGATGCTTTACAGCATGTTGACTCTCAGTTTGCAGTGAGGGCAAGTACCAAACTGATTCCCCCTTGTTACAAGCAGTCAGAGGGCTCACGAGTAACAAAGCCAGTTTATCCAAACGAAAGGGTAATTATGTATTGCACACCTATCATTTTATCCAGGGGCTGTGATGACTCAAGCTTCCTTTCTTGCAGATAATGGCACCATTAGAATGTTTCTGCTCCGAATTAGAACAGGAACACTTGAAGAAACATGATTCATAGCCTCTTGTTATTTGTTTGGTCTATAATGTACGTAATCCCATTGTAGATAGATTGGGGTGAGAATGGGTGTAGTGTTAGGAGACCCCAACAATCATTAAAGGCCTGGGATGTTGGACTGGCAGGGGCTTGGGCATGAACATGTGTGTTACTGCCTCTCTGGGGCACGCTTTAAGGAGGATGGCAGCTTTGTTTAGTGCTGGGGAACTTACTACCTGCACCTCTTGCTGGTGTACATTTTCCATCAACTTTGAGGAATGGTGAGGTTGGCCTGGCTCCTGTTGAATTTAATCACTCATAGCTTCTCTAATATTTCCTAGGCTCAGTGGGTTGTAGAAAACTGTCATTAAACATGCAAAAGCAGCACTGACGTTTACTCTGCAAGGAGGGAGAGAACATATGGAGTGAGCCCACGCTTTGTGCACCGTAGCACTTCAGACACTGGATTAGCATCTCTTTTTCAAGTTGCTAGTCTGGCCTGGAAGGTTTGCTAATTGACTAGCATTGTTAACATGGCAAGAACATCAGTGTGTTTTCCTGAATGCAGCTGTGAGCATGATCCTAATGTAATTTTATAGCATCTGCTGCTTGATTTCTACTAACTTTCAGTAGATTATCACCAATCTTTGGCTGCTGACATCACCAGGGATATCAAGTCTGTTAGCAAGATAGTTCTTTTTTAGAGTCTCAGTTTTTCATCACCACAGCCTCCCCTTGCTCCGCACCAACACTCAATGACTGTGATAGTAACTGTGTTTGCTTTTGAGACCTTACTCCATGCCATATAACTGAGATCAATAGAAAAATATCACCTACAAAGGCTCCAAAACCGATATTTTTTTTCACTGAAAATTCAGTGAAAACTTCAAATACAATTCACAGCTTTTACATGCCAAGAAACGCTTCTAGGAATGCCATTTTGAGCAAAATGGGAGTAACTTTCTTTAACCCCAGTACTTCTATGTTTGCAGCTTGATATTTCCTCTTTGAAGTGAGAATGCAAGCAGTAAATAATAATTCTCTGCCAGAGGGAATTACTGCAATGGGTATTTGGAATTGGAGCTTAAGGCCTGTTTTGCACTATAAATGGAAAAAGACGGAAGGGGGAAAAAAGTCAGTGGTAATTGCCTTGTGGAATTTGTCACTTCTTAACTCTATTTTTCCCTCTATAAATATATACATATGTGCATGTATATTTAATGTACTGAATTATTGCTCCTTTACGTCTCCCCCTACTCCTTCCAACAATGGGGGGGGGGGGGGGGGGGGGAAGGGATAAGACCAGGCACCTTTATGGTAGGAATGCCACAGATGAATCCCATGCTTGCACCTGAACCCTTCAGTTGCAAGATCTTACACAACTCTTCCTGGAGCAATGGAAATGATGCAGGTATAGTAATAATGTTTTTGGAGTGAGCTCTGGAACTGTATTTGATGTTGGAGTTAAGTTGAAGTTGGGTAGATTAGTATTCATCTTCTTCTACAAACTGTACTCCTAATCTGTGCAATTCTCTTACTCATTACTCATTTCCAGAGTGCAAGAAATTAGAGTTATTTCTTTGACAACTAACCTAGAAACTCAAGGGCCAAGTTCTCCTGCTTCTTTGTGTGTTGTACCTATTACTTCAGCCTCCAAGCACTTTTTCACAGAAAAAAAAAAAAGGCACTAAATAGTTACTAAATCCTACATAAAGTTCATGGGACCTCTGTCAGGTTCGTTTTTGGGGGTCAGCATTCTGCATGTTCTGCATGACTGTTCTCTTTGGAGGCAATAAGGGCACCAGGTGGGGAGAATTAAGATTTTGGTATTTTGCCATCAAGGCAGTAACATTGTCTCCAAGGAAAGCTTAGTGACATCTCTTAGAGTCTTCCAGACTTCGGAGTGCCCTTGCTCCCCACTTGAATAATTTCCATAGACTTCTGTTTAATCAGAGCTGTTTTGTTAGCAGTTCTCAGAGGCACTGGCTCAGAGGACCCAAGCTGTAAACAGGGGTCACAGATTTAAATTTATCTTTAAGAAGCAGGGAATCTATCCTTCAGCTTCTTTGAAAAATGAGGTTTTGAATTTATGTTGGAGGCTATCTGCAAGCTAAGGAAGCGACTACAGCAGAAGCTCTTCGTGCCTGCTGTGGCTTCAACCATACAGAAGGCAACATTTGTACCACCTGGAATTCAGTGTCCACCTTAGACTGATGTCCAGATATGGTTACTTCTAATAATTAGTGATGATGATGCTGATAAATGCATAGATTGTGTTAGCTATGTCCCACTCCTGGGAGGAAGAGACAAAGTTGCTTGCAAGCAGAAGATGAAAAAAAAGCAGTTTTGGAAATCAACATGAGTTGGTTGCTCAGGCTTAGTGAGGATTCTGGTGGGACTCAGGAGATTTGCACTCTTTTTGACCAATGAGCTTCACCAATGGAGCCATCCTAAAAAGCACGTTTGCCCTGTAATGCCAGAAAGGGGGTAATTTTATTACAAAGCTGTATCAATTCAGCGAAACCTTCTGTCTCCAGACTAGCATAGACTCTGCAGGTTACAAATGCTCCAGCTGTATTGGTGAATATATTACCAGAGAAACAGTTTGTGTGAGGAGGTTGGATATAAAAAGGGGAACAACAAGGGCAAGTGCAGAGTCCTGCATCTTGGCAGGAACAACCTCATAAACCGGGATGGGGACTGACCTGCTGGAGAGCAGCTCTGCAGAGAGAGACCTAGGAGTCCTGGTTGTTAATAAACTGAACATGAGCCAGCAATGTGCCCTCATGTCCAAGAAGGCCAATGACATTCTGGGATACATCAAGAAGAGTGTGGCCAGCAGGTCGAGGGAGGTTCTCCTCCCCCTCTACTCTGCCGTGGTGAGGCCTCATCTGTAGTCCTGTGTCCAGTTCTGGGCTCCTTAGCTCAAGAGGGACAGGGAACTGCTGGAGAGAGTCCAGCGCAGGGCCACCAAGATGATCAGGGAACATCTTTCATACAAGGAAAGGCTGCAGGAGCTGGGGCTATTTAATGTAGGTAAGAGGACCCTGGAGGGGAATCTCATTAATGTTTACAAATATCTATATGGTAGATGTCAGAAGGTTGAGACATCCCTTTTTTCTGTTGTCTCAAGTGACAGGACAAGGGGTAATGGAAAAAAGCTAGAACATAAAAAGTTCCATATAAACATAAGGAGAAACTGTTTTACTGTTCAGGTGAGGGAGCCCTGGCACAGGCTGCCCAGGGAGGGTGTGGAGTCTCCTGCTCTGGAGGTTTTCAAAACCCATCTGGACGTGTTCCTGTGTGACCTAATCTAGGTGGACCTTCTTTGGCAGGGGGGTTAGACTAGATGATCTCTAAAGGTTCCTTCCAACCCCTATGATTCTATGATTCTATGATTCTATGATTCTATGATAAGAACTACTCTGGTAAATAGTAGGAGTGTCAGCAAGACTGACTCCTGTGCCTTGGGTTAGACTACTGGGGTGGGAAGAGGAAGGCAGAGCAGACAAATGTTGTAAGGTTTGTGATAATACAAGAAGAACTCTACCTGGGAAACTCTTTCTGGATCTGTGTGTCCCTCAGAGGGTAGCTGCCACTACAAGAAGGATTGTCTGATGAAGGTGGCCTATGAGCAGAAGCAGACAGTGACAGATTTTTTTCCTGGACTCCTTGCCATGGTTCCTTCTGCTGTTTGATAGCATCAGACAGCTTTTGGAAGGATGCATGCAAAGAAGCATATTAGGATGTGAGGAGCAAAGTGGAGAGATGTCACAGCATGGTGTGGGGAGAATAAGGGCAGATATGTAGGACAAGGAGAGAATGGAGATCAGGAGCAGTAGAAGACTGGGCATCCAAGCCTTCTTCCCAATATTTGTCATGGAAGAAGCAGAAAAAAATGTGGTAAAGTTAAGCTGAGAAAGTGACACTATTGGTGTGGGATTGAAGGTCTTTATGTAGAAGAGAAATTGGGTGAAAGTGGATGTGAGATGAAAGCAGAGTCCAAAACTTGTTTGGTATAACACAGGTCATAGGTTTTCACTAGGAGTGTCCTTCTGGAGTCTGGCATCTCATGTTGAAAGCAGGTCTTACAAAGAGACATTCAACCTGACTACAGAGATGGAAAACCCACTGTTTCCCTGGGTATTTTGTTCCAGTAATGAATCATCTGTGCTCCCAAGAAGTTGTGCCTCATTATTACGTTGGATTTGCTGGACTTCACCTTCGGGTAATGAGTTATTTTTATGTCTCTCTGCTAGATTAAAGATCCCTTTTGTAGCTAGTATTTTCTCCCCATGTGGGTAATTATACCCTGTAACCACACTGTTTCTCAATCTTATTTTTGATTAACTAAACCAGATTGAGCTCCTCAAGTCTTTCCCTGGAAGGCAGTAGGCCTTTTTGTTCTTTTTCCACTGCCAGTCTCTGAATTGCATTTTGTGACTCTTCTCACTATCCTGTCCATTTTTTTGTCACCTTTTCGAGAAGAGGATAGGAGGACATGATTCAATGTTCTTCTATCAGCAGTGCTCATTGTGGGTCATTAACCATGCCAGAACTTTAATTTTAGTGTTTTTATGGTGACCAGTATGTTATCATGTGGTTGTTTTTGTTTTTAAAGAAAATAAACAAAATATAACAAACCAACACACGAAACAACACTCTGGATTCTGAACTACAGATACTCAGATATCACCTATTAGCTGCTCCAGGCTGGGCTGTGATTTCTTCTGAGCTCCTGCTGGTGTTGGGCAGAGCTGACTTGAAAGCTGCTGCTGTGCCAGCAGGCAAGGAGTTGCTGTAGTGTAGGGCACCCTGCTCTTCAGTGCCTCAAGGACTCAGCAAGGAATATGGGCCTGCCTGCCTCACCTGGAGAAGGTGTGAGTTCTGTATTTCTTTCCAGAGAGAGGCAGAGGCTTCCACATTCAGAACATTCAAGCCTCCTAGCTTAATACTTGTGCACAGGAGATGAAGCCTTTTCCATACATGATTTGCTATTCCTTTCAAGTTAGACCCTAAAACTGCTGGCCCAAATCAGCTCATGTTCAACAATTTGTCTTTATGAATGTTAGTACTTTTGGGGGTTTGTTCTACATCACACACAGACTTTGTAAGTTTCTGTATTGGCTTTTGAATGGCAAGAATTTGGTAGCAGGAGGACTACAGGCTTCTGTGAGAAGCTTCTAGAAGCTTCCCCTATGGCCAATAGAGCCAATGCCACCAGCTCTGAGACAGACCTGCTGCTGGCCAGGATGAAACCAACCAATGGTGGTGACAGTGCTGCTGTGATAATGTATTTTAGAAGGGGAAAAAAGCAACTGCATGACTGTGGTGGTTTAGCCAGGTGTCTACCAAGTCATAATATTACTCCCCCTCCTAAACTGGACAGGAGAGAGAGAAATATAATGAGAGGTTTGTGAGTCGAGATGAGGACAGAGAGATAGCTCAGAAACTAGTGTCACAGGCAAAACAAACTCAACTTGGGAAGAAAAAGTTTTGATTTACTAAATGAACAATAAGAACAGGGAGTAGAGATAAAAAAACAAATCTTAAAACACCTCCCTCCACCCTTCCCTCCTCCCAGGACTCTCCTTCCATCCCCTCCAGTGGCACAAGGGATCGGGGATGGGAGTTGTGGTCAGTTCATTACAGATGGACGTTGCCGCTGCTTCTTCTCAGGGGGAGACCTCATCACACTTCCCACTGCTACAGTGTGGGGTCCCGCCCATGTGAAACAGTCTCTTACAAACTTCTCCAGCATGGGTGTCTCCCATGGGCAGGACCCTGTGCTGGAGCAGGATAAGAGTGTGAGGAGGAAGGAGTGGCAGAGACAATTTGTGATTAACTGACCACAAGCCCCTTTCCTCATCACTCTCTGCCACTCAGGGTGAGGAGGTAGAGAAAATCAGAAGTGAAGTTGAGCCTGGGAATAAGGGAGGGGTGGAAAGAACTTGTTTTAAGATTTTTTTTTCTTGTGATCCTACTCTGATTTTTATCGGTAATAAATTAAATTAATTTTCCCAAGTAAAGTATGTTTTGGCCATGATGGTAATTGCTGAATGTTTTCCCTGTCCCTGTCTTAACCCACAAGCCTTTTGTTTTATTTTCTCTCCCCTGTCCAGCTGAAGAGTGAAATGATAGAGTGGCTTTGGTGGTCAACTGGTGTCCAGCCAGGGTCAACTGGCCACAGCTTCACAGAGAGACCAGGGCTGGTTATTTTCTTTTGTGTCAATAATCTGATTTTCGGATTGTTATATGGAATTTCTTAATACTGTTCGCTGCACAGTATTAACCAGGGAAGTTTGAACATATTAAATGTGGTTTGTTTTTGTTCCAGATTAATTTGTTGCACATCTTAACAGTTTTTGTTAACACATTACCTTCAAATATAGAGGCTTTCTAGATGCAGATGGGTTGCTGTTGCAGACGCATCATTTTTTTTACTATCTTTTCTTTAGAGTTCTACATTTCAAGACTTTAATGTTGTACTAAGCCAAAAGAGTTATGCTAAGGTATGAAAATACAGTAATCACAATGGATGTTCTTCAGATAAACCTAATCTACAGCAGCAATCACCTAATTCCTATATAATTAAAACCAGACAGGCAGGAAGATAGGCAGAGAGAGAAAAATATTCTAACAGATCTTTTGTTGATGACATGCACTGAGGGAAAAATCAGAATAAACAGATTTAAGCATGGAGCTTAGATTGTATATTATTTCTTTCTGTTCATAACACAAAAGGAAGGGCTCATTCTGCCAAGCTTGTCTGATTGCTTGTGACGAGATTTGGAGGAATGCCTTCAGAACAAATGGAGGTTTTTCTCTTCAGTGATCCCAGTCTGGGTGCCTCAACTGGACGTCAGTGAAATGTGACACAAAGCTCCTTGATCACAGATAGAGCAGGCTTCTGATTGAGGATAAGATGAACAGTTTTTAGCCAGGACACAGAAGACACTTTCACACTAAGGAAAAAAAAAAGCTGGCCTGTGCTGTACACCACTTGATCCATATATACCCGGGGTTGTTTGTGTCAATGTGATGGCCAGTCACTCAGAGCACTTCTCCACAGAGGGGGCACAGGGAGACGAGAGCCTGCTGCAAGATGCAGGGTGTGAGCTATTTATGGGCTGAGCCAGGTGAGCACAGATCAAAGCTGGAGGTAGCACCTTATCCTAAGTGATGCCTGCAGAAAGATGGAGCAAGAAAAATTACTCCCCACTGTACAGATGGCAAGCTGACACACAGATGGCAATAGTTCAAAAAACTTAAGCAATGGCATACCAAAAGTTTATAGTCAAGCAAGGCCTTGAACAAAGATCTTCCAAGTTCCACACAGGGGCTGATGGAGGGGTGGGAGTGAGGTTGTGGCAGGAGCAAGTAAATGTCTTGACCCCAGGAGATAAAGCCAGCAGTTAAAAGGGACTGAAGACACACAGACTAAAACTATGCTATACTTAATCAGCTTAGATGCTGCTTTTGCTGTGAGCCAACACCTGGGTGTGTATGAGACTTGTGTGCTCCTACTGACCAGCCTCATTACTGCTTTTATGACCACAGTCAACTCCCCTGAGCAGTCAGACACAACTGTCAAGAGTAATCATAAAATAGAAGGGACAGGGAAAAAAAAGAAAGAAAAGAAAACAAGGTAAAGAAAGGAAATTAGAAAGCTCTTTGACCAAAGCCTTCTATGGATAGGTTTTATTACTATTATTCCAATACCTTTTACCACAGCGGTGGACCTTTCTCAGGCAGGAGATGCCAGCTGGGACAAAACAGGTGCATAGCTGGTTCAGCACACAATGTGGATTCTTGCCTAATAGGGACTGAACTCCAGCCATCAAATGCATTTCAATTAGAGTCTTGGATTTGTCTCTGAAATGTCAGACAACTCAGTGGTTGAGCCAGCTGTGCCCGTCTTCCAGGTAAAGCCTTTTACTCTGTGAGTTTAAGCAGGCTGTGCCAGGACTCCCTACTTTCCTGTGGCTGATTTGTTGCTCCCATAGGAAGCAGATTTAGGGAGTGAAGCACAAACGCTGCAAGGTTTCTACAGAAAGGCTTTGAAAGGTGAGTAAACCCACCCCTACCTCCTTAATCACCTCTGTCTGACAAGGGGAGTATTTCCATGCTTTACTATGATGAGAAGCATGGCTGGGTTTTCGGGGCCATCTCCAAAGACCGTGGCTGAGCATCATCATCTTTCTTGGAGTCTAAAGGATGTCATTGCTGAGGTGTGTTCCTGGAATCTGAGTCAGATTTGACCAACACAAGCTATCTCATAGCAGGGAGAAGAGAAGATTGTCATTAATACTCCATCTGCTGGAGCTTGGTGTCAGAATGGAGACCATTGCTTCAGCAATTTTCCAACAGGTGGGAAAGTGATTGTCAGCTATACTGACATCAGGCATGAGGCAGCAGAGTCTAGAATGCAGGGAGACAGCAGCTGGGTTTCATGGGGCCCAAGAGTGAAGAAACGTTTCTTTTCATCAGGATTCAAAGCCAAGCAAAAGGCAAAACTCTCAGGCAGCAAGCTACCGGGTGGCAGCAGCAATGTCAAGACAACAAATTCTCATCAGCTGACCTTACCTTCCTATCTGCATTATCTGTCCTAGCTGAATGACACCTTCCCATCAAATGAGGGCAGGAGAAGGAGGAAGGCAGAAGCAGACAGAGCTGTAAACTGCACTAGACTCAAACCTTCTAGTCCAAGATGTTGCTGCTCCTTCTGGGTGGAAAAGGGTATTCTCATTTTGCAAATGATAATTTTAAGCAGTTTTCCTTAAGTCACAGAGCAAACTCTGGCTACAGCTGAGATAAGCAGTAGCTTCCACATGTCCTTAACTGCATACTTTAACCATTATCATTAAATAATATTATTAAGGGAAAACCTACATGCCCTGGCTCTGACAGAGATCTGTTATGCTACATTGTCTGGTAAATTTATGACAAAAGCTGTAATCATTTTGGGGCAAAGTGGGTGAGATGGGGAAAAAAAAGTGGGAAAAAGGTTATATTCTTACCGGGAGCTACTTAAGGAATGTCCTGCCTAACACCAGTTTCTGCATAACTGAAATTTTGCCATGAGAAATTTCAAGTTTGACAACAAATTCCAATTTTCCACCGAGAAAATACAAATGACAGCTCCAGAGCTGCCTGCCTGGCAGACGTTTGTCAACTTTGTTTTCTGTCTTCTGGAAGGCAGTGGAATAAAGAGCCACTTTGACAGGCAGAAAGTCAGCAAGCCAAACAAGAAAATAATACATTCTGTTTTAACTTTTCTAAAGACTGTATGTATGCAGGATTCTTACCTAGAATTTCACTTCTACTGAAGACAATTAATTCCTCCCTTCCAAGTACTGGGGAAGCATGACAGCACTGAGCTTTGTCTATGGTGCAACGAGTCAAGAACTGAGGCACAGAAGAGACTGCAAGCTGGAATTTCCCAAGTGACACTGGCTGCTGAGCCACATTTTCAGAAGAGTTTTTGAACTTTTACACAACTTAAAATTCAAACCCATAAATTAATAGATAAGTTTAGATCAGAAGGGACACTTCTGGATCACCTTGTCCAACTCCCTGCTGCAAGTGGGGCCAACTACCAAGTTAGTTGATGTTGCTCAAGACCTTACCTTCCTAAGCTTTGAATATCTCCCAGGTCATAGAGCCCCTCTGGGTGTTTGCAGTGCTTTCACCACACTTATGGTGAAAAATTTTCCTTATATTAAATTGAAATTTTTGTTGTTGGAAATTGTGACCTTTGCTTATTCTTTTTCTAAATCTCCACTTTAGTAGCAGTAATAGTAGGGATGACTTAGGTCCTCTCAGCCTTACCTACTCTGGGTTGAAAAATTCAGCTCCCTCAGCCTCTCCTTGTGCAATCCCAAACCATCTAGGTGATCCTCCACTGATCTCTCTCCAGTTTGTCTCTATCTTTCTGGCCCCAAAATGGACATAGTACTCCAGATGCAGCCTCAAGAGAGTAGAGTAGAGGGGAGTAACCACTTCACTGGACCTATTGAGGCAGGATTGGTGAATGTACAGGAAAGGGCTGGAATGTCTCTTATCTCTTATCAGGCTTGTGTCACTTAGCAGAGTGCCATGAAAAAGAAGGGTATGATTTCTAAGAAAGTGCCCCTGAGAGAGGTCCTTATAGAGAATATAACATTATAATATGCAGAATAGAGTTGCAAAGACAGTAGCAGAAGCTGTATTGCTCTAGACATTTTCAAAAGAGATCATTCAGGCAAAATTGGAGGGGTAAACTACTCCAAGCTCAAGTATCAGCTTTTCAGAAGTAGGTGTAGAAATTAAATGGAAACCTGTCTTTTAGCTTAGAACACTGTTTTAGTGTAGGGCACAGCCTAACCAGACATGGTTTATGATGATTGCTCCAGTCCAGCTAACCTTAACCTGATTTAAAAGCGTGTAATATAACAGGGAGTGGAAAAGTGGCATCATTTATCAAGTCTATCATTGGCTGTCAGAGTAGCAGAGACTAATCTCCACGACTCATGTCCTCTGCTCCTTAGTTCAAAGCAAGTTTCTTGCATTCTGGTGTAATTCTATGAACAGTTAATCTCTTCATGGTATGTATTTTTGGCCAAATTGTACAAAACCATTGTGATGATTTCCTGATGTTGAGCATGCCAGCCTTTTCTCAGTAACCAACCATTGGTTTACCAATGATTCCAGCAAAAACACACAGGGAAGTGAAGCTAAAAAAAGGATAAGCACGGGATTGTCAGAGCACTTGAGTGAATGTGAGGCTGTTCAGAGTCAAGAAAGGGGTTAATAAGTGGAAAGGTTTGCAGGGTGAGAGTGATAACTAGCACAGGGGCAGTGAAGGGCAATGCCCTACAGACAGAGTGGTTAGGGCTGTATGTGCAACATACTATGCCCTTGTACTCATTCTCTCCCTCTTCTCTCTCTCTTCTTCTCTCCCCAAAGACAAATCTAACTTAGTGTTTGCACAGGATTGTTTCCAACAGAGATCCCCCCAAAAGGATAAGCACATCCCTGGGGTACCCTGAACGGTTTTACGTGGCCTTTTGCTAGGCTGAATGAGAGAATAATCCATTACTTAATCTTGCTGCCACTCCAAGATTGTTCCCTACAGTGTATTTTACAGTGCTTTGTCCAGGCTGGTTTTAAAACATCTGAGTGATGAGACTTCCACCAGTTTACTTGCGGGAGCTATTTTACAGGCTAACAGACATCAACATTAGCACTATTTCTTGTCACATGCATCAGCAGCTCTCTCATAAATAATTGCTAACACCACAGCTATTCTACAGTCCCAGGGAGGGTGAAGGAATATAATTGGTGAGTTGATATTCAGGTGAATAAAGGAATAAAAAGATAATGGAAATGCCAGGCTCATCCAGGAACGTCTGGTGTTTAGTTGGGTTCTAGACCCTTAAATAAGTGACAGAGAGGCAACTGGTTACCTCTGCTCTCATCCCTGAATGAATGTGAGGTAATTTGAGAGAGCTCAAGCACAGAGGGAAACTAGTCTGCTCAGGCTGCTGAATTGATTCGTGCCAGGATCTAGCAGAGTTGGCTATAGAAACCTCTATTCCCCTATAAGGCCAGCCCTAAGTAAATTACCTCACAAGTATCATGGGTTGAAAGTATAATCGGGAGAGTTACTGCAGAGTGGAGTTCCCTGTTACTGTTATTACATCGAAGGAAATGAATGTATAACCAAGAGAGTAATGTCTTGTTTAAGGTATCTTATATTCTTTTATTGAAAAGCTATTTCCTGCTCTTCAGGTTCCTTTGCAGAGGTCACCACTTGACACGATGGGTGAGAGCTTACAATCTTATATGTAGCCAGGTCTGAAATTTTCTGCATTAATGAAAGAAAAAATTGCTCCTGGCCCTTGCTGGCAAATCAGCATGTTCAGTAAGCAGCAGTGTACTCTGCATGTACTTTCAGCACTGATAATGGCTGTGACATTGGCAGATGCTTTTCAAAATTCATCTCTGCAATATTTCACTCAAGGTCCCCCTTTGGCAAGAAATTAAATAATTTTACTGTAGCACACTGGTCAATGCCACCTCCATTTCCTTTGTTCCTTATTACATGTCCATGCATCTCAACTCTTTAATAAAGAAAACCTGCTGAATACATCCTGCAGACAGTATTTCTTTTAGAACACAGCCTCTCCTTGAAACAATTGGCAGGCTGGCACATGCAGCATCTGTGATAATCTCACCGAATCTCATGCACCACAACAGCTTTAAAGACAATATGATGCTTCCTCTCTGACAAAAAACAGCAGCAAGATATTTAGGGAGAATTCAACAAATACAGAGCAGCCCATGGCCTCTGGCTTTAGAGGGAGGCCATCTGGCCTCAGGAGTCTGTTGTCTCTTTTGATCAATGTGGAATGGTTCCTTAACTATTTTCTTGTAATGAGACCACTATATTTTAAGCAGCCCTGGAACAATGCTTCCCTAGGGATCTTCTTCCACGCTAAAAAGGAAGAAGTATTTCTTAACATTCAGACTTTTCAAGTTTTCCTTTTCTAAAGCTCATCCTCTTACTCAATGCCCCATTGTACTAAGCCTGCATGAAGTCTCTTCCTCTTGGGATTTTTCTTGAAGTTGTTTGGAGGTGATTATCATATCTCCTCTTAGTTGTTGCATTGCCAAGATATACATAGCTTGCTCTTTTAATCTTTCCATATCAATCAAGCTTTCCCGCTACCTAATAATGATTGTGCCTCCTGTCTGAACTCTGTCCAGCTTTTCAATATCTTTCAGTGACATGGTGCTCAGAACAGCATAGGAGATGCCAGCTACATTTTCAGCTGTTTAGAGGTGTTCCATTCATCTGCTGTGCTGCAGAATGTCTTAAACTAGATTGCCCACCTGTCCTACTGCCTTTCATTACAACACTTAGAGCTAAGGGAACACAGGTTTCAGCACTGGACAGCTGTCAAACGGGTGGATAGTTCCTCTGGATATGTTTTACCATGATCATCCCCCAAAAATGATACTGTAACCCTCAAGGAGCATGTGCTGCCTATTTCTGGGAGGGTATTGACAATATTCTTAGGATAGATTAGTTGTTGCTTCTCTGCTTTTGTCAAACTCTTTATGGCAGCACCATCAGATCCCCCAACAGTCAGTGATGAGAAGTCTCTGTGCAGAAAACAGAAATTGTTTTGACTGTTTTCTTAAAGCTGTATGCCATATTATGAAATATTTTCTGATTTATTTATTTACTACTTGATCTAATAAGAAATACGTTTGTGATTCATACTTAATTCAAAGCATTCAGTTGCCAACCCAAATTCCTGAAAAACTGAACATGTACCCAGTTTAGCCTCAAATTTTTTAGATATTGTAGGAAGAGCTATCAAAAAAAACCCCATACAAAAATGTTTTATTATGCATCTACTATTATTTAGCAGGCAATTTTCTATTAGGGCTGAGAGAACAGCAAATACCTTTGGCTTCTGCAAGCATTGCAATCTATCAAGTAATTAGTCTGTCAAATAAGTGAATTCTCTGTCACTAATTGCAGATCGTATCAGAAAAAGAGAATCACAAACAGAAGTCATAGTCAAAAGAAAAACAAGAGAAAACTGAGAGAATGACTAAGAAAAAATATGAGAAGAGCCTTCAGGTTTGCTAAGGTTTGAACACACATAGAGGAGGAGATAGAAGAAAATGTATGAAACCTGAGGTAAAATGACATTCTGCTGTCTCAGAAGCAGAACAGGCAAAGTTTAAAGTTGAGTTCAGAGCTCTTCATCTTCACAGTGCTGAAACCACCAGAAGCAGACAAATGTGACAACATGGGTAATATAATGTTTTGCCTAATGACTGATTACACAATGCTCTAGTTATTGTCAATAAACCAATCTGGCTAGGTCAATTTGCTTTTTTCCCAGGTTTTCTTTCAAATTGTTATCAGTCAGCATTCATCACCTGAGATCTGTAATTAAGACTGGATGCATTTCCCAGATATACATTCTCACACAACTTAGAAAACCTGGCTTCTTGTAGAAACCAGTATATTTTTTTTCCTCTGTATTGCAAGTAAATGGATAATATGACATCTTCTGGCCTTAAGATCCAGAGTCGTCATTCTTTCTCAATATTCTTCCTCCATATATTCCAAGCAACATCTAGTAGTTACATTAACTTTTTAATATTTTTAAAAAAGAATTCCCTGCCTTTAAACCTCACTTTTCTATGAATGTTTCTCTTTTACCATTTTATTCATCTCGACTAGGACTTGAAACTCCCTCCCCCCCTGATTCAGCACTGAATGTGAATTTCATTAATGCACTGTTTATTTTTCTTCAAGACCAATTAATGAGGGTGATAAATGAGACAGGACATAGCACCAGTCCCCGTGGCACCCCAGTAGCTACCTCCCCCAAATTAAAATACTGCCATTTATCATTACCATTTGCTAATGTTTTTTCCACAGATTTGTAGACCCTATGGCAGTACTCCTACTGAAGCCAATCTCAATTAATTATTCAAGTACATTCATGGGAGGTGCAATATCAACTACTTTCTGAAAAGCCAAAATGCAGTATACCAATTGGAATTCCAGTAGGCACTACTACTTTAATTCTTTTAAAACCTTTTATATCTGCTTGTGAAGATTTATTCCTTTATTATTTGTACTTTAGTGGTGCCTGAAGGATCCAACTAGGATGAGGACTCATTGTCATGTTTATTACTAAAGTTTTAACTCCAGCTGTTTAGTGATTCTCTTTCCTTCTCCTGTCTCTCATATTTACTTCTTTTTCACCCCAAGGATAGAATTTAAATTAATGTAACTGTAATTGCCAGTATCACTGACAATTTCTTTTTTAGGCAATCAGGTAGGCTCTCTTTATTTTGCATATTTGCTGCTTCCACTTCATCTCTTTCAAAAGACAATTTATTATGAGTCATGTTTCCATGAAAACAGGCTCCTCTCTCTCTTTCTTTACCATGCATCTGTGCCTGCTGTGCGTTCCACACTGGAGTCCGTATCACTGATAATTCTGTGCCTGAGAAGTCTCAGTAAGTTGCATGGAGATGACTGATGTCACACTTGGACGATTAAGTAGGGAATAAGCAGCAGGAGCACATCATCTCTCAAGAAACTGAGACCTCATGTTCTCTGTGCTGGAAAATGCCAAAGAAAGATTTTAAAAAAATGTCATGGTGCCTCTTGATACAAGAAAGAATGCTTTTACATGCCTAACTGAAAAGATACTGATTCAAAAGGAGAGGGAGAAGAATGGATATTTGAATAAACCTAGTAACATCCTGAGCCCAAGGACAGATGAGTTGTGTGAACAGATCTCATATATCAGTTTTGGGCTTTGGAAGACTCACAAGGGATCACTTGGCCTCGAATTTACAGTTTCTGTAGTTTGTGATATTTTTGGTTTATTTGTTTCTTCTTTTTTTTTTCTTTGTTTCTTTTAAATGAAGGAGATTAACTTCTTCGCAGTCTTTCCTGTCTTCCCTTTCCTGGGACAACCTGGTAGCAGCATTTGACAGACACCTCATCTTCCCTCTCACCCAGGAGAGATTGCACCCCAGGCTGGAGAATATTTCATTGAAACACTGCAGAATCTTCTCAAAGAGTAGAGATTGGAGGAAATATTTTCTCCTGCCTCCTTAAACTATAGAATCTACCTGAAGGGATCGAGTACACTCTCAGTAAGTTTGCAGATGATACAAAGCTGAGTGGGTGCATAGATAATGCTTGAGTATGTTTGAAGGCAGGAAGGCTCTTCAGAGGGACCTGGCCAGGCTGGGTCAATGGGCTAAGGCCAATTGTATGAGGTTCAACAAGGCCAAGTGCTGGGCCCTGCACCTGGGCAACAACAACCCCATGCGATGCTACAGACTTGAGGAAGAGTGACTGGAAAGCTGTCTGGTGGGAAAAGACCTGGGGGTGTTAATCAACAGTCAGCTGAACATGAGCCAGCAGTGTGCCCAGACAGCCAATGGCATCCTGGCTTGGATCAGAAATAGTGTGGCCAGCAGGACCAGTGAAGTCATTGTCCCTCTGTAGCGCATCTTGGCACAGGTAAGGCTGCACCTTTAATACTGTGTTCAGTTTTGGGCCCCTCACTACAAGGACACTGAGGTGCTGGAGGCTGTCCAGAGATGGGCAAAAAAACTAGTGAAGGGTCTGGAGCACAGAGGTGAGAAGAGGCTAAGGGAGCTGGAGGTGTTTAGCCTGGAGAAGGCTGAGGGGAGACATGACCACTCTCTACAACTACCTGAAAGGAGGCTGTAGTGCGGTGGGGTCAGTTTCTTCTGCGCAGAAAGGTGATGGATTCACCATGCCTGGAGGTATTTAAAAGCCATGTAGCTGAGGTGGTAAGGGACATATTTTAGTAGTGGGTTTAGCAGTGTGAGATTAGTGGTTCAACTCGATTATCTGGAAGGTCTTTCCCAACTGGAATGATTCTGTGCTCTAATTAATTTTTCCCTCCCAGTCACATAACAGCAGTCTCCCCAGCACTGATGAAAATGTCACATCTCACTCTTCCTTTGTAAGGAAGCCAATTCATGCTTCCAAAAAGTCACAAATTGGCTGTGATTTGATTTTTTTTGTAAGATGCTTTATCTGTCAAAGGACAAGGAGCAAAGTTTTCCAGTCCCACTGAGTTCCTACAGAGGCTACGGAGACATTTCCTTAAACAAGGCACTTAGTGATATGATGGTATGCTCCTTCATGGTGCTTGAGGAAACTTGGCTACTCAGCAGCATTTTGCCTGAGTTTGGGCTAGTGCCAGACTCTGGGATCAGATCTCAACCCTGTCTCATCCTGGCTCCTGAAGTGGCTTGTTATAGCCTCTTATTATTCCTGTAATATAAAGGAAAATATTTAGTAACTCTCTTTCAAATAATCTTCAGTATAACTAGCAGCTGCCTTTGTTTTCCTGTCTGCTGACAATTATGTGCAGGGTACTGGCTAAAGGAGGTTAGGGTTTATTTTAATCTCTGTACCCAATAAATAGACATGGGCTTCTGCATCTAAAACTGAATTTCATACCACAGCTCAGCAAAGCTTTAGATGCCCCATCCCTGGAACTGTTCAAGATCACGCTGAACGGGGCTTTTAGCAACCTGATCTAGTGAAAGATGTCCCTGCCCACAGCATGGGGGTTGTAACTAGATGATTTTTAAAGCTCTTTTTTAACCCAAACCAGTCAATGGTTCAGTTCAGGTTTGTTTGTTGTAGAGAGAATCAAAATAGGGGCATCTGAGTGTGAGCTACAGTTGAGAAGAGCTCTTTAACTTTTTCCCACCTAGAGCATGCAGTTAGAGTAAACCCATTTTGTTTGACGCTATAAGCAGGTTGTTTACCCAGAGGGGTTCAAAGCTGGTTTCTGCCTGCTTTTCCCTAACCTTGGTCTTATTCAAGAGTCAATAATTCAATTCAAAACAACGCAGTGACAATGAGATGGGATTGTTTTAATGGTGTTTACTTGTTCTTAATGATGTGCTGTATCCCTGTCTCCTTGTTACAGATAGATGATAAAGAAGGGAGAAACTACATAGTAATGCAGACAGGTAAATCAAAGAAGAGACACTCCTGTTGAGATGAAAGAGAGACCCCTGCTAGTTTCTGAAAACTCACAAATGTAGGATTTTTACTGCCAAAGTTTAGATTTTTTTGCCAACTAGGTCCTAACCATAAAACCAAAGAAAAATTTCCCAGTCCAGAGCAGTTCAGAAACCTTTCCAATACAACCATTCTACCGCCCCAAAGAAAGATTTTGCCCAAAACATGCTTTCTGTCGCACTTTTTTTCCTCATTCTTTATAGATTTTATGTTCCCAAATGAGGATTTTTTTCTCCTTTTGGTCAGAGAAAATAACTGAAAACAGAATGCACTTAAGCTCATTGCCTGGGGAGAGGAAGCAAAGAAGGAAAGAAGATGAGTCTCTATCATGATTTACAGAAGTCTTGAAGTTGTGCCAGTTTGATCAGCTCAGTATGGCACATGAAACCATGCCATATGAAGCAAAGCCTCACCATACACTTTCCTCCAAGGATGTAAGGAGAAACAGAATGGTACCAGCTTTAAATTTCTACCCCTTCCTATTTTGGTCATGTCTCCAAAGACAACTAAAAAAAGATTTAGTGAAAGCCAGGATGTGCTTCTGCCTTTCTGTTTCTTTAAACATATTGCCTTGATATTGTTTCTGTATGGTGTAAGAACAGCTTCTGCAGTTCACGAGGGAACCTACTACCTCACAGACTTGTGGTCAACTCTGAGACCATGATGACTGTCACTGTTGCTTCTCCATTTTCGTGCTCTATTCATCATTTGTCTATAATTGCTACTGTACTCTATGTGCCTGTATGGGTATCAAAACTCTATCCTGAAGGGGAAGTGGGTGTGTTTTTGAGGAGTTTTGTGAGGAAGGTAGGACTAGAAGAAACTGCCTGCCTATGAGAGACTGGAGTGGACAGCTATGTTGTGATTATCTCTCATGAAATATAGAGTCATGTGGGCTTGTAGTTCCAGTGAAGGTTGTTCGCTTGTTTGCCTACAGGCTGAGAAGCAGCAGGTCTCACAGTGTTTTCGCCAGGCTTCTGGAAAAGGCTGGAAAGAGCTGGTGGCCACCACCCTTTTGAGTGCCAGTGATGTAGAGGCATAGGTCGCAGAGACAAAACAGCAGGATCTTTCTGGCAACTTTCCCCACAATAGTCCTGGTAATGCATGCTAGCCCAGGAAGATGTGAAAAGGTAATACCGATGGGAAAATGATATACATCAGAGAGTTTAAAACCATCAAGATTAGAGAGATATCTGGGATGGAGAGAGCCTACCCAGGGGAGTTCCAGCTGCTGATGCTGTGCAGAGGGTGCTCACTTGAGGGTGCCAAGGAGCCTGGAGATTTGGAGGACACATCCTGACAGGCCAAAAACTAGAAATCACCAAGTTACAAACAAATGTACAATAATACAGATAGATAAAAGCTGAAAGTCGTTTTATGCATGCATCTACCTTAACGCTGGAAGTCTAGAGAGGGAGGAATATTTAGATGTAAGTGAATATAAAGACATAAAAGACGTATTGGAAAATTGATGGAAGAAAAAGCAGATGGATAATGTAATACCAATTTGAAAAATTATACTGGAAAGACAAAATGGGCTCTATAGATGAAGGGATGGTATTATAGCCTAAAAGAAGCTTTGAGTCAAATCAGATTAACAATCAAGCAAACCTTGTCAGCATGTAATAGAAACTCTACGATTCAAACTCTAGTCCCATGTAGGAAAAACACAGCAATAAGGCTGCATTACAGACTGCCTGATGAAGATGGTGATGGAAATTGACACACTGAGGGAGATCAAGGACGGCAGGAATGAACAATAAAGGAAGACTACATTTGCCCTCATTTACTGGATAAACTTTACTGTGGGGTGTGATGTGTGAGTTGAATTTTCAGATACTGCCAATTTCTGTTTTATGAGAGTACTGGATAGAGAAATGAGAAGAGAAGGAGTCTTGACCAACGTGCTGGACTTGGTGACTGTCACAACACTGTTGGAAACAGTAGCAGTACTCTATTTAAGTCCAAATCCCTATTCCTCCTTCAAGAGCCAAGACACCCACTAATGTAGTGATGAATTTTGAAAAAGATGGACTACATGAAAGTGAGGGAGTCTTTTTAAAAAATAAGCTAAAATGAGTGGTTAAAGTACAAAAATCTTTCTTTGGACTGCACTGAGGCTGCTCAAATGTACCATGCTGGATGACCGGAGCAAACGTGTACTACCTATCAACAAATGTTTGAGAAACATGAAAAGGTAACAGGCCTAGCTTAAAAGAAGTGTGAGGGAGGTTTCTTAGGATTAAGAAGCCATTACTCAAAACCCACCAAGCTCTGTCCTACTAAAAACAAATAAAAAACCCCACCCAAAAACCAAACCCCAAAGGAACAATAGGCTGAGAATGCTGAAATACGGCAAGGGAGGCCAAAAAAAAAAGTAATTACGCTTCAACTTGCATAAAAGCAGACACTAATAATAAGTCATATTGCTACATCTTAGGGGCTAGGACACCTCTAGAGCATCTGTAAGGCCAAGGAAAGATCAAGGAGCAGGAGGTTAAAAAACAACAGTATTGTAGCAGAAAAATACTTAAATCTGTCTGACTGCACAAAGTACGAAGAATTTGGAGAAGTTTCCACAACAGAACTTTTCTTTTAGGAGTTCATCTTTCCATGTTGATATGTGGAAGTCATTAATATCTTCTGGCTATAGTCTATGTACACTTCTGAAAGCCATTCTACAAGGTCCTCGGTGACAAAATTCCTAACTTATAATGGGATAAGAACGAAAGTCCTCATGTGGACAAGTAACTAGTTATAAGATCTGAACGAGGGGGCAAGAGAAGTAAATAATTTTTGTAGAGAAGGTAGTTACCAGTGGAGCCTCACAATGCTGTTCATGAATGCATAAGCGATCTAGAGAGATAATTAACTGTGAGATATTTGCTAATGCTAAATTATTCTAAATAACAAAAGACATGATTGTGCAACACTGTAAAAGCCTCTTGCTACAGCAAGCAACTGGTTGTAAAGTAACAGCATTTGAAGCAATGCATACTGGGAAAAAATCCTAATTTTATGTATATAATGATGTGTTCTGAGCTGCCTATTACCATCAGGAATGAGATCTTCAGGTAATAATAGCATTACAAAAAAAGTCAGTTCAGGATATAGTAGTAGCCAAAAGCAATCAACATGTTAGAAATTTTGAGGAACTGATAGCAATCACAACAGGAAATATCTTTATGCCACTTGAAAAATCCATTGTACACTTGCACTTTATAGACTGAATGCAGTCTAGTCTCTTGGTCTCAGAAGGACCTTGCAGAATCAGAGAAAGTGCTACAAAAGTCAGGAAAATAATCAAAGGCATTGAATAGTTATCCCTATGAGCTGTACAAAATATACTTGGATTCTTCAACCTGGAGGAGAGATAGTGGCAAAAAAAGCGTAATGTAGATTTATTAAACCCAGGAAGTGTGGAGAAGTCCTGGCCATTTATTGACAATGGGATTATGTACTGTAGAAAGCAAACAGGTGTTACACCTCACGATGCAATCTTTCTGACTTTGGTGCACATCTGCTATTCACTGAAAAAGTCCAGTAAATCAACTATTACAATAGAATTAATGTTAATTATTGCAGAAGTGCTTGGGACAAAAACGTCGTATATATCTAGGTGCCATGATTTTATATCATAATAGCAGATGACTTGAATGACCTAATAAGTTCTCAAACATGTCTACATATGCAGCAAATTGGAATGACTACCTGGGAGTTAGCTTGTAAGGAATTATATGCTGAAATAACATTCAAGGAATGTTGTAGAAGGAGCTGATATGTTGCCCTTGTTTAGTTCATAGGCTGAATTGCTGAAAACATTCTAAGTTGCCAAGTAAAGGTTAAGGCCCACATTGAACTAGTTAGTTTAATATTACTTTGCATTACTATTGCAGTAAAATTGAGGCAAGGTAGCAGATACCTGTACAGTTCATTGCGCGGTTTTGCAAGTGCACAGCTTGAAATAGACTCTTCAGTGACTGAGTATAGTCAGCAAATCCATTGGATATACTTGTTTATAGGGGATTGTGAATGCAATTGAATTTTCAACAGAGAAGTGAGTCCCTGCACATGCATGTATACACAAGTGCAGACACACACATGCACACAAAGTCTGGGAGTTTTTCTGATTCCTGAAATGAATTTGCTACATGCCTCTTGTCCTCAAATAGCAAGTGGGATATAAAGGACATATGCACAGATCAGAAATGCAGTTCCAGTTGAACTAGATCTTTTAAAGTACTTGGAAATATGAGTGAATATCTGCAAGAGGATTTGCAATGGCTTAAGGCAAGGGAGCTGGAGTGGTGAGCTTACAAAAGCTAGAAATGAGGAGGCCAGGGTCTGTCTGTCCTAAAGCAGTGACTCTCACAAGGTAGCTCTTACTGGAATCCACGTTTTAAACCCATCATTTTATATACAGAGGAATACATGCTAGAGAAAGCCCCCCCCCCTGCATCTGGTTACAACTGCAGCAACTTAAGCAAATGAGATTGACTTGTTATCCTATAGCAGGAGAGAAGGGCTGTAGGGTCTGTGGTTCAAGCATAGTGTGTGAACTTTCCAGCTGTGCTGGAAGAACTTGCCTACAAGCTTGTCAACCTTTCCCGAAACAGGAGTCATGGCTGTTCCACATTCGTAATTGCCTATTCAGCCCTCCAGAAATATCTATAAATGTAGCACAAGTATTGCTATTAACACATTGTATGCCTTTTCCATCTGTGTACTTAGTCTGTCTGTATGAAATATCCAACTGAACCTCATGCAGAACCTGTTCCTTTTCCAAGTACTTTTCAATTACTCATTACCAGCTAGAGTGAATGCATGTACAACCCCAACTTCTGCAGAAACAATCCTTCTGCATGTGGGGATCCCTCGGATACCTGCTCCAAAGGTCAAAGTCTCATACTAGTGGTCACAAGTAGGTGACCAAAGTAAATGACACTCGTCTTGGAGGACACAAAAGAGCTGCTTCAGAATAAGAATAACCTGTGAATACTACCATTTCACATAGCAGTACCCAAAAGTCCTAGGCAAGACAGTGTACTTGGCCCCTTGAGTTTATGTGTATAAAGGCTTTGCAGGTAATTGAGAAGTGAGATTCATCTTTACAGGATACAATTTTTAATGAGATTATTATGGAGAGAACACTTGAATAAAATGTTAAGGTCACACGTCCAGATGTATCTGAGCCAGAATAGTGAAGGCTACAAGTAAGAACTGTGTATTTAAAATACTATAATTATAACTGCAAATTGCACTTCAGCCCAAGGCTTTACAGCAAAGCTGTAAAAAGTAAAACCAATTTTAATCTTTAAGAGCACTTTGTTACATTCTTCTTCTTCAAGGCTAAATACAACTAGGTCAGTAAAGGTTGGAGTTGAAAAAATATAAGCTCTTTCTCCCTAAGCCATAAATATTATCTTCAATATCAAAACCTGGATTGCTACCAAGCATACTACATGGCTCCTTGGGGAAGCTCAGTCCTGAATCTAAGCATCTATCAGAGATGCAAAAAGAAATCCAGGGTGGGAGGAAAATGAATTAGATCAATAGAGAAGAAAATCTCTCACCCATGACCTTTGGTGATTATCAGGTATCAGGTATCTATTATTAGGTAGCAGGAACAGTTGCAGCTTTCTTGATCTCGATGTGGGTCCATTTACTTTTGCTGTGGTTATACCCTTGAGTGAAAAGGTTGCTTATGGAAAACTTCTGTCTTGTGGTTTTCCCTCTTCAGATCTCAGCTAGGGAAAGCTGTCTTAATTTGAATGGATATTAATCCTGCAATTGCATGCTGCAAACCTGCTAGATTCTGGTACAAAACCCTCTTGCAGGATCACTTGTACAGTGAGAGTCACAGAGCTGAGCTCAGAGTTCAGTGCATTCTCTGTCCTTGTTTTACACTGGAGAGGAGGGACCGTGAATGTGGGCATAATTGAACTTCTGTCCTCCTGTGCTACTTCACGTGTGGTGGTTTTCATCCCATCTGAAAATGAATGTGTTGCTATGGTTTCAAGAATAAGGACCGAACATCCTTATTCCCTTCTGCTACTGCTTCTGTCTTTTACACCACTAAAAAGTAAAAATTAGTTCTTGAGGTGGAACGGTGGAATTTCATCACAGAGATTATTAGAGATAAGTAAGAAATCTTCCCAGAAAGCTCAGACATGCATATTTAGGCCTCCAGTGGTCACTTAAGAATGCATTTGCTGGTAGCACGGTATTATTAGAGTTGGTTGAATAATATTCAGTATAGAATTTATTTGACAAATGTTACAATGTTTTAAAAACAAATTACTCATCTGGTTTAAAAAAATATTATTCACAAAAATAGAGACCAGAGTGAGTTATTAAATATATTCATCAAATAAGTTGCTCAAGTTTTTCAGTATATCTGAATAAATTATTCAGCTTATTCATAATTCATTGAGATATAATTATTATTTTAAGCACTTATATAGCAATAGTAGGGCACTGGTGTAAGTAGTAAGTGACAAAAATGACAGGTATTCTGATGAATCTGTGATATAACTAAGGCTGGACTAAGGCATGGGGAAAATGAGCTTCATCCATACTTGAAGGGTAATTTGATGAGTTTTGGATTAGAGGTGACCGATTTCTGCTTATGCTCCTAGTTTTTGGAATCAAAGAGCTCTAGAAGCTTTTTCCCTGTATAAACTGGTATAAACACTTTGTTGAGATTGAACAAGGCCAAGTGCCAGGCCCTGCCTTTGTGTCACAAAACCCTCTTACAACGCTACAGGCTTGGGGCAGAGTGACTGGAAAGCTACATAGCAGAAAATGATGTAGGGATGTTGATAGACCAGCACCTGAACATGGACCAGCAGTGTGCCCCAGTGGCCAAGAAGGCCAGTGGTATCCTGGCTTGGATCGGAAATAGTGTGGCCAGCATGACCAGGGAAGTGATCGTCCCCCTGTACTCAGCAGTGGTGAGGCTGCACCTCGAGTGCTGGGTTCAGTTTTGGGCCCCTCACTACAAGAAGGACACTGAGGTGCAGGAGCATGTCCAGAGACAGGCAACGAAGCTGGTGAAGGATCTGGAGAATACATCTGATGAGGATCAGCTGAAGGAGCTGGAGATGTTTAGCCTGGAGAAGAGGAGGCTGAAGGGAAACATGATCACTCTCTACAACTACGTGAAAGGAGGTTGTAGTGAAGTTGGGTTCAGTCTCTTCTCCCAAGTAACGAGTGATAGGACAAGAGGGAATGGCCTCAAGTTGTGCCAGGGAAAGTTTACATTGAATATTAGGAAAAAATTTCTTCATCAAAATGTTATTGATCACTGGAACAGGCTGCTCATGGAAGTGGATAATTCACTATCTCTGAAGGTATTTAAAATAGACGTGGTGGTTAGGGGGACAGTTTAGTGGTGGATATGGCAGTGTTACAGTTGGACTCGATGATCTTAAAGGTCTTTCAAACCTAAGTGATTCTATAAAAAATTAAAACTGTCATAGTAATGCCAGCTTGCATATGCCAGCAGCTTGGAGAACTCTGAGCTTAGCTGTTGGAGTGTAATTCCAAACCTATAGCTTTAGGGGCAGATGGGGAGAACTTTGTTAATATTAACTACTGGGGATGCTGTTGCAAATCAGATCCCATAAAACTCCATTAGTTTCCTCCAAGGGATGGGCTACTGGAAATAAGAGGATTCAGCAAAGAAATATATAGACAGAGATGTCACAGAGTGGTAAGGTGAAGCCCACCATGCTTTCCCCTAGCACAGCTGTCACACTAGGGCAATGAGCACCTGGCTCCGCAAAAGGCTGTAGGAAGAGTGGGTGGTAATGCAGCGTGTCCCCAAAACATAAAGTTTTCATTTTTGAAAAGAGAGCTCTTCTTTCAAAGAGATGACGAGCCCCTCTCCTGTGGACTTCTCACGTTCTTTCTACTCTTTTATTGTGGAGGCAAGCCAATTTGACAGACAAGGAAGAACAAGAAATTGCCATACTGGGCCCTTTAAATGGGATTTTGTCACAAGGAGGCTAAAATTCTTCCTAATGCTCATCTTTGAAACCTACACCAGATAAGATGCATCTTATCGCTCTTCCACTTTCTAAAAAGAGAGTCAGTTCTTCTGAAAGGACAATGTAGTTCGAAAGCAAGTGAATTTGAATGGAATAGAGAAAAAACTGGTGTTGCAAATGCTCAGTTTTATTTTTCAAAATACTCGCTTTCCTCTTAACATTTTCTGACAGCATTTCTTTTCTCTAATTTTCTCTCTCAAATATTAGCCCATTTGCATGTATGTTGATGTATCATCATCTTTTCAGTCTTATCCATCTTTCGCTTTTTCTATTACTTGAAAATCAGGACTTGTGGAACAGCATCTGATGTTACTGAAGTGAAAAATTTAATGGCAGAAAGCAGTCTAAAAAAAATATTTTTTCAATGTCATGGTGTATAACTGAAAAGCCCAAATTGACATTTTTTAATAATACCTTGTGGAATAGTGTGTACCAAGAGGAGCTATCTCCATGGTGCAGCACACCTCCTCTGTGTCCTGTTTGGTGTGGTTGTTATTAAAACCCTGAATACAGCAGGCAATTTACTCGACACTAGACTGGGAATTTAGAATTGCATTAGAGGGATGACTTACATCCACAAAATGTAAATTCTATACCACCAGGAGAGGGGAGTCACCTCTCCCAGTGTATATATTTATTTATTTTATGTCCTGAAAGCTTCTTGCTAAACAAGAAGGCAATCTTTGAGCACTGAACTGTAACTCTGCTGGGCTGCCTTCTTGTTGATAAAACTTGAAAAAGCAATTTATTGTCTTGGACCTGTTTAAGAATTTACAGTGCAAAAAGGGGAGGAGTAGAAAGACGAGTCACATCTCCTACCTCTTTCAAATTCCTGCCTGTTTTTTAAGAAGTGAAATGGAAGGAGGAGAGGCTACCCAAATACACAGGCATGCACACAGACACACGATCCAAGGGAATGGCAGTGTTTCCCTTCTCCTGCATTATCTTCCTGCCCCTTGTTTTAGAGGAACACTTCCAGCCACCTCTTTGCTCTCCAAGAGGAGGAGCAGAGCAAACATCAGAACCTCTCCAGGTCTGTCTCCAAAGCTATGAACTCCAGGCTCTTGGAGAACAGACGTCCTTGCCCTGCTCCTCTCCCCTCTCACACATACCTACACCCACAACCTGTTTGAAAAGGATGGCATGGAGTCCCGGAAGCGCTTCAATCAAGGAAAGACCCAGTGTTTCTCAGAACAGTTGTAATAGCTTGGCTGTCAAACTATGTCTTGCAGTAGGAAAGAAGGATTTAGGAGGAGGGTCCTAGGGAGAGAAGCTGTTCCCTTGCCTTTTAAACTCGATACATTAGAAGGGATTAAAGAACATCAGATATTTTCCAAAACAGCTCTATTATGTAGAGATAGCATGGAAAATGTTACTGGGTTTCCAGGAGACCCTCCTGTGCTGCTTCAACTCAATAGTTCTTTCAACCAAAAGCACAAAAAACTGCCACATGTGCAAACCCGAAGTGTCTCTGTGGCTAGTCAAGGGATCCTTAGTAGTTCCCTGCTGCATCACTACTTCCAACTTTCTGTCAGCGAAGAGGTTTCCTACCACCATCTAGGACTAAGGACACTTCACAGAATCATATAGGAAAGCAATTATCTCAGTTGCTGAGCTCTGTGGCTGGTGTCTGAACCTGGGTTTAACACCCACATGAAGCTCCAGAATTTGAGTCAATACATTGTCCTTGGTTCAGGTGACATTATAGACACTTCACACATTATAATAGCTGCCATGTTGCTCTGGACTTGGTGGATTCATGACCTTCAGAAGCTCCTTTGTAAGATGACTCTAGAGAGGTAAGGCCAAGATGCTTGCTGTCTGGAAACTCTCCCATTGAGTTGTTTGGCACTTTAAGGGAATCTCCAGACACTATTTTGTGTGCCAAGGACCACAAGAGGCGCTCTCTTGTGCTTTCTGACAGCTCTGCTCCTCCTGGCTTGCATTGGACAGCCTGACCAACCTTTCTGCTTTTATTCAAAACACCTGATTTTCCCAGGGAGGCTTCTCTGGGAAAGCAATATATGTTCTGCGATTCAATCAATAGAGGTTCAGTCTGCATCTGTCCCAATAATTAACCTTGCCTTGTGCGGATGGAGGGAAGTGGGACAGAGGGGCTATGCCCGTGTGAAACGATAGGAATTAGCACGACTGCAAATGGAGAGGCAGCCTGCAGGAGGAACAGTGATTCACGGCTCTGCTTCACACTGAATGTATCTTGAAGATTAACTTTTTTTAGTATCACTTACAGACTATATAAAAATCAGAAACCCTGAAACCTGAAGGAGATTCAGCGAGAGGCTTAAGAGAAGTGCACAGCTTAGAAGGAAGTGTTACAAGTGCTCTTTAATCCTGCCCATCCATTTGCTCTTTCTTACTTTAGAACAAGGATGGAAAGGGAACTTTGCTTAGGCTATAACAAACTCTTCAGAAGTAACTGTCCTGCATGGGATAAAGATTTTCTTTCAAAGTGCCCTTAGGAACTAGGTCTTAAAAACAAAACAAAAGCCTAAGTCCCATGGCAATGACATCAATACTTGTGATTTATAAGGTTAATCTCACATGGTATCAATTGCTACCTGAGACACAAGGTCTTGCCTTGCATTTGTACTCTGTATTCATATTGTATGAGCAGGCTGGAGACAGTACTCTGGGATGTGTCCTTCAGTCCTCCAGCCTGAGGTCACTTTCCTTTCTAGCTGACTTGCTTGAAGCCCTAGACACCAGGGTACCTTCCAAGAAAACAGGATAAGTGCTCCTGCCTGCACTTGTCTCCTTCATGAAAGAAACACTTGAAGCTCCAGGTGACATGTCACTTATAGGCAACTGAGTTGGCTAGCACAGAAACCTGAGACTATTCTGTATCTTAAAAGTGTTGTGGAAGAAAACTCAGATAAATAAAAAAGGCTAAATTATCTTTTTATATCCCAGCCTTCCCAGGGAAGATGGATGTTTTTTATTATAAACTAATGCTGGCAGGCTCCATGCTGAGGAGTACAAGAATCTGCTTTGTGAACTGAAAGCATTGCCAATATATTTTGGGAAAAGGGGCCTGTCTGGAGTCAAACTGAATACCTGGTCTTTTGGGATGAGAAGGAGCAGTTAAGTAATGGCAGATGAGTTAAGGCAACTAAAAATAAAGGGTGAGCTAGAAGAAGAGATGGGGTGAGGAGGAGCTTGGTGTTGGAGTTCTCCATGTTCCCTCCTCACCTTCCTAAGCATGATAAGCTCTGCTTGGTTCATAGAGCCATTGCTCCAACTCTTTCTACTGCAGCATCTTCCCAGATACTGCTTTGGTGTGCTACACTCCACTCACAGCATCTACTCCCTGCTGCACGCTGCTCTCTGTAAAACCTAGTTTCTAAAGACTCTTGGTGCTTCATATCTCATCCAGCCTCAAACTAAATATGATAGAGGCTATGCAAACTCTCTTCCTACTGAGTTTTCATCATATTTAATGTGCTGTCAAATCACTTTTCTTTCCTTCTACTGGTATTTTCCCTCCCTCAGCTAGGATATGGGCTCACTCTGGTATGGGATCTGCATGGCTTAAAATTGCTTCTTTGTCCATCACATCAGCAACTCATGAACCATTGTTTGTTTATTTTGTCTTGATGAACCTCAAATGTACCCGAGGTTTTAAAGGAAACATTTTAGTAATTTAAAATCCTGATTAAAAGCATCTTACAACCCAACAAAAATTCAATAATAGATGAGCCAGAGCAAAAGTGTTCAACAGAAAGGATATGAGATTACTGCAGAGCATTTGCATTAGCATCATGAATACCAGGAAATGTAATACTTAGGCTGAAATAGTGTTTTCAAGCAGCAGCCAGACCTGGGGAGAGTGGGACAATATGCCAGCTCATGATTGACTTCTACAAAGACGTAATAGGCACAGAGATGACAGCTGCTCATATCTAAACACAAATTAGCTGCGGCAGTGCTGAAAATAGTGGCACAGGGAAACGTGCTCCTAACTTTGCTTCTCAGCTCCACCTTTCCCTGCATTTTTTCCCTCAGGTGAAAAACATTCCATGCCCACACCACCATAAAGGATGCGATGGACATGCCACATGACATGTCACACTCCATTTCTGAAACAGCAGGCAGGCATGTTTGTGTGCATCATGTCCAAGCGTTAACTTTTTCCATCTAGGGCCACACCATTTGTGAATTTTTCTGTGGTTTGGCTTCTTTGTCAGACCAGACTTAGAAAACTCTTGAATCAGAAGAAAGGTGGACCCAGAGGCCACACAGACACAGAGATGCCATTTCTAGGAAGCCTCATGCTGCCTATAATTTTGGAGGCTTTCTGGAAAGTCTGATTTTTCTAGAAATACTTCATTAGATTTCCAGCATCTTTTTTTATAACTAGCAGGAGACAATATAAATTTCAATCACTGTTGTTTTGTGCTAACATTGAGATATCTATAGTATCATACTGCATTTTTAGCTGTCTAGATCTACTGTACAAACATATTCTTTGTAAGTTTATGGCTTAGATGGATAAATGATTCACCTGATAAATGAAAGGATGAACTTCAGCCTTTTTTGCAAAGAATAGCACTTTTTCTAGAGCTATACTTGTTATTCATTAATAGTAGATGTACAGCACCAACATATTTATGTCTAAATGATTCATCACAAAGGAGTGTTTGCAACAGTGGCTGGCTACAGTCAGCAGTACTGAGCACGAAACTTGTTGAAAGCAACATGACGTTTCAGTCTCCCCATTGAATTGTCTAGAGAAACAGCCAGCTCCATTTTCCCTGGGTTTCAGGTTTCATGATATTTGCACCTTGGTGGCCATGACAGCTGAATCAGTGTTCACCAAATATGTTGAACTCTTTGGGACAGGTTCTCTCACTGTTTTCTACGTAATTGAGCACAAAGATAGGGAACTCGAGGTTCCATTTGCGGTGGGGTAAAAGATTGTATAAAGCTGGGTGGTCTTCTGAGTCCTTCTGCATCTGCTCAGTGAGTGAGAAACAAGATTTTAAAATGTCTTAAGGAGACAAGGAAGTATTTCATCCTCTGTATTTCAGAGTAGGTAATCTTTAGAGAATGATAGAGAATTTTTTCCCCTCTATTTGAAAATACTTTTTTATTTTTCTATGTGAACAAGAAACGAGGGATTAAGTGACGAAAGAGGGTTTCACATTCTAGATTACCCAAAGCCTCTGCTCCTTGTAGAGGAGTTCAGATCCCTGTCCACTTGTTTCATGAGAATTTTAAAGCTGTGTTACATCCCAGATGAATGTCGAACTAATGGGATTATTGGCCTATTCTGTGTTTGGATAGCCTCACCCACCTGATGATTATAGATTTAATCCTGAATTTAAATCTTTCCTGAAGGAAGCTTTGTCAAAAGCAATACATTTCCTTAAAGTTTAAGTGCTAGAAATCAATATTTGCATGGAAAAAAATATTTTACTTGATTACCATTGGAGCCAAAAGGTGATTTTCCACACCAACATTCAGAAAACATTTAGTATTTAAGTGAATAAGGTAATAAAAATATCAAGTACTTGAAAAGGAGGATCCTATGAATAATAACAGATAGAATTTGCATATTTGTTTAGGACGATCTTTGCAACCTCTCTTGGTATAACTCAATCAGCTCAAAACACCTCTCTAATGAATGCCTAGTCTGTCAACCACATCAGAGAAGCAATTAGATAATTTTGCATGACTGTGCTATTGAACTGAGCTTCACATCAATGTTAGAAAGTAAAAGGGAAAAAAAAGAGGAAAGAATAAAAACACAATGAAAAGAAAGAGGGAGGTAAGGTTGGCAAAAAACATTTGCGCATAAGGAACTGAAAGGACTGCAAGGCAACACTGCGTACTGCAGAGAAACACTGGTCCTGTGGCATGGAGTGAGTTAAAGATAACAAATAAGAAAGGACACATGAAAAAGGCACTATGTGCAGAAATTAAATTCAGTTCTTTTCTGCATGTCTGCAGGATACAAGGCAGAGATGTACATGGGGTACACATGCTGAACTCTAAGATTATGCACAGCAGTCCAGTAGCATATTTGCTCTGCTGCCTGCTGGTCTGGATCACAACCTGATGATGTGAGTTTCCAGCCCTAACATCATCCATGCATTTGCCATGGTTTATATTCCTGATAGTTCTTTCCAATAATAACTTCCCTTTAGGCACGGTTATTAAGACCTCCGTCACTGTGAAATAGCTTGTGTTCAGTGAGGCAGTCTGTTAATGGGATGTGATGCTGTATAGCAGAGTTTCATCTACTACATTCAAGAAGGTAAATGATAGATTGTTTACTCCCCTAATCCATCTAATTATGGCATCTTACAGAAAACTGGAGAAAAAGAATTTGTGCTGTAGGTGATACTGAGAGAGATCTGAGAGTATGTTGATTTAAAAGGCCATAAAGGCATTGTCTGAAATATATATAGAGTGGCTTGTCGATCTCACTATAAGAGGCAGCACTGATAATTCAGTCCCCTCAGGAGATGCCAGATACTGTAAAAATATCTATCTTCTTTTGTCATCTTTTGAAGAGTGGGAAGCTCAAGGAGGAAGCTGTAGAGCCATCCTTAGAAAGCTGCATCCAAGTATGGAAGGGAGAAGGTGTGTAAGGGGAGTTACAGCAATGAAAGCAAACTCGCAGGGCTGGGGTGTGTCTGAGGAGCAGCAGAGAGGATGTGCCTCCCATCTGCTGTCACATGATCCTTCTCCCATACTCCCTGCAGCAGCACTGCAGTACGACAGCACTCATATTGAGGAGTATGGCCTTTGATATCCCACCAACAACTCCCGGTCACATTCCACTTCATAGAGCAGAGGGCGGAGGATCGGTGCTGCTTTCCTCACTGATAGCTACTGTGAGTGAAGAGAATGAGTTGTTCTGGGAGCTCTGGTGCAAGTAAGCCATTATGTCTGTAAGGACATCTTTCCCTGTCCACTGACTTTAGTTTTTAAGGAGATATAAAGTCTGTCTGAAGCTTTTTGCCAGGTGTTTCATGAAGACTGGTCTCCATGGAGATTTCCTGGGGTTTCAGCTCACAGGATGCTGAAGGGTCCCTGCCTCAGTCTCTAAAGGAAATGCCCATGTGTACAGAGCAACCTATTACAGTGAAACTTGTTGTCAGCTCCAGGTCAGACTGGGTTAAAATTCAGCACTGCATTCCAAATTTATTGGGGAGTGTAAGAGGAGGGGATACTAACGTAGAGCACGACAACATAAACTTCTAATAGGAAAACAGACCGAAATGCAGTCTCATTTTAGTTGGCTACAAAAATTGTTGAAATTTAGGACACATTATTTTTCTAGAACACTGTCTCTTTTGCAACCTTGTTACTTTCTATACCACTACCATTAGCAAATCTGCTAATTTGTGGGTTTATTTTCTTACCCTTCTTGCTTTTTGCATCTCTCAATGTTGTATAAAGCCTTCTTTCTTCTTCCCAACCCCTCTCACTGCCCCCACTTGCTGATATTAAGTGAGGTCAGATGTCTTTAGAAATCATTGCATCTAATTATGTATGAAATAATTAATATTTTTAATAGAAGCTGCCCATGTTGGTTTTCACTGGAGTGAGAGAGAACAGGGTAAACAGTTTGACAATTAAAGCTTCATTATTATCTTCTCCCCTTTACATTCTCTGTTTATTATATCCTTCACTGCAGAATGAATAGACCAGAGCTCATTTGAGATGAACATTGTAAACAGCTCAAGATTAGTTTTTCGTCTGTTTTGTACTTTTGACAAGGCTGGGGAGCAGGGGGAGGGGGCAGGGGGGAGAAGCCTAATTTGAAAAATTAAGGAAAGTAGTAATATAGAAAAAGATTCTTTCTTCTTAACAACCTGCTAACCAGATGGCCTGCCAGACACACATACCAGGCTGGGAGAGATAATTGTTACATCTTGCAAATCAGAACTCAAAATTGTGTAGTCTGTGGAGTGTGTGTGTAAGAGATGCCGTTTTGGTTACCAGGGACTGAAACAAGGGCTTCCAGAAATACATACAGGAAGAGCTCCAGCATGCAATGCCATGACATCTGGCTCTCAAACCCTAAAAGGATAACTCCTGCAAAGTCTGTAGCAAGTGGACGGTGCAGACATTATCTTATTGTCTCTCTTATGATGAGGTTGCAAGAGATCAACATGTTGCATAAGCTTGCAAGGCAGTTGCAGTGGTTTCTCTGTTCTTGTGGAAAGGGACGAGGTGGAGGAAGGTTTTGGGTTTAGGGTTTTTGGGTTATCAGTGCAGCTGTACTAGTTTAGACTTGAGTGCAAAATGCTGAGCTTAAGCAAAATGCTTAAGTTCATGCCTGAGCTTAACTACACTTGCAGAATGCGATGGCCTTTCTTCCCCATCTCCTTCTCTCCAGTCAGCTAAAGGTGCTTGAGTGGTCTGCAGGACCCCAGGTCAGGAGGCAGTTGTCCTGCAGACAGTAAACCCTATGTTCCTTGTTGTGATGATTTTGTATCATCATGTAGTCTCCTTTGACTTGAAGGCTTTGTCCCTTCAGCCATTAAACTGAAGACAGCAATTGCATAAGGAAGGAAGGACTCACTGAATTTCAGATTTACAAAGGGATTTAGATGTCTAATGGTATTGGTAGACTGTGTGATTATGGCCCTTGGAATCCCAACTTTCAAATAAATCTCCAAATAAATCTCCATGCCTAGTCTTTGGAAAAGGCAGGTCCCACTGAAGAGAGGTTTAAAGGGCTTAAACTAAACGTTGAGCAGGATATCTTCTAGAGGCAGCCTAAAAAAGATGTCAGCCAAGGGTATTGCATGAAATTCATTCTGTTTGCAAATCTTTTAGTGAGTTGTGACCTAACTCTCATTCTAGGGTTGTAAACATGGGGAGTGAGAAATAGAGACGCTCATAAGAAAAAAAGCATTTCTTTTTTCTCTGTTACCTGTAGAAAAAAAAACCCCAAAACATGAGGGGAGGCAAAACAAATACCTCATTGGGAGGTTAATGAGAAGGTGAGAGGAGGGGATAGCCCACTGTCTCCTACAGTTCCCAGCTGCACACTGTCATCTTTCCTTCTAGTTCCTGAGCAGTAAAACTAAATGCGGTAAAAGTCAGCAGCTGAGGCTTTTTTTTTTTGGAAGGCAACAGCACCAAGCAGAATTCCTTCCTCTGTATTTTATAATTTATCTGAAAGCTATAGACATCTGTTTGGATGGCCAAGGGGAAAAAAAGCATGAGGGATTTGGGCTAAATTCAGCACCACTTAGGAAAGATGCACCTGGCCTGCCATTTGTTATGTTCTCTTCTTTTTGCTCTGTGATTTATATTTTATAAATCTTTTCCATTGTGGCTACCCTTGCTTGTCTCCTTCTGTTCCAGTTTGATCAGATTGTAAAGGTTCAAAGTGTACTCCTGTTACTTTAATTAAAGTCATTTCCCTCTTAACATGTCCTGTTAGAACAGATGTATTGGAAATCCCCAGGCACCTCCTCCCTGGTCAAAATTAGACACTAAAATGTAAACTGGCATTAGGACAAATTCCCTACGCTAATTGCTTTTCTCTATGGAGCAGGTATATGCAGGAGAAAAGATGTTTCTCTGTGCTAGCGGGTCTACTTTGTTCTCTGTAATGAGTTTATGGTGGCTACCTGCCATTTGCCAAAAAGGCTCGAGATAATAGAAACCACAAGATACATCTGGCATGATATGGTACCTTTACTGTCTCTCCCACTCATATACTGGGGATCCTGCTTTACTAGCTAGTTTCTGAATTTACCATTCCATTTTCAGTGGAGAATCGTGTCTGGCATGTGGAGATTATTTAGGCACCCTTATCCCTTGACTGGGCTTAAGGCTTGGAGTAGGAGAGGTGAAACCAGACTTGAGTTATTAAGTCATGAGATGAGGCAGAAAAACACAGTTCTATGATTATGCTCAACAGAAAAGTACCGGCTCTTGCATTTTAGCCAGCTCGTGAGGTAGCTAATTAGCCTATATGAGCTCATCCTATAGAGTATTTAGAGTTGTATCTTTCCTGCTATTGGACTTAGCTGCCCCCTTAGCTTCCTCCTCCTCCTCAATCTTACTTAATGGAGATTTATTTTCCATATGGTTTTTGTAATCCTGTGTTCAGACTTGATATTAATTTTCCTCTCTTGCAGCTTCTTTAGAACACTGCAGATATTATATTTTATGAGCCTTTCCAATCTGCTTTAAAAAGATAGCCCTTACAGGAGAAAAAAAATCCACATTTCTACAGAGAGTCATTTCATCCTGTCTAGAACATGTTAAAAAATCTAAGCAAAAGCAGCAGCTGATCCAAGCAGGAAAGCAGCTGCATGGCCAGCAAAGATTACTTTAGCCAGCCAAAGCATCATTGGCAGGCTGTGGAGGAGAGCAAAGAGGTGGTATGAAATATAAAGCTCTGCTGTTTTAAAGAGAGTAAAGCCTAATTACGGATGAAGGTTAAAAACTAAGTAAAAGATCATGGATTATGTCCTTGCACAAGGTTGTGTTTACTGTGTCTATGTTGGCCTGTCCTGGATCCCTGTGCTTCCCAGGTGATATTCCCAATCTGTGGACACTACAGTAACTTGCATGCATGCCAGACTGTATGTTAGAGAAACCTCAGAAGTTCCCAACCCTAGCAGCTGTCTCCAGAAAACACTGCTCCAAGTGTGTGTAGAGTTGCTTGTGATTCACAGTCAAGTACCACTCTAGAAAGATGCATCCTTTTAAGCATTATTGGATAATGTTAAACTGCTCCTTAACCCTTCACCTCATCAGAAATGCAGTGCAATGTAACTTCTTCTCCAGAAGCCTATGCAGATTTACAGCAAAAAGGAGGACAACAACATTAACAAAGACCTTTCCCCCTTCTCCACACATTCTTTTCTACAGACAGTGTTCCCTTATAATTTTACATGGCATGCTGGGAATTACCATCTGTTTCAGAAAACCATTGGATGAGCAAAAACCAGGCCATGCCTTATAGCAGAAGAGGAAATCTTTGAGCACCACACAGACTTCTGACAAAGAAAAGTACTGGAGAACATTGTAATTTCACTTTGTAAACAGTTCTGTTGTTCCCTAAGTGCTTCCCACAGAATAGATGAGTTTTGCACTGTCAGTTCCCAATCCCAGGTCCCCAAGGATGACATAAAAGTCTGTTGTTCTTGGGAAAACTCTCATTTCCCTCTCCTTCCTGTCCTTGGAAATGTTAATCACATATCAGTTTCCTACCCACCTCCATGCTTCATTGAGGCAGTCATTGACACCTAGTTTCCCAGCTTTCCCATAATACCTTTAGTCATTGTGCCATTCTTCAAAGGTCCTAAAATGTCGAGATGACTAAATCTTTTCAAAGTCTTCCTGTTTTCTTATTGAAAGGAGATCAGACTTGACTCATCAATGGTCTCTTAGCCAAAGTCAGCGTAACCAGCACTCAATCTGTACATTTGGAAATTTAAGTAAATTCACACTCTCTATTGAGCTCATATATTTAATATTTAAAACACCTGGGATTGTAAGCAAGCATCCAGGACAACACAGAAAGCAATGATTTTTAACTGAGATATACATCAATAATATGATTCAAATGGTGAAATCCCACAGCCTGAAGATGACTACTGTACTAACGTATAACCACGGTGAAAAATCCAGTGTTATGTGATACAAGAAAATGAACTCCATGTGAAAAATTTGTGAACAGGCAAAGGTAATGACAGCCTGATGGACAGGTATTGCATGGGATTCCAACAACAAGCAGAAAAAGTGCCTTTGAAATGAACACAAAGATGGAAAATAAGAAAGAATGCACTTGCCTACAAATTTTTCATCAGAAATCCCTTAGGCTAAAATTAGTAAAGACTTCAGTGCTGCCAAAAATTTCCTAACTATTCCATGCTACACCAGTGACTCCAGGTGGATAATGTCAGGCCACAGAACCTCTTTGTACGACATGGTTAGGTCCCTGTGTGCTATTTTTAAATCTGGAAAATACCTGTAAGTACATTTTAATTTTCTGTTCAAGCCAATTGTCATTCTAGAGTAAGGGGAGCACGTTCAAAAGTGTGTTTAACAGAGAAAAGAATACAGATGGGGGCATGTTCTGGAGCAAGCACTGTTGACAGATTTACAGGATAACCGATGAATTTTTGGAAAGCAGGTTGTACAGAATACAAAGGACACCTTGTGCCTGTGAGGGTGTGTGCATTGATGTGTATGCTGACAAGGTTTGCACAGTTTGCTTGTGTGTACATTTTCCTTTTCACACTATACTGGAGGTGAAAAGAGTCTGAGCTGGCAAGAAGACATGCAACTTAAACATGGCACAAAAGAGAGTTAGTGTTCAGATACTTGCTGGAGGATGCTACAAGGTTTGGATATTTCTGGGATGTTACAAGCTAATTTAATAGCTACTTCATATTAATTTACTTCTTGCATATTTTTTATTGGTTTTGTTTCATGCTTGATCAGAAAGGCATACTTTTTTTGAAGGTAAAACCCAAACGAAATAAATTAGAGCTCTCTGGGTAATGATGGTATCTGGGAGCTGTATTTGATGAAAAGTCCTAGTGGGAAGAGGAAGAAAAGATTCACAACTGAGTGGGTATGCAGGTTAGTCACAGTTTCCTTTTCCTTTTCCCTCTCCTCCCCTCTCCTCTCCTCTCCTCTCCTCTCCTCTCCTCTCCTCTCCTCTCCTCTCCTCTCCTCTCCTCTCCTCTCCTCTCCTCTCCTCTCCTCTCCTCTCCTCTCCTCTCCTCTCCTCTCCTCTCCTCTCCTCTCCCAGAGTTTTTTGTTTTGTTTTGGTTTGGTTTTTTTTTGCCAAGAAAGGAACTGTATGCCTCATTGTTTTTGCCTGGAACTGTATAGCTAAAGATCATATGTAATCATTGAAAACCATGCTTTCTATTTTAATGCAAATAATGTCACAAAATTGAATGATGCTCCTGAAAAGCCCAGCTCCCAGAGCAGAGAGAATATCTGCACTGACAAAAACACCACCAACTACTTCTTTCAGCACCAAAATGAGATATGTCTATTTTTTTACAAATTCTGCTTGCATTCTCTGCTTCTGGTAGTCATTGCTGTTGTCTCTGCCCAGTTGCCCATTCTCACCAAATGCAGTGGAAGGTTGCATGTCTGAAGACTGATACTGCTTTCACACCTGACTGATATTGACCAAAAACTCTTTTGGTCCTACTGATCTATCCCAGAGTGTGCCATTTTTGGAGGGTCAATCATGATGGGTAGAGGCAGACCTTTTGCTCTGGTAAACTGAGCAGCAGTCATTGGTGCTGGTGGCAGCAGGAATCTTTCTCTCTTCCTTAGCACTGCTCCTTCCTGTCTTCCCTCCACATGCTGAAGGATTTAGGCCACAAATTCTCAGCTGTTGGAAAATTCAGTTTTTCTTGCTCTACTGAAAGACATTTAGTTGACCAAGCACTATGCAATGCACATTCCTTTATTGTCTATCTGAACCATCATTGTGGAAGCCATTCTTCCCAATCACAGCACTTGACCCTCCTGATATCAACCCCAAATAATCCCTGTAAAAGATGTTTACCTTCTCAGTGTTCATGCAATGCCATGTGCACTTAAAATATCCCTCTTTTAAGAAGTACCCGGTCATTAAGTCTAGTTTCATTCTCTAATGTAGGAAAGAGCAGTTAGAACTCAACAGGTCCAGAAAGTGTCATGATTATATAGAGGGAGTAACAAGAGAGACTTCACTAGAGAAAGAGAGAACCATTTAGTTCATTGCTCCTTTGAGAATAGTGATTTACAGTTACACCGTTTGGTTTTTTTCACCAGAGTATCCACATCAATTGCACTGGAATAAAGGAGAACAGGACACTTACAGCCCCTGAGACCCTCAACATTCTGCAGTTGTTTTGGGTTGTAGATTAGATACTGCTCCTAAAGCCCATGAGTGACTTTTGGAAAACAATCTTTATCCTTGAGTGATTAGTGTGTATGCAAAGCTATCCTGGAATTCAAATGGTCCATACTTATTTTTTGAACAAATGAGTAGGAAGAGAAGAATATTAACTGTGCCTCAAAAGTGAAAATCCTGTCTTTTCTTATCATACTTGGACTGCACATTCTTTGAGGTGGCAGACCAGACTTTTCTGGAATGTTTATACAACATGATCACCCCATTACTCTTCTATGTGAAGTGCTAGTAATTATGCAAGCAGTAAGCATAGGAATGAAAATCAAGATCCTAATGGAAATCAGTCCATTAGAAAACCGTTTCTGTCCTAGCCATAGAAAGCTATTTCTCTAGGTTGGCTCTCAGTGAAGAGACAGAAATTTGGTTGTGATTTTCCAGCTGCTGTGGTGCAGTGTTTGCAGAGTTTCACCAGAGGCAATTATAGATGAACTAGTGAGGCCAGGCTACTTTTTAATCAAAATGTCAGATCATCCCATACAGAGGCAGGAAAACCTATAAATTTTGCAGCTAGATGGGCTACTGTCTTAGAACTACTATTTGTTGTTCTCTTGGCCAAGTCAGGAGTTATCTTACAAACAGCGGTAGACATGTTTGCATGGATGTGGGATAAAGAAGAGGAGAAACCAGCCTAACAGTTACCAAAAAGAAACCGTTTTCTTGGCTATACAGTTGATAAAGTATCTATTGATTATTGTATTGGGAAGGACAAAGTATAAGAAATGTCCTCTTAAATGGTTTAACTTAGTCTGTAGGCTCAAAATTGCTTGCCTGATTTGCATGAAATGACTCTCTCTGGTCTTGAGATTGATGGTTAAATCATTTTAACGCCTACTAAATTGGGATGGCCACATTTCTTTAAGCTGTTTTCTTTTTGTCTGAGAAATATCTGTGTTGAACTTGACATTCTTGATCTTCACCAAAACGGTTTTGGAAGATAATAGAGTAATTAAAAAAAAAAAGAAAAAGTGTGAATTGGCTCTAGGAATCAGGGTGCATTGAATTTTATCAAACATGCATCCATCTTTGACACTCTTACTAATTTTTACTATTTTAAAGTTGGTACCTAATCAGTTTTGATACACACTCCTTGAAACAAAGAGTGCTTATCCCAGTGCATTTTACTAGATACATGGGACTTCATTTGATCTTTGACTTTTTCCCAGGTCTCCAGGACAGAAGGGTTTGTATCAGAAAGTCAACAAGAAATTTGTGTAAAGAACCAGTTTGGGGGTCTTGCAGAAAGCCTATGGGAACATGTGGTTTGCACTGTTTTGGGAGAACTGATGGAACTAGCTGATATTGCATGAGGAGTAGAGGGAGACTCATCTGTTTCTCTTGGATTTTCGTAGCAGAGGAAGTTGGACAAAAAGGAGTCATCACTGGAAACTAGCTCATAATTCCTTTTCACAGAATCACAGAATCTCAAGGGCTGGAAGGGACCTCAAAAGATCATGTAGTCCAACCCCTGTGCCAGAGCAGGACCATCTAGAGTAGCTCACACAGGAACTTGTTCAGACAGGTTTGTTAAGCATTGAGGGTTTTTTTTTTTTTACCTTTTCCCCATCACACTACATTGAGTAGGGACTATCAATAAAAATAAAAAAAATCAAGCTTGATTCTTATTCAGGGGAAAGTTTCAGTGTTCCCCCTGTGTTTTATAAAGTTGTTTGTATTCCTGTTCTAATTTAGATTAATCCATCTTCATCATGGCTAACCCAAACTGGACAGTCTGCCATGCTATAGTCCTTGGTATTAACCTTGAAACATTTTGAGATCACAGCTCTTCATTCCTCTCACAATGGTGGGTCATAGACAGACTGTATTTGTCAGTCATTTGCAAGACTTCCCTCATTTTGAACTGTTCACTTTAATGTATGACTTTCTATCTTACACTACTCTTCCTGGTGATTTCAGTTTTAACAGGTTATCTTTTATCCATGCCCTCCTCTTTATTCTTTATGTTTGTTGCATGCAATGCTTCCCCACCTTTCCTAAGTATCTGTCCTACACAAAATACGGCCCCCAGGACAAGCAGCCATGGGGATCTATTAGGGCAGTGATAAGAAAATCAAGAGAAAGTCCTCTGGGCCCCTTAAGAATCACAGAAGATCTATATTCTCCCCTGGAAGACAAATCAGAGACGATTTGTTGGCTTTTGCTAACTCTCATTTGTTTCAACACATGATTTATCACTGGGGGTCTCCTCTTACATCTCTGAACCAAATGCCAGTTGCTTTCCACGCTTGCTTATTTCTCCAGCCACTTCAGATTCAGGTAGCATCAATTCCAATATCTTAGGGAAGGCCCTGTTTGTGCAGCTTGACAATAAAATCTATATCTTTATTCACAGCATTTAGTGAATTCATAAAATGAGGTCGATGGCATCCTAATGGTTATTTCATCTCTGGGTCCATTTTAAGCAGATGCTCAGAATACAGATGGATACACAGCTGAGATGAGGCTTGGTTGTGCAGTCATTTTGAGTTTCCTCAAAGGAAGAACCACAGCCATGATTTTAGATATGAATTTTCCACCTCTCCCCATGGCTGCAATATGGTAAAGAGTGCACTCTTTAAAAGGAGAGACTGAGGTGGTGAGTTTCTAGGGGTGACAGCAGGGAACTGGGAGCCTGTAGTTCACTTTGAGTGTTGTGTATCTTCCAGGACATGTCATGCAGGCGTGCCTGTAATGCTGTGCAGTCAAATTGGGTTGCCAGACTTCCCCTGGGTCCCAAAGCATTCTGTGCTGGCTACTAGAGTACTACTGCTGCAAAGGCATCCTCCCTTCCACAGCTATCACTTCAGTAGCTGTGAGTGCTACAGCCTTTGTCAGATTTCCCTGTCACTTTTGCCCTGACTGATGCAGGTTTGAGATGCAAGGAAAGACAGGAACCTAAGGGAAAAATAAAGTCTCCTAGGAGGCAAGGGCAGATAAAGATGATTTCAGTCTCCTTATGACTACTCCTACATGCTTCCTTTGTGCTATTGATCTTATATGTGTTTTTTTAAAAAACATCATCAAATACAGAATTGATTTCTGGATGGAAAATAGGAAGGGAAAGCAAAAGGCAATAGATTAAAACAGACTCCCGAAGGAAAGACATCTAGAAGGCAACTGTTGGGCAAGCTTTGCCCACAGTTTTGAACTGAGGAAACAAATCCTGTGATGACATCACTAATTTACCAGGACTTTTCAGCTTGGGAGATGACAATGTTCTAAGCTACAGGCTATGAAAGCATGCAAGGTGCAAGGCAGCAAGTGAGGAACTTCTAGCAGAATGCCATTAAGTACAGTCTCTGCTGTTCCACAACTGCTCGGACACTCCACTATCCTCTATAGACCACTGTCCTCATGTTTGACTATGATATCATTCCACTAGGAATTGTCTTTGATCCAATGTATAATCAGAATTTCCTTTGTTGCTTCTCTGGTGCTGAACAGAGTGGAAAAATCTCCTCCCTTGACCTGAAGGCTACACTATTGCTAATGTTGTCCAGTGTCAAGTTGGCCTTTTCCACAGGGAAATGCAACTGACTTGTGCACAACTTGTCCATTTTGATGCCCACAACTCCCTCCTTAGATCAAAACTTCATTTCTCAGAGAAAGCAGGAAGTTGTAGTATTTGGGGTACTCGTCTCTGTGAAGTGAACAAGGGAAGGTAAGTAGGTGATAAGCACCTCATCCAAGTATGCCCTGTGAATTCAAAACCAGGCCTCCCAAAAGAAAGAAATTCCTGTGTTCTTCTCCTTGCCATGAGGGAATCTTTTAAGAAACTTTGTTTTGTTTCTTCCTTCACAACTTACCAGGATTTATAGCTTTAAATGTTTTTATGCAAGGGAAAAGGAAAGGAAGCATCATTAGCATATTTGTAAAGACGTTGAAGTGCTTTTTCTTCTCCATTACTGAGAAATTGAGTCATCTTTACCCTATATAACTTCTGTCTCTGAGAGCTTTTGTTCAAATGATATTTGCTACTTACCAAACTTGATTTAGTGAGTAGGCATGCATAGAAGAGATGGAAAGGAAATATTAGCATTTTACTGGAAATTTTAAAATAGACATTAAATGGCCCCAAAATCCAGATAAGTTGGTGCTTTTATTAACTTTGATTCCTAGACATTAAAGGTTTTTCTACTACTGTTGCTCCTTCTTTTCCTGCTTTCATATTGCTCTAGCTCTAAACACAACACCTATTTTCTCCTTTGTGGCATCTCAAAATAGTATCATCCATAATTTTTTTCCACAGTTCATATACTGGATTTATAGATGTCATGGTTTAAGCCCATCAAGGAACAAAAGACTCAAGTACCAAAAGACTTGAGAATTGCCAAAGGGCAGGGAGGGCTTAATTGCCGCTTATGGTCCCAGACAAAACAGATCAGGCTACTCGGCTTGGGGAAGAAAACAGAAAGTAATTTAATCCACCACCAACTAAAACATAACTATAAAATCCCAAAACATAACCAACACAAAACAACACAGTGATTCATGAAGAAGATGAAGAGCACAACCAGCCTTTCTCCCCACCCCTCCGCTTTTCATGGGCTCCCAGTTGATAGCGATCCTTAATCTTCCAAACTACCATCTTATTTTCAACACAACTGTATCCACTCCCTGCTTCACAGTCATCAAAATTTTCTATTTTTGCATGAAACTTGTTGAGAAATCCCTACATAGGTATTTCCTCTTTCTCTCAAAACCCAATCCATTTATTCCCTGTTTCAAGCTTCTAGGAAAAAAAAACCCCTCCAGTTTTGATCTCAGACAAAAAAAGCCCTGTATTATATGTTAGTTCTTTATGAATGATTTCTTGCCAAGACTCAGGATAAATTCTCTATTGACCGTGCCTCTGATTCATTGATCTTTACAGCAGGCTCACCCAGAACCTGTTGATGTCACTGGTAAACAGTCACACAGCCAAATAACACATTTACACCACTGATGAAACTCAGCTCAGTAACTACTCCTGAGGGAGGCAGTGATTCAAGGTTTGATACAATGGAGTAGGATATTCCACTTGCAAATGGTTTCCAGCTGCTCATTTAGATATGTGTGCTAAACTAGTAAAACTGAAAAGATGCTGAAATGTAAAAGCCAAAGAAGTAAAAACCAAAATTACTGGTGTAAAAAAAAAAAAAGAGTGGCAATCAAATAAAAAAGAATCAGGACTATTGTTACACATTATTTGCAAAAAGTGCTGCTTCTCTAAGAAAAAAGCAATCCCACAAAAACAAAATATGAAGTATGAAAGAAAGAGTTAAAAGGTTCAGATCAGTTCTCCAATGCTGTATAATACTCCATCACTCACTATCACAGTATTTACACCTCCCACACAGCCTTTCCCTTGCTTCTTGTTTTGTGCTGTAATGGAAATACGCTGTTGGATTCCCACTGTTGACTTTATACATTGTTTATTAAGTGTGTAGAACATATTTTGAAAGAAACGTGTCCCAGGCTACATCAAGCTATGTCAGACTGAGATAGGTTTTCTCACAGTTTGCTAAGCTGGTGGAGCAGAAGAATTTGCTCGTCGTGATGACTAAAATGATTGATATGTTTGGTGGCTTGAAATGTGTTGATTATAGGGTATCGTAGGCTTATGTAGGTGTATGGGCAACTTTCTAGTTAGTATTTCACCATATTGCATAGCAGCAAGCATAATAAACACAGGTATTTTTAGCATGTACGATAATGTATGTTTGAACTTCTTGTGGTTTAACCCTGGTCATTGACTAAGCTTCACACAGCCACTTGCTCACTCCTCCTCCGGTGGGATGAAGGACAGAACTGGAAGAGTAAAACTGAGAAAACTAGTGGGTTGAGATAAAGACAGTTTAATAGGTAGAGCAAAAGCCACACACATAGTCAAAGCAAAGAATTCATTCCCTAGCTTCCACAGACAGGCATGTGTTCAGCCATCCCCAGGACAGCAGGGCTCCATCACTTAGGAAGACAAACAGCACCTCTCCAAATGTCCCTCCTTCCTTCTTCCCTCAGCCTTATATGCTAAGCATGATGTCACATAGTCTGGGATATCCCTCTGGTCAATTAGAGTCAGCTGTCTTGGCTGTGTCGCCTCCAAACATCTTGTAGTCCCCAGCCCACTCGTTGGCAGGGCAGAGTGAGAGGCAGAAAAGGCCTTGACACTGTGCGAGCACTGCTCAGCAATAATCAAAACACCCCTGTGTTATCAACAGTTTCTAGCACAAATCCAAAACCTATCCCCATACCACCTACTATGAAGAAAATTAACTCTACCCAGTCCAAAATCAGCACAGAACTTTAGCACATTAAAATCCTCTATTTCCTATTTAAGGATTCTAATTACCTACCAATAGCCTCTTTTGATATGCACACACCTTTTTAGAAGAAAATACAGGATAATTGTAACTTTGAGGTGAAATAAAAATCAGACAGTAAAGAAGATATTTTTAAGGCATTATGAAATTGAGGTAATTAACCCTTAACCACTTTTCACTTAACTAATTAACTGCGTGTCCTTAAAGTTTTTGTGAAAGAAATATGGTGGAGTTTCTGATTATCTACAGACTTTAAATCACACTCAGAGCATTTATAAGGAGCACCCTCCAGATAATCAAGTAGCTATGGACTTGCTGTAGCAGTTGCAAGGAGAACTTTCATAGTTAAGTAGGATATTAGAAGATCAAATAACATTCTCTGTAATTCTATAATTCAGAGCTTTTACAGAATCAAACAACTTTCTTCTGCAGCTCTCCAAGCACTTAAAACTGGAATACATTAAACTTAATCATAGACACATCATCCTCCCTTTTCTCATCTGGACAAACTAAGGCACTGAAGTGGTATTTTAGACTTGGACTGCAATGCTGGGTGCCATATCTTTGGAGTGTTCAGCTTTTGATGCTCAAAGGGGGATTAGACATCTCATAGGAACTTATCTGAGCTCCTATGTTCCACTTGCACAGTGGAAGCCTACATGACAGCAGGAAAGTGAGGTCATCACATAATTCTTTTGTCTTTTATTCTTATTCATTGTTCTTTTATTATTAATTATTCTCTTATTTTTATTTTCTCTTCTTTATTCCCTTTAGGGAAGTGATTGTCCCACTGTACTCAGTGCTGGTGAAGGCTGTGCAGGCTACACTGAAGTTTTGGGCACTTCCCTATAAGAAGTCCAGAGACGTCCCTGTTGAAGGGTCTAGAGCACATAAGGAATAGCGGAAAGGTGAAAAGAAGGCTGAAGGGAGATCTTATCACTACCTACAACTACCTGAGAGGAAGTTATAGTGAGCTGAATGTTAGTCTCTTCTCCCAGCTAACACGTGTCAGGACAAGAGGAAATAGCCTCAAGTTGCGTCAGGGGAGGTTTTGATCGAATATTAGGAAAATTTTTTCACTGAAAGGGTTGTCAAAATTTGGAACAGGCTGCCCAAGGTAGTGGTGGAGTCACTACCCCTGGAGATATTTAAAAGATGTGTGGAAACACAGAAAAAAAGATATAACATGATAAGCTGGAGTCTTTTCTAGCTTCCGTTCTTAGTCTGTCTCACAGTGCTCTCCCCAAACACTGACAGATGTAGACTGCCTGTAAAACATATTTTCCTTCCACCCTGAGTAGCTGCGTTGGCCAAGTTTTCTAATCAGTGATCAATGATCACTAGACTAGCAAATGGAACATAGGCACCCAGCAGCAGATGGCAGTGACTGTACTCAAGCATGACAGGTCTTTGCATGCAGAACTGGCTTCAGAGGGAAGCAGACTATGCAGGCCACTGATATAGAACTCTTGTTCTGCTCTGAGCCTCAAGTAGAAAGCATTTTGCTACCTGCTACGACATCTGAGTATCCTACTGAAGGTCCAGAGCATTCTTTGATATGTGCTAGAAATGTTCCTAGGAAGCCAAATAGTTTCTCTGGCTTCTGCTTTCTGGGAGTCCACAGATAGCCCTTCAGTTGGGTGAATCTCTACTGCCTTGCAGATGTAAGCAGGAAAAATAGAAAGACTAGCCTCTATAGCACTATTCCCTGTTCAGCCTAGAGATACATCCTCAGGAGAAGTAGCCATATCTGTGATTGTAGAGGAAGCACTATCCTTTGAAGGACTCTAAAGATCTGAGAGCTACCAAAAGCTATCCATACTCTTCACAATCTGCTGTTTATCCTATTTCCAAAACCTTCTGGAAATTCAACATTTGCTTCCATGCTTCTCTGAAGGAGACTAATCTAGCTCACTGCTAAGGGAACTGCTCTTTATTGTTATATTAGGACATTTTGAGAATAATACATTCCCATTTCATCTAATCATACTCCTCTTGAATGTGTAGTAGCTGCGAATATAGAAGCAGTACTTTTTTGTCTGTTTATATTGGGTAGCAGCTTCAGTTATGGGCTAGAGCCCCATTATGCAGAGATTTGTAAAAACAGCATTTGCAATAATCTTGTAGAGGGTTATCATATCCTTTAGGCATTTGGCATGTTACTCTTCGAGTGGAGGAGAGTTTGAAGGCAGATCAAATTAATCTAATTTATAATTCATACCTGTAGATAATTTTGATTAACTCCCATAATAAAGAAGTTCCAGAGCACGCCCATGGAAAGAGGCTCTGGAGCAACTTGTCTGCATCCACATCATAAGAAGAAGATGTCCAGAACAGCAGTTAGTATTCCCAGTATACTCTCAGCAGAACATCACAAGGGGCTGCTTGTTCTGTCTTGTGACACAGCACCTCCATTTGTGCCACTCAGTGTTTGCACAGGTCTTTTCTGACATTAGCAAATGAAACATGAGTTTGTATTACAAAGATTGGTGTAAATTTCATGACTATGTTGTGCTGAATTGAGATAGCCTCTACCTTCACCATACATTCTGGAAATTGCAGATATGTAAGAAAACTATATAGCCACACCATTTAAATCAATATGTTGTCATTTGCCATTAACCTTTGATTACAGCTTTCAGCTCCAGCGCTGTGCATTTCCAAATCTATTGGAATCTGTTTGGTGCGTGAGCTTTCCAAAATCTCCTTAACACACTTTATAAAAAGCAAGCAAAAATACTTGGTACGGTTCATCTCCTCATGGGTCTAAATTCATTGTGACAAAGAAACTGACGGGTCAATCTGAATGAGGTGCTTGCAGCATAGAATTTGTGAACCCTGGAGGGAGCAGGTGGAACTGTGGAGACAAGTCAGGAATTTGCAATAGCTCTGCGCTTTTAAGATTATTATGGGAGGTCCAGGGATTGCTGGATTGGCTGAAGATTAGTGTGAGTTAGATTGTGAGGCAAGTCTGGTCTTAGCTTGCTGAAACTTTATAAGACAGTAGGTAGACCAGAGAAGCATGTCTTCTAGGTAGAATTCAGTCTGTGTCTTCAAAGAGCTCATTTAAAAAAACCCAAGCCGTCTACCTCACACGGCACCTCCTATGACAGAGACATCATTTATGGAGGAAATTTTTAGGACCCACTGCAACAGAAGCAATCATCCATTTGTAAAACAGGAACATAATACCAAACAGACTGAGAATCTCTGTTGTAAAAATAACTGAATTGGATGCAAACCTTTTTTTTTTGTCTGCATAAAGCACTCAGAAACTTTTTCTGATCCATCTGTATTATATGTAGCAGTACTGTGTTATCCAAAGGTAGATTAAGTTAAACTTCTCCTCTAAAGTAGCCATTCCTTGTAACTAGAAAACAATCACAAAGTTCAGGGAATTGAATATAAGATTTACTGCTCACATTTAGACCAGTTTAAACTTTTGTGCAAGCAATAGTAGAGAATGATTAAATTGGAGAACTGAAACGTATTTATTGCAGAGAGAAATACTTCCATTTTAGAGGGAAAAAAAGTAATAAAACTCTTTTATAACAAACCTTATTGGTCCACATTTTAAGTAGACTGTCAAAGGAATTATAAACAACTATAACATTTCTATTAGCAGGGTATTTAAGTAACAATAGTATGTAAGAACTCAAGTTGTGCATGCAATCCTGTTACACTAGATATGGTAAAAGCAAACCTCTTTCAAAAATATGAATTTTAGTGGCTTTCTTTGATGGAGTGCCTAGTTAATGATTTGAGCCACCTGAAAATTACCTAGTCACTCTCTTAAGCTAGAGTATATTTGGTTGTTTAGTATTGATATTTTCCCTAGATCTTGTCCCAGTATGAAAACCTAGATCCAGGCTCTTTCTATTTCCACAAAGAATAATAGAGAGACCGTCTATAGTTCTTAGCAGAACATCTAGACATTTATCAAAACACGATACCCAAGAGGTTAAAAAAGCAAAGCTGTTGGCCAATGTCTTATCTCAGTTATAAAATTGCCTTTGAAATTCCTATTTTTCATCTTCCAGAAATATTTAGTGGAGAGAAGAAGACTGCATTTGGAATGTCCATCTTAACAACTCTCAGACCCTGAGAAAATGATTTCTTCTGAACCCTATTTCACTATTCCCTTTAAAATTGCCTTTAACAGTGTGTTTCGACTAATACTGTAAAGGGATTCCAGTTGTAAGTCAAAGTCCTCCCATCTTAATTCTGGAAAATTACTCTGTTAAATATTTATCTCCAAATATTTGACATTTCTTTTCATTTTTCTCAACAAACTACCCCTGTGTCATCCTCCTCATTTTAGCTTTATAGAAACAGTAAGCACACTTTTTCCTAGTTTGTTTTTTTGACGCCTAGGTCACTTTTACTGTCAGAATCTATTTATTGAATAAAACTGATTTTTTTCCCTCCTCAAGATACAGTGACAAATGTGCAAGATCTCCCAGTACAGGGATGTTGGTTACTAGGAAACAGTCTCCAGAGAACAGAGAAGAAGCACAAGCCTGGGACTACAAAGATTTATTTTGGAGAGGATCCTACAACAATGGTTGAAATTAGAATAATAGTAATCTTTAAAAATGCCTTTACTGAAGGACACGTTTAAAGACAGAAATGGGTGTCTGTAAGAGTCTTACAACAGTCTGCTTCTCTTGTCCTAAGAAGATGTTTCATGTAATGGTCCAAACTTTGTGGATTTATCTCAAGAAAGAAATGGAAAATGCTCTTGAGTAGAAAGAAAAAGACTCAGAGATGCCACTAAGGGTTTTTCAGTTCCTTAGCAGGAAAAAAGTTCTGCTGCTTAGATCTTTGCACTGCCTTGACACATGCAAGAAATCTTCCTCTACGTGAGCTCTTGCTGGTTAATATCTCAACCCCAAGTGGTGGAAAGGGTGCTTGAATATAGCTTTGGAATATGAACATTTAAAATCTTTGTGATTTTCTAATTTCTTATCAGCTAATTGGCAAAATAAGACTTCTAGGATAGAGTTAAGAAGCCCCCAAACAATAAAAAAAACCTGTGCAGTTTGTCCAATGCTTGCATTTTATGCCCTCTCAGAAATGGGAATATAAGTTAGGTGAAATCCAGGAGGAGAAACAACAATTCTCAAGGAAAAGATGCTGTAGACTGAGGCGTGTGGCAGAAAAAGAAAAGGAGCGTTTAATGGAGAGACAGTGAGACAGCTGAGAGGAACACGGAAAAGATCCACAGACAGGCCTTAGACATAACGGAAAAAGACACTTATCAGGGATGAGAAGATACTGCAGAATCAGTTGTAAGTACAGAAGTTATTGTGCAGATTGAAACCAATCACTGAAGCAAGTGCCTGCCTGCAAAACCATAGTGATTACTGTTGTGTATAAACGTTATCACTAGGCTGGTTTTCCTAGTCACTGAGTTAACATCTATTTTACTTAATAGCCTAATAAAATCCAGCTTCTTTGAGTTTGAAAGATTTTGATCTTCTTTGAGATGACTTCCTACAAGAGGTTCTGGGCACCTCCCTGACTAGGAGCCCTGTCACAATTACACATTCGAGATATATTATCCAAAGCTTTTCCCACATAGCTCTATGTCTCCCCTGTGAGAAAGTCCACAACATGCAGTGGGCTATATTGGCTGAAATTTCTCAGTGTGATCTGTTAAATAAACAAAATAAGAAATGATCCATCCAGGAGTCACTGAAGACAAATTTCATTCAAAACATTTGAAGTACTTGAGCAAGGCCCCAGGTATTGACGTTTCTGGATTACTTATTTAGATTAACATATTATATGAAAAGGGCAAAGACTTCTCTTTTAGCCTGTTGCAGATTCACCCATCAGCAAACAGCATGACACATGTCTCAAGGAGATTTGGAGTGAATGAAGAGTCCTGTGTTCAAGTGTCACGTATGTCATCACAGCTGTGGGAAAATAATGGAAGAAGGACAAGGAGGATAGAAAGTGCTCCCAACTGTCTTGTAGCTCGGGTGTAGAAAAATACATATGTAGTTTTAATTATTGACTATCCTTGTGTGCTAAGTAAAACATCTGTGTTCAAATAACATAAGTCTATGACAGACTTAGAAGCACCCCTATTGAACATGGTTGAGATTCCTGCCCTGCTGTGAGAAAGATCAAAGCACAGTGGTATATTTTACCTACATGAATCCCTATGAGACAGGCCCATACAGGTTTGGTGATCCTCTAGCAAGGACTGAGCTTCATAGTGTTCCTTCTTGTTCCTGCTTGTGTGCCTTTGCCTGGGTGCTGCTTTGGGGACCTTCCAGTTGGTGAACTAAAAATATAGTTTTTTTCTGTGGTTTTGTGGTTGTTCCTGTGTCTTGCCTGTGTCAGCTCACACCACAATAGTAAGTAAATCCATTTTAGATCATTCCTAGAGAGACTGTCGGTTGATAACCTGTTATGTCTGATCTGTGAGGACCACGCAAGAAAGCACTGCCTCTGGCTATTCGTCTTAGATGTAATTAGTGTGTGTGGGATGCTCTCATGTTCCAAAACACAGAGTGGAGGTAACTGCAAGAGCCAGCTGGAGCCTGGCCTTATGAAGTTAGTGCCAGGCAGTTTGAAACAAACACTAGTCTTTTCCACCCAGCAGTTTGCAGTGCTAAACACATCAAAGGCAGGCAAGCAGCCAGAAGCAGACTCATGGAGGTATACATGTGTAACGATATGATGAGCTAGATACCATGATGGGAGGTAGTCTTAACATTGACAAGTTATTCTAAGGTAAACAAAACATTGTAAGACCTCCTACTCTTAGTTTCCCCCCAAAATACAAAGAAGGTAGTGGTAAAAAGCACCAAGATAACAATTCTGAAAATGTTTGTGGCCTCTTTGAGAGAACAGCTTTACTGCATACAGCCTAGGAAGATTTCATGCACACCTTTGTGCTTAGGAGACTGAAATGACTCAAAAATGACTGACCAGACTTTGACTTCAAAGGAGAATGTTTGGAGGAATTGTACTGGTCACAAGGAAGGTGAGTTTGTACACATCACTGAAGACTAGTGATCTACCCCCATAGTAAAAAAAGCCCAAAACTCTACAGCTCCAGGAAAGTTTAGGGGCATAAGTAGATCAAGGGCAATCATGCTTGGGTCTATTTTGGTGAAGTTTTTCTCACAGATACTTTACAAACGCACTTTCTTTGATTAGTCAAAATAGCAATTTGTACAAGAAACCTGAAAAATCTGCAGATGAACAAAGGGAACTGGAATGATAATGGCCCTAAGAGAGGGATTCAGAGTCAGCGCTCATAGAATCATGGAGTCATTATGGTTGGAAAAGACCTTTAAGATCATTAAGTCCAACCAGTTCTGTGTGCTTATCTCCTGGGATCTCCAAGGAAATGGCCTTTGTTAGTACATAGTAAAAACTGAAAAGCTACAGAGGTATGAAATCCACTTGCTAAATTCCAGCTTTGATATTAAAATGGAAGAGCTCCCTTCCTAAGCCTTCAGTCTGGTATTTCATTCATTGATTTGCAAGCTTGAATTTGAAGGTGAGGACTGCAAATTTGGAGTGAGCAAAATCATTGCATTTGAATTTTACTGATTATTTGACCTTGCTAAATAGCTCTTGGAGCAATAAATCAAGAACACTGGCACAGCAGAATAATTTTTTCAAACTTTCCTTCACAGCAAATAGCTGTGAAACTTGTCCAACGGAGACTAAAAGCATGTTACATGGTTGATGTCAGTTAAGCATGAGATATAATTAAGAATAGTAGTGGATCCAGGGCTTAGACCACCAAAATCAGGTTGTATCTATTAGTGGACACTTGGATTAGTAGAATTGGAAAAGCCTTTTATATAATTCCAGAAGCTTGAACTGCTCCCTGTGTCCATCAGTCATGACTGATGTACTTGACAGGGCACATAAGTGTGAAAGAAAAATCTTCTTAAGTGCTAAAAAACAAGGGGAGGACAAAGCAGGTGACTGACAAGGTTGATAAAAATTTGATGTTAAATTCTTACAATTTCCAAACTTTCCCTGCAAATATAGCACTGGGTTTGCTCTCATATTGAGCTGCTAAGTCAATCACTGGGCCTTAACATTGTTCACAACAGTTTTTCAGGCTTTTTGAACTTCTTGATGGTGTCACTAAAATAAGACTTGCAGAATGTTGTCTATTGAATGGCTCTACCAGTTTGCGCTTGTGACCACTCAATGTAATTTGCTAGTTACTGTGAAGGCTTGGCATTTGTATGGTGTTATGGGTGCACCCTGGGCAGCAGCTAAACTCTGCACACAGCCACTCACTCCTCTCTCCTGTGCAACAGAAAGAAAATAGAAAGAGGATGAGAAGACTTGTGGATCAAGACAGAGACAGTGTTACAGGTGAAGCAAAGGTGAGCATGCAAGCAAAGTATAGGACGAGATTGTTCACTACTTCCCAGCAGCGGGCAGATGTTTAGCCACTTCTTGGAAAGCAAGGCGTCTGCCCGGTAGCAGTTACTTTGGAGAACAAACACCGCACAAGTGTTCTCCCCTTCCTCCTCATCTCCGTAAGCTTTGATAGCTGAGCACAGTGTGATGTGGTACACCTCTTTGGTCAGAAGCCCTGGCTGTGTCACCTTCCAGTTTTTTAACCATCCCATCCTACTCTGCAGGAGGCAGAATGGGAAAAAGAGAAATCCTTGATGTTCTGCTAGCACTGCAGCAATAGCTAAATGTTGGTGTATTATCAACACCATTTAAAAACCAAATCCAAAACACAGCACTATACAGGCTGCTATGAAGAAAATGATCTCCATTACAGCCAGATTCAGTGGATCCATAAGACAGTACTGAGCAGGGGCAATGAGAGAACAACAGAAATTGCAGTTGTCAACAAGAGCTGGTGAGGAGAAAAGCTTTAACATCTTCAGTCTTATACCAAACATTGTAGTGCTAGGCCTGGTAGAGCATACTGGTTGATGATTACAGGATGTGGACTTCAGGCCTGGTAACTAGAATAACACCACATCCAGCCAGTGTAATGTTACAAAATCAGGTATATAGAGTAGGACATCCTCAAAAAAGTTAATTAGCAACAACTGCATTAACTACAGTAAGTGAATTCTTAAACAACTACTGCACGTGACATTCTAATTTTGTGCTTGTTTCTATGCCAGGAGGAATTTCCAGATCAGGGACAAGAAAGCACTGCAGATAAAATCCAGCAGAGTATAAGATGTGTTCTTTTGCTGTAGGTTCTTACTCAGAGATACTGTTTATTTGATCTGCTGCTGTATCAGTACTCAACAGTTCTTCCCACATCTTCACTAGTTAGGACTAGACAATATGCTGTAGGTCTTGTCTTAGTGATATCATCAAGAAGTTGAAAGAGCCTGACAAACTATTGTGAACAATGTTAAGGCCCAGTGATTGACTTGGCAGCTCAATATGAGAGCAAAGTCAGCACTATATTTTCAAGAAAAGTTTGGAAATTGAAAGAATTTAACTTCAAAGTCTTATCAACCTTGTCAGTCACCTGCTTTGTCCTCCCAGGAGGAATCAGAGTAAGGTGGCATGAGTCCAAAACCAAACTACTTTTGAAACTTTGTCTGCCCTAGACAAGGACAAGTTGCCAGATTGTTCAGCTGGAGGTATCTGCTGTACTGCACAGATATTTGACATGTTCTCAAGTGTGGTAAAAGCAAAAATGATGCATAATGTTTTATCTAATGCACTAACTCCTTTGGCTTTTAGTTTTATTTTTTTTTACTTCACCTAACTTTTATGTATCCTTAGTGCTTTGCCACCTTCCTTTCTTGGAGTACTTTTGCTGCCTATGGGCTAATAAAGTGCCAAACAAAGCTTGCCAGTTCTGGTGAACAGGCCATCAGGGAATTTCTTGCTATGATCCAATGTGAAGTTCATGATTAGCTTGAGTGACTCCCTCAACAGTATCTTCCCCATCAACTACTCATGCAACATGAAGTGGCTTTTCTCCCTTAACTTGTTCTTCAAGCACCAGAAAAACATTGGCTTAATTTTTTAAACCTAACCCTTTTCACCAGGACTGTCTTCCTTATGTACCCAAAATGCTCCCAGGAAAATCCCACACAACCTCAAAACTTCAGACAGATCTCTGAGAGTTTTACCTAAGTTCCAGCATTCATAATATCAGTGTTCTTGAATACTTTGCAATAAAAATTTGCAAGAAAATCTTTGACAAGCCTTGGAGAAGCCACTATTTGTCATTAGAAGAAGGATTATTCTGAAAAAGTCACCAAAGACTGCTTCAAATTAATTCAGAGAAGTTAGAGGGAGTGGTCTTAAGAGACGAAATAACCAGGGGAACATTCTGACACAGAAATACAAGTTAGACACAGGTAAGGTATCAACAAAGATTTAAGCAAGTTATATGTGATCAAAGTTTGAAACCAAGAGAAAGGGACCCATTTGAGGCAGCTGACAGGAACCTCCTTTTCTGAATCCACTGTGATCCTCTTCTAAATTTTTAAAAGGTACCTGGACTGATCACTAGCTGAGTCACAGTAATTGTTCATGCACATTCCTGACCAGTGGCAAATGTGAGTTAATGTGGGAATCTCTCATCCTTCACATACTGAGGCAAAGCTCAACTTGTCTTTCATTAGCTGCAGGCTAAAGCATTCACAGAGACCGTGACAAGGGATCATCTGATGTTATTACCTTGTCATGAGACTGAAAGCTTCCACTCAGGTGCTTAAAAATAGAGGCAAGCTGACAACTGTCAATAGTCATTAGTAACTGTTTTTTCAGGGATAATGATAGAGTGCAGAAGTTGAATGTCACAGTGGTAAAGTCTCAGGTGAGGCATAGGTTTGGATAAATCATCAAAAATGGATCAAAACTACCCGTTTGAAAGTGAGCTTTTTACAGATACCTGAACCTATGAAAGTCATTGTAATTATCAAGGTTTGAAAGTACCTTTGAAAAAGGTTGTTGATTTTCCTGGGTGACTTCAAACCTTTCAAATAATAGATCAACACAGTCTCCTCCTGTAGCCTTGGGACACATGCCAAGAAAAGACAGAGGTTTTGAAAATGTTTCCTAGGTGAATGCTTACTGAACTGTGTGAGCTCCTAGTGAGCCCACAACAGGATGAGGCACTGGCCTCACAGCTCTCTTAGAGGCTAATGAAACTGCATCATTAAGCAGTGATAGACTGATCGTGCCCTGAAGATCACTTTAAACTGGGCCTGGTGAGACCATTAGCAAACACCAGCTGAGTCCTTAAGCTGTACCATTACCTTCTTCTGGGAAGCGGATACGGATGATTCTCTGTCAACTAGTATCAAATCCTTTATGATTGGTGTCCTGACAATCTCAGATATTGCCTAAGAAGGGTTGAAGGATATTTTGAGTAATGCCATCATTGCAGAATCGCCTCTCCAAGCACTTATTCACACTTTTTCACTAGCTATGCTAGTTCTACTCCAGGGAAGGGGTATATTTTGAAGGGATAGAGCTGGGATAACAGGTATCAAGCTGATTCTAATTTGATACAAGCAGTTGCGGAATACAGCTACTCTGTGCATTCCTAATCACTGCCTATTGCAATAGCCTTGTGATTACTACAGTATGATAGAGCAGCCCTTTTCATCTATGCTTAGGAGGAACCGGTTATCTGCACTGACCATCTGATGTTTAGAGAAAAATCCTTTCTTACTTTTTCCTCCTTCCTTCCCAATACGCTCCTTGCTCCTCAGTTATAGTCATGCAGGCGGAAATGCTCTCTCCAGGTGGAAAATCTGCAGCAATCAGCTGTAAGCACATAAATCAACAAACAAACATTACATAGTCCAGAGTTTCTACTAGAAGCAAACCAGTGCATGTTTACATGTATGCATGTGTATATGTCAAGAAGAAAACATCTAGACTGGACCTGTTCTGCTCCATACATCTATGGAGTAGAAGCCATCAACTTTCCTTTCCCTAGCAAACCCATGTTTTTCATGGCAGCTATGAATCAGTAAGGAAATGGATTCCTTGAGCATTGTTTCTTTGCACAATTTAATTGCTCTTCTCCAGTACTTTTGCTGTTTGCTTCAGCCAGGAAGTCCAACCATGGCTCAGATGCTGCTTCAAATGTGTTCATGAATTTTTCACCAAGGACAAGGATTCTGGCAGGCAATTTACTGTACTTACTCTTCTTCATAATTTTTTTTCACCAAAGTCTGAATAGAAGTGCAGCCACTGCATCTACAAGACAATGGTTCAAATCTGCTCAGCTGACTTAAAGGACAGTAGGGCTTATAGAGTTGACCATTACAGAGAGTCTTTTGAGGGACACTGGAGCTAGACAGCTCTTCAGATTGCAATGCTGTTTCTCTGTTTTGTACTATTATCCCCTGCTGCACTTGGAGCAAGAAGGGTGGCAAGTAAGATAACAATATAACGCCATATTTCCCAAAAGTACTTTTTCCACAGATTCTCCTCACTAGAGCCTAAAAGCTGTCAAAAGATACCAGAGTTTAAAGCTGCTAGAACTTTAAACCAGTCTTGAAGACGGAAGGGGATAATATCAGGCTTGCCCATGACAAACTGTGACATGACATGCCATGGTTAGAAGGACAGGTTGATAGCAAGGGCCCTCACCATGTTGCTCTGAGATGTGCTTGGTATGCTGCAGCACAGCTGCTGCTGGCGAGGGGAGCCAATGGGGAAACACCAGTGAAATACTAAGAACTAAGAGGTGTTCCTCTAAGAAGGTGTCATGACTGACAGCCCATTTGAAGTACATCTACAACCAAGGCATGCATAATGGGCAACAGATGAATTGGAAGACATCATGCTTCTAGAAAGCCAAAACTGCTACAATCTAGTTGCCATGAATGAAACTTGATGGGATGAATCCCACAACTGGAGTGCAGCTATTGATGGTTACAGGCTGTTTAGAAAGGACGGACAAGGAGGGAAAGGTGGAGAGGTTACCCTCTACATTAAGAAATCGATAGAATGTGAAGAGCTATCTCTGGAGAATAACCACAAGCAGGTTAAACGCTTATGGATAAGAATTAGAGACAGAGGCAACAAAGGTAACCTTGTGGCTGGTGTAAACTCCAGGACAGCTGACTAAAAAGGGAACCTAATGACGTTTCCTTACTACTGGAGGTATCGCACTCACAGGCTGTTGTCCTGCTGTGGGACTTCAACCATCTTCAACTATGCCAACAACATAGTGAGCTGAAGGCAATCCAAGAGACTCTTAAAATGCATTGAGGATAACTTCTTAAGACATGTAATAGCCCTACCAGACGTGATACAGTACTGGACCTATTGCTCACCAGTGCAAATAAGCTAATCAGTAACATCAAGGTTGGAGGCAGCCTGGGCTGCAGTAATCATACATAAGTAGAGTTGGCAGTCTTGAGGAACATAGATCAAGTGAAAACTAAAGTCAGAACCCTAAATTTTAGGAAAGCAAACTTCCAGCTATTCAAGATATTAGTCAATAGGACTCCCAGGGAAACTGCTCTCAGGGACAAGGGAAGAGAACAGACCTGAAAATCTTTAAGAATGCTTTCCATGAGAAGAAGAGCTCTCAATCCCCAAGTGTAAGAAATTAGGAAAGCAGTTGACATTTTTTGAAGAGCCTATTGCAATTGAAAAAGAGGTAATGTTTTTAAACTAAAAGAGAATAGATTTAGACTAAAGAAAAAAAATTTAAATGAGGATGGTGAAACATTGGAATATGTTACTTAGATAGGTGGCAGCATCCCATCACTGGAAACATTCAAGGTCAAGTTGGGAGATGCTCTGAGAAACCTGATGGAGTTGCAGATGTTGCTGTTCATTGCAGGGGCGTGGGACTAGATGACCATTAATCGTCCCTTCAAACTCAAACTACTCTATGATTTTATGCTTCTAAGATAAGTAAGTACGGTTCTTCATCTGGGTCTTCCTCAGCTGCATCAGACTTCATGAACTGGGTAGTTGTCATGAAGGTTGCCTAGGTGGGAAACATATTTGCACTGGAACTTAGAGTTCAGTAGGGACTCCAAGGACGACTGTGTTAGAAACAACAGCAACAGCTGATGGTTATCTCTCAGAAATGGGAATGTGTTGATAGAGCTTTAAAGGAAGGCAGCATACAAGATCAGGTGCTCAAAGAACTTTAAGATTGCCTCTCTAATTTCATCTGACTGAGATGGTGTTCAAAGTTGATGTACTTCAAAGCCATTTAAAATTATTTCAAACTTCTTTCACTTGCCTAAATTACTTGGGAGAAAACAGTCAAACCTAGTTTGTTTTTATGGAGTTTTTAGTGCAAATACATTTCTTTCTCCAGTCCTTGAGGATCAAAAGGATCATAACTCTTTAAGAAAATTACTCTGAAAAATTGTAAATTTTCACTCTTATTTCCTTATAAGAAGATCATATGCTCTTACAGCAAAATAACTTTGAAGAAACATATTCTTCTTATTATAGTCCACCAGCCCCAGTATAATATTATCTCACTCATTTAAATCCTTTTCAAAAACATCAGGGTGAGCAAGGATTCAGCAACTTCAAGTATTACTTTTAGATATGCAATGGCAAGTCATGCCTTGCTTACTTATGATATTGGTAATCTAAAGCAATGCATTCCTATGAATTTCAGCTTTTCTCCAGATTTTATCACCAAAAATTGAGATTGACTGCATAAAGGTATTTAAAGGATGCAATCAGTCAGTTTTGCTGAAGGACATCATGCAGCAATGGCCCAAATAGCAACAGTTGCAGTGAATACAACTGTAAAGCAAAACCCATATAAAGCTGCATACCTGATAACTGCACAAGCAGGTAGAAACGTGTTTTCCTAACTGCTATAGAGTAACCCTATGTATCAGCAAAAAGCCAGTGAAGTCAGTGGCTAGCAGAGAAAGCAGTCTTAAAACAAACTTGACAAACATGTTCTCTGTGCGTTACGTAGTTCACCATCTCAATGCTGCTAAACCCTTATCAGTATAACTGCCAGGTCTTTTTTATTTCACGGAAGCAGTTTTATGCCCGTGTTGTGGGACAAAACTAATCTAAAAGTAGACTCTGAGTCTTCTTTGGATAGGATATCCTTTAAATACATGAAAAAAGTTATGGAATTTACACTCTGACATGGCTGGGGAAACAGCTAAGCCATCATTATACCAAATGACACCTCAGCTGCTGGGAAGGACATCCACAAGAGTATTCCTGAGTGGGATAAAAATTGAGGAGGGCTCCAAAGCTGATTCAAGCCATGAGAGTGCTTTTCATTTCCTTTCCCTGATGAAAGAGAATTTCAAAAATATTTGAAACCAGAGGAATCTGGCAGCTTCTTTAGTGTGTCAGCAAGTCTCCCACCTGGAGGGACAAGAGTCACCAAGTAAGGGCATCTGCCACACAGCAGTTAGGCAGAGAATTTTCTCACTAAGCCAACTCTGTTCTTCAGAACAAAGGACTATGTTAAAAAACCAGGCAGCAGAACCAGTACTGCACCAATGCAGGACTCTCCAAAGGAGGATAAATATCCATTAAAGGACGTTCAAGAATTTTCTGGAAGAGATGAGAAGATCTGAGCCAAAGAGTCTAAATTTACAAATAAAACATCAGAGTAAAATTAGCTTTTGGCAAGGGAAATGCATCCCCCACCTCAGCTGTGTATTAATTAACCAGACCTTTTACTTTAGGGAATAAAATATTGCCCTTTGCTGCTTGCAGCATTTTCTTCTAACCCAGTCTCTTTGTATATCTTGAACCTGTTGAGCAACCAGAGATTTAAATTGACTGCTAATTTTGTGTTGGGTCAAATTAATTTCGAAACCAGATTAATTAAAGTAGATGAAGCTTTGTTTATCCATTATTCATGAAGCTTATTGGAACAGCAGAGAGTGCATTAGCTTTATTTAGGATATTACTTTGCTTTAATGAACTCTTTCTTTGCCTCTGAATGCTCCTTTTGAGCAGGAGTTCAGCTTTGTGTTGTTGGCATTTTTTTCTCGTTGGTGGTCTAATGCAAACAATGCAATTAGCATATTTTCTTGCTCCAAAAAAGATGCAGCTGACAATCTCCAGCAGTGACTGCCTCTCACCATAACCCTGCAAAGGGAGAGCAGAGAATGTGTACATGCCGAGCAAGGATCTCCTGATCATCTTCTCTTGCTGCAGTGGGATACTGCAGAGAGGGATAGATATGCTCGCTCAGCATCAGAGCCAGAAAATCCACAGACGGTCAGAGAAGGCTGATGGATAAATAAACTAGAACCACCTAACTGTGAGCATTGGAGTGTTGCCGTGGATGATACAGTGAAGAATTCTTGTTCCCCACAGAGCAGTGATTTATAAAAGCCAAGCTAGACATGAGGAGGTGTGAAGTATGGGCTAGAAAATATTACTGGAGCTATTACAGTGCTTTTTGCACAAACAGTGTATCCCCTCTGGATATGGTTTAATTCTCATAGCTCTGTCTAAAACGATGTATTGAGACTTGAGATACTACTTGTCTCCAAAACTACTGGCATTTATGAGAAAATGGAAGACTGGAACTCCTCAGAATAAAGAGAACAAAAACAGAGCTTTGCTCAAAACTTGCAGTACCATTGTATTTGTAGATAAAATTAGCTAAGCAAATGTAAGTTTAAACAAAGGAAAGGTTGTCTTTGGAAAGTGGATTGGACTAACTTAAACAAAATACCAAGATGCCAACTAAACAAACTGAAGTTTTCATAGAACAAAAAAATATCTATTTTACTCTACTTAGCTTGGCTGAAGAACGTTATGTTAGGTGCTGCAAATAAGACGGGATAATACATCACACAAAGATAAGTCTGTGTACAAAGAATAAAGGATAGTTTGCAAATTCAGAAGGCAAAACATTTAACTACTGAAACTCAAGTATTTTTCCTGCAAAAAAGCAAACCAATTGATAGATGTCAACGCAACAGGTTATTAATGAGAACTGATGAAATTGACGATAGAATGACTTAGGTAAACATCTAGCTACAATAGTAAGAACAATATAAGAGAATCAAACTTATATTTCAGATTGTTAAACAACAAAAAGAAATTACTATGAAATTTTCACAGAAAAAAAAAATCTTTTTTCCTCTTACATAACTTGCCTGAAGAATATTGTTTTAGGCACAGCAAAAAACCCAGGATAACAAATCACACATAGCAATCACTTGATCCTCTTAAATACAGTATTGAAATATCTCATGATCTCCGTGTATTTATCCTCACAGTCCGCTTGTGGATATGGGAAAATGATTTGTGCTTTGAAAATGAGGAACTGTGTGGAAAGAAACTGAGTCTGTGATCCTCAGAAGCATTTAGGCACCTAATTACTGTGATTTGACACAAAGCTGCAAGAATAAGGAGCTGATCTTTGAATCCAAACTCTGTTACCCTAGTCACTGCTTTGCACTCTTTTTAAGATTACGTGGTCCAAATTGGCTATTAAAGCAATTATTTTTTGTGTCTATCAACAAGAAAAATATTATTTCCTTCTGAAGAGAAGGGTGGTTGCTAAGCAAAGGAGTACCCGGCAAGGGGAATGTGAAGTGGTTAGAGAGATCAAGGCAAGAAACCAGAATGATGAAGTGAGAGTTTATGTTCCCTTTATTCATGGCACTTTTATTAGTGCTGTATTTTTAGACAGCTAAAGTGCTGTTGTAACATTACCACAGAAAGTACCAGGACCCAGAGAAGAGGTAGGAAAGGACAAAAGGATGTAAAATATGGAAGTGGGGGGATAAAACTTGCACTAAAGTTGCTAGATAGACTCAGGGATGCTGAAGACTAAACCTCATTTAATGAGGGACTGTATATCTGTTTTAGTTATTGTTATGGACAATGTTATCCAATAAACTTCTATTAAGTAGATCAGTACCAGAGGGTATACTTCCTGTTTATGAGCTGGTAATTACCACATCTTGAGCTAAATAAACTTGGAACCTGAAGGCTGAATTTCTTCTAGGAAATAAATTCTTTCAGGCTTGGCGTTTGTTAGCTGAGGAGATGGTGAAACCAAGCTGAGCAGGGAACAGTGTAGTATGTATACAATGTACGCTCAACCGGCTGCCCCAGCGCAGCTCTGCTTGCTCTCACTCTGTACCAGACACTAGAACAAAAAAAATAAGCTAGAGTCAAACTAGTTTTATTTAGGAAGTGTTTTGACCTTTCCTCTGTGCAAGTTGCAACAATATTTTTCATCTGATAGAACAGGATTTACAGAGTGTAGCCCTCAGCTCAGCAAGCTGTCCATCTGCCTTGCTTGGAAGCAAGAAAGGATGATGAGTCTGATGGCCATTTGGCTGCCCAAAGAGAGACCGTTTTTCACAAGCTTTAAAGCTAGATTAATGGAATTAACTTTGAAAAGAATCAGAGTCACTATATGGGTTCAATAAAAGCAGGTCAAAGCCACTGCCTAACAAGTCTACATTTCAACCTCCTCATGGCCCATTTTGGTCACCTAAGACTGGAGTGAAACCTGAGATGAAGTGTTGGCACTTCTGAAGTCAACAGGTGTTTCACTGCTGATTCTAATGACAAGAGGGTTAACTCTGTATATCTGGCTCGGAGAATTAAAAACAAACAGTGGTCTGGCTGGCACGGGTAGCATGCTGGACCAGAATAAACAGATAAACATAACTGCACTAACTTTATGTAAATCCCAGTGCTTTGATTGGCCGGTGGCTGCAAATAGCCAATTAGGCTGCACATGTTTGCAGATTAAAAAATGGCCATTCCACTGTGGCTGAGATGCACAGCAATCCTCAGTGTGGCTCACTGAGAACATTCCACCTCCGCTGACTTTAATTGTTATTAGTTTGCTTTATATGTTAAATAGGGGAATATTTTAATGTAATAGCTGTAAGCGCCAAAGCTGAGTGAATAATTCATAGCAAATTATTTATTCAATAAATTTAGCCTCTTTTACTCTTCAATTTTTCAGGAACAAGTTTATTATTTTCTCAAAAGAGTGGTTATTATTCAGAATTACTTTCTAATCAGTTCATCAGAATGTTTCTGGCTCTGCAGATCTCCTGGGTAGGCTATTTTTCACTAAATCAGTAAGCCACACAGCACCGTTGCCTCTCTTGCTTTGATGCATGTTACACTTTAGCAGAAGTTTCCAGTAAGTACTTAGGTTTAACTAAAGGCAACCTGACTCCTCTTGCTCCCTATGTCCCTGGTGGAAGGTGTGATGCATGTTCTGCCACTAGACTTTTACCTTCTGTGAAGGCTGGCCTAGGAAAGAGGTCAATGCTCTGGAGGTTGAGGTGAGTTTAAGACTGAGAATTTCTATGGTACTGTGGTGAAGAATGTATATAGTTATCTTGTCCTCCTCGCTTTCATACAGTAGGTGCAGGCAGAAGAGATGGAGCACGGATCACCTCAGGATCCAGGACTGGTATGAAAACACCATGACAAACTGTCCACCGATCAATGGCATCTGTCTCACTAAGTGTCAGAGGGTCTCAAAACATATGCTGTCATTATTTCTTAGTTTTAAAATGATTATTTATTTTTAAGGTTTTTAATAGTTCATAGCTAAAGGAAAGTAGATGTGGAGAGCCAACAAACACAAGGGAACAATCCTCACTCACGCGCATAACTGCATTGAGCCATGCTCTGTGCATCTCTACTGGCTCTGCTCTTTAGAGGTGAACAGGTTATAGCTCTGCTTTTTACTCTCAGCTGACTTTCCTTGAGCCTGTTTGCAGCATTGCTTAGATAATTTTTTGCAGTCACTTGTGCCTCATATCTGCACCTCATGCCAGGTGTCTGCCTCAGGTATTTACACATGTATGTGAGATCTGAGAAAAGAAGAGCTCTTCACCAAGCCTTGATAATTAATAAACCGTGCAATCTCACAACGTTTCCTGTTGTTCCTTTGTCTTCCTGCAAATTCCCCAGGGATCACTTCTGTTCCTCCTGGTGAGGTATGCTTGACCTCAAGGGCTCTGGCTCAGAGCAGCCTCTCCATTACTCACAAATCTGTGAGGCAGCACTGCATCACACCTCTTTCCAATTATCAATGTGGTTATCAGTATAATGTTGTTTGTCATTGTCATGGGGAGGGTGGGTGCTACTGTTTGCTGAAGACCAAGGTAGAAAGCAAATAGTTTGGGTAAGCTCTGCTGACAGTAGGCTACAGCTTTATTTAGTAGAATTTGTTTCATATGAATGACATCCCAAGGCAGTTATCAAAGTTAAATAATACATAATAGCAGAGGGAGAGAGAAATTAAGAGACACAGGCATGGGAATAGAGATGTTTTCAGATGAGATTTGAAAACAGATAGAGAAGCAGTGAGGCAGAAAGAAACAACAGAAAAAGAGACTGTTCCAGACGGTGGGAGATACAAGGGAAAAAAGCTTTTGTAACAGCTGTGGCTTGAGCATGATTAGACACAGAGAGATGACCAGTGCCATTTGGAGATAAAAATAGGAATGGATGAGAGGGAAAGGAGTTCTGGGGGATGGACTGGGAAAAGGCCACAGAAGGCAAATAAAGGAATGAACAGGAAGCTGTGGGACTTTGCTCTGTAAATGTCTCAATGGTAGTTTGTAAAGCCAATATACCTACAAGAAGACTTCTTTGGTGGGCATCTTGCATCCAGACAGGGCCAACTCACCACAACTACTGATAAATAAGAGAAGGAAAGGTTGTGTAGTTAGACTTTTATCCAAGCAGACATTACATGATTATTAGTTTACTTTTTACCAAGACACATCGTTTCCCTATGCATCCTCTTAAATGAAGAGTCTTTCATGTGCTTACATCCTTCCCGGCTGCTAAGAGAGGAGCTGAGATAGTGCTCCCTAACACCAGAAACTCTGACAGCTGTAGAGCATTAAATGAAATTTCTCTGTGACTCCATTCCTGACAGACCTGGACAACCTTCCCCAGGCTCACCAGTGACCACTTGGATCCTTGTGGTCCCATGCCTTCCTCAGAGCTTTTGCAGCACCACTGAGAGTTTGCACCACTCAACAAAAAGTAGCACCAGATATCTAGGAAATAGCTTCCCTGCCTTCTGTGGGAGCAGAACCTACCCACAAAAATGGTTGCAAGATGCATACTCATGTTGAACATTTTCAATGTGCTATCAGTAATGTGCTGTCAATAACAAGGAACCATTTTCTTGGTCACAGTTTTGTCAGCTTCAGTCACACTGGAAGGTGATGCAAGTTTAAGCTGCAATTTAATTATCTGCTTACAATGCAATATCATTACAATCTCCATGGCATTTTGTCACAGCTTGTGGTAGCTCAGGGCACTCATGGTTTAGGGTCAGTCTTATAAAGCTGACTGCCATGGCTTCAGAGTCACACTTCACTGCATCAGTGAAGAACTGAAGAGAGCAGGAAGAGGGAGAGCCTCAGTCCTGGGTGAGAGGAAGATGGAGCAGCAGTGACAGATGAGCAACAGAGTGAAGAAAACATTGGGTAAAGCACAACCAACACATTCCCAGGGTTCTTCAAAGCCTCTATAGGACCCATGGCACAAGGTGACGCAGCACAGAAATTCACACATTTTATGTGAGTAATTTAAACAGAGCATTGTTGAACTGTGTGGCATTTTTAGAGATGCTTCTTTGTTCATGGAGACTGCTAACCCTGTCAGTAAGGACAAATGTGGTATCCTGATACACTACTTGGTCAAGTCTATTTGGTAGACCCCACAGATGACTAAAAGTGAGAAGAAATAGAACATGGGCTCTCCACTTCTCCCAACAAATAATTAGTGCCTGGTCTGCTGACTTTATTAATTTTTTAACCTTCCTGAGGCCAATTTCTCCTGCCTCATTAAGTCTTTTTCCACTATTTCTGGCTGGGTATCTGATCTTTTCTTTGTCTTTCCAACTTGAAGAAGAGAATAAGAGCTTACTTCTGTTTGTATGTTTTGTGACTGTTTTATTAGGTTTTAGTCACAATCTTCGTTAAAAATACAAGCACTGCTTCCTTTCCATTTAGGGGCAGGAGGCAGCAGCTGCCTGGCCCTGGGCACAATAGCTGAGCATGGGAATCAGTGGTAGCCTCATTCTCCCTTCCAGCTTTCATGAGGAAAAATTCATTTAACAGCTCAGCATGGAGGGCTTTGCACATCCTCCTTCTTCCCTGTGAAGAAAAAAGCATTTGAAATGGAAGCAAGAAAAATATACGCATGCATTTCAGCTGTTTCTTCTTTCAGTTACTACTGAGTTTTTCCGTGCCCTCTGCAAACACATTTTACCCCATCTGTGTATACTCCCCCTGCACTCAGGTGACTAGCATAGAATAGACAGCAGTTTTGTTCTATTTGTTTGGCACTTGTTTTCTTTTTTTCTGTCTTTAGTTTTCTAGGAGGGACTAGTTAATCAGGGAACCTGTACTGTGTGACTGAACTAATCATACAACTGTAGAATCATTGAGTGGTTTGTATTGAAAGAGACCTTTAAAGATCATCTAGTTCACCCCCCAGGCATGGACAGGGATATCTTCTGCTAGACGAGGTTGGTTGAAGTCTCATCTAAACTGACCTTGAAGATTGACAGGGATGAGACATCCACAACTTATCTGCAACCAATCAGTTTCATATTCACCAGAGAACATGTTGCTTAGCGATAAGCCAAAGACTCCAACCAAAGTCTCATGCATTCAACAAAAAACAGCTTGAAATGAAAGACCTATGTAACTTGTTCCATCTTCTTATGAAAAGGTATGGTTATCTGAATGATCCTCTTCCAACCAAACCTGTCAATCAAACAGGAAAGTAATGTAGTAGAACTTATTAAAAGCCAATTAACCACACTAACCACAGAAGCTCAGGCATCTTCGTGGTGCCATTTGTTGTCACTGCAGCCTGAGAGTCTCCCCTGAGACGTTTGCAGAACAGCTGCCACCAGTGCTGACTAGGTTAGGTACTACACTTGATGTAGGTGCCCGACATATAGGTTGCTCTTGCCCAACGCTGAAGTGGGTCCAGGGGAAGTTTAGATTGCATATTAAGAAAACTTCTCACTGAAAGGGTTAGATAGTAGATACTAGTTAGATACTAGTTAGATACTAGAATGGGTTGCCCAGGTAGATGGTGGAGTCATCATCCTTGGAGATACGTAAAAATGCATAGATGAGGTGTTTAGGGACATGGTCTAGTGTTGGACTTGGCAGTGTGAGGTTAGTGGTTGTGCTTGGACTCCATGATCTTAAAAGTCTTTTCAAACTAAAGTGATTCTATGACAGCCTTCTATGAACACAGAGGTACCTCCCACCCTCACAATGACTTGGGAAAGCTGTTTCTCACAGTGGATATGCAAAATATTTATAAGAAACATTTATACCAAGGATCCCATATCACGTTAAGCTTCTGGTACTATTCAACCTGTCTCTCATTAGAAGCATCTGCAGTGTCTGAAGACTCTGAGCTGTTTGATAGATGTTTAAAATTGTTACACCTGGATTTTTAGAAACCAGATATTACCACACAACAATCCACAGTGCCAAGTGCATTTTTGTAATCTGAACTTTAAATGCAGATCAACTTTTTTTTCAGGCTTTTCAACAGGCTATTATTTTATGACACATTCTTCTAGCACTGTATCATACTGGAAAAACACAGGAGTCACATTCACATGGAAACACTGTGTTCCAGTGTAAGCTATTTAAACTTATACTGTTTAACATCAAATTGCTGGAGCAGGTACACTGTGTTGGATAAAATAACTCAAACTCCTCTTCTTGCAGATCCAAGGTGCAGTGTACCCAGAAGATGGTACTGTCTTTAGATGGTGCTGACATATTACAAGGACTCATTCCAGTCTGAACTGATGCAGGATGACTGTCTCAAGAATGGGAGAGGTATGTGCTAGTACTGAGTGGGTGCTTCAGCAGGACCACTTGTTTCTACAAAGATGTAGAACTCCAACTGGAGGAGTTCAGGCAGCACCCCCTGCAAAGAGAAAAGGATGAGGGGTGGGAAAAGAAGTTGGGTTGCTGGACTGACAGCCACACACCACAGACAGACTCTAGGAACCCATTCAAACAACACAGAAGGGAATTTTGTTGCAGGGTTCATGGTGATGGTGGGCCAAGCCCTACAAGGTAAAACAGTCTTACCACATGATTGCATACTGTTCAGCTCTGATACTGGCTGGGACTTCTAGGAGTGTTGATAACCATGATGACAAGCTCCTGCCAAATTTACTCACACTGCACAGTTGCTTGTAATCTGTTCTGTAGAGAAAGACTTATGAGTCCACCAGCATGGAGGGGAATTAAAGGCAACCTGTGTCCCTTAAGATAAACTTAAAGTTTAAGGCAAGCTAAAAAAATTAAAAATATATATTTACTTCTTTTTTCTTTTTCTTTTTTTTTAAAGTAAAATTTAGTTAGATTTTTATGCTGAAAATATATCTGAGGGAAAGGTAGAAAACAGGACATCCTATTTTCTGACTGAAATTGTCAATCTGATTGGAACTTTTGAAAGATAACAATGTAATGGACAAAACAAGTGTACTGAATCTTTTTAGACCATGGACATCAATCATGTGGTCTCTCTGAATATTTGTACTGACAAGTAAGATAACCACTGTCAATCACAAAAGAGTGTGCAGTGGAACAGCATTGTAATGGAGTGGTGCTCGGTCGAAACTCAGGTTTGTACTGAGGGCTGGGAATCAGGTGGGGAAGCTATGCCTTTGTCAGGTTTGTTATGAAGAACCTACTCTGTCCCTGAAGGCTGCCACAAAAAGATTTTGCCTCCCGTTATCAGGGAACTGATAATATAGGAAGTGCTGCATTGTTTCTTTTTATTATTTAAGGAAAGATAAAAGTACTTTAGTGTTACTCTATTCAATGCACAGTGACAATGAGAGAAACTGGAGACAGCAATTCAGTGGAGCAGAGACAGTCAGTGCCAGTCCAGTCTTAGTGTACAGACTACTTCCACTTGCATCACAGTTTGTGAAGCCATAAGCACTTCCCAACTCCAGGGAATACCAGGCAAAACTTGAAGCCACACACAGGGTAGTCTGAAGTTAACTGGGTGATCATTGTATGTCCCTTCCAATTGGAACTGTTCTATTCCAGTCTAGTCTATTCTAGTCTAGTCTGTTCTGTTCTAATATTATGTAACTGATATAGGCATCTATGTTTACTTTCATTTTTTTTCACCCTTGGATAAGTATCTCACTTATTTGTTTATGAGGTAGGAAGCGTGGTGGATGGCTGAACCTCAGATGAAACAGTCAAGCTTGTTCATAGCTTTATCAAGGAGACACAGCACAGACTAAATATAGGGTTTTGGGTTTCTCACTTGAATCTTCCTCGTAGGTGCACTAATCCTCTCTGAGTGGCCATTAAAGAAACAGCTTTTTTCCTCCTGTGCAAAAGGCCTTCTCTGTGCAAACAGAAAGGAGTGGTTCTTACAAGGCAGATATGAAAGTAGAATCGTGCATGCAAGAAAGGATACCAAGCATCTCATGTTACCCTTCCCTCTTGCTTCTGCAGGCCAGTCTCATATTGATCAGGGCAAGGGGGAATTCCTCCTCTCACATGGATGATGCTCTAGGGTACCAAGCAAAGACTGTGAAGGGAAACTGAGGAAGGATGATCACCACCCTGCTCCCAGCAATTCTATCTCTAGTTGATCTCCCATCTCTACTCTTTTTGACGAGATCTCTCTGGTCATGGTTCTCATCTGACTGGCAGTGCATGTAGCGATGGGAAAAGCACAGCATAAGATGTCCAGCTCTTGCACATAGTTTGTCCATGGTATATAAAGAAATTGGAACACAAATGTCTTTGTAAGCAGAGATGTTTGCAGGGAGCACATTATGTAAACAATATCCTACAAGTTCCAGTGTTATGCGGATGTGAATATTTGGATAGAGGACAGTATGATTTACAAAATATATATAGAAAAAGTTTTTCACACCCTAGAATGTCTAAAACAGCATTACATGCCTACAGTTACAGGAACAAATTGTACCTCATGCAGTTTACAACATGACAAATTGGGATCTTTGTAGTCTTCACTGAATATACTACAAAAGCAGCATACGTATAGCAAAGAATATATAGAAAGATATCTGAGGGGGACACATTTTACAGTGGAATTTCTAATTCTTTTGTGACTGCATTTAATAGAATAAAGCTGAGCTCTTTGATTATGAACATCTGTGTGTATAATCACAATGCTACCTGGAATGACAAAGACTGGATCTCACTTATTAACTTCTTGAAAAATGCTATGATCAATTTAACTTCTGTTTTTCCAAAGAAATTCTAAAACTTGTTATGTCTCTAGTAGTTTTAGTATAAGGTCATACAAATCCACAAGATAAATTTTATCCTGCTGAAATGAGCAGAACAGCTGTATCAGAATGGCTGTACATGAAGTCCACTGTTCATGGACAGATCTGTTTGAGTCTTTCATATATGTAGGCTATTACTATTAGAACAGAATTATCTTCTGAGATAGAAAACCTGTCTTTCAGCCTCATCATAAACATTTACACATGTGATACAACCATATATACAGCCAATTCAACCCTCTACTTCCCGTATGTGTTAGGTCTATGTTACAAATGATGGAACTTTTCCCTGGATATACTATTCAAGCTAGTTCCCACTTCTGTTCACCTTAGAATTGGTGGGGTTTTTTTGATGCAAATATCCATTACCAGCAGGGCCAACTGCCTTTAGTTATTTCTTGCCTGTCTAAGATCAAGGATAGGTTGCTTCTTCATGTTGTCTTCTAGAGAACTGGGAAAAGGAGTCTCCTATTCATAGCCTCCTTTGAGTAGAGAAGATAGGCAATTCAGACTCCGTATTTCAGTCTTCCATGAAGATAGACTGATACTAAAGCAAATGACTTCTCCTATGCCTCTTAAAAGGAAAGAGGCAATCTTTCCCATTCAACCTTATGTCTAGGCATGTTTGATTTGCCTTCTGACTGCACTAAAACCATCTTTAAATAGTGTATAATGAGCACAGTGTGGCTCTGCTGTCTTGTAATGCACGATTAGTTTGCTAACAACTTGTTTGAGTAGGCATGTGTGTTGCTTCATGTCTTTAAGATTATGCCTGAGCAGGAATAAAAAAAAAATAAAAATCACAATTTCCCTCCTGTTACTCCTACTCCAGTTTTCCTCTGGAGCATTCTGTCTCTCTTACGTCTGTCTTAATTAGATCATGCCAGTCCTAATTTGAGAATGCAGATTTTAAGCAGGGAGAGAGGAATGAAACACACTGACAATATGCTAATTTTAGATAGAGACAAAAGTGTCTTTTTCCATTAGGGAGGGGCAAAGAAGGAAAGGAAAGGAAAGAGAGAGGAAAAAAAACCCCAAAACACCAAAAAAACCACCCCAACCCAGAAAAAAATCTGCAGGTAGAAGTTGTATATTGTATCTGAAGTGCTGATTCTCACAAAAAGGGCTAAGAAATTAATCCGGAGAGAAGTCTACAACCAAGAACACACTCTGTTACCAGCCCTAATGGCCCTCTATCTCTTCTCACACAAGGTATACTACAGAATAGCATCACACATTTCCATTCAAATACACCCCAAACATTTTTATAACACTTAGGAACTACAGGCAAAACCAGCATGTATTTAGACTCCATACCTTCTCCTCTGCCCATCCATACTAAAGCTTGACATTACCTGTGGCTATTGCCTTCTAAAAGATTTCTCTAATGTAAATAGTTGTATATGTACGTTTAGGATAAACACGAAGTTCAAGGTTCCAGACTGTGGAGATTCTTTCATGTAAGCATAGATTTAGAAGATGATGCCTAGCACACATTGGATGTAAACATCAGCTCCCCACCAAGCAGACTTTTGTTTCAGCCTGGGAGAGGTGGGGGAAAGCCCTCAGAGTGATAAATAAGAATTTGTGCCAGGTCTTCAACTGGTTTTGAATAAATCCATTCTGCAACTGTGTGCATAAGGGAGGATTTTAAAGATGTTTATTACCGTAAATTATTTATGTCTTCCTTCCTCTGTCTGCCTCCTTTTACGGATGTAAATTATGCACATGTGGAATTTGGATCTGAGAAATACACAAAGGGGATTATACTTTAGTCCTTCCAAATTATTCCTCCTTCAGATTCACCTTGCATTTTTCCACCTCATCTCTTATCACAGAATGATCAGCTCTGAGACAGGATATTCCATGCTGACAAATCTAGGTGAGTGTCTGGAGATGGAGTTGTGGTCTAGTTTATTAATAAGAGAGATGACATTCAGGAACATTTATAAAAGCTTTTTTTTTTTTTTGGTAGATTACCTGTGCAGATTAAACTGGACTGACGAGGGTGGGAAATGGTGCTGTATGTCATCTAATTTTGGTGCTCTTCTGTTTTAGATAGCAGATTTCTCCTTGTCTGCAGAAGAATTATCCAGCCACCTACTACGATGCATTGAGCAGGTGATGTCTGCTTTTGCTCAGAGCCTACCTGGTCCAAAGGGCAAATACAGCACTGTCAGAAGCAACAAAAGTAGGTGCAGTATGGGTGGGTAGTTTCCTGTCACAGGAGTGACAGAGTGTGCAATATGGGTCTTTTATGAAATGCTGTGGTGCGGTCACATGTCAGCATAGGCAGATGAGACGTATATAGTGTAGAGACAGGTAATATGCAGGGTGGCTATGGCCAATGCATTACAGCTGGAGTAAACCCTCAGTGGCATGAACATTGCCCACCTAGTACTGCATGGTTTTATGTCAAGGATGCCTCTTTGCAGCTGATGCAAAAGGAAGGTTGGATGTAATTTAAGCAAAGAGATAGGAAGGGTAGAAACCATGCCTTCTCTGGTTTGTTCTCTGGTCTCTGTTTGGTTCTCTTCTACGTAAGAAGCTGTCTTTCCTTTTCACCCCAAACCAAGCAAACACAGTGAAAATGAAATAGAATAAAAGTGAGTTTCAGCAACTTGCAAACTAATTTTCAAAAGCTCAGACTACGGTTAAAGCATCCTGAGAGGGACTCAGCAGTAGGTCCTCTGGAGGCCATTGCACAGCCAGGAGTAGCTGGGTCACAGCAGACCCTGCAGTGCTGGCAATTCTTTTCTTCTTTAGGGAAGTAGTTTAATTAGGCGTCGTTTCAGCTGCTGGAGTTTTATGAAGGGGCAGTAGTGGAAAACTGCTCAAGGGTGTTCAGCTGGCTTTTCTTATACTTCAATTCATAGTGTTACAGACTCGTCAGATTCCCAGGTAGCAGCAGTTTCTTGTGCCGCTGGTAAGGAAGAAGTGACCTTTCCTCTCTGCTGCAGACCTCACTGCAGTCGCTTGTACCCTTCTCACACCCTGAGAACAGACCAACATATCACCCTCTGCATTGGACTTCACCTCATGATTTGTCTGCTTATTAAATAACGGTACTTACAAATGACATATTACAACAACAAAGGTCAGAACTTCAAATTTAAAGGCAAGCCCCAAATTCTTGTGGCATTTGCACTCTTCTGCTGGAAGGTTATGTGACAAGTAAGGTACAAGAATAACTTCACCATTCTCTTCAAAGTTCATAATAAAAGCTATTTATACACCAGATAATCCAAAAGGAGGAAAAGAGAAAGGAAGGGATGAGAGGAAGGGAAGGAGAGTATAAGGGAAAAGATAATATCTATGTTTTCCTCCTCCTTTCTTTTCTTTGTAAATCTTCATTAACTCATTTGCAAATTCCTGCAATATTTGTTATACTCAGACAACAGTTTTATTCATGCTCAAATGACACTATTTTTGAAACAGAAGGCTTTCCCTCACTCTGACAGAGCAGTCAGTGGTGGGGAGCTGCCTTCTTAAAATATCATAGAGGGCTTGAACTGAACAAATCAATTTTCTGTAATGTCTCTCAGGTGTTCAGAAGAAGAGAACTCAAAACCAAAATGGTAGAAGACATTACAAAAAGGAGCACAGAATGGGGTCCAGACCTGTGGTGTTACATAGCCTAACAAAGAGAATAGATGTGATCTATGTTGACCTGGTGTCCCAATCTATATTTTCTATCTGTGACCAACTAGAAATTATTGCTTCACTGTGTGGACTGTAATGTACTGGTTCCTGACTATGCCCATAGTAACATTGCTAAACTGGCTTCTAAAAATAAATCTAGAAGATCTGGCATGGACCCTAGGTTCCCAACCTCAAAACACTGAAGATCTACTCCTTTGACCATTCATTCTGACCTCTGAAATACTCTGAAATGTTTGTTTTTTTTTTTTTTCTCCAGAAAGAAGGTTGTAAAAAACCCCAGCAACAAAATAGAACATCTTTCTAAAATATATCAGATTTGACTTAAAAGTGGTCAAGCAAAGACAATCCCACATCTTTTCCCAGTAAGCTACTGCAATGTTTGGTTGACCTCATTGCGAGGAAATAGCAAGTTTATTTTCAACCTCTGAAGTTAATCTGTTCCAGATGGTACTTCCTATTTAAATCCATCATGAGAACTTTTTTACATGCCTGAACACCCTTATGCAATGATCCCAAGAACATATAATCATAGAAATGCTTTGGTTAGAAAAGACCTTTAAGTTCATAGAGTCCAACCACTAACCTCACACTGCCAAGTCCACCATTACACCATGTCCCTCAGCACTTCATCTACATGGCGCTTAAATATTTCCAGGGATGGGGACTCCACCACCTCCCTGGGCAGCCTGTGCCTGTGTTTAACACTGAAAAAGTTCTTCCTAATATCCAGTCTAAACCTCCTCTGGCTATGTCATTGACTAAGTCACAATGAGCTACTGTCACCTCTGAGTATGTGAAGAAACGAATGGAGTAACTGGATAAAATGTTATCCTTCCCCTAATATAAAACCTTATTTCTGTGCAAACTACACAGGGATTTCCCAGGTGGAAAGCTCCTTCTAGATCTTTGCCTTATATGGTAAAACAAAGTTCTTCAGTTCCTTAAGACTTCCATTGTGAAAGTTTGTTTTTCCTGCCACTGGGTCATTTCTGTGTCTTTCTTCAAGTGCCTTTTGATATTTGCAGCATCCTGTCATGAAGAGCATGCACAAGGGCAATGACTTTCTGTCATGAAATAATCTTGGAAAAGGTGTAATGAGGCTCTATGATAGACCACAAAAACACTGTCCCTCTACTCCTGAAGATAAAACTACATCAGTGATAAGGCATTGAGACTCAGACCCTTCTGACCAAAAATCAAAAGCAAATATTTCAGCCTTGGGATTTTCTCAAAAAGCAAGTGAAATATGATAACTTTCTGGGCCTGTCAGTTTCTTTGCTTGGACTATGAAAGCACTATGAAAGACTTCTGCCAATTTAATTTCTGACAGGTACCTTCTAAAAGATAATTGGATCCATGGTAGGTTTCCTGGGCTCTCTTTTGGGTGCTATTATACGAGCTGTGTTTCACCATGACCTAGCTGAGTCCACAGTTTACAGCTATTAAAGTTAGTTATGCTACTCTGGTTTTAATTTTGCTATGTACTTTTGGCTTAAAGCACACTATGCTAAATCAAAAGAAGCAAAACACACCTTGCAAGACTGCACTATTGCCTTGGCTTTCCTTCCAAAGCTGAAAAGCATCCTTGCAGTGTACGTATTTTTAACCTTTCTCTACCCCCGTTAAGGAATAAGATGCAGATGAGCTTCAAACTCTTATCCTCTGAGTTGTAGTGAAATCTGCCTCTCTTAACAAGCAGCCTTTTGATTGTTCTAAGCACACCACAGCTTGGTCCCTGTTTTCCTTGACACTTTGCCAAGCCCATTACACATGTCTGAGCAGCCAGAGAAATAGAAGAATTATGATTTCCATTTGGCTTCCACTACTGCTTAGTCTAATTTTCACTGTCTTAGAAATACAGCAACTGTTTTTCTTTTGTTTTATTTTTCCTTGTCATTTTGCCATTTTCCTTTTGTTTTTTCTATCAGAAATACTGAACAATAGAAAATTGCTAAAATAAAGTCCCCTTCCTCTACACTGTTTTTTCATTAATTAATGACTTATTTGTTCTAGAACAAGATTTCATTATCTGAAGAAGGGTTTTTTTCAGGAAAAAGTGTGTTAATGAGGTCACATGTAACCAGAACATATGGAATTACCTTACCATTATCTCCATTTCAACTGTTTTGGAAGAAGGGTGACATCAGGGTATGTGTGCATATGAAGGAAGGCAGTAGCTATGGCTAGCAGAACATTCTTGTACCATGTGAATAGGAAAGAATGTACCTCTGGAGTGAAAGCTTTTGCTTTTCAGAAAGATCTCTGCGGGTTGGAGGAATAAGCCAACGGGAAACTTGTGAAATTCACTAAGAGCAAGTGCAAAGTCCTGCATCCAGCGAGGAATAACTTCTTCCAACAATACAGTCTAGGGATTAACTAATTGGAGAGCAACTCAGCATGTGCTGAGAACATGTCTGTATACAAACAATTTAGGAAGTTTCTGGAACTGATAAGGATAATTTACTTATGGATGTGCTAGACAAGCTGACAGAAAAGATGCTGTGCTATGAGTGCTGCTCAAGGGTGGAAAACAAATGACAGGGAAAACAAAAGCAGTTTTGCTGCTTTTAGCTGCTCTTCCAAGACCATCTCTTAAAGCCCAAGAATGGTCCATTCCAATTCATGGGAAAATGAACAAATGTGCTTGGATGCAGTGGGAATTTCTGACTCAGCCCCACCCCCCCCCAAAAAAAAGGGAAATGTGGAAAATGAAAATCAAGACAAAGAATGTAGAAGAGCAGCATGAAGGTCAAAACTGTCAATGTATCTGGAAAGTCCTGTTTTGCTGGAAAGTTCTTCTCTGAGGCTTCCTAGAGAGTTGTCTTCAGGGCAGAGTCTGAGAAAGGAGGGGATGGAATAGCAGAGAAAGACTGAGGTAAGGACGACTCACGCAAAGTAAGTATACACAGCTTGTGAGTCCTGATGGGTTACTTCCAAAGTTACTGAGCAGGCTAACTGATGTCTTTGCAAAGCTATTCTCTGTCCTCTTTGACAGATCATGATGATCAAAAAGGTTCCTTCAGATTGCAAAAAGCCAAACAGCACACTTGTGCTTTGAGATATATTTTTGTTTGAGGAAAGAGGGGGAAAAAAGATTCAGGGAAGTGTAGGTCTGTCCTCAATCTCTAGAAAGTTTATGAAGTAAATCATCCTGGAAGCCATGCTCAGGCATAGGAAGAACAAGGTCTCTGGGAACAGCCAGCATGCATTTACCAAGTACAAGTTATCCAACAAAACTGATTGCATTCTCTGATGATATATAACTGACTATAGATGAGAGTGATAGATGTTGCTCACCTAAACTTTAGGGAGGCTTTTGACAGTTTCCAATAACATCTTTATAGAGAAATATGGTTTGACTGGATGACTTAAAAACCAAGTCAAAAACTGCAGAGTGCAGTTTAGGTGTCAGCTGTTCAAAGACTAGTTGACAAGCAGTTACCAGTTCTGATCCTTGAAGGTCAATAAAGTGGCAGATGCTGTGTGATATTTTCATTAATACCTCAGCAACAGGTCAGAATGAGTTCCTGCTGAGTTTACAGATGATGATAAATTGTATAGAGCACTTGAAGCACTGGAGAACAGAGCTGCCATTCAGAAGGACCTTGATAAAATGAAGGAATGGTCAGACAGAAGCTTCCTGAAATTTAGTAATGGCAAATGTTTCATTCTGCATTTGGAGCACAATAAACCACATGCTTCTCAGAGGTGCTAAAGAAAAGGAAAAACAACAATTTGCAACAAGGGAAATTCCAGTTGGACTTGAAGAAATCAAATTTCACAGTGAGAGTGTTCCGATGGTTGTGTGAGTCCCATCCTTGCAGCTAGTCAAGATTTTTACTTGATATGTCTACAAGCAACCCAATCCTAGTTTGCCTTCCAAACTAAATTATCACACCTATCTGTGATTTTCAATGTTGCTGAAATTTTTGGGTCTTTGAAGCACATACATTTATATGGGATTACCTCAGCTGTTGCCATATTTCTTAATCCACAAAATGTTGCCTCTAGCATACTGGGTGGGACTTCCTAGAAGAGTGTAAGAGTTTTCCATGAACAAAAAGTCAAAATCAAATTACAGGATTTGAGAAGATCCACCAGTTCTTCATAGTAAAAGGGAACTCAAAAGACTGTATTCTTAAGAATCTTTTCTACATATTTGATTTTATCTTCCTATGTGTCCACTAGTTGTTCAATGGAAGGGGGTACACATCCACTTCTCTTCTTGCTATGTTTTCTTCTTGAGTGGACATGATTTCAGAATGACAGGGTCCGAATTGCTAGATACTTAGACCATTGTGATGCTTGTCAAAATGTCACAGGACCCTCAAGTGCTGAGAAGAGTCTGAGGTGAGAGAAGTCAAGCTTGCTGGTTCTTTGCTATTCCCACTAGCAAATACAGACCCTAGAGCTTATTTGTAAAGATTGTTTTCTGGTCTATAAACTGTCAGCCTCTGACAGACTAGCAGGTGGTTACAAGTTATTCCTCTAAGAAACTACAGTTACTTCTGCTTGAGCTAAGAGTTTGATACAACAGAACTGGATTAATAAGTCGATGCAGTTAGTGCTGAGGCTTCTCATGTCTATTACAGTCTGAAGCTACTCTGGTCTGAAGTCCTGAGTGTCCTTGTCATGCACATGTGTTGAAGCTTTGCAAAGAGAAACTCTCCCACAAACCTTTGCTTTCTTGCTTATGAACCCATCTATGAAACACCACACTAGCCTTTCACATTCCAGGCAGAAGATAGCAGCACATTAATGCCCGTGTCAGATGTAATACGACCGCTCATATTTGAAGAAGCTTTATTCTGCTTGTGCATTTCAAAGTGACATCATAATGCTACTGTCTAAATTTCCAGTTCTAGTTTATCCAAATGTTCAAAGAAAGTATCACAAGGTAGAGTATGAGGAATGACAACAGTGGTCTTAATCCTAGAGCAGCTACTCTGAGAGAACACTCAAGAATACTGCCTGTCTTCCCCTGACATGAAGAAATACTGGAAGCCCTTGCTGTTGTGACTGCTTTGGCTGTGGTTTGGAGCCTGGGAGGCAAACTCTGAGTGGTGAAACTGAATCTTCCTTAGGACACAGGACAACCAGCAGAGAAAGTCTTTCAGAGATGGTGGGGCAAGTTTGAGGTCCTCAGCCATTAACTAGCACTATGTCTTAGTCATCATTGGACCCAACTTTGTAAGCCTGTAGTTGTATTTCTGAGTGACTGTTGCCCCATGGAGTCAACACTTAACTCTTACTGATGCAGTCAGTGCAGAAGAGCAGAGGCAATATTTTGAACATTAAGTGACATTCATTCTCTTGGAGCAATAGCAAGTTCCTCCAAACAGGCAGAGGTAGTGTTGTCTGATTTATTAAGGGGTTGACCTGTTGCAAGGACAGATACTACTTTTGTAGTGACCACAATTTCTATGAGGAAGATGAAGATACAGCATCAGAGTAAAAAAAAAAATAAGATCACATGAAAGAAAAAAAAAAGAGAAGAATAAATGAAGGTTTTGATCATTGCAGCATGCCTTCAGAAGATCATCATAGAATGGTAGGGGTTGGAAGGGACCTTTAGAAATCATCTAGTCCAACCCCCCAGCAGAAGCAGGTTCACCTACATCAGGTCACATAGGAACATGTCCAGGTGGGTCTTGAAAACCTCCAAGGAAGGAGACTCCACAACCGCTCTGGGCAGCCTGTGCTACTGCTCCATCACCCTAACATTGAAATAGTTTTTTCTTATATTTAAGTGGAACTTTTTGTGTTCCAACTTCATCCCATTACGCCTTGTCCTGTTACTATCTACTATAGAAAAGAGAGATGTCCCAACCTCCTGACACTCACCCTTTAGATATTTATAAATGTTAATAAGATCTCCCCTCAATCTCTTCTTTTCCAGACTAAACAGCCCCATTTTTCACAGTCTTTCCTCCTGCCAGGAAGATGCCAGACATAGAGCCTGAACCCATGCCTAGGCTCAGGAGGGAACTGAGAAATGCATGTTTGAGGATGGTATGAGACTACTGCTTTACTGTAACTGAGTAGAAGTCATATGAGATCACTGGTGAAGGATCAGTGCCTAGGAAATTATGTCCACCATAACATTCCATGCTAAAATAAAAAGGATAAAAAATCTAGGTGAGCTGATGTGATAAAGAATTAGACAGCAGTGGCAGTCAGAAGGAACAATCCAATAGGCAACCTCTACCAGAAAGTAAACTTATAGGTCAGCTATTACACTCAGCTCCACTGCTCTTGGGTTATTAACATTGTATTTGTGTGGAGCTGGTGAACGTTTTGTGAGTGAAAGTGTTGCTGTGCAACAGCAAAAACTTGCCAGAAATTAAAATTCACCAAATTTACATGAAAAGAAGAGGGGAAAATAATCAGTTCTCATGAACAAGGTTTTTCAGCTGACTTGATCCTAGGCAATTAATTTCTTGTAAGAAGAAACTTATTTTGCTCTATGGGAGAGGGATAAAATATCCATGCCATAAAATATGGTGAAGGCTGAAGGAAATTGAGCTGAATTCACGAAAAAAAAGTCAAGCACAGAGGTCAAGTGAAATTGCTTCATAAAATGTTCATTTCTAACTTTTCTGCAGAGCTTCAACCAGCACAGCAAAAGCTCTGATTTCCCATTACCCTTATTTCAAATTCTCTCTTCTCAGCAGCTCAGTTACCACAATAGTTACAGGAATCATTCCTCAACAATTTAAAAAAAAAAAAAAAAAAGGAAAAATCCAACAAACAAACAGAACAGATCCTGAAACTTGTCCTGTTCAATCCAGCCTATCCAAGGGCAAATAAAACCAAGGTTTTATTTTCTGTTTCTGCCTGGCAGGGGGCAGCATTTCAGGACTGAACACTTTCTACTGAAACAAAACAAAATAAAACAAAACAGAGATTATATTTGAAGCTTTTCTTTTTATCTTTTAAAAAGCAAAATCTGGTCTCTACAGTTGCCCTTCCTAGATACCACAGATATATCCTGCCAAGAAAAGCATCTTGTACCTGAGCAAATATCATTTAACTCCCTACAATCTAAGCAGTAGAATCAAGTGTTGGATCTGCAAATAAGGACCTTAAATCCTCTCTACCTCATAAGAGAGATAATTTCTTGACTATACAGGTGGAGTTCCTTTGCCCAGTATGTAGAGCTATTGAGAGTTGGAAGACTTCAACCTAAACTGAGTTTTCAATATCTCTCCACATAGCAAGCTAAGGACTTACCTTGGCAATTTCTTCAAGTAGCAATCAAGGAGCAATAACTGACAGTCATCTGCCAACTGATTATTTAGAGAATGCCTGTCACAGCCTTATACATTTGGATTAAAGTTGAGAAAATACCATAGTTCACGTCCCTGTCTATGGATATTCACTTTTATCACAAAGCCCTCTTTGCAACAAATTTATCAGCAAACACAAATGAGCTATTCATTGAGAAAATGCTGTAGACAACAGGCTCAATAAGACCTAGAAAAGTTGTCTCATAAAGGTTAGTAATTCAGAAAAAAATTATGAGGCAGGGATGTGCTGCTTGCAACAGGAGAGATTAGAGCTGTCTAAGCTTTTAGACCTATGAGAACAAAAATCTTAGGCAAAAGAAGGCTTTAGAAGTGGCATATTAGGTTTTAACCAGAGCAGATTTGTTTCTCATTTTAGATGTGGTCAGAGGCCTCTGTACTATGCTTCCCCTCCCCCCCCCCTCCCAATTTGTTGCAAGTTGTGTGAAATGTAGACCTGTTAGTGAAGTGTTATTTCATTGTGTAAGGGCATAAACACATGCACTTGCTAATTATTACCAGTTCTTTAATTCAGAATGTGTGTTGACACGATTTTGACCTGGCCAGCCAGCACAGTAAGATAAACCCAAGTCGTATTTCAGGGATGGCACAAGCTGCAGGTTTGTCTTGGTAGACTGTTCAAAGCAATACTGCTTCACTTCCTTCCCTCTGGTCTGAACTGCAACTGTAATCCCAGCAGGTCTGTGCTTGCTACAACTTATCCTTCACAAATACATCCTCAGCAATGAGCTACAAAAAGCCAGCTCTGCTGGCATCTGAAACAAGACATAAACAATCATAGAATTATTTAAGTTGGAAAAGACCTTTAAGATCATTGAAACCAGCTGTTAAGCTAACACTGCCACTGACATCACTAAATCATGTCCCTAAGCATCATATCTACATGGCTTTTAAGTACTTCTAGGGATGATAATTGCAGTGCTACCCTGGGCAGCCTGTTGCAATGCTTGATAACTGTTTTGGTGAAATATTTTTGCCTAATCTCCAGTTTCCCATGGTGCAATTTGAGGCCATTTCCTCTTGTCCTATTGATTGTTGCTTGGAAGACGAAACTGATCCCTACCCTTTCAGGTAGTTGTAGAGAGGCTTTACTCCAGACTAAATAATCTCAGTATCCTTAGCCATGTTTCATAAGATTTGTGCTCTAGACCCTTCACCAGCTTCATTATCCTTCTTTGGATGTGCTCCAATACTTCAATGTCTTTATTGTAGTGAGGGGCCCAAAGTTGAACACAGGTCCAGCTTCACCAGCACCAAGTACAAAGGAACAATCACTTCCCTGGTCCTGCTGGCCACAATATTTCTGATCCAAGCCAGGATGCCATTGGCCTTCTTGGCCACCTGGTCATACTGCTAGCTCATGTTCAGCTGTATCTCAGACAACAGCCCTAGATCTTTTTCCGTTAGACAGCTTTCCAGCCACACATCCCCAAGCCTATAGCATTGCATGGGGTTGTTGTGGCCCATTTGCAGGACTTGGCACTTGGCCTTATTGGCCTCAGCCCATCAATGCAGCCTGCCCAAGTCCCTCTGGAGAGCCTTCCTGCTCTCAAACAAATCTACACTCTCAACGTGGTATGGTCTGCCCACTGACTGAGAGTGCCCTCAATCCCCTAATCTAAATCATTGATAAAGATATTCAGCAGAACTGGCCTAAAAAATGAGCCCTGGGGAACACTACAGATGACCAAATGACAGCTGGATTTAACTCCATCCACCAACACTCTTTTGGCTCATCCAGCCAGGCAGTTTTTCACTCAGTGAAGAGTATGCCTGTCCAAGCCATAAGCAATGAGTTTCTCCAGGAGGATGCTGTGAGAAATGGTGTCAAAGGCTTTACTAAAGTCTAGGAAACCCACATCCACAGCCTTTCAATCATCTACTAAGAGGATCACCTTGTCACAGGAAGAGGTCAGATTAGTCAAGCAGGACCTGCCTTTCGTAAAGCCATGCTGACTGGGCTTGATCACTTGATTGTCCCATACATGCTGGTTGAGAACACTCAAAATACTCTGCTCCATAACCTTCCCTGGCACCAAGGTCAGTCTGATAGGGTTGTAGTTCTGCACATCCTCCTTATGGCCCTTCTTGTGGATAGGTGGCGCATTTGCCAGCCTCTTGTCAATATGTCCAGTTAGCCAGGTCTGCTGATAAATTATTAAAAGTGACTTGGTGAACATTTCTGCCAGCTCTCTCAGTACTCTTGAATGAATCTTAACCAGCCCTGTAGACTTGTGCATAAGTGGTGTAGCAGGTAGATAACCATTTCCCCTTGGATTTTGTGGACTTCATTCTATTCCCCTTTTGTTCCTTCCAGCTCAGGAGACTGGGTATCTCAAGAATAACTGGTCTTAATATTTAAGATTGAGGCAAAGAAGGCACTAATTACTTCAATATTTTCATCAACTTTCATCACTATATTTGCCCTCCATATAATAAATGAAGGAAATTCTCCTCAGCCCTCCTTTTGTTGCTAACATATTTATAGAAACATTTTTTATTACGTCTTATGGCAGTAGCCAGATTTATTTCTGGTTGGACTTTGTCCCTTCTTTTCTTCCCATATAACCTCACAACACCTTTGCAGTTCTCCTGAGTTGCCTGTGCCTTCTTCCTAAGGTCATAAACTATTTTTTTCTTCAGTTCCATCCAAAGCTCTGTGATCAACCAGGACTGTATTTTTCCCCATGAGCTCATCTTTCTGTACATGGAGATGGCCTTCTCCTGTGCCTTTAAGATTTCCTTCTGAAGAATGTCCAGCCTTCCTGGTCCCTCTTGCTTCTTTGTCTTCTAACCAGGACAAAGGCTGCACTCCGATAGTAGGAGTTCTGTTAACCCCCCTCATTACTTCTCCAAGAACTGAAAACTCTGTAATTTTGTGATCACTATGCCCAAGATGGCCTCTAACCATCACATCACCCAAAAGTTCTTCTCTATTTATAAAAAACAAGTTCAGTAAAATGCTTTCCCTACTTGGTTAAGTTACTGGCTACATCAGAAAATTGTCTTCCACACACTCCAGGAACCTCCTAGACGGTCTCCTCTCTGCTGTGTTATGTTTCCAGCAGTTACCTGTTAAGTTGAAGTCCCACACTAGAACAAGGGCTAGCGATTGAGAGATTACTCCCAGATGATTATAGAATATTTCATCTGCCACTTCATCCTGGTTGAGTGGTCTATAACATACTCTCACCATCGTTTCTGCTTTGTTGCCCCTCCCACCCTTATCCATAATCATTCAACACTATCGTCACCATCATTAAGCTCTAGACAGTCAGAACTCCGAGGGCTACTCCACTGCCACTTCTTCCTTGCCTGTCCCTTCTGAAGAGTTTATAGCTATTTGTTGCAGCACTCCAGTTGTGTAAGTCATCCCACCATGTTTCTGTGATATCATAGTTTTCCAACTGCACATTGACTTCCAGCTTCTCCTTTTTGTTGCCCATGCTGTGTGCATTGATGTAAATGCACTTCAGTCAGGCTATTGATCTCGTCACCTTTTTTGGTGGAGAAGCTCTAATTCCTATGTGATCATTCTCAAGTGCTTCCATGTTTTCTAACATATCTAATAATCCTAGCATTTCTGCTGCCACTTGGCTCTCCATCACCTACCTCCACTGAAGTGGCAGACGAAAAGACCTTGCTGACACAACATCCCTCAGATATTGGTGTTCCACCTCCAGGTTATTTCTAGTGAGCCTGACTTTATCCTTTTCCCAATTCAAATCTAGATTAAAGCTCTTTCAATAAGCTCTGGTAGCTTCTGTACAAATATCCTTTCCTTTAATTCTGGTGTCTCCAGTAGGCCTGGTCCTGTGCAAACTGAGTTGTGATCAAAAACCTCCCAAATCTGTCTTGTGACACCAGGCTCAGAGACAGATCTTGGTCTACTGTCTCTTCCTATTTTTTCCCTCATTCCCTGCAACAAGAAGGATAGGGGAGAACACTACGTGTGGTCCTGATCCCTTAACCAGTCATTCCAAGGCCCTGAAGTCTCTCTTGATTACTCTTGGACATCTTGTTGCAGCTTCATTGCTGCTCACACAAAAAAATCAATGGTGGATTGCTGCCTCAGTGTAGGAAGCTTTCTCTTCACATCTTTAAGTCTAGTCCCAAGAAGGCAGCAGACTCCCTTAAGAAGTGGATCTCATCTGCCCATTTGACCTTCTGTTCCCTTCAGGAGAGAGTATCCTATGACAATAATCTGTCTTTATTTTTTTTCCTTTATGGAGGCAGTTTTGAGGCAGAGTATAGACTGACTTAACCTCAGCAAGACCTCCAAGCTAGATGAACCACTGTCTCCGTTATTGTTTGATTCCACTTTCACAGACTCATACCTTTTTACACATCAGTACCTGGGAAGGTGGGCTAGATACACATCTGTACACACAAGCTGGTTCTGAGCTAGGATATGTTCCCTGCATACTGACAAAGAGATGATATGACAATCCCTACCCATACCTAGACACAGGTACTTCAATGACAGCATATTGGATGGCCAAGCAAGAGAACTGGACTCAACCATCAATGTGATACTATCACTTCCAGAAAACTCCATGCATAAAGGAAAGCTGAAGTAGGTCAGTTGAGGCAACAAGTGAATTCATCTATCAGAGCTAGAGCCCCTCCCACCAGCACCTCATTTATTGTTGTCTAATTAGAGCTGCAACCAAGTACAGAAATTCAATAGATACCTTTTCCCCTGCTTGGTTGTGCATTTCAGGGAGCATGTCTCGTACCCTAAGGCTCCACATACCTTATGTCACAGTGCATAGCTTCACAGAAGAAGCTTTATCTGTTGTTTAGACAGAGTGCCCTGTGTTCCCTTTGTCTGGTCTAAAGAGTATTAGTTACCAAAGAAACACTCTCAGACCAGATTTGTGGATCAATGAGTATCTACACCTGCTTTTCTTCCAGGCAGACCTATGGGGTGACATCTTTGAAAGATTCTCACACCCTTCATATCATCTTGTAGCTCTTGCTATACTCAGAACAGCTACTTGAGTGCCAGCCACAGTTAGAAGGCCTTTGGATAACAGCATGAAAAAAATACAGAGTGTGACTAAGTCAAGGAAGTGAAAATAAAGTGTGAAGCTGAACACAGACTTGAAAGTGTTTACTTCTTCCAAAATGTAAGAAAATACAGTCGTTTACCAGCATGCCTCTCCTTTTCATGGCAAAGAGGGGGAACTGCAGCAGGCCAACCAATAATTTCCCTCCCTAGCGTGGCAAATACCATGCTTCCATAACAATCTCATGCTCCATCCATGGAACTTTTTATGAGCAGCCCATGGCTTAGTAGGGCAAGCACATCTGGACCCCATTGCCAACAGCACACTGATTCCACATGCAGACTTGCAGTCTACACAGCAGATTGTCTGATTTCTAAGCTGTTCAGAGTATAGCTAGAGCCAGCATCTCAACTTTTCTGGTGTGGGGATTCTTCCAGGCAGGTTTAAAAAGTAGTGAAATTTTTCACAAGTCTTCTATTTTCATTGAAAATATGGCAATGTCCTATGCTGAAGAGAACATGAAGGAAATGGGTGCAGAGAGACTCTTTTTGAACTGGTACCAGTAGAAGCAAGATTTAGCTACATGCTAAATCCAAGACATTGTGTGTTAATGTTTGACTTAAAGTTCGTGAACACTAGAGTTGAAGAGCTAAGTTTTATTTGTGGAATTGTGGAGATAGTCTAACAGCTGATGTTCAAAAAGTGCACTTCTGGAATGTGGAAGCTGTGCTGTGATATGCAGACTTGAGGTAAGAGTTTCCCTGCAATTCTAAACCATCATTTATTTATGCTTGTAGATCCGTGCTGAATGATATTAAATAGCATTTCAGAAACTGTGTTTGGGAGAGCAGCGGAAAGAATAGAAGGTATGAGCAAGAATAAAACCGGGATACTTTTGATAAAAGAATTGCTTGACAGATACGAAGGTGAAGTTATTTTTTTTTGCTCAATAAGGATGTAGCTTTTCGGAATTTGGGAAAGTGTTTTTTGTGGCATCGCTAGCAACACCACTAAGCATGAACAAAGACTCGGGTTAACATGCAGCCTTCTCTTTTGCTACCTCTTCCAAATACCATTGTCTAAGGGAAAGGAGAAAAAAGATACTTTGATAAAAGAACAGATTTAGTGTTCTCCCTATTTCTTGCCTGTTTGAGTGATTTCATTTATTGAGGTTACAGGATTTTGGTGGAAGTGTTTTCAAATATTTTCTCCTGAAAAAGTCTGAACTTAGAGTTGAAAACAGTGTTACATCACAACTGACTTCATTAACATCCTACAATGTTCTTCTCATAAGTACCTAAGTACTCATCTCGTAGCTACTAGTGACACTGAGGATTCAAGTTCTTTAGTGCTGCCCATTTACATGAGCCATCATATAGGATGCTAAATATATTAAAATTAACATAAAATCTCACAAGACAGATAGTATCAGAGGTATTGTGGAAGATCTATCCAGAACTGTGCCAAAGGCAATCATTGAAGTTGATTCATCCAGCAGGCAACTTTTTCTATGAGCATCATTCTGAATCAAACTGACCTACATTTCAGCTCATTTATAGTTCAGTGGGATGTGAAAGAAACGTCCCCAGCTTTTCAGAATTGGACAGGAGGGTTTGGCATGGCAACTGTAGCTACAGAACAGAGAGCATTCAAACGAGGGTTAAATTCAGAGGAGGCTGTGCTATGGAAAGGGGGCTTTGCTTTGCCACCGCTCTCACTCATTATCAATAGAAAAATCTGTCCATCCTTCAATATAGGAACAGGCTTAAAACTTCACTACAATTTATCTCACAGTATGCAGGCCTCTCCCATCTCCTCATGTAACTGATCATAAATCCAACTTTAGCATAATTGAAAGAATAACTCTAAAACATTAACCTTTTTTCCTTCTAAGATCTAGGAGAAGTTGAAAGGATTGCAACAGTAAGTAGTGAGTTGTCCAACTTCCTGTTAAATCATTCATCTCCAGTCTATTCCTCCAGCAAGTGTTAACTACACAGGTGATCCATGTATGCCACTCTGCTCATTTGCTATGTGCCTTGTAATGCATTTATCTCTGCCTGCTAACAACAGGTCTTCTAGTATTTCAAGGAACAGATACTGTGAAAACTGAGGACAGAGACTAAGACTGTGACCATTCAATTCATCACTTGGGAGCTTAAAACTAAAAATATAAACCATATGTTACACATGTGATCCTTAACAAAAATAGACCAAAAACCCCAGGAGTTAAAAGTTCTAAACGTTTGCTTAAAAATTCAAATCTACAGCTACATTCTGCTTTCATGGTTTTCTTCCAAAGAAAATGTCAGAAGTAACTAGCAAGTATTGAAAGCTGTCTTCCGCAACTTATTTCTGCCCTAAACCATTTGACTACTGGTCCATATTTCTGCCTTTAATTACTTGCAAAGCTTCAAAGATGCAAGGGCTACAAAGAAGAAACAGGTATAAGAAGGCAGCATAAAAGTAAAAAGCTTACTTAGCCCAAACTAGATTTAAAAATGAAATTTTCCTTAATCATAGCATGCAGTGAAGTAAATGTTTTTTTATGCCAACTGCACAACCAAGAGAGGTTGTATAGCCTTATCCAGACCTTATTCACACATGATGGTTGTGGTGGATTTGTTGTTTTAATTATGCATGCTCTGAGAGTAGAAAGTTGAATTCATAATGAACTTCCAATGCCATCAAGGAGAAAATCAACTTCATGTGCTGAAGTAATGTACAGAGTATTTTTGCCTTATCCCAGCCTACAAAACTGTTGCCAGAGACAGCAGGAGGGAGATAAGTCTCACATATAGAAAAACCACAGTACACTTACTACATCTCTCATACCCATCCCTTGTTGCAAATTACCTCTATAAAGCACACTCCTCCACCTAGCTGAATAGCTAGCTCGGTCTTCCCTTACTTCTCCCTGGGCAGTCAAGCTAAGTCTCCCACTTGTTCACTCCTTGTCAGTTAATTATAATGACTCGGTAGCTCCAAAATGTACCCTAGAGATATTATTCACTTCCAGAATTTGGTGTTCAAACATGTCTAGCAGACATCCCAGAAAAAAACTAGTTGAATTTTTGTAGCTTTATCTCTTCTAATAGCCCCATTTCATGTGTAAACTTAGAAACAGCTGCTGTCATGTGTTCAAAATGTTACACATTTGTCCTAGAGTTTGTTTATTGAGTGGGGAGGAAAGAGGTGAAAAAACACTTTCAAAATGCTTTCATTCATGAAGACACCTCCCGTACTGCTATTTATTCAGCAAGACCTCCCGTGTTTTCCTTCTTTTTACCTAGTGAAAACAAACTCTTCACTTCTCATTTTTCTCTGCAAATTTTAGCCAGAAATGTGACAGTTTTACTAGTCACTTTGGATAGCCATTATGCTACTGACAGATTAAAATAATAACAGTACCTTATAGAAGTGAAGTACCAAAATAATGTACGCTAATTAGCTATCTTTAATTCTCTGTACATACTATTTAGTTTGATAAATACATCCTTGTCTCCCCATTTTACAGAAGAAGGAACAGAGGTACCAAAGAGATCAAACCTTCTGATCCAAATTAATAAAAAGTTTGAAACATAGCTTGAGTTTGAATCCAGAACTCTGACGTGACCAGTAGGCTTCCAAGTATATGTTTCCCCAGGGGAAGGAAGAATGAAAAAACCTGTCAACTCACTTGGTCACTCTGAAATCCAGCTAAAACTCTTCCTGGTGCTATAAAAAGAGGACTGAATCGCAACATGTTCATAAAGCCTTTTGTTTTCACACTGTAAGCTTTGATTCTCAATTGGGTCAGTCTGATGGCAAGCAAAAAACTATTTGCTTTTAACAATTGTTTGTTGGCCTGCACAAAACAAATTGGGTGTTATCCTGATCTTACACGGAATGGGAATTGAACACAATAGCCATTACAGCTGTTAAAATAACTTACGGTGATTTATATGCTCAGTGAATGAAAGCATTTTTCTTCTTGCAAAAAAGTCAAGGCTTCCACTAAAGAGGGATCCATTGGAATCCTCATAGTTTCCCAAATGCAGATGTTTTGTTTTGATGTGTCAAGATTTATGCCTATACAATTTGGTATAAACATAAGCAATGCAATTTTCATCTGTCTTTCCCAATGAACATGATAGCCACTTCAGAGAGGAGAAATGAGCTTATATTAATTTCAATAAAGTGTGGAATTAGGCATCCAACAAGAATTATTCTGATGGTATTGATATTCAGTACTTCATGACTGATCAAAGATGTTAAAAGGATGAAGAGAGTCTCCTGAAGATCTGTGGGTAAGGTTTGTTCCTTCAAGAGCATAATATTAAAGCATCAAGATTAAAGTGGCAGGTGTTTACCTTTTTTACCCAGAAGTTCTGCAAAGCATCTTGAAATATTTGTGCGTCCTTCCTGTAACTGGAGCAGAGATAAGCTTTCAAGTCTTGAAATTGAATTTCTATCCTCTGGAGGGCTTTAGAGCACCATCCATTTTTCACACTGTAAAGACAGGGTGCCTGTGTCAATCCATTTTTAATAGCTGTGATTAGTTTTGTTTCTTGATTCAACAAATGCAGCTCATTTCATTTGGAATGGAGGAACAAGAAAGGGTAAAGAAAACGTCCTAAGAACCTTTAAGCTTTTCACAGACCGCATGAACTTTGCCCCAGCATGGCTTTTAGTCTCCCAGTACCTTAATTTTCTATAGCTGGAATGAAGTTGTTCAGTGCTTTTACACCCTGCTTCCCAAAGGAGAAACTACATGCCTGATCCTGGACTCTTTTCAATAAATCCTGTCTGCTGTTATTGTAGGGCTGCGTCTATGACAGTATGTTCAAGTATGACCAGAAATGTTCAAGACCTGGAGTATGGCTGTTTACAATAAATGGTCAGGTAGTCTGTACTCTGGCAAATCTTGGCCTGTGTGGTTAGTTTTCAGGCATAATTGGTCTGACTTAAACCAGGTCTGTTGCAAAGGGTGTAAAAACTGGAAGCAGTTTCCTAGGAAGGTTGAGCATCTCATATATTGGTGAATAAGGCAGAGATGCTTCAAATCAAGCAGCACCCAGTCTATTTGTGTTTGTTCATGAAGTTTGGATGTAGAAGTAGTCAGCCAATTGCTCTTTTCAAAGATAGGAAAGTCTAAATTTTTAAACCAGTAGATTAAAAATGGGGTTTTGTTGTTTGTTTGGGTTTTTTTCCCCCAGTAATAAATAAGTCACTTGCTTTTACTCAGTTTCATTTTTCCTCTTCTGAGTTACCATTTTCCAAGTGGAATGCAATAAAAATGTGTAAAATTAAGGCTTGACAATTGTCTTAAAGTGGTCAGACGAGCATTTCACCAAAAAGATATTAACTTCTTTCGAGAGATGATTGCAGTGGTGCAAAGCATCCAAGTCAAAATAATGTCAAGATTAAAATCACCAATTCTGTTTCATTTATCTTGCACAGGATGAGAACTCATTTTGAATATGCCAAAAAGTTCTAATTTTAGTAGCTTTACCCATCCAATGAGCAAACAGCTGCCAGTTAACCAAACCAATTCTTTCTTTATCACTCATTAGCACAATGAAAGGCCGAAATAATTTGTCTGCCAAAACAGACATACTGAGTCTGCTTGCACATGCAGTACAACCCAAGGGCAAGTCCTAGGTTTAACAATGCAAAGAGTTAGCAATCACAGCTTATCAGTTCCGGCATTCAAGAGAGCTCTGGTGACTACCTGTTGACAAATCAGAAAGCATTCAGAGAAAAAAATGCAAGTCTGTAAGGCTTAAATGTGTTAATTTTACCTGGCTCATTAAAACAGTTGCCAGATCATGACCTACAACTGCCTACTGGGAAAATGGGAAAAGGTTCTGACAGTAAAGGGTAAAGTCCAGATACTTGACTAAGGTGACACAAATTTAGACTGGAAATCAGAGATACTTCCAGAATGCCGTGATCAAGGGGAAAATTTACTGAAGGATGTATGGATAATCAGTCAGTTGAATTTCAGATGATATTGCCTTAAACAAAAGAACTAGGTCTGCCTGAAACAGTGATTCTGGTGCACAAATTTCTTGAAAGAATCATAGTATCCTTTAGGATACTATGGAACTTAAAGGAAAGGAACTTAAAGATCCTTGAATCCAACCATAAGCCTATACTGCCAAGCCCATCACTAAACCATGGTCACATCCAAGCGTCTTTTAAATATCTCCAGAGATGGAGATCCAACCACTGACCTGGACAACCTGTTCCTTCCAGTGAAGAATTTTTTCCTAGTATCCAATCTAAATTTTCCCCGATGAAACCTGAGACAGTTTCCTCTTGTCTTATCTCTTCTAACTTAGGAGAAGAGAATGTCGCCCACATAGGTACAACCTCTTTATTTGCACATAGAAAAAATACAATACAGTACACAGCTCCTCCATACCCAATATGTCCTCATGTTATCATGGACTTTGCCGAGGGAAGAATATTTGTTTGAACATCCTTTTTTTGCAGATATGAGTAACAACCATTGCAGTTATGAGATGAAAGTGTGTAGAGAAACACTCGGGGAGGGCAGGCAAGAAGCATACTTGTTACTTGCATCGAGTTGTGTGTTCTGTTTGAGGTATCCTACTGAAGCATCTTTGAACTGAATTACTAGGTACACATGCATTCCGCCTCCGTACAATACCTCCCTTGGAGAAACTGGGAAACTGAATTCCCTATAAAAGCTTCAGGCTTCTGCTTTGGGAAGACACATGGCTTTTACAGGGATACAAACTTTAGGCTAGATGACTCATGCCTGTAAAAATACGTAGTTGAAATGCAGTTAAAGAGACATTTAACCCAAACTAGAGTAGAATTACTTGCCCTGATAAGCCTTTATGTTAAAAGTAGTGATACAGCTCAATCCCTCCTAGGCTTCTGGCTTTGTCAGTGTTTAAGCAATTGCCTTATATGAATATATGACATATTGAAAGGTAATAGACACAAGGTTAGCTTAAACCAAGTAGTATTACTTCCCCTGCATTTCTGGCTATCAATCTCATTTGGGAGACAGGAATTTCCAAACTGCAAATTGTTTCAGCATCGCCACTGGCAGCAACTGCTAGCTGGCCATGCACAAATATGGTACAGTGCTAGGGAAATTATTCAGACAACATCTGTGTCCTACTTTGAAGTAGCTTGTGTACAGCTCTGCACACATCTGTTTAGGAATCGCATCTAAAGGCATTTATATCTTTTTCTGCTTATTATAAAAACAAAAAGCTCTTATTAGATGCTTTCTTCTCTCGTTGTTCTTGTAGCTTCCACTATGTTTCCCTTAATATTAATTTGTCTACTGCACCATACTGAGTCATGAAAAAACTTTTTTTGAAAATATGAAAGGCAACTACTAGTTGTGTTGGTTTTGACTAGGATAATTAATTTTCTTCATACTAGCTAGCATAGGGCTATATTTTTGAGTGTTTGATAACACAAGGATGTTTTAGTTATTGCTGGGAGTCAAGGCCAAGCAAGCGGGCTAGAGGTGCACAAGAAGCTATGAAGGGACATAGAGGGGTCAGTTGACCCCAACTGATTCAAAGGATATCCCAGACCAAGTGATGTCATGCTTAGCATATAGGGCTGGGGGAAGGAGGATGGTGAGAACATTCAGAGTGCTGGTGTCTGTCTTCTGAAGTAACTGTTACATGTGATGGAGCCCTGCTATCCTGGAAATGACTGAACACCAGCCTGCCCACGGGAAGTGGTGAATAAATTCTTTGCTTTGCTTTGCTTGTGCGTATGGCTTTTATTTTATCTATTAAACTGACTTCATCCCAACCTGCAAATTTTCTCACTTTTACTTTTTTGAATCTTTTCTCCATTCCACCAGAGGGGAGTGAGGAAGCGACTGTGTGAGGCTTAGTTGACAGCTGTGGTTAAACCATGACACTAATGCTTTTGATTTACTTGAAGAAAACCTGCAGCAGGTTTTTTGTTTTGGCTTTTTTTATTCAACTGACACGCTCTGAACTATTAAAAATAATGGTGCTCTTTGAACTGTGTTTGAGGTCAAAGAAATATAGAAACAAAAACCTTTGCCTACACCACTTTGGTGACATCAAATCAAAAAATGCTAATGCCTGTACAGACAACTTTTTTTGTGGGATCTTTGCATTTTTGTGGAGGAGAAAGGTCATGGAAGGTTAAAGATGTAAGGGAATGTTTTACTTGAGTATTTACTGCTCATGAGCCCATTTTAGGAGCTTTGAAAAAATGCAAATATATTCGTAACAATCCTAGTTTATTAATGTACCTCTCCAGAAAACCAAAGACATCAAAAATCCAATGGGCGATTCTACAGTCAGACTTTTCTTTAGATGCAGATGGTTATAACTCCTGACTTGGACAGCTACTGTGCTTTCCTTGCAATCTGTCCATTTTGCAGAGCAGAGCTCCAAGACCAAACACACATACAACTAATACTAAAGCAGTCTAATGACTACAGGGAGATCATTGCTAAATGCAGTACTGCCTCTTTCATCAGCAGCCATCCTGAAGTGCAGAATTTGATACAAATGTCACAGTCTACAAAACATCAATTGACTCTTTACCTTTAGCTTGACTGTGGGAGTGACATGGCTATCTTTCAGTCTATTCGACTGCTGAAAAATTTAAGTGGAATTAAGCTTCTAGTAGCAATCAGTCACAGATCGAGGTAGTAGGATTACAGTTTCCTTTTTCTCATTTAAAAACCTCCAGTCTTCCTCCTGGCAATTTCTGCAATGAGTTCTGTGTTATGAGGAATGAAACACCTGCAGCTCTAGTGAGAAAACATAATTGAATGCAAAATAAATTGCATTTAACATTAAAACAAATTCAAGGGCTACTTCACAGTGTGTATTATTCATTTCCATATTTAATTTATTAGGCTTAATATTTTAAAAAATTAAATAAACGTCATCCTACCTATTTTGCCTATTGGCCTGAAGCATTGCAGGTATTCCAGATGTCAGAAAATTTACATGCACTTTGTTGCTCTGTACACAGGCCCTTGAACAGTCACATACAATTGCATACATACCAAGGCATGAAATATGCATATTTTCATGCATTTTAGAGAAAGTTATGAAAAAGTACTGTCCCTTTATTACTTTTAATATTGCTTTTCTCATTTTGTTTCTCCTTGCTTTCCCAGACTTTCTTCCCCACTACCATCTGCTATATCTCCCCTGTTTTCCCCTACAACCTTTCTCTCCCTTACACTGCTCTGTACTTAATATAGATTACAAATTTTTCAGAGTCTAGAGAGCAATATCCCCTCCAGAAAAACAACTACTCAACCTCACATCCCCCAAGGGTTCTTCCTCCTTGATTTTTTTTCTCCTCTTTCATAAACCTGATTTTCCCCCCTTACTTCTTCCTCACTACAATTGCCCTTGATTCTTTTTCAGCAGTAAAGCTTAAATCTCTAACCCTCTTGCAGTGCAGTTATAAAAAAGCTGCTATCGTTAGCTTAGTATATAAGGTGTCCATGCTAAAAATAGCATTATTTGATTAAAGAAAGATAACTGAGATGCTCATCCATGGGATTAGTGTCTCGAGAGTATGCAGGTTCAACATAAGGAAGACAGTAATCCATCTCCGAGTTTCGGTATTACTGTTGCAGAAAATGTGATGAAGTGAGAATATATTATGTCTCTTGTGACAGTACAATCAAAAAGGAGAAAGATCTGTGAAGAGAATGGTCATCTTGGAAGGAAAAGTATACATGCTGTATTTTTTCTCTAGTACATGGATTGAAAGAGATATGTTGTCTCAACTTAAAATCTATAACACTTTTCTAGAAGATGGACACCCATGCAGATTCAGTCACCCTGTCTCTAATGTACTGCCTGCCCCAGGAGAGGCAAATCCTCACTGACACAATGGAAAGCTGGGAAAATGATGAACATACTCTTGGTGCTAGCTTCAAATTCATGATGCGGTTGAACATTTTCTAGAGGATTTCTTATAGACTTTCTTTTCTGTGGTGTGTCATCAGAAGGATTTCGTCCACTCAGGAGACTGGACAACCCAGGTCTTCTCACTTCTCCTAAAAAACTAAAGCAGAGCTTTCTCCACCTTTCCAGAAGTAGTTTAGCAATGCTTATCGTAACTATACTCTCTGATTAGAGTGAAAAAATATGTCAGGAATCCTTCTAGTTTAAAAACAGTGACTGATAATGTGGGCGGATGGCTGTCTGCTGAACTGCGCCCAAAGGAGCTAACAGAGTAGAAATGAACCACTGCCTGCTTTGAGAGGTTGTCTGACTCTTTTACCAGTCACCACCAAAACCAAATCAGTCAGCCCACAAGGATGAGGATAATTTACTTTCTCCACAGAAGACCTAGTTAGTGGGGGATCAGGATGAGTTTGGACCTCCAGGTATGGAACATCCCTGTTTTTCTTACCACTGCTCTACCTCTGAATCTATTAGTAAAGCAATTGTTTTGCGAGTGTCAACCTTTCAAGATAGGTCTAAGAGTAAGGACTGTGAATTGACAGGTTCAGCTTCATGCAACTCCCACTACACTGCAAGCCAAATAGAACAGCTTTCCTCGTTGTTGTTGCTGAAGATGTTCAGTGAAATCACATATGTTTCGGGACCAAGACTGCAGACCTTCTGGTTTTGCAAGAGGCACACCCTACATCTCTTTTTTTTTTGATTCATTGTGGCTTGATAATGAGAAAACTGTAGGCCCAAGGGGAACCCAACTCAGGGGAAGATGGGAGAGGAAAAAGTAATAAATACCCCTTGGAAGAACACTTTTGGAACCAAGGAGTGAAAAGACAAACACTTTCAGTCCTCAATGTGCCATGTAGAAGGTCACAAGGGATTTTAAGGAAAACTGCCAGATTGCTTCCTCAATGGCATCAGTTCAGTGGAGCGGGTCCCTGCAGTGCCTAAAATAGGGAAGCACTGGGTTGAAAAGTGTGCTCTCATACGGAAAAGAGGAAAAGCTGCTTTTCAATCACAGAAAATACTGCATTGAGTAAAGCTTTTCAGCTAGCTCTGAGATTCAGTCACCCTTGGAAATAGCCACAAGCACAGTTTAGCTAATACCATCCAAATAAGCACATTGATCAGTGACCTTTGCCAGGTATTTTCTAAAGGTACCATTTCCATAATTTCTGACCCTTTAGCAATGATATCCAGATCTCGCAACAAGCCACAGACACTTTTCATTGTAGCATCCATTGTAACCCACGTTAATAATAAATACATTTTTAAAAAGCTGTCAAAGAAATCAATGGTCACAAGTATCACAAGAAAGGACTGAGAGCTAGAAATAACAATAAGCTTTCCATAAGTCACAAGGAATGAGTTAGGAGTGACGATACATTTTGCTATCTTTAGTTTTCTACTGACTTTGATAAGGAGGGGTTTTTTTTTGTTATCATGGCTTTTGCAAACACTATGCAGGAGGTCTAGCTTTTGTTAGAGAGGTATGAACATACAAGAACCCTCTTCCTCTTCTTTTTGGAGGATTCTCTTTTAGAAAGACTTTCTCTTTAAAAAGGATAAGGGAAAAACTCATTCCACAAATATAGAATCTATCCCACCTGTTATTTTTCTTTCATGTTTATAGTTCATAGCTGCAAAACCATAAGCTGTGATTGAAGTTTTGGTCTTGAGACATTAAGATCCATCCTTTCCAGTGCAAGTTACAGCTGACCTCCCAGCCTTCCTACAGTCAAGGATCTTCTATGGTCTGCTGCAAGCAAGTATATGGAACTCTTTATGACCTCTGGACATGCCACAGCTGGTGATAGCTGCCAACAAGTAACCAGAATTATCAGGAAGGGACACACCTAAAGAAATATCCTAATTTGAGCCTTCAAATCTATCCAAGAATAAACTAAGCTTAAAATCAATCCAAACAAGAGAATAATCATATAGCTGTAATTTCTCCTCTTCCTATTTTTCCTCATTCTCTCCTCCACCACACCTAAATCACTCTGAATGGAATTTGGTATATTTATTTACAGTACTTCCTTCACTTTTCAATTATCCATGGGCTATATGGAGCCCAGGAGCTGAATCCCACCCAGACACCTCAGTCCAAGCTGTTTGCATCTCTAGTTCATCTGAGGAAAGCTGCTGCATCTCAGCATCTCAGGAATCTCATTTTTCACTTCCCAGTAAATCATGTATCTTGTTTTATACTGCACTAAAAATGCTGGAAGTCACTTGTTTTCTTTTTCTCATTAATTTCTGTATTCATACAGGAGGAGAGGATCATCAGCTTGAAGTTCTTGTCTCTTTTCAAAGGCCTAGAGAAGCAAAAGAAGTGAGAAACGTTCTAGAATTCTAAGTGTTTCCCCTGCTCTACTAGCAAATTATCTTTGCTCAGATCCTCTCCAGCTATTAAGAGAATTTATCCTTATGGTTGCCTACACTGGTGTGCTTCTCAGGTACCAGTTAACTCCCAAAACTTAAAAAAAACCAAAACAATCAAACAACAACAAATAAACAAAAAAACCTCCAAACCCAAAGCTCCCTAAAAACTAAAAAGTTCTCTGATAGCTTGCTTTCTGCTATCCATAGCCTAACCTACAATCCCTCACACAACACGTTGTCTTTCTGTTCATACAACATGTTTGAGGCTCAGCAGCTGCTTTTATGGTGTGTCTTGTCATTACTTCCTAGACCTTCAAATTCCATTTGGTTTGGGTTGCAGAAGACCTCAATGGGGACTTAATTCTACTGGAGCTGCTGCAGGTTGTCTTTCTCCTGAAACAGCCATCTCTCACTGTGATTGATTTCTATTTTATCGTTTTATTTTACTGTGGCTTTCTCTTTAGTATGTTCACAAGTGTCTCTTACTGAGGCGGAAATCTGAACAATAAGTTCTTTTTTAAAAGTATCTTTTTAAAAGCTCTATATTTGTGGCACACACTACATCTATCAGACTATCTGATGAATTTAGTGAAATTAACATAAAAAAGGTTTAGCACAGGGCACTGGACTGGAAATCCAGATCATTTTCCTTAGTTTTGGCCTGATAAATGAAGTTGTGCACATTGCTTTTGCCTCTGTGGTTTAGTTTCCCCATATATAAAGTAGTAAAAAGCTATTAAACTCATTCATGAAGTGCTTTGAAAGCATTAATGAAGAAATCTACCATGTAAAAATTTTGGTATCATTGAAGCAGAGGGAATTTTTAAAATTCAGAGGCCTGTGTTTAAAGGCTTGTAAAGAATTAACAGATACTGAATTTCCTTCCGTTTGTATAGATCTCATTTGCTAAAAGATGAAAGAAAGACACAAAGGAGTAATCATGCACATAAAGTAGGTTGGGCTGTGGAAGTGATGGGGGCCAGGTGCCTGCATTGTTTTTCCAATTGCATCAGGATTATGAGTAAACTTTGTCGAGTATCAGGTTTTCTAAGCAGATTAAAATGGAGTGAATTTCTTACAGCTGACAGGATCTCCCATCAACCATGCGCTCTACTGCATTCCAAATCTGAATTCCCACAGTATTTATGCACAGAAAATTGCACACTGCTGTCTAATGGTGCTCTTAAAAGCGCAAATCAAGTCCTTACATCCCACTGAAATCACCTGTGTCTTTAGGTGCTGTGCAAAATCCTAGTTAAGTGCCAACTTTCACCTGCAGGTGCCTACAACAACTTAGAAAATAAGGCATTAAGTGAGCCAGAAGTCTAAATCCCATCAAATTGTCAAGAGTATAGGGACCATTTTCAGTCTGCCTAAGGTGGTGGTAAAAATATATATTGAGATGCCAGCTGTGGGGTCTTAGCTTGAAGCAGGAGTCCATGCAGTGACTAGTCACAGACCTCTTACTGTAAGATTTTCATGTCATGGTCGTGACTGCTGCTGTCCATTCAGAACTGTCTCACTGATCACCATCACAATTAGGAGCAGCAGCCTAGGTTTGCAGCAGGTTGGGGTTGCAGCAGACAAATCAGCTTTACATGACATGTGATCATGACTCAATACCTCTGAACACAGAGCACAGACTTTGAATAACTGTGCACATTTCTTGGGACAGAAGAGACAGCCAAATAGGAATAAATAGTTCTGTGGGAAAATATCTTGCTCCTCTGCATGAAGATGTTCCTGTGGAGGTTCACTGAACCTCTGTTGTCACTTAGGAACTTTCAAAGGCTTTATGCAGGATGAACTTGGATCGAGTGGCTTTACCTCAGCTGCTTTTTCATAGACAGACATATTCTTTCCATCCTTCTGCTCCTCTCCCATCAGCTTTCACTTCCCCACACCAGTTCTGATGATCACTCTGTGGAATTTAGGAACTTGCTAGAAAGAAAAATACGTTTTTTTTCTTAATTCCAGAGCTGTACACAACTGAAATCAGTGTCCATTCAGAGCATGTTTATGAAGGATTTTGGTTTGATTTGCAGCTTGTGTAGGCATGCATTAGCCTTGCAAAATAGAAAAGATTGCTTATTGTTCTAGATGTGTAGGGCAAGATTGCAAGAGAACTTCATCCTGTGCACATACAAAAAATATATGGGCCTAATTAATTTTCTTTCATTCTGTATTATTTTATAGTCTTTGTGTTATGCTGGTTTTGAAAATAAAGTAAGCAATTTCCAGACCCTTTCCAGAAGATTTAATCTCGGTACCAGTCTGTTTGTGTTGTTTGTTTATATTTAACAGTTTTCTCTGACAGGACAATGGAAATACGCTTGGCAGTTTCAAGTTTAATTTATAAATTATTATAGAACTTTCCTATGCAATCTAACAGGAAATGGTAATTTTCCTCCATGTCTTGGGATCACCCTGTAGAAGATGCTAATGCACAGTTGCTCTGCTGTGGTAGATTTAGGCTGTTGGATGACTGAAGCAACTTGCATAAATAAAAGTCTGTATCTTTGATGTAGCTACTGAATCAATGCAAAGGGAGCTTTACATCCATTTTGCAGCTTACTGATTCTTGGGACGTTCTGTTGATGGGAAAATTCCTGCTGGAAAGTTAAAACTGGAAATGACCAACATAATCACAGCAGCCTCCCATATTGTCTTCCCATAGGGTAAAAAATTGAAACTGCAAGAGACATTTTTGTATCAGCTGGTTCTTTACAGAAATGGCAAGTAAGCAGTTGAACTCTTTGTGAGAGTTAATGATGGATGTTTAAAGTTTACCCAGGCTGAGAAAGCAACAAGATTCTGGAAACTAGGAACATATTCTGAGGAAACACCTTTATCTACTTAGGTTATTGTCGCAATCCACACTCGGGACCTGCTATTGACTGCTTTCAGTGGCAATATAGCCTTTGATCTGACTTGGCATAGATGTTCTTATGAAGAAGAAAAACTTCCTAGAAGAAATTCTGAAAAACTTGCAAAGAAGCTGTAAGCTTTGTGAGTTCAGTGCAGCAGAGACCAGTGGGAGAGAATATGGCATCTTGCTAATTAATGGGCTGAATTGTCAGGCAACTTTAAGCTCTCAATGGGCTAGTCAACTCCATTAATCAGCTCAACACTGCATGGGTCTTCTCTAATATTGCTGTTAGTGCCATATTCTATTAATAATAAAAATTCCAATTAAATGACATTTTACAAGTCTGTCTTTTCCATGTTCAAATGAAACCTGAAGTCACGGTACTTGTTGTCTCTCTTTTATAGGATTTTGTGGTTATTGTTCTGTAACATCTGTTTTAGAGTGGAGTTTATTTGCTCAAAATCTCATTATAATGTGTAACACACAGCAAATACTACATGCAGTTGTCCTATTAGTTTATTTTAATTTGTTTTTATAATGTATCTAACAATTAAAAAGACACCATTTAGATGAACATCCAGACATCTCTGAACATCTGTGGATTTAATTTCCAGATGTTGTAGGAATATTTTTTTAAGTACAAGTTCACCGCTTTTTGTGCTTTTTGATTCACTTGAAACCTGGAACTCAAAATGATACTCACTTAAAAATAGCACAGTAAGCCTGGTTTGTAAATTATGCAATCTGCTTTCAGGAGGCAGGCAAAACAGAGGAAGAAAGGAGAGAAGGTCTGCTTTGACAAAAAAACCCTGGTAAAGTTGGCTAGGTTCATTTCCAGATGGCATGCAGATTTGATTAAAAGTTGACATCTGAAACTTGCCCAGTGTCTGTGAGTTCAAAGCACAGCTGAAATTTTTGGTTTATTTCCTGTAGGAGTGAGATTTTGATGGGCATATCTTAAGCAAAACTCTTTGCCTAACACATCTCTCAGATGTTAATCAGTAGATGAAATCTGAATCTCTCAAATAATCTCTGAAATCACAAGGACATCGACTAAGAGCCTTATGCTGCACTGTGTCACCCTAAAGTCTTTCTAACAGGACTGTTTTTACTGGTTCACAGTGCCACATCCTGATACGGAAGAAGGCAAGACATTCAGACTATTCTGCTCAGGATCTTTCCTCTAATATTCATAGAATCACGACTGTATATTAAAGTTCTGTCTTAATTATGAGTTCTGTTTCAGATTAATCAGTAACTCAACTTTATGGTGTGAGATGTAAGAAATAAGAAAAAGAGTCTTCAAGCTCTTTCACTGTCTCTGATTTGTTATGTGCACTTCTTAGCTGTGGACTGACTGGGACCAAAGATGTATTTGCTATTTGTGTCCAAAGAGTTCTCCACCAAGCAACTTGTACATACCACAGGGAATCTGGGGTGTATGTCCATAAAACCTTTGGAAAACTTACTATAGAGATCAACTGCGTTTTGGATATGTTGCTTCTTTGTTATCATGTAACTACTCACTGCCCTAGCACATGTCATGTCCTTAGTCAGCAGAAGTCTCCAAAGCCAGTCAGTTAGACAGAGAGCACTGTGTTCAGTCTCTGCCAAGTATCAACCATACCTGCCCTCTATTATGGAAACCACAGAACTATCAAAGATGTATCCATATGGGTTCAGGACTGATGAGTTCAAGTGGATATGCTTTCATGGAGACAGAGGAGAAGAAGGATGCAGAGAATGCAATCAGCAGTAAATGAGAACAAACTGTTGAGTCAGTCTGACTGGCTCTGTGCTGTATCTGTGGAAATCAAGCCATACAACTTCTGCTGATTTTAGAAGCTCAGAATGGGACATTTCTTGCTTTTAAAAGGCAACGGGGAAAAGAGAGAAATCATAGAATCATAGAAAGGGATCTTTAGAGATCATCTAATCCAACCTCCGTGCAGAAGCAGGTAAACCTAGATCAGTTCACATAGGAACATGTCCAGGCAGGTCTTGAAGACCTCCAATGAAGGAGACTCCACAACCCCTCTGGGCAGCCTGTGCCAGGGCTCCTTCACCTGAACAGTGAAATTGGTTTTTTTTATGTTTAAATGGAACTTTTTGTGTTCCAGCTTCATCCCATTACCCCTTGTCCTGTTGCTAGATACAAGAGAAAAAAGGGATGTCCCAACCTCCTGACACCCACCCTTTAGATATTTGTAAATGTTAATAAGATCCCCCCTCAGTCTTCTCTTTTCTAGACTAAACAGCCACAGTTCCCACAGCCTTTCCTCGTATGAAAACTTACACTGCATCAAAAAAAGTGTAGCCAGCAGATCAAGAAAGTGATTCTCCCCCTCTACTCTGCTCTTCTTAGACCCTACCTGGAGTGCTGCATCCAGTTCTGGGTCCTCTAATAAAAGGACATGGAGTTATTATAGTGAGTCCAGAGGAGGGCCATTGAAGGGCTGGAGCAAGTCTCCTCTGAAGACAGGCTGAGAGAGTTGGAGATGTTCAGCCTGGAAAAGACTGGGGAGACCTTACTGCATCCTTCCAGTTCCTAAAGGGGCCTACAAGAAAGCTGGACAGGGACTTTTTACAAGGACGTGTAGTGATGGGACAGAAGGTAATGGCTTTAAACTGAAAGAGGGTAGATTTAGATGATATATTAGGAAGAAGTTCTTCCCTGTGAGGGTGGTGAGGTACTGAAAGTGTTCAAGGCCAGGTTGGACAAGGCTTTGAGAAACTTGATCTAGTGGAAGACATACCTATTAATTGCAGGGGAGATTGGATTAGGTGATTTTTAACATCCCTTCCAATCCAAACTATTCTGTGATTCTATGATGTTGCAACTGCATGAGGTCCTTAAATTCCATATGGTTTGCTTCATAAGGAGAGACAAAATTTGAAGCCATCCCTGGTCTGCCACATTGAGCCAGGTGTTTGTATTAGCCTTGCAGTCAGTCCTCCTCTGTGACTCTTGGCATGCCAGCACTGTCAGTCCAGCAGGAGTTCAAGCTGTTCCCAAGTTCAGTTGCTACCCACATTGTCTATTTACAAGCTTACCCTCTGACACAGCCTCTGGTCAAGCTACAGACATCAAGGGGAGAGGCAGATTCAGGAGTTTCTCCACAAACCTCAGCAACTTGGAATGATAGGACAAATACTTCTACAATCCAGTTTACCACTAAGTTTCTGAAACCTGCTGGTTTTGTTTTTCAAGCACAGCATGGCTTTGAGATCAAACTTTAGCCAGGTTACTGCAGGCAACAGGGCTGGAAAGTAGATCAGCCATGAATTACTAGTGCAGATATGGCCTTTGGTGTAGAGGCAGGGTAAGCAAAAAGTGGTAGACTAAATTTCACTAAGACCTAGGGACTGTAGGAAGGAGGGAAGGTAGCCTCAAAGGATGTCTCATAAAGATCCCTAGAGGGAAATATCTGTACATCCTGTGGGGATCTGGTTCAACTCACAGCCTCCTAACTGCAACTAGTCACTATGATCATCTTTTCCCTAGAATGTCTGAAAAAAGCTTTCCAAGAAGCCAACATGGTCTGGAAATAGGGATGCCTCCTTCTTTCCCTAATAAACATAATCTTAATCTGATTTCTACCCCTTCTGCTTTCTCAGTACCAGTCTCCTCTTCACTCTGAGCTTCAACAAGTGATCATTGTTGCTACCACTGTGCTGGTTCTACCATCAGGAGTCCCACAAGTGCAGAGCAGACCCCACAGCTGATAAGGCTGGATCACCCTGTCAAAGTGGATCAGCCTGCCAAAACAGCCAGACCTGTTGGTATCAACGGAAAGAAAGACTTGCTGAGTTGCATAAGCTTTGAGGAAAACCAAAATGCTGCTTCTCTCGAGCTCTTCAAATAGCTTCACCCATTGCAAAGTGAAAATGAATGAGTTAGATGACAGAGTGTGCTTACTGTCCTGAATCAACTTGTGCTTCAGTTAGAACACATTTTTAACAAGATACCAGTTTTGTACCAGTGCACAACATGTGCCAAAAGAGTATATTAGCTCCAAAGGGGAAAGAGAATTATGGAGTGGAATACAAAAAGGTTCAGATGTAATGTGTCATGTCTTCAACTATTATAAAACACCTCAGAACCTCTGAAGCTGCAAGATCTATACTGATTTACTACATTGTACAAATCTGAGTCCAGACTTTTTCTTGGTTTGTTTTTGAGGAAAGCTTTGCACTTCATTGTAATGCTGTTGTTGAAAGAACAGGTAAGGGTTTGTATTTGTGGAGTTATGATGAAGTGTGCTGTACTTTGTACTTGATAAGAATTTATTAGGTAGTTAGAAGATTTATGTCTTTAATGATGCATTTCCTCTGCTTTTATGTATTTGGTGTTTTGAAAATGACAGCTTTGTAACTAATGTAACTTTGCTTAATTACAGCCCATTTTCTTCAAAACCTGTAGGGATATGAATTTTAGAGCAGACTTGCTTTCACGGAAAATCTGAAGGGATAGAAGTTAACTTCTGCATATCTAAAAGGACAAAGAAATGGTAGTAAAAACAAAGTGGAAGAATGTTAAATGTCAAGTCAGTTACTGCTTTTGCCATAGAGAGACCAATTCCCTTCAATGACTTTGAAGGAGTAAGGATTATTAAATGCAAATTTTAAATTTCATTTAAAAATCCAGTTAATGATTCAAAGATATTAGACATTGTGCTATTTACTGATTTGAATGAAGTATGTGTTTAATGTAGGATTTCTGCTATGCCAGATACAAAACATGAACAGACAATGTAGAAGCACTAAACAATCTGGCTGGGTACAGTTATTAAGCCAACAGCATTAACATAGGCTTCACCACAGAGCACCTAGAACACAGAGCAATGTTTGGCAGCTAAAACACATGCTTTACTGCTTAGATTCCTAAAGTATTTACTTAAAAGTAAGTCTCCACATCCCTGGCTTAGAGTTTCAAATCACAGAGAAAATGGCCTCCCCAAGAGGCAGACAGTCCAAGGATGGAAAGGAAAAATATGTAAGGACACAAATGACAAATTTGAGTTATGCTCAAGAAAACTTGATTCACTGTAAATGTCATTGCAGATGAAGCTCTTCAGGAGGAGTGCAAGAGCAGACAGGACCTGGTGGATGAGCTCTGTGCTGGCTGAATACATCCCGGGAAGAAACCTACTGTGACAATTTCAAGTGGTATTCATTTCAGACTGTTGGTGAGTTGCTCACCAGACAGAGATTATGTGGGTTTCTTACAGAGGAGGAAGTGTTTTTGTGATGCACAACCCACTTGGAGCACAAATTTCATCTATAAAGCCACAGAGCAAGTGTTCATTCTTTTTTTTCTCTTTCCCTCTTTTGGCAGAAACAGTTAGAAGACGTATTTCTTGACATTGCTCTTTGTCAAGAATAACAAAGTCCTACAGAAAACACTGTTTTATATAGGACATTGAAATACAGCAACAAGGCTTGATAGACAGAAAAACAACAACTGGTACATGATTAAATTATTGCAATCAATCATGTTAAGGGATCTGAGACAGTGCTGGCCAGCTCTTACCTGATGCATGTCACCCTGTTTGGGTGTGTTTTAATAACATGAGGGTCCTCCTTTTCCCTCCTGTCGGTGTCAAGTAATAGAGCACTAGCAGTATGTGGGGACCAGTTCTACACAAATGCTGGGGGTCTGTCCCTCTAGTGAAAGCAATCTGGTTCTCCTAGTCAGTGGTGCTTGTATATTTTCTGCCACAGTTTCCATAAAACCCTTCTGGTTACAGCTGTGGTTTTGTTCCTGAAATTCACTTGTCATGCTAAGTTTTCCATGCTTTGTCTCTGACCAAAGATAAATCTTTATCTGATGTCTAAAATGTATTACAGAATTCTCAAATCTACAGTTAATTTAATCAACATTAAAGATATATTTGATTACTTTAATTAAAAACTGTTGTTATGTAGCACTCAGGCATTTAGCTAGAACACTTTACTTCATCATGCTAGAGTGATTACTCAGAGATTTCATCCAGAGTGTCTAGGATAGGTATTGTATTATTCATATTACAGCTAATCACCTTCTGGCAAGTATAAAACCTCACATTTGCTAGCACTGTGACGTTAACACTCACTCCACAAGAAGCTTCCACTAGACATTCTTGTGACTACAAAGTTTTCAGGGGTCATGAGGGAAAATAAAGGAGTGAGATTTTTGCCTAGACTATTGTGTGGGCCAACACTGATGTTTGCCTGTACGTTGAACCAGGAAGATGCAAGTCTGTTTTGATTCCCAAACTGTGAGCGTGTTACTGGGGTCACAGACCTGAGGTGATGTTGCAGGCCTCTTGTAAAGATGCATGAATTGGAGGGCAGTAGACTGCTAAGCTGCTATGGCTATTGGTAATTTAATGCTACAGACACGTTGTTGTCTTTGGAGCAGGCTAAGTTCTGTAGATAAAACATGCAGCTCTTACAGCTGGACTGTGGGCTTGCAAAGTTTCTCACTGAGCACAAGTGAAGGATGGTATGGGCAATGCCAGTGAGCTGATGTCACCTATCCAAGAACCCTCTTTGATCTCAAGGGAATTGTTGAAATGCTGGGGAAGCCTCTGTCAGACTTATGACTCTGGTTAGCAGCCAGGCACTGCTGCCTAAGAATGAAAAATCCATGCGAGGCATGGAGAGGAAAAGTTAACGTAATATTAAAACTAGAAATATCCATCTGTCAAATGAAATGCCCTGCTGTTTGATCCCATTTACTGGAGTAAGGCTTTATATCAAGGCATCTTGGGTTTTAAATTACATGTCAGATATAATTTTGCACTGTGGACATGAAATGTGGGACTGTCCTTTAAGGGAAGAAAAGATCAGCTCAGCTCGAAGTGGCTGACTAATAGTGAGTTCACTCACATTATGGTTCCAACTCTGGCAGCCAGCCACAGCTACGAATAAAGGTTTGGAAAGCAGCCATGGTCACTGACAGCAAAGTCCGATGCTGACTTGGGTATCTCCAGCTCCCTTGGAAGGCATCCCTTCTGCCAGAAGGACCCAGAAATTAGAGCCCCTCTACATTTCCTTGAGGATCGTATGTTGGCACCTGCAGCAAGCTCATTTTGGGGAGGAGTTGCAGTGTTCACGCTTCTCATATAGATAGAGGAATAGGAATCCAGTGGCCAAACCTCGTCGTGGGTTTTCTAAGTTTCTTCAAAGGCCACCAGCCTGTGAGCATAATTGTACAAAACCACATTTCCTTTCCTATGGAACAACACCTCTGAATATATATTCAAACTTACTTAAAGAGGTTTTCTTCCTCTCACAAGCCATTTATCTGCCTTATTTTATTATCTAGTCTCATTGTATCCTTGCTAGCTGTGTGCCTGTTGGGATGTGAAGGCAGCATTAGAGCTTGTGTTTCTATTGTTGTACTTTCTGTCTCTCTCTGCCTGAATTTTTATGCTAGAATAAATTTTGAGGGTGATTATCTACCTTACTGATGTGATGGGAAGATTCAATCATTCTGTTCTTTAAATTAAAAGCCTTGAAAACCTAGCATAGAAGGCAGTGCCCAAGGGCAAGTTTTAATTCAGTGTTCTCTCACTGGTTATCACCTATAGCACACTAATGTCCAGAGATCTCAGTGCAGATCTGGGCTGCATTGTGCAGGGTGCTGTGTGAATCTCGGAAAAGGAGTCAACCTCTGCTGATTTTAGCCATCTAAAAGTGAAGCAGCTATGTTGAGTTGGTTGAAAAGGTTCTCTCTACAACAAAAAAGACACCAGTCCATTCTAGGATACATATTTCAGAAAAAAAGAAAGGAGTTTGGTTTTGGTACCTTAGTCTCAGGAAGCTCAGTTGTGTAGCTGTTTTCACCTCAGGAAGAGATAGCCCTTAGACCATGTGAATTCCAGTTTCTGCCACGAACAATAGGGCAAGGGGTCGTTAGAGAAAAACAGTACCAAGTGGTGAAATGATTTGCATGTCTCAAAGTAGAGAGGGAAACAGAGATCAGACCTCCTGACGCCTTAGCCTGATGTTGAGCCACCAACTCAACTGGATTATTCAAACAATATCTCCCTGGCTCAGTGAAGATGAAAGCTGGTTTACCCAAGCTCAGGTGAGATCCCAAAGACAAGTATATGAAAAGGTTTCTATGCAATTATTTCTTACTTTTCCCATAGAAGGAGGCAGAACTTGAGGAAGCCTTGCAAATCTTTGTTAAGATCTACAATTCTCTCTACAGGAAGCTCTTCACACCAAAATTACTTTTGGGCATGTTGCTCTCCATGTGATTGTCCATATGAAGCCTTCGACTTTGTCACAGGCTGATATCTGCATCAGGTACTCCATCCTCAAGAGCCTCTCCTTGATGACTTTTTAATCAGATGAGTGGTCAATTACAGAGTTGGATTGAGTCAGTTAAACACAATGGATCTTTTTTTTTTTTCCCATTTTTACTCTCTATTTACAGATTGTCTGGGAATACATGAGGATTTCCTCAAATGTATTTGTTATTGGAAATGATTCATGTCTTTTGCTAACAAATAATTCTTAGCCTCTAGATTGTTCACATGCAATTTGTTGAGGATATTTGGAATGCATGCAACGTTGGTTAGATACATAATTCACTTCATATTGTTACTGTGCCCTGATTGTATAATTTATATAACAAAAAACAGGGAAAATTACGAATTTTACAATTGCTTGCACAATGAGAAATTTACTCTCAGTGAATATTTGCAGATTCAGTCTCAACATTCATTTTTCATGAGCATTCATTTTGGCAAAGCTGCTTTGCTAAAGTATTTCTGGAAAGTAAACACCAAAAGGATCTTAAACACAGACAAAAGGGTGTGGGGAAACACAGGCGTTCAGTGGAAAGCGCTCTCTGGATTCATCCAAGACTGGGCTGTTTTGCCCAGTCCCTCATCTCATTGCTGGTCTGAAAATGGAAAGTAGCTGTCAGTGGAAATGAAACTGAGTGAGACAAAACGGAATGCTATTGTGAGCCCATTGCTGGCACTATAATTCAGAAACCCAAGCTGTACACAGGATGTCTGAAACTGTCCCCATCTATCTTAGCTGGTTTTTTGAAAGGTGTCCCCTCCACTCTTACCTTACTTTTCTCTTCATTTGCCCAACATATAAGTTCACTCTATTTTTTTTTTTCTGGTATTAATTTCTCTGCTTGTGCCCTGCAGTAATGAGAGCTGGGCCCAGGCCACAGCAGGGACTCCACGGCTGCCTTTGGGTCCGTTGAGAGTGCAGGTGACACTTCTTTGCCTGCACAGACCTCCACGCTCAGGAAGACTTGAAAGAAGAAAAGGAGAGGCATTCAACTCCCCACTGCTGCTGAGGGAACCTCTAAGCACAATGGGACAGCCAGCAAACCAGACTCATGCTACACTGACAAGTGTAGTGCAGTGTTGACAGCTTTGGAGCAATCCCTTGAGAAATTGGAGGCTGCTGTGATTTTTAATTCCCTCACAGTTGAGCTCTACTGAGTCACTCAAGCGAAGTATGGCAAAGCTTGAAAGCCTTGAAGGCATTATTTATTTATTTTTACAAATCCTGCAATAAGTCAGTTCAGTTGTTTTGAGATTGCTTTATAATCTTGGAGATTTTTTTGCTGTTTTTTCCACTCCTTTTAGGTGGAGAGTCCTTTGGTTCTAAGTCTCAGAGCCACCTAGGTAACACCATGGCTAAAAATCATGGCATTCCCTTGAATTGCTGAATCCTTCCACCTGCTGCTTATCTCATGCTGACTCATGGAGAGCCAGGGCAGAAAGGCTAGGAGAGCTATTATATGAACTCATCAGTAAACTAGAGCTGATTTTCAGTCAAGCTTTGTCATTTGTCTATGTGTGCCCATGTATAGCTATGAAAAGCACTGTCCTTATGCTGAGCTACCAGAATAAAGCAGCCCATACCCTTGATCCATAGTTAAGCCCTAGTGCCTCTAATTCTGAGCACAATTTTACAAGCCACATGCTAATACCCGAGAAACCCAGTCCTGCCCTGCTATTTCCTCTGGCTCTGGAAGGTTTATTCCTTCTGGATTCTTTTCTTCTGCAAAGGTGGTGGTATGACTGCAATCAATTTTTATTGTGAGCGATGGAACCTTACTTGACCGTTTCTTCCGAGAGTGTAGATTCTCCCTCAGTGTGTAACAGTACTGAAATTGGAGGAATTTGGTCCTGTTCTGGGAGGGGAGTTGGACTAGACGATCTTTCTAGCTTCCTTCCAGCTCTTAAGATTCTGTGATTCTGTGAATTGCTTCAACATCATAGTTGGCCATATTTGTCCATCTGGACAACCAAAACATGTATCATGTGCCTTTATGGGCTCTCAAGCACATACAAGTCTTTGTAGTTGTGTTGTATGTGTAACCTTGCATCAGCGATCATCCCTCTGTGGCACAGCACACAGCACGGCACACACTGTCAGTGATGAGGCAATTGGTGCAGAAACTAGTAGATACCTCCTTAACGGGAGTCTGCTCCAGACATTGAAGTGAAAGAGGACAAAATCTTTTTTGCCAGCTTGCACGGTGCAGCATCCGCCGCCTCATGCTGTAGCTGCTCTCTCTGTACATGCCCGGCTGCAGACTTTAATTAACTTCCCTGACTGAACAGAGACGTTGCTAATGAAGCGGCTAATTCTGAGGGCAGGGGGCATGTTCCATCATTTAGTGCGTTCGTGTGATTCCAGCATCCCATAATACCCTGTTTTCTTCATCAGTTAGTTCCTATTCTATTTTTTATATTTATAACTCTAGCTCTCTCCTTTCCCACATGGGTGTCTGTGTTCTGGCTTCAATTACATTTCTGCAAAAATCTATCTGAGCTGGATACAAAGCTTCAGTTCAAGACTTACCAATATCTAATCTCAGGAGAAAAAAGTGCCATGTGAAGTAGAAAACCCCAAACTGGATTTATGTGCTCACTTGGAATTAACACAAGCCTCTGAATAAGATTTCTCTCCTTCCTCAGAATGGATTCTGTCCATAACTACTCTGACAAAATAAAATAAACTAGCTTTTTTTCCTTCTTGTTGTTCACCATTTGCTATTGTCAAGGCACCACTATTTTCACTGTGGAGCAAAGGTGGTGCATCCAACTGGAGGTTTAATATTTGATACAGCCTCTGGCTGGGTCTCTGAATAGATGTAAACCTCACCAATGTGGCATCTTGAATTTTTTTTTCCATTGATTTGTGATTTTTTTTAACTGCATCTTATCCTCAAGCCAGTTTGTCCTAGAAACTTTGATGAAGTTTAGTTGAAAGGTCTTGGAATCAATTTTGAAAGAAGGAAAAGCTCAGAGGGAATGTACTTCTTGGAAACTCAGAAACTTGAAAATGACACAGACTCCAGAAGATATTGAAAGAGTGAGCAAGGGCTGAAAGAAGCCTGCAGTTCCAGATGAAAAGACATGGTTAAGGTGTTGTCTTTCTCAAAGAGGAACAAACTTTCTCTTAGGCAATCCCATCACCTTCATTTCTGCTTATTGCACTCTGTCAGCCATTGCCTCTCTCAGGCAGGTCTGAAAAGCTCATCACCATTATAGTTCAGGAATATCCGGTGCAACATCCAATTTTTGTAAGCTTGGGCAAAAAGGAGGACCTAACCACTCATTGTGCTTTGGAGGCAGAGACGAAAGAGACAGACAGGACTATATTAGAAGAACTTATTACATATCTGAACACCCAGCAGCAGGCATTAGGTAGGCTCTTGGAAGACACAGAACTGTGAAACTTCCTGTAGAAATTTCATGGGCCATGGTCTGGAAAATAACTTCTGCAGACCTCTTATCCTTCCTTAGCACTACACTCCCATTCAGCTAAAGAAGGGAGGAAGAAGAAGAAAGATACTACTGAGTTGAGGGAACAGAAAAAGTTTGGGCCAGAAACAGAAGGAACTGAGAAAAGATGTAGCTGGTTGTGGGGAACGAGCTAGATCCCAAGGCAGGGAAAGAAGGGAAGCCTGTGTTGGAGGAGGTCCACAGGCAGCAGTAAGGGAGGCAGTAAAAGAGCTAGCTATTTGCTCATTTAATTATCATGCTTTTAATTTGTAATTGAGAAATTAAATGATTTTTTGTGATTCATCCAGAGGAAATTTCCCGAGGTGCTGAATACAGTTTGCTAAAATGAAAGATGATATCCTGCTATTAGAAAGATGATTATTGCACACTGGGCTGAGGGGTTGTTATAGAAAGATGCAGCTTAGCAGTCCATCTCTCTTGTCTTAAACACTACCTACTTAGCCTTCAACATTATACATGCTGCTGGAAGGGAGCTAACTGGGGTTGCTCCTCCATCCTTTGGCAAGTTGTGTGAGATCAATATCTCCATGTTTTCTCAGTGTCCTGACTGATTTCTGAAGGTGAAGACACTGCATGAGAGGGGAGGAAAGACAGGAAAAGTGGGAAGTGTGAAGAATGTGAGAAAAGTGAGGAGAGGAAAAACAGAAGGTGAGGTAGCTAAGGCCTTGGTAGGAAAGAACTCCTCCGTTCCAGACGCAGAGGAGGGGGCAAGTGCCATGTCCATCACAGCTGCCAGGCAGAAATGAAAGCTTTTGTGTACACCAAGGATATGACTCCTTTTTGCAAACTGGAATCATCCTTCATAGGGAGGATCAACAGAGGAATAGGACAAGGAGCCCTGGAAGAAGCTGCCCAGGGAGGATGTGGAATCTCCTTTGGAGTTTTCCAAACCTGTGTGGACATGTTCCTGTGTGACCTGATCGAGGTGAACCTGCTTTAGCAGGGGGTTGGACTAGATGATCTCTAGAGGTCCCTTCCAACTCCTGTGATTCTATGAAGTTCAAAAGCACTGAGGAATGCCTTCTGTATGTTGTGATTTAGGGTTCAATCACATTATTGCTGTTAGTTTGGTTGTTGTTGTTCAGAAAGGAGGAAGACCTAACTCAGAAGATTTTAATGATCTTTTCTCAATAACTGAGAGAGACCCGAGAAGAAAAAGAACCTCCACAACAGCTAAAAAAAGCCAGATCCTGATACTAGCCTTGATTTAAAGCATACTGATGCTAACAAAATAAAAATACAACTGCCAATAATGAAGTGAAAACAAACATGAAATGCAGTGTCATCTTATTCACCATTACCAAAAACACATTTTTTCGCTTTTAACTGTGTATTGACTATATTGATTCCAGCCTTCTTTAAAGCAGTACTCTGTTCAAAGACACTCATGTACATTACCAATTTCTCATTAGAGGAGCAACATACTGAAAGCAAATATTGCCTCTGGTATATGGAAGTTAAAATACATACTGCAAGCTTGTGGTTTTGTCCTGCACATGTTAATGTAGAGAGAAAAGTATTGCTGCTGAGCCAGAAACAGGAGCTATTTTTAGCTACTGAATATTAATAAATCAGTAAGTTCCCTATCTTTCATGAAAGCATGGAGGTTACAGAAATAAGCTATCAAATACAGTTGTAGGAATAAAAAACACTAAGAAATCCTACACCATTTGAACTTCAGCCTTGTCTCACTTGCTGATCGGGGATGTTTGTGAGGTGGATTGCACGGAGTCCTCTAGCGACAGAACAAATATACTGCAAGTGCACGTGGGATCCTGAAGGATTTCCAACTAATTCCTGGTTAGAAAATAGCAGGTCATGGTGGTTGTAAAAAAAAGAGATGCTAGTCAGTAACTTTCAGAAATGGACTGACATCCTTTGACACACTTCTGAGTGCCCATTTTCTGCCTGGGATTAAGAATCACTGGAGGCAATAGTCCTGAGCTCTATGTATCAGAGCACCATTTGCACCTGGACAGAACAATGTTTTACCCTCATTTTAAGCAAATTTAGCACAGCACCAGAAATTACACAGGGGAAAGGTAGAAGTAAGCTGAATCCATTATTATTTACTATCTACATCATTATACTTTAAAGCTGTAGCAAATTCAGAGATCAGCGTTTTGTCTGGATAGGCACTGGGCAAATATAGAGAAAAAGACAGTATTGTTTTTCCTTTTTTTTTTCTATTCCTTCCCCCTCTTAGTGCTCCTTCTGAGAAAAACATGGGGTAATAACCAAAAGCTCTATCTGTAAGCTCTCTGAAGTCAGGATTTTTTAAATCTTACATAAGCTTGGAGATCTGAAGCTCTGAATGTCACCAAATGAACTGAGATAAAAGTCCCCATGCTTACCATACCCACAGAATGGGAAAAACGATGTAAGATATGTTAGTAACCTGTGACAGTGATTTTTGGCTGGAAGACACAGACACCACAGCTACTGCCACCCACTTTGACCTACAGCTTCCTGTTTTACCAATGCTGATAGGTTTAATTCTCAAATGTTTTCTCAATCATTCCCTGCACTGTAGGAAGACACATATTACTCTTCAAGGTAAGTGTAGATGACACTTCACATTTTGTAGGATTGTCAGAAAAATGAAAGAACTGGGCTAAGTCTGAGCAATGCTGAGCCTGGCTCAGCCTGTTTTTGGGTGTGCCCAAGAAGGGATGTACAAGATGAAAGAAACAGCCAACACACTATGATACCCATATATGTCAATGAATGTGTTTAGACTTCCTAAAGAAATTGCACCCAGATAATTGTTTAAAATAACCATTAGTGCACCAGTACTATGCAGAGGATGCACTGACTTGTCCACATTCCACTTCTGCTAGGCAAAATTTCCACTCTTTGGTTGTACTCGCTGTCTCCGAAAACTTTTCTTAATGCCTGAGATAAATGGGAAACAATAAAGCTCAGCTTTTATAGCACTTTTCATGCAAAATGTACCCTTAAGCACTTTACAGAGTTAAATCACACAGTTACAGAATTAAATAATGTAAATTTAATTTTTTCAGCTTTAATGTATTACTCCTTGTTTTATTGCCACTGTCCAATTTGAATAATTCTTTCCCTTCTCTTTTAGTGCTATTATTTAATATTTATATAACAGTCCTGACTAGAGATCTCAATAAGACTGATCTGGGTGTTGTATAGCCTGAGTAGTCACACTTTATGCTACTCAAGAGCAGATGCTGCAGAGATGAATTTTGAATTCTATTCAGTTTCACAGAAGTCCTAAGAGACACTTCAGTCAAGTGTGGACACGTGATCATCCTAGTCTGACTGTGGGTGAGATGTTTGTGGTTTTAAAGAGCCCAAGATGATCTTCTGAATGTTGGCCTGGGTTTTCAGAAGTTCTTGGCTCATGCTCAAGGAACAAGTGTGCTCTTTGGACACAAGCTAGGTCTTTGGTGTGCACCATGCCAACCAACATAGGTCTGGTGAAAACCTGTGCGAGGAGACAGAGATGAACTCTTTGAAAGTCTGGTCAGTATGCTCTGTGTGAAGGAGTTTAAAGAATTGGGGTCTCAGTGACTGCATCGCTCTGTCAGAAAGCTGTCAGGAGGCAAATAATGAGCACTGCAATGCTCAGTGTCTGTGTAGATAAGTGGCCAGAGGCACAGAGAAATGTGGAGATCTGCTTGAAAGGGGATTGAGCACCAGTATGTCATGGACAGGAGTGACTGGTTGTGGATCAGACACAAGGCTTGCTGGGGCTACAGGGTCACGTGTACAATCCTCAGTGCTTGAAACAAGCCCATGCTTTAATTTCATTGTTATTTCTGGAGTGATAACTTTTGGCTCCCTGCAGTTTGCTAGCAGAACGGCAAACTTCAAGTGTACTGACCTTTCTATTCTGAGCCAGCTTTCACCACTCCCTCAGAAACAGTAGTGAGCCCCAGGGGACCACAGCCCACAGGCTGCAAGCCACTGTCCTAGATAGTCCTCAGGCTGTTCTGAAGTGTCAGCTTACCCAAGGATGCAAAAATCCTGACCTTAGCACAACCTTTCTGGAGGGACAAGCCCAGAAAAAAATAGAAACCCCATGGATTGCTCTGCTGAAGTAATCTTTCATGGGCAGTTGTCCGAAACCAAGAGACAATACACTGAACACCAGAACCACTTCCTTACAATAGAAGTTCCTCTCTATTTATTTCATCTTATTGCTTGCTGGATAACAGCCAGGTCCCATTCCTAGTGGCCTTTCACAGATCTTATCTACCTCATCTTCCTCATGTCCTTCACCAAAAACTGGACAGAAGTTTCTCAGTTAAAGGTTTTGTTGGTTTTTTTTGTTTTGTTTTGTTTTTTTTTCTTTTGTCAGTCCAACAAAATAAAAATCTATCAGGAACCTGTATTGATTTTATAAAACAGTCTGAGGGAAAATAGTTTTCCTGTTAACTTCCTTTTCCCCTGGCTACCCACTCAGGCAATGCTGCAGAACCAAGTATCTGCTAGCTGTGGGAATTGCAAAAGGAAGATGCTCAGACCAAGCAGAACGCTCCACAGCAGGCATCTCAAAACCTTGCTGTTCAAGTGACTTGGGAAATACTACTGATTTTATTAAGAAAAACTATAATACAGTAAAATTTCAGGAGTCCTGTCCCACAGTATGCATGGGTTTGACCTTGCTCTGTCAGTCTTCTCCACTTGATGCTTGCATGTCTGATCATACTTGTCACACAAGAGCACTAATTCTTTTGTTTTCCCACACCTTGCTTCTCTTTTCATGCTTCCCCTTCCTCCCCACCATTGCCCTGCCCACAGATTGTTTTGCCAAAGCCCTCTCAGATACTTTCTGGTCTTCTCCCTGAAAGCTCTTCTCCAAAAGATCTTTGCCAGAATAATACTTTCAAAAAGCTCATTGTCCCACTTAGCTCCAAATAAACCTTTGAAACACACCAAGATGCTGTAGAAAACCAAAGAGCAGAATTAATGTATTTTCATATGAAAGCTCTTGACCTTGTGCTCTCTACAGATCCTCTGTTACCATCTATAACATTTCCCTGGAGGCTGCTGTCTGAATATACAAACAAGCAAAGGGACAAGAAACATTCAGAAATAACAAAAGCTCCCACAAAACCCTGAAGGGCCTTTCCACTGCTGTAGAGAAGTACTCTCCAGGAGTCAGAAGGAAACTTCTGAACACCAAAACAGAAGTGCTGAGGCACTTCCCTTAAATTTAAAGCTCCCTTTAATGCTATTTGATTTGGTATTATAAGCCCAAGGGGTCATTATTCTCCAGTTATCATAAGATAACTCTGAGGTATATGGCTTAGAGCAGTTTCCATTTCCCTAGTGAGGGAAATATAGGGAGTCCATTCCCATGGCACTCCAAGCAACTGTCCAAGGTGTAGCCTTTTACAGTTGACTTTGATTGCTTCATGTCCAAACCCAATGCAGCACTCAAATAGGGTACTAGAACTTTATGTATTGGAAATCCTACAGCAGCCAAGAGAACAGCAGTGATTCAGTTCAGAAAATCGTGGCTATGTGAAACTTTGATATGATTGATTTTACAAAGAACCAGAGTTACTGCCTTTGAGACCAAGGTGAGTTTTTGAGACTGAAGCCATTCTCTAAAGTTCAAGTTCTGTATGTCTGATGTTTTTTAAATGTGGATCTATAAATGTAATTTCAAACTCCAGCAAGTAAATGAAAGAAAGTGTAGAGAGGATGTGCTGAACTGTCCTGTCTTACCTATGCATATGAACAGGATGTTGTTTCTCCTAGTTGCTTTTTCTGAAGCAGTTAGTTTTGCACCTTCTCCCCGGTAAAAGAATCTATAGCAATCTTAGTTTAACGCATCTTGCTGTTGGATCACAGGTTTCCTAAAAACCCACTCTCTTTTTTTCCCCACTTTCATATCTTCTGTCCGTATCCAACTTCTTTTAGTAATACTATTGCCTCTCTGAGACACTGTGAAAAACCTCCTCTGACTGCCTGAAGCTGAAGAAAGAGCATGAGACAGAAATAGGTCCTGGGGCTATGGTGCGGATGCTGTGGGAAAGCCTCTGCAGGAGCAGAGGCTATACAGGACTCCTCTGCTATGCATGGAGGGCTATCTAGGTCCTTTGACACCTTACAGACAAGGGTTCTCACAGCTTTTGACTCACAGTAGCCCAATATTGAGTCATACATCTGAGGACAGTGCACACCAACATGCAACCACTGTGCAGGATGTTCTTCTGCAGTGCAGTGCCACAGCCTCTTTCCCACTGTAGGATGCTGTAGATTACGGCTATACATGGGAGTTCTGGGATGAGAAAGAAGCCAAAACATCATGAAAGAGAGATTAACTGTGCAAATGGTCACATAGGATGCAGAGTCCAGGAAATACACAACCGGCAGCAAGCACCAGCTGGTCCTTTTAGCTCTCTTTTCTTCTTGACCACATCTTGTTTCACATTTCTCAGGAAACCAGGAGAGACTCATATTCACTATTTCTAGTATTTTAGGCTCTCCAGTTCATGGTGCTGTTGCTCTGATCATTAAGCTTTATCTCTTTATATCTAATTTCCTTCACATTGTAGTCTATAGGGCAGCATCATCGTTCCTTCTGTCACACTGTCAGGCACATATACTATCTGGTGGGAAGGAAATAAAGACACAGTGTCATCTCTGACTTGATTACCTTCTCTTGTTAATATTTTAATAGATGCATAATATAGCTTTTATATTTGAGAAGAATTCATTAGTTTACAAATTAGAAGCCTGAAGCAAATTTTGCTACCACTGAGTGATTGTGTTTCTAGCAATATGTCTGTATGTACTTTTGTTTTTTAAGATTGTGTTTGTGAATTATAAGTCAGATGAGTCAGTACCTAAACTTTTGAGACACATGTGATCATTTCTTCTTCTTACAGTCTGTTCTTCTACCTACACCTCTCATCTCTTCAAAACTTAAAACCTACCCCCCAATCTCCTCTTCAGAGGGAAGAAAATATATCTTTTCCTCTAGGAAATCAGTTGGGCTTGAGAGGAAAAAACCTGACAGTGACACTGCATACTTTACTTTGAGAGAAGCTCAGCAGCTGCATCTAGAGTCTGTATAATTGCCATGAGCCTTAAGTGACTTGCAAGGTGAGGCTAAAAGATTAATGTCTCCAAACCCCTCAGGTGTGAAAAAATACCCTAAATCTGAATCTCCAGGAAAAAACTCAAAAGAAGTAGATTCAGTTAAAAAAAAAAGTCCCCAAACTAATGAGACAAATCTATGCCTTTATCTGGGATTATAGGCACTAGTTTGATACCACTGACAGCTCATCTTTCCGTTCCACTCATGTCCTGAGAGTTTAATTAGTGTTATGAACTCCATTCCTATCCAAGAATAAGATAGGAGAAGCTTTCAGGTAAGAAGCATCTGGCAGGTAAGGATGACAGAAAAGTACTCTGTGAAAAGAAATGTGAAAGCTTCACTGAATTTCAACAATTTGGCCATTATATTTTTCTATGTGATTTTCCTTTTTCTGTTTAAGAAGATGGAGCAAATAAGGCAGAAGGATTGATTAAGGTAGCAAATAGTTAAGAGCCAAAGATGCTAGTTTAAGCGTTCTCAGACCAGACCTGCTGTGGTGACACCCCATGTCAACAGCTTGCTGGAACAAAACCAGTAGAAAACATGAACCCCCAATATGTCAGTACTTCACCTTCCTTTGGCACACGGAGGGTGTCAATTGCCAAATTTGTCTAAGCATTGGCATTGGACATGCTTGAAGGAGACGCAGTGGAAAAATCTCCCAGAGGTTTTTGCCTAATTAAAATGACTGCTATCCTACACCGACAAACCTCTTTTCTCTGCTTGTCTCAGTGGGTGAGATCATCTCTCAGACAGATTCTGTAGCACAGCTGGCCTCTTTTCCTGGCTTGAATGGCAAAAAATAAAATCCTCTGTAGCTCTAAAGAAAAAAAAAAGCATTAGTATCCCTGTGGTGGGGTGAAATGAGCCTTCATGTCACAGAATCCACATCCTGAGAGTCTGGTGCTGTGTATTTCAAGCTTCAGGGAATGTGATTTGGCAATCCTGGGAAACAGGAAAGACAAAGGGACCATTTGGGAAACCTAGGGATTGATCTCACCTGTGTTTAACCACCTGAAAGGCATGTAGTATAGGTCTCAGTTTTTCGGTAGTCAGCAGAGAGTGATCACCACCTCCCACCACTTGCCAGATCTCCCTCTTTGCCCTCCTTGGCTGTTGCAGTCAGGAATGAACTGCCTTTAGAAAGTGAGAGCACTGTAATTTACTATCAGGGAGAACTGAGTGACTTGAAGGAACAGCAGAAGAACTCTGGAGAAACAGCTTTTTAATTAACCTGAATTCTTTCTATGGTCAAAACATATAGGAAGATGCTGCAGTCATTAGGCTGACAGAACACCCACCATGAAAATCCACAGTGAGGTCCAGCTCTGGTCTTGGTCTCTGTAACTGTCTTGATGTAGCTGGAGGCAGTCTTGACTATACGAGCTTGAGTGGATGGTGCCTCTGAAAAATTCCAGAGTGATAAAGTCTCAAAATTACACAAAAAAATTATTCTCCTTTTAAATATTTAGAGAATCTAGCTCAGCATCTGCTGGAGTAAGCATGAGTGTGACTTTGTAGCTCTGCATGCCTCAGGGATGTGGCTGGCAGGAAACAAAATATGACGTGACTTCAACTGAGTAACAGTTCCCTGGAAATTCACAGTTTATTAATCCTTCTCACTTCAAGAATAGCAAAAGGATGGTTGTTTGTTTCCTTATTCTTTCTATTTAAAAGCCAGACTATAGACCTGGGACATCAGTCAGATGTCACTCCTCTCTCTGTGGTAAGCATTTCTGTGTGTAGTCCCTGAGTTTGAAAGAGTTGGTATCTGTAATGGACTCAGCAAAGCACAAATAGAGCTGTCCAGTTCTTAATGTCTCCCTGCTTCTAGCAACTATCACAAGCAGCATATACACTAAACAATAAGTTGATACGGTCATGTTTAGGTGTAGATACATCTGACAGTTAGTGCACCCATACTCTTAGAATCATAGAATCATAGAATGGTAGGGGTTGGAAGGGGCCTTTAGAGATCATCTAGTCCAACCCCCCTGCAGAAGCAAGTTCACCCAGATCAGGTCGCATAGGAACGTGTCCAGGTGGGTCTTGAAGACCTCCAAGGAAGGAGATTCCACAGCCCCTCTGGGCAGCCTGTGCCAGGGCTCCCTCACCTGAACAGTGAAATAGTTTTTTCTTATGTTTAAGTGGAACTTTTTGTGTTCCAGCTTCATCCCATTACCCCTTGTCCTGTTGCTAGCTACTATAGAAAAAAGGGATGTCCCAACCTCCTGACACCCACCCTTTAGATATTTATAAATGTTAATAAGATCTCCCCTCAGTCTCCTCTTCTCCAGACTAAACAGCCCCAGTTCCCGCAGCCTTTCCTTATATGAAAGATGTTCCAGTCCCCTGATCATCTTGGTAGCCCTGTGCTGGACTCTCTCCAGCACTTCCCTGTCCCTCCTGAGCTGAGGAACTCAGAACTGGACACGGGACTTCAGATGAGGCCTCACCAGGGCAGAGTAGAGGGGGAGAAGAATCTCCCTTGACCTGCTGGCCACACTCTTCTTGATGCATCCCAGGATGCCATTGGCCTTCTTGACCACGAGGGCACATTACTGGCTCATATTTAGTTTATTATCAGTCAGGACTCCCAGGTCTCTCTCTGCAGAGCTGCTCTTCAGTGGTTCGACTCCCAACCTGTACTGCTGCATGGGGTTATTCCTTCCCAGATGCAGGACTCTGCACTTGTCCTTGTTGAACCTCATGAGGTTCCTCTCTGCCCAACTCTCAAGCCGGTCGAAATCCCACTGAATGGCAGCACAGCCTTCTGGGGAATCAGCAAATCCTCCCAGTTTGGTGTCATCAGAGAACTTGCTGAGGGTACACTCTGTCCCCTCATCCAGGTAATTGATGAAGATGTTGAACAAGACTGGCCCCAGAATCAATCGCTGTGGAACTCCACTGGCCACAGGCCTCCAACTCAATTCTGTGCCATTGATCACCACCCTCTGGGCTCTGTCATTCAGCCAGCTCTCGATCCACCTCACTGTCCACTCATCCAAGCCACACTGCCTGAGCTTTCTGATGAGGATTTTGTGGGAGACAGTGTCAAAAGCCTTGCTGAAGTCAAGGTAGATGACATCCACTGCTCTCCCCTCATCTAGCCAGCTGGTTATACACTCATAGAAGGCTATCAGGTTGGTCAAACAGGATTTCCCCTCAGTGAAGCCATGTTGACTCCCCCTGGTAACCATCTTATCCTTCATATATTCAGTGATAACATTCAGGATGAGTTGTTCCATCACCTTTCCAGGGACGGAGGTGAGACTGACCAGCCTGTAGTTTCCTGGGTCATTCTTCTTGCTCTTTATGAAGACTGGAGTGACATTGGCCTTTCTCCAGTCCTCAGGCACCTTGCCTGTCCTCCATGATTGTTCAAAAATGATGGAGAGAGGCTTAGCAATCACATCAGCCAGCTCTCTCAGCACTCTAGGATGCATCCCATCAGGACCCATTGACTTATGAGCCTTAAGCTTGGCCAACAAGTCTTTACCCTCTTCCTCTTCCACCCAGGGCAAGTCCTCTGCTGTCCTGGCCATCCTGTTATCCTTGCCAGACTGGGCTTGCGGAGGGTCAGCCTTGGCCGTAAAGACTGAAGCAAAGAAGGCATTCAGTACTTCGGCCTTCTCTGCATCCTCAGACACCAGGGCACCCTCAGTGTTTAGCAGCGGGCCCACATTACCCCTCACCATCGTTCTGCTGCTGATGTACTTGAAAAATGCCTTATTGCTGTCCTTAACCTCCCTGGCTAAATTTAATTCTAGAAGGGCTCTAGCCTTCCTAGTTGCACCCCTGCATGCCCTGGCAATGTTCCTATACTCTTCCCAAGAAGCCAGTCCCTGTTTCCACCTCTGCTTTCTGCCTGAGTTGTCCCAGCAGATCCTTGCTCATCCATGGAGGCCTCCTACCTCCTTTTCCTCCTTTCTTGCACATTAGAACACACTGATCCTGGGCTTGGAGGAAGTGGTGCACATTTACTGCAAATAACTAAATAAAAGGTGTTTCTGGACTCAGGAAAGCTTCAGATGTTGCATGCAGCATTTAATTAATGTGGCTCTATGACTCTTTAATAATTTTGTGTCCAGAAAAACTAAAGGGAACATACAAGTGACTACACACATTGCTATAGGCATAACTTAAAATAATCAATATTAACCTTTCTGGACTTCTTTTACTTTGAAATTTTGTTCAAAATAGGATATGAGAAACTAGAGAAAATATGACATATGCTAAATATTAGGGAACAATTTCTCATAGTAAAACCAGCAAGGAATGGAGTCCTAGGGAGTGATGGAATAAACCAAGATACTGCCTTTTGAGGCTGTGTGATGCTCATCACTGTACATGTTGAAAGCAGGGTAGATATCATTCATCAAAAATGGCTCAAATTCTAGGAACAAGTCCTGACCAGGAAAGATGACTTTTACAGGTTCCTACTAACCTTACTTTCTCTGCACACATTACAAATTGTTATTTTTTAAGTTAGATAATTGTTATGAAGTTGTTAAGTGGGTCTACTCAGCTCTTGGTCAGGGTGTACTCAGAATTTTCATTAACATCTGGGATGCACTGGAATGCAATGATAAAGGATACAGCAAACACTCCCAGGACTATTACCAAACCATATGAGTTGCAAGTACCTTGGAAGGCAGGGAAGCTATGATAAGGATGATGACAAACTTTAGGAGCTGGTATGAAATCAGTAAGTCTGAATCAGTAAAGACACAGGAAAGGAAGGGTAATGGATAGCAAAACAAATCAGGGAGTAATTGGGTAAGCAGCAGGACAGCAAGGATGTATGAAAGCTCTTTAGTTGCCCTTAGACTAACTGTAAGGCTAGTGTCTGGTGTATTTATTCATAGAATGGGCTGCTTCTGTGAAAGAAGCACTGAAAGAAGCACTAACAAGGCCCAGAAGGCCTTTTGCACTAGGGCCTGGGGGAGGGAATGAGCTGGAGCAGACAGGGAAGTTGCTTTGAGGAGAATAATAAGAAATAGGAAACATGAGGCAAACCTTGAAGGCAAGGAAGAACTAATATAGTCAGAGATTGGGAGATGCATAAATCTTTCGTCGTGCAGAAAGATGTTAAACGGGTGATATGAGAGAGAATTATCAGACAGTGAAGGGCAAAAAATGTTTTCCCTTAGATTTGCACGCATGCTTACTTCATGGGTTCCTAGAACAGGAGCTGTGTACTCTTTCCTTCCTAGAAGCCTTCTAATGTTCTCACAGTGCAATAAAGCTACTCAATATGCTGCAAATACGGTGAGAAGGGCCTCTAAACTTCTACTTAGAAAGCTTAATTATCAAGCAGAACTCTGGAAATACCATAGCTATCTTTTCTCTCTGCTGCTTACTCCCTGACATCTCTGAAGGGAGGTGAGGATGGGATGGTGGATGAGATGCTGGCAGTCAGGAGTAGCCAGACCTGTGGTGTCCACAGCTGACCACCCATCCTCTACAAAGAAGAGATAAAGAGATGGGGAGAGTACCTTGATCTCCCATCTTGCTTCAAAGAAGTTGCCTTCCTTTTCAGTGCTTGTTAATGAGCTATACAGTTAGGGGCTGCCTGCAAACAGTTCTAGGGAACTCTTTTGTTATGCTACACCTACCACAGTGGGGTCAGTGTTTATAAGGGAGTGTCTGAATATGATAGACAAAGAAGAAAAATGGTGAAGCTTTTAAAGAGTTGCCCGTTGCTTGGAAAGTTCATGAAGAGCAGGCTGTCTTGTTCTTCTTCCATGAGGCACACCATGAGGAATAATTTGCGAACTAAAGCCTAGCTCTTGAGCAACTTAGACACAACTTCTCAGTATGTAATCTTTCTCCATCAGTCTGTTCTCTGTGCTATTTCCCCATGCAAACCTCTTGGTTCCTACAAAGTCTATTCATGCAAATCAAGAGAGGAAGGGCTTAATTGAGAAAACAGTAGCTCTAAGATAGAAAGACACTTGCATTTTCCCAGGAATCTTCAGCCAGTATTACAAAGTCTTCTAGTTTCTCTGACTAAATATCTTCTAGAAGCATTTTAAAGTGAAGATAATGCTGTTTGGACTGAAAGCAGTAGAAGAATATTGCAGAATATCCACTTACATTGTACTTAGCATCTTATACCAATATACTTTAGCCCAATGCTCTGCCTCTAAGTGTGATTTCTGGGAACTAAACAGATAATGTAGGAGAAATACAGAAGGAAATCTTTTTCAATTTCTCTTTACTCATAGCTAAACATAACTCTCCTGTCTGCTCATTATTGCATCCTCCATGTAACTTCAGTAGTGACATATCTGTGTCATAACATCTGATCTGTTGCTGGTATGCAGCTGCCAATGTGAAAGATGTAGCTGACACTACACACTATCTGATCTCCACACAATCTCTCATCTCATGCTTGAACACTGAATATCACATACAAAACATAACTTCTTGTTTTGTGGCCCTCAGCCCCAAAGTTCTTGCATAGCTCAGAAGTAATAAAAACTCTTTGTGATTTAGTGAATAAATACATTGAAGCTTTTGAGATGAGATAGGGCTTAAAAGTGACAAAAATGAAAGCCCAAGGGACAAATATTTCTGCCTGAAAAGCCAGGATGTTTGTTTAAGCACTGTGAAAGATTTTGCACCAACAAGAAATGCACACACACAGTTATTTGCTGACACTTCAGGAAGACTTCAGAAACTTTATTATATAGACAGGAAAAGAAACAAGAAATACAGAAGGAAGCAATGTTGACAGCAGTAAACAGGGGAAAAAAATCAATAATGTTATTTTGTTTAACCTGTGGTGTTTTCACAGAGGGACTATGGGGCTCAGGCACAACGTAGCTGGCTGTAGAGCCTTTACCTCCAGTCCTGATCAGCCTGGTTGCTGTCAGACGTTGTTACAGCTGGTTGCTGCAATGGGATCCAGGTGGTACTTCAGTTGATCCATCTCACAAGCTCACATTAGAGTGGAGGTGTCAAATGTTATTAAATAAAATGGAACCTGTGTTTGAAGTGACAGAGTTACCCAGGAGCTCAGAAGATCCCTTGATAGATAGCCTAGCCACAAGCTGTCTCCATGCTAGTGGAGTCCAGGCTGGGTGTTGGACTTCTGCCAGGCCGTTGTGAGAAGGAAATCCAGACATATGGGCTACAAAGAGCTCTGACTTGGTCTGGTCAAGTCCCCAAGGTGAACAGCTGGCATATAAGGACAATAGGCCTGGAATCACTTCCCCACTCTGTTCAGACACAACCTCAGACACTAGATGTAATCCTTAAATCCTGACGCTACCTCCGCTAATCATTTGCTGAAGTCTGAGGCACTACCTGACCTGCAGATCAGTCCACTGATAGTGTACCAGGCCTGGTTTTATACAGACCTTTCATTTCTAGAGATGAGCCAGTTAAATCTGAGAGTGGCTCAGGCCTGAGAGAAGGCTGTGTTTCTTCCTCTTCCAGTAAAGCACATATCTCCCAAGGTTTCTGGGAAAAAAAGAATTAAGGACAGCTGTGGTGGTTTAGGCCCATCCAGGGACAAAAGACCATGATGAGGCTTATGTACCACAGACTTTGGAACTCCCAAGGACAGGGAGGGCTTAATTGCCACTTATGGTCCTGGACAAACCAGACAAGGTTACTCATCTCAGGGAAGAAAACAAAACTTAATTTAATCCACCTCCAACCAAAACATAACAAACAGCAATATCCAATGGAAAAAAACCCAACAACACAGAGTATTCCAAATGATGGAAATGCATCCAACTCTTTAAGATTATCTTCCTCCCATCCCTTCTCTCTTCCCGAGCTCAGATCCCTGAGCCTGGTATCATGACCTCCTCCTCCCATAAGCAGTGCTGGGGACAGGGAATGGGGTCTGCAGTCAGTCCTTTCCTGATGTCTCGTGATGTTTATCACACTCTGAGGAGAAGTGCTCCCCACCAGTCCTCCCTTGCTCCAGCTTGGAGTCTCCAACACATCGGGCAGCCCTGCATGGGCCACTCTGATGAGATCCTGCAAGCCCAGTTCATCTTCTCAGGGTTGGGATCTAAACTGCTCACTCCCTCTGACCCAGAGTCTCCAGCTCTCATCCTCTCTGTCACGAGGTCTCTACTTCTTGTTGTGGGCTACAAGGGTGTGTCTTGTGCAGCATTGCTCCTTCTGTCTTTTCCTGACTGTGGGGTCTGCATAGTTGCCTCCATCTTACCCTTCCCTTCCACGTCATTCTACAGACTTCAAATTCCCATCCCTATATAGTGTTTGCAGAGGCACCAAACAGGCCCAGTCGGGCCACAGGTGAGTCCAAACTTGCGAATTGGGGGAAAGTTTTGAAACTCTTTACCGGGTCTGCAATGCAGCCCCCTCCCCCTGTTACCAAGCAAAGCATCTGCTTGCAAAACCATGACAACAGCTTATGAAGTACCTGCCTTGTTTGTCTGTATAGGTGTTCCAAAAGCCAGATAACTTAGAGCACTTGATTAAAACTAAAACATACCAACCACCTTTTAGCAGAATTTAGGAATGTGGGTCCAGTCTACAGTTAAAACACTTCTCACAACAGCAATCCATGTGTTTCTACTCCACCTTTTAAGGTCTATGCTGTCATACCTGCATTGCTAGCAGCACGTAGCCTGGTTTTAAGCCAAACACAGAGTAATAGTAGCACAGACTAACCCCTCATGTGCCTCCTTCTTCTCGTGCAACTGGAGTGCAGGCTAGTAAAAGAGGGAAAATGAGAGTTTCTCCTTCAGCTCTCCTCACTAAGGATAAGTGATTGAAGCAGTCTTTCCTGCACAACACTCCTGGCAAACAGCCCACTTGTTGTGTGCAGGTCTGTCTCTTGTGGGGAGGGACAGAGGACCAGGACCCCAGCATGTACTCAGTTGTAGTCCTGAAGAAATTCTTGTTCCCCAAGCTCCAAAATATTACCTCATTTATAATGAGGAGTATTTAAATACATCATTTTAAGGATATTAAAATCTTAATTAATCCTTTTAAAGTTTATTCCTTTTAAGTCCATGGAAGAAAGATGAATATTGTAACTGGCAGGTTTTATGGCTTGCAGACATATCATTAGCAGATGATCTCACAACTAAGGCTGAAGGTTCAGGCAGTTGAATTGACTTGGCTGAACATGGCTAACTCAGCACATAACACTTGGCACCCAGCTTGAGGGGAAGAAGTACCCTGTCATTGGCACTGCTGCTTTTAAGAAGGTGAAAGCATGGAGCAGCACAGAACTGAACACAGGAATGCCATGTTTGCAAGAGAAAATGCATGTGTATATGTTGGAAGCGGTGTGCACCTTCCTTTCACTCCAAGGCTTCCAAGCTTTCATGTAGCCCTTGACAATAATTTTTTCTTACTCTCCTATCCATTGAGTTCACCAAATAAACACTCTGCATATGTTTACTGCCGCACTTGAGGAATACCTAGTGCAGTGTGGGGTTATCACTACTGAAAACTGGGAAGCTATCCTTAAAGCTTCCCATCCCCAGTCTGACCACAGTGTGCTGAGACCACAGGTAGGTGTGACACTGTACCAAAGTGAACCTTCAGCTTAGAGTCTGGAGACATGAGGCTGTTACTGCTGCCACAGTTAGCTGCTTCATGGAATGCCTAGGTGTCTCTGTTTAGCATGACATCGTGCCAGGTAGGTTTACCTAAGGAAGGACCATTTAATTCCCTAGTCATCCATATCTGTGTTTGTCAAAGGCTGGAATGTGGTAGCCATTTGCACTTGCTGAAAATACAGTAACACCTTCTGCTTTTTAAACAGCACCTTTCTGACACAGATCTAAAAGTGCTCATGACAAGGTGAAAACCCTGAGCCCTTTGACAAGCAGGCAGTGCTAATTCTGCTAAACAGAGAAGCAAGAGCAAAGGGAAATTAAAAGGCAGGTCTTCAGAAGCATTATGGTGTCTAAAGAGCACTTAAGCACCTCCTCTCATTCACTGCAGTCAGATAGGTGTGAAAATCTCAGTGCCTATTGATTACCCTTAGACACCTTGACATCCTTAAAAGTCTGTCTCTTGATTTCCAAGTGACTCTACAAATTCACATACAACATAAGTGGCAACTCCAGGTACAAAGCTGGGGTGATAGAGTGCCTCCTTCTGTACTTCAGGCCTCTGCATCACCCTCTCCTTTAAATACATGGATGGCGATTAACCTATGGCAATAGTGTTCATTAGGCCTCATGTCCTGCCTGAGATTCAATTTGGGGAAATTATGTTCCAGATAGTCAGAATACCCTCCTTCTTCTTTAACAAATGGATGCAGTATTGTTATGTTATTACATACTGATTTATAAAGCACCTTTCACATCTATCACAGTGCTGTATGATCTAATTACAAAACACCTGAGACTGAATAAGAAGTATCTGGGCAAGAAAATTGCTTGAGGCCTGACCTTTAATGCACTGAAAGAATCAGAGGTTTTTAGTGAGTGGAAGAACCAAGATGAAGAAATCCATCAATTCTATTTGTGTATACATATAGGAGCAAGAGCCTAGGTACCAGCAAAACTGTACAATTAAGAAGAGGCCAGATAGAAGAATTATGAATAAAATGGAGGAACTTTTGTTGGTTACTGTCTTCTCCATACCTCAGAGACCAGGGAAATCAAGGAGGAGTGATACTTTTGACTTTTCTGGGCTCTCTGATATCCCTAGGCTGAACAGTAAAGATGTTGGTACCAAAGGCCTGCTGTGTCACATTGCAAATCTAGTGTATGTGTGCAACGATTGCTATCCATATACCTTTTCAAACAGTTCAAGGAAAAAAAAATATCATTAAAGTACCTTTTTTTTTTCTGGACAGATTTTTTTTTCCTGTCTAAACTCTGAAGATTACAATTCACCTTCCTGAAGTAATCTCCTTGATCTTTATAATTAAACCTCATCTAAATAGTTTGGTCACTTTCATGAACTAATTTTAGTGACTTATGGTTTAGAAGGTTCTTTTGTCTTAAGCCTCTGTTTCCAGGTGCTTAGAACTTTCAGAAAAGAATATCCTTTGGGCTCACAATCTATGTTTGCAGAGATCAAAGCTGACCTAGGAGTGGAAAACAATTGACAGGCAAGAAGATATGAAATGGTAATTTTCCCTCCCGCTTCTTTCTTTCTTAACTTCACAATTATTTAGACTATATCACATTGTTTCTACCTGTGTTTAGGGAAGACTTCTCAGAAGACTGAAGAGATGAGGAACATATCTCATCAGTAATAAACATGATGCATTTTTTGGCTTTTTAATACAGATATGTTGTTCTCAGAGTTTGAGGTGTTTAAACAACAGCAAACCTGTAACAAAACAGAAGGATAATTTAATGCAGAATAACTTGAATCATTCCTCTCTTCCCCACCACAAAATATTAGCTACTTTAGGCTTGAACCAAAGACTTTTAATCCTGTGGACTTTTATTAAGCTGATTTCAGCCAGCACCAGATCTTATGTCATGAATATATTGCTTAACTTGAATTCTGTACCACTATAAAATCATCTGTTTTTATAGGTCACAGAAAAGCTTCAAAGCCATGTTTATACTAATTCTCCACTCTTTAAGAGAGGTCTCAAGAAAAAACAAGGAGCTTCAGGATGGATAAAGACCAAACAATGTCCTATGCCGCCAGGGATTGTCTGGCACCCTACCTCTTCTTTGAGATCTCATGGTGTCCAGCACAAGGACCTAGCTCACTGACTTTATGTTACTATATCTAGAAAAAGGTTTAATAAATCTGGAGGATGAAATCTGCCAGAAAACTAATAGGGATTCACATGGTTTCAGTTCCAAAGAGGTTCAGCAAATGTCTTCTAGGTCAGTGAAACAAAACTAGTCTATGTTCAAGTTCTTTGAACAGCCTCTGCTCAGATTCAGAGCTGCAGACTGAGACAAGGTTATCTCAGATGTCCCATCCATTTTTTTCATTCCCCAGGAAGAGTGGCTTTCTGAACAACAGGTGATTTACTGCAGTACGTCTTTCCTGGCCCCTAAGCTTTGTAGCATCTCAACCAAACTGAGGAACTGCCTTGGAAATCTGCCTTTGTTGTCTGAGATGCCTGACCTATCCTTACATGTCCCTTTTAATTAAATAACACTCGATTTGGTTTAGTAGAGATAATAAAAGATGATGAAGATAGTACGAGGTATCTTTACCTTGCCAGGCTGATTTGGTGAAGCTGCAAATCCAATCTGCGTGACTAAAAACCACTTCTGTTTGGGGGCTGGAGGGGAAAAGCCATCTTTGTCTTTCCTAGCATTCTCCTCTAGGGAAAATTAAAGGTGTCTAGAGTTTTCTTTGTTTTCCCTCTGCCATCCCATCTTTCACTTTCTGGTTCTTTAACTCCCAATCTCCTTTAAATTGCATTAAAGGAATAGAAGAAACCATTGCTTTTCTCTTTTCGCCTTGGAGCTAAAAGCTTTCTTGTTTCTTCACAACGCTTGTTAAATGTGATAGACAGAGTGAAAGCTTCATAAATCATAAACAAGCAGAGGACCTAAATAAAAGTCACTGCAAACCGAGGAAAAGAGAGGCCACAGTATGCACATTAAGGCTAGCACCAAGCACGCAGTTCTTATTTTAAGCTATACTAGCAGGAGGTAGAGGGCATGCTTGTTTTGTATCTAAGCCAGGAATTTAAACAAAAGCCAGTGGGCTATGAAAATCATTAAGAAATAGCTCTGCAGTGTTATGGCCACAGATAGATGCAGCTTTCCACTCTCCAGTTTTGCCTGTCCATCTAAATTCACTACCTTTTTTTATCTCTATATCTCCTATGTATGAATGAGTGATATAGCAGAGAAAAAAGCAGAAGCAGTCCACCTTCCCTCAAAGGAAAGCTTTTGTTGGTGATAGGGAAGCAGAGCAAGTTAATGAACAAATCAGAAAAATGGCCCCCAACTGCCTTGCTGATGGGGTCCAGAACTCTCATGGTCAATCTCTTCTCTGTTGCAGACAAACTGGGTTATCCCAGAGTAAGTCTGCATCACAATTCAGGTAGAGCTGGCATATGTTATCAGTCAAGAATGTATGTAATGAGCATGTTGGTGTCCTCATCTCAGTCTTAGGAGTGCAGGTGCTGCTGACCATGCTTTTCTGAGAAGATTTCTATTTGTGAGGAACTTTCTTGATATCAGCGGAGCACATTTCTTCCCTGACGCAGAAAGACTGAATCAGGGCTTAAGCTCAAAATTATGCTCTTCTCCTTGCTCTGAAGTGGCACTTTATTCTTTCATTCATGGTGCTCTTGGAAGTGGGAGCTTTCCAGCCTTGTATCTTGAAAATTCCTCGTTGGGGACTGGCACTACAGCAGTCTCAGCAATAACAAAGATTTCTCCACCTCTTCTAACATTTTTTCCTCATAATTAGTCTTTAAATCTATGACAGGAGATTTTTTTTCATGATGTGGTTATCAAACATTTTAATTACCCTCCTGTGAGCAGTTTTATTATTTTGGGAGGAGACATTTAATATCTTTTTATCATTCCATCATCATCCATGTTATTGTTCCTTTTTATACAGTATTCTAGTAAGATAAACACAACATATTTACATTGACAGAAGTCATATTGCTTTTTTCCTATTGTCTTCATGTAGGCATATTTATATTTAAGCTTAAATAATTAAGCTATTATCTGTAGCACTAAGGCACGTCTACCTAAAATTTCTTGGATTCCATTGTCGATAAAACCAAAATTTTAGAAAATATATCTGTTGATTTTCCCAGACTTCAAGGAGGTATAGTTTTAAAGGAATGGTAGTCCTCACTGTAGAATGTCTTATGAGGAGCAGCTGAGGGAGTTGAGGTGGTTTAGCCTAGACAAGAGGAGACTGAGAGATAACATGATCACTCCTACAACTACCTGAAAGGAGGTTGTAGTGAGGTGAGTGTTGATTTTTCCTCTCTAGTAGTTACTGAGAGGAAAGAGGAAATGGGCTGAAATTGCACCAGGGGAGGTTTAGATTGGAAACTAGGAAGAACTTTTTCACTGAGAGGGTTGTTAAGCACTGGAATGGGCTGTCTGGGCAAGCAGTGAAGTCACCATCACCAGAGATATTTAAAAGACACATAGATGAGGTGCTGAGGAATATAATTCAGTTTAGTGATGGACTTGTCAGTGTGAGGTTAGTGGTTGAACTTGACAATCTTAAAGGTCTTTTCCAACTGTAATGATTCTATGATTAGCACACAAATCAATATAATTTTGAGTTCCTTCAGCAGTGTTTCAAACATATTCTACTAAATTAATTTAGTACAATTTAAAATCTTGGGTTAACTAGTAGGGAATGTTTGGTCTTGTTTTTACTGTTCCCTTTACCAGTAACTTTTTCTGGTGGTGCTTTGCTTTTATCACATAAAAAAGACAGACCATGGGGCAGCTGTCTTTTCCTATCACAAGAAAAATTAAGTCCTTTGCAGTCAGTTTCCCTTTGCCTTCCCTCTTCATCCTTTTGCAATTTTAACAAACCTGCTTTCTCTCCCACGGGCTGCCTATTTCAGATACACTCTGGAAATTGCATGTCTCAATTTTGCTCCTAGAAATCTTGACTTGACAAATGCTGCTCCTTCCTGGCATCCGATACAACCTTTAATAACTGGCGAGAGGGGTTAACCTTTGGTCTGGGGAGTACAAAGTTATAAATCAGTTGCTATTGCAAAGGGCTGAGTTTGCATTAGGTGTTTAACTTTTTTTTTCTTTAGAGGAAAAAAAAAAAAGCCAGAACACATAATCTAATGCAGCTGTGACTGGGAGGAAACAAGACATTTGTAACAGCTTTTAAAGCATTAAAAAGGAAGCATGGTAGGAACAAATACTGTGTTTGTGTTCTGAGGCTAAAACATGACAGTTGTGAAAGAAGAGATTTACTGAATCAGGTTTGATGCTTTAAAATAATGAGAGGGTAGGAACTTCCAGGGGAGGAGGGTAAACAGAGTTAGGGTATGTGGCCTCATTTAGAGGAAACATAAATGTGCACAGAGTAGAAAGGAACTGAACATTTAAGCCTTAGTATATTTTCATGCAGGAAAAAGCTCTATAATGTTAAACATTTATCAGGAAGACTCTTACTGACGTGGTCATGCTGAGCCCAGAAGCAGCTCGGGTTCAGAGGTTTTAGTCACACGGTGGGATGCTAGATTTCTCTACACAGAAATTAAGTGATATGTGTTCACTTTTCTTGTTTAGCATTGATAATCTTGATTCATGTCTCCTTTGATGCTATCATATCAACATAGACATCTTTCTGCCCCTGCTGGCAGGGATATTTGAGCAGGCAAAGGAAGGCAAAAGGTTTGCCAAGATGTCCCAGTTCAGTTGTGGAAACACAATAATTTAATTTCTTTTATAAGGCCACAAAATACCCGTGGTTTAGTAAGAAAGAGAAATTGCCAAAAGGAACGGTGGATAAGCACTGACAGACTTTGGTTTTCCAGAAGCAGAAAGTCATTTAACCATGGATAATGACCACAGCACAGATGACAAGATAAACACAATATATGAGATTGAAGTAGACGTACAGCATTTAAAAACATCATCCCAACTTTGCTAGCTGCTACATTCATTCATTCATTAAATAGTGACAAAAAGGCTCTTTAAGGAGGGCAAAAAGCAAATTGGAGTTAAATGGACATATAACTGCCTCATGCATCCACTTGCAATCACACCTGCTGATACATTTACACCTATTATCATGTTATTTGCTACTCTACTCTTGTTAAGATAAAAGCATGCTTTGCGTACACACACACATATATTCTCCCACAGAACTTAATCCAACACTGTATTGCACAGCACACTTTTATGTTTGACACACATAGGCTATAATCTTGATGTTTCTAGATGAAGCTGAGGCAGTGGGAGGTAAACTCACAAGGACAACTACATAAATGCTTTGAATACTTTAATGCAAATCATATTTCTAGAGACAAAGGTGATCCAACTAAGCCAAGGAGGTCCTGTGATTGAAGATACTTCATGCAAACTTTTTACTATGTGTTGTCATGTCAATATTCAATTGGTGTATGAAAACTATCCTGGAAGTGTTATGTTGCATACCTGTTTTGGATGGAAGTAGCTAACTTGTTATTTCCTTATAAACACTGTATATTTCTCATTCTTGGTACAGTCATGCAATTCTTATTCTGTCTCTTAAATAGATACCTTTCATTAGTTCAGAAGAATGATGTCAATATAGCCTCTACTGAGGGCATCCCTTAGTATCTTTTCTAAAAACCCCATATATCAGTCCTTCCATTTATTATCCTAGGCCAAAAAATATTTGTAACTCTTAAGTTTCCTTAATAGGCTAGAGGTGCGAGTGATCTGATAATGATGAAAAGACAATTTCTGTCAACTAATTATATTGAATAGCACTGTCCCTCTGATCTAGTTTTGGAGCAGCTTTGCCCAGAAGGGGGTAGCCAATCTGTTTTTCTACTGTTGGTACCTGAGTGATGACAGCAGAACAGAGAATGTCTTGGGTAGCTAAACATTTATCACAGCCCACTCCAGTGCTCAGACAGCAGTTCTTCATCTAATAGCAAGGGATGAACTTAAATACCAGGAATTTTGAATGTAGCTCAAAGTTTACTAGAAAGCTGAAAGATTCAACTTACTTCCTATCCAGAGCTTCTAAACTCACTCCAGTCAGTGGAGAGGAATGGGGATTATACTTATCTTTGACATCTCTTCTTGATGCCTACAATCCTTTGTTTTTTGTATTAGGGCAGTGTATTGCCACATGAAAAAAAAAATATATAGCTCTACTGGAATCTATCTGGTTTAATAACATTAATTTTACTTCAAGACAGACAAGGTAAAATTCTGCCTGTGGCCTGTGTGGTGGTAGTAGATTAAACAAGATGATTGTCCATATCTTTTCATCTGGCAGAATATTCCTAAAAGACCACCAGCCCTTCCAAATCCAGGGTATGGAGGATATTTGGACACCACACAAGTCTGAAAATAGAAGTCCTGGACAGACAGTGACAGGTCTGCCTAACAGGAGAAGACACTGAGAAGTAAAATATACACATGAAATATGGGAACCATTTAGTCTTGTCTGAATATAACCTTTCAAGAAAACACAAAGATATTTTGCCTGTTTCTTTGGACTAGCATTCAAGGCCCATGAAAATCAAAACCAGCCACTCCCCATATTTTGTTGCTAATCTATACAATCATATAGTGAGGAAGTAGTCTCTTTCACTGTTGTCTGGTTGTTCTAGCATACAAAAACTTACCATTTCATAGAACCATTGGACAATTCAGATCTGAAGACACCTCAGTAGGCTTCTAGATCAAGCTCCTGCTCAAAGCATGGTCAGTCCTAAGGTCAAATCAGATCTCTCATGGCTCTATCCATTCAGACATTCAAAACCTCCAAGGATGTGGAAATTGATGCACAGCTCCTCTGCACAGCCTGTTCCACTGCTTGACTGTGTGAGAATTTTATCCTTATACCTCATCTGAATCTCTCATGTTTCAGTTTATGTCCATTGTGTTTCCCTACCTTTTGTACACCACTGTGGAAAGACTGGTTCTGCCTTCATGCTATGTAGGAAAACTGGTAAAAAAGACTTGGCTATATTTTCTTTTCATGGTGGACAGAAGTAAGTAGAGAATGAAGATGAACTGTGGAAAATATAATAAAAAAATACTGGTGCTTTTCATATTGAGTGCAGAAGCTGTTAGTAGTTGCAAGCATAAGAAGGCTTTCAGCTGTTGTTTCTTAGGAAAACAACATGTGCTTATATTGCCCATCAGAAGTATGCCATAAGCTTTGTGCAATGCAACAGGAATGATGCACTCATGTATTCTAGAGCATACAGAGAATACATATGATATATAAAGACAGTGTTACTGCACTACTGCAGTTGCATAAATCAAGAAGAAATCACAGAATGCTTTTCTCTGTCTTTTTTAAAGACAATGTGGTTACCTCAAACTTTTTGCTTGCTTTGAAAGCTGTCCTACCAAGGACAGCTGTGTTCAGTGTTAAGCTAACGAAAAGCAGAGCTGGATATCCCATCGTTTGTGCCATTATTCTGACTACAGGAGGTATGCACAGTATTTTGTAAGATGGACAGAGAACGCATTGTAATCTAGCTGTGACACATACTGCAATTTAGTAGTACTTTAAGAGCAAAATGGGCCTGAGTCTGTCCTAGCCAAGGACATTGCTCTTGGAGCTTTTTTCATTGTTCCTGAATGAAGTACATCTTTGAGAGAAATACCTAGACCCATTCAAGCAGAGAAAGGCTTATTGCCTCTGACATGATTCAGAGGATCTAAGGAAGACACTGGAGGAGAGCAGCCTAAAGGCAGTCAAACAAAGCACTAGTTGCAGGACCTGGGTGAACATATTAGGGCATCAGCATGCAGCCTTCAATCTATATTTGTCCACTCAAATGAGTGGCTTGAGGACTCAATTATTTTCTGTATGAACAATGTTTTTGTTCATAAGAGAAAAAGGACTCCCAAGGCAAAGTGCGTACCTTGATCACGGAGTGTTTTTGTGCCAGCTAGAAGGCAAATAAAGAGAGGGATAAACATGGTGTCTTTTGGATCTGCGCTTGACAGACAAGTTCCTTGTCCTCTAATTGCTGTTTGCAAAGGTACAGACACCTGAGGCAGCTGTGGAAAATCACAAGGATGAGAAACGCTTTTATGTTGCACAAGGGCATTCAGAAAATCATTCAGCTTGTGCTTTGAGGTGCAAAGTCTAAAATAAATAAGAAGCTTGTTTTGAACACATTAATGTGCTCATGATGAGTCCAAAGAAGGAGCTGTAATTTCCCATTTGTCTGTGACTGACAGTTCTGATGAAGGCCAGCCACACAGTCCAGACAAGTGTCTTCTATGTAGTCATGTGATACAGACAATATCTCTAGCATCCATGACAAAGGCAATGTATGTTTGCTCTATTTTCTCTTCAAACCAGCCTAAAAAACTACTACTATGGGCAACTTGAGTCAAGAAAATAAATTCCTTCACTTTATTCAGCTCTAATTTTTTTTACACTTTTACCAGTTACCAGGTAGGGCTTGAGGCAAATGAGATTCAGTTCCTTGCTCTAAGTAGTGCTGTGCCGTGCCACTAAACCACTCTATGCCTCACTTTCTCAATCTATGAAATGGGGAATTCTATATGAACAAAATCTATGATGGAAAAGAGCTATGATGGAGGCAAGTTTTATGATACAGTTTTGTAATGCATTATGATGCATTAATGATGCATCATTTCTTCAGATGGTACTCAGAGCTTATTAGTACCTTCATTGAGCTGCATGGATGTAAGGCTATCGACTTATTCAGGCTTTGTTGGCCACATCCATAAGAAACTCTCAGGAACGCTTAAAGAAGAGAGATAAGTGTTTTCTGCACCCACTTTCTATTCCTTAGAAGACTGGACTGGGCCTTTTCCAGTGTAAAAGTAAGCTCCAAGCTGAGCCAAATGAGCAGCTCCTTCCTATAACTGTTCACTGCAGCAGGTTATCTGAAACTATGAATCAGAGGTCTAGAGAGCACAGGCTGGGATCTTCGGGAGGCTTAGGTATCTCATTCCCATTAATTTCAACAGAAGACGGAGAGAAAGAATACCTGTTACTTGTGAAAAAGGTCTCTATACATATAGACTAACCGAGCTTGGAAAAGACATCTGAAGGCCTCTAGTCCAACTCCTTCCTCAATGAGAAGCTAACTTCCAGCTGGGTCAGATTGCTCAGCATCATGTCTGGTCAAGTTTTGCCAGTTTCCCAGACGAAAATTGTTCAGTCTCTCTGGGAAACCTGTTTTGATGCTTAACATCCCTAACCTATTTTTCCTTGGATCTACTTGCATGCTTTCCTAGTTGGTATCAGGTTGCATATTCAGAATGATGGGACTACAATTTATGATTTAATTTTTCTTCCTTCCCAGAAGTTTGTGCACTTCCAGGCTGTGTACTGTCACTGGGAAGTTACATGTATAAAGAGCAGATGAGTGTTACATTGAGCTAGAGCCGATCAGTCACCAGGACAGTAGATTCACCATCAATGAGGTGCTCTGTAGCTAGCAATGAACACTGTGTCTTGTATGAAAACAGTAAGGGAAAAGATTGTGATGAATTACTTTGGCCTGTAACAAACTCTTTCTGAATGTGGCTGCTTTCCACGAAGCTCCTCTGTCTCTCTGGGTCATACTCCTGAAGTATCTCCTCTTACATCCTCTGCTTCTCTTTCCTACCTTCTTGACAAGAGCAATTTTTTACAAATATTTGATTTCTGACATTTTTCTTCAATATTTTCAAACCATCAATTGAAACACTGGAAATCCATTCAGTTTTCAATGGCCAAATGCCAGAAGTCTGTAAGTTTCTAGTTTGCTAATTTTCAAGCAGATGTGAAGGAAGGATCAGTAGGGCAGAGGACTCCTACTGTAATATACCTGAACATCCATAGAGAGATAGTTAATCTGTGCTCATTCCAGTCCAGTCATGAGGGAATGAGCAGGAACTCTGACAGGAAAATTAAAAATATGTCATACTCGTTTGTAATTGTTTGTACATAATCTGTACTCACCCCTTCAACAGTTTACAGTCAGCTGAAGATTTCAGTTGATTTGCTAATCAACTGTTTTATCTTTAGCCCTGCATATACCATTTCTCCTACATGATCAAGGCCCTGATCACCTCTCTTCTCTTTAATGAAATGGGAAAATGACAGTGCAAGGATAAAAGGTCTTGTGTTTGCAGAGCTTTTGCTCTTGAGAGTTTAATGGAGGATTTAGTGCTATGACAACCAGGAACTTGGAGTCAAAGAAACAATAAAACTAGGAAAACACATGTCCATGATAACAGTGTACATTAAAGTACGTGCCACTTGGACTTAATCAGGGAATTCATTTAATCGGGACGTCTCTTGGAGCAAACTTAATTTAAGCCTAATGACATTTAATAGTGATAACTGTGGCTTGGTGGGGATGGTAATTCCATTTAATTGGGATGCCTTCAGGTGATGCAATGGGGTATGTGTGTGTGTGTGTGCATGCATGTGACAAGTGCAGGCTGGTTCTGACTGTTTATGTACACAAGAGCAACCTTCAGTCTCTGTCTAGCTGCCAAGCACCAAGACAACTCCAGAAAAAGGGTTCAAAAGTCCTTCACTCTAGCTTGAGTTTGGCAGAGACCGTAACATATTCACTCCATACTAGCAATGTTAGTTGGTCTTTTGACTTCTCTCTCCTTACCTACAACTCCCAGGAGGCCTCTATTCTGGTCCACCTTCACAGTATTCTCCTCTGCCTTCCCAGGATGCATCCCATGCATGTAAGCTTGCTGTACCTCTTCCTGAAGAGTCACGTGAATATTGCAAGGTAACCTGGTATCTGATGGAAATTCAGGCCCATCAAGATGAAGGCCATCCACAGCACTGTCCTGGAGAAGTGACTTCTAAGGCAGGTTGCCAGCAATCTCCCTTTTAGTAACAGAGACTTTAACCTCCTTAGTTCTTTTAGAGCTATTGCTGCTGAATTAACAGTCTCTGTGTTTGTCTGTGCAGTCTTTATGGCACTAGCATCTAGCTTAATACTAAAAAGCTCTCTGGAATACCTTGAGTAGGAAAGTGTCCAGGAAAGCCAAATTTCAATCTTTTAAAACTCCTTTCTTAGTCCCAGTGGGATGTGATTGTGAGAAAAAAAATTGGCCATTTCAATTCCCTCTATAGAACTCACTACATCCACAAAGCATAACACTTAGATCTTGTCAGCACAGGGAAGTGGCATTGATTTAAATAATCAGGTTTAAAATGAATTTAACTGAACTGGTGCAACCTTTTACGTGGACTTTAAGTCAATTTAAAAGACCCTTTTATCCTTATTGCTCAAGGATAGAGTCAGAATAATCATAAGTGATTCAGTTAAAGCGTGTCAAGGATTATTGTCTCTTCAGATGAAGCCTATTTCCTCTCTGTTGGAAATTTCGTAGACCCTACCCCTCACTTCAGCTGGAATTGAGCCTTTCACCTCAGCACATCCCATGACTTTACAGGTTTTCTCAATTCACTGCATTGCAAATTAAAAAGGAAAAGTGATGGCTTTTCCACTACTGAATCCATGGCTTGCTTGCCTCCATCAAGAAGAACAGAGGGAAAGGTTTTTGTCCAGGAATCTTGGAGGGTAGCATCTTTAAAAAAAAAAAAAAAGAAAGATAAAACAGAGCCCAATTCTCTACTGGTACAAGGAATTGCAGGTGTCTTGATTACAATGAATTTTAACCCATTTGTATCAGTAGGCAATTTGGCATTGAAACTGTCAATATGACACACATGAAGTATACAGAGGGGAGGAAGCCAAGAGAAAAAAATGTCCATCCTAAAATGCATGTGCACATTCTGTAGCTGTTTTCTTTCCTGAAAACATAGGGTGCATTTTAAGAGAGGATATAACACTTATGCCTTTGAATTATAGCTGAAAATATCACTGCATACAGCGCAGAACTTCTGCAAAGAGAAAAGAAACGTAAACAGAAGGATATTGTGACTAGAGAGACACATGGAGTTGAGAAAGGGAAGAATTTTAACAATATCATGAAAACTGGTAGGAGTGTTAAAAAGAAACACATCTCAAGAGAGAAAGATGCTGATACTTCAATTTTCCCTCTGTTCGGCTGGATGGGTAAATTGGTCTCTCCTGAACATTTTGAAATACTGCATTTTTAAAGAAATGTGTTAATTTTTCTATTTTTTTAAAATATAATTTATTTTCTATTCTAAAACTGAAAGGTCACCTTGACCTCTCAAATAAAACAATTTAACTGAAAAGAATACAACAAGTAATTCTAAAGGAAAATGCCAGGAGCCAGTCCTCTTTTCTGCAAAAATATTAATTTTGTTGAATCATCATCTTCTGACAACAAGTATTTAGTCAAAACATTTTTGTTCTGCTCCAGGCCTGAATAGTGTCTCTTTTATGCAGGTTCTTCAAAGCAAATTTAGCTTATTGGATGTGTTTGGCTGATGGCTCACTGTGAGCTCCTGTAGTAAGTCATGTAAAAAGGATGTCTTGCACAACCTAGCACATGGTTGGACATGCATCTGAAATATAAGGGGACACGGTTTGTCACATGAAGAATGCAGAAGTGGTTGTGTGAAGGAAAAAAAACCAACAAACCACACTAGAACAAAGGGGTTCTACAAACCTCCATTGCTTGCTAGGAAGCACCTCTGCTTTAAGCTTTCAGACAACATCTTTTCAGGTTGAGAATTCATAATTCTGCAGATATATATATACATATATATTTATATATATGTATACATGCATCATAGAATCATAGAATCATAGAATCATAGAATGGTAGGCGTTGGAAGGGACTTTTAGAGATCTAGTCTAACCCCCCTGCTAAATCAGGTCCACCTAGATCAGGTCACACGTAGATGTAGATGTAGATGTAGATGTAGATGTAGATATCCATCCATATAGGTATATGTGGATGGATTAGGCTGGATCTGGATCTGTAGCACAGTCTCTACAAGAATAACGAAACTCTCTTTTTATTTTTCCTTTAATATATCTGAACCAAAGGAATACCAGCTTTGCCAGACCAGGTTAGGAGACACCAGGACTCCTAAAGGCTGTCTCTCCCAGACTTTAAAGAAGAATCTGCTAACACTGAAAAATTTCTCAGAGGATGTTATCTCCCCTACACTCAGCAACTCTGTCAGAGCAATATTTCATTGCTCCATTACTATGCACAGAAGTGCACACTCAAGTCATTTCTGTTTACTCAGAATAGTGTTTACTGAAATATGTTCTGCAGTTTACTGTTGCTTATGGAAGATAATATTGTATATACAAGTGCAAATTGAATATATGTAGTGCAGTAATTGCCATCATGCCCAAAAAGTTAAAGTGTTTGAATTTTCAAAATAGGTAAAGTCTCTCCAAAGATTACCCCTCAACACATTCACCAAATTTAATTTGTTATTGTTACTTACAATTTCTTCTAACATATTCTTCTCATAAAAGAGAAAAAAAATGCTGTGAATACTTTGTCTGAGAAAGCTACATGTTTCCCACAGTTTCCACTCTTGGGATCTTTGGAAAGCAGTTTTATTTTTCCTCCATGCAGTAATGGGCTCTATCACTGAATAGCAATCCAAAGCCATTATTTTAGAATGAAGTTTAGAGGAAGTTGAATGCTGACTGTGCAAATCCACACCCCTCATGGATTTTAAACACCCTGATGTATTTGTTCAATATTTGGTAATATAAATAGATGCTAAAAAACTGACCTAGTTATCAGATACTGTTACAAAGGTGTTTGAAGAAGAGTCAGCGTTTAAATGAAGACATGAAGGAATATATACAAATAAAGAACAGTTTAAGAAAAAAAGAGAAGATAGGTTTTCTGCTTTTGTGATTCATATGGGATTCTGACATAGCATGGCAGGAAGTAGAGATTGGAACAAAAGGCAAGCTTGTTCAGGCAAGAGACATGTTCCAGTCCTGGTATGAGAGCACCCGCTATGCATGCACACATACAGATCACCCATAGCATCACTCATTGCTTCCCCATGGTCCTACATGTACTCCTTCAATATTTTTCACTCCAATTCTGCTGCTTCATTTTCATGCAGCCTTCCAACTCTCCAGCTCCTCATCATGGAGCTCCCAGTTTCACCAGAGAAGTTAACACTACAAACAAGTATCTGTGACAGAATGACAGCAATTAGTTTATTAAAAAAAAACCAAAACAACTGAAAGCTATCTAATTAAAACATTGTACAGGTCAGCCCATGTGAAGCACAAATTTTAGCAAGCCAACAAAAATATTCCAAAATAACCCCGTATACTCATTATGCACCCTTTCTTTCTGTAGAGAATAAGAGCATAGCAAACTGCATGTCATGTCTTCTGGTGGGCCACCAGGAAGGATTTGGATATTACTGTTCAGAGGGATTTAAGAACTGTTTGAACTGGAAAGCAGCTGCCTAGTTTTCAGGAGATTCTATGTCCCTAGGGTTTGACCCCACTGATCTGCACTGTTCTTACTCCGCTGATTCATTATACAGAACTCCTGCTTCAGCCTGCTCCATCCAGGGTGTTAAGAGGGTGAATTTCTCTTTGCCCTCCCTTCCTCTCCCACGTAAAGCAAATCTACTTTCATGCTCCCTCTAGTTCTGGCTACTGGCTTTGAAGCCTTCTCTTCTCTCTTTCTTCCTTCCCTCTCCCTCCTCCTGAGTTTTACTGACAAGAAGAAAAGACGAGAAGAGGGATTTTGCAGTAAACAGCAAGAGAGTTTTGTGGCACTAATCAGCATTTGCAAATGAAGATTAACAAAAGTGCAAACAAGCCTTCGTGATAACTCCACAGCGTGACCTAATCTTAATGAAATCTACAAGATCTATTTATATAAATAATAATGAATTTTCTTGCTTTCAACATGGTGCAATTTGCGCATGTAGATTACAAGTGACACACACTATTGTTTGCCTGCCTAAGTTCCCCAACTTTAAAGAGCTTACTGACAGCTCCCTGCAAAGTGAAGACATGCAGCTGACAGAGTTGTCTCAACTTTATTCAGCTCCAGCGGGAGGGCTCTCTCTGATTTTCTTTAAAAAATACATTCCATTTAATTCTTTACTTCCCTGAGGACATCAGGCAAGACTGAATGCTGAGAGGAGGGGGAATCTCTGAAAGCTCTCCTAATGGGATGTGTTGGAATAAGGACAGAGAGGGATAATTTTGTCTGAAAAGCCTTGGGATTCTTCATAGGGAAGTGTGACTTAGGCTCACAATTTTTTTTTGTGTGACAGCTGAGAACCCTGCATATAGAAATACTTGACTTAAAAACAGGACAATCTAGCAAAGCACTAAACACCAGCCACACACTGGGTAGCAGGACCACAGGGGAGAAGCCTGTAGCTGAAACATGAGACATCAGCTCTAGGACAGGTTCAGTTGCTTTGTGGACAAAACAATTTCCATCTCACCTTGAGGGAAAACAAAAGTTGCAAACTGAGAACAAGGAGGTGTTTGAGTACCACAGCATGTATGTATCTGCAGAATTCTTTACATCACTCTTCCTCACAGTTCTTCCACAGCTATAGGATAGCCAGACTTCCGTGAGTACTCAATCTCTATTCCAAGTATTGTGTTACAACTTTAACTATAGCCTGCTTATCAGAGACAGGTGATAGTGTTAAAAGTGTTCTTTAAGGTCTACAGAAACAAAAAAAAAAAGGACTTTATCCTTTCTTCTGGCATATCACAGCTGACAGGTACCAGCAAATTAAGTAGGAAAGAGATTGAGGAGTAAATAAGGCTGTTGTAGCTTTCCTCAGCAGTTGTTCTTGGCTGCTGACACTTTAAAGTCTTATGAAGTGGCAAATGGAGGTCAAGGGGAAGGAGAGAGTTGTAAGAATACCAGGGAAGGCAATGATTTCACTGCAGACATTTTAGCGTCTTGCCTGCTTTTCTGCCTGCTCATACTCGGCAGACTTCCGCTAATTTGGTTTGACAATAAACTTTGAAAGCTGTCAAGTGCCGAGATACCCCTGCATATCTGCATTCATGTTTACTTATTGTAACCCGTCAGATAACTTTCCATCCCAGAGGTTAAGAAGAAAAGAAGTAGTGCTGGATAGTTTTCCGCCAGGTATTGCCCTTGCATCATTCATGATGGGCTTTCATGGCAAATTAATTTTTGAAGAGTCACAAGTCATTTACCACGGCATTTGCCCATCTTTCATAGACAGCTACTGCTTATTGCTGTGGGCTATCCATCTGTTTCTCTAGAGATTTGCCTGCCATATATTTTTGCCATAGCTACATCTGCAATATTTATGCTTACCATTTTTGTGCATTTGTTTATCTATTTCTATTCCCTCTGCCTTTTTTGTGTATATATGTTTATGTAAGGAAGCAGCAGTACGTTGCTATCTGTCTTCATGCATCAGCAGAACCAACTTAGTGACTTGAGATTAGAAACACCAGCACACATGAAGCCTCAGAAATCATAGATACACCCTAGTCACACAGCATATTCAGACACTCATTACAGAGACCAACTGTGGCCCTCAAGGAAAACCATGTGTCCAGGTGGTGTTGTGTTCCCATGAAAATATGTTGCAAGATCTCAGACTCTTGCTCTAGGGACACCGGGGGCCTTAAAGCCTCTATCAGTGAAGAGAAATGTGAGCACCCGCATGTGCTGCTCCACAAGACAGGAGAAGCAAAAGCGGTAGTTGGACAGGTGTACCCCAAGCACAACAAGGTGTGGAGAAGACACTTAGATTCATGTCTTTTGAGAGGGGTATTTCATCTATCTTTTGCCTATAGGGATTACAAAACAAGCAGAAAGTTGATTAACTGACAAGAGCTGCCTCTCAAAATCCAAAGTCAATGCTCAGACTCAAGTCAGCAGAAGGAACGGAACTGGAAAAAGCCACTGGCAAGGACTGAGCTGGTCACTAACAGCATGAAGGGAGTCTCAGCTACGATGAGCAGTACTATTTCAAGTTTATTTGTTGTGATGGCTTTAATCATGTGCTGACTGTTTACAGATATAGTGGGATTCTTGTTTCTGCCTGGAGGTGGATAGGACAAAATCAGTGAAAAGGAGAAACAGATTTTTATTCAAACATATTCCATAACAGAAGAAGACTTTAATGAGAGGAATTAGAAAGAGTGAGGCCATAGTCTTTTGGAAGAGTTAAAAGAAGATTTTGGATGTATTTTCCTCCTTGGAGAAAACAGAGAAGGACGCAAACTAGTGAGTACCAGAAGAAAAAGGAGGATACCTGAGCCTTCATGTTGTTTTTTTGGTTGCATCCTGGAGTAGTTTATATAAAGCTATTTAGACCTACAGATGGTACCTTCTACTCATCTGCTTCCTCAGAAACCATGGTTTTCAAACTGTGGATGTATGATCCCTAAATATGCTATATTGAATTTAGCTAACACCTCTGTACAGGGATGTAAGATTTGCTTATTCACCTAAAAATAGGCCAGACATCACAGACTACAGATTGAGAGCTACTGCACAAATACATACTTATGTATCCACCATCACTAGTTTGTAGAAATAAGTGTTAACCACTATCCCTGACAGCTCCACAGAGTGAAAAGAAAGCATTTAATTGTTGCTTCCAGGTTCTCAAGAAACGGAATGTAGATTTAGAAGACATAGTAAGCAGCTATTTCAGTGCAAAACCAGAAGAATTCTGTTATATGAAAACTGCAAGTTACTGCCCAGGGCTCGAGAATCTGACATATCAGCCTCCAGAAATAAAAACACACTCCTGAGAATTAAAGCTTTTTCTGAAACATATGTAGAGAAATCTCTCTATGTAGCTAGGATAACCAACATTTCTTTTAAGCTTAAGACATGACAGAAGTAATCACTTGCCTTGTAAAGAGAATTTACACTAATTCACTACAAGGCCACTTCTCAGTAATTCGCTACTATGGATGCCATTTTGTATCAGTCTACACTAAATGGAGTGAAAATATGTAACATCAATGTAAAATTAGTGATTAACTGCTCCAAATAGCACTTACTGGCAATTTCTGCAGAAAGTATTGGCTGTCTTTTCGCTCAACAATTGGTGTGTAATTTGAGGCTTTCAAAACATACCTTCACATCATCAGATTTGCAGAACCATTAAACAGGACAGAAAAAAACCAATCACCTTTCTTTCTTTTGCTGAAGAGTAGAAAAAAATAAATCCACTTTGGTTCATTTACTGTCTGTTTTCAGCATCTCCAGGTTGCTGAATGGAAGCATAAAAATGAGTAAGCGAAGGCTGATGATTTAAAGACAAAGTTCAAAACACACATCAAGAGAAAGGCTTTGGAAAACTTCTTTCTGCCTCCCATCTTCTCATCATTTGACTGAAGTTCATGAGGCTTGTATATATTCTGGAGTAGTCAGGAGATTCCTGTAAAAATGCAAAGCAAAAAATCCTCCTGTTTTTCATTAGGGAAAAAAAAAAGCCAAAGGCGAAAGCAGTTTGGCACAAACCCAAACTGCATGATTTGCTAATGCTTTTTTTGCCAAGTTACTTAGTTTAGGTCCCTGATCTTTCCAGCTTCTGTGTAGCAAGTTCATGTTCGGGACAACACCTCAGTATCCATTATCTAGTATCTGTAGTTGTGGAAGTGTAGGAGCTTTACTTATTCCACAAGCTTCTTTTGTGAATAATGTGATGACAAATGGAAACTAACTACAGCATGAAATATCACAGCAGACTATTCAGGCAAAATACGAGAGAAGTCAGATTTGAAGTATTTCATACACACACCTGGCACACTCCCGGAAGCAGAAGTAGGCATTCTTATAATTGGAGCGCCCATTTTTCTACTGAAAAAGCATTTTCAGATACAATTTTGACCATCAGTTTCAGACGTTGAGATGAGTCATTCCCTTCATACACAATGATCTATTTATATTTAAATATATAGGAGAATTTGAAATGTTAATGAGCTGAGATATATGTAACAAGCTTGTATTTACTTTTGAATGTGTAGACGACAGAAGAACAATGGAGACAAAACCATTATTGTTTGGGGAGCCCTAGCTTTATTTTTTTGCATTCTTCCTCTGTTTTTTCTGGTTTTTTTTGAGTGAGAATAGAATAAATTTTGCTTTAATACTATCCTCAACCCCAGGTATTTTTTTAAAAGCTTATACTCTTAAATTTTCAATGTACCTTCACAAATGTGTATGCAAATAAGTTTTCCTATTCCAATGTAATTAGTTTTAATGAACATTGTATGAAATTCACATGTGCAGCCCTGCAGCATAAAGCTTTGTAGTTATCTCACAGCCACTTTTCAAATTTTATTGCATAAACTCCTTGCTAAAGCTACAATCAGTTACTATCACTGCTATGCTCTTTGTTTTGTTGCAGTGAGTTTTTTAACCCTGGATGGCATCGGCAACAACATGATGACAGTAGAAGATACATCTTAAAGCAAAACTCCTTTGCTTCTCTCCTAAACGTTTCTTGAGAGCTCTCATGATGAGAGACTGGGAAATCAATAAGAATGAATGATAAAATGACAGTGTGTCTCAGGGCATGGTGGTTATGAAGCTAACAGAGGGGTCACAATGTTAGAAGCTCCATGAAAGTGTGCTGTTTGTGTGGGATGGTGATAGTGGTATTAATAATCCCTATGTAACCACAAATCGTCTCAAACTGTGTCCAGTTCTGGGCCCCTCACTACAAGAAGGACATGGAGGTGCTGGAACGTGTTCAGAGATGAGCAACAAAGCTGGTGAAGTCTCTAGAGAACAGGTCTTATTAGAAGTGGCTGAGGGAGTTGGGGATGTTTAACCTGGAGAAGAGAAAGCTGAGAGGAGATATGATCACTCTCTACAACAACCTGAGGTGGAGGTTGTAGTGAGGTAGGCATCAATGTCTTCTCTCCAGTAACAAATAATAGACCATGAGGAAATGGATTTAAGTTTCACCAGGGGAGATTTAGATTGGACATTAGGAAGAATTTCTTCACTGAGAGGGTCATTAAGCATTGGAATGAGCTGTTCAAGAAGGTGGTAGAGTCACCATCCCTAGAGATATTCAAAAGACGCATAGATTAAATACTGAGGGATATTGTTTAGTGTTGGGCTTTGCAGTGTGAGGTGACTGGTTGGACTCGATGATCTTAAAAAGGTCTTTTCCAACCATAACTATTCTACAATACTATGATATGGTTTACACCAATTTTTTCAAACTCCAGGTTTTATAAGCTGCTTCTCTGCTTTTATTTTAGAGTATCAACAAATGAATTATCCCCTTCTGCATACTACATACGTGACAAACTCTTCAAAATGTGACATGACTGAGACAAACTATAAATTCTCAGCTATTCTGCCAGTGAATACTACAGAGGAGCCTTCATCTTTTATCTAATTAACAGACTTTTACTTTTAAATTAAACTGTCTCAGAATAAATAAATTCTGTCTACAGTCTTAATTATGCAGAGGTTACTTCTTTCCACTAATCAAAATCTTGACTGAAGCCCAAGCCTTCACAATAGGTCATCATGATCTGAATTGGTGAGTTGTCACAGGTGGGATGCTAAATTGTCCTGCCTTCATTACATTTAATGAAAATGTGTACGCCAAGGAAATTGCTTTGAATAGAGATTAACAATTAACAGAACCAGAAGTATATAGGGAAGATGGGAGGGAAAATTGTTGCTACTGAATGTGTTAGATGTGTTTAGGCATGCTTCTCATTTCAAAGCAAAATTCCTCTGTCACCTTTTTTGTCTAGATTGCAACCCCAGCAATTCTGCTGAGATATAGACCTCCAGGGAGGAAAGGATAAGAAAGACATTTCCAAGAGAAAAATGGGAGTAGGAACAGGGAGAAAGAGATGCAAGCAATGAGTTGCAGGAAGTATGTAGGAGCTGTGAGACAAAGAATTAGAAGAGGGAGGCCAGCAAAGTATCACAAAGAGGAAGATGAGGGGAAAAAAAATGCTGGAGGACCATAAAGTGATTGCAGTTTCTGCTCTCTGAATTGGGAACTTCTTTGTTTTATTCTTTTTCCTTAGGTAGACAGTATGCTTATAGTCAGTCTGTTCATGTGACTTTGAATCCTTTCCCCACAACTACTGTTGAATTTATGTTCTGATTTCAATCCAATTTACTGGAAAGAGAAAAGATTTAGAAGATAATTAAACTCCTAATTTTTAATGCAAATAGCTGTCTAGAAAGAAGAGACTTTGAAAGCCACGAATGTAAGAAAAACTGCAAGAGGAGGCCACCTTTTACTTCAGACTATAGAATCCATGCAGAATCCATCCTGGATCGATACCCCAAACACAAGCAACACTTCAATCAAAAGCTATATTCCCCTGGAAACTGCAGTTGAGCACACTATACAAATCCATAAAAATCTGGGCTTCATTGATTCTGGTGTTCACTTCTTTGCTGTTGTCAACAAAGGCTCAAGTAACCTCACTGGGATTTCGAAATTATGTTAATGGGCTATGTTTTTCAGTGTCATGGGCACTGCAATGAATGTGTAGCCCCAGGAATACTCTCACAGATACAGAATTGGCTTCCTTACCTTTTGAATATGATTGCGACTGGCATCACACAAAGAAATTCCACATACCTGTGTTTAGGACTGTTAAAGCAAATATCTACTGAAAAATATAGAAAGTGTAGAAAATAAAATAGCCCCTGTAGCAACTGACATTTAAATGACTAGATATAAAGGAATATATAGCTTAACACAAAACCAGTCAGGTCTTTCTGTTCATACATATATATATACACTTCCATGTATACATACAACTTTAGTTGATTCCAACTGAATTACATTATACTTATTTGCAATAAACTTGTAAATTTTAGTCAACTGCTACCTGAGCATAACATGACATGAACTTTGCACTAGTTTGTTTAATGTTGTTAGAAGAGATTTAAGCACTCTGGATGAGATTCTGAGGTTGTGAAAGCCACTGATTCTCTGCTGATTTTCACTAATGTTGACAATTAACATTAGCAGAGAAGCTACCTCCTTTTGCTGATTCTCCATGTCCAGATGAGGGATTTCATTATCCCTTATCACAGCTCCTAGTATGGGTACATTCTATTAATTAGTATTTAGTTCATACAAAACAACAAGAAGAAACCTACATACCCACTAGCTGCTTTTCTTTCCCCCTACCCTCTATCCAGCTTTGCTTTCCTAAAAGCAAATAAACTATCAAACACTGGACAGTTTCTACAAAGAAAACACTGTTACAAGCATACTGTACAATGGCTAGATAATTCATTTAAACTTTCAAGGCCACAAAAGTATATTGGTCCTTTAGCTCCAGAAAAACATAGTTCATCATTCTCTCCTTCCTCAATTTACAATGCCCTTAATCCATTTTTCCCTCTATAGTTTTCAAAATATGCTTGTAATTACTATTCAAGTCCCTTTCCTATTTCTAGTATATTGTGTCTAGGGTTTCAAAGACATATGGGAGTTAGATGCATGACTCTATTAGGCTGCTTTGAAACTTCAACTTGTAACACTAAGATATTATTTATTATGCAGTGTGTGCATTCATCCTATATAGGCTCATAAACCGCATTGTTAAACACCAACTCCCATACATGAGCTGTCCCCGGATTATATAATCTACACTTTTCATAATACAAGTGGATTGATCACTCTGATCCTAAGAGCTAAACTATTGTTCTGCTTCACCACATAATACCGGTTCAAAACCTTATCATCCTTTGGAATAACCAAAATAATCCTGGGATTATAGTTTGTTTAGAGCCTTTTGCAGCATGTTTGAGAAACCTATATTAAACCTGCAATGTAAGCCCAGTGTTGTGTTTCTATCAAAACTAAACAAAGAGTAGAAGAAAGATTATGAGACAAATAAATGAAGAAACTGTGATGGTGAAAGATGCAGGATAATTTAGTAATGGAGAACATGTCGGCAGACTGTTAACTATTCATCTTCGGCAATTCCAACTTTTTTGAGTAGTAAAACTTTTATAAAGAAGTTAGAATAATGGCTTTCTGATCATTAGCTGGACTGTAGCAAAATGCATTTCAGCCATAACTCTCTACCAAAGAAGCTTTTTGTTTGGGAATAATGCAAATTATCCTCATTACAATCAGATAAGTTGGTTGTTAATATCTTTGCATAATTAGAAGCTATTTTCCTTAAATACAGTTTATGCATGAACTTTTCCAAGGAGATCTGTCTACTAGGGTAGCACTGAGTCATTTTCATCTGGAGAGACATCCTGAAGGTTACACAAGTCAAAATTTAAAATTAGTTTTAAGGATGAAACAATTCACACCCTACATATGGTAAGAATTCTGGTCCCATCCTAGGTATGTGCTAAAGGCACTTTGCTAAATTCAAGTGCATGAATGGTCTCAAGGACAAACATGCCTAAATGAATTTCAAGGCCATGAATGTTCAGCACCTAGCAGGAATTATGCTCCTTCACAGCAATAACAAGGTGCTTCCTATGTAAATGTGTTTGCATAACTAAGTATCGGATAGAGGCATTTTCTTATTTTGCAGATAACCTCCCTTTGCTTTCAGAATAAATCTCTCTTAGGACTAACTATGAAGAATAAGCACTTACTGATGAAAGAATATCTTAAGAGCTTTGATCTGACCTTGGCTAAAATATTCCTGTGTCATGTCATGTCCACTCTAGTCCCAGCAAAGCCAGTGACACTAAACTATTTTCAAGGATCTGTGAATTGTTTACTGCCCCTATTCTGCATTCAGGCAAGACCTAGGACCAGAATTTGCACGTCAACTCTCTGCCTCCCTGGCTTATGACCAGTTTCTATGATTTTTGAGCAGAAAAGCACAGTTCTGCCTGGAGCCCCAGAAATGCCAAGACCTAGGGAGGATGTCTACACCCAAGCAAGTATATTAACTTCAGTGATGTTTCTAAACATGAGATGGGAGTCGAAAAGAGATTTTTGATTGAAATGAAGGATGTGAGTTTAGTATAAAACAACAAATCCCCTGGCATAGGCTAGATGGAAAGAAAAAAAATTAAGATGAATACATGTTCTGAGTAAAAACCCAAGCAGTGAAATAGGCAAGACTGGGGACAAATTCCAATTGCCCCTACTACTGGTCTTAAATTATGAAATCAACAGTTCTCAGTTATACTAGTGAGTCACTTCACAGCCAGGACTAACAAGATGAGTGTGTTTTTCATTGGTTTTGCATTTGTTTTGTGGCTGGAGTGTTTTTTTTCTTTTCTCATACAAATGGTTTCAGCTTTCCATCAGACTGTGCTTATTGTTATTTTTCAGATCTGCACACAGCTTGTGCCTAAGTACTTTTAAGGACAAAAGAATGCCTACCATAAGGCAGGAAGATAAAACAAAACAGTGTTCATTGGTCTATGAAATAACAGAAAAAGCTTTAAATAGGGCTTGAGATTTGATGTGAAAGCAGCGACCTAAACTGTGAACCCTGCAGTGAAGTGTGCTCTTGATAAGGGTGGCTAACACAGTGTATGACTGTAAAGGAGGGCTGGTCTGCCTGCTTCCCACAGAGTGCCTCGGGTGGGTGAACATGCTGCTGCAGACAAGTAACAAACATTATTTGATATGTGACAACTGGCCATTTCTGGGAAATAAAATGTCCCAACTTGAGCCCCAGAGGAAAATACTTCCTTTTGTAGTGGACCAAGAACAGGCCAAGGAGCTTAGCTGAGGCACATTAATTCTTTGCACTCCATGATGAGCCATGCCAAGAAAAAAATTGCTCTTAACTTTCTTTTTTTTTTTTTTTTTACAATTTTTACTTTCTCAAGAGTTGAAAAAGATAAAAAAAAATAGGGAAATGACAGCAATTAAGAAGGTCATACAACTTCAGGAACATGAAAGGAGAGAATTAGCTGGAGGGGTTTAGGTAGCTACTGTGAGATCCTGAACATATTACCTACTTCAGGAATGTTTTTCCAGTCATTTTCTTGAGGTCATTGATATCCCTGGATATCCCTTGGCACCATAGTGTCAAGTAGCATATATGCTGCTTTCAAGTTTTAGGGAACGAGAATTTTTGCTACTACTTGGAGAAGGTGGATTTTGTCACTGGCAGTTTCCTCACAAGGGTCCTAGCAGGAGAGCTATGATGTGGGGATTTCTGCCACAGGGGACATGTCATGTCCCATCTCTTCCTCTGCAGGGATGCTGATGGGGATGAGACATTTTTTGGGAGCAAAGCCCCTGTTATGATATGACATGACTAGCAGGACTATAACATAACAGGACTATATACATAGCAGGACTAACCCTGTTATGATATGAAAGTGTTAGAAGCTCCTGCCTCCTCTTTAAGCTCTTGAAGGCACAAAGAAGACATCCAGAGGTGGGAGAGGAAAGGATTACTCTCACAAAGTTCACAAAGTGTAGTTTTCCCAGTGGCCCTAGAAGGATGTTTGAACCTCTGAGCTGGAGCATTAACTGTCAGAGCTGAGGTTGGATGAGATAACGAATTGGTACCATGTATTGAAGCCTGTCTTTTCATATTTCTCTGGACGTAATATAACTTCATATCATCATCCAATAAAGCATCTGAAGATGGCAACAGAAATAGTTTCCACAATGCTTGATAACCCTTTTGGTGATTTGGTTTTGTTACATTACCGCCAATCTGAACCTCCCACAACTTGAGACCATTTGCTCTTGTCATATTATCCATAATTTGGAAGAAGAGAACAGCACTCACCTTACCACAACCTCTTTTCAGGTAGCTGTAGGAAGCAAACGTGTAATTGGTCTGCTCTGTGAGTGGTAACAGTTAGATATAGCTTCCATGTGTCTGCAATAATGGGCAATTGTGTAATGTATATTGAAGGGAAAAACTGCTCTGTTCATGTTGTTTAAACTAGATCAGTACCAAAGCAGTCTATCATTTTACTTAATGACATGTAATTAACTGCCAGTCAACTATACATTCGGGATCAATATCAGCAATACAATGAATAAACCAAGAGACCAGAGAGTTAAAAACCACTACTGTACACAAACAGATTTTGCAATATCTTTTTCCCACTACTCTAAATTTCTGAATCCCATATTCAGAAGTAGGATCCCACATCACACAAGGGAAGTTGCTCTTCTGTGGGAGCTGTGAGTGCTTGGGGTTTAGGCGTACCCTTATGGCTTCCTGTCACCCACTAGTGCCCATGCTTGTGAGCAAGCCTCCCACAAAGTCACACACTTATGCACCCTGTACCAGGCTGCTCAGAGGTGCTGTGAGGCTGCAGCTCTTTCTGCCATGGGCTGAGGTCATGAGGCTACAGGGACAGCTGCCTGCAAAGTCAGTCCAATTTGTTTTCCTGTCAGCTACAGACTGTATTAGGTGTTTTGGTATGGTAAATATGTAACAAGTTTGCACTTAGTTGTTTTGCAGGGTCAACTGGAAAATTTAATAGAGAAAAGCTAATTTGGCTAGCACTTGTTTGTGTTCTCTCTTTGTGTCTTACTGGGTGTGCAGTGTCTGTGTGAAGGGAAGAATTCGTGTGGGAGAAAAAGCATGTTTCTCTTGCAACGGAGAGGGGATTTTGTAAATCATATTGTTGTATTTTCATTGCCTGCAAGAAAAGATGCTTCTTTCTGTTACAATTCTTCTTTCATATGAATTCATATGAATACTTAATTCCTCAAAAGCTCGGTAGCTGCCTTTTAAATGCTACTTTAATAAAAAGATATTTTCCTCCAAGTAGTTTGTTTAGTCTTTAGTAGGAAATTAAATGGATGAGATACAGAAAATAGTAGGATAATGATTTTAAAATAGCCCCATCAAACCAGTTATTGCCCTGAGGTGTCATAAATAAATGAAAATGGTCTGACTGTGTAATGATTATGTTTACTCTCATCTTACTATAACTGCTAAAGGTTCGTCTGACTCAAAATTACACTTGTATTTACCTGTGCTCTTCTTATAACCCACTTTGACCCCCAACTCAAGAAAACAAATAAAAGCATGTTTACAGAAAAGGAGGCACTTAAAAAGCCCAAAGCAATGAAATTGTATAAACAGGAGAAAAAGGGAAGGGTCTCTATTGACAATAGAGATAAAACACTGGGGGCAGTGACAGACTGCAGGGGAAACGTGCTGTTCCCCATATTTACAGGATCATGCTCCACAATGAAGTCCTACAGCAAAGTCCGTTTATCACACACATGTAGGGCTGAACGGAGAGGGAAAGAACACTATTAGAAGTACCATGTCTCCCAAGTCAATAAGCCAAAGCTGCCTTTTAGCTATCCAAGGAGAGAGTTACAGATGCAGTGTGTGGAGTGGTGTTAGGCTGCTTATGGTGCTATTTTGGGCACATGGGCTGGGGTTTGTGTTGAATGGTGCTTGCAATAGGCATCTCTGAAAGCCAAGATGCAATCACTTTGTTAAATTAAAGCTAATTTCCTCCACTGTTAAAGACAATGTACACGATCAGTGCCACCAAGTGATTATATTTAAAGTGAAAGGATGCAGAGGGAATGCCAATTCCTTTGGTCTATATTCAGTCACAGCTGTGAGGGATTAAGGGTTGTTTAAAAATCTCTTAAATGCCTGCCAAAAATTGCCAATCATTAGAACCAATAGGTGCTTATCATTCCAGGGCATTGTTTGAGATATTGGAAATTACACAGCCACAGGTGACCACATTCATCATACAAAAGGAGTGTGTGGGAAGTTTGGAGGAAAAGATTTGGGTTCCTTCCATGCACTTTCAATATATTCATTGCTGGAAGCCTCTTCATCTGCATCTTCAAGAATCTCAGCAGAAGTAAATTTCAACTCAAATCACTAAGTTGCTAGACCCTGCAATTACGCCACGTCGTAGAGTTTAACCTGGAGAAATCTATAAAGAAAGTAAAGAGCAGACATTAGAGTCACTTTCCCTTCATGCCTATACGTATATATATATATATGTATATTTTTGTGTGCCTGTGCATTGGGCTGCAGCGCTGTCGTATTTTCTTCTGAACTCATTTTCCAAAATGCATAATTTTGAGGCAGACCATCACTTATCTTTGAAAAACTATGTTTCAGTGGTAGAAATTAAATTTCTTCTTTTCGGCAAGATGAAGTGAAAATGGGTAGTTTTGCAAACTAGATTAGCTGAGTAAAGATACACAGCATCAGAGTATCTGGCACCACTGGGTAGAAATTACAGGGTTCATCTGAAGTCAATCACCAGACTCCAGGATTCAAAAGAGTTTCCATTTCACCTCTCTCTTTTCACTTGGTTAGTGCTTTCCATGACAAGCTGAGTTTTCAGGTGAAGATGCTTTTCCACTTCATTGTTAGCTGACAGGTGTGGTTTTGTGAGAATGTTTGAGGAAAATCTGTTCAATTTTTCTGTGCTCCAGGAGCAGAGCCCTATTTACTCATCTCACTGGATTTTGTGTCACTTCCTGCAGCAGGCTGAAAAGAAAATTCTCACAGTTCCTTACCCTCCCTAGACACAGATAATTAAAAAACTCCTAAATCTGCAACTCAGGGTGTCTGTTGTGAAGTTGCAGAATGCACATGTCTATGTTCAGCCTGCACAGAATGGGTTAGATAATGAAGTTTGAAAGACTTAAATGTCGCTCACAGTCAATCAGCATCAACCAGGAATTTCAGCAGACCTAATCGACCTTTTGTGACGCCACAATGAAGATATGCTCTGCCCAAAATAGCTGCCTCTGGGACAATTTGCATGAGAGATACAGATGTATTCACATCAATCTAAGCAGCTTCAGACACTGAAGCTTAAAAGCTCAAGTGGTGAAACTTTTAATAACTCAGCTCCCTGCCCCCAACTTTTCCATTAGTATTCCCACATTCTTTCCCCTTTAAATAGGAACATTAAGTGCAGATAAATAAAACATTAGGTTGATAAAATTACTTACATTGTGGTAGCAGCTGGAGGCCCTGATAAATACCTTGTGATTCTAGGTCTTGTACAAACGGGCAGCACTGAGACAGTGCCAGCTTCAGAGACAGAAAGATGAAGTTTCTGACAAGAGGCAATCAGACAATGAGAGTATGGTAGAGACAGATGTAACAAAACAGGCATTTGGTTTTGCTTCGATTAATAAAAATCAAATACTTCAGGAGTTCTCGGTTTATGTTCTTTATTTATATAAGTAGACACAAACTATTATATATTGCACTATATATTGTAATTGAAGGTTCTTTGAGCATGCTTGATGTTATGAAAAATTACTTTTCAGAATTACAGTGAGGATGCCAGAAGCTTGTTGCTACTTTGGACTCCTGTTTGTTGACAAGGGATGCTTATAAGTGTGACTATTCAGAAAGGCTGTTAAGATAACCTTTGGACTATGTTTTTAATTATCCAAGCAGAATTTGCATGAACAAGCTGGAGAGTCAGTGAAAGAATTGTCACAGTAACATAGGTCACAGCTTTGCAGCAAGATGCTATCCGGGGTGCTGGGATCACACAGGCAGCGTTGGTCACAAAGTCTGACAAATTGTATGTGTAACTCCAGGTTCTGTTGAAAACATGGAGCTAACAGAGAACATTTGGCTTTTATGCAAAAATAATGCTCCTGTTGCAAAAGAAGCCTTTGAATATACAAACACTGGAAAAAAAATGTATGTAGGAAGGTGATTGGACTAGAGAAGAATGTATCAGTCCTTCTGTGTAAGAGACACTTTTCTATAGACAATTGATACTTGACAATTGCTACTCCTATTTGTCCAATATTAACACTTGCATCAATCTTTGGCCTACTTTCTTAAATAAATCTCACTGATCACTCTGTTAGTCCACCTATGAGCAAATCTGCTATGTAAGCCTCATGCACCAAAGTATACCCTTAACCATGCCCTCCAGGGCAACAAAGGCTCCAGCGGGAGCTTTCATCTTGTTAAATTCCTGGAAATCTGGTCACGAGGCACAAATGAATGGAAACCCAGGCTCTGTTAGCCCTACTGATCACAGAGGCAACTTGATTTTTAATATGAGGATCAAAAAAGCTATTAAATGCCTAACTTCATACTCTGAAATTGGTTCTTTTCTGTGCTGCGTGAAAATTTGCATGTGGTTATGCTAATCTGGGCTTCCCAGTATGGGAGCTGACTATCCTGCTTAATGGTAACCATACTTAAGAATGAGACTCTGAATGGCATCTCCTCAGTGCTGAACTCTTCTGAAAAACAAACCCCACAGACATTTATTTTAGGAACCTAATAAAGACTTAGAAGCCTGACTACAGGCACTTCTTTGCGCAGATCTTTGTTTGTCATGTGTGAGTTGTAGCTGTGCTTGGGGGCTCTGTCCTGTGCTGTCAGGATATTATAGGTAGGCACTGCATGTGGCTTTTCATGCATGGTCCCCTTGATGTAATTTCTCCAGAAAGAATTTCAAGGCTTGGATAGAAGATAATACAGGTGCTCTAGAGCAACGCATCTGCCTGAGGGCAGTCTGCTGCAGTTTTGCTCCTCAGAGCTTAAAGAGTGATATTTGCAGGGACCCTGCCTCCCCGTGCTGTGAGGATTCAGCCTGGGAAATAGGGCACTGCATGAACTTGCTCAGCCCTTTCAGTTGGATTTCACTTTTGCCCACAGACGCTTCTGGACTGATCTCTCTGCGTTAGCATACTCCAAGCAGTGTATGACAGCTGAGCTACTGAACTACCATAAAAGGCCTCTTAGGGAAACTGGCCCCTCATTCCCTGTGCTCCTTTCTGACCAGAGACACTCATTAGTTCAAGTAATACTGTGAAGTTTGTCAGTTTAATATATTTCCTCCTCTTTAAGTTGCAGTAAGAGAAAATGATGGTATTATTATAAGTCTATCCATTAAAAGACCAGTGGAAAGGTCACTTTGGAAAAACTACAAAAAGAGGGGTTTTTTTTCTTTTTCAGATAAATTACATTGTGATTCTCAAATATCAATAGAAAGATGAGACTTAGATAAAGCATTAGAGCAGATCCATTCCCTTAGTTATTCCTGATTCTGTTATTCTTATTTCCTGATATTGGAAACACTTCTTCATGGCATAAAGCCTTTTGTAGGCTGAATCCCCTTTCTGTCTGCAAAACTAATCCTCTCTCTAACTAGATGCATGTTACAACAGCATTTTTTGTTTGTGGGGTGGCAGAACAGCTGGGATTAGCCAGCTGTTTTCTAAAGATCCTGTTGAAATCTTGTGGCATTGCTTATAGCAGACAAGTCACAAGTGAAGTGGTTTGGACCTCATCTAATTTACAAGCTCTCCTTTCAAGTAATGTAGTGACAAGGGGCAGGATGTTACAGCAGTCACAATGTGTTTGTGAAAGGTCATCTCACGACGTAAGGAGCAACCTGAATGCTTTGTGAATGAACTTAGCAGGCCTACAACATGTGAGTGAACTTTGCAGTCATGCAACAATGGTATAAAACAATGTAAGGATTTGTGCCATAGCAATAGATACTGATAAGTGTCATTTTAGAGATATTGCACCCAGAAGTGCCAAAGACTGCTACCCCGAAGAGGGAAAGCTCCAATTTTAAACCAGTACTGAGAAGCTTGCTCAGCCTTGAAAGTTGTCTGTGTCAGCAATAAGCTCAGAGAGAGGACAGAAAACATTGAGATATCTCCTACTTGCAATTCACTTATAAATAATGGGGAACAGGGAGAATGAAGTCCTGTCCTGGCAATAAATCTTAAACTGTGGATGAGTGAAAAAAATGGAAAGTAATAGGAAAAAGCAATATATGCAAGCATAGTATACTAAAGAAAAACCCCAACAACCCTGGTGGTAAAGGAAAGGAGAAAAAAAAAAGAAATTTTATTAAATCTAAATTAACTCCCAACTTTCGATCTGGTGGTTTTCCAAGTTCCTAATATGCCAAGACTTGATCTTTCTTGAACATCAGTACAGAAGGCCCCTCATTTGTTAAACATGACACGAAAGTAGACTGCAACAAGTGGCAAATTCACTGCCTTTTATACCTTGCTCAGGTATCCAGGCCAAATAATATTCATACTCCTTAGAATAAGGTTGTCCAACATGTTTTACCCTCACTAATGTGCTGCTAACAGGCTAACATGATAGGTCTTGAGAGCCTGATCAAGGGAGTTAATATGGTGCCTATGATATCAGGCAATGAGGCTCCCAATGATCCAAGGCTAAGGTCCGAATATTCTGGTGGTGATATCTCTTACTTCTTTCCCTCTCAATATTTAGGAAAACAGGAGGCATATCAGCTGACAAGAACACTTCCAAGAGATATTTTCCCTGAAATAGAGCTTCCACCTTGAAGGACTCAATACGTTAGCTGGAAGAGAGCACTTTGTATTGAAAATGATACTGAATTTCTGTTTCTGGTGGAGGGAAGCTGTAACTCAGCTGGCACATAAGAGATTACAGTATGTTGTTCCAGACTGTTCCAGCACTAAATTAGCTCTGTCTTTCACAGTAATTAATTTCCTTCCTAAAGGTGGTTTCAAGTTTCATCACATGTACTCTTCCCCATTACTGTCTCCATGGGAAAGACTGAGCTCTTCCTTGCTCACTCTGCTCAACAGGACACTCCGGGAAGTCCTTTCTCCATCACAATCTCAGTGAAACTGTCAACTGAAAGCAGATGAAGCTGAAGCAACAACTGCAAGTTTACAAAGCTAAATTACCACATTTTTTCTTCCCCTGCTCATCATTCATGTGAATGACTGTTTCAAGAAGTCAGAGAGGAAAAATAAATGATGCAAAGGCTGAGAGGATGAATCAGGGGAGTGAAGGGGACAAGATTTAAATTTTGGAAGGAAAATAGTTGTTATTCAAAGGAGCTGACTAGTTGAAATCTCCTCTCTGCCACATTTCACATTCATCTGCTGCTTTAAGAAAGATGTAAAGTGCATTTAAGCTATTTTACGAGCACTAAGCTGACAGCACTGGAGACCAAGGCCTTCTCTTTATCCCATCAGCGCAAAACAAGCTGTGGCTCTGCAGCTCGTCCCATGTTCTGTCAAATTGTCTTTCTGTGTCTCTCTCTTTCCTGTACCCCAAGTACCACCCATAATGTTTAGTGATGGCTTGAAAACGTTAGATTTGGCTGCTGTGGAATTTGTGCCTAGTCTCCTTTTCTTTTTTCTGGGCTTTTTCTATTGTAACAGTGGCTGTTATGACCATTTTTTAGTAAATAGAAAGCTTCAAAGGTATGAAATGTAGGCCTTTCCTTGACAGTTTTTCAATGAAAAACTTGTTTTCCAAAACTCAGCGTACTACCTCATGAATCATGTCTTCTGAAGAGGAGAAAGGAAAGTGTTGGTATTCCAAAGATTTTAAATTAAAACAGACTTTTTCAGCTTCAAAGCATCCACGTGGTGACATGAGGTAGATGTAGTCCAGGACCCTATGCTTTGCACTAGTCCTCTAGACTGGGCTCATGTGGGCCAATTTCCCATATTTCCACTAGGATAATGCAACTGACATGGGATCTCACCAGCCCCTACCAAAACAGAGATCATGATGCATTATATGAGATGTCATTCCTGTAGGAAGCTCAGTCTGAAGTGAGAATGGGGAAGCCAGGAAGTATCCAAACTACAACTTAAGTAATATTTTATAAAGCAAATGTTTGAATTTTCAAAATAAATACTTCATGTTTTGATTTATTGGCATGTGAAGTACTACATCTCTGTATACTTTTGACAAAGCAGACTTGTTTGTATTCATGCCAAAATTTTCTGCTCTGTGTTTTCCATTCAGGCCTGGTAAAAGACAGGCCATGATCTCTTCTCATGTAAGCTACTAAAAAAATCACAGAACCTCTCAAGAAGTAACTAGCATGTCAAACTAGCCAAAGCACACGGCTGATTTTTACTGTCCTTAAAAAAGTTGCCATTGAAATTGGAAGGAAATAATTATGATGCTTAATAAAAGGACATTTTTGGTTCAAAATGTTTCCTGCCATGGAAGAGATGCAAGAGACTTCATTGAGGAATGTCTATTTGGGCAATTTGCAGAGAACTTTTTGAGCAGAGAATGGCAATTCAAAACACTTCACTTTTGGCTTATCCTTCACTGTTTAATCCTTGCCCACATGCATATGTTCATATGCACACTCATAAACTTTCCTCAGATGTGGACGTGCTTTAATCTTGGGCCTGATTCACTTCTCAGCATGAAACTGATTAAAAAAACCCCAGGGATGTGGAGACTGTGAACGGAATGAGCAAGTCAAGCTTTTCTCACTGTTAAAGTGCCTTGGCTTCACTCTGTGACTCGTCTTTACTTTTAAGGAGTAGTGCCCAAGTCAGGAGCTCTGAAACAGGATTTCACTTTAGGCTCTTCCATGATCATGGAGCACAAGCTGTTATCTTGCTCTGGCTTAGACCTGAAGGAGTAGGGTCTTCCTCTAAAGAACAGAAAAAACAATCAGAACTTCCAGCTATGCCTTCATGGTTCCCTCTCATGGACATAATGCCATTAATCACATGGCTAGGGGCAAGAGGGGTCTTAGGACTCATTTTCAGAATGAGCTGGTTGTCCACTGTTCAACGACCGTGCAACTTTCCTTTTTTGGCCTGAGTGTGAAATAAGTGGAGGATCACACAAGGATGCAGCTATTTACAGAATCAGGATCTATGATGAAAGGTCATATCCCCAAAGTCCCCATGACACTTTGGAAAACTGATAAGAAAAAGACATGGAATGCCTCTCTGGAGCAGAAACTGGTGCATGAGATATCCCCTGCCCTAAGCATGTCCAAATCATTGGATTAGCATTCTTACTTTTGTTTCCTTACTTTATTCAGCTGCAGTGTGCCTCAACTGCCCATTGACTTGGCAATGGAAGAAGTGGTAAATCTATCACTTCCCTATCCATCTCAATCCAGAATAGCTTGAAGCTTAGAGACCTCTCAAGAAAGGTTCAATTCCCATCTCTGTTCAAGTTCCTTGCTCTAAGGGATCCAAAGATGAGTTTGGAATGGTAAGGAAAAGGTTACTTGCAGTGGAACAGGTGCAAAGAGAGGGGTAGACTTTAGGATGCACCAGTCCTAAGTATTACCTGTGACCTAAATCTAAGTCTGAGCAATGTGGGTTTAGCTGTCATCATGGCCAGCAAATAATTTTTTCTGTTTTGAATTGTCTCTTTTTCTAAATGTGCAGCTTTAGATCCAAGGCTTAGACACCTAGATGTTGGCCTTTTCTAGACTCTGCTTCGGTTTGTGTCCTTGAATCCTTCCATACAAAGTATGGGTAATAACATTCCTTTCTTCTTTCTTTTTTTGGTTTTTTTTTTCAAACCAAATACATGAGAAAACCTTGTTTCATCATTCATTTGGTGCACTGTAAATAGAGTGGAACATCACAAACCTTGAAACTCCAAATTCAGATGGCGGCTCTTCCAGATTCAGAACTGCACGGGTGGGCACTGAGTAGGCACTGAGCCAAGGGACAGCTCTATACCATGCCTTTGTTTATTCCTGGTATTTAGGACCCTTGAATAATTCACAGCAGAATTATGAGTCACCAGTGTAACACGACAATGCAGACATGGTCTGTGAGAAATTTCCTTGCTCTCTGGCAACCTGAATTAAACAATATGAAGCATTGGGGAGGCATTCTTGCTTTGTGGCTTTTGTTTAAAGTGAGATTACGCTGAGGAAAGTGGTGATAAAAATGGCACTTCATGCACTAGGTCTCCCTGCTTTAATGACAGCCCTTATTTTTACTGATGCAAATAAAATCTTACTAGTGTCAGCACTGTAGTCAGGCAAAAGTGAGCTCTGTTCCATGTTGCAACATCCATCATGAAAACACACCTTCCCTCCTCCTTTGTGACCCCAGAATCATTGTTGTTAGTGATGATGTATGAAACAGAAAGAACATAACTTGATTGTGAGAAATTGCTTTGAACTAGTGTTTGCTGGCAGGTGAAAGCCTCATTTTTGAGTTTTAAATGAAGTGTGTTTGGTATGGAAGTCACTGAGAGGGAATAAGTAGGGAATGCTAAGAATTCATTTTATAGACTCACTTTTCAGATCATAACCATACTTTAAAAATGAAAATGGGCTGGATTTAATCATTGATGAAGGGTCCTGGACTGACAGTTCTGTGGAAAAATGTTGTCAAGATGCTGTACTCATCGTTTCTGCTACAGTGGGATTTTCCTGCTAATTACCAGTCAGTCTGAGAGCTACGTATCCCCTCCCTTCAGGCTCCTCGCTCATGCCAGAACACCGTCCTCAGCATCATGAAGTCCAGAAGTGTTGGTAGGCAAGGCCAAATGACTGTAAGTGGGCATGTTAACCTATCTGTCATGTGCACCTATGGTGCAGTAACTTCGGGTAATAACAACAGCAATCTATGCCTCTCCAAAATGGCTGTTTGAGCTGACAGGTGTGCTCAGTGTTAATGTAACCACATGTCTGTCTTGCTCTGATCTGCAACCTGTGCTGGTCAGCTTGTTAGTCCAGCAACTATATGCTGGGAGAAGCAGAGCAATCATTGTATTTTCATCCTGTTTCATCTCTTTGTCCTGATTGCTTCCATCAGAGCACATGACAGGCTCTTACTCCCTCTTCTCTCTGTTTGTTTTTCTGAAACTTGGAGGTGATCTTTTTGAAACCTCTATCCCTCTCTCAAACGTAGTCAAGTCCACTGATGGGTCCAAAGTTTCAGAGGAGAAGCAGCAGCGCAGAGGCATGTCAAGTGGTCACATCAACCTTATTTCCATTGTAAATCAGACTAAAATGTGTTCCCAATACAGAGCATTCCCTCTACTCTGTGGACCACTGCAAGTCTCTGCCAGTTGCTTTAGTGGAAGAGAGTCAGTCAGCTGAAGACAGAGACATGCCTGAAATTCCACCAGGTCCATTTGCAGCTTCATTGTTCTGACTGCTATTAGATGAAATGGTGGTGGCACAGTATTCTCACACACATGCAGACACTTTTGTCAAAGTCTAAAAGGGGACAGGTTCCTGAGGGAGTTATCAAAGGTGTGAGGTATGTGGTTCTTCCAAGACAGGCAGGCAGCCAGTCCATCTGGGACTTAATCCTTCCAACCCTTCCAAGGTAATTATGTGTTGCTTCATAGTATTGCCCTTTTTACCTTCTTTCTGTTTTCCCCAAGGTTTAACAAATACTCTTTGTGACTTTTGGATGAGAGGTGTTTTGCTTATTCTCTGCTAGTCTGAGGAAGTGTAATTTGAATGCCTTTTCACATTTTGGATACCAGTGGGGGAAAAAATACCTCTTCCTTTCCCCTCTCCCCCTCACCCCTCCCATGATTTATATGACTTGTCTCCTCTGGGTTCTAGCTGTGCATTATGCCTCTCATTTTGCACTGCTGCTTTATGACCACTGAGTCTGTTTGGCAAGTGTACGCCTTACATTTGTATATTATAGCACACAGAGGTCTGCTAGCATTATGAATCTGCATGGAGATCTGTGGCATCCTACAGTCTTTTACAATGTTTAATAGGCTCTTCCCCAAAATTTGCATCTTTGTCTGCTGCCTGGGTGTCACAAGTGTTTTTCAGATTTCATAATATTCTGACCCGCTGTATAATGTTCTCATGGAAGTGGAAGGATAATGTCTCCTTTGAATGTAATCCTTGTTACTGCAGTCCAATGATCCCCAGGGATCAATTGCTCTGAGGCTTGTATGTGGCTTTGGAAGGTGAAAAATTAAGGCTAATAAGGAATAATAAAGTGCAGTGTTGTCTAGGATATGCTCAGAGTTGATGTAGCACCACCAGGCAGAGGGTCCTGCCCTAGAGCTTTGACTTAAAGAAAATATCTGTTGCTCTCCTTGATGCAGGAGCCCAAACATTTTTTTTCTTTCAAGATGTTCGGTATCTCAGGAGACTGAATCTGCTCAAAATGCAAGTGTCCCTGCAGTTTACCACTAGCTTGAAACTTCCTGGTGTTTTCACTGGGGATTTCAGAATACATAGGTTATTTTCCTCATAAAACCGCCAAGGTAAAAGCTTGGTCCCATTTGTAAACTGTGACTCAATTATCCTGATTTTCAACAGGGAGACAGAATGAATTCTCAGAAGGGTGATTTTACTTAAGAGCAAATGGCAGAAGCTTTGTTTTTAGGGCAAGAGCTGTTCGATGTTAAGTGAGCAAGTTCTTCATATCTAGATCCAAGAAATTTGAGTTGAAATTGCATGTTGATCTTAATTTTTTAATAAGCTTTTAGCTTTCAATTTTTATCTTCTTCTTATTATCTACTATTGCATTCAAGCAGTATCCCAGGTCTGTGTACTGGTTTGACTTTCTAGCAGAAACAGGGACCAGATGGAGCCTATTTAAGAAAGTTTGCGAAGGGGAAAATTATGTCTTCTTTTTTGTGGGAAGCTAGGGGGGATTAAAACCTTTGTTAATGTTATCTGTAAGGTGAAGGTGTTGTCCATGGTTTGTTTTTCAGGAAGGAAACTAATTTAGCTGTTATTAATTATGTTGTTAGTGGCCACAGACGGTTTCATCTTTTTTGGAGTAATAGTCTAGGGGAACATGTTTTTGAAGGAAAAGGACAGGATAGTCTGATCATGTAGCTATTAATACAAGAATCTACGCAATTACTTTGCTTGAGAGTATCTCTGCTTGCATATATTGGGTAAATTAGTCTGCCGCACTGTATTTCTGAAACATGTTAGGGCTGAAGGCTTAGAATAAATAAATTCTGTGTTTATTCAGACCCACGTTTCAAAAGCTCGTTTGAGATGTTGCCAACATCACATAATTTTCAGAGTTTTAATTTGTAGAAGTTGCCCTTTTGATCCTGTAATACATCAGTGGTGTCAATGAAGACATGACAGTCATTACCGGTCTTTTCAAGCTTACTCTTTTTCTTATGAAGCTAGATATTTTTCTTTCGTGTCAGGATTCTTGTTTCACAGGGGCCCTTCAATTATTCTGTCTTGATTTGACCATTCCGGATCTTTCCTCATATAAACTCTCCCCAGCTCATCTGAATTTGTGCTGCTGCAACAGGTAGAGTGTTGGTAGTTTGATAATATAGGATTGTATGTAATTACACTTTTGGAAAAGAAAAAAATTCAGGCAGAATATAATTGCTCAAAGTAGATTTAGAGAAAGTGTTAAGGTATTACTTTTCACTCACAAAACAGATATTCTCAGTAACAATGTATTTTTCATTGGAGGTACAGGAGTCACCAGGCTCTACTGAGGGAGAAACACTTTAAAAACAGGTGCAAAACCTGCTTTTTACACTTACATGTAATGATTTTTAAAGTTCCTGACTTGAACAAGATTAAAAGAGTGACAGAGGTTTTAAATAATCACAGAAATCTTTCAGGTGGGTGTGCAATTCTTTTGCTTGCTGTTTGAACTGGCAGATTGTTTTTACCTCCGAATGCATTTTTACCTCTCACTCAGCTTAATGAACAAAAGATCATAGTAACATTTGTTTTCTGCTTTGTGTAGTCCTTCAGACTGGCTCCTCTCTTTTGCTAGGAAGTTTCTTAAGCCTCGTGTTCTTCCTAATTTTCCTGTTTATAAAATTGTGCTGTGAGAAAACAACAAATGTGAGGAAAACACATTAAGGAATGACAGATGTGCAAACAAATGGTAAAGCAACACATTGTAAGCTGCTCTGACAACTATCTTCAACAGGTGTTTGAGAAAGAGATTTACAGCTTAGATTAATATTGCTCAAACAATGGTCCAAACAACAAATTTGGTGCTAAATAAGTCTCTCTGGATCATCATCTTTCTTTTCCTCTATCTTGCACTGATGTGTCCAAGCCAAGGTAGTGGTGGTGGTGGGAGTTTGCGTTCATGTAATTTCAGAATAACTCCTTAATCGAGAAACATGCACCTTAATTTTGAGCAACATGCTCAAAAATATTGTAAAGGACAGATCACAGGCAATTCCAGTGCACAAATCAACCAAAAGTTGCCTGTGTTCTTGCAGGAATCTGAGGGAGGTTCACACTGTCAGTAGGAATATTTGTAAGTTTTTGCTGACTTAGGATAATGATAAACTTGAAGATTTATTGCTCTATACATCTGCATGGGCCCATTGCTAGGTCTGCCAAGAATCTCCAGTAAAGAAAGCATAAAGGCCCTGGGAAATGCACATTAAAACACTGCTCAGCTTGTTTGCACGTCTGTGTGTTCAGAACTGCCAGAATAACCAGTTATTGCTTCTCATAGCCATCATGATGCAAATCCAGATTCTGAGTAAAATCTGAGAGGCCCCTGCTGTGACAAGATCCTACATTTGCTGAGGCTGCAGTTTACTTGTAGGCTGAAAAAAGCCTGGCCACACCAGGAAAATAAAGCTCAATTGACATTTTCCTGCTGGGACCATTTGCTACCCCTTTGGGCTGCTGAACTCAGGAGCTATTTCTCTTTGATCCTGTAATAGCCATCTGTTAATAGTGTATTTAGCACATTGCACTGGAAACAAGAGGGTGATGGGGTGGTAGCTGAACTGTATATATGAGGAACATGTGCTTCCTGCTCTCCAGAGCCTGATAACAAAACAAAACAAAAATGCCATTGAGAGCTGTTGTTGCAGTGGAACAAAGCGTAATAAAAGCTCTTCAAAGAGCCATCTGGACTGTGCTAAGGATGCTGCTCCATGCTAAATACCCATCCTTTGGCAAGCCTACCTTATGATCAACATCTAGGGTTCTTCGATCTATTCCAGCAGCCTCAGGCTTGAGAGCTGCATGAGTTGATGATAACTCTGACATCCTTGGAGGTTTGATTGTAGAACCATACTGACAGGCTTGGGCTTGCTGTGAGAGGAAAAAGTGTGTTCTTAATGCCTTTTTTTACTTATTTATTTTTGCTTTTTTTTGGGTTTTTTTTGTTTTTTTTTTTTTTTTTTTTCTGGAGGAAAAGCTGCAACATCTTTTTCTATCCACACAACTCATTTTCAAAATGAGGTATGGTCGTGAGGAGAGTTTTGCTAACTCCATTGGATGGCAGACTACTTCTGTTCAGCACGGCAGTGAAGGTCACACTGATGGCAGCGAATAAAAGGTTTTACCTCTATTTGTAAAGGTCATCAGAAAGACCAATAACAATAGAGAATAAATCATCCTACGGTTTTGTTTTTCTTTCAGTGGTGAAATCCAGTTACTCTATAATCCCTGTCTGCTGAAAAGTGACATTTAAAACATCATTATTCTTTCCCTGTCTTGAAATCAATTGTCTAAAGCATTTGTTGACTGTTCCTATTCCCAACAGCAAAAAGAATATATTAAATAATATCCAAAGTCATTACCCTTTTACTTTGGGCTAAACCATCTTCCTCTGTGTTTGATAGTAAGCATTCTACATTGTTCATGGAGTTCTCAGAGCTGTAGTATTAACCCTCTCATTCATGCAGCATGCCACATCACCATGAAGAACAAAGACAAAGCCAATGGGACTGGAGTGGCTGTAATATCCCTGCATCACAGCAGCTCTTGTCCTACATATGGATTTATTGGAGTTGCTGGCAGCCGATATAGACTGTAAGGCTGACCTAGAGTTTCCAAGAGAAGTTGGATATAGGGCAAAGAAAGCTCAGGATAAGGAAGACCTGGGAAAAAGTTTTTGCCTTTGAACAACTTATTCCTCAGATGATTCTTTATGTCTGCCAGGTCAGTACTAGTTCAAGTATAGGTGTGTTGCCTGGGAGGCAAGAGAAGATGATGGTGGGAATGGTTTACATTAAGTGTCCTGGATGTGTACAACTAGGAGTGAAGCATGCACAGTGTCAGTTGCCAAGTGTGAAAAAAAAGAGGACGCAGGTTGCCTCAAAGATCTCTTTCTTGAGTTTGTAACATTAAAAGAAAGAAAAATATTGTTTCTTTTATTCTCCTTTTGATTAAGTGAAGTTGGTTTACAAATCATGTAATTACTGGTTTGTTGTTTGGTTTTTTTTTTCACATAGAGCCTCCCTTAAAGGGAGACGTTTTATATGTGCATCTCTGAAAGCAAAATACTAGTTATGAAAAAAACCCAACAAATTAAAAACATTATTAGCGTGAGAATTAATGAGCCTAGAGCCTTTGTTAGGTCTCTCTGACATCCAGAAACCCAAAGGGTATTTGCACTGACAGGAGTCAATGACCTGAAAAGATTAGGCATTACCAACTAATCATGATGTCCTTATAGGAGGGATTCTTTGCATTAACACTGGCATTTAGTTTTTTAATATAGAACTTTTGTGGACCGTCAGCCCTACAATCAGTAAGCATATAGATAGTGGCTTTTCTGTTCGATGAGATATATTACATCCCTGTGCCAGTGGTAGTAATTGCCTGTATGGGAGAAGTACCATTACGAGAACACTTAAATGTATTTGTAACTATTTCTACCTCATCTGTAGCTGCTGGAAATGAAGAGAAGGAGCCAAAACCATGTAAGCAGGCAGCTGCTGTTGGCAACCAGTCCCACATGCTCTGTGGGACAGTCTGAGAACCTCTGTGTTGGAGCAGAAGACTAGGTTGCAGCTGCAGTCTATGTTAAAAAAATTGCCAGCAGAGCTTTCACAATGAGGTGTTGCCAGAGGAAAGTTACAAAAAGCTGTATGACTATTTTTTTTTATTATTATTACTCAGTTGTGCACCTTCAGATGCCTTGAAACTTTAGTCCAGGGCTTTCTTTTTATTACAGTTAAGTGATACCTTCTAAGTCACCTGTAATGAATCCACTCTGGAACAGATGGTGAATCTGATAATTAAAAGAACTGCTGTGTTGTAACAAACCAGGTAAAGATTTTTTTTGGCACAGGGTCCTATGTCCAATATTGCCCTATGATGGATGGAAATGATATGAGAAACAAGACACACAGAAGGCAATCCTTCCTCCTGACATACTCCTCACTCTTCCAGAGAAAGGCAGTTTGGGAACTTGAACGGTCAGCCATTAAAATCCACCAAAAATACACCTTTGGTTTGGGTTTGACTCCTCTGCTGTCAGCAGCAATTGCCTCTGTCATCATTCAATTATGCTGGAAAATGTCAATTTTTATTGAATCTCTTGTTGTATTCTACAAAGCTTTGCCCTGATCCCAGAAAATTTATTCAAGCTTCTGTGACGTTGCTGCTCCAGCCTGAATGTCACAACATTCTGTCACTGTGTTAGTCTGACATGCACGCTCACCTGCATTTCCCTTTCCAGCAGGACTTGCTAGGTTAGTCACACATCCTTGCCACAAGCACCAGGAAATCCTATCAGTACTTCTTTTACCAGTAGTTGTCAAAACTGCTAAATAGGGAGACTTTGAACCAAATAGAGTGTCCATTGTTTTTTAGTAGGAACTTCTCTGTAACAAGACAAATATAAGTGAACGTGTGCATCACAGAATGTGCACCTCACCCTCAGAAGCCCACTGGAATACCAAATGAGAGAGAAAAGCAGTAAGCTCAGTAATAAAAGTTACTTCCCAGCTCCAGAGACAGGAGAACATGATAATACAGACACAGTTAGGAAGATGTTCTTGTATATGCCTGGAACACCATCACAATACAAAACTAAAACAAATATGCAGCTTTTGTCAAACTAATCTTTTAACTTTGGCATAAGCAAAATCTTGCTCTGTAGCTCCCTGAAGATACCAGACTCACACAGGATTTTACATTTCTTTAACATGTATTGGTTCATTACATATTCAGTCATCCTGAAGCTACTTTACTGTTCCAAAGAGTTGTTATCACTCCACAGAAAGAGTATCTCATGGATGCAGTAACTCTGCAGTGGGTCTCACACCCCTAAGGCTTCTTCAGGGAGCAATGCAAAAGGTCAGAAAAATCAAGAAACCGTTAAAGAATAACCTTTTAAAAAGAAATGGCTCATATTAGGAGTGGATTAGAATTGTCTCATGAATGTACAACAACAGTTGCACCAAGTTACAGCAATGCAAGAACTGTTGTAAATGGTGGTCAGAAAACAGACTGTGTTTCCCAAAATCCCTTGAATGCCCCTTCTAATCATGGACTTTATCCGAGGATGTATGGAGCCTGGGATCTGGACCCCTTTTGGAAATGTTGGGCTTGTTCCTTGAAGGCATTAGCAGTCTGCACAAGGAGTGCTCATGTAAAATCTGTCTTGAAAATGGCCAGGATGGGGATATAGTGAGAGAGAGAATTCTCTTTCCATTAAGTTTCCTAGAAGCAGTACAAGGCAGTGTTGGGAAACAATGAGAACACTAACCAAGTAGAACAAGATTATAGATCAGTTGTCAGATTGGCAAGGAAATCTTCCCTTCTTTGGACAGATTGCTTGTTGAGGCTCATTAAACATTTAGGACATATATTTTGTTTTTCTTCCCTTAATTTTTTTTGTTGCCATTCCTTTCAGACCTAGTGGTATAAATATGAAACACCATTATGACAAAATAATATCCCATTTGTTTTCTGAAGCTAGTCTTTCAGTTCTGATTAGAGAGAAGAGGTGTCTTGTTGGAATTTAATATACTCAGTGACTGTGAGAGTAAACTACTCTGTAAAGGCATTTCAAGATCTCACTAAACAAGCAGAAATGTAAACAGTACTCCTACCACTTAAACTTTAAGATAATCTTACATTTCCAGGCAAGGATGTGCTCAGGTTTAGCAAAGGAATGAAAAGGAGAGAGGGATCCCTCTCTTCTCCAGTGAAATTTCTCCAAATCTTGGGGCTAGGCTTGGTCTGGTGAGTTCATTTATGTGCCCATTTCCTACTTGGTGCAGGCGCATGCCAAGTGGTCAAAATAGAGCTGTCATTTCCACCACCCATCTATTGACAAGCCCTGTATTCAGTGTCAGTAATGATTTAGTTCTTTTTGCTTGTGAATGCTATTTTTCTTCTACAATTGCTACAGTAACATAGTCCCTAGAATGAACAAGCCCACAATGAAACTCTGAAACAGAGTAGGATTATTTCCATCTGTACAAAGGGTGGACATCCTGAAATGGATTTCTCTGTATCACCATGAGAAAAGTAATATCATTGTGGTGACTTTGAGAAGGGGTTAAGTTGCCTAAACATGGACATTTGAAACTCTCAGGTATCTAAAATGGTATCTAGTATCCTTGCAAGGGGCTGGGAAATAAGCCAGCCATTCCCCATGACATTCGCAACTTTCTGGAGTCATGGTTAGAGAGCAAAGCTTGGGCAGCTTTGGAAACTTGAAGCAAAGCAATAACATCACAAGGCAAAGTCCCATCACTGAGGGGGGTCATTGGAGTAGGTGGTGTGAAATATGGGAGAAATGAAAGGATGAGAAGGGAAAAACTGGGAAAACAGAAGATCACTGTTGTTTTGAATGTAAAGAGAAGACTATGTGAAAGTCAATGAATCACAGGCATCAAGATGCAGGAGCAAGCATGAGAGCTGATTGGAAAATTGGTTTATTATCCATGTGTTTTCTGGTAGAAAATGAACAAACTTTGATGGGGGTCATTGTTTGAAACTTTAACTGGAAAATAAAGAAAGAAAAAAGGAACCATCTACCGTGCTGGCTGTCACCACTGACAATAAATAAAAACTGAAAAAGCATCTGCCTCCAGATTTGACAAGAAATGGACTTTTCCATGGAAATATTTGTGCTAACAGAAAAAACTAAGACAAGGGAACAGATCACAGAATCATAGAATCTTAAAGACTGGAAGGGACGTCAAAAGATCATCTAGTCTGACCCCTTGCCAGAGCAGGACCACCTAGAGTAACTGACGCAGGAACTCATCCAGGTGAGTTTTGAATATCTCCAGAGAAAGAGACTCCACAACCCATCTGGGCAGCCTGTGCCAGTGCTCTGTCACCCTCACTGTGAAGAGGTTTTACCTTATATTTTTTGAAAACTCATGTCCCAACTTGTACCTCTTGCTCTCTGTCCTATCACTAGACATCACTGAGAACAGCCCGGCTCCATCCTCCTGCCACTCATCGTTTACATACTTGTAAACATTCATGAGGTCACCCCTCAGTCTCTTCTCCAAGCTAAAGAGCCTCAGCTCCCTCAGCCTTTCATCATGAGGGAGATGCTTCACTCCATCATCTTTGTGGCCCTGTGCTGAACTGTCTCCAGCAGCTCCCTGTCCTTCTTGAACTGAGGGGTCCAGAACTGGACACAATATTCCAGATGTGGTCTCATGAGGTCAGAGTAGACGGGGAGGAGAATCTCTCTTGACATACTCACTACAGCCCTTCTAGTATACCCCAGGATGCCATTGGCCTTCTTGGCCATGAGGGCACATTGCTGGCTCATGCTCATCCTGCTGTCCTGGTTTTTTATTTTGCAATACTTCTTGGGACTGAGACCAGCTAGTCCCTAATCTTTGCTGACAACCATCCAGAGCACAGTCGGGACTTAACAAACAGCTCTAGTGATTTTTTTGTGCACCACTGATCACTTTTGTGCCCCTGCACTGGATGTGCACAACACATATGCTCCACAGGTATTGTGCAGGCACTTAGGAGTTTCATGGGCTCTCTGAAACCCACAGCACAATCAAAGGCGCCTCAAAGCTAAGGCAAAGCAAAGGTGCAATCCCAACATTTCACAATGATGATTTCAGTACCCAAGGGTCATATTTTGCCATTGTAAACCTTTCTCTTTCTCAAGCTAAGTGTTTTCTAGTGAGGGCCAGGCAGGTTATGTTCACTATTTTAAATGTATGTATTAGACAGTGCCCAGTTAACATATATAAACAAGTTATCTTTCCCAGTTCTCTCCATTTTCTCACCAATGAAGTGAGATGAGAACATCCAGAGGTGGCTTACAGCACGTGTGAACAAGCTTACAAAATGAGCAGAAGGAAAGCCCTGTTGAGAAGCCTTGACATAGTTTGCACTGCACATGTTTACATAGCAAAACCCTGCTGAGGTTAACCCCACAAGTAGTGCTGACTATGTCCTTGTGTTGTCACAGTTTGCGGTCTCCAGACTACCCTTCCCCATCTCTGCAGCTCCACCACATGCTTCATGATAGACTAACTCATTGGCCATCCCTGTAAATGGGTTGTCATCCCACTAACCCTGTGCTGAAGGGCCTGGTTCACCCATGTAGACTGGATTTGCAAATGCTCGTGCTCCTCTGCTGACTTCTTGCATCACAATTAACCTCCAGTTTTCTCAAAGAAGGCAGGTTAAGTGCTGCACTTGTTATACACACTTGATATGTGCTGCATTCTTGCTCCTCCTCTGCTTCCAAGTGCCCTTCTGACTTGGAAGGGCTTAGGTCTGAAACACATCCTCAGCAGCATACATCCTTCCTCACGAGGGTGAAAAGCCTACCCTATCGCCAACAGCAAGAAAGGTTATGTATCCTGCAAGCATCCGGTGTGCTGGGCAGAGCAAATGGGAAATAAAAACCCTTCATGCTCCCCACTCTTCCAGTACATCTGTGCCCAGCAGGCACGTGAAGCAAAAGAAGGCGTTGGACCCTAATTTTCCTCTCACAGCAACTATACAGGATGATGAAGTTATTCTTGGTCACAGTAAGCAAGCAATGTATTGGTCCTGGGGCTTGTGACTGAGGAGCACTCTGCAAGGATGCTTTTTTTTTAATCACTTCATTGTTAATGAGATGTGTTCAGACTATTCTTGTATACAGTGGCTGAAGTCTCATTATATATTTAAGTGCAATTACTGGCTTAGTTCCGTTTTCACACAATATCTCTCCTCAGCACTGCATTTTCTCCATTCTGTCTTCCTACATTTGTTGAGTGAAATCAGCAGAGGCCAAACTTGTTAATACAGTCCTTTACAGCTCAAGATTCCTGTAAATTTAGCTTGGTGAACCCCTGCCAGACACAAAATCTCTTGTTATCTCAGGTTGAGTACAACTCCTGGAGAATGGAGGGTAAAAAGAAACAGCCATGACAGACAGAGGAAAATAATGAGGGAGAAGGTGAAACATACTGATTGACACTTGGGAGCAGTTACGAGAAGAGCAAAGATAGATAGATATATTTATGTATTTCTTGCTGGGGGAATCTCATGACTTTAAGACAGTTCTTATGGACCATGCATGTAGGTGTGTTTCTAGAAGAGAGACACAGAAAGAAAAACAGTTTGAAAGTGTTACAAATGGTAAAAACCAGCAACTCTGCAGTCGACAAGAGAGAGATAACCCCATAATTTTTGCTTTATGTTTACTAATTGTCTTATGTAAAATGTATCCTTTAATTCCAAGAATTAAACTTTGAGCAATATAAAGTATGTAAGAGAACATGTTTTTCTCTGGTACACAACTGGAGAGACCCCAGCAATGTTTACCATACGTGTAATTCCCACATCTTTGGAATTGCAATGTTGCTATAACAACACCATACATTTATTCTTATGTAGCTTTCCTTTGCTTATTTTTTATCATCACTTTTTAGAATAGTAGTTGCCATAACAACAGAGCATGGTATCTTAAATGCCATTTTCCATGTACATTTATGTGATATAATTAAAGGTATTGGATGTGAAATTGGGGCTAAGTTTTGGATTGGATTAATTCACATCTCTCCCATGAAACATTCTAATGTTACCACTGGAAGCAAGACTGAATTCAGATAGGATCAGCTTTGTGGTGACACTGCTTCTTGCAACTGTAAATATACTTAATTTTGCAATGCTTCCGTTGTTAATTAATTGCTGATGAGTCTTCTAAGTTATAAGCTATCAGCATGGCTCACTCTTTGGATCTTTTTCTAAGCTGTGATTTCTATTAATTACAGTTGTGTTTCTATTCTTATTAGTTAAGCTGATCACTCTCAGAGGAATATGAGACTCTCCTGAGTGGAGCAGAGAGCTGAGCCATCCAGCCTGCTATCCTGCCTTTTGAAAGAGATTGGCAGGCAGGTTCTTGGCTCTGCATCCATCTTTTTCCACCGCTGTAGTGCTGTGACCTAAAATCAGCCTGCATCTTTTGGAGTGTGAAGTCATCAAGTCAGTAAGTGCTAATATTCAAATAGCATAACACAGCACTGATGTTCCCATTGATCCCTGTGCTCGTACTAATGCTCCTATATGCTTGTACGTCATTTCACTTGTTTCTTTGAAGTTTCTTTCCAGTTTTTAGCTGGGTACTAACTTCGCGGTCTGTGGTGTCTGCACTAGGCAGAGACTGTATCCCATCTCTGAAAAACAAGGGAAGCCTTACGGGCACAAAGATAGATAGTTATAGGAGGGCACTAAAAGCCCTGATATTCTCTGGAGAAAATGCTCATGACAAGACAGTTTATCGGGAAGAAAAACATGACATCTACCACTCTGTCTCAGAGAAGTTAGTGGTGCTAGATATACATCCTGATCCTTTACAAGAAATAGTTTAGGAATAAAATACACAAAATGTTTGCTTTCTGTAAGTACAGAGCTTGGGTTGTCCAAAGACCAGAAGCAGCAGAATCCCATGAGTCCGTTACGTGCCCAGTGACTGCCTTGCCAGGGCATTAGGGTCATACTAGGGAAGGATTCCAGGAGTGAGAACAGTCCTGAAGGTCACCAGTTAGTTTGCCTGACAGGAGAATTCTCCAGAGCCCATTGCAGGGCAGATCTAAAAAAAATATTCAGAAGGGGGAAGCAGGGGTAAGCAAGGAAGACACTGTGATAACTCTGTCTTTCATTATTACTGTGTGGACAGTCACTGCAGGAGCAAAGCAGGGATTTCTGGTTTATGGCCAGTAGCAATACATTTTTATGGAGAACATTGTGTGAACCAAGGTGTCTTAAGCTCTGATACAGGGCAAGAGCTATGTGAAAAATGGGGTATGGAAATGATCTCTCTGGCTTCGATGCTAACTGTTCATAAGAGCATGAAATTAACCATTGAGAAGAGGAACAGTAAAAGGTATAGGTACTGATACTTTAAATTTCAGTCTTTTAGCACTGATACAGAGTCATAAGGGTAAATTACTGCAATCACTGTTCTGAGTGACTAGGTCAGGTTGATGCCACACTATTCACATGTACTTCTTTAGAGAGAACTGTACTCTGGATGCTACAGATTACAAGGCATCACAGACTATCAGCTCTCTGCATGCTTATCAGAGAGATCCAGAGTACCTGCAAAAACCCAGCTGGAGTATTCTGTGATTATCAAATTGCAAAGGACCAGTCTCTATTATTCTTATGCTACTCTTACTCAATAAGCCAGTAGGGCTTCAGCACAGATAAGCCAGATATCCACTGCTGCCAGCCCTTCAATCCCTGCTTCAGTGATTTTCTGTGTTCTCCTTGACACCTCCAGGTTTCCCATGAAGCTGGAGTTCCAGTTGTTTAGCAAAGACGGTAGATGTGGTACACCCTCAGGAATACTCTCACCTTCATGAGTAAGACTTTCTTTAGTGTAGAGGACTCCATTTTAGCACCACAGCTGAACATCTGGCCATTTTGGGGGACTGTAGCTTCGTGAAGGAAGACTAGAAGAAATAAACTCATAACAAACCCGGGAAATACTGCAATCCCATAAAATGGATTAAATAAATGAAGAAAAATTTCTTCCTGATTCTGAGAGGTCATCAGTTGTATATGGATATGTGACCACTGTTTCTTAGGATATGACTTCTGGCAAGAAGGGTGAGGCATAAAAAATTGTTCATATGTTTGTGTGGTCTATATAGCCAATGAACTTCATACATTTATGTAGTTCATATATCTAAGGAGGATGTATATAATTCAATTTTAAGAGAATTCAGAAGGTCATCTGGTCTACATTTGAAGTAGGGGTTAACACTGAATTGTGAGCAGGTTGTAATATATATCCTCTGCTTTCTCTTCATGGGGTTGTCAGAAGTCTGGTAAAGATAGTTCACCTGATAGCTCTTTAAACTTTGCATTTCAAGCAACTGTTTGTTCAGTGCAACTCCTTGGTCACCTGTAGAGCCCCAAACAAACAACAGGGTAGTTGTTACACTTCAGAAAAGCAAAGTTAAACTCTCCTCAGCAGCAGAAGATTCTGCTGTAAAAACGTTATTTGTCATTCAACTTGTCCTCTCCTTCACAGCTTGAGAGAGGAAGGGAAAGTAAAGGTGGGGTGGACGATGCCAGGCTGTGCGTTGTAGCTGATGAGATGAAAATGACCTTGTCATCATCTGGATTCTGCTTTGAGCAATGCTATGTATCCCTTAGAGGTGGATTAGGTTTCCACTGACAGGTTCTGGGAGATAGAATTTCCATTAGAATTAGAGGAAGAATATCTATTAGATAGATACAGCTCCTTATCTGCGCCTTGTCTCCTTCTCAAACTGTCTGTGTGCTATCTCTCCTACTCCTCATCGGCTCTTACCATTTCTCTGCTCGTCAGATTTCTCTTGCTCTCTTCACCTCTCCCTGGGCTCTTCCTGCAAAGATAAAAAAGTTGCTTTTGCCAGACATGAAGTGCCATTGCTCGTCCTTCACTTTCTAACTTCAGCTTTCAAACAAGGGGCTGCTTCTATTGTGAAATGACTGGACCAAGTAGCACATACGCTGTGTAAACCCACCATGTGCCTCTGCTTCCAGCCAGCACAGCACACTGCTAATGAGACTCCTTGTCCTAAGATCATCCCTGCTCTCTATCCATCACCATTAATACTTCCTAGAATGAAGTGAGCAGGTAAATGCAGTGAATTTGTACTCTGCTATCACATAGAGCCTTGTCATAAAAAGGACACCTACTGATGCTTAAGCAGAAAAGGTTTTGAATCCTTTTAAAATGTAATTGAGAGCAATACTGGAATAACAAGAATGTCCACAAGTGAATATGTGGCCATCACACGAATCTGTATTCTTAATCCTTCAGTGTGTTTTTATTTTACCTGTGAGATAGGCGTTCAGTCTGCTGCACAGGTAGCTCTGGTACTACTTCTTTGAGAACCACTGTGCTTCCAAGCACCACTACTTAAAGACAACTGCATCGCAAAATGACACCTTCTTTGGGAGTCCGTTTCAACAGTCAATGCCTGAGGACTGATGCCCAGGATGATGGACATGTCATGACTATTTCAAAGACATTAACTGTTTTAGACTGCTATATCCCATCCTGATCTTAAAAAAATATTCTGTTTACATAGATATGCTTTTGCTAATTCAGGGGAAGAGGTGGTGATACATCCTTCCTACCCATGATGTATCTTATTTGTCTCATATATGTTATATGACCAGTAGCTAACAAAATAAAAAGCATTCACAGTATAATGGTGCATTTGCTAATACAGTTGATGATTAGTGGGAGGCAGTCTGTAAAAGGGAAAGAAAGGATATATAAGATTTAGTGGGAGGCAGAGCTTTGATGACCACCCATTTTATTTGATCTTATGCAGGCTTAAGAATAGAATGCAAAGCCTACAGAGAATACCACAACACATAATGGAAGCTTGAATCAGATCCACCCTTCCCGCTCAAGGAGACTTTTACCAAGGAGGAGAACGGAGACTCTACTCAGTTCAAAATGGTTTTTAAATCCTGGGAAAAATTAGAAATTGTCACACTAACCTGCATTGTTTGCAATGGCTTTTCCAAGCATGTCAGTAGATACCTCCGCAAATCATTGTCTATTTTAATCAGTTACTTATACTATTCATGCAGAGGGAAGCTGAGAGATTCGGGCTCTACACAGCACTGATATACCAGAGTTCAGATAGGACATCAGTGTTAGGCCTGCATAGTCATAAACATTTGCTTCCTTGTTGGACTCTTTTAGCTAGGAATGTTCTTCATGGATTGGATATTCTTTTCAAAGTCAGAGCATTGTGTTGGCACCAAACCCAGGAAAAACTGTGATTTTATAACAATACCCACACTTAACCCAAATGACTTAACCTTCAAAATTTCATTCAAATCAAAAAGTGTAATTTTTGCTTCACAGCAAGCAAAGTAGAAGTGAAAATTAAACCATTGCATTGCCTTTTAAAATGTGGTACTAAAATGCAAAAGAAAAAATTATATTAAATAGAAAAAATTAATCTTCATTCAGGAAAAGGCCAGGGGAACATTTCACACATATTTAAAAAATTAACTCTCCTCCAAATTGAACCTCTTTCTGAAACTTTTAGCTTTTGATCTGCAGCATTTCCAGAATTTAAAAAAAAAAAAAAAAAAATATATATAGTAGCACATTTGCCATGATTCCTCCTTTAAATTGTTCTTGTGAGCAGGGTGACAAACGCACTCATGTCCCCATGAAAGTAAAAGTGCACCTTCTGGCATCATCAAGTCACAGTGTGAATTTCAAGACCTTTTTGACAGACAGCACCATACTCCAGTTTGCACCTTCACCTCCTACACACATAGGACTCTCCAAAAGATCTGTTATGCTCAATAGAGCAGCGGGTAACAGAATAGCAAATAAGAGCAGTATTGCTTCAAAACACAACATGTTGTGAAGCTTCCCTGCTGGGATTGGGAACTGTAAGCATAGCAATATTTTTATAATGAATATCCACTCATGGATATTCATGCGTGGTGATTCTGACAAGCTGGACAGTTGTTTTGCATTTGTGTTCTCCAGCCACTCGCAAAACAACGTCTACTCTCTCTGACATTCATGTTTTCATGACTAAGATTCACTTCTGCTCAGCTGTAACAGTCCCTCAAGGCTCATTCCACACTGATCTCTCAGACTTGTTGTCTTTTGAGAAATGTGGGCTCTTTGAGAAAAAAGGTATTTTGAAGGAATATCGATGATGCAAAAGGTTGGAAACTTGAAGGCAAAAATAATTCCCTGTGAGAGAGAACATTGAGGAAGTTCTGTGATAAAAGTGGCTGCTGCATTAAACACATGGCATTGAAGCCTCCTTTCCAAATACAAGCCATATCATATTGCTTTCTCTTTTGTACATAGACATTCAAAATTCATCAAAGTTTTCACCTGGGAAACCTTTCTAACATCTTTCTCCTTTACATCCTTCCCTCCCTCCCCATTTCTCCCAAACAAGCATGGTAATACTGGGTTTGGTAATTGGCCCCTGTCTCCTGAGAGGCTTTTCTGTCAATAAGATACAATTAGGGATGTCTGTTAACCCCTCCTTGCAAAGGGAAACTAGCAACATCAGTGACAGCTTTACATGTCATGTTCTTAACAAGGCTTTGCATCATCAGCTGGGTGGACTGAAAAAAATTCTGCAGGGAAAAATATCCACCAGGTCATTTGTGCTGTCAACATTGTCAACATAGAGATAAGCTACAAGGGAGGGTATTTTATGATGTTTGCTTTAACTGTAATGTTATTTCTCTTGCCCCCTTCCCCCAGAGTCCTATTGGTAATACAAGTTAATGGCTTATTTGTGAGGGACAGAACAATGATACTGTTTTTTAAGCACATGTAAATTCCTTCTCAGAAATCTGTCAGATAAAGAACATAATTGAGCCATTATACAGATTTCAGGGGATACATCATGAAACTCACAGGTAGACTTTACAAATAAAGTAGAAGACTTACCTGTAACATGCTGAGAAGGCACATCTGTCTCAAGATGCATTTATTGATTTGCTACTGTGTTCAGAGGAGCAGGAAACTCCACTCTGCCTCTTGTCCATTTTCAGTGCCTCTATATCAAAGGGATGGAGTTTTTGCTTAAAGCTGTGCACCTGGAAAAGGAATGCAAGAGCATGTGGTGCTCATAAGATTTTAGTGGGCAATGCTAACAGCAAGGACATCTCTGGAGTATTTTGTACTTTTCAGCATTCCAGATCTCAAAGGTTGATGGGTCTCCCTGACAAGAAATTCCTTATGCATGGAAGAGTGACTCAATATTCATAGAGATCAGCATTCAGCATCTTCTTCTGCCACCTCTGAAGCCATGTGATGGAGTCGATGCATGTGGCATCCTGAATTTAATTTGCTGAACATTTCTTTCATTTGCAATAGACTACCAAAGCTTTCCAAGGCCATTAAAGAACAGGATGGTGTAATTTTTTCTTCCAATAGCAAGGGGAGAAAGGTGTGACCAGTCCTTTCAACTGCCTTAGGAAATGCCAGGCATGACAGAGTCTGGCTCAGTTACCTGATTAAAGTGCCAGTCTTTCAAATATATTCTTATCCTGCAGATTTCTCCCAGAATTTAAAGTATGTTACAGTAGGTAAAAGCCCAACAGTCCTGCAAGAGAGGATCTGTCACTTGTGAGAGATGGAAGTGCTCTACTAAAAAGCAATACCAAGAAATATGGCTTAACATTATGACCTCACCTACAGTTTAAAACAGAATCTAAATCAAGATTAGGAACATGTCTGTTCTCAAAGAAAGAGGCAAACAGAAGGACAAGATAAGTGCATTCTGTGTGAGAGCAAAAGGGAGCTGACAGGTATAACCTAGTCCTATGGGCAATCTCTAGCCTTGCTGATTTTGTTTAAGAGATTCAATTACTCATCCAGGAAAAATATATTTGAGAGCTGCTATTGTTTTATGATCTTGTTTATGTCTGTTTTAACATGCCTCTGAAAATGCAGAGTTATTTCCATTAGAATATACCATGAAGATGAGGAAGAGCTAAATGTTCTGCCCTCACTCACCAACTCCAGGTTTTAGCCATTAAGTAGTGAACTAAAACAGAATACCACAGTATCCTTGTCAGATATTTTATGTACATAAGATCTCCAGTCCATGAAGGGATAACCACTGAACCTGAACATCTCTATTTCTATATGTGTCCCTTAGAAGCATGCTTAGGAGAGCTTACTGATTCCATCATCATTAAAGGTTGATAATGTTGTGATGCTCTTCTCTCAGTATTTGTAAATCATTGTTCATATTAACTATGTCTTTCTGGCAGTGAAAAACTATAAATTTGTTTTAACTTCAGCTAAGGGCTTCTTGCCTTATAGAGACAGCACAAAGCAGCCGGAGGACACTAACAAATCTGGCCTTGTTTATTAACTGAAATAGATGATTTAAGGTCTGAGCCTAGCACAAACATGAGTGCTATTAGGTACATCTCTGCTACTTTAAGGTTAAAGATATTACTATTACAGATTTTGTCCATATCAGTCTCCTTGAGACCAGAGCCTCCCTTGCTGCTGGGTGAGTTCAACAGTTCTTGTCCAAATGCTAATATCAGATGAAGATTCAGCACAGAAAGCACTGAGGTCTCTGAGTTCCCATTAATGGTTTGTGAAAATGAACAGTGCAGTATGTAGACAAAATTAGCCCAGCAAAGCCTACACTACGTTCTCAAAATATAGATTAATATTCTTTTCCGTTAAGACATAAATCTCAGTTCAAGAAAGCATGAACTGTTTTCAAAATAGAGTTTAGCTCAGTTTAATTCAATTCAATCAACCTGGACTAAAACAGAGTGCTTTGTGTGGTAGCCTAGTGTGATGATTTATTTTCTCTACTGCAGCACTACAGACTGGAGTTTACACTTTGGCATCTGCTTGCTACCATCTTTGCGCACCCTGACCCAGGATGCGTATCAGGTTAATATCACATTAGTGTATATCAGCCTCAGGCTTAGTTAAGATTCATCTCTAACCTCAGGACAGCTTCAGACAGGAAATTGCATTCTCCTTCTCTTCTTTCTTACCATCACTCTTTATGCTCCTATATGCCCCCTGAAGGTGCTGGGGGAGGAAGAACCCCACCAGCTGTGCAGCAGTTGGTGGCTACAAGCTATGTCCTCAATGCCCAGGCTGACAGCAATGTACATTCTGCACTAGAGTCTTCACAAAGCCCCAAAAATATGATGCCAGGGTTTATAGAACGATCTAATGGAAAACAAAAGACTGAGATAAAAGTCACCCACTACCCGTCCTAAAAGAACTCACATTTCTGACTGTAGTCAGCCAACATCTACTGCCTGCCCTTTTATCCAGTTTCCATAGGCAGATAATTTTCTAGTAGATTTCTTTTTTTTTTTTAAAACTAACCATAGTCTGAACAATTCAGGTTATTTCAAGCATCAGAGTTTGAAGTCTGAAGATGAAAGATTTCATTGAGATCACATGGTATTTGTGAAAGCAAGGAAAAGTAAATCCTGTCTAATCCACCAATAATTCCAAGGACTTTACTTTGTTTCAAGAAGCTCTGTTGGTAAATTTCACTGCTAACAAATGCTGGGAAAGAATATAATTATCTGTACCACAAGGTATTTCACAAGGTTTTATGGTGTTTGTTTGCCTAAAGTTAAGGAAACCAAACAACATATGAAGTGCTACATAAAAAACCATTCAGGGCTTTTTGTTTAGTCAAAGCTTTTCTTGATATCATCAGAAGGTTTTTTTTGTTTTATGCTGAATATTTTTAAACTTGAATATAGCAAGCTCATTATTCATTTTTAAAATATAGCAATTCAATGATGTAGAGCTATTTTCTCACTATTACAGCCTAAATTCTTAACAAAAAAAATAAGCAAATTAAAAGAGGGTTCAAAATGAAACATTGAAATGTTACGTAAATATTTCTAAATAAGGGCGTTTTTTGCCTTACAGAAATGTCTTTTCATTCCCTATTTTTACCTCTCTCCCATCAGATGATGTTCAAATCTGCATTTTCTAATGAGAAAATGTTGGATCACAAAATTCCTTCTAGGCTCTTTTGATTAGACTTTCATGCATATAGTTCAGTTTTGTCATTTGAAAACTGAGATGTTTACACACCTCTGCTATTCAGTTTTATCTTGCTGGGGAGATTAAAGGAAGGTAATGAGTCAGACAGACAGCAGGAGGAGTGGAAATAATTAAATATAACCCTACCATTTTAACCATATTTGCAGTGGGTTTTAGAAATTCTGGCTCAGTATAGAATACCATGTATTTTAGGATCATGTGTTCCAATAAAAATGAGAATTAATTTTTCTACCCAGTCTGTGCTTCTCCCGTCTCTTTATTTTCATTTTGATCAAAGGAAAAACATAACTGTGGTACAAACCAGGAATAAAAACTGACAGATTAAAGCATGTCAAACAAAATACACAGCACAAAATATTAGTAGTGAGCTTACATGTGGCATTATTTCCATATTATACACCACAGCCTTTTGGAAATTAAGCCATCTTTTTGATATATGTCCTTAAGCAGTAGAGCAGGAAAATGTTATATTAACCAGCATTTGCAGAAGTGTGAAAGATTGCTGGGGCAGCTGGGGGCATCAGGCGATTGGTGATGTTGAGTTTTGCAGAATAAAGTTGTAGAAAAGTGGCTACACTACACGGAAGACTCCCGTGTAATCCCTTCTGACATCAGTTAACTTTTCCATTAGCATCACTTCCAAACATCCTTTCAGTCTCTTTCTTCTAGACATAGAACTTCCTTTTGTTTCCAATACATTGCAATTTCATGTCATGTTGCTTCAAACAAATGAGAAATCAATTCTGTGGTGTCCAGCTTGTAAGCTCCTTTTTGTTGGGTGTCAGCAAAACCAACTTCAATGTCAGTGTGAGTCACTCTCATTTAAAATCTGCACCGCTTAGAAATCATACCAAGCTCTGCAAAAGAGGTGGAGAATGTTAGTCTGGAAGTGGTAAACACATTGGTGTATCATCTGAGTGCAGTTAAGCAGGACTATTAATACTACAGAAGTCATTCCAGACCAGACCAGATCAGGAGAATTACTACAGTGAGCACCAGACATGCTCCAAAGTACCTTAAATTGTGCTATTAGACATAAAATAGATTAATGTATGGTGTGAAGAATAATGTGGTGTGAAGAATGTTTATTTATGGTTGATACTGTCCCTGGCAAATTAGCATGGCACTTGTCTTTGGTTTTTAGGCCCTTTCCTGGACATCATCATCCAGTTGATTGCACGGGAAAAGACTCAGCAACAACTGCCTTTCTAGTGACAACCAGAATGCAGGGCATCTTTACCTTAAGGTAAAGCTCATGCTTCCTAGGAGTCTAACTGAAATTTGGTTTATTAAGAGAAGACAAAGAGCGTGAAAAGATTGTGTGCAATATAACCAGAAGTCAGAAATATAAGTCAGAAATATTACATGTGGGAATGTCAGACTATTCAAGCACACCAGCTTTACAGGACAGGATGTCTTGCATCTCCCACAATAGAAGGAAGTAATCTTTTGGCTTTTTCCCCCTTTTAAGCCCTGTTTTTTCAGGGGAGGTAGGAAGTTTCTGTGAGGTTCAGGTCTTGAACCATTGGGTCTTCAGTTTTCTTTTTACTTTCTAAATTCATAGTTTCACTTTTGTTAACATAGAAAGCTGCGAGTGCTTGTTACCCTCTCCAAATACTCCCTTTGTCTAACACACATAAATACCTTTTTAATATACTTGGCTTTTCTACACTGACACTCCCATCACAAAGCAGGCAATACTGAGTTCCTCAGCTCAGCTTTGATTTCTATCACTTTTTTTTTTCTTCCTCCTTTTCTCCAACACTGGAAACCATTTCCTGAGAAGGCCACAGACTAAGGACTTTCCTAACTGTTCTCCAGCTGGGGAAATTACTGAATTTACCTCCACTCTTAAGAGATGGGTTTACACAGTTTTCAAATCTTCATTAACATTATTGTCCTTTATGCTAAGCACATGGTAGTGGAAAACATCATATCCATCATGTTTAATATAGAACAGTAGAAAAAGCAAAACCACTTTTCTCTGATTTACAGGATATTGAATATACCCAAAATTTAATCAAGAGCACATTTGTAATGAGGCTGAAAATGTCCTGACAAATACTGGCTGATGATTTCTTAATTAAAAACAATGATAAATCTTCTATATGAGAGGGTAAGAATATTTTTTTAATGTATCAGTGTGGGATTATGTAGAATACATAAGAAAATTAAAAAGCAACTTAAAAAATAAAAAAAACCCAACCATAAAAATTCTTATCTTCATTCTATTTTTAAAATGTGCATGAATACCAATCTAAAAGTGATAAATCAGCCATGACTAGTACATTGGAACGACTGTCCAATACATTGCTGAAAAAATATTACAATTCCTGAGCTGATGCTCATTGCTAGAGTTCAGCTTTTGTTTTTCTTGCTTTATGCCAGCAATATGCAAACTCAGTGATATCCTTCCTTTTGAAGCTATTGACTTAGTCCTTTTAAAAGTAAAATGTTCCTGAAATTCTCCCAAAGACCGAAAATCTCAGTAAAGTCCAAACTGCTTAATTCAGGAAAGAAAAAAGACTAGGTAGCTTGCACCAGTCTTTAACATTCTGCCCATGGGACTTATTACAGATTTGAACATTGTGTTTTAACCTCAGTAGGCAGCTAAGCCCCATACAGATACTGCCCCAGTGGGACAGGGAAGAAAATTGGAAAGGTAAGAGTCTGAAAACTTGTGGGTTGACATAAAGAAAGAGTACTAGGTAAAGCAAAAGCTGGGCACTGTAAGCAAAGCAAAATAAGGGATTTGTACTCTGCTTCCCATGGGCAGGCAGATATTCAGCCATCTCCAGGAAAGCAGAGCTCCATCATGCATAATGGTTACTTGGGAAGAGAAGCACCATCGCTCCAAGCGTCACCCCTCACTTCATGTTCACCCAGCTTTTATTGCTGAGCACAATGTCATATGGGATGCATCAAGAAGAATGTGGCCAGCAAGTCAAGGACGAGTTCTGCTCCACCTCTACTCTGCCATGGCGAGGTCTCATCTGGAGTCCTGTGTCCAGTTCTGGGCTCCTCAGCTCAAGAGGGACAGAGAACTTCTGGAGAGAGTCCAGCTCAGGATCACCAAGATGATCAGAGGACTGGAACATTGTACTTATGAGGAAAGGCTGCAGGAACCGGGGCTGTTCAGCCTGGAGAAGAGGAGATTGAGGAGGGATTTTATTAATATTTACAAATATCTAAATGATGGATGTCAGGAGGTTGGACCATCCCTTTTTTCTATTGTATCTAATGACAAGACCAAGGGTAATGGAATGAAGCTGGAAAACAAAAAAGTTCCATTTAAACATAAGAGAAAACTATTTTACTATGAAGATGATGGAGCTCTGGCACAGGCTGCCCAGGAAGTGTGTAGAGTCTCCTTCTCCGGAGGTTTCCAAAGCTACATGGATGTGTTCCTGTGTGACCTGATCTAGGTGGACCTGCTTTAGCAGGAGTGTTGGACTAGATGATCTACTATCCTTCCAACCCTTACCCATTCTATGATTCTATGATATGCTATCAAATTTCCCTCTGGTCAGTTGGGGTCAGCTGTCTTGGCTGTGTCTTTTTCCAACCTCTTATTCTCCCCTGGCCCACTCACCATCAGAGCAGTCTGAGAAGCAGAAAAGGCCTTGACACTGTGTACACATCACTCGGTAATAGGCAAAACATTACTATATTATAAATACTATTTTCTTCACAAATCCAGAGCATTGCACCACACAAGCTACTAAGAAATAAACTCTATCCCAACCAAAACCAGTACAATTAATTAGCTCTTTTCCTTGCACCCAATGAATTATGTTATTTATTTATCTTTCCCATAGATGTCTGCTGAAAGCAGGCACATTTTCCCAAAGGAAAAATGCTTAATCTTGACTATACTTCCCATACAAATCTAATCTAAGCCCCACTGGGGCTGTTCTGTTGCACAAGGGAAAACATAATATATAGGTAAGATTTGTCTTGCAGAGCTGATTCAAATTTACAGCTACCATATAACTCCCACAAGCATGAGCTGTGCATGTAGAAACAAAACTCCCCAGGCCCTAGCCTCCTCAGTCATACCCCTACACTCTTTGTATAGAGTGGGAATTGCTAGCTCCCATTTTGAGCAATCTTCTAAACTATAGCCTACCCTGCAAGACCCAGGAGTTCTTTCTGAGTATCTAGCCCCAGATGCCTCCAAACACCATAAATTAGTAAGACTGGGGACATAGACACCTCTTTACTTCTCTGTCCTTGTTTCTGTAAGAATGAAGAGTATCCACATTGTCTAAATGAGATTGATTTGTGGTACAAGTCAAACAGGTCTCCAAGCTATGTAACAGGGAGGTGGATTTTACGTGTCAGTCCTGAGTCTTCATTTAGAGCATTGTGTCCAGTTCTGGATCCCCTGTTGCAAGAGAGAGAGTGCAAACTAGAGCAAGTTTAGCAGAGTGTTATGAAGATGGCTATATGATTTGGTAATGTGCTGTACAAGGAGAGATGGATGTAACTGGGTTTCTTAAACCTGGAAAAGAGATAGTGGAAATGGATTTAATTTCTGCCTACTACAACTGAAAATGGATTTATGGGGAAGATAGAGCCCATCTCTGAGGGATACAGAAAAAATAAAAGAACCAATGGTCAAAAGTCTCACAAAAAGTAAGTCTGACTGGATATAAAGAAAAAAGTCTTCACCCTGAATGTGGTTAAACAGTGGGACACGGGGCCAGAGAGGCTATGGACTCTCCATAACCAAACCAGAAAGATATGGACCGGGTAAATGGTTGGTGAAAGGGTGGAAAATAGTTTGGTCTCACACAGTGACAATCAGCAGTAACAGGTCCAGTTGGCAGACTGTTACTAGAGCCAACCCTTAGGAACTAATATCCAGTATCATTTATCATGATTGTTAGCAGCCAGAGTGATGAGATTGAATTTACTCCTGGCAAGGCTGCAGATGATACCAAACCAGCTACCATGCTGGAGAGTACAACTGCTATTCAGAGGGTCCTAAACAGTCTACAGGACCATGAAGTTCTAGAGAGGCAAATGCCAAATTTCCCGCAAGGGACAGGATAACCCCATGCAACAGTGCAGGCAAGAGACTCCCTGTTTGGAAAGCAGTTTTGCACAGAAAGACTAAGAAATCCTAGTCAACGAGAATGAAACATGACTCAGCAGTGTTTCCTTGTAGCAAAGAAAGCCAACCATGCACTAGGCTGTATCAGTAAGAGGGCAGCCAGCAGGCTGAAGAAAGTGATTATTGTCCTCTGCCTGGCACTTCTGAGACTGCCTGTGGAGTACTGTGCTGAGTTTTGAATTCCCCAGTACAAGAAATTGACATACAGTAAAAATTAAGGACTCTACTGGGAAGGGCCCTGAGGAACCTGTATTGGCATTGTCTAAGAGGGAGATTGGACTAGGTTATTTCCAAAGGTCCCTTCCAATATGGATGGCTCATTGTTTCTACCTCTTGAAATACACAAAAATCTGATAAATGACCTGTGATCTGATCTAATTTTGAAGCTGCTCCTACTCTGAAACAGTGACTGGACTATTTCCAGAGGTTCTGCTCAACCAGTGTTAGCCTTTGACCCTTCATTCTAGTGAATGCTTTTGTTCATTCAACTGCACAAGCCCAGTGCCATTCAAAATAAGCCTGTTAACAGGATACAAAATCTAACTAGTGTATAAGCAAGTCTATTTGCTGCTGACTTCCAGTGGCTAACCCCATTTATACTGAAGAAAGGACAAAACACCTCCATACAACATTACTGTAATTTTGACTACTGTACAGTACTCTGAAAATCTTCCAGTTGTCCTTCCAGAAGGACCCAGATCTTCTGGATATTTTTTGCCATATCTCCCATCTCTGTGCAGATTTCTTGCATGACTGCAAGCACAATAACAGCACCGGAAACCTGAATTGAACTGAACTCCAAGTATCCTAAGTTTGAGAAGATGTCAAGCATCTCCCTGTTGACTTATTTGCTATTGAAAACCAGGCCAGTTACTGAGAGCCCACTACCTTGGGGAGAATCAATTTCAGCAAAAAGAAGTTTCCTTTTTATTTCCTCAGTTTCTGCTGGGCAAAATTTTCAGCAGCACTCTCCACCTATTTTCAGTTGGATGTACCTCCTTAAGCATCTTAAAGCATTCTGAAGCTGTTGCATTTGGAAAGAAATTCAGTAGCTCTGCAAGACAAGGCAGAACAGGTTGATGAGCTGGCAAAGATAATCCAACCAACATTATGTTAAATCACCTCCTTGACCGCCTGCTTCTTTAACAATGCTGAAAAAGATTCAGTATCCTCTTCAGATACACTGCTTGTGACCTTAGCAAGATCCTCTTGCTGACCAGGAATAATTCTCCTCTTATCATGGCCCTGCACAGGTAATTGGAAAGAGAAAGACAAGCAAAAAGACAAAAAAAAATCATCATGGAAGAAAATTTGAAGGTGAAATAGGGAGGGGAGATGGGAGACTAGGCTGAAAAGATGTGCAAAATTGTTTCAGATGGTTCCTGGTTTAACATGCACTTTATAAACCCCCAAAGGCTGCGCTAAATGGCACACTGGAATTGTTCTATCCTTTACTTGTGTTGCTTTCTCTTATGTACAGTAACTGTTTACCCACATTCTACATGCAGTCCTGACAAGCAAGTCTGAGGCATAATTTCCAAAGCCATGTGCTGCTTCCAAATAATTTATACAAAAAGACTTTATAAATATCCAGAAATGTCACTTCTCTGCTATGCACCAAGAACGTATTTGTTCAAAGAAACAATTAGGGTGCTCAGGAGAGACAAAGATACAGAAGTGCAATAAATCCTGAAGGCTGTCAATGCTTAACAAACTATATAATGAAATAATAATATATTAGGTAGGGAGTCCAAAACAATGACAGTAACAAAAAAAAAATAAGCTGCAAATAAACATTTTATTATAACATACATAAAAAAGAGACTGCCACATGGCTCACTGATGCTTTGTAATCCACCCCTCCTGGAAGTCCTGTGTGAGTCTGTGGTTTTTCTCCCATGAGCAACTCAAGCAAATAACACAGAAGGAAGGTCCCCATGCAATCTTTTTTAATATCAGTTATGGTTGTTGTCACCCTCTCTATAGAAGGATAACATATCACTCCTCAGAAGGCCAGTGCAAAGCTACCATGTCATTTCAGTACCTCTTAGGCCTGCAAGATAGGTATTGCTGCTCTCTGACTGGAGTCTGCTTGGGAGTAGTTGGAAGTCAACTGGAGTTTAGCTGAAACAGGAGCTCAAATCACCACTTTTCATTCTAGAGCAAGTCCCATAGCTGGCTCTTGAGGACAAGTTGTTTGGTTTCTGTGAGCCAGGCAGGGAGGCTTGGTGATAGGTCAAAGAGCAAAACAAGAGGTACAGTGAGAGGGACATACAAGAAGTGAGAAGCTGTGTGGAAATGCCAAACTGCATAACCCAATGTGCAAGTGTCCCAGATGGAAAGGCTTCCCCAGTAATGACTGCAGCCGAAAGTAACTGGGAAAGAAGCTTTGTTTGTCTTCAGTGTTTTTGCACCAAGTCCTTCCAGGGACTCAATGTCAGCCTTCATAACTGTGCAATAATTCCCATTTGATAACACAGTAGGACTGGATGGAAGTATGAAATAAGGGCAGAGGGATTGAGAAGCAGCAGAGAAGGCTTTTATTTTGTATCAAAGAATCTTTTCATGGGCAGTGTTGACCACTGATTCCCTGGGATATATACCTTTCAAAAGTCAGCCAAAAGATAAGTCCAAAGAGGAATTGTCAACAGTCCTGCCTCTCCTCTGAGCTGCAACAGGCAAAGGCTGAGTGAACTTCAGTGAGCCTCAACTACTCACCGCAAATGCAGGAAGTATAACAGAGCGGAAGGTAGGGGAGCCTGAGAACAGAGACAGGCAGCAATTCTTCCATGGACTAGAGACAGCCCTAGCTGAGTATCCACCCTGTGAACTGATGTCAATTCAGGAGATGATAAAAGAATGATTTCCTACAGGATGGTCAGGATGTTGCTGAATTTTCCTTACTGCTGTATCTTCCTCTAACTTCTTTTATGGTACGTGTGGACTCCACCCCAGCAAATGGGTAAACTCAGCTTATAAAGGATTAAGAGATTTAGCTCATCCTAGCCTTTAGACGGGGTTTTTTTAGGCCAGGGTGCATTTCCAGGTGCTACCAGCTTTTGAAGAGTATCCACAAGCAGGTGAATCTCAGCACCACTTGGTCTCTACCAGGATCCTACAGATGGGCTCTGTGTGATTGAGAGGACAGAAAGATCTGTCACCTAGACACAGGATGACTGTTGCACCGTGTGAGGGGGTCACATACTCCACTAAGCTGTGCTGTGAGAAGAGGATGTGGTCCTCCAGCTCCCCTGGGAAGTCTGTTTCCATGTTTACAGTGCTGTTACAAAGAGGAGCGACAAAGTACTGACACCACTAATGGCAGTATTACAGGAATAACAGACTCCATAGGTAGAAAAGTGAAAAATCTACCCTCTTTCATCTTTCCCCCTTCTCCCAAATAAACCTCAACACTCACTTTTTATTTTAGCTTGACCCCACTGTCACTGCTACCTTTCTTGGGGTAGGCACTCAGCCATAATACCGTCAGCTGATGCACATAGTGGAGATGCAAAAATGTCTTATATGTCTGATTCCCCCCACTCACCACTGCCTGTTGCTAGATTATCACAACTTGACATTATTGTAACAATGTTTTGGAAACAGAGGATGGGATGCATTTAATTATACACTATATTTGTAGGCTGTGAGACTGACAGCTTGTTTTTAATATCCAAACACTTGGTGATAATCAAACAAACCTTTCGAGTTGAGCTGAAAAAGTGCCAGCTGGGAAGAACGTTGCAATGCAAAAGATGTAGGGATTTGTGCAAGCATGGCAAAACCACCCAGCCACCAGCCTGACTCCAGGGCAAGGATCCCAGTGCTGCACTACCCAGCAAGCTCAATAGCCAAAGTGTATCTTTAAGCAGAGCTCTGCAACAGCTACCTACCAAAAGACTGTAAGGAAGATGTAGATTTGGAAACTATCTTGACAGATAACTGAGAGATAATAGCTCCTTTTCCTTGCTTTTGTAAGACCTCCCATGAGAGCCTTCTGTATTCCCCAGCATCCAAATGTTCTCAATGGTGTTTTTTACCTGGTAAAAACTGAGCAAGGACTGTCATCCACAATGATCGAAGGATTCTTTAAGATTATGACAGAAAGGCAACAGCTCTCTCTATAGTGATATTTCACCTTTATATGATCACCAATCTCAGATAAATCCCACACTAGGGTTTCTTTCCCAGACAGCTCTGAATTTACCCACCCCTCTTGCACTGCAGTGCTTGTAAAAGTAGTCTTTCCTTTTTCACAAACCCTGCATCCTTTCCAGAACACAAATCAAAACTTATCCATGTGTCCTAAGAACTTTCAGTGCATTCATGGTCCTTTTTGCAGCCCTCATAAACCTTATCCTCTCTGGTGACCAAACTACAGCTGCAAAACCCCAGGCTTTTCCATCAATACCCTTTTTCCTCCATTGACAGTCAAAGCTCCAGGTACAAACATCTTCAGTCTCTTGAGAAACACAGCCAAGTTTGCAGCACTGGAAAGTCTTTGGAAATAACTTTAATTCTGTGTACACATCTCCATTGGACAGGGAGGTTGTGGAGTCTCCTTCTCTGGAGGTCTTCAAAACCCTTCAAAATCCTGTGTGACCTGATCTAAGTGGACCTGCTTTAGCAGGGGGGCTGGACTAGATGATCTCTAAAGGTCCCTTCCAACCCCTACCAGTCTATGATTCTATGTCTAGTGACCTCTCTTATATGTCCTGGAGCAAAGATCTTCTGTGATACATCCCACATGGCTGGTACTAGTAGTACACTAGACAGTACGATTCCTGTGACTGCAGACTGTGATGACTGCTGGATTATTGCTTGAAAAGGATATTACTCACACAGAGAAGACTCATTTGAAAGCATTATGATCAGTTTCTCCCTGTTCCTGTCACCACCTACATAAGAAACTGGTTATTTCATTTCTAAGAAGGAAAGAGTGGCTCTGTGACTGCTAAACAAGAATAATAATCAGAACAATGAATGACAGAGAATGGTTTCTAAAGAGGGGGAGAACTGACAATATTACAAAATTATTTGTTCTTCTTTATGTAAAAAATAGATAAGATAAAATCCTCTACAGGAATTAAGACTCTTAAAATCCTCCCTGGACCTTCCAGCTCTCTAGAGTATCATTTCATTGTTCAGTCCAGATGGACCAGCTTTCCTGTGTCATTGAATTTCACTCTTTCCTTCTGACAGAGGACAACACTCCTGCATGACTTTTCACTGTGTATCTCCTGATAAACAGCCAAGTAACAGGTCATTAAACCTTGGTAGAAAGCCAGAGGATGTGAAGTCCAGCTCCATCTTTTTGCATCCTTTTCACCCATGTTACTCACAACTGGGCAAATCATCCCTCAGCCAGCTATTCCCAAATCCTCTTAGAGCAGAAAGTTCTTAAAAATTCTGGAGGGCTTTCCATACTCACTGCCTTGGCACCAGGCAGTGACGCAGACATGGACAGGCTGAGTAGTTTAGAAAGCTACAAGCACAGTCAATGTGAAGCTCCCCCACTCAAAGTCTCTGCATGCTCGTATTGTACAGTGCATGCAGTGCCTCTGATGAGTGGCCATGGTAGCCTTTCTTTGAGTCACCTTTCTTCTAGTCACAGGATGCTCAATGCTCAACCCTTTTACACAAAATTTGGATCACAGTCTCCAGTGGATGACTCATTGTGAAGTCATCTCTTTTTCCAGTTTTCCCACTATTCAGGCTTAGAGTTGTGATAAAGATGTAACTATAGCATGAAAAAAGTACAAATTTAGCAACAGTCCAAAAAAGTGTTCCCATGACAGTCCCACTTTCAGGGGAGAGGAAATAAGACTTAGGTACATGTCTTGCACTTACCTTGTAATTTGCCAGCTTAGGCCTCTTTGTAGTACAGCTGTGGCAATATTTAAATATAGTAAGTTTGCATCTGAATGATATTTTGTTCTTTAACACATCTTCATGGCTAAATATTTATCTTTTCCTCTTTCATGTGTCTCCTTTCATTGGCAAATTTCCAGTTCTCTCTACATTTCTTCTCTCTTTTCAAAATACTGCATTGAATAAGGATCTCTCTTCATCATAGCTTGGCTCTCTTTCACCTGGCTCCTGTGGTGAAAGTAATTAAGAGCAATTGGTTGCTATAGAAATATTAATATTTATTATTGGTACTGCAGTAATATCCTGAAGCTTCAGCAGCTGTAATACAAATCTGTATGAGATTAATAACTATGATAGTGCCAGCTGAGGATTACTACTTTGACCACAAGGTTAAGAACCCTACCATCATGCAGCTGTGTTCTGAAAAAAAAGTGAAGTAGGGAACCTTCCAGAAAAAAAGTGTAAAACACTATTGCAATCATTTGCATGCAATACAAACACAGTTATTTTAAGCCCTGTTTCTCTTGAGAGGATCTCTGGAAACTGGTGTCTGCAAATTGGTCTTTTGAGAAGCTGAAGAACATGGATTGAAAGAAAAAAATGTCTCCATTTAAACTTCTTTACGATGGGTCAGCTTACCTTCTGCAACTGTACTCTGTACTTCATTCTGCTGAAAGTTAACTGCAATAATCAGGAAAGGTTTTCATGACACAAGCACAGTAAAGGAGCTTTTTTATCTTGATGTGCCTAGCCTAACAAACCACTGTGCTGGAGTGGTAACTGCTAATATTTCTCACTAAGTGTATCATCCCCACAAAAGGCTAATATCTTCCTTTAGAGGCAGAATATAAAGGTGAGATTTGTGAAAGCAGACAGCATCCATTCCACCACGCTACCGTTGCTGACTGCAGTATCACTGATTTTGGCTAAGAGTAAAGCAATTTTAAATGCTTCCACTCCAACCTGTTATTTTGTCCTGAAAGAGAGCCAGCATGACAATCATGTCATTGCAGTAGGTTCCAGCTGATATACTTTCAAGATATCACAACAGAAAGGCTACAAATAGAATTCATACCTTTTAAAAAAATAATGGTTCAGGAGTGTCTGTTTTTTCAAATCACATTATAACATTCTGAAGATCATGAGACATTGTTTCATGGAAATTCCTTTGCCTTCAAAAGACTTTTATGCAAAAAGTATTTTCAAAGAAAATTTTCACCCACTTTAGTGCACTACCATATTCCTACTTAGGTACACACAGATTAAGAGAATACTCACACCGTGTATGTGCCTGAGTGAGTTTCCAACAGCTTTATGTATTTACCAATGAGTCAAGATGATTGCGGTGAGATCATGGGAAGGAAAGATAATGCACTTTAAATGTATAAAGGGATTTCATGAAAATGACAAGGGCTAATCATTCTAATTAACCAACAAAGAGAGAACAAGATGTAATAGGATTAAAGGGACCCTGTCAAGCTACATTTTAGAAACCATTTAACTGCAAAAATTACATATTCTGACAATTTACACTTTTGTCTAGCATGTCCCAGTTTTAAGATTATTTGAAATTCTCTTCAGAAGGAAATTTCAAATTTATGCTCATTTTTGGAAGAAACTAAGAAAAGTGAAAACTGGATTTTATACACAGAGATCATGTAAGAGATTATATGTCGAACTGTTAAAATATATTAGTCATTTAGCTTAAATAAAAATTACTTGCTCTGAATCAATCATTTAAGTATTAGCGTGCAGAAGTTACAGCACAATTTTGTGTGATTTGGTATACTGTTTCTTCAGCACTGCTTACTTAGCACAGCAGCTGGATTTGCTGAAGCCTTGGGCAGCAAGTTTCGAACTTATCATCTAGATATGCTGAACTTTTACCTCATTAAGCAAAAAAGGACCTTCAGAAGATACCAAAAGTATAAGAACCAGAAGATGAGGAGGCTTTGGCCATCAACAGAGGCTGCAATTCAGTAAGATAGGAATGGCCTGCCTGGAGACAGAGAAGGGATCCAATAAGGTGTTAGAAGATCCTAGACCAGAAATCAACATTGGACTAAAAGATGTACATCAAGTGAGCGTGAGGGGCAGGTGTATGTGTTGTAAGGGTATAATTGCCCAGGATTTTTTTTCGTTGGACTCTGTCTTTAGAAGAACCCAGTTCGAGCTGTTTCTACTGTTATACCATTCAAAATATTTCTTTTTAATATCTGGTGACTGAGACTCTGCTGTGAGAAACCTGGAGTCCAAACTGTGAGGATGACACCATCTGAACATGTTTGTGAGTTTGTGTCAAAGAGTCAACTGGAGCACCCACTAGTTCACTGGAACTCTGTGAAGGCGCTTAAGTTCTAGCAGTAAAGTCTCGGTGGAAAAGTAACTCACTGAGTCTGAACTGGACTCCTGACTGGTGCAAGTTGCCTTAACATTAATAATTAAGTGGGTTTTACACAAATAAACTAGACAAAAAGAACATCTTCTAGTCTTCTAGCTATACTCAAGTTTTCATTTTACTTCATTTCAAACATACAATTTTTTTTTAAACAGATGTGGTTATTTTTCAAATAAGAGAAATACGAGAGTACTGCTTATGCTGCATTGTACATACCATGCTACTGCCTGTTTCCCAGTGATACAATTTAGGACAAGTTTTCAAAAAGAAATGTTGGCTCTGGGTATCTCCTTTTGCAATCTCCAATTTGAGACAACTAAAAAAGCCCACTTTTCAAACTTGCACTACTTAGTTCTTTCTGAAAATGAGGTTCTAGCTCACTGTCTCAGAAAATGGAATGGTCATTTTGAAAAACTCTGTTAGTTTTTAAATTGCATAAGCTCTCCAGAAGTAACTTCAGGAAGTTAAGAAGAAATATTCCCTGTTTTGCTGTTTTCCTTCAAATCTATCATTTGGTCATGGTAATTTTTCTGAGGAATGATGGCCTGGCTATGGTATGCTAACACAATTGTAAAAATCCTCTTTTTTTAACCTGCATAGATACAAATCTAGTTTAAAAATTCTACTATGTATTAGCTAGTGTGCCCTGAAAAGGCAGTCTGAAGTGTCGAAATATTTTTCAGCTGCATCACACATTTTGTGGATTATTTCTTGTGTCTCTTTAATCATTTTGTTTCTTTTTTTTTTTAATAACACTGAAATATTTCACATTTTTAGTTAAGAACAAAGATAAAATATGAACCATTTTTTAATTGTTTTTCTCAAGAAAAATACCTGCTATTCTCTAACCAGCTGAAATGTTTTTCCTAGATTAGACTTGCTGTGGGATGCTGATAGTTTCTGATAAGAACGACTTTCCATTCCAGGCACTTCTATTAAAAAAAACCCCCAACTTATTGACAAATATGAAGCAGTGCAAATAAAAGCAATAGAAACCATTTATGCTTAGGGATGAGAGCAAAGGGTCATGTTAGGTAATTCAAGGACTAGGTGATCTGGCTTACAAAGAAAGATGACACAAGCTATGCATGACTAGGTTGTTTAAGCAAAATATATTGCCAATGGCAAAATTAACTATATGTATTCATAATAAAGAACAATTAGACATACTATTTATGATGACATAACTGGTCATGACTTGACAATTGTCAGAGCCTGAAGATTTTGACAACGTAAGAGGTGTTGCAATGAAAACTTCCCGACAATGAGATCTGCAGGTTGTTCAAAAGTACAAAGCAGGGGAAGGAAGTCTCGTTGCCTGAGGCTAGACTAGACAATAGTCCAACCTCCTCAGTACGTGTTTTATGGTTGCTTGAAATTCATATCAGAAAGTTCTAGGAAACATTGCAGATGTTAAAGCCAAGGTACAAAGATATGTACTTTAGTGTTAAAATTACTGTCCCTGTTCCACTACAGCTCTGCAGAGAATTTCCAGGAAAGGACTTTTCTCTCTCAACTCCTGTCACATGTACCAGTAGAGAGTGCAGGTATCATGCCATTGGAGATAAGATGAACTAGATGAGGCAATAGATCTTTTCCACCTCTAATTTTCATGAGTGAACAAACAAATATTCATGCCTGGGGACATTAATCACTATTGGGTAGAGATCTAAATCAAAGAAGCGAAATAATGGTTTGTGCATGCTCAGCACACAATGTTTTAATGTTTATAACTATGCAATTTCCAAACCAAATTTCTTCAAACAAGGCAATGCATCATTCAGGAATACATTCACTTTCAAGGGTGATGTTTAAAAATGAAGTTGGTTTGAGTTACTGGAGATGAAAAGCATATGAATAATACCTTAAATGGTGAAAATCACTTTTCACTCCTCCTGATTGGATAACTGTGAAAAAAATACAAACAGTTGGATTGATTTTTATGAAAGTTTCTAAAACCAATTCAGTCTCAGACAGAAATCGAGCATGAAAATGCAAGCCCCAAAGGTAATATTTTTTTAAGAAAGTTATAAATTTCTCTGATTTAGAATTGAAATGGCACTTTCAAGCTTGGTAATATCATCAAAACTACAATGCTACATTAACTTGTTTTGTGCAAAACTATAGTGCTAATAGAAAACCAAATTTTCCTGATTTCTACTGACCTGCAGCAAGTTACTCTCCCAGGGAATCTCTCAGACAAGTGGAAAATGGCGTGTAAGAGAAAGAAGATGGTGAGTAGGACTGGAGAAGAGAACGAGAAAAGGAACAGGAATTAATAATATCTTGGAGGCGGGGTGGGGGGGTGAGGTGTGAAAAACAAAAAGTAAGAGACAGACCAGTACAGTCTTTTCAAGTTCTCTGTTTCCCTATGGGAAGATGAGATATGTACAGTCAATGTTGTTATTTTTAAATTGGTTGTGAGCAACACAATACATGGAGATGGTAAAGAAGAGATCAAAAAGAAGTTAAAAAGTGGAGTGAACTTAGAAGGAATGGATAAATAGGGAGATTAAAAGAGAAATGATCAAGAAAAGTGATTTTGGTGTTATTGCTAGAATTTCTAGAAGGGTCCTGTAATAACTTTCTCAATTACCATTCAGTGAGAGCTCCACTTAAAACCATTTTTAGAAACCTGCAAACACAGGACTAAGCTACAAGTAAGTTGTGTTTTCTTTTCTTCTTGCCATCTAGAAGAAACCCTGGTTGGTGTTTGCCAGCAAGAATGCCCTTCTAAAGCCAAGACAGTTCCAGCTACAGTAGGCTGATGAAGCTCTGGTCTCGCTGAGATTGCCTCAGTGTGAATGGCCTCAGATTAAACAGATCTTGACAGATGAGTTATCCAAATTTACCAGTTTTCCTTAAATTAATTATCAGAGATTTTGCATAAACATACTCCTTTCTGAAGTTTCTGTACCTTCTCAAATCTACAGTGGTTGTTGTGGTTGCTGATCCTGCTCTGCAAGGTTAGGTCCTGCACTACAAGACCTAACTCAAAAACATTGCAGGCAACAATCTACAGTATAGATCTGGAGCCTTATCAATTGTTCTCTGCCACCATTTTCACTCCTCATTTTCACTGCTCTCAGATGCAAACCACATACCCAGTATTCCCCATTTTTTGCTTGTCCCCAGGTAGTATTCAATAAAGGATTTCTTCATGAGTTCCTGCCACAGGTCATTCTCTTACCTGTTTCCAAATCACCCCCAGAGGTTGAGCAATAATCCCATTTTTTCTGCATATAATCCAGTCACCACATTACGAACATAAATTCAGCTTCTGATTTGTCAAATTAAAGGTCAGCTGTTTGCTGGTTTATATCCATAACCTGACATGGACAGGCAATAGCAGGAAAAACAGCCTCTCTCCTTCTGATGACAGATATTTTCTCTCTTTTCCATACTCTTGTTTTAAACTAGCTATCCTTGCTCCCTAACCAACAGCAAAAAAAAAAAAACTTTAGTGACTCCTCTCATCTATTCTGGTTTTGCTGACATTTAGAGACAAATGTCTGGTTGATAGTTTATCTGGGAGATCAGAGAGGGGCAAGGTCTTCTGTTATTCAAAGAACCATGGTACAACATTCTTAACCTTTTTTTCAATGTTCTGCATATTACAACAATATCAAGTTTTACCTCTATTTTTAGCAAATCCTGAGTAGGTAGTAAAAGTACACGTGGTAGGCACATTAAGGGTATGGATAATAAAACTGCTAAGAGAGTGCTTTGATCCATAGTTTCCTTCCTCTCTGGGAATGTTTTTGTATGTTAGTATCAAGGCCATCTTAAACCACATACAAGGAGCTTCACTTAACCCTATATTTGCCTCATGCAATGAGCAAACCTTTGGTCAGTGTGAAGGTGACTAAAGGCAGGTAGTTGGCGGTACTGAGTCAAAATTCAGCTATTTGAAAAATATCCTTGGGGATTGTTCTCCAAAAGTAAATATCTTAGATCAATGTGTGCATATAAATATTTAAATCTGGAAAAGTGCTGATTCTGTAGAGAAACAAAGCTCTTTAAAGAAAACATATCTATAAATCTCAATCTCTATCTACGTCTAAATAGTCACAATTTTTGGTGCAGCCATACATCAAATCCATAAAAATGCATTGTGGGAAAGAGAGTTTGGTTGCTCGAAGTTCATATTCTGCATATTAGTTGAAGTTCCCTGGAGAAAATGTATCATTTTAAGTGGTGTAAGAGACTGTGATGCATTCTAAAGGCAAGTATCTATATTATACTTTATACTGCAGCAACTGTGATATGGCTCTGCTTAATGCATCTCCGAGCTGAACGTATTTTGCACTAAAATCATAGAATCGTAGAATGGTAGGGGTTGGAAGGGACCTTTAGAGATCATCTAGTCTAACCCCCTTGCAGAAGCAGGTTCACCTAGATCAGGTAATTTTTCACAAATACTTATCAACTTACTTCAGTGAGTAAGCATAATTTTCAGCTTAATTTTTTTAGAAAATACTAATGAGTCAGGCAATTGTATGCGAAAAAGCAAGAATAATCGGCAATAAGGATGCCTAGTATGAATGTTGGGCTGGGGAATACGCTGTACCACTAAAGACAAGGGGTAACAGGGCAGAAAACTTAGCCAGACTGTGGCACTCATTGCCTTCCTGGTATGAAGAAAGACTGAGAACCATATCTGAAGTGCAACTTGTAACATAGTTTTATTATTTTAAGGGGAGCAAAAAATTCTAAGCATGCTTTATACTGAGAGATATTTAAGGCTAGGATGGAATTTTACCTTGGGGGAAGCTTTTAGGGATCATTAAATCATCTCTGACATAATCTAGGTGAATGGCTTAGGCAGGCAATTAGAAATGTATCCCAAGCTCAACAGTTCCATGACAAAATATCCAAAGATAAAGTAGACTTAATTACTTGCTTTTTCCACATTAAAAATTCTACCAGAGATCAAGACTAAGAAACATTAAATACTTTGTCAAAAATGTCCACAAATTTGATGGAAACACAGGCACAATACCTGACATGGGTTCTATAAGAAAAATACTGTATGCAAAGAAAGTATATCTTCTGGGTATTGATCACAATGGCTCAAGTCTCCCTTGATCAAAGCTAGGGTCTGATCACAGAATCAGACCTGACAGCCTCATATTTAAAAGATTTGAAGACTGAGCAGTTAAAAGGTAAAATGGTTATCTACAGCAGTGGGATCTACATATCTTGGAATGAAAGCAAGGTCTGTAATGACATCTAGTCACTTCTGGTTTTAGTGAAAGCCAAAATAGCTAATCCTAGACTTTCTCTTCAAATGGGTGCATACACTTTTGATCACAATTAAAACAAAGAGGAAAAGAGAATGTAAAATACATTTTTTTTTTTTTAAATGCCATGCAATTTAAACTTCAATTTAGATTTGTGATAAATCACATGCCAATTATGGACTGTTTGCTAGTGAACAGTATTATATAGTGTCAGCTCACTTTGATGAGTGGTTTGGTACTATATAAAACCACTTTTTCTAAAGAGGTACAAAAAATCTAGGTGTTTTCGATCAACTAGTAAAAGAAAATGTTCTGGAAATACTCAGAGTAATGTTCCATGTGGCAGCCTTCAGCATGAAAGACTTTTTAAGATCTTTCTGCCCTTGACTTGTTTCCCTTCCTCCACCACCTCCCATGCTCTCCTGGTGCTTACCAGCCCCTTCTCAGTGCTCTATTCCATCTTGCATCTGCGAGTGTAAGCTTACTACAAGAAAGCAATTTCTTATTTGGAGTTTTAGAGTAAAAATATGTTTTTCTCTGTGTGTGTGTGTGTGTTAGATTGTTTTCCACATCTTGAGACCAAATCCACACAGATAGTAGAATGGATGGAAGTGAACAAGTACCTTTTGGCAGGATGTCTATCACTTAAACTAGCTCTGCCACCAAAGGATTCATATCGTGAAAAAGCATATTTGTAACACTGCTTACAAATAGATTAGCATTTTCCAGTCTTGCACAAAACATATGTCTTTCCATGCAGATTGATAGATTTTTATTGAATTTTCTGATTGTTCTATTTTATCACTACAGGCAAGCAACAAACCCATGAGCACTTTGTTTTAATTGTCTATCAGGTACAATTGCAGTCTTTCACATCCCTTTGTGCTACACCATTTTTAATTAATATGTTATGGATCTGCTTACACCCGTGAGAGTTTGTTAAATGCAGCTGCATGGTACATAATGCTTGCTGAATTCCAGCACAAAATGTTTGTCTGTAAATGCACCGTCTTAAGACAGGCTTCACGTCCAGTCAAAATTCAATGAAAAATTTAATGAAGCTTGTCAGCTTGTCTTATAAAGAATGCTACCACTCTATACAGAACTGGAAAGCACAGAAAATTTTGTCACAGTCCTTTTGTCAGACATCATGAGCACTGAAGCCCAAGCTAAAGTGTAGACTAGGAACAATTGCTTTTCATTTGATCTAGTTTTGTTGCTCTCTTAAAGAAATTGAGAAAGCAATGTGTAATAAATGCAGAGAAGGGAAAGCCAAGAGTCTGGTAGTAAAGTGGGAGAAAAAGGGAAGTGTTTGCATTTTGGAATAGACAGATCAGTATAAGGAAAAAAGTCCGTGAGTTGTGAGTGTTATCACACAAATACGTTATGGTGATCAGAGTTGGAAAGGCTGCTTTGTTAGAAACATCCTTCCATTCATAACTGGGTTCTTCTGCCCTGTCGGAAACAGTTGTGTTATGGGGTGCTCATTTAACTTCAGTTGTATGGTTTTCATTTCAGTTTGAGAGAGTCAGGTGTTAGAGTATTTCAAAATGTCTATTGTAGGATCCTTGACAATACTACAAACCTACAAAACTTGTTATTTTGCTCATTTTTTCTCTATTGTAATCTGATGCTATTTAATGCTATTTTTCACACGCAAGGTACTCTTTACAGTTGCTTGGTTTGTGAAAGAACATGTGGTTGTGTTGAAGGTTTTGAATGTGATTGCTGTAAAATGCATTTCATTTATAATGTTGACCATGATAACTGGAAAGTTATGAAATCCAGGGACAATTTAATGGACAAGTATCTGATAATAAATTGATGATGAATATTGCTATAAGGTTCTAAGGTTTTAGGTCAGATGAAGAAGTCATTCTCCTACAACATAGTTGTCCTACTATGTTCAACTCCTCATAATCCTCCTAAACCAAGATTTTCCTCTGATTATTATTCTTTCAAGAGTAACTGCTGATATTTGTGCATACGAAATGACGAAGGTACCGGGAATAAGAAATAAATGAACTATTTTACAGTATTCCTGGCTTTAAAATTGGAATGTTTCCACATTTGTCTAGGTAAGATGGTGATGGTATAGGAACTTGGTATAGTGGATGATGATACTTAGAATGATGACCAAATTGAGAAGTTTTTGAGGCACAGTTTGTCTCAGAGAAAAAATGCAAAAAATAATGTATTCTTAGTGGAAAGACAGTTTCTGTGTATCTTACTCTTATTAGAACCATGGTTGTATCTGATGATGTCTACCTGGGCTCCTGTAATCATCATTATTAGGAAATGTATAGAAAATTATAGGGAACATGGGTGGAAATAAGAGAGCTGGTAGTGCCGCTTTTTCTTGGGGTTCTCTGAGAAGATGAGATTTTGAGATTGAAGACAGAGAAGTGTATATCTTTTTTCCATGAGTTTTTTTTTTTTTGGTTCTATCAGAAAATCACATTTGTATTGCTTAGAGTCTCATTGTTTTCAATGAGAGGTAAAATACAACTTGAATGGAGATTATTGATTACTCTCATCCATCTACATGAAAATAAGGTCAGATTTGGGGCTTTCAGATGTGTGATTTACAAAGAAATCTAATTTAGAGCTTGAAAAGATGAAAAGGGTTTAAAACTAGAAAAGATTATTTTAGAGGAAGAAGATATTGATATAAAGATGGGAGAGTAGAATAAAATTTGTTTTACCATATAAGTCCCACCATTGAGACTGTCAGTCACACAGTATGAGGGTTATTAGGTCATCCAGCCTCATTTATTCCTTTCCTACCAGTAGCTGACTGCAGAGCAGGGATCATCTCAGATGAGATAGAGGCCACAGAGTTGGAGGAAATTCCCTATCTACCCAGCCTGTGTAAACAAAAGAAAATGTGACGGAGATGCAAGAACTAGAAGAAGAGAGATGGGATGGCCAGTTCCAGCTTCACAGGAAAAATAAAAGTCACTAGAAATAAGACAGAAAAGTGGAACATCATTGTTCAAGAGTAAACAGAGAAGAAAAAGAGGTTATGCAGAAGGGAAAAAATGGAACAGAAGGAGAATAAAGCAGCAAAAGAAATAGTGATATTTGTTTCACTGTGGTATGGTCTGGACATCTCACTTTATGTTTGTGTACTCTTCTTCTAGTCATTATTTCAAACATTACAGAAATATAGCCATTATCCTGTGAGTGTAAAAATAAACAAATCCTGCAAGAAACAGGAGAATCAGATTTACTATTGGAGCTCTGAAAATGCTGGTAGCAATAATACATGTTTTATGGGATGGGTTACATAAAAGAGGACTGTGCAGCTTCTTAGTGAAACCTACTTAGATTTCAACAACATTCAAGTCCTGCAAGATATCTTTCAACTACATCAAAAGCCAGGGAAAAGAATTGTCCTGATGGAAAATAACTTCTGATGGCACAGAAACTCTTCTAGAGATTGAGACTCAACATGCCAAAACATGATTACAGGACTGTCTAAGAGAGAAGAAGCTGGGTTACCCTGGCAAAAGTGTTTGACCATTGTAGGATGTGACAGCATGACAAAGTCAAAACCATGCAGCCTCTTTTGAACTAGCAAAATGAAAAAGATTTTGAAATAAATGCTCCTCCTTGAGATTTTCCCCCATCTCTTTGTTTTCTTGGCTCCTGATATGCAATACCCCGTGAATATGCATGTGCTGCTGGGGCAGAGATTTCATTCAGCAATATGCCAGCTTTGGGGGTAAAAGCAGGAGGAAGGACTGAACATCTGCCAGCAGCTGTGCAAGGATCACATCACAGACAATGCTTCGGTCTTTCCAAGCAGCTGGTCAGAGTTCAGCTCCACTCTGCTGACTCTTTGAAAAATGAGCATTGTGCTTGCTCACCGGAATTTTTAAGTGTCTTTCCAGGAACGTTTAGCTGTTATATGCAAACATGTTTATCTGAAAAGCTGCAGGAAACCTCTTATTTACTCAGAAAACTCTGGATGCAGCAGGCAAGAGCTTTTTAAATGCATCTGTTAGAGTCTCTAGGAAAGACAATTAGGGGGAGACTGAAAGAGCAAATAACAGATGAGTCTAAGGTTTAAGAAGTAACAGGAAAACCGATGCATGGTGCAGGTACTAATGTACCAATGCCCATGTAGTAAACAGTAATACAATCATCTAACAGACAGAGAGAGCAGTAATAATCGTTGCTAAAAGTTAAGTACCGGTTTCTGTCCTATGTCTGCATTTTCTTTTTTGTTTTTAGAATTTTACCAGACTCTATTCATGTAAAGTAATATACTTAATGACAGTTACATATTTCCTTTAATTGCAGGAAAATATATTTCAACTCTTTTATGGAAAGTGGTAAGGGAAAATAGTATTTTTTTCTTTTTTTCTTTTTTAGCAGATCATCTAATGGCTTTGCACTTTGCCACAGAGATATGACATTTGTTTGCTAGGAGGAGTTGGGGAAGAAAAATTCTTTGTTATGACTGGCAAAGTCTAGTACTTTTTGTACAACAGAGTTTTTATGTTTTCACTAGAAAATCTTTGTAGCAACCAAATGCTCTGTACACATTCCTTATGTGTTGTGAATATTTCTAGGCTCCCCTTAACTAAGTCTCCTGTGTTTTTTGATTGTACCATAACCATAAACCTTACTCCTTGTCAGAAATATGGAACAGCATCCAGAGGTCTGAATTCCCCCAGTGCAGAGACCTGGCCCTTCTGGCATAAAGTTTGAGTCCACAGCAGTGAAATGTGTGTTATGTTCCTCTCCTATATTTAGTTCACATAGACAATGAGAGTCTGCTGACAGTATCAGTTACTCCATTAGCTGAAACAACAGAGGCATGTGTTGGCACCCAGCCCCCCAGGGCAGGAAAGGGACTTGTTCCACATGAGACTGTTTTGATAGGGGAGTCAGGGTTCCAAGTCCAAGGAAAATGTGACATAATGTCAATATTAAAAGTTGCAAAGTCAAATTGTGAAGGTGTGGAAATATCAAAATTGTACTCAACAACCACACATTGCCTTCTCCCACAGGGTTCTTATCTTGTTCTGTACATGTGATTGGCAATGAATGAGGCAGAACCTAGCAAGAGCAGGAGTGTTCTCTGTTTTAAAAGCTGTTCTGGGACCTAGAAAGGTTGAATTTTGTTCCAAATTCGCTCGTCACCTTTCTACAGAACACTGGATGGAAGCGTAAAAATAATTAATGTAATATATACAGGAAAAATGGATTTTCCTGTACAATTCAGCTTAAATCTGTTATCTCTTGGTTGTTGTTTTGACCTTAACCTTCTCTCGATATACCTTTTTCTAAAAACATTTTGTTACATGTTGAAATGGGTCTGTTTCCCATACTCAAGAATGCTTTTTAGCAGGCTGTTCAGTCTTAAACTATAGTGTACAAGGGGCCCAGTTATCCCTTCTGCTGCAGCCCTGTCTCCAGGAGCCCTGTCATCTCAGTATCTCAGTCCTACACTTACACATATTCCAATGTGTCTTGATGACCATGTGGAGCTGTTCACAGGCAGGCAGAAACCAAGCAGGTTTTAAGTTACTGTAGCCTATGTGAAGATTTGAATCTGCTCCTGGGTGGCTCTTCATCAAAAGAACTATGAAAATCTTATAATATCCTCCTTAGCATTCATTTGAGACCTTGCATAAACAATTTTGTCAGGAGGATGTGCCACCAGGAGAGGTGTATGCATTGTTTAGTGGTCTAATATGTGTATGGATGATATATCACAGGCTCACGTCACAACCTGTTACATAAGAACACGCTGCTTGCAGTTGACTGCTTGCAGTTGGCTGGGTCTTGCTATTTTGTAGTATTAGCTAAGAGGAAAACACATTTTTCTTGCATTGTTTTTCCCCTCATGTTTGTGAGAAGGCTGGTATCCTCACTGACCTGTGCCTGATGGGAACCACTAGCCAGAATGCTACAGTTGAAGTAAACGACCTTTGCCAACACCAAGTTTGTCTTGCAGAAACCAATGGACAGGGAAAGAGCAAGAGAGGGAGAGACAGCTCCGACAGTAATGGGCTGTAATTGAGTTCTCAGCCTTGCTTTAACTGCCTTGGTGCGATTGCCTGTGAAAATTGCTCTGTTTTATGTTCTTTGTTAGGTTCTGTCAAGCCCCATTTAAAATAATGAGGCCTCTTCACTCACTTTCTCTCCATAGAGTTCGGAGCAGACAGGAGAACTTTCAAAGGAAGAACAAAAACTCATCTGTGGAGAAAAGGGGGATGTTGTAAATTACTGATACCCAGGATTCTTGCAGAGGCAGTTAGCCAGGTGTGACCTTGACAAAGGACAAATCAAATACATGTTATCCATCTCTTTCAGCCAGCGCCTTCTGTTCCTAGGAGATGCAAACTCATACTGGATGTGGGATAAAGCTGCTGCTCTCTAACAGCTGATCCATCCCTTTCATCAAGTGTATGAATCCACAAGACACATCACAGAAGCAGGATAGATACAAAGACTAATGAACAGATCTTAGAAGGCCCTTTACAAAAGTCATGTTTGAATCAGGAGCAAAGGCCACGTGTAGTGAGGTGCCAAGCACTCACAACTCTGCATTTCTACGGTGGAAGCCAAAATGCCTACAGATGTCCTTGCATGTGGGACAGGACTACCATGAAGTTATTGATCTTGTCACCAGGTGTGCTCTGTAACTATCCACAACTGTTTAGAGTGCAATAATCTACATGTCATACAATATCTATCAGCAAATCGTGCAACTACAGAGATTAATGAAAAGATATTTTGCCCTCATAGAACTCTTTTTAATCACCCTTGATAAAAAAAAATCCAAAATGTTAATGTTTTGGTTTACAGGAAAGCAGTCTTTAACCCCTTTTAATGAGGCAAAAGGGTTCAGAGCTATTTATTAATATCCAAGCGGTTTAGAGAAAGCTTTCACATGAATAAATTGTTTAAAAGTGCAAAATACTTTCCTTACTTAAAATACCAATACTTATCCTCTTAGTAAAAATATTGATTTAAAAAGAGTGTTTCCTTTACTGCATTTTTTCGTATTAAAACTGTCCCACTATCTGGTGCTGGACTAGGCACTGAGACAACCACTATTGGGGCAAAGCTATCTCTTGAACATGGGAGTTTCCATTGTGCTGTTGGAGGTAAAATGCATGCAAAAAGATAGTTTAATTTGAAAACATTGGAAATAGCTCCGAAAGAGTGTGGAGAAAACCATTTTTCTCATAAGTCTATCTGAGTCAAGATTTTGATCTTCTTGAATACAACCCATTTGTCAGTAGAGGAAGGAAGCTGGGAAAATGAAGTGAGATGAGTACATGTCTTTCCAACGTGTCAGTTTAAACTTCTTCAATTCCAGTTTCAAAACAAGTCTTGCATTGCTATGAGATGATCCACAAAACACACTGTGATTTATGGGAACGCCCTTAGGAACAAGGCTGATGAGGACAGACCAAGACACTCCCTGGTGAATGATTCCACAGAATTTGACTCAAGTCTTTTTTACCATGGGGAGGGGGGAAGGGAAAGAAGGTTATTTTTTTATAGAAACAGAAATGAGAAAAAGCAAATCTGAACACAGGAGCCCCCCAATGTCTGAGTTCCTTAATTGCCTTTGATAGATACTCCATGAAGCCTTATGCATGTGGTGTATTTCTCACTGGTGTGAAAAAATACATACTGTTGGAAATGCATTGGGATTTTTTTCCAGTAGTTTTTATATGGCTCAAACCCTTTGTTCTGAGACAAAGGTAGTCATAAGTTTAAACACTGCTTCCTTTCCTTGTACTAAGAGAATGGAAACAAAACATATGTCCAGTTGACATCAGTATCCTTGCTGATGAAAGTAGGAGCTCAGGGCTTAAGGTTGGAGTGGTCTGATACTTCTGGGCTGAGAAACAAAGGGCTGGTTGATTTGTCTCTATCACAGCAGCAACAAGTGTCTCTCACTTTATAACCCTGTTTTGAGAAAGGGATTGATACCTAAAACTCTGAGATACAAATTGCTTTTCTTCTCTGGAATGGGAACTCAAAAGAAATATGCTGATAGACTGAAAGCTTTGTAGAAAAGACCTAGATACCTGACAAAGAGAGGTCTGGAAGAATCCATGACATGACACCAATTCCAGCACCAGGCTTGCTTGCAATGTATTAACAAACCATTAGATGTCCCTTTGTGACTTGCAAAACTCCAGACAGGGCACAATCTTTGGGAAGAAACAAACAAACAAACAAAGCAAACCAAACAAAACAAAACTAAAGTTCAATCTGCAGAAACCTTTCTGCCTTTTTGCTTGCCCCTCTTGTGGTAGTGTTTAGTAAATTCCACCTATTTAGGAAGGAACACGGTTCTGCAGCTCATGATGTCAACAAACTACTGGCATTACACTCTCTGTGTTAGTATATCCTTCTGTGTATGTTGGCCAGAGTCATTAACCTTTGAGGCTGTCGGTGCAGTATGTGGTGTGGCTGGTAGACAGTGTGCACTTGCAAAGTTTAAATGAGAAGTCCATCTCTGGGATGAATTTTACCTTGCCCACACATGGTAGGAAAAGATATCCTAAAATGCTGAACCAGTAACAGCATATGAGGCTGCCAGAAAACATGACAGGTTGTATGTGTCTGGGAGGGTTTCACAGAGCTACCATGGTCAGAAGGAGGGACCCTCTGTAAAGTAGTGAATACCCTTTTCTCCCAGGGAGGAAGAAGCTGAGTTGTCTCTGTTCTGGATGCTTGCCTCTTAAGCCATCTTTGCCTGTGTTATCAGCAGTTTACCACATTCACCATTTCCCTTAGGTAGAAAGAAAGGAAGTGCAGTTTATTATTTAGTCATAAGTGGAGTTTTATGATCTCTTAATTGGTGAAGAGAGAAGAATTGTTTGCTATTCCAGCTCTGACCACATGCAGAGCTGCAGAAAGAGACACAAGGCTGAGTCTGCAAGAAACCTTGTGATAACTCATTGCTAACAATCCCCAGAGCTGCTGATTTTCTTCCATGCTATTGCTTTTCAGGATGCATTACACTTTCTTTCTTCCCCTTTGTACACTTTCCTTTTGCCTTTTCACAAAGATCCCATTACCAGTTTTCTCACCTTGCTCCTCACTATCTCAGAATCATGGTCATACATTTTTATGGTTTTTTCTGCCCTTCTGTCCATAAATTTGTTCTTCTGTGTGTGAGAAGGCATAGACAAAGCATTGTGGACTCCATCCTTTTAGTATAGTGTTTATTTCCTTCTGGATAGTTTTATCCTTACAGCTATTTATTATTGGCTGTTTTCTTTCCTTGGCATTTCTCAATGTTGGCACTCAGCTTCCTTTATTATACACACCAGTCAGTGAAATTTATATTCACTGTCCTCTTACAATAATAATAAAAAGGAGGGAAGATAGCTTATTGTGCTATGTGTCTTGTGCATTTATTAGCAGCTTGGAAGATCTCTTTGGCAGTGGTGTTGCTGATAGAGTTCCAGAGCCATCAGATTTGATGCAGAAAATGGCATTTGTCCTGCAATGACAAAGAATTTACATTCCTCATCTTACTGACTAGCTTATCGTCAATTGCTTGGTTGCTTTTTATTAAGACAATGTTTTGTGCTATTATTTTTTATTTCACTTATATTGCTCGTGTACATTTAGAACTGCTGTACATCTTGCTGCTCAGGGCTTTCTGCAGCACAAGATGTACATGAACTAGGACTTAAAGATGTGTATGGAAGAACTGGAGAGCTGAGAACTCTGTGTTCACATAGCTTCATCCATTAAATTTTAGGGACTTGGGTTGAATGGTACTGTAGAACTCTACAAAGATGATGTGCTAGTGGTACAGGCTGTGCACGTATTTGCTCGTCTCACAGAACAACACAACAGAGGCTGCCAGCCAAGCAGATAGCCCACGTTAAATTAGGAAAACCCATACAGAACAGTCAGAGGAAATTCTTGCAACATAGACTGCCACACAAGTCAGTTAAAAGTTACATTTAGCAAAAGCTCTCCGGGGACTGGGATGAGGCTGCCAATTCCATTTCACCTGAGCCGCACCCTAACTTGAGGCTTGTCTGAAAAGCTGGCAAAGTAATGTGCTCTGCCACGAGTCTCTGACATAATCTTCAGTGTGAGTGTTCACTGCAGTAGCCAGGCAGGAAATTAGAGGCTTAACATATCTGTTTGCTGCATCATCTCCTAGGGGAGAGATCCAATAGCACATTATTACTCTCGGACTTAACTTAAAAGCCACTTTCGTTTCTCCACAGTCAATTATTTCTCTGAGGTGGCTTGACTTTGTCCATGTAAGAGCCAGTCCATACAGGACTCATTAGCACTGTAACTGCAGACAGATTGAACCTTTGTCTTTGTTTGCTTAAAGATTTGTTCTGGGAAGAAGGAGGTTTGCATTTTAAAAACTCCGCAATCCTCCTTCATCTGGGATCATCATTTCTCCTTTATTCTAGCTAAGTCAGTAGCCAGAAAGCACAAATTAGGTGACCGGGCTATACTAGCAATTGAATGGCATTTGCAGAAATATGAAATGAGTGCTGAGCTCCACATCCCAGCCACTGAAACAAAGGAAGTCTCTGCTGATACTCTGCGATCTCAGTTATGGCTTGGGACCAGAGCCTCCAGATATGTAACCTGTTGCTCAAGCTGATTTTCTGACTCCTGAGCCAGTGCAACATTCAGACAGACCCAGAAGTCCAGGCAGAGCTCTGAGAAGAGAGAAGAACAAGGGCAAGAAATCTTTATAAGGAATACACTTTAACTGCAATTCGGATTTCAGTTTGTTTGACTTGGACATTTGGGGGAGACATGGAAAGAATGTTCTTCGGAAAGAACATTTTTGTTCCCACAGCAAAACCTTGGAAGCAGAAAGCATCTAGGGGAAAAGCTTTCTTATACTTTGCTACAAATCACTTGGCACAATCTTCTTTACATGCCAGCCTGAAAGAGCCTGTCTTTCACGCCTCTGATCCCAGTTTTAATTAAACTCTGCTCAAAACTCAGTCTCAGTAGTCCTCACGGGAAGCAATGCAGCAGCCTGCAAAAATGATTCAGGGGAGAGGTGAGGAGCGGGAGAATGATGGAAGTCTTGCTTCTATCTGGGTTATTTTTGTACTGCTCTCATCAGCACAGTACCAGCATGCCTTCCGCTAGCACAACAAGCTGCACAATTAGCATCTTGTAACTGTGCCTCTTTCTACTCCCTCCCACCCCCCATATGCACAGGGGGATTTTGTTTTTAGCTAAATACTCTATGCACGGAACTATAAGTTTATAGATCTTCAGTACGTGCTACTGAAGATGGTGTGTTGCTAGCGGCTAAGCCAGAAGCGTTCTGGCAACGTGAAACATTTTCACATGTAGCACTTATTTCTTCTTTGGAAAAAAAAAAAAAAAAAGAAGAAATACTGAAAGCTACCAGCATAGTCAGTGCCAGCAGGGAAGATACAGGAGCCATTTCCTAATGGTGCTGCAGGAAGAGCAAGTAGCCATGTCAGTACGATGGGTGAGAGGTAAAGGCCAGATAGGTGTGTTTGATGAGTGGTGGTGGCAAGTCTGCTCCCAAGGACCCAGTGTTCCCCACAGCAGTGTAGCAGATGGGGAAGTGAGGTCGAAATGTAGCAAAATGAGATGTGAGACTACAATGTACAACTAAGCAGAGCTTTTTTCCTGGGCTGTGAATAGGGGGAATACTGTAGGCCTTGCATGCCTGCCTCCTTTGGTGCCATTTGATCTCTAATTGCTGCAGCAGCTTTGATGGGCTATGATCCCCACTGTGGCTTTGAAACAAAGTAAAATACGGTCAAAGCAGGAACTCATCGATTCTGGTACATAATTCATAAAACTTCTGTATAAAAGATCCAGTTCATGAATTCCAACTTGATGAAATATTCAAAGGAAGATAAATATATTTGCAGGTATTAGACTTCCTGGCACTTAAAATCTCTCAGGACATTGTGCCAGAGAGTTCCCAGTCACGTTAATCATGCTGTTCTGCAAGTAACCCACTGCAGAGTGCATACTCTGACAGCTGAGGAGAGCTAGGCAAGCAGGCAGAGTGCCATGGACAGCACCAACACCACCACACCACAGCTACAAGGCTGGGGGCTAGCAATAGGATGCAAAGACTCTGAGTTAGACATGTTTTTCTTCTGAGGGTCTAGTTCCCAGTGTCACCAGGGTCCAAGGACAGCTTGGTACATCCTATGCACTGTTTTGTGAGAGGACATATGACAGACAGGGATGTCCAGGGAAAGTCCCTAGGAAATGGTTCCTCCCGAGGGGAGCTGCTTGCCTGTCCCAGGGGTATAGTGGAGTGTGTGATACATTGGAGATAAGGCAGAGAAGGCACTAGCAAGGTCCTGAGTGGGCAGGGCAACAGCCACCAAGTAGGCATTTTCTATGAGTGATCTCTCAGGTATATTCTCCCAGCTGTCATCAAAGGCCCTGCGAGGAAGCTCTCAGGAAATGTAGTGGTGTAATCTCTGCTCCTCGTGCACCAGAGATCTGGGTTGGCTGCGGTCACTATTGCTCTCTCTGTGCTCACATTTCCCAGACCAGGAGAGGTGCACCTAGGTCCCACTACCCTCAGCTCCCAAGGACATCACCCCTGACATTGCAGAGTCCCTTGTGGCATCAGCACCATGCTGCCCTCCCCCCCACCCCGTTCCCCCAAAGCATCATTATTGAAGACATAAATGCATACAGTTTCTCTTTTCAAGGAAACATAGTTTTTAAGGTACTGCCATGATAATCAAGTCCACTGTACCTCACTCACCAGGAGACTGTAGCAGGGTTTAGAAAGTGTCTACTTGCTGAAAAATGAGGGAAGTTTGAGCTGATAGTGCTTGCAATCATCTCTCTTTTGTGTTGGGCTAGGCAGTCTCGTTCTGTGAGCTGGGGAAGGAGTGCTGTGCCCTTTCCAAAACTCTTTTGGGACACCTGGCCAAACATCCTGTCTGGCAGGGTCTGAGAGATCTTTTGCATGCTGGACGGGAAAGACATCCAGATGCAAGATGAGAGGGAAGAGCTGCAGCCTTTGAGGAGCTAGAACACAACATGTCAGAAAAGTGCCAAGGTCCAATGATCCAAGGACTCCTTGGTGATGTTCAGTTTATGAACTATCCTACTCTCAGAGACGTATGGGAAGGAAAAATTTCGATCCTCCTTTGTCTGAAATAAAAATTCTTTCCTCTGTCCAATTTTTGTATTCTTTTCAGCCTTACAGTGCAAATTCTCAAGAATCAGAACAGCTTATAGCTGTTTTCAGATTGCTCATTTTGGATGGGAGTTGAAACTGAGGAATATATGATGTCAAAATGCAAGGACAAGCCCCTGCAGTGATGATCTCAATGCAGTAATATCCTAATGGTTATAATAAGCATGAACTTCGAGTCATTTAAAAAACAGGAGTAATAAAACAGAAACTATGGATATTCAGCAACACTACAGGAAAAAAACAGTTGAAGAAACTCTTAAAATAGTTTTGCAGGAAACATCACTGATTGGTAGCTTGTTTCAATAACATTTAAGGAATAGCTTCTTTGTGTGTTTCCTAACTGGTGCTGGAAATGGCTTTCCACTGGATTCTACCAAAGACTTGTAGAGGTGTCCATATGCTGACAAGCAATCATAGACCTATATATGTAACTATAAAGCTAAAACAACCACATTTGGTGAGCCAGGGAAGATGTGCTCTGCCTCTAACAGCCACCCAATGCTCAGAGTGATGAGAATCAGATCATTCTTTCTTCTCAAGTTCGGGGAAACTAAACCAGCTCTTTCTTGGTGTAGAAATAGGATGAATTTCCAATAAATTCACTGCGGATTGGGAAGATTATAAAATCTCTACAAACTTCATTTTCCACATTTGTTTCTTGAACTGTGTTTTTTAAAAGTTAAAATTTTCATTAATCTCATATTAAATATCAATCTTCCCCAATTTTCAGATTCCAGCCCTTGGGAGAGGAAAAGCTTTTACAAGGTCAAGAATCAGCTGTAACAGAATTGCAATCAATGTCTTCAGGAAGACAAAGACTGTCTTAGTTGCTGTTTTCTCTTTCATTATTAATGCAGCTGATGGGCCTAGGGTAAAGACAAATAGGAGCAGAAAATATTGTTGCCAAACATCTTAAAAGGTTTTCATCTGGAGTACGGAGAGTTATTACATTTCCAGAGAGCACAGAATAATTTGTTTATCTCTTCAGTAGTTAAACTATTTCATTTAGTGCAGTTGTAAGTTGTTTTATATTATTATACTAGTGCCAACAGATCCATAGAGAGACTATTTACTTTCCAAATGTAGTAACCTGCATGTGTATATTAAGATATTAACATGCAGACTGCGGGGTACTCCTAAAGGCTAATTTAGGTAAAAATAAAGGAAACCAGTCTGCTCAGCTTTTTTCCATATTCAATGAAGGGAGAGAGTTCCTCTAAGTAAGCCAGCTCAGGGCACTGAACATTAAGTATAACCATTTTCTCTCTACAGGCTGGCTGTAAAGAGAGCCTGGCCTGCCCCGTATTAGCATTATTCTTGTATATACCCCCATGACTAGACCATTTGCTGACTCTGTGACTTTGAGGAAGGTTAAATCCAGCTTTAACAACCAAGTGCATTTATAATGGATTAGTTAAACAGCCTTAAATCTTCGCACAGCTTCAGGAAAATGGAAGTGAGTAAGCTGAATTGAATAAATGCTACACTTGTTCTGAAGAAGTGCCCATCATCAAGTCTGAATGCAGTCAAATGGGCTTTAGAGACAAACACACATTTTAATTTTTTATTTTTGTGAATATCACTGTATGGACAGTACTCCTACAAGCATTAGCACAAGGAAAATAGCTTGCTGTTAAGTTTATACTCTGCATTGCTATGCACTACTTTTTCCACAGATAGATCTTGAAAGTCTAAAGCCTCCGCCTGGAATTGCTGATCTGATATCTACAAAGCCCTAGCTATTACAGTGAAAATTGCAGAGGGATCTTAGTTGCAGGACCTTGCTGAGTAACCTAGCAAAAGACAGAGAGGTAAATCAATTATGAGGACAAAGTGGTCAATTTTTTTACCTCTCTTACTATATTCAAAAGGAAACACGATATCCTTTTGTTTGGAAAACTGCACCAGGTTGTTTTTCTGCATTTGTCTCAAAAAATGGATTTCACTTTAGCAAAACTTATACTTTGTTGGTCTTCATATCTGGTCTGGAAACTTTTGTAAGGTGGAGACAACAGTTTATCTCAGTATTTCACTTGTGACTTTACAAGATCACTGTAGGTGGTGAGTGGAGAAAGCTATTTTAGAAACAGACCTAGCCTGGTATAACTGCAGAGGCTTTACCAGGTCAGAAATGTGGTGCATTATCAGAACTATAAGGCATTGTCGCAAACCTGGAGAAGGAAGTTAAGTGCTAGGCACTGCCAGATTATGGTCTCAGTTACTTGCTCATAGTCTGCTTGATGGTATTCATCATTGTCTTTCCTTTCTTTGGCAATCTGGCCATGGAGAAGCATACAGATGTTCACGGTAATATTTACAGAAGACTTGTGCTCATCTTAGTCTTCTTTGAAAGCTCTCTAAATTGTTGCCGAGAGAAGAAATAGTATTTTAATGGAAAAAGATTTAGAATTCTGAAAGTTAGACATTCTTCCTAGTGCATTCCACATCCCATTACCCATCAGAAAAATGTGGTCCATGGATAAAACACAAAATACTCCTGCTCACAGAGCAGAATTTGATAGAACGGATATATCTACACAAGATTTCAGGTAGTGAGGATATCTCCAGAGTTGAGAAGCAGCATTCAGGAAAGTCTTATAAAATTCAGTACTGTTGTCTGTCTGACACATGAACTGATCTTTGTGGCCAGCATCTCACCCACAGATGTGCAAAATGCAGCTCACAACTGTTCACTATCTGTTGCAGATCTGAACTTAACCTGAACAGAGAGAGACTTCCTGTTTCCCATCAAGTGCTTTAATTCTGTGACGGGCACAAACAAGGTTTAGGATAGAATTGTCAGTCTGACACAATAGGATATAATGGAGGATTGAAGCCAAGTATCTTGGGATTATCAGCTACAGCATCAAGGGTCCACACTGTGTGAAAGACCTGTTCTTGAAGGAGATTGTTTGAAATTATCTGAGTTTTACAAAACAGAGCACTGAACAGTTGCATGCAAATTAAAAAAAAAAAAAAAAAAACAACGATTTTTTTTAAAAAATAGATTGGTAACATGAAAAAATATTCAACAAGGCAAATATGAAAAGTTTTAAAGTGAAGGGGAAAGGCAAGTTATCACATGAATGTTGCTGCAACAGCTTAGCTCTTTCACTTTCACACCAGAGATGTCTGTCTCATTAGGAAAGGGCAGAGGAAAGTGTCTATACAGACTGGAGGAAAGAATATTTAATAGGAAGATAAGTAAGAAGAAAAAGTGTGACCAGATGAACTGTGTAGTTAGACAGGAAAATAATATTTCTGAGGAACACTCACATCAGTGGATCTAGTAGTTTAATATCTTCCCCCTCCCCATCCCCAAATGGCCCAGGTCTCTGTATCCTCTGTCTGACATCTTGTGGCACATTCACAAGTGTGGCTGTCCAGAAATAGCTAGATTCACAGACAAAGCAGAAATTACCCAAAAGGATCAAACAGGGCCTTAGTTTTTGTGCCAGCCCTGATGATGTGGTTTTGTTTTCAGAGTCGCTTTGTTATAACCTAGGGGAATGTCATGCTACTTCTAATTCCACACAGGATCGAGATGAGCTGTCAGTTTCTACCGCAAGACACCGTGAATACCTTTAAAGGGAAAAAGTTCACACTGCAAATTTGGAAAATCAACCAAGTACAAGATCTGATGTTTTATACTTAGATACTGGGGAAGGAGATGTTCTGGAAGAATCCATATCACCTAACTTTCATTTGACTACGGAGCAGTGCCTATGATGCAGTTGGATATATCTGACAATGACCTTGGCATCCCTTTGTAGCTAATCGAGACCTAGTCAACACAGCCAGTGGAGATTAGATAACAACTTTGCCTCTTCCCACTTTTTCCCAAAGTATTTTCCAAAAAAGTAGTCCCAAAAGCATCTTCTATGAGGTGCATTGGCTATTCCAAATAGATATGTTAAGAATCATTTCTTGTCCCAGAGAATTTCTAGTTCAGTTAATCAAGACAGAAAAAAGTGGGAGAAAGGCATTATTATCTTGTAGTACAACTGTGTTATTTCTTTCCCCTTGTTCCTAAGTGACGCAAACTGCATACAAATTAAATTCAAACCATGGAGCATCAGGAGGATGTGAAATAGCATTATTTGGAACAGAGCTCTGAAGGAAAGTGTGCAATGCATCACTAACTGTGGAGAAATACAGTAAGACCTTCATATCACCTTTCTTTCAGGAGTAAACTCACATCCAGCTTCTTCATGGAAAAACATGATGCCTTTCTTTCCAGCAGAACACATCAATGGTTCATGCAAATGGTCACTTTTACGCAGTGTAAAAAATACTGTGGCATGACAGGCATCATAAAAGTGTGTACTTAGTGTCACTTGTGTACTTAGTGTCACTTGTGTACTTAGTCTTATGGCTAATCCAATGAAAGTTGACTGAGCTCCATCATGGAGTTGCATTTTACATAAGGTAAGGACATACACAGTTACTGTGACCCTCAACTGACAACTGTCAGTAAACCAGCAGTAGTTGATCGTGTACCCGAAAATACGGATTTATGAGAAATCTCATTTTTCCACTCTTATTTGTGTTTCTTACTTTTACTTTGTGCAAAGTAGGTCTTATTCCATGAGTAATCAAATCAGGCTTAGGTGAAAATTTTGCTCCCATTAGAGCAATATATGCAAAATACAAGCAGAACAATAAAACCCTCCATGCTACTGGGCTCTTGTGGAGAAAGTAAAATTGCTTACACAGAAGGTAAGACAAGATGTCCTGACGATTCCTAATGGCCTTATAATCCATGAGACCTGAACATCTGAGAAGGATAAGAAAGATAAAAATCAAAAAGTAATATCAGTCTGCATTTCTCATCAGTCTTGACAAGTTTAATTAATTTTTAAGTTTGGATGACAATAAAGTCTGATGTCACCATCAGATAAATTCCACTAACACAGTATTTTTTGCTACAGTGAAGGTTGTTTGTAGCTTAGAGTATCTTGGCTGGACTCTGTCAGTAAAAGTGTCAAATTGACATTCTTTTTCAGCACTTTTAATACATCTTTCCTGAAAGTCACCAAACAGAAGCAGAAATAGAAGTAAAGATGGTAATCCCACCCTCTTTTGGCCACAGGTAAAACTAATCTTTCATGAGTTTCTTTCTGATGGAAATGAACTTAAAGAAAATATTTTTTACTATTTAATTTCACAGTAATAAGATAAAGTGCCAGACATCTAACAGGAAAAAAAAATGTTAAGAACAAGAAAAAATCTTACAGGTATGTACTTTAAGTATGTTTTTTGGTTTTTTTAACTGGAATTAGGGGTACAGGAGAGTGTAGCGTTAAACCAAAACACCATGCCCTTAGATGGTGTTTTTGAGATCAACTCTCTGCTTATTTCTAGGATAAGTCTTTGTTACGTTCAGATGAGCTATAGTTATCTAGAAGAAGGTATTAAAAGGCAGAGACCAGAGTTGTCTGACTTCACTCCATGAATTTATGCCTTATGAATCAACTAAAGGAAATCTTTTAAAAATAATCAAGTATGTCAGCACAAACATTATAACCTGAATGTCTTTACCAAGAGTATTCAGGAACCTCTGTTCCCTAGTAAAGCTGAATAAAGCTTGATTTCTTATGTGTTTGTTATTTTGAAAATGGGATCCTCAAAGATGTTTAGACCTGTAACTTCTATTCACTTGAATGGAAATACTTTTGAGGACATGAACTCTAAATCTAAGTGAGGACAGATGAAAATATTATTTTAAATATCTAGAATTATTGACATATCTATATCTGAGAGTTAATTCAGATTAAAGTAGCTTATATATCTGAAGTGTAGGAAGTATTCTGGAATAAATGTGTGAATGCAAGCACATAATCCACAACCTGTGATTGTTTAACAAGTCACTGGCTTTTGGTCAAGCCACATAAAACCTCTGCTGTAGCAGTTTGTGCTCTTGTTGCTTGCAAGGTACTGAGGCTTAACAGTGAGGATTCGTGATATGAAAATGACTGTTTTTCTGCCCATAATCTGTGTGAACATGCTTATTCAGCATCGACATAAAGTGCTTTAAGTAAATCCACTGTCCATGCAGGTTGCATTAAAGTGAATTGAGGCACTATTAATCCTGACTAGGTCTGTACCTAAATCAATCTTTCAGGTAAAACTAGGCAGTTCAGCTAAGCATCTAGGCTAACTAAAGTTTCTTCTATAGCCTGTAAAAGTGGTGGAGAGATATAGCCATGCCTAAAACCAAATTTGTACTACTCTAAGACAGCATCTAAGAGAGTCACTATTGGCTAGAGAGCAAATCTAGGCAATCAGAGTGCAGAAATTGCTTAATGTTTAAAAGGAAAACATAAGCAAGATTAATACTATCTTAAATGTCCAAATACAGCCCTATTCAGATATTGTGGGATAGGTTTTCCTGGGTAATTCCATGCATGGGTTAGCTTAAATCTTCATAAATTTACCACAGTGATATATGGAACACCAGGTATGACATCCAGTGTATTTTAAAGGAAAGGAAAGGAAAGGAAAGGAAAGGAAAGGAAAGGAAAGGAAAGGAAAGGAAAGGAAAGGAAAGGAAAGGAAAGGAAAGGAAAGGAAAGGAAAGGAAAGGAAAATGAACTAGTTCTGTGCTCTTGCCTATCATATAATATTTCAGGAATAAAAATGAAGTTTTAAAAAAATCAGCATTTCTGATTCTAGATAATGTAAATATTAGAATGAGGAAGGTGAGATATGCTAGGTTCATCTCTCTGTGGTTTTCTTGCATGATAAAACATTAAATGTTGGAATGGAGTTTCTGAAAAGGTGGTTGAAAATATCATTATATGAAATTATTTACTTATGATATTTTTTCATTTACACAGTGCTGTATCTCATGTTTCAGGCTATGAGCCTATAAATGGATTTTACTGAAATGTCTAGTTTGTGTCACGTTTTTATTCCAGGATGACATGCACATATTAGTTACTTAACTGAAAAGTGTGTCTTTCATTAACAGTTAAGAAAGGCTAAAAGCTCTAGAATTAAGATCTTTGTTTGAGAGGTCAAACAAATACTTAAACTAATCACCATTCATTACAGTCACTGTCTTTTTGCCATCATATGAAAACCAGAAGTCAATTCTTTTAAATTCTGCTCATCTACATGCAATGCAGAAGGGAATTTATCTTAATTTTATCACTAAAATATCATCACTGTGTAATGTAATGGGACTGCACTGAATTTCACAGTGACTCAGTAGCTTCTATCACACTGTCTTGGAGCAGTTAAGGAGCAATCTAATGCATTTGGCCACTTGCATTGTGCTGTGTATGAAAGGCCAAAACCCTTCCTGACCCAGAGCCAATGACATTCAACCTCCCTTTTATTGGGTTAATAAAACTATAAATATTGTCAAAGACTGTAAAAACATTCATTCCTTTTTAAGATCTACTCGCTGCATTTGGTTTGATGACCTTGTCTGGCGATAAACTAAATCTGCAGATTATTAATAATTACTGGGAAACATTTGTTTATGATTTCAAAGGTATGAATAACATCTCGCAGATAGGAAAAACACAAGGAGAGAGATTCTGGCCTCAGGATTTCTATTCTTTTTTTCTTTTCTCTCATACTATGCTGCAGGGAATACCTCACAGAGAGGGAGACGAAATCCATTTCCTCTTCAAAGTTTTGATACCCATAACGGTACCTTTGGGGAAACATATATCTCGGGGGGCATGTGTGAGGCACATGTGTGGGTCATCAATGCTGCAATGAGGCTGGTGGAGACTGTATGCTGGTAATATAAAGCTCTCTAGCTGATATCAAGGGGCAAGTGCTGGCTCATCATAACATCAGAGGTGAGTAAGTAGATATGAGATGCAGCTGGCTGGCCCAGCTGCTGAGGACCTTCTTTGAGTCAGGCTAAGTAAGAGGAACCCCAGGAGTAACAAGCTAGTAGTCTCACCTAGCAATCTTCACAGCATCATGGGATGGTAAGCTACCTTTGCTGGAGACTGTGTGGAAAATCCAGCCACTTTTACATGGGAAGGTGCAGCACATTAAAAGTCTGGGAATGTTTAAATCTACGTGTTACCTCCTGGCATTAAGTGACCTCCCTGTCACCCTGCAAGCTCTTCAGCATCTCCTGGGATCATGAGCTTTTCCCACTAACCAGACGTACAACAAGGATTCTCTGGGTTACTGGTGGTCGTATGGTCTCTGAGTGGTTTTTCTCCTTTATCTGCTCCCAAGCCAAGGTGAGGAAGCCCTTGGTGAAGGATCTGGCTAAGCTTCTGGTGTGCAAGGCTTTCCATTAGGCTTACTGGATACTCTGAGGTTGGGCAGGGAACCAGCCTATATGGATTACATCATCTCTTATGGTTCACATTAACAGACCACACTGATACTGTGAAGTTACCTTGAAGTCACTTTCAGCTCAAAGCAGGTCTCAAAGGCAAAAGCAAAAAAAATCCAAAATTATTTACAAAATCCAAAATAGACACAACAGTTACAAAGATTAATAAAGACACAGGTGACAAAATGGAAAAAAACCTACATTTAATCTATTTATCCCCAGATTAAATCTAAAGCTTCATCTCCTCCCTTGTATCTATCTGCCAAGCTGTTAGACAGTTATTTAACCTATGTGGTTATGGAATCAGTCCTTGGGGACAATCTATATCCTAACTTACATTTATAGGACATATCCTTGAGCTACAAAAGTATGTTAGGTTTTATATCTAATTATTCCCCTCAGGCTTTCTTAGAGCTACATGTAGATTCATAACTCTCTCTTAAATTCCTCTCCTCAAGGATTATTGATCCTGAATTTATTTTCTTTCATATAAATATGTTAAATGACATCTGCATTTTATACAAACAGACTTTTTTTGTTCCTTGTTGAGCCTAGTCATAAGGTTATGTAAGTACAGAGCAGTGGATAGTACCTCTGGCTGATTGATCTCCACCTCTGTTTTTTTGTAATAAGGAATAGACCCACTTCCCTTCTTCATGCAGCTTCTATTCTGCTAGTTGGGCTGGAATAGAAGCACTTTTTCTTTTAGTTCAGTTCATGGGAGCTTGAGCCTACTGTATTCCTGGTAACACAAACTACAAGTTTGTGGCCAATTCACTGCATACATTATGAGTGCTCACCACTCCTGCTCAACCCACAATTCCTTTCTAGTGCCTCTTTACCCTGGCTTTAGGCTAGACTAGTCCTCTACAACGAAGTTGAACTTAACACTGCAAATTACAACCTTGATTACAATATTTTTTTGCTTTGAATGGAGGTAGCTAAAGGCATATGCAAAAAGGAGAGCAGGAAGATAGAATAGTGTACATCAGTTCATTGTACAGAGGTTTCCAAACCAGCTTAAGGAGGAAAGGCTCCAGGACTCTGTTATTTTCTCTCACTGCTAGCATCTAAAACCATCTGGGATGCCCTGCTATATTCTGCCCAGCTTCCAGCTGCTGCTTCAGGGCGTCCCATAGGTCCTGTACCACGTCTGCCAGCTCTCTGTGAATGTTTCAGATACTCCTGGGGCATTTGAAATGTTCCTGAATGCTTATGCTCAGGAGGAGTGAGTTAAGTGTTTAATATCTATCATCATATGCACTCACCCAGAACAATGCCTTTTATTATCTATATGCCCCTCTCATCCCTGTTGTTTTGCTGTTATCCAAGGACCTTCACCAAGATCAGAGCCTGTGTGTGCCAGGAGCTCTGCACAAAGCTAATGAGAAATGGTCCCTAGTCCATAAGGATGGAGGAAACAAAAGGTGCTATATCTTACCCAAGCTTACTCAAGGGATCTCTTGCAAAAAAAAAGAGCCAAATTCACATCTTCTGAATCCAGACAACAGCTACCCAGTCCAGATTGCCCTTTTGTAAGCTGCCTTTTCTGTATCTGTGTTATCTTGTCTGCAAGAAATCTAACACCTTGTGACCCAGCAGGGTTGATGAAAGAGGGTTGAGTCTGGGTTTGTAAAATATAAGCTGAATTAAGACAAAATCAGTCCTGAAGTGCAGTTATCCCCTTTCTGTTCCTTGAAATATCTCTACTCTCCCTGCCTTTCCCTAGCTTCATTTCATGCCACTTGGAGTAAGATTTATTTTCAAGCAGAAGTAGTGAATTATGGTGACAATGCAGCAGCCTCTCAGACCATATATATCACAGAAAGCTCTTTACCAGCAATGTATTGCTAAGAATATTTTTGCAAAAACTTCAACTATACTATGGGGGTTTCTTTACACCACTACAATGCAAGGAGCCCTTCAATGTTATGGTGCTTGTGTAGCTGTGTGTCTCTTCTTGTTCCTGCTCACTATTAAGACTACAGAATGTATTTCGTGACCTAAAGATGTCAGAGTGGATTTCTTGGCAATGACACATAATCCCTGCCAAGAAGGAATTTTGAACAGATATTTTTTTTTCTACTTTGAGAACCATTTGAGCCCAATCTCAAATAACTTTAAAAAGTTCTTCTTGGACGCCTTTGCTGTATCTTTGTGCCTTGCTTGAGGCAGAACTCCTACCAATTAACTTCCCAGTTTCATAAGGGAAAAAATGATGTGCACATAAAATGATGTACACATAAGGTACTTCCCTGTTGGGCAGCCGTGACATTCAGGTCTAAAGCTGTTACTGTCAGGGTTGCTTACCTGCTGGCAACCACTTTGCCCTGAATCAACTGGCTTTTGTGGTGCGGATGGTGAAGCTCAAGGAAATGTTGGCCCTCTCCAAGGATCTTGTCTTGCCTCACATCACATCAGGTACTCAGATGAACTGGCAGCAGTAGCTGAGCACTGCAGACTAAGGGCCTTGCCCAGCAGAAACCTTCCCAACACCTAAACCCATCATATCCACAGCATGTAGTGTACTACACAGATGAACCATGTGACAGAGATATATCATCTTGGTCTGTTGACCCTTTCCCTTGACTGTTGAGGCTTCACGTGCTTCTGATCCCATTTCCTTCTCAAGCTATGGGCTTGGAGATGTGACCTTTGTCTTGCCACTCCTTCACAACTGGGAGATATTCACCCATAGGTCTGGCTACCCAGCACATCCGTGCAACCACTGCTGCCATAGTGAGAAAGAAAGGAGATGAAAAAGAGACAGAAGAGAGGCTATGGGGCAAATGTGGAGAAAATGCTTCAGAAAAACATAGAGGCAGGTAATAAAGGCTCGGGATTTTCAGGTGTGGGATACTTTTACCTTGTATTGTGCAAACCAAGACTTTTCTTACTTTTTGCAGGCTGTAGCAGAGTGATAAATCAATATCCCGAGTTTCTAGCTACTACCAACTAACAAAGCACTTTCTTTCACTTCAGTTTAATTAATAGCAGTTGATTTAATGTTCTCAGATATTACTTTTCTTCATATTGAGAAGAAACAGAGACAAGGAATAACCTGGGGAGTAGAAATATAATGTCAAACCTTTTACCTCCACTTTGTTTTGGTTTATCACCACTTTTAAGTAGCTCAGTACTGCAAGGCCTAGGAGTCAATGCCAATAGCTTGCATTGCCCCGGTCAAACTTGTAGCAGAAACCTTGTTACAAAAGACCGTGATGCAGGTTGCAATTCTTCTGGGTTCTCAGCAGAAAGAAGCTGTTTTTGTAGCCTACTGATTCTGAGAGATGGTCTGATCAATGAGACATTGCTGAGGCACGCTGACAAAGGGATTCTTGCTCTGCATAATGGAAAGGACTCTATGGACACAGCAATTAGCCTGACATCTTTACCAGCATGTGACTGCCTAGAAAGCACAATTCCAAAGGACTTTGGCTGGTTTTGCACTGCAGCTTTGTGAAGTTCTGGCTATTTGTTGTGGTATTTTAGTGGGAAGAAAAAAATCTGGTCCTATAGATTCAGCACTTTGAGTATTTGATTATATCTCTCAGAAATATATGTAAGAAAAAAAAAGAAAGGAAAAGAGATTGTCTGATGATGCTGCATAACTGGAGAATGTCCAGCAGTGAGTTACAGAAAGAGGCAGATCAGTTTCTTTAAAAAAAAAAAAAACAAGAAAAACCATTAAAAGAAAGATATTAATAATTGCAAACCAACCTTGAAAAGCCAAATTGAAAAATCAACCAGCTGCAAATCAGTTACACACAAACGGATAAAGCAGAGACAGAAAGATACTGGTCGGCTGGTTAGTTTGTTTTGCTTTACTGTCTCCTGCCGCAGTGGATATGACACACATTAGCCTCAGATGAATTCATAATGATCGAGACAGTCATTACATGACATGACAAATGAATTATTAATGACAGAGCACAAAGTAGAAAGCATCCCCTGAGCCAGCTGGTGAGTAAGGAGTTCAGCACGCTGCATTGCTAGGAAGAAACAGGATTCAGTTAGTGGTCCCAATCTCTTGCTCCCCAGAGATAATCAGAAAGAGGGACCCAACATTGTTTGGTTAGCATCTGCAAGAAAGTCAGCTCTTGCCACTGTATAGAAGAGCCCTCATGACTAACTGAAGACAAGCATTTTGTGACTTCAACTAGTATCTGCATCTTCATGATTCAGAAAAATCCCTTTGAGTTGTAGAGTGTCACATAAAGGAAAAAGATGGGACAGGATCTCTCAACTCATTCATACACTCAGACATATCAGTGGCTCTAGAGTTAGCTCAGGAAATGTCCCCAAGAACCATCAGGCAACAAAGACAGATACATTTTCAAAACAAGCAAGGACATGTAGAAGGCTGGTAGAGACATATTGAGGAGTTTTATTCTGTCCCAGCTGCTAGTGTGTTTTCCTCCTTGGATGAGACCTTCTTTCTTCCCAAAGGAAGAATTAGGGGTGTTTCAAGAACACTGAAGGAGGAGCTAAGCACTTCTTAGTTATTTATTTGTTGAAGAAGTTTCTGATGGGGCATCTCCTCTGCTTTCAGTAGTGCTTGTATAAGGTGAGGAAAGTAGAGTTCTCAGTAAGCAAATCAGTCTTTCGGGTTTTTCTCTTTTCCCATTAGATCAAGAAAAAAAAGATAAAACTCAGTGTGTCTGTAGTGCATGATTTTCAATAGGTAGCAAAGGCAGTCGATTGAATTTGCTTTATTAGCCACATACACACAAAAAAAAAAAAGGCAATAGGTGATGCTGTGCCAGGGGCGCTAGGATTGATTTTGGATAATGTAAAGGAAGGGAGAAGCTCAGAGGGCTTGGGAAGGGAAGGGGCAATCTGTGCCCACATAGTGAGGAAAACAGAAAAGCAATGGCAGGGCCTGGGGGTGGGGATGAAGACTGAGAACTGTGGGGGAGCACGGCTGCGTCTGTGGCTCAAAGTCCTAAATGAAGGGACTCACATGTTTCTCTTAAATTGGAGAGAACAGCAGTTCTGTTGCCATTTAACTCGATACAGACATACCGTCAAAGGAATATTTGTGCCCTGGTGACGACTGCAGCTGCGTTTTTAAACAGGGCTCTGTTTCATCGTAGTGAAGGCTGGACTCTTCATGGAGGGGTGGCATAGGCAGGGAGGATTCAGTTCAATGGCAGAGGTGCCTCCCACTCCCTTTCTGACTTGTGCCTGGCTTAACCTGTGCGCAACACTGTGGCCTGTGGTCACAGGCAGCTGCCTCATTCTTCCTCCATGCAAGAGTGCTGCACCCTGGAGAGTTACAGCTCAGCAAAGAACAGCTTTGCTTTGATTAATTTGCACCCCACTGGCACTAAGAGTGTATAATTTAGATAGAGAGTTTGCAGTAGCTGGCCTCCAAACCATCTCTGGGGCAGAGGAACATGATGTGCATGGGGTATCACATGACCCAAGGTGTCGGGATTGGACAGTGACACAGTCAGCCTAGGCAGCAGGTGAGCGAAATCGAAATGGGGCAAAAAGCAGCACTGTTCAAGCGGACACTTCTCTGATGTGGCTACCACTGCTGTTAGCTCAGAAGGATGGATCTATCAAGAGAGGAGAGGAGGGGTTGTGCAACTACTCCCTTGTCTCCACATTCCATGAGAAGAGGTGAGATGAATATGGGAGACAACTTAAAATCCTCACCTCCTCCTCCAAATCCAGACTGATGTATAGTGTCTTTTGCATTTTACAGCAACAGTCTAACTGCTGTGGTCTTTCCTGTGGCTTTTACACACCCCATGCATGGGCAATAAGAGTTACTAAATGGTGGGAAAGCATGCTCCAGCACTTAACTCTTCTGACTGTACTCCCACCTCCACACAGCAACAAGAAAGGCAGGTCTGGAGCAGGATTGACCTGGCAGATTTGAGGCCCAAAAGCTGAGAGTTTTCCTGGGAGCCACATGAGCATTTGCTCCTGTGATAGGGGTCTCATAGCTCAAATCTCACATACATACAATGTGTTTTCCAAGAAGGAAGACTCTGGACACAGGCACTTACAAGATGTACTGAGTGGCTCAGGACACTTCAGGACATGTGAAATGTTTCTTTTCCATTCTCTCTTTAGTTCTGCCACTGCTGTTCCTTGGTGTCCACCTTGCAAAGACCAGCTGTTTCTGGGTCAGTTGTTGAAGGAACGCAACAAGAAGATGCCAAAGACAAAACAGATTGGACTCCCTTAGTCTTCTCATGGCATCTAGAGCCTTTCCAAGTAAGGGAAGGTGAGACATGAGCTAGGTCAGGCTCACAACACTCCTGGGAAAGTTCAAGGGACAATCCTGTGTCATCTTGCTCTGTCCTCAGAGCTCCTGAGAAACTAGCTGCTGCTGCAACCATGTGTTCTGGCCAGACCTGGAGGAGTCTCCAGCTGGGCAGAGACAGGAGTCCTCTTAACAACAGCAGCCAGTCCTGCACAACAAGGTCAAAGAAGACACTCAAAATTACTGCCGTTTCATCTGCAGCTGTTTTGGTATTTGTATTTATTTCTTTACTTTCTTTATGTCTTTCTCCCTACTAAAAAAAAAAAAAAAAGAGAAAAAAGAAAAAGGGGAATAAAAAGGAACAGCTCTTCTATTACATTTGAAGGTAAGGGAATCAGGATGCAAATTAACACTAACACATCAAAACAGAAATTATGATAACATCTAGGTAAGACTCTTAAATTGCTCCTTCAGCTCTGGGGGTAAGAGAGGAGTGTGGTAGTTCAGGAGTCTGAAAAGGAGATAAGATTAGTATTTAACTTATAACTGAAAAATAGCAGAGATAAACAACCAGGAGATACTCAACTGCACCAGTGGAAACGTATAGTAAGCGCTTGAGCTTAGGAAGTGACAAGAGGGGCTGAGGGATGCCCCTCAGAGTGGACTTTCTGTGGGTACCCTCTCTTCTCCCTCAGCGAGAGACAGTGAAGAGAATGCAATTTTTTTACTGTTCAGACTTTCAACAGTAATGGGGAAAACTCATGGATCTAGGCAGGATATTTCACCCTGTCGTGAGCTTCAATTAAGGTTTCTGTCCCTCCATCTCTCTGTTGTTCACCCCGTGCAGTGTGCATTGATCTGGGCTTCAGGTGTCGACAAATGATCCCTCTGCCATCCCCAGCAGCTAGCTGCTGCTGGTGCCAGGGCTGTCTCATTATTGAACTCTCTTTCTAGGTGTTCAGAGACAGCTGAGTTGCCTACTGCACCATTATGAAAGCCACAGATCTTGAAAAATTATTGTGCTGAGTCATTTTTCCATCCGTTAAGACCTATTTTCTCTCTTTGTTTCTATCTGTCATTTACTTCAACTACTACTGAATTAGCAGTACATTGTCTCTTTCCTGTTGGAGATAATCTGCATTCTTATGGAACTGTCTGTTTCTTTCCGTTTCACATTTATCACTTTTACAGCTACACGGTCAGCAAGAGAAACGTTTCCATGGCCAATATCTAGAGCAGCAGTTTTCAACTATTTGCCTTACAGATCCATAGCAGTTCACCAGTAGCTGTACAAACTGCTTTATAAATTAAATTAACGTACAGTTCCTCCACATCTTTCTTTGAATGCCTCTGGAACAGTCTGCAGAAAAAGATTTTGCAAAACATAGTTGAAAATTGCCTCTCTAGAAAGGCCTAAATCTTCATCGGGCCTCTATGTTTCATGTGTTCCCTTTTTCTTCTCATATTTTCCTCCCTTTTCTTTTCTTCCTCCTTCCTCCACTTGGTTCTGTTTCTTTTCTCTCTTCCACACATTTTCTTTTCCACATCTACTGCTATCTATTTCCTCCTCTTAGATTCATTGTCAAAATGGTGGAAAAAGTCTGCAAAAGTGCTATTACTTTGTAGGTGAGCGTCTTTAGTCATTGCCATGTCAGTTCTCCTGCTGCTCTGAATACATGTTTTCCATGCTGTAGGGAGAGATTAGTAAAATCTGCTGAGCCTTGGTGCCTAAAGCAGCCCGGAACACACTAAGCACTGCTGATCTTGGAAGGTCAGCAACTCACACCATTCAGTCCCCTATGCAGAAACTGGCCAAGCAAAAGGGTTTCTCTTTGGGAGGCATTTTTAACAGGGAGATTGTTTTTCTTGGCCCAAATGACAACCATTTATGGGATTTAATTAAGCTCAAAAGCAAGACACAGATGTAAGAAGAAAGATTTAAAAGGAGAATCACAGAATCACAAAATGGTAGGACTTTGAAGGGACATCTAGAGATCATCCAGTCCAAACCCCTGCTAAAGCAGATTCCCCTCTATCAGGTCACACAGGAATGTGTGCAGGTGGGTTTTGAAAACCTCCACAGAAGGAGATTCCACAACCTCTCTGGGCTGCTTGTGTCTTGCCTCCCTCACTCTCACTGTAGTTTTTCCTCAATTTCAAGTGGAGCTTCCAGTGTTCCAGCTTGTGCCCATTACACTTTTTCCTTTCACTGGACACTAGAAAAAAAAAACACTGGCCTTATCCTCTTGACGCTTGCTCTTTAGATTTTTTATAAGCGTTGATAAGGTCCCCACTCCACCTTCTCTTTTCCAGGCTAAACAACCCCAGGTCTTACAGCCTTTCCTTCTAAGAGAGATGTTCCAGCCCCTTAATCAGATGTTCCCTGTCTCTCTTGAACTGTGGAGCCTGGAACTGGATGTAATACTCCAGATGTGGCCTTATTAGGGCAGAGTAGAAGAGGAGGATGACGTGATTTGAACGTGTTGTAACCATAAACACCACTCTCTCCGACGAGGAACGTGGCAGCAGCAAGATAGTTTTATAGCTGAGCACTAGATTGAGGCTAACAAGGGATTCCCAGAGCCAGGGATGACTGAAGAAGAGAGGAGAGCCCCATCAGCAGCTCTTGCAAGGGAGGCTGGCATGTCAGGAAGTGATGCTGGGACCACTGCAGAGGATTTAAATGGCCCCAGGGAGCGCCAGCAACCAAGACATAGTGTGGCAGCTTATGCTCAGAGGACTACAGACTGGGGAGTGCTCCAGGTTTCACTCTACCAAAATGATGGTTGCTTACCTAAGAGCTAAACCCAAGGTCTATGAGGAGAAAGCTCTGGAAAATTTGATACACTAACCCAGAGGCAACTGGATAGCAAGGATGTGTCAGTAGTGATTGTCCAAAATCATCTCCACGTGTAAATCAAGCAGTGTGCACACAGTTTGAGGAGCTGCAACTTCTGATTACTGCTGAAGTTTCCTGTGAAAGGCTTGTATGCATTACTATTGCACAGCTTTCAGTTTATCTTCCCGGGTAAATGTGGATCTGTATTGAGGTCCTGAGAGTTTTCAAGCTGGGAACTTCACAGTAAGAAAGGTTAATCTAGATGTAATGTTGCCAGTCCAAAGCATTTGGAAAAATCTCATCAGTCTCTGAAACTACAAGGTGAAGCTTAAAAAATTAACTTCCAAAACAATAATAATTTTCTGGGTTTTATTCTGTTGAATCACAAACAAGAAGTAGGAAGAAAGCCCAGACATCTGCCTATCAAGACCCAGTGTGAATAAGAGTTGCTCAACAAATCTGCAAATGAATTGCCTCTCATAGAAGAATGATGCAAAAAGGAATTTGGCACCCAAATCTCTACCACTGCACTCAACTGATGCCTCATGTCTCATCATCATCTCATAACCTGCGTACAGGTTAGGTCTGGAGAGGTAGATGTATACATGTATCCAGGATTATATCAGGTCAAGACCAGATCCTCATTAATACAGCTATGTAGTTTTGAAACTGAAGTTAGTCTGCGTCCACACCTTTGGACAGGACTATGTGATATGTTCTTGTGTACTTCACTCCCACCTTCTCACTCCTTTGTGTATTTCCTCTTCATCTCTGCTTTTTTGTCATCAGGTCAGAAGTGATTTTGTTTGTTTCAGGGGAGCTCTCCAAAGATCCAGAGATCCACAGCAAAGGGAATTTCACAAGGCTGTAGCAATTGGCCCATGACTTGTCAAAGACTTACCTGCATGTATTTAACTTCAGGCACTCTGAAGGCGTATTTTAGGCACTACTGAAGACAGCTGAACTGCTCACAGAACACAAAGTGCAGTGTATGCTGAATGCATTGCATGATTGGAGCCTTAGGCTATAGACACTCTGGGGCAGAACTTTTCTCCTTGCAGTTGTTTCTATCAGAATGATATCCCACTCCGACTCTATGTTTCCCCTGTCTCCAAATGTCTTTACAAAGGAAATGAGTACCAGTCACATTTTGCAACTGGAGAAGCTGAGAGTCAGGATGAGCATGAGGTACTTACTAGTTCTGTCATATATTTGTAATTTCTCCTGCTTTTGTCTGGGATGCAGTTAATTTTCCTCCTAGTAGCTGTTATGAGGCTGTGATTTAGAATTGTCCTGAAAACAGAGGAGTGTTTTGGTTATTGCTGAGCATTGCTTGCACAGCTTCAAGGACTTTGCCATTTCTCATCCTGCCTTGACAGCAAGTAGGCTGGGGGGGGGGGGCATAAGAATTTGGGAGGGACCATGGCCAGTACAGCTGACCTGAACTAGCCAAAGGGCTATTTCATACCACAGAACTTTGTGCCAGTATATAAACTGGGAGAAGGTGACAGGGAGGTGCAAATTGCTCCTCAGGCATTGGTCAGTGAGTAATGAGTAATTATAATGCACAACACTTGCCTTTTATTGGTTTTGTTTTTCCCTTTGTTTTTTAAATTATACTCTTTTTCATTAAAATCATTATTATATTTAAATATAATTGCTATTATATGTTATTTATTACATTGTTCTTAACCTATGAGTTCTGTTTTCTTCTCTAGTTCTCCTTCCCATCCTATGGAAGATGAGAGAAGTGAACTGGCTATGTGGGGCTTAGTTGCTGTCTGGGGTTAAACAAGGATGTGAGTTAGGCCTGTCCTTGCAAAGTACCTTGAATTTTGGAGGTACAAGGTGCTCTAAAAAGTTGTCATACTTCCAGTCTCTCTTTTTAATGTGATAGGTGCTCTAAAGCAAAACACGGTCTTTCAGGACAGTGGTTTATGCCACTAGTGATCCAGCTCAAGAAGCAGACCAGTGGTCTGGGATCTGGGCCTTCAATTTTGCCAACATTGCACACCGTGTCACTGCAAAATGGCATCTGTCACTGATAAAGCTTGGGAATGTCTGGGTAATTTTAAAAAATACCAATTATTAGACTAGATTTCATAGTCTGTCCAGGAGACAAATGTTACTTATCTCTTTTGGGTTTGTTTCTTTCTTGTTGGTGTGCCTCTTTTTTTTTTTCCCAGCAGAACAACCTTACAGCTGCATTGAGCAAAAGGTGATTAAATTCTCTTCTATGTTTTACTGCTATATAAATTGACAACCCCTTTTCTCCATATTCCATTCCCCCTGTGAATGAATTAAATAAAAAATAATAAATGCAGGAGGCAAAAGTCCTCCCTAGAGATACAGGAGTAGAGATAGGGGAGTAGAGCCTGCCTTTTCCTTTGCAAGTCCAAGCAGATGGTATTATCTGAACATACAAATCAGAATTATTATGCACTTTATAAAAAGGTACATCTAGTCTATGAATAAATTTAGCATAAAATTTTCTGTTCTCCTGTGACTTCAGGAATTAGTAAAAAAGCACTTGCTAACTCCAAACAAATAGTTATGATGGGTTTCTAAAGTGGAGACCACATTCTCTTGGTGAAGTGCCTGGTGAGAAAAATCCAACTTTTCTGTTCTGCTGATTGGAGTGATAATATTTCTACTTCACTAAAAACCTTTTTAGGAAGGAATTTGGATGAGAGTTAGACTCTAGGTATAATTTCATACACCTTCAAGAAAAATGTTTGTGACATTGTTATGAAGTTAATATTGCCAAATTCAGGTAACTTCAAGTCTCAGGAAGCCCCAAAATCATGGATCAGATTAAAAATACCCTGAGATTTTTAAAGATAAAAATAATTTTATATTTTGTTGCTTTCTTTTACTATCTGTTTCTTGAGCTCTTCAGGTTTCTTCTTTGAGATTTGTCTCAACATATATGACTTTTTTTGTATTACATCTAAGATTCACATGTAAAATGGCAGTTCAAGGAGATAGGATTTGATAGAAAACTGCAGGTTTACTCCAAAATTGCCACTGCCCTGTCATTTTACAAGCTTTGACAGCAGATTGAGGAAGATGATCCTTCTCTACTCAGTCCTGTGAGGCCACACCTGGAGTGCTGTCTACTGTTCTGTTAGAGCTGTCCAGTACAAGAGAGAGAATGATATATTAGAGAGAGTCCAATGAAGGGCTACTAGGATGGCTAAAGGACAGAAGTATCTCCCAGCTTTCACAGGGAGGTTGTGGAGTCTCCACTTTGGAGATAATCAAAAGTCATCTGAACACAGTCCATGGCAGCCTACTCTAACTGATCAGCACAGGTTGAGCAGCAGGGTTGGACCAGATGATCTCCAGAGATCACTTCCAACCTCCAACAATTTGTGATTTTATGACTCCCTTCTATTTTTTCAAGATTTGTTCAGTGGTAACCATGCAGTATGCTGAGTCTCTTTTCTCCGATATCTTTTATTCAGACAAGGCTCATTCTTATAGAGGCTAAAACTGAATAATTGTCTGTTGGTTCATGCTAGAGAAAACACTGATATATACAAAACTACTAACTCTTACAATCATAGAATCATAGAATGGCAGGAGTTGGAGGGGACCTCTAGAGATCATCTAGTCCAACCCCTCTGCCAAAGCACGTCCACCTACATTAGGTCGCATAGGAATGTATCCAGGCATGTCATGAAGACCTCCAAGGAAGTAGGTCTTCACACCCTTCTGGGCAGCCTGTGCCAGGGCTCCCTCACCTAACCAGTGAAATGGTTTTTCCTTATGTTTAAATGGAACTTTTTGTGTTCCAGCTTCATCCCATTACCCCTTGTCCTGTTGCTAGATACCATAGAAAAAAGGGATGTCCCAACCTTCAGACACCCACAATATTAATAAGATCTCCCCTCAGTCTCCTCTTCTCTAGACTAAACAGCCTCAGTTCCCACAGCCCTTCCTCATAAGAGAGATGAGGCCTCACCAGGGAAGAGTAGATGGGGAGAAGAACCTCCCTTGACCTGCTGGCCACACTCTTCTGATGCATCCCAGTATGCCATTGGGCTTCTTGACCACGAGGGCACATTACTGGCTCATGGTTAGTTTACTGTCAAGTAGGACTCCCAGTTCTCTCCCCACAGAGCTGCTCTCCAGCAGGTCAATCCCCAGCCTGTACTGGTGCATGGGGTTGTTCCTCCTCAGATGCAGGACTCTGCACTGGCTCTTGTTGAACTTCATGAGGTTCCTCTCTGCCCAACTCTCAAGCCGGTCGAGATCCCGCTGAATGGCAGCACAGCCTTCTGGGGACTCAGCCAGTCCTCCCAGTTTGGTGCCATCAAGAAACTTGCATAGAGTACACTCTGTCCCCTCATCCAGGTCGTTGATGAAGGTGTTGAACAAGACTGGCCCCAGAACCAATCCCTGTGGAACTCCACTGGCCACAGGCCTCCAACTCAATTCCGTGCCATTGATTACCATCGTCTGGTCATTCAGCCAGTTCATGATCCACCTCACTGTCCACTCATGCAGGTACAATTGTGCCAGGACAGAAACTTTGTAGGGGGTAGTTCTCCAGTTGCAATAAGAACAATACTTCATATCATAGTTTTTTAAATTCTCACTTCTCTGCCATTTATGCATAATGTTAAAAGGATATCATACACATTTATTGTTCCAAGTCATTCTGAATTCTCCCAGCACTGACAGCTTCAATTTCTTAATCAAAATGAATTCCAAACAGTTTTGAAGCAACTAGAATCAAGAGGAGAGAAATAGAAATACTGCATCATTAAAAAAAGGACAAAATTTCTGATAAATAAAAAAAGTAATACTGACTAAACAGTCTTGCACTGCGGGATCTAATAGCTGCAATCCCAAATTCAATCAAACAGCTCTGAGAGAGAGATCGATATAACAAAACCTTTTCTAGCTCTGGGTTGATGTCACTCATGACATATTCAGTGTCATGGTTTTGTGTGAAGCTGTTTCTGATAATGGGGAAGGGGCTGAAATGATGGTTTCTGTAAGAAGCTGATCAATACTTTCCCTGTATTCAAATTGGGCCCACCTCTGGGGCTCAGCCAATTGTGTGCCTGCACAATCAGTTTTTAAGGAGAAATAGCCAGAAGAAGAGGGCTGTTGCCCTTTCTGGGGGGTGGTAGGAGGAGTTGGATCAGAAAGAAGCAATCATGCAGACTCTAAGGTCAGTGAGGGAAGAGAGGAGGAGGTGTGGTGGAGCAGAGACCCATCTGCATCCCATGGTGAGACGACGGCTGTCCCTCTGCAACTCATGGAGGGCAACGGTGGAGATGAGATCTGTCAGCAGTTCACAGAAGACTCCACGGCAGAGGGGATGGCTGTGCCCAGGGGAGGCTGTAACTTTGTGAGAGGGAAATGTTGCAGCAGAATGTGCCTGGAGTTGTGCTGCTGTGGAGGAGTTCCACACTGGAGGAGTCTGTGAAGAGCTGCAGTCCTCTGGAAAGACTCATATGAGTGAGGTTCGTAAGGGACTATATCCCATGGGAGAGACTCGACGGAGCAGGGGAACAGTGGGAGGAGTCCTCTGAGAGGAAAGAAGTGGAAGAAGAAAGATGGTCACAGAGACCATCTGTGAGGGACTAACTGCAATCTCCGTTCCCTGTCCCTCTGCAGCACTGAGAGGGAGGAGGTAGTGACACTGGGAGCAGAGAGCTGAGCCCAAGAGGAAGGGAAGGGTGGGGAAGGGGATCTTAAAGTGCTAGTTGTATTTTCCTTATCACCCTGCTCTGGTTTTGGTTGTTTTGGGTTTTTTTTACTTTCTGTCCAGTTTCTTGTTGGTACTGTTCTTGTTTTCTTTCCTAGATCAAGTATTTAAGCCTGTTTTGCCTGGGACTATGTGGCAGCGAACCCTCCCTGCCTTTGTCTTAATTCACAAGGCCCTTGGTTATCTTTTCTCCTCCCATCTCTCTGGGGCCTCCACCATACTAAGGAGGGTGAAGGTAGAGGGGGAGGTGAGCAAGAGCCTGCATGATGCCTCATCACTAACTGGGCCCGAACCACAACACATGGCCACTCATAAAATGAAAATAACAGAATAATAAGGGGTTAGATTTGCTCTCAATCAGAGAGTAATTCAGGTTTACTTAAGATTTATGCTACTGGTGGGAAGTTGAATCTGTGTCCTAGAAAATAGGACTAATGAGAAATTCTATAATCCACGTGTTTGCTGTGTCAATGATCTTATAAAAAGCTCACTGCTTTCCTATGGACATACCTCTCACTGATGTCAGCAGACTGCAAGAGGATATCACTTTTGTGTGCTGTTCATCCACTTTTTATAACAGTAATTCTACCAGAGTCAACAAAGGTACCCAAGAGAATCCACAGAAGGATTCTGTAAAAATAGGACTTGCCTGTAACCTCTATATTACAGATCTGTTTATAATCTCTATCCTGCAGACTTTTCCAAGAATTATGAGGACAAGCATAACAATTACAGTATGTTGAGAAGAACTGGCAAGGGAAGACTAATTTTAGAGAGGAAACCTGAAGATAGGTTTAGAAATTCATGTTAATGCACAGACTGTGCACCGTCAGTGGAGTCCATTTATACACCACTTGCCATAAGGGGATATGGCTCAGAGGGCTTACTGGCTCTGGGAAATGGAACTAGAAAATAGATGCTATTCTTGCCTTTCCTGCTTTTCCCTTCCTTCCCTACTCCAGCTTGCAACATAACTGAAACTATCTTAATAGTGACAGAAAACTCATTGAGAAAAAAAAGTAAGTATCTTTCAGTTAGTGAGCTTGCTGATGGCTCAGGAGGAGAGGTCATGAGGGAAGGGAATGGGCAGGGATGAGTGGGACCATCCCTTTGGCATAAGCACAGCCCTTTTTGCCTGCTACATCTTCACTACAAATCACTTATCTGCAACCCTGGCTGCACTGATACCAAAGCACACTCAATGCATATTTCTAAGGAACCCATCAGTAACTTGTGGGTGGGATTACCTATTACCTAGGAATAGACAGACTCATCCTTTCACCTCTGCCACCATGCTTACTGGGAAATATTTACCACAAGTGTCACACTCAGTGAGCAACAAGCCTACTATTGTAGTTAGTTGGAAATTCCCTGCTTAGTTTACTTTTTCCTTTCTGCAGATTTCTGCCTATTTACTAAAAATAAAGTTCTTCTTTGAGACTGTTAATTACAATAAAACTGCTGTGAAGCAACAGATACGCTTCAAAATCTGCCTGAAAACTTCACCTAGCTTCCTACCAGCCCACCTTTCTACCTAGAAGTCAAGAAGCCCCACTTTTCAGACTCTCTTCTGCTTCACAGTTTGCTTTCCTAGCACACTGATGAGGGATAGAGAGCACAGACCCTGTCAGGATCTGAGCTTCCAAGCTTCAAATTCTTCAGGTCCTCAGCTTCTGCCTGTCACAAGGTGTTTAGGCTTTCATTGCTCCTGGGCTTCAGGCATGCTGGGTTACAGCTTAGCAGTGAAGCTGCCAAGGAACTGGGAATCTGTCAGTTTCCAAACTCTGGGGCTCCTTATTCAGCAAATGCTATGAATGATTTGTTGTTGCTTCTCCCCAGCAGAAGTCAGATTCCAGTCAAAGCAGGATCATTCTGCTTCCTAGTCCACTCACACACCTCATAAGTTTGAAAACCTTTGACATTCTACATTTAAAATGAAAGCAGCATCCAAACGCTGACGTATCATTTGTGTGTTGAGGTCTACCTATTAATATCCTATGTAACTAAACAATACGACAGTATAAACTCCCAGTGCCCTTCTCAGGTCTCCAATATGTCAGTGACTCTTTTTAGGAGTATTACAGTCTCCCAATAATAATAACAACAATAATCTTAATCATCTATTTAAAGAAGATAGAATTCCTTCCAGAACCCATAGTTATTTTCTCAATAACTGGCTCTTTTGGTGTTCCTCCATGATACTACTTTGCATTGATGTTTGTCTCAGTACAACACTGTTTATTGCAAGTGCATGACTTAGAAAAAAAAAGCCAAAACATGGCTTTTCCAGTTACTTATGGGCTTAATTTATCTTATTTTCTTTTTCTTTCATATCACTGTGCTGTTAACACAAATATAGTGTTATTGCAGCTTAAGTGAGACTCCTCTCCACAAGTTCAGTAAACAATAGCAGACACCTCAGATGTGTTTAGAGAATATTTTACCTAATTACTGAAAAGCTATCCTTTTATGAAAATCAAGAGGATCAGAGCTAAGCATGTGCAATCTGAGCACTCCCCAGAGGGTTCCCTTGCTTGAAAGATGTCATAGTATAATGCAGAAACGTGTTTCTTCTGTAATGGAAACTCCATTTTCAAGTCTTTAATGTATCCAGAGAAAATATCTGCACCTAGGAAAAGTGTAATCAGATCAACATACAATCCAAGTGCATACTCAGCAAAAGAGCTGAACCAATAAAGCCTTTGTTATTTCTATTCCTTCCCATGTCAATAGCCCCTAAGACATCTGGATTCATAGACAACTAGAGAATTCCAGCCTAGCCAATATCATTGCTTGCATGAGGTTGATTACTTAAGACATCTTGAGAGTCGGCTGCTGTGAATACCAATCAAGTAGTGACAACTGAGTTATGCTGCTGACAGCAAATGCTTCAATATAACAAGGACTGAAGCATAATGAAGCATTTTAGAAGACTGAGTTTGAACATAAGGCTGACACAAAAAATTTATAATGGAAGAAAATTGCAGATCAGACTCAACACATCAGAAAGGTTAATATAGTAAGAACAGAGAAGACTCAAAAAGTCCTTCTTCTGGGTCTGAGAACAATTTCACCTTTGCCGTAACTTCTTTTTGTAAAGAAAATTTCCCCTCCATTCAGACTTTGCACTGTGGGCCAGAGTAACAGGTTTTTCATTCTGATGCCTTAATTGTGCTGTTTCTCATCTTTATCTAAGCTTTGGTTTTCACTGCCACATCAACTTTATCATTTAAGAAGTAGGCCGTGTACTATGTAGAGAGTTACTGCCCTCTACTAAGACATATCCACATTGTGATATATTGTGTGATATATGTTAAGCATTCTTGGTCTGTTATACAGAAGGTAATACCAGAAGACAGTTGTGCTGCTTTTGGCACAACTTTTCTTCACAGTAGTTGTTATGGGGCCATATTTTAGATTTGTCCTGGAAACAGTATTGATAATAAAGGGATTTTCTAGTTACTGCTGAGTGGGGCTTGCACAGCATGAAGGACTTTTCTGCCTCTCCCTCTGCTCCATCAGCAAGTGGGCTGAGGCTGAACAAGAAGTTTGGAGGGGACACAGCCAGGACAGTTGACCCCAACTGACCAGAGGGATATCTCAGACCGTATGGCGTCATGCTCAACATACAAAGCTGAGGGAAGAAGAAGGAAGGGGAGGACATTCAGCATGATGGTGTTTGTCTCCCCAAGTACATATTACACACGATGGAGCCCTGTATTCCTGGAGAAGAATGAACACCTGCCTGCCCATAGGAAGCAGGGAATGAATTTTCTTTGCTTGTGTATGTAGCTGTTGCTTTACCTATTAAAGTCTTTATCTCAACTCACAGATTTTCTCATTTTAACCCTCCCAATTGTCTCCTTCATCTTACAAGGGGGGAGTGGGTCAGCACCTGTGTAAAGCGTAGTTGTTGGATGAGGTTAAACCACGAAAACTGCTGATGCAATTGACTGGAAAGGGTGGACAACAATCTGAGGGGCTGACAGTAGCCTCTGTAGCTAAGAGCTCAACATATGAGGTGTCTGAGATCTGGCTGCAATGTATTGGAAGTATGAATTAATGAGACAGGGGCATTGACCATGATGACTAGACAAATAAAACATGTTAGTACAGGGCAGTTTAGTACCATCAGAGACATCTAAAAGTATACCTAAACCATCAGGTGAATTGGTCAATCATGGGTGTGCACATTCAATTCCAGTGACACTTGCTTTTGTAACTTGACCCAAACTCAGCAAAATTTTCTATTTTCTTGAATAATGACAGTCTCACCTGAACCAACATGCAAATAACTATTTGAAAATACAGTTAACAGTGGAAAGTGGGTGGTAGTTTAGACATAAATCTTAATAGCTGAAGAAATATCTGCAACCTGGTGGCACCTGAGCCTGCCTTGCCTAACCACCAAATGACCGCATGTGGATCTGAGAGGCAGCAAAGACAGTTTACACCCATGGTATCTCTGGCCACTGAGCATGGATCAAGTAATGGAGAGAAGCACCATCTTTGCAAAATCCATTGATACTATGTCCATCAAAAAGGCTGGTAACCATTGAATAAAGATGAAGAATGGGAACCAATGGTGACAGAGAAATGAGACTGGATCATTTTCTGCATTTTCTCTATCAAGTTCTATACTTGCAGCTTGTCTCAAACTAACTGTTCTGCAGAAAAAAAAGTGAGGATTTGCAGAGGAAGAAAATAAAGAAGTAAATGTTGAAATAGAAATTTCCATTATAAAAACACCAGTGTTCCTATGAAAGTTTTATCAGGAAGGTTTCCTCAGTCCAGGGTAGGATTTTAGGTCAGAGCCAGGAACTGAGACAGAGACAAAAGCCAATAGTTGTGTCCTGAAGCAGGTGAGGAAATAAAATATGTATCTTTGATATTATATGATCTTTTATGACCAAGTTTCCAGTTCACTTTTCCTGATGCATTTTTAATATCTCCATAAAATATAACACAGGAAAAAAAAAAAAAAGAAAAGGAAACTGACTTCGTTCTGTCATTCCTATTTTGCTGGATTAGTCCAGATTCACGTCAATATTCTGAGCTGGGTAGGAGTAGAGGACTTTACTGTCAGTGTTCCGGTTGCTGGTGGCTTGGGGAAATTCTGTTTCTCAGAATGTTTTCTGAGGGGCAGACAAAACAGTCATGGACCACTTTGAGCATCAACACTTTCTCCTGGATAAAACTGGGACTGCACAAATAAGTTTTACAGACATGGTATTATTAATTGCAAATTAACTTTTTCCTGAGCACTTTGATCTCTGCACATCTCAAAGGTGAGCTATGAAGGCTCTGAGAAGCATGACAATAACATCAATTTTTAATTCCTTAGTGGAAAACTTGCTTCATAATCCCTGTAAATGTTAGGTAGTGACTATGTGAAAGAGCTATAATACTATTATTATTTTAAGAGAGGACACGATACTTCTTTGTTGTGTCCTATCACATAAGCTGTACTGCTGTGAGAGGCAGTCATGTTACCATTATCATCCAAATGTTGGAGGAGATCCTTTTTAAGAACACTGGTCAGGTCCTTAAGCTAAATCTGCTTAGCTTGACCCAAATCCTTGGCCATGAATCGTTTGCTCAGATACAGAAATCTGCATACTAAAAACAGAAGGTTTTTCCACTGCTTTGGCTTGTTAAACAAAGAATGAGAGAGAATAACTACTTCTCTGTCTCCAAGAAGAAAAGAATCAGATCCCTGTTGTCATCAAGGATTGGATATACTTGGTTCACATCATGATACCTTAGGAAGTCCATTCCAGCTCCTTCAGTGTGGTCCTCTGAAGACTGTAACCTGTTACACTAACACTGCCACTTCACTCTGTGGAGACTTGCTCACAAGCAAATGATTTACATTCTCACCTTCTCTTCAGCAGGTAGAGCTCATCATCCCTGCCATTTCATCCTCATTAGTATTACCTTTTGTTAACCTTGGAGATATAAATTTGATAAGGCTTCAGGAAGATGTTATGTCACAGATATGATTAAAACTTGGACAAAGCTATTAAAAATATTAAGTCTTCCTCATGCTACTTGCTATGCTCTGTGCATAAAATTTGCCCAGAGCCTGGCCCTTTGACTAGGAGAGAAGATGTTCTCTACTGACACCAGAGTCAACCTGTTCCGTTTCATAGCTGTGGTGGCTGCCAAGAATCCTTTTATTCAGAAGGGTATATTTCTCTCCCCTTTGATGCCTCTGGGCTGCATGTTCATAAACTATAGAAGTAAAATGTGTCTTGGTCCCTGGAAAAGGTTTAAAGGAGAGATTCATGAAGTGTTACTTGTGGCTTATCTCCATTTATCAAAAGAAAGCTGACTCCATGGCAAGCTATTGCAGCATGGGTCATAGCTGAGCAGAGGTATGTGAGACATATATAGCTCTTCTTGTGAGCATCCCTCTGCTCTCCAGGTGTAAGAAAGACTGGGGCATTACCAGAGCTGCCTCAGATTCTCTCATAAAGACCAAGGATGTCAGATGAGCACGTGGCTCTCCTCTCTCTGTTTCCTATGACAGGAGGAACTGACATGGGTCTCTTGGTCTCTTAGCTTCTATTCATGGGTCTCTTGGGTTTTAAGCACTGAATCTAGTTCCCTTGAAACTTAAGCCTTCACTTTTTTGGCAAAGCAAGTATTTCCAATGAAGATTACACTTACTGTCATGTTAGAATAATTAATGAGGTAAACAGTGGGAGATAAGTTATGCAAAGGGGATCATTGTATCAGTCTAAGGAAATCAAGGAAAACGTGTTGCTTCTTAGACTAATAAAACTTGAAGTATTTTCTGTTATTGTCTTTAAATGAATCTAATGAACTAATTTTTACCTGTCTTAAAGAGGCTTTCCTTTGAAAATCTGCACCCCTATATATATTCCAGGAAATGGGTAACCTATAATTCATAAGTTCTTTGTATCTTATAAATACTAATTTTGTGTGATATAATGAGGTCCTGACTGGGTATTTACATAAAGCCCAGTTCTGCCTTTTGGCACCTCTACATAGTAGTTTACATTAATGGTAATGTAAGCCCTTCACATACATTCAAGACCTTAATATAGCCCTAGGTAGTATCACATCATTTCATGGTAAATTATTTCTCTCTTTTAAGGCACAGAGCAAATTGCAGGTAAATTATTAATAATAATACTTAGATCTTATCTTCAAAGCACTTTACTAACATTAATTAATTCCTACACTCCTCTGAGGTAGATAGCTGCATTATTACTTACATTCTTTACAAAAGGGGACAATTAAGACAAAGGCAGGATAAGATTTGCTTGCAGCTGTTGCTGGCTGTGGCAGAGGCAGAGGAGCATCCAGGACCAGCTAAAATCCTTTGCCTTCAGCTATTTGCTGTCTTCTCCTACTGTAGGTCACTGTTTCTGTGGCAGACTGATAGGGTGCAAAGTGATACCCTGCTACAGCCCCTTCTTTTTCAAGTCTGGCACTTTTAGTTACACCTATCAGTGAAACATGTTGAAGAAGGGAATAAAGAGGTTAAGTTTGTTGAACATTGGTCTGAGAATAGTTATCTCCATCAGTAGAAAGAAGACAGCTGGGGCACTGCCGTTTTAAACCATTACGGCGAGATTTTTTGAAGGTTACTTACCTGCAGGCTCAATTTCAAATATGGAAGCAGGTTATCAGCCAAAAGAAGGAAAAAATAGACTTTCAAAACAAATTTATTTGGAATTTTTTTTAAACCTTCCAGCATTTATTATCTGACTTTCAAAAAGAATTCTGAATTTTATGTAGGTTTTAAAAAGTATTTATATTATTAACACCATATAACGTTTTTTGCTACTGCAATTGGTATATCAAAGTACGACAGCAATTAGACATTGAAATATCTTAGTATCTGTCTGTTTTCAATTATTAGGGGCAATTACATCAAGCTAATTAGAACCTTTTATTGTGATTCAGATTGTCTCCTAGTTTCACTGATATCCAACAGATTGCTTTGTTGTGCTAAAATTAGAATGTGAACATTTCAACAGTGATGTCATGAAAGAATACGTACACGAAACAGAAAAATGAAAAATATGTAGAAAAGTAGTACAGACACAAATTTTCAAGTTTCAAACTGAAATTTTGAAATAGGATCCTAAATCCCATTTTTTCTTAAAACTCTTTTTCTCCTGTACAAATTCCATAGAACTTGATATAATTTCACAAAAACTAAAAATGAGCTTAATACAAAGATCTTTTTTTCTAATGAGCTCCATCTGAGGAATGTTATTTAATGAGTCTGACTACAGATAGCTGCCAGGATTCTGCTCACACCTCTACAGAAAGCTTTGTTCTCCTTTGAAATTACATCACCTTGTATCACCTCCTCTCATAATGAAGCCTCTATTAAACAGCCTTAGGAAAGGAAATCTATGCAGCAGTGCCCTCAGAGAACTATAATATGCCCACAACTCAGAGCTAATCTACTGGTGGGGCTCTATTTATCCCCCCCAAATTCATCTAGCAACAGGCACAGAAGCAGAACTACTGCCTTCTGCAATCAGGAGTGCTGTTGCACCAACTGTCCTCCATAGTCCAGTCTGCCTGCATCCAAACCATGGATTGGAGGTATAGTGAAAGAAGCCTTGGACAACTTTAGTGGCCCAGTTAAGTGCTTAAAGCTGGGGCAGCTTCACTGTAGTAGCTGTACAACTGAAGCCGTTTGACTCTTGGCTGTGGCCATGGGGGGAATTTGGAAAGTCTTCAAGCTAGGAATGTGGCTGACCTGCCTAAAAGGCTCAGAAAAGTGTTCCAGAGACTCTAATTGCTGATAGATATCTGCTAATTAGTTATATTTTTGAAGGTCAGCAAACCCAGCCAAAATAAATGGAGAGGTTCCCACTGGAATAGGAACAATTAAGGATGTAGGGAGTAGCTTTCTTCAGGTATTATTGCTTTGTGGAGTGTGGTCTGCTAGTTTTTCCATCTCTAATTAGGGAAAGCACCAAGCATATGCTTAAATCTATCCCTCTCCCAGTCAGACTTCTGTCCAGGCCCCAAAAATAAAGAGCTATCTGATTGAAAGGAGGTGCAACAAGCAAATCAGTAACAGTTAGGGAGACATCCTTCACCTCCAGTGTCCCTGGTCCAGACAGCACCCCAGGACTGGAGACTCATTACTTTCAGCAGAGCAAATCCAGGGATCTGGGATCAGGCCAAACCATCCCCTATCCCATCTACCTGCAAGTCAAGAATGACCTAGTAGTGAAACTGAACTGTGCATGATCTATAAGCAATTCTTCCAGTCCCTATTTCACTGGAGTCCAGGCTGCTGTTATTCCACACATTTTATTTTATGGGTTTTTTTTTTCTGGTTTTGTGGGGGTTTTGTTTTCTATTTTAAAGTTTTTATGCACCAGGATATCTTCCCATACTTTTTATTCCCTCATTTCAAGAGGAGAGTATACGACTATGTGCTTGAATATACACTCAGTGCCTATAACTACCACTAGAAAAGAGATAGGAAGAAAAAAAAACCCAGCACCACAAAGTTTTAGTTTCCTCACACTCTGAAGCATACTTTAAGAAGTATTTTTATATTACAGGATTTAGGACTGTTTAAAGCCATCAGCTACAGACTGTCAAACAAGGGTAGTGAAATTTCATTTTCCTCATGTGTCCTGCTCAGGCCGCTGTTGTGGGAGGGCAGCCACCCACACAAGGCATTTTATGTCTATATCTGCATAGGTGATTCAGACATCAGATGAACATAGTTTTCACATTACTGCCTTTCACTAGTTCTAAAGTTTAGTTTCATTACATGCTTTTTGCTGCTGTCTACAGCCAATCACACTATTGTCACCCCTTCTCCTTTCCAACAGTTTTTAAGATGATGAATATGTGTTTTCTTGGTGATTGCACGAATGGGATGATTAAATGATTCTTCTAATATTGAAAGTGGATTGTTTAGCTCTGAGTTTCTCATAACACCAGCTGAAATGAAAATCAAGCTTGGTAATGTGTAGTCCAAATTTTCTTTTCATTTATTTGCCCAATAGCTTTAAGATTGTGCACAAAATCCATAGTGGATCATATTTACCTCTCTGCAGGTGCTGAGCCTCTGAGGAGTGTGACAGATCCCAGTCAGGCAATTCAAAAGCCTGACTAGCTGTCCACCTACATACTCTAAGATTTTTTAGAGAGAGGAATAAAGAAAAAAAAAGACATCCATCTATATTGAAGTTGAGGCTATGTAAAAGCTTTATGAATCTATGTAGCTATCCCTCAGAGTAACTTCAGATTTAGTAGTACCAAAGGTATTAAAAGCCAGATTGGTACTTCAAGTCTTAAACCAGGCAGCAAAATATAAATTGCCAAGATGTGAATCCATATAATCTCCATTTGATGCCCAGCATGTGGGCTGCTCTTGCATGGCATTGGAAAGAGAAATAACAGTCAGAGAGAAAGAGAAATAGAGGTACGTAGTATAAGGAAAGTAAAACATCATTCCAAACCATACTTCAGCTTTATGTTTATGTTTTGGGGGTCCATATGCATATGGGAGTAAGTCTGACTGCAAAAAGCCCTATTCTTGACCACCTCCTTCTGTGTAGCAGCTGCCAAAAAGAGTAGTACAGTGTCAGCTATCCTACATTGTAAGCTGTGGTCTGAACTCTAATTTGTCTCCTATTCCAAATCCCAGTCCAGGCTTGAGTGCTCTATCTCTTGCACAGACAACCTAAACCTCCCTGGTCAGCCCTGCTTTATCAAATGAAGGTGTGTGAGAGAGAAGAAAGGGAAGGAAGGCCAGGGTCCCACCACACTTAGGCAGGATGCTCTGAACTCCTTCCCAGTAGCTGCCAGCAGTTTGGGCAAAATAGCAGGATGTGTGGAGCCAAAGCACAGGGCTCAAGCCTAGGATGAAAATGCAATGTAAATATAACTGTTCAGAGCAGCTGAGCATCTGGTTTGATTGGGAAATGCCAATGGCACTGTACTGTGCACAAAATCTCTGAGTGCAAGTATTGGAAACACTTCAGGGACGTTAGCTGTGCTCATGCTGTAAAAGCAGGGGAAATTAGGTCAAGTAGAGCTCCTGTTAGAATGAATGTCAAAGTCAGTATAGGCATTTCTGAACTACACTGTGCTGTGCTACATGATGTTTTGCTGTCTTGTTGAAGATGCAGCCTCTTGCTAGCAGCCCATCAAACCTCAACAGAGCAGGGCAGCAAAGCATGAGAATCCCTGAAGGCATCATAGGAAGAATCCTTTTCTAGTGATCCTATAGTCTACAGGACTTTCAGCACTGGGTTTTAGAAAACATTCCTTCAAGTAATCTGGACAAAATGCAGCCAGTTAGTGTCTTATTGGCTTAGATACATTAAAATACATATTTGAATATATATGACCAGGCATCATGAATCCTTTCCACAAAAGCTTAAATCAAATATTTTTATCAAGGGTACTCAATACATGATAAAAAAAATAAAATAAAAAGGTACAATATTATTCCCACTAGCCCCACTTTAAGACAGGTAAATGAGACAAAGATTGATGACAGGACTTGGTCCAGGACACACTGCAGGCCAGTGACAAAGCTGAAAGCAAAGCTATGCTCTCCAAAGTCTCAGTTGCATCTGTCAAACCACAGCATTTGTCTTGCTTAAACTAGGAAGACGGTCTCAAGTAAAATGGCCAAATATTCTGTCTCAGCATTAAAGAAAAAAACAAGAAAAAAAGCTGCTCTGCAGCCTAGAAGAAGAGATTCACCCTATCATAAACAATGAACTTTCCCAGAAAGCTTGGCTTACCCAGAGTCACTGTTTCTCTCCAGTCTTTCCTATGCCTGATCAAGAATACAGCTTTCCCCCCCTCCTTTCTTCTCTTGCATTTCCATTTATATAAATATTCTTTTCAAATGTCTTGTGTAAGAACTTATATTTTAACTCAATCAAGGTCCTATTTTCAATCATATTTGGGTCCTTTCACCACCGTAAAACCGCTCCGATCAGAAAGATGTTAATAAAGCTGCCTTCCTTTGGTTTGCTTTTCTCTTCTGGCTCGACAGGGTGCATTGAGCTACATGATAAACACTTACAGCCAACATTAGAAAAGAAATGAGGACTGTAATAAAGTTTTGCTTTTGTCTTTCACTCACATTTAAGACTGTAGCAAATATAATCCTGTCAGCAGGAAAGAGAAACCAGAGTACTTTAGTGGCTTGAGTCCCCAGCTAATGTTTACTTGGTCTGTAGCTAAGGTCACTCCCATAGCGTACCTTCAGTGGTACAGAGACCCTGTAGGCAATGAGTAAAGTGAGGGGAGACATCCATTTCCCACCTCTTGTACACGTTACCTTTATTCTTCTGTTCAGTCTATCCACCTCTATTGCCACTTGGACTTCCATGACATTTCTCAAGTTTCTGAATTGCCCTCAGCTTCCAGGTTTTGTTGCACAGAAGCCTCAGATGTAAAAGGGAATCAATAATGAGACACCTGTGACATTCACAGCTGATATCAACACCTGTGTTGTAAACACCAGAGAGGACAAGCAATGACAGAAGGGAATGGTGGCAGGTACTGGCAGTGCTGTCTGCAGCTGGCAAAGAGTCAGTGATAGTTTTCCCAATGCTCAGCACCCATCATCACCTCCTTCTTCAGCTCCTGATGAGTGTGAAGGGTCAGGAAATGAAGGGAGGCAGGGGAGCACAGCCAGGAATCCCCTGTAAAAGCAGTTTCTGTAGCTTCACAGTAGATTCAGTTCTAAGATGACGAAGACTGTATCTAGCAGTTTATAAAGCTGTAAAAGGGAATTGAGTCATCTCTAAGCATGTCCCCTAAGCTTTCAGAAAGAAGCTTCATTTAAGGTGGTTTAACCTGCTTTTTTATTGCTGTGGGATATTGTGAGTCTCAGTATTTGGTGAAAAAGAATGAGGAATAGTCAAACAACAATACAATTAGCCCTAACAGGGAAACTCGGGTGATGATGGTAGGACAGAGAATCACCTGGAATGTTGAGAAAGTGGTGGAGAAAAGAAATAAGGGAAATAATAATGACAAGTGAAGCTTAACAGGGACAGGGGAGTGTGGGTGCCATTAGCATACTGAGGAGGGCTCTTAAAAGTGCTAAAGGACCAAAAGGTTTGCATTGGTGAAGTGGGAAAGGGCTCTGCAATGTGACCAACTCTACTGCTGTTAATAGGTGACTTTGATAGGACAGCTTCTCAGGTTAGCTGGGCAGGTTGCATCTCAGAAGATGATCTAGCATCTGTTCTGTTTAAAAAACTGCCTCTCAGTGATGGACACTACATTAATTTCCTTCATTCAACAGTAGAGTTGGAAAGTCTGTCCTAACTGTGAAAGAGCTGTATGATACTGTGAGAGTGGGAAAAAATTCCCACATCTTCCAAAGATCTTAAAAGTAGGAAATATCTGAGAAGAGATTAAAAATCCCACATAAAGCTCAAGGTTTCTCTGTCATTGTTGTACTCTAGCAGAAACTGAGAAGAAATTTCACCTGAACTGAAGACCAGAGACATTATATTATGACTCTTTTTGTTTATTTGTGTTTTTTAGTTATGAGGAAGTCATGAGGAAAATAGTAGAAACTCTATAATTCAGAACTACTTGAATAAGTATTAGTTAATGAACCTAGAACAATCCTGCATTAGGAAGATGTACTGGATAATTATTTAGTTTCTCATATCTGTCTTTTACAATCTCCTTGAACAGATCTGTTTTTTCTTTAACCTCTCTTGGCTCTACAGAATCAGCTCTCTACCTCTTTTAAGCTGCTGTATTATTATTGACTTCAGTGAAATTAGGACAGTTTTTGCCATCTCGATTACCCTGTGGTTTACTCTGTGGTTACTTTTGAAAAAGAACTTCTTGTCTTAAAGAAAAAAAAAAAAAAAAAAGAAATCCATCCCAGGATTAGTTTCCAAAAATAGTTTTTTGTCATCTGTGTGTTAGAATCATGTGTTGCTCTCACCTTGACAAAGAGCAAGGATGGGAAACAAGTCTGTATATGCACAGTTTAATCAGTGTTACAAAACCTACAGGGCAAAATCGGGAGTGTAATAGTAGCAGAATCCCATTCTGGCATAGGTAAAGACAGAAAGGGAACAAAGATACTCTTAGACCCATGTCTGTAACAGCTGCACAGTAAGAGGCTGCTCTCAGGCATACTTGCAGCTGTAGGTTATCAAATGGTGGGTGAAGTATGTCCATTAACTTGGTGTCTTGATCTTTAATTACAATCCATTGGCTATTCTCCACCTGTCCACTTGATTTCTTTTAAACCCCAGTGGAGGTGGAGTGATGGCCAGCATTGAGACAAGGATGTGCAGACTTCCGGCAGAGATAAGAGAAAGGGCTCTGCAGGGCACAATTTCTGTGACATCAGAGGCAGGTGTAAAGACAGACTGCTCAGCTGCTCCCTGTACAGGGGTTAAAGCTCATTAGACCTTTAGATAACATTAAATTTACATGATTTAGGAATATATCTTTCTTGGCACACAACATCAATGAGAAAATGAAATAAGGAGAGGCTAAAGGCACTCTTAAAGGACTATTTAAAGTCCTGAAGCCGGATCCCCTATGGAGAAAAACTCTTTAGTTCTTGCTCTGACATCTGTTCTAGAAATTCCCCTATATTTCCCAGTTTTCTGTAGTGAACTTGTCTTCATGGAAAGCCTTACTTCATGGAAAAGACAAGCTGCAAACAGTACAAACCAACCCCTGACAGGCCCAGAGAGTGCATAGGAGCCTGCACCATCAGTATGTAGCAAGGCATACTTTCAGTTAGTACATACCAATCCAGCTAGCACTATCTTCTCCTTCAGAAAGAAAAAGGAGGGGGAAATAAAAAGACAGGAAGAAGAAATAGCTCTCCTTACTGGAAAACAAACAAGCAAACAAGCCCATGGCATTTCAGAAGGTTTCAAAACCTCCTTAGAGGCACAAAAGAATTTCTTTGAAATTTCAAAGCAGAGATGACTCCAGGCTGTCACCTACTATTTACACGTAGTAAATAGTAGTAGTACCTGCACATCCCACCAATGCAGATAGTGAAAATTCAGCATATAGTGCTCTGTTATAAAGTAGAACAGGCAGCAGACTTCCCACTGTTGGGGAGCTCAATTTTGTTGGGATTTTCCATGAGTATAACACACAGCAAAGGGAACCTGCACACAGCACCAAATGCAGAAGGAATACAACATTTCAAAGGAACACTCTTCTCAGGGTCCTGTCTTCTCTAATTCACATCTTTCCTTCCTGTGTTATATCTTCCATATCATAAGAGCAGCAAAGAAAAAGCTATTATATCCACCCACAGAATTGATTCCTCTGGTTTGGGGCTTCTTAAATGCAATGAGAAAATATTTTTACTGTATTTACTTTAATAGAGAGGTCAGATATTACATGGCATACTGGGACTTTGTTTCCCACTTGCCCTCTGATGGGCAGTGGAATAAGAGAAGACATAGGAGATTTTACTAACCTCTTTAGGTAAACCATTCTCCAGTGTTATTAAGACAGTACATTTCACTGGAAACAAATTCAGGAGTTCATAAAGTCTAGGGTTTTATATCCAGCTTGTAGTCATCTTTGGAGACTTGTTTTGTATTTTCAAAAGAGAAGCCCTATTCAGTAAAGGTAACTTTCCAGCTTACCCTTCCCCAGCCTTTCAAATTCTGAACACACTACTAGCACCTCTTTGAAAGCAACAGTCCCAGGCATACCGTCATTTTCCTTTATCAGAGAATCATAGGAGCACTTAGGTTGCAAAAATATCATGGATTCTGACTGTAAACCTGAAATTGCCAAGCATCACTGCAATTTGAATGATTTAGACAATGCAGTCAGTTTTGGGAAGGTCTGACAATAATATTTGAGGAAGTTCATACCTGAGATCCCCACCTCTGGGGCAGTCGAAGAACTGGGACAGGGTGAGGAGTCTCACACAGGTGTCTCAGATGCCTGCACGTGCTCTTCAGGCCTTTAACTCTCCTCAGTCATGTGGAAGCAGACTAAATTTACCCTCCAAAAACTTTTAAACCTGTGCTACAAAACATAGTACAACTGTATCATTAGGTTTTCTCAACCCTCTGAGGTGCAAAAACTTCAATTCAGACCTGAGCTCTGATGCACTATGAGACACCTGTCCCAGGATTCATCATTTGTGTTTCTTTTCCAGGTTTTGCTGTGCAGGTTCAGACACACAAACCCACGGCAGGTCAGGCGTGTGAACTCAGCAATTGCTATAATTTCCACATTTCTTATTCTTCTGCCTCCATGGTTGAAAGTAATGCACTATTTAAAGTTTTCACTGAGCTTATGGCAAAACAGGCAGAGACAGACACATTATCAGATTTAGGAGATTCTTCTTGTTTTCCTTCTGGGTCATTGCAAGCAGGAAATTGAGCTGACAAGTAGATGCAGTCTTATAAATGGCTCCCTTACACTTTTCTTCCCTGCTGGCCAATTTTGGGTCTTTTCTGCATGGACTGAAATGTCTTCCCCCAAGTAGTCAAGACAACCTCTTGGAAGGTCATTTTGTAATTGTAGCTAACAGTGAATCAGGTTAAACAGACCAACAGGGAGGTGGCTGCATCTGACTGGGATTCTGAGGCAGAAACCAACACGGAAGTCTATCACAGGACTGAAATGATAATGTAATCTCTTTTAAGATGTTTTTAAACTGCTATTCTTTGAACTGATGGGCCTTTTGGCCAAGTTGAAATAGGTTATAAATTTATAGAGAGGGATATGCGGGGGAGAATGATTTATTTACTGCAATGCAACAAAAGAGACATATCTGCAGAGACTCGCCCCTCTGTCGTGTGGGAGTAGTGTCTACAAGATAATTCACTGGGAAAAAGAGCTCTTGGAAGTGGACAGAACAGAGTTGTCTCCACAATTTATGTACGACCTGGAAGAACAGATCACCATAGTACTGTAGGCACATATAGTGAACACTTGGGTGCATTTCACAGTGGGGTTTTGCACTGTGCAATCTCACTCTTGTTCATTTCTTTCTTGCCCTATTTTAATATACAGCCCTCTACCTCCTCTCAAAGAGCTGTCCATGAGGACTGAATTGGGATCTCCCATAATAAAAAATTGTGAGTGAATCTATTAGTGAATAGGAACTAGTGTGCCTCTAGTGTTAACATTAATCTCCTGTTTAGGTCACCAGAGAAGAAAGGGAAAGACCTTCCCTGTGTGGTAACACTTACTGCCTCAGGGACCCAATTCTTCAGGTTGCTTTATGCGCCTCTTGTATGCTTATTCAGTCTAATGGAAGTCACAAGTGCTGCCTGGGAAAGTGATGGACACTCATCCATGGAAAGGGCTGCAGTATCAACCTCTTTGCTGTTAATGCACTGTTGGAATCTGATGGACTTTTCTCTTTGCCCTGTTCACCATGAGATCACCACTTTCAAATGTTCCTCTCTAATCAAGAGAAACAATGCTGTAGCAGTTAACACATCAGTCTATAATTAGACCACTTTCAAAGCCTTGCTTTTCCTTCTGTTCCTTTCTCATCCCTTCCTGATAAACCCACTCTCTCCTTTCTCACTGAGGGGGACCAGAGCTGTCCTCCAGGCACGTATTACTCCCCATTAGTGTCAGTGGGAGGCACAACAGCTCATCAGGGGAGGAACAAACCCTTAAGGGAAAGAAACCTTTGACAGTATCCAGCCACTCCATGCTACAACTCAGTATGAATTCTAAGCAGTTGGATCTAAAGGAAATGAGGGCATATTTGCCCAAGAACTTCTCTGAAGTACAGAAATGTCTGTTTTACGTTATTGGTGTTGTATGTGATGAAAACTTCAGATAAAACTTGCTTATGAGCAGTAGCCAGAAAAAATGGCAACCTTATCCTACTCCTGTCAAAAACTGCAAAAACTGTAAAAGATACAATTTATCCTTTTCCTAGGATTTTGTTTTATTAACAAATTTAAGTAACAGTTGAACTTCTCATCTTGCAGTCTTACCTGTTCCTATGGTTACTCTAAAAAGTCCTCTGTGTACTAGACTATTTTTCTTCACCCAGACATTGATTCCCCTCTGCTATAGCCAGAATAAAGTTTCCTAGTCTCACCAAATCAGCAAGTAACAGGCTATGGCCTTTTCATGCTTTGGCTCCCCTGAAGGAGCTCAGGCCACAAAAGCCTGTGAAACATTAGTTCAAGCCAGCATTGAACTAATGGAGAAATATGTAAATAGTTATGGTCAAGGGAATAGTCCATTGAAATTTGTAATTAATCTTGGAATGGAAAAAAAAAAGTTATTTAAAATCAATGTATTGAGTGCATCCCCAGTAAGTCTGTAGATGACATCAAGTTGGGTGGGAGCGCTGATCTGTCTTTAGGACTGGAAGCCTCTTCAGAGAGACCTGGCCAGGCTGGATCAATGGACTGAGGCCGCTTGTATGAGATTCAACAAGGCCAAGTGCCACATACTACACTTGGACCATAACAATCCCATGTAATGCTACAGGCTTGGGAAACGGTAGCTGGAAAGCTGCCTGCTTGAAAAGGACCTGAGAGTGTTAATCAACAGCCATCTGCACATGAGACAGCAGTGTGCCCAGGTGGCCAAGAATGCCACTGGCATTGTGGCTTGGGTCAGAAATAGTGTGGCCACCCGGACCAGGGAAGTGATTGTCCCACTGTACTCAGCACTGATGAGGCCGCACCTTGAATACTGTGTCCAGTTTTGGGCCCCTCACTACAAGAAGGACACAGAGGTACTGGAGCATGTCCAGAGATGGGCAACGAAACTGGTGAAGGGTCTGTAGAACAAGTCGTAAGAGGAGTGGCTGAGGAAACTGGGATTGATTAACCTGGAAAGAAGGCTACCTGAAGAGTAGTACAGTAGTGCAGGTTGCATAGTGGTAAAACCTGAAAGATGTGGGGTGGGGTTTGTCAGTCTCTTTTTCCAAGTAATAAGAAATAAGACAAGAGGAAACTATCTCAACTTGTGCTACAGGAGGTTTAGATTAGGGTTTTGGTTTGGGGTTTTTTTTACCAGATGTGTTGTCAAACACTGTCACGGGCTGCCCAGAGAAGTAGTTTAGTCAGCATCACTGGAGATATGTAAAAGATGTGTAGATGAGGTACTGAGGGACAGTAGATTTGGCAATGTTAGTTTTATGGTTGGACTCAATGATCTTAAGGGTATTTTCCAACCTAAATGATTCCATGAATTAGCAAGCTGGCGTATGGATCCCAAGAAGCACCACTTAGGTGTCCATGAATTATTTTGCATCACCAAAATGATGCTTGAATTTTGAGTTGAGGTTTCAACATGTATTCTGACAGTACCAAAGAGGTGTCTGCAGCAGCATGAACATAAGGCAAGGGGGAAAGAATGGTTCTCAGTTTCAAAACAATGAGGAAAAATTATACAAGAGAAAAACTATGAGTCTTGAAACCTTGGAAGCAGGAATGTTCTCTTTTCATGTGCCATTTATTAAAAGGATAAATCCTGTCTTTTCCCTGTGGAAGACCAAGCCTAAGTTGGCCTAATGAGCAGGTGAAACAGAGTTTTGTAGGCAACAGCAGCCCAATTTACAGCCCAATTTGTGTCTAAGTGTAACATTCACTTCATTTATGTGTGTTACTAACTGAACACTGAAGTGATCCCATCCCCCTAATTATTTCTGGTTTCCCAATTAACAGAAGAGTAACATCCTCTGTAGCGAATGACATGGGAACAAGGGTCTCTTACTCAATACTCCACCAGGAAGGGGCAATGATGCAAGCAGGGGAACCTCATTAGCTAAACCACACATTCATGTCAAATACAGGGACCAAAAGGAACCAACCTCCTAGCCTCTCTCCTCCCAAGAGAGAGATCAGTCAGTACTTTCTGGGTTTCCTTACTGCATCATATCTCTGCCATTTTATGCTGGAGACTGGGCAAACCCCTTGACTTTGGGCTTCTTCCAGATTTACGCCACACAACTCTGGATCTCAGAGCTCATTTTCTGGATTAAATGGAACTCCACTTCTGATATTTGTTTGGTTCCTTCATTTAGAAAAGGATAGCTTTGTTGTGTAAGTAACATGCCAGTAATTAAGGATTCCAAGATGATGTACTAATTTCTCTCTCATGCACATACACTCTTTCAAAATGTTATCAGCAGTAATCACATTAACATCTTTTCTTTTCCTGTTCCCTATGGGAGTTTATTAGGCTTTTATTTAGTCTTTTTCCTCATTTCACAAATATACATACATTTCCTTTGCTTCTCTGAAAATTTGCTACAGACTTGGAAATTTTGAGCAGCTCGACCCTGTCTGTGTGAACACAGGGGAATCCTCAGTGCCCTTCATTTCTTCAAACTGTTTAAAATAGAAGATAAAAACTTGGAAGTAATCTCTATTGTTTTTCCATGGACGCAAATAGGTCTGGGTAATTCTTGTGACAGCAGGATCATTCATGTAGATATACCAAGTCAGCTGAAACTGTGGTGGATTTAGGACTGCGGATTACTACCATGGAACAATAAGAAAGTCTTAAATCATGGTAAGGACAATTTATTGCTTGCTGAGATCTTCTTTTTAGTGATCTCAGCTTAAACTGTAGAGGACTGTAAAATAACCAGTGAGTTTTTTTCCAATGCAATGAAATGCATAAAACAAGGTAAGTTAGGAGACAATGAAGGATGATTCATTTTAGTTTTTATTAATTTTCTGTCTATAATTTGCTTGGTTTTTTTAGAATATTTTGTTCCAAGACAAAAGTTTGAGCTCTGTGTCTGAAAGTTACCATGCAGAGCTTACTCTGAGTTGCCAGTGGCTTGAGAAGCTGAACCATAAGCCTGGGATTTTTGTATTCAACCTTACATCAGTAGTCCTCCAACCTTTGTGTCTATTCAGTAGCATTGCTGCAATGTTTATAAGTCAGAAACAACATAGTCTTTTGTTCTCATTGTTCACTTTATCTTTCTCTCTTTTCCAGCTGTAACACGTGCCTAGGACATCTATGTTAAACATCCTGGTGAATCCTGGGTAGGCAGTAGGGCACCTTCCTCTTATAAGATCAGTAAGATGTAGCCTCACTATGTTTATCACGGTTTTAATATCTGTTACTCATTTTTTAAATAGCCCTAGTTTCTAAGCTGAAAGATAACTATTTAGTGTTACCTTACTGTCCCTGGATTTTGGGGGATCAGCTGTGGAGATGGATGAAGAAACATGATGCAGACATGGAATCATAATTCTGATTCAGGTATTGACCTTGACCTGCAACTTCAGCTTGTCCAAAGACAATTCTCAGTTCCTGCCTGAGACTGAAAATAATAGCTACCTATTCATCACCAAACCCTGACAAGAGTACTCATTCTTTTTTCCTATACCTTCACTTTCTACTGCATTTTATCTTTCATCTGCATTTATTAGCCTGTCTCTCTTTCTCTGAGGAAAACAAATTTGCTGAAATCTATGACCATACTGGTAAAATCAGTGTGTTTGGTTGCAAGCCAGCTTGGTGCTGTTTAAATGATAAAAAGAGCTGAGAAAGAAACTAGGTTTGTAGCTCCCTTATGTGCCTAAGCTTAAAAAGGAGTAAATCTGCATTTTTCCTCCTCTGTGAGTTTAAATTGAGCCTGAGACCACAAAAATGATCACTGCTTGTGCTCTAGGCCAGAAGAAAGAAAGGAAGAGCATCTAAAGGCTGCTGTCACTGCCAGAGCAAACCCAGGATCCCGTTTCTGGGAAAACAGATTTTACTGTATAGCTGGAAGGACAAACTTGATGCAGCTGTGGCTTTAGATCTTTGCTGAGAATGCCTATCCTGTACAGTCTGGTGGAACATAGACATAGACAAGCTATTTCAGGGTTGGAAGTGGTCCAACTGTGGTAACACAGAGCTCCAGACAGGCTAATGCATGCTATACGTTGTCTCTGCGCTTGAGATAGGAAATAACTCATGCTGTGGTAAACTTGATTACAGAAATATTTATGCAAACTATTTCAAGTGCTTAGGCAGTAATAAATTGCTATCGTTTGGTCTGTTAGAGCCCGATGAACAGTCTGTTGTTTTGTCAGGCTAGATAACTGGTGCTGATGCAAACAAGAAAAATAAACCAAAACCTCTCCTTGCCCATACTGCCCGATGGTGATGAATCTTTCCACTTCCACTGACAGGATATAATGGGAACTACATGATAAGCTGATACTTAGTTGCTACTTTTTCACATCCAAAAGTTGCATCTTCAGGAGCAGACATGTCCTTGAGACAGTAGAAGGATGAGACATGTAGTGTCAAAATATGATCTTAACTGAGCTACACTAGGTACCTGTAACTAGAGGAGGAGATTAGTTCTGGGTCATGGTGAAACCCCAAAACTGGTATAAAAAAGCTGTATGCATCAAAGGAACACAGAGTTTGTAATAGAGGATTAAGCTATTAGTCCTGTGTTTTCTGTCATGTATTTTATGTTAGTTGTCGAGGTCTAAGACTCTTTATGGGGTTTAGTCAGTTTAAATAAACACTCAATGTAGAATAAGGGATCTCTCGGCTGAAGTAGAGAGGAGGAAGGGAGAGTAGTGAGGTCATATGGTTGTTCAGTGTGAACAGAAAAGGTAGCCCATTGTTTTTGCAGCAGCCTTATTTTGTTTACTTTTATGCAAAGCACAATGTGCCATCCGTTAATCTGATAGGCATTGGAGATTTCCATGGAAACAGCAGGACTCCATTTCATTTAAACTCTGATGCCTGATTTCCTTGTCAAGTGGAAATCAATGTGTTGGTAACAGGAGAAGCATTCAGAGTATGGTTTAGAGATGTTTCCTGCACAAAGGGAGGAGTGCAGTGATCTGCCCTATCCCATCACTGATCACGTAAGCATGATCCAGCACTCCACACCTCTTTCCTTCCTTTCTTCTGTTTAGTCAGTACTTGCCTTAGTTTCACTGCTCATTTTCTCAGCCTGACCTCACATGCAATTATTATTCTGCTTGTCTGTGGGGTTCTACACAGAGAATTGGTATTGCCTAGAGAAATGTTCCAGCTCTCCAACCAGAATCAGGGGCATTCATGCAATTAGGAATTGAGACCTATTAAAATATATATACATACATATATATATATATATTTTAAAAAAGTTCTAAAAAACTGTGAGATGCAGACAGAATTATTTAGAGAGATACTTTTTCATGTGCAGCCATTAAAAAACCCAAAAAATTAAAAAAGGACTACTAATTCCTTGCAGCACATCATAGCCCAGCTCTTTCCTCAGTTTGTGTTCTTGCATGCCTTAAGCAACCATCCTTTTTTGTCCAACAGGAACTGGTCAAGACCTTTAGGGGTATTTCTGTGGGGGCCACTAGGTAAAGGTGTACATGATCCCCTGTGTTCTCCCCACCAGTGCATAGATAGATTGAGAGAACACTGGTCCCACATCTCTCTTCTGTCCACCACCCAGTGAGGCATTGGAAGGTGGCCAGCTCTCTGCACTATGACTACCAACCTCCAGATGTCCAGGGTCAAACCCTACTAATGTTCTTTTGTTCCCAAGGTATCCTCCAAAGCTTGAAAGAGTAGGTGTCAGGAGGATGCAGCAAGGCTGTTCTCAGTGATGGCCAATGATAGGATCAGGGGAAATAGGTACAAACTGGAACATAAGAGGTTGCAAAGAAGTAAAAGGAAGAATTTCTTCACTGTGAGAGTGACAGAGTACTGGAATGAGCTGCCCAGATGGATTGTGGAGTCTCCTTCTCTGAGGACATTCAAAACCCACCTGGATGAGTTCCTATGTGACCTACCCTAGATGTTCCTGCTCTGGCAGGGGGATTGGACTAGATGATCTCTTGAGGTCTCTTCCAACCCTTAAGATTCTACAATTCCGTGATTCTGTGAAAGGGCCAGGGAAGCAACAGAGGCAGAATTAACTGTATATGTATAAGAATGGGAAGGGTCTGTGAGACAGGTCTGGTGAAGGTGTTAATATTCTACAGCATGAAAAATATCCCCTTAAGAAAGTCCCATAGATTTGTAAGAGGAGGTTCTGGGGAGAGTAACATTGTGGTGTTGCAAGAAAACCACCACCTCAAGTTTTCTCTCCTTGAAGTGTTCTCTCTGATGGCAGAAGCTGAGGACACAGACTTAGCATGGCTCTTCCTCCAAGGTGATGAGTCTTAGTGTCATATGGGGGCATAGCAGCCCCATTAGAGACTCATCTCAGTAGCTTCTGCACATGATGCTCTCCCTCCAGCTAGATGTTCCCCTGCTACCACCTCTACGTATGGCGTGAACTCAATCCTTTTCTCGTGCCCTCATATGTGCTCTTGACCCACACCCCTGTAATTCCAGAAGTAGCATAATACACATGTATATTTGTAAGCGACCTCTGGACTCTGCAAAGGTGATGCTGTACAAAACAGCACTTTTTGGCCTTCAAAGCCTGTGAGGACGAGGTTATTTACTTAGAATAGCTTCCAGAATGATACTGGGGTTTGATATTTGGAGTGTGAGCTTTTATAGTAATGTAGTTTGTCCAGACCTTGTCATTGGGTTTTTCTTTTTCTATTTTCTGAGCTTTTTCCAGTCTTTAATATATATTTTTAAGTGTGACCATCAGTGAAAGGTACAAGTAATTCAGACAACGGTGGCAGAAAGGGAATTGTTTTACTGGGAAAGGGAACATAAAAGGAGATAGATGTGTTAGGCTAAAGGATACACCTTAAATTAAAGTAATTCAATATAGATGAGTGTAGGACCCCGGAGTCTTGTATTCCTAGTTCCAGCGTTTATCCTAGTTCCGGGTGTGTATCCCTTCTTGTCTTAAACTTGAAACAAGTCTTAGACTACAGATAAAGGTTCCAAAGTAAGGTTTCAAAGTAATCATAAATTACTGTCTGTGCTTCCCCTTTGGCAGGGATAATGGCACAAGTCCACACATCCTAATCTTCCTAAAGGCTTCTTTTAAAAGGCACTTACAATTTAAAACCTTGTTAATCTTCTCCACATATGTATCTTACATCTTTCTTTGTCTGCTAGCTAGTGGAACCTCAGCTCTGATGGTGTACTGTGGGAAAACACAGAAGTCTTTCTTCTTGCATGGCTATACCAACGGAGAAGCCAGATCAATTTATCTTCTAACATAGTTGCAAAGCAAAAATCAAATTGCTAGTTTATTCCTGTCAATCTGGCTTAAACATTACAAATTACGCTTTCTGCCCAGCTGGTCAATCAGGAGCTGTAATGCATATAGAAAGATGCTTCCTCATGATGAACAAATATTTTCAGGATGGGAGAAAGTGGGAGGAACCTGACCAGCCCCACAATAGGACTTGGAAGGTTTTACCCTACCAGAAATTCATCACCTGAAGAAACTGCAGTGCCAAGGGCAGCCAGTGACAGAACAAACTGGAGGTAATGCTGGAGGTAACTCCAGGGAGCCTACTGCTAGAGTCCAGCTGTGCTTTGTACTGCAGAAGACCACTGCATTTGCTTACTGCAACCACTTGCAGCACTGCTAGGGAAAGCCCGATTGACCTTCACATACCCTGTCCTATCCACCCTAACCCCAACACCACTGCATGCAGCTCTCCAAGCTCATCCCAGCAGTGACACTTTCTCTGTTGAGAAACATGCCTCTCAATATTTTCCTGACACTTGATGTACCTCATTGAATCAAGTTGTAGAGAAGGGACCATTGTAGCCTCTCACATGAAACAACTAAGCTCTGCTCTGTCGCGAGTCAGTTTTATCTTCCTGATAAGGGGGGAAGGGAAGAGAGGGCTCTATGTAATGCAATAGGGCTCAGTGTGTCCCCAGTATCATTATTGAAGGCACCAGAACCTTTTGCTACTTGCAAAACTTTTCTCAAATAGTGCTATAAAGTCTGAGGTATTAATTAATTAATTACTAGGATTATAAATTTTTAATTTTTAATACACATTTTAATCTAGTTAAAGTAAGCTCCAAGTAAGAATCCAAGTGGAATCAGGCCTTTCTGTTCTGGAGACTGTGCTGGGAGTCAGAGACAGGTCTGTGCCAAAGGAACTTTTCTTAAAAAGCAAACTGTGTACAGGGAAACCCCCATGTTTCAGTGATGACAAAATATCATATTTTCTCTTAAATTTGTCTGGGTCAAATGCAAGCGGAAACAAGCAGTGAATGTCAAGAAAAACTTCTGTGGGTCTCTCTAGATTAGCATCAGACATGTAGAGTTGACAGAATTACTATCTTTAGCACTAGCGTTTTGTTAGCTTTGCACTTCCAAGTCATTTTTGAGCTGGAGCTTTTGTGGGATAGAATAAGCGTCTATCCATCCATTGAGCCAAGATCTGAAATATTGAAACATCTATAAATTCTCTGCCTGATGGAATGGATTTTTATTTCCCCTATGATTCTATGGTATTTTCTTTTACATGGAAAGGCAATGCTGGTGAATTCAGACCCATCCCTCTGAATTCTGAATTCCAACCCAATCTTAAGGGTTGGAAGAGACCTTGGCACACCTGCTAGTCAAGACTGGTTAGCAGGAATTATGAGGAAGTGGGATAAGCCACACTATCCCTTCTGAAAACCAAAAATCTTTTCTTCTCTTCCCTAGACACTGAAACTGGCTATGCCTGCTGCTACCATCACAGAACCATCACCCCTAAAGAAGTCTGTTTCCCCTGTCTTCACAGGCAATGAAAAAAGGTGGGCTGATGTGCTACAATACACAGGATTGTCAGACCTGACATCTCATTAGTCTGGTTAATTAGGTTATATTAAGAATATTAAACAGATGTTTCAAAGAAATCACTACATGATTTTCTGAACGTTGTGCTAGATTCCCAAAACTCTCAGAGGAGAGTCACAGAAAATGCTTTGAGGGGTTGTCTTTTTGTGATGCTTTCCTTGAGGGATGGTTCCAACATCAATCTCAATAAAGGATGACTTCCGACACTTGATGATCCTTTCTCTATGTGTGTGCACATATGTGTGTGCAGATAATCCAAAGATTTTCATATTAATGACAACCCACTGATAGACTCTGAACACCTAAGGCATCCCTAAACTAAATGGCCATTTTCCAGAACCATGATTGCATGAAACTTCAGATTGAGAATGTTGTGTGATTAATCTTGAAAGTATTTCTCTGCACATTTCCATTTGAATTTTGCATGTAACTGCTGTGTCATTTTGATACACACCAGGATGTTTTTATGTGACCTCTGTTGGCAAAGCAGAGATATTGGCTACCATCAGACCATCTGTAATTTGAACAGAATATCTTAATGAACACCAGTGTCACCTTTGATCTGGGAATGGCTGGCACCTTGCTATATCTGGCATTCAGATGAAATAAGATGTTTCAGCTGGTGCTGATAATGCTAGGTTGTGCTTATAGCTGGCAGCTAACTACTGCTTTCCAGTGTGTTAGATAAAGCTCATAAAGCTGATGATTTATTTATAATGGTTTAATTAACCTGATAATTAGATTGTTTTTATTTATATTGAAATAAATTAAAGTAAATTGGGTTAATATTTATTTTATGTTATGCTTTTGCTTAATTATTTGATTTAGCAATTAAAGTGCATAAAATTGGAAAACTGGAGGATGGTTTGTTTTTTTTTTTCTCTCTGGAAATCAGGACCAGTCTCTGAGGAGTTCTGGAGTAGATAAGATCAAGCAATTTTGTGCCCCAGTGACTGCAGATACATTGAATTTTTGGTTATTCTAACACTTGTGATACCCACCTACAGAGGAAAAATAGATCAGATTTGTAAAGGTGGTTTGGCATGTAACACTGCACAATGAAATTGATCTTTATTTTTCAAAACTATGTACACTTGTCTGCATCTTTAGACACATTTAAGGTGCCATACCTTTAGAACTCAGACCAAACAGCTTCCAAGAACAGTATATCTCAATTAGAGAAGGTAAAATTTGTCACATTCTCAATGACATTTTTAATTTTGAAAGAGGAAAAGGTTTTCCAGCTTTCGTAACCTGAAAGTTTTGGCAACTATCCTTTTTTCTTTATTCTTTATATCAGTTGCCAAATAGGCTGAATATTTGAAGTGTTGATACTTTGGGGGAAAAAGAAGACTGTTTATATTCTCAGCCAGCTTTGATGCAATCCCACTGGTACAAGGGTGCATGTCTGCTATATTTCATGTTTATAACTTCCTCCCTTGTACTGATAATGATTATCAATATGGGTTTATATATAGATATATATACATATATAGAGACTCTTTAGATGTATATGGATATACCTGCAGATGTCTAAAAATATATATGAATATGTTTCACAGTCTGCACAAGGGAAATGAAGAAACGCCCACAGAAATAAAGGAAGAACACTCACTCAGCAGCTCCACCACGGTTTGACATGACTACCTTTTCTGGTAAGGGGGAAGGGGCTGTAAAGATGGCTCCTGTAAGAAGTTGCTCACAACTCTCCCCAGCTCTGAGCCAGACTCACTTCTGGGGCTGAGCCAATTAGACTCCTCCATGATCACATTTTAAGAAGAAGCCAGAAGAGGAGGTTTCTTCCTCCATCTTCTTCCTTCTTCTCTGCCCCTTCTTTTTTTTCTGGCTGGTGGTGGTGCAAGGAGTAGGAACAGTGAGAGAAACAACCATGCAGACTCCAAGGTCAGTGATGAAAGAAAGGAGGGATGGGGGCGGGAGATCTTAAAGTGCTGGTTGTAACTTTCTCATCATCCTACTCCCTTTTTGCTTTTATTCCATTTTGTTTCTTGTAGAACAAACTTTCCTACTTTCCTCTCTAAGTCGAGTACTGGAGTCTGTTTTGCCAGGAACCGTAATTGGCAGTGAGCCCTCCCTGCCCTTGTCTTAATCCACAACAATCTTGCTTATCTTTTTACTCCCATTTCGCTGGGGCCTCTGCCATCCTAACGACGGTGGGGGTGAATGGGGGCACAGAGCGAGAGACTGTCATGGTGCTGCTGTGCTAGCTGGGCCAAACCACGGCAACATCTAACACAACACACCCACCAATGCGCTCACCTTCTCTGCTCCTCAACAGTCAGATAAACTACATTCTTGTCCAGCACCAGGGTGACCCAAGGAACTGGAGGAGCTGGTGGAAAGCTATTGACAGAGCTCATGACAGTGCCAAGAGCAGTACTTGGTCTCTTGGACCTGACAAGGCTGTTGTCCTCTCCCAAAGATGGATATAGTTCCACAACAAAATGAAAAAAAAGCTCATGCAAGTGGTAAATAAATGTTGTATGACCCTGCAGGTATATGCTTTGCCTACTTTCCAGATAGGTTTGAGTGATTTAGTTAGTAGAAATGTTCTGCCAGAAAGCTGCAAGGGGATATTACATAATGGTTATGAAAAGTGAATTTTGAGCTCTCTGGTGACCTTCATCCTCGAGTTATATTTGCCTAGCACAGGAACAGAAATACCCCTTCATTAACAACAAGACTAATAAGTGGTGGAATTAGTGTTTCTTTGGCTGATTTTAGACAAACAAGGAGGTGAAGGGAGGAATTGCATATGTACCTGGACAGCAACAGAGCTACAGTTGGGAAGGAGTTTGAGCACATGAGGCTGAAACCTGGGCAGATGTGTAGCATGCTGGGAACTCAAGCCAAAGGGTCCCAGCCCACATGGCCAGCAGCAGATGGAGGTGAAGGAGACAAACGATTTGGGACTCCTGGGAGGCACCAGGGTCCTGGCTTGCAGACTGGACTCCATGTAGCAAACACAGGGTGCATCTGGCACACAGCTTTGGTTTTGAATGGTCCCAAGGGAACTGCCTGAGCAAATATTCAGGGCATAGTCTATGGCTTTGAGGATTACTTGATTGGTTCTCAGTCTAAGATTATGGAGGAAAGGAGAAATATTGGTGAGCCATTCATCATAAAACACGTTCTCTCTTCCCCACCAACACACACCAGGATTTATCCAGAAGATGGCTATTGCATGTGCAAGAGAGATAGAGGCTCTAAGGCCTTTCATCAATGCCGGGCTGCCTTATTGAGTCATCCTGATGATGAACGCTCAAAGTCCGCATGAAAGTGCAGTGCAATTACTGCTGAGCAATAGCAGCGGGTGGAGCTTTTCAGCTCCAGCTGGAAAGCAAGAAGTGTTAGTGAATCAATCAGTATGGAAGGGACCTTGGTTTAGGAGGAAGGAGAAATATGGGGGAGAGTTTTTCCTTGAGTAGCCCCTGCATTTAGAGAAGAGAGAGCTTAAATCGGTTAAGAGTGTTATGGGTGACTGGAGTTCAATTTATTATTCACTAAAGCTGCTCGTGAAAGGAAATATATCCAAGCTCTTTGGAACAAAGTGGTAACTATATCTGATTAAACAAGCAGGGTATAAGAGCTCTGACAAGGCAAAGAGAAGAAGTGACAGTTTACCATAGATACTAAAATAACCCCATATAATTACAGCAAGTTCTGTCTGCTGATCTTTCCAAGAACTCTGGGACTTTTGGGAAGTCTACTTTGGGTGGTATGAACTCTGTCAAGCCACAGCAGCAGAGGAGGTGGAAGACTAGATCCTGATTTTGTTTCAGCCAGGGCAATATTGTATGCTGTGTGCTGTTTTCTTCTGCTTTTATGGAGAACATGCCTTAACAGTCTAGGCTCCAAAAGCATACTACTGCTCACAATGAGAAATTCTTGGATTTCAAGGCTTGACTGATTCTTTCATGATGAGGAACTCATGTAAGAACTGACTCACGCAGATGTACCAGGGAAGAAAGGAAATAAAAAATACTCTTGTTTGGGACAAGATGAGGGGATTTTTATTATACATTTGAGATAAGCACCGAGTTCAGGCAAGGTTGCACACAACCAAAGAGCAGGTGAAGCCCAGTCTGCAGAGACTGGTGTGTTGAGGTTGTCCTTGCTCCTTTCCCACCATGCAGCATCTGCTAGAGAACAGGAGCAGAGGTGAGCTAAAACTAGTGGGCAGAAATAACCCCTGAGCTGCTCTACCTTTCATATGCTGTGCCAGAGGAACAACCTGTCCCTCCTTTGCTGGTAGCTGACACACCATGTGTTGGACAGGCTACTCTGGAGAGTGACAGGAAGCTTGTCAAAGTCATGTACCAGGCTAAACGATAAAAACATATTCAAGGAGGGAAGCAGAGAGACTGTGGATAAAATTGATGCCAGACCCTGTCAGTCTTCTGCTTCAAAATGACAGGTGGTGCCTAAGAAACTTACTTAAAGTTCCTGTGTTTCATAGGGAATATTTTTCCAGAATCTTGAAAGAAATTGGACAATTACATATTTAAAACAGATTCCATTTCTGGTCACCTGTGTTTTAGATGTCTGAGCCATGAATGTTAGATGATATATCAAATTGAAACAGCAAATGGATTATTTATTTCCCAGACGGGAAAAAGTTTGACCAAAAGCAAAGGAAACAGAGACTTCCCACTGCCATGGTGCTGACTGGAAATGAGGAATTAAGTCCCACTTTTCTACTTTGCCTGTCGGTGGCTTTGTGGTGACTCTGTGCTCAAAGCACCAGTTTTAGAGCCTAGAGAGCTGTGTATTAGTCCTGAGTTATGCTGCAGGCTATGAACAACTTTGGGAAAGTTTCTTCAATGCTCTCCTACACTGCTTTTCTGTATGTAAAAAAGGAGGACTGATAAATACTTGCTTCAGAAGGTTATTCCAAGGTTAAACTAGTCCTAGTAAATCACTTCAGTACCTTATGATAAAAGTTATTATCATAACCTCAGTCTTCTTCAAAGATTAATACCGGCAGAACATAGGGAACTTACCATCAAGAATCATGCTGTTCAAAGCCTACTGAAAGATCAGGTTTGCATCTTGCATTAATTTTTCATGAATTTCCTTTTTTTTCCCCTTTTGTCAATAGGAAAGGAGTAAGAGATGGAGGAATGAAGAAAGAAAATCTCTTCTTTCTTCCCACTTCACTACCCTCTTCACTTTCTCCTCTCTCCACTTGCTCCTCTCTTCACTGTCAGTCTGATACGTTAAAAAAGATGTGCACAGTGATCTATTTTTGAGCATATTTTCTAACTCTGAGGAAAATACATAAGATAACAGGAATACAGGAGCTCTCCAAAGTAATTTCATGCAAGGCATGAAGATGTTTATAATGGTACAATTAATGCATGTGGAGGGAACCAGTTATTAATCACTAATGTTTCTCTGTCTCTCTAACATGTAAATAAGCCAGATATGCATTAATAAGGGGATAAGTGAGAGAACAGGCCAGATGGACAAACTGGAATTTTAATGATACACAGCACATCTGACTGTGGCTGACTGGAAAGACTCCTTAGACTTCATGCTGACACTGGAGGAATGTAAAGCAACTTTATTCCTAATAAAAATGTGCTAGAAAAAGCCCAGCAAATTCATGATAATGACAAAAGTTTGAATTGCATGGTCTCTCTTAAAGTGAACTGGGACCCTAAGTCACTGACCTTTACCTCCAAATTTGCTGGAAGGAGAAAGCTCATTCTGTCTGGCTACAGTCCCACACTCATGTGAAATTCCTTCTTGACTACTACCTTCCTGGGAAAAAACAGACCAGAATAACTCTGATATTCAGTGAAATGAAAAAAGAAGAAGAACAACAAAAAAAGTCCTACATAAGTTTGTGTATGTTTTGTTCCTATGTTAATACTCATTGTGGGAATGGATAGAAGAGGATTAACAATGGCTATCTTCCGCTCAATCAAATCCCCTATTGACTGAAAAATATCACATAGGGATGTCTTGCAGGAATTAACACAAATCCTTTTAAAAATCTTCAGTGTCTTCTCTCTTTCCCTCCCTCCTCCTCAGCCCCTTCTCTCTGTGCCTCTTCATGACAAATTTGTATCAGAGGATGTGGCCAAGGAGGATCATGGGTAATCAATTAAGATGCAGACTTTTACCATTTGAGATGCATTATCATGGTCCCACTGACACATCCCGAAACACAAACTCAATCTATCACATTACAAATGAATTCAAAGTGGAAGATTAAAGAGGCAGAGAGGCACACAGTCTCACCATAGAATTCAATTAAAAGAGAAAAAAAAAAAAAAAGAAAGAAAAAAAGCATGAAAGAAGGAACAACAAAGAGAAGGCTGACTCATCTTTAACCAAAATTTGTCCTCCATCCTATAATTCTTCCAATGGAGTCAGATCGGCAGGGATAGTTTGGAATAGTCTTGAGTGTAAGCAAAAACGGTTTTGTCAATTTGAGATGTGATGGAAGTACTTACACACAAAGACACTTCTTTACTTTCTCAGGAATGTCTCAGGATCAAATGGATTTAATATAGATGTATTTATTTGCTACCTGTGGTCATTCCAGGCCAGCAAAGCACTTCATCAACAGTCAGTCAGCCTTGAGCAGCAGGGAACTACTAATATTCAATGCACCTCATCTTTGGTGGTCATGAGTTTCAGAAGTATAAACCATCTAATCCTCTCCAAAGTGGGCTGGTGCTTGTTAGGACTCATGTTCCTGGCTTCAGAGAAGGTAAATCCACCACAGACTGAAAGCAGAGGTGTAACTCTTGTAATTTCTTAGAATTAGAATAGATGCTTTCTCTGCCTTGTTGCTTTTATTTTCATTGCCCCTTTGCCCTCCTAAAAAGATTGAGAGGGAGATCTTTCTCACTCTAGTCAGTACTCTTCACAAAGAATAGTAGAAATTAGCAGAAATTTTAGATTATGCAAGGCATTTCCTTCTCTCGATGTTTTCTGCAATTTTTCAAAAGTCTTTGTAGTTCTGATACCAATACAATAAAGGCACAAATCTATATGATGAAAACAGAATTCATTCAAATTAAAACGTAAATACAAGTAGGCCTGGTTAATATGTAGCCAGTCCACAAGTAAGAGCCCACTGATCACATTATATCCTTGCTCCCTGAGCCAGTCCCTAGGGCGACTCCAAATTCTGGTTGTGGAAATCAAAGGCCACATAAGATTGAAGGCAGAGAATCAAGCCGAAGTCATCTTCTGGACAAGCTTTTACCAACTCCAACAAGGACTTTGACTCCTACCCTGGAAAACCACTGTCTCCTGATACCTATCTGTCATTTCTAACTTTATAAGCAGCATAAGGAATGTTGGCGGGTCTGTCAAGGAGCTACACTAATTACACAACTGCCAGAAACATACGTGTCCTCTTTCTTTAAAATTAAATTGTCGTGTAAATCCCACTGTTGGGAGCTTCCATGTGTGAGAGCCTAGAGCAGTTGAGGCACCAGAGGGAAAGAGGACTGCTACATTTGCTTGCTTCCCATCTGTTTGCTCATAGAGAGCTAGTTAAGGAGCCCTTCTAACAGAGAGAGGAGACAGATGCACATAGAAGGTAACAAGGACAAGTTGTGGAATCTTTATCAGTCATGGTTCGATTTGAGATTTATTTTAGTGCTGGGATTAATTTAATGCTCGTGAAAGGGACAAGCTGTCAGCACTGACAAAAGCCTGCCTGACAGCCAGGAGGCATGGAGTGAATTTTATGTACACAGCATTTGCCTGCACCCGTTGTTCCTGATGTGCAGCATCACCTGCCCTGATTTCTACCCTGCTGCCATGCAGCTAGTGCGAGTCCTCACCACCATGCAGGGCAACAGGCTCTCTCCATGCAGTACTCTCACCCATTTCCATGCAGTGCTCTGACTAAGCTCACAGTGCCAACATAGCCTATGAGCTGGGATCAAATTACAGATATAGTTGAGGCACCTCAAAGAGAAAACAGTGTGGAGAAGTCAAAAGCTGAGCTGTATTATCAACTGGATTTTTTTTGTTGTTGGTTTCCTACCATTTTCAGGAACTTGCTTAACCTTTATTGATGGAAAGAGTGGAAGAGGGGGGAAATAAATAAAAGAAAAGGGCTATACAACCTGGAAATGAAAAGAAACAGTTCTTCTGAGCTGACAAGGAAGTTCAGCAGTCCCAATGCCTTTACCTAGGGTTCCCAGGTTATTGATTGGATGAGCTTTCAGTTATTTTGGGCAGTATAACACCATAACTCCAAATACTCTGTTTTGCTGGGGCTTTTCGCTTAGAAAATGACACTGACTTCCTGGCATGAGCTCTTCTGAAAGAAGGTGCTGAGGAAAGACATCTATGTACGTGCTGTCTGAACTACAAAGTTATTTGTGTTTCCTGCTTTCTCCTGCTTCTACTGTAAGTAAATATTTCTACACTGTACAGGGCAAAACATTTTTGTTGACTTTTTGTAAAAGTAATTTCTCATGTAATTCTATTTCAGAAAGCCTAAAACACTTTATCAGGTAGATCTAGTTTAACCATTTTAGAGTGAATTTAAAGAGCTTACAACCTTGCAAAGTAAATGCAGTGCTCAAAATTAGCCTGAAATATTGTGCTTCCTATAACCCACTTTGGAAAGCTCGCTTACTGCTACAAGAAATGGCAGTGCCTTTAGGGGCATATGCAAAATCTTAAACAATGTGCAGCATGTAATGACAAACGGCGATTTATAAAGACTCCAGTCAAAACATCAGTTCTTATTCTTCTCTAACATCCCCTCAAGGACTGATTTTACTACCTTTACTTGTGGAGAGGGCAGAAAATACTCTCCTAGTGACTAGTCTCATCAGTAGTGATTTATGGATTAGGGATCTGTGAGGAAAGAACAAGTGTCCTCACTTCTCTGTCTTCTCCCAGACTTTCTGATTCAGCCCCAGTAGATTAAAGAGAGGAATATGCAGTATTTTTCCACATTTTTCTTCCTAAATTTCACAATTATTACACAAATCTGTGGAAGATTGTCACCCACTGCATTTTTATTTTTAAACTTCTACCAAACATGACATTCTTTGTTTAATAGTTTAGTTGGTCAACAAGAACTATTATCAATTAAAACCTTAACTGTTTCTGTTAAGCATCTGTTGAGATCTTGGCTGTGAATCTTTGAGAGTAGGGGGGAAAGAGAAGAAAGGGGAGAGTATTTTCACCATGCCACAGCAAAGCAACAGAAAGGAAATCCTACTGCAAAAACCCAGGCATAATCCAGCTTTTTGCATTTGCAGTGATGCGTCTGAAAAATAAAGTGCCAACAAATGAATTTCTTTGAAATGGGAGCAATTCATAAGCCAGCCCAGATGCAGCCCTGATGTGGAGGCAGCGGCTGTGTGGCAGCGCGATACCTCTCCTGTCTCACCATCAGGAGCACACATATTTCATCAGGCAGCACTAATGAGCAAAGAGAGAGCTACATCCCATTTTTATTCTACTGCTGTGAATCTATTCCCAGGTATACTGATGACCATCCACAACCCTGAAACAAGCATCCTCTGGACAACAGAGAGGGGAATAAACATGCAGGAATGAGAAAAATAAAACCTTGAAAACAAACTTAAAAGCTTGAAATACATCAGATCCCTGCCACACTAGCACACAAGGACATCCTGACTGCAGAGCTCTGTTTTCCTGTGGTGGAAACTGTAGAGCACTGAAGTTTGGATTTCTACCTTCTGAATGCATTTCCATTTCAAAACCGGTACCCTGGTACTTTGTTTTGTTTTCTCAAGGAGACCTTCACACACCTCAAATCATTCCATCGTTCCACAAGTGGAGACAGAAGGAAAAGAGTTGCAGGATACATGTTTGGATCAATCCAGGCCCGAGCATGCAGATTTATAGTCAAATAGACACAGAACTACACAATACATAAAGCTGAACAGCACATACAGAGAACACAGTGATGTATTCCTTTACTTTCCTCCTCTTTTCCTCATACATGTGTCTCCTCCTAGTCATATATCACCTTCTGATGAAAGCAGATATGTAAGAAGGATCTTATCCCTATCAAAGCCTGTGATATTATGCTAAGTCATCCCCCAATTCTTTTTTTTTTTAAATATCCCATGCTGTCTCAATCTGTCATTTCTCTCAGCATGTAAAATGTTTTGTTTCTTGAATACCTGGCTGCATTCTTAACTCAGAAACCAGCCTTTAAATAAAAGAATATCAATAAATAAATTTAGAAAAAAAAAAAAAGAAAGAAAAAAGAAAGTTAGCTTGGAGATTCAAAACACTACAGAGGTTCAAGATGGGATTTTGAAGTAAAAAATACTGAGAAGTAGACTATTGGTTTCAGAAAGGCTGGGAATAATGCCAGCTGCATGCCGAAAACACACACATGCATGTGGAAGCATCATACTGAGACATTCAGTCATTGAGCTGTTTTGAAAAGCCTGCTTCTAATTTAATTTTTAACAGAAAATGCTTCAAACTAACTGACTTCTATAAAAAGTTGGAGCCACTGAGATGGATTAATTAATTTTCCTTCACAGATTTTAGATGTCAAGTGCCCTGCAGAGATGACTGGAAGGTCTGCTGTGACAGATAGGTAAATAACCATGAAAATGTACCCTTACACCTCGTCCCCAATCTCCTATTCTAACTAGTCCTCCTGCTATTCTTTCTTTCTTTTGACTTTCACACCTATACCTTTTACTAGCTGGCCAAAGACCCTTCCTTTAGAGTCAACTTGATATCCTCCTTGCTGCTGGACAAGTCAAGGTAGCAATAGTAACTTAAAAATAGCTACCAAGGGCCCATTTCAGACAGAAAAAAATCAATCACTTAAAAAAAAAAAACAACACAAAAGTTTTTAAAGCTAGAAGATTATCTATAACCTTCATAGTGCCAAGCAACTTTAACACTTTTGACAACATTGTAGTGGCCACTTCTCAAACCTGGTCTCTCTGAGATGCTGTGCTATCACATTTTAGATTTCTTTTTTTGCTGACTGAGGAGTCACAGAGAGCATCTCACAAAACCAGACATCTCTTGCTGATCAGAGGACTCATCCATTCTATTTACATCTGACAGCACAAACTCCTTTTTATGAAAAGGCTCTACCCTTTCCATTCTCCTGCTGTGAAGTTATCACCTCTCCATGGTGTTTAATGCTCCCCTTACAACATAACATTACCTCCCAGCCTCAGCAGCCAGTCCAAAGCATCAGAGTCTTGCAGGTGGTTGTTGTCAGGGAAAGAAACATTTGGATGATGGAGGCCCATGTCTTTGAACACAGTCTTGTAACTACAGTAGGATGCATAACAGTCCTGCTGCTTTAGAGACGAGAGGATGCAAACGCTGAGTTTATCTGCTTACTGCACTGCTGCCATTCAGCTATGCACTTTCTCTCAGCACATCCTGAGCTCTTTCCTTTTTCCCTTTCACTTTTCCTGTAGATACTTGTTCTTTAGACACATTTTTTTGTACCAAGAGACTGTGCTTGATCACTTCCTGTGAGTTTTCCTAAACTCTCCTTGAGCTGCTCCTCATAATTATTTGCCTGTACCTGCCCTCTCAGCAAAGCCCTTCAAATAAAAGAATTCAAAATTCCTCAGGAGTTTTGCATTTCCTCTGCTCTGGATAACAACGTGTGCTTGCCTTTCTGGCTTGGAGATTGGTATCATTGCCAATGCTCTCTGCTTTGACAAGAAGGTTTAGAGGTCCTCTCAAGCAAGTAATTAACCAGTTAGACAAAAGTTTGATAGATGAGCACTCAACCTGTGACAGTATTTTCCATTTTAAATTTCCAAAGGATTTAGTCATCCTAAATAGGTTTCTAATCCCCGTGCCTTTCATGATCTTAAATTGAGTAGAATGTATATTATGATGGAGAATTAATGAAACAAAAGGGACAGCAATTGTGTTCTGCTCAAAGCCTAGAAGGAATAATACCCATTTAATGGAACTTTTAAAGTTTCCACACAGGCACGTTTTAGAAATAAAAAAGAAATGAGACAAAGCACTACTGTTGAAGATATCTACAGAAAAAAAAAATATATATATTCAATTTTCAGAGTTAAAATTAAATGCATTTATAAAGAAACAGATATTTTATTTCGAGAAAGTTATATCCCCTTTTATCCTTCTGAAAAACAAGAAAAACTGCAACCTCGTTACATATCTCTTTTTTTTTTTTTTTTTTCCCTAATGAGGAAATTTATTCAAAAAGAAAAATCCTCTGGTTTGGTCCAAAAATCACTTCTCATTGGAAAAAGCTTCACAAAGAAAACCCACTAATCCCATTTACATTTTAAAACAAGTAATGCCACTATAAATCCATTATTAGTTACAGCAGACTTCTCAGGACAAGCCAGTTCTCAGGGTTGAATTTAACCCTATTATGAACCATGGAATTTAAAGAGGTGAACTAAAAATAAATGTGGAATTAGTATTTGCTTTGCAATTTTTTTTAGAAGCAAGACAAATGTCATGAATTTGTACCTGGCTGTCATTAAGAGATGCAGAAAGATTGGAAGTGTTTAATTTTATTTTTACTGTATTTTGTACTGAGGAGGCAAACTATTTTTAATCATAATTTCTCCCACAGTCCTTTTTTCCTATTTTAGGAAGGACTGACATTTTCCAGTGCAGCCCCTCTCTCGAGGTAGCCACAGGACACTTCAGACCAAGAGTTCAAACATGCCACAGCCTGTGCAGTGACCAGCTAAACGAATTCTCTCCTCCCACAGAGCCAACACCTTTAAAAGCATGTATGAAACCTCTGGCAACTCAGTGCTTCAGACTGTGAGCTTTCTTCAACATTTGCAGGGCTGGGACTGTCAAAGCACCTTTCAGAGTTTTTTCAAGTAGCCTATTGACCTTTTCCCAAATATTTTCCCAGCTTCCCTGGTGCTGTGTGAAATAAAACTGTGTCCTTGTAGATTCTGCAAGCCCAGGCTCAGAGGGGGTTAGAGAGCACACAGCTCCACTCCGGACACAGACCTGCACAGCACTAATGTGCCAACACAAGCTGTGATAACTTATGATTTTAGGTGCAGTGATTCCCTGGTTCAATTTGCAATGCGCTGAGCAAGATCTCAGTTGTCATGAGAGACAGGACTTCCCCTGGTGACACACTGATTTCAGGCAGCAACAGGCACCCAGGTTTCAGTCCCATAACAAACGCAGAATGATAACTTGCTAGGCAGCAGGAGAATATTGGAGATCAAGACTTACAGATTTACCCTGGACATGGGAGGGAAGTATAACGTAAAACTTATAGAGAAGATTGAGAACACCATGGTTGATTTGAAAGACAGAGACCAGTGTTAGCTAAAGCAATCTACAAGGTGAAGAATCTATGTTGGACTCCCAACACAGCCTGAAATTACATTATCCATAAAATGACTCCACAAGACAAAGGGTCTGCCTGCTGAGCAGGTTTGGAGATGCAAGGCTTTGCTCAACACAAAAGGCTGCAAAGGGCATGGAATTAAAAGGAGCAATACATGGAGGTATTAACCACTCAACACAAGACACGTTCATTACAGCATTCTGGATGGGAGCTCTCTCTCTGTTGTGATTGTAAAAGCACTACCAGCCTTACTGACGCTGTGGGATAAACAAGTTCATCAGTCAACCTGTGGTCCTTTGGGCAAAACACAGACACATGTGAGGGAGTTTGTCATTCAGACACTTTCCCAGCAGTTACAAGAGATTTATAAGAGCATTTGTATAGCTGACGTACTTCTATGTCTGCGTAATGTGAATTCACACACACTATGCTTACTCAATTGCAACATGCAGCTAAATTTGGTAAGTCCCTTGAAATCCAGAGTAATGCAGTGATGTCCCTTTAGCTAGCCTGTTTTTCTTTCCCATCACCTTTGTTCTATTTTCCGTTTCAAAATCCAACGGTCTACGATTTTATGTATGTACAGCCAGGCCTCAATCTGTTGTACTACTGCTAACAAACACAGGCATTTGGCTCCCACTGTGCCCAAGGGGTTCACTCTTGTGCTCTTTGAGGGAAAGAATCAGTAACTCCACTCATCTCACTCCCTGGAGAAAAGCAATAAGCTCTGAAAAAGCACCCAGAGCCATGGCAGCCTTACATTGCCTGGGCAGCAAGCCTCATACACAGGCTGTGAGGAAGCCCACTCCCATGAAGCACTAAATGCTTTAATTGACAGAAAGGCCCCATAAGACAATTTAGAAGTAATTTGGCTATCCTCAAAATGAGCAGTCTCTTCTCACACTTATGTGCAAAGCCTCAGGAAAAGCGATTGCAGAGAATTGAGTGCCAGTTCTGGGTACTGGTGTTAGGACTTTGGGGACCAGCTTCTACCTGGAAGACAGAGTTCAGATTTATAGAATCATAGAATCATGGAATGGTATGGGTTGGAAGGGATCTTTAGAGATCATCTAGTTTAAAAGGCATTGAAACTCAAGGACTTTTTCTATCCTTCTTTACCTGTAAATGAAAGGTATCAGGAAGGTCAGTCTTATTTTCTCCAAACTAGTTAACATAATATGCCTGGAATTTGACTTTGACGAGGAGTTCTAAAGAATTTGTGTGTTTAACACCAGCAAGCAGGTCCTGACTTTTCAGATGTGCAATTCTTACTCCTATTGCCGTTTTGCCATGGGGAAAATTTTATTTCCAATGAGTTTTACCCATTAGCTACCATTAGCCTAAAATATTCCCCTAACTATTCAGCTGACAGGCAGTTTGGACTGAAAGTACACAAAGCTATTCCCCTAAGATGCTGGGATTAAATACTCTGAGTATGCCTGTGTGCCAGGAACAGCAATGTGGCTCTATGAGGAAGGATAATTGAGAGGCCCACTCTGTGCACATGGTTTGTCAGAAAGGGGATCAACCCACCCATGTGCTCTAAGACAGCAGGGACATAGCTTCTCAAACTGCTATGCTTCTTGCTTCCCTTAGACCTTTTGAGATAAAATGGACACCGTAAGGCTGCTTATCTCACTTGCTTTTGGTCTGCAGAGAAAGGTACACCAACTTCTTTATACGTGACCAAATGATGGGGAGGATGATTTACACAGCTACAAGGCTACTTCTGCTTCCCTTGCACTGTTTCCCTTCAAGACATCTGCAGTATCATGCCTGTGAGGCTGTACTCAAGCTTGAGATCTAGCTCACAAGTGGGTTTTATTTTTCCGCTTCTCTCTGACAGCCCTCTGCTTTGTCACCAGTGTATGTGTGATTACACTGATGATTTTGTTTTCTGTCTTTAAATTCTTACAGCCAAGTGAGAATAATCCAGCAAAAGAAAAGTGGTATATAGTTTTTCAGCCCATACAAAACTGTGCTGACTCTAATCCATGGATTTTTTTTCTCTTTTTTTGGAAGTACTCAATGTGGGCTGTCTTTAAATTGACAGATATTTCTCATTCGCACGCCAGGTCTTTGTTTCTACAGTGGCACTGATTTTGAGCTCTGTATAAAGATATCTTTATCCCCTTTCCCGAATTTTCTGCTATGTAACTGCTTGTAGTTGTGTTTTGTTTTTCTGTGTGACCTTAGGAATCACGAGCCTGGTACACATATTCCACCTCTGCAAGCTGCCTCCTACACTGGTGAAACAAACAGGATATGTCTTGTCCTAGGCTCCTTATTCTAATAGCCATATTTATTTTCTCCAGGATTTCATCCTGAGCAGCAGGGTCAGCAATCACAGTCTGTCTTTCATCTGCCACCGAACTGATTTTAGTCTGAAAAAACAGCCGTGCTTACGTAATCACACTCTACATGTTGACGTGTTTATTCTCTGCATGTAGCTATCACACCTAACTTTTGCACTCTCTGGTTGACTTCAGATAAATTAATGGAGGATCACTCACCTGAAATATTTTAAGCTCATTTAAACTGCTGTTGAACTGCTTCTTGGAGAAAGATCCTGTAAGTATCTAGACAGGAGAGAAACAGGAAGGGTATCACCTTTAAAGAGGAAAAGATCAATTGACCTCACCTTTAGGACCCAAACCACAAGTTTTCATCGGTACCCAGACTCCCTCTCATTTGCTGCTCATGGAAAGACTTACTGAAAGGAGACGTGGCTTTACCTCCCCATGGAGCTATGGGATAATGCCACCAAACTTAAGTCTCCCTGTGTGCCCTTTACATTTACATCCTTAGTCTATTGTGAGAGCAGGGTTCTCAAACTGCAGATTCATGTAGCTATGCCAAAGATTAGTTTTCCCATGACAACTGACTCACCCAAGAGTCTTCCTAACTTTTTGGGCCTTGCAGGCTTGCAGGCAATGATTTCAAACCACCTGTATATCTCACTGCTTTAGCTTTCCTCTGAGGCTAGAGACTTACAGAAAGCTTCCCTCTTTTTTAGTTAATTTAGGCTTTTTTGAGAAGCTGTAGCCAGGAGCTCTGTCTCTCTCTGAAGTTGCCAAAGGCCCCTGGCCATACTTTTCTGCTCTTTCTCTTCAGATCTAAATGTTATCAGTGTGTAACAGATTTTATTGGAGAGTCTGTTTCTCAGGGAAATGCCCTGAGTGTCCAACACATGCCAGTTGTCACTTGGCCAAAACCATACCCTAAGGCAAGATTTAAATGTGGGCAAATGTAAGTGCCCTGAGAAATTCAGGCCAGAAACAGAGCTGATACAGCAAGCAGACAAGAAAATATTTGATGCAACCAAAGATGTGATGGGAAGTGTTTCCAGTTTAATGGAAACTTGGTTTATGTGCAGATGTAAATCCCAAAGAAGACACTTATTCCTCCCTTGGTGCTTCTGCTCAGCTGAGTTTAAAACCCTTCCAGGATTGTTTGGCTTTACAGGAGGAGAGAAAAGAGTCTAAAAAGCAATAATGGTGGGGCTTTTGGGATGCTTCAGCTCTAAGCTATGCTCAAACCTATACTCAGAACTTCTCTGTTCCCTGAAGACAACCTCATGTGTAACCATTCTGGCCTCCTGCCCTTGCCAGTATGATCACTCACACATTTACCCCTGCTATTAGATAATCACCATCTGGTATCTTAACAGGGACATCATTACTTCCTGGAAATTATAAAAATATCTCTCTAACCCTCAGTCTTCCAGAGATCTTTCACCTGTTTTTTTTTGTTTTGTTTTGTTTTTTATTTTATTTTTAGGTAAAAAATAGAATTACTCTTGCATTTTATTCTTAACATGAGAATATGCACGTCTATACTGCAGTCTCATAATTAACCAGCTCTTCAGTTCTAGAAGTGTTAAATGTTTGACAACAGACTATTGTCAAAAATACAGTAATCACGTATTTTTTATCAGTTTTTTGTCCATTGCTATATGTAAAGCAAAGCAGAAGCCAAACCTTTCATCTACATCAGTGCCTTTCATCTACAATCCCAGTATTTTAGCACTGTAGTGATTTTACCTGCTTCACTTCACAAAGAAGGACACATCTCTGTTTTGTTTCAGATGTGGTATTCAGAAATCTCTCAGCACTGAGCCTTTGGACAGTTCTGTCACTGTTCTGGGAAAGCTCTGTGAACTACGTACCTGTTTTTGAAGTTTAACAGATCAGCATGTCAGAACTTAAGCTCAAATGCACTTTTTCCCTGCCAAGGTCCTCTTAGAGACACAGTGCTCCCATCAGGGTCATCTTTTCTCATGCTTTTGCAAAAACTATGAAGCATTCCCCAAAAGTGATGTCTTTTAGTCTTTCTCCTACCAAGATAAAAGGAAGTCCTGGAAAAAGAAATCCACTGACTTCCTCCATTTTTTCACCTAGCTCAGTAGTCTTTAAACCCTGTATCTCAGCATTTCCAATTCACTGAATTAAAGATTTTCATACTATCTTTCAAAGTAGTGAGTAGGGAAACCTAAGGTTGTTGTCAGGTCTGGGTTGCAGTCTAAAGCAACTGAAGCGTGTTCCATCATACATTTTCCTGTCTCCCTGGACTAATTCTACCTTTTCCTTTGGTCTTTATCCACAATCTTCTTGAATCCTTTGACCATACACACTAACAAATCACATCTCAGAAAGGTAATTCTTTATCCCCAAGGTTTTATGTGTTCTTGGCCTCATAGCTCTTCTAGCACTGTCCATGGTTCCTATTTCAGGGGTGGATGTTCTGTTCACTAACCAACCTCACCAACAGCAGCCCACAGTCCTGTCTCTCAAAGATAGTTTCCATTTTCCCCAGCCCACCACTGCCTAGTACCACCCAGTTTTCTGCAAGGACAGGGATTTCTGTTGAAGCACCTCTCTCTTGTAGTTGTCTCTGTTCCCTCCACTGGATCAAATGCCTAGGGTAAGAAATCCCTCTAGGTACAGTCGGGCTATACCATTAGCTTCTGACAAGATTTTCAGTTACCACTCAGCTCCACAACTCACTTCAATATAATCCTGCAAATATCACTCCTTTTTTCACCATTTCAAAAATTCAAAAACACTCAGTCTAAGCAGATGGACCTGTGCACTGACACCAGTGAGCTGATCCTTGACCACCCTGCCAGCAAAGTTACCATTCTGCCATTATTAGCATTGAGCAGTGAGGAGGCACCCCCGGTTAAACACTGAAAAACTAATATTGGGCTTTCAGAAAACACTCCTTAATGATCTTTCACAACCCTCCAGAAAAATCTCATTAGCAGCAGCAGAAACCCTGGAGCTGTGCAGAACACATCTAGGATGTGTCGAAGGAGACCATTAGCATGTCTCCTGATAAAAGAGGCCCATGAGTCATAGTGCAGGAGTCACTTGGGGCCAGCAGAGATTTTGAGAATAGTGAGAAAGGACATCTAAGCAATCTAAGTGGAAACCCAGCAGCAACAGAGAAGTCACAGAAGGGGTAGCTGTAGACATTCTGAACTGAGAACAAATAAGATGAGTGTCAGATTTAATATTTTTCAGCTTTTGAGGCAGAATGCCAGTTTAAGTTAATTTGGACAAAATATCAGCATGCAGTGCAAAACGATTTTTGCTACATGAGACTTATTCACAGAGAAGAGTTCAGCACCTTTGGTATGAACTTGGCTAGAACTTGTTCAAAGTTATTCTCTTTTGCAAAAGCAATGATTTTACTTCTCCAGTGAACAAAGTTCAAGAAGGAGTCATTCTGCCCTTATCCCCTCAGTGGAAAACTAAAGCATCCAAATGAATAGATTTTAAAATATCTTCAGGATGTTGTAAATACTTTTGAAATTCTTCAATCTCAGACTATATCCAAATAATGTAGCTAGGGATCCTGCACCAAGAAATTGGCTTTTAGCTCTGCAAAATCCCTCCTGAAGTTCTAACCTCAGTGTCTTTTATGTTTACATTCCTCAGGCACCTTTTTTTTTAAATAATGGTCAGGAACATTTAAGAGATTCATCTGCTTGTATCTATCCATTCTCATCCTCTGCTTCTCTGTCAGAGTCAGCCTTCATCTTACCCAGGGAACCAATTCTTGCCAAGTGCCAGGTATGCTCAGTTGACATTTAACTGAAGAGAAATAGGGGCTGCTCAGCCTCCTGAAATATCTGCTCAGACCTTTTCAAGACTTGCCAGATGTACTGATCTATGATGTGTACTGATTGGAAATGAGACAAATCCTCACATTGATTTTGTTTGAGCTAAGCTGGAGCAAGAACTAAACTCTTCAGAGATGATGGCTATCCTGAGGGTCCTTGTTTCTGATTCTCTTGTCAGTCACATTTCTCCTGATATCTGGTTATACTTTTTTTTTTTTTTACCATAAAAGCTGCCTTATCCCCAGTCAAAAGAGTGAAGTTAGGTCTGAATATTGCACTGACCAGTGTCAGATTTTTATAAAAGTCTAGCATTCTGGGTTCTTGTCATCTTAGATTTCAAATAAGAGAAAAAAAAAAAAAAAAAAACCTTATGAAATCTAAATGCCAAAAAGGCAAATGAAAGTAAGCTCCACCTTATTTTTTTCCAAAATTCAGCTATTATGTTTATCACTGGTGATATCTGTCAGTCTTCCTTAGCTGTTTCATTGTTCAGTCTGTCTCCTGTAAGCAAGCAACTTTACTAGGGATTCACAGAAGTTGTCCGCAGTCATTTATAAAATGATGCTTACCTCCCAAATTTGCCTGTTTGCAGATGGATAAAGTGAAGGAAAAGGATGTGCACAACAGGCGCAGAATGTGTATCATCAACACCATGTCCTCTTCATCCAAAGAGAAGAGGGTAAGATACAAACTGGATGGGTACTCTCTCCTGTTTTCATTCTGATAACCTATTTGAAAGCCCAAAGGAGGGACTTAAATCTGCCAATGGTAATTAAACATCTTCTGACTCCATGTGCACCTCTCTCTATGCCTGGTGAGAAATATCCCTTACATTAAGATAGTCTTTCATATTACAATGTTGTTGTAAACATAAGCACAACTCACTCTTTCATGAATACACTGAGGCCATGACCTCAATGGGTCAGACTCCCCTGAATGCCATGAACACAGTTATGCACTTACCAAGATGTCAAGAGAAAAAGAGAAGACAGAGTAAATAATGGAGACAGAGTAAATAGCTATCTCTGCAGATGTCAGGGTTCCTTGGACACTTTGAATGCCTTACTCAAGCACGGCTGACATGACTTTCATGTGCTGATAAGGGCTGAGGGCTGTACAATGGCACTTTGTATCCACTCTGTAGGACACTTCTGCCAAACAGAATAGAGAATGTTTCACTGAAATGTGAATGATCACTGGTACTTCCTCCATGAACTCTCTCAAACTCTCTCTCCCTGGCATCCAAGCTCAGTTTCCAATGTAAAGCTTCTGACAGGATCATTTTACCTGATTGTCACAGTTTTGACTGAAGCTGTTTCTGGTAATGGGGCTGTATGATGGCTCCTGTAAGAAGCTGCTCAAAACTCTCCCCACTGTCTGAGAAGTGACAGTGCCATTAAGAGAATATCCTCTTTGTTGGAAGAAAGTGAAGTCTGGGGCCATTTGCCTGAAATGTCTTCTTCTGCTTCATTATGGAGTTTTCAATAGCTGCCTGTAACACAAAGCTTCAGAGTACAGAATGATTTTTCTTCAAATGAAAAAAATTAGCTAGGAACAGACTGAAAGTAAAAATAGAAAACTGAAATTCACAGAAGGAGCATGGAACTAGTTTAGAAATATTTCATTAGAAGTATGGGAAGTGTGTGGTACACATATCAGTAGACATGGGGAAAAACCTTATTAATAGTATGTGAACATATATGTAATATATGCATAAACATCTTCCAAAACCAAGACCAGACAGGGCTGGCAGAATCAATGAATGAAAATCACAGCCAGCATCAGGGGAAAGCATTGTGGTCTAGATATTACTCCTATGCTGTTATGAATACAGCCGTACCTAAGCACATATTTAAGTGTTTCAGCAAAACAAGATTAAAACCTTGTCATTTTCTGTTCAAAGACTTTCTGAAATTAGAACTGGACTCTCAGGATAGCTCATAAGCTTGGAAAATGCCCTACCTCTTCTTTTTGTTAACATTTCTCTTAAAATATTTACTCAGAAGAGTTTCATTTACATGCCACAGACAACCTCATCTATATTCAGAAAGAACATTATGTCCTCCTCCTCTGATGTCAAAATAATATTATTTCTCAATCTAAGTTGGGAGTCACTTATAAAGGATGCAATGCACGTGGCTCCCATTAAAGTGTTAATCTGTAACACCTGCAGCTCACAGAAGATTCTATACTTTGAAATAATCTGAAACTTTCCTTTCCTATTCCACTGGTGTGCAGTATTTACTTGCAAATTGTTTTTCTAACGTGCCTTCCCAGTTTGGGAAAAAAAAGCAATTTAGACTTGCTACTTAGGAAGCTTAGTTCAATTTCCTGCTCCATCACAAATTCCCTGTGTGTCTCTAAGGAAGCCATACAGGTTGAGATTTAAAAGATAGTTTGGAGCTTTGCTTCCATTGAAAATGCTTTATAGAATTGGTGTTAATGTCTACAATTATCTATAATCAGTCCCCTTGGAAGTAGCTTGTAGTGGATTAAGATTTTCCTGCCTATCAGCTATTCATTATGGGCCATCTCCTGTCTTTGTAACCAACCTGCATTGTATAAGCATTTATAGTCTGCTTCAGTACAAAATCAGCTAGTTTAGACTGAATTGTTGCTGAAGGTGATGTGGGCTATTGGCATAGCTCAGGAAGCTGAGGGACAAATAATACCTGAAAGAAGGTAAATTCAATAATAAACAGAAGGAAGAAAAGATGGGGCAGGTAATAGATTGATCAGTTACACTTCTACAAATATGCAGAGAACATCCCTGCCTTTTAGACATAGTTATGATCCTCAGTACCAAGAAGACATAAACAGGATGAGGATAGACAGGTTCAGAGTATGGTACTCTAGAACAAAATACAAGCAAGTTGATATCTGGCCAGGAGAAGATGAAGAAGTATCTATACAACAATATCAAGAAGAGTCACAGTTAGAAGTTACTCTGTGTGTCAGGGTGCAATATGGAAGAAGACAAGCATAAACCAAACTAAAGCGCATGGTAAGAAGATAGGCAAGGACTGGGACAAAGATGAATAAACAGTTGCAGTGATGAGAGGGAACCACAAGGACAAAAACCGTGGCTAAGAGTACATGTTGGGCAAGCAAGAGCAGATTAAGTGGCTTCATACAACCAGGCTTTTCCTTCAGTGGGTCTTTAGTCTCCTGGAAGCACAGTTACTACCAGGCACCAGCTGGAGAACTTGATGACCTCTGCAAGCTCTGTTAGAAGAGTAGCTCAGCACTACAGCAATGAAACCTACATAAACACTATGCTGGAAGAGCTGTTGCTTTCCTAAGAATGAAACACATTACTGGGAAAAAAATAACTTCTGCTGAGACTCTGCAAAATAAAGGACTGTATCTGAGAGATCTTCCTTCTGTTATCAGCAGCCAACTCTTTTACTAAGCTACTCAGAGCTATTTGATAAATATATGAGATTGTTAGATGGTGCAAAAAACGTCCTTTGTGGGATGTTGCGTCAACATGTTAATTTTCAAAGCAGCAACAAGTGCTCCAGAAGTGGAATCTGTGTTAGAAAATCAAACAGTAGATATTTCTCATCGTAATACATTGGGTACTAAATATTTTGGATATCAGGAACTCAATATTGTGTGTATCTAAGAGGCCTCTGACATGTTTCTGACATTTTAGTTAGTCTTCTCCCTCCACTCCAGAAGATAAGATGTGTTTAGGGTCCCCATATTACAAGCAGGTGGTCAGCTTTTGCTGACAAATCTGACATCCAATGAACTCTCATACTAGTAAGCTATGTTTTCTTGGATGAGGTCCTTACACTAAGCTTAGGGACTGCTTATGAAAAGGGCTTTTAATGGAGTAAGTATTATCACTTGACGCCTCGTTGATCCTGTGGAAATGTAAAAATGAGCTGTAGTGTTGCAACATTAGCAGACCTCTTGATACATGTCACAAGTGTCATGAAACCCGCTGTCTCACTTCATCCTGAGACATTTAATTTCCATTTAAAACAAACCGGTAATGGTAACAGGAGAACTAATAACTGGTTTTCTACCTACTTACACACCACAACTTCTTTCTCTCTGCTCCTACCACAATTATCTCAGCTACTCCTCTGCATATCCCCAATTCCCTTCCATGTCTCCTAACCTCATGGCTCTAACTGTGTGCTGTGAAACTACAGTGTGGTTAGTTTGGCCCGTGCTGATAGATCTTGTGCTTGTGCTGAAGCTTTTGCCTCAGCAACACTATTAATTTGATGTTTCCCCCTTTTTTTTTCTTTTTCCACAGTTGCTATTTTTGGTCAAACTTGTCAGACCTTTGTAACTTCGGGATCTTCTATGCTGACTGTGGTACAACCAGCCATCTTGTTCAGGAGAGTGAGGCAGGCAGAGACTGATGGGCAGTTTTCAGTCATACTTCCTTAAAAAGCCAAACCTTTAACAAGCCATTATGACCATCAAAGAATGCTCATAAGATCCCTAAAACTTAAAAATTAAGTTGCTAAACAAGCATCTCAAACTTATTTCATAATATGAAATTATTCTGTGGACAAGGTTAATTACATATTAATTAATATGTAATAACATGTAAGTTAATAAATATTAGTTACATATTCAATACTTGTGCAAATCTATGTGAATAATATGTTTTTCTGACCTCTTTTAGTCTTTAGGATGGCTAACTTTCTGCTGGCCCTTTTTTTTTTTTGAGAGACGTGGTTCTTGTCGGTGAAAGCTCATTCTTGTTAATTTGTTTCAAAATCATTCTCCTAGACCTGAGGAATTGTTTGGCTTTGTTCTCCCCATCACTTCCATTTATGCATTAGTGCTTGCGTTTGAAATAAAGAACTTGCTGTGAGAAAGGGCAGTTGACTTTTCCTATTGATACAGCTAGTATGATGTCACTCTTTACCCTGACTGCCTCTCATGTACTGGCACACATGTAAGAATACACACACAGCAGCTTATCCTGCTGTGGAGGATGTTTACAGCCATGCCAGGGATCATGTGAGTAGCTTGTCACTACTCCTCTGGGACAGATGAAAAGTAAGCCCAAGAATTTTGCTACCACTGGAAGAAGATTCTCCCTTAGAGTTACCTTCATAAATCCCACTAGGAAAGATGCAGTGTATGAGAGCCTTAGGGGCTGGTCTACACTGTCCTGGCGCTCACCCATATCCGCCCCTGCACACTACATATGAAACCATAGGTGTATATGAACCTATAGGTGTGCCTGCATAGAATATTTTATCTCAATTCTAGACTTAGTCACGTGTGAGTTGGAAGCAGCAGAGGAAGGCCAACAAGCTTGCAAGAAAAACCTTCTGCTCTTCCCTGTGACACCAGCCTGCAGCTTCACATCCCATTGCTGCCAGCCCAATCTCTGTGATTTCTTCAAGCTCCCTGCACCTCTTTTTTATGAATGAATTTCTTCTCCACACATTTACTCCTGGAATGATCACTGCCTACCAGGAAATTCAGCCCTGCAAACTAGCTCAAGGCTTTGTGCTCAGAGCCCCAGGAAAACTGCATTAGGACTCCTTGCCTGCCCAAACAAAACAGTGACTCTGCCTGTGCAAAATTCTGCCAGATACTCGCCAGACACAAACCAGAAACAGTGTATTCTCCTGCGTCTGTGAAATTAGTCAGTTTGAGTCTCATATGTTACCTCTGTCTAACACCAGCTGCCAGTCCCATAAATAAAAAAATCAAAACAACTCAAAACCGTACTAAAATGACACAATTACTTTATAAATCTTGATTTGCTTTTTACACATTTTGAGTCAATTTAGGTCTTAAAGTCTTTGCCATACACTGATACGTTTTCCAGCTTCTCCTCAAAAACTAAAATAATGAGAAAATCTGGGCTTGCCAGTGGCACCAAAAGGGCTGCCAAGGTTTCTGTTTTTGGTTGGCACAATGGACAGATGAGTTGCTGCTGTCATTTACAGGCACATGCCTGATATTTTATGGCAAAGCAAAAAACAAGCTATAAACTTCAATGGTTCAGGATAAGCTTCATGAGCACTTCAGCAGGAATGGGAGGTGGCAAGATGTAACCTCCTTGGCAGCAGCCTGAGGGAACTTGAGCAGACTTTCTGTTTCATTGTCTCTTATTTGACTAAAATTGGGGGGAAATCAAGTAATTGCAAAATTTAAGAGTTTGATATGAGGAGATGAAATAGCTTCAGACAGTTACATGGCTCTAAGATTCACAATACTCTTTAAATTTTGAATCTCTTGCTACAGTCATGCTCTCACCTCCCTGATGCATGAGAACCGCCTCTAGCCAGGAATCAGGATAGGGTTATTCAGACAACACAGTGTTTGAAGAGGCACACAATGCCAGTGCCTATTGAAGTTTTTTCCATGTGATGTCTATGCATAAACTTTCATCATTCATTTTGACCTGTGTATGTGATAGATATACCTTGAAAAACTAATAAAAAAAGAGGTGGGTTTTTTTTGTTGACCAAAAAAGAACATCAGGTGTCAGAAGCTGGTGGAAGAGTTGGTAACTTTTACAAAGCATTACCAAAAAAAAAAAAGGGTAAGGAAATTTAAAAGAAGAGTTCTACTGAAAAGCTAATAATGAGCAAGTTACTCCTCAAATTTCATATTCTCCAAAGTATTGTGTTTCAGCTACTTGGAGAAGATATGTCCCTTTTCCATTTTTAGTATCTTTTTTACCTAGGAGTAAAAAATAGAGCTGAATTGCCAGTTGCCCTGGAAATGGAAACGTTGTCCTCAGAAGGCATGGAAATGGTGTGTTTCCCTGAAAAGGCAGTAAACTCAAGGCAGAGTAGAGACCTTGCTGTATCTGAGTGTCCACAGTGATGTGGGGGACCAGCTCTCCCCTCCAGTCCATGGATCTGCTCATACAGATCCTGCTCTTCCCAGGTTTACCCTCCCTTATGCCTCTGAGCTGGGGAGTTCACAGGAAAACATGAACATGAACATGCTTGGCACTGGGGTTAAATTGCATGAGAGAGCACTGCCTTAGTCTGTATGTCTTAGGCTGAGCCAGTGGTGGGCTCACAGCTAAACACAAGAGCTGGTAAAGCTGGGGTTAAGGCTTTTCAGACATTACAGATTCTTGTAGAAGTCAAATACAGAAAAATCCAGAAAATTTACAATGTCCAAAACTTACATGTACTGCAAATACCTTCTACTATGCAGAGCCTGGCAACTTTTAACAAATGAAGTATGATCTAATGATCTATAACAAGACAACGTGTTCATATCTGAGGACAAAGTGGCAGGATGATGCTGCAGAAGGTTTCCACTACACTTTTCCTACGAGTTCGGTCTTTTTTCCACTTTCTACCTGCAAACACTTATGTGATATATTTCCTTGTCAAGCTCCGAGTTCCAGAGGTAATTAGGAAAACACTGCTTTATTCTACTGTCTATAAGATATATATTCATTTTTATTGTGCTACTCTGTATCATCACTTGATACTTACACCATGGCTGTCCCTATCTTCTTTACTTCATATGCTAAGAAGTCCAGGTTGACAGCAACTTAATGGGAGTTAAGCAAGTACTTAACTGATCCCTCAGGAATCGTATCTTTTAATGTTAAAGAAGAAAGAAATAGATCAATAATAATGATTTGAAGTTCCTCTGTTTCTCAGTGCCATTCTTGAAATACTTTAGATAGGCTTTATTTTTTTTTGCTGCAGTTTCAAACCACAAAGCAGAGATTAGCATATATGTAAATCCTCACAGAACTGGAACCTAAGTAGGTTACACAATGGATAAATGTTTTGTAGTAATTTAGAAATGTTTCATAAAAAATAATTAGAAATTAGCTAATATTCCATCGTGGCTTTCCTGCAACTGCTATTAGAATCTTTTAAACACAGCAGAATATGAGATAAATGTAAAAAAATAACTCAAATTGGAAGATGGCAATGAAAACTGAACAGGCTAATGCAATCCACCTGAGACAACAAGGTCAAATTTCTTGCTGACAATAATTCCATACAAGAAAAAAACCTATATGTGAAGGAAATACGGCAGTTGCAGCACAGGGCAGAGTGATTAGCAGCAGTGTAGCTGTCTCATGTTCAAAGCAGTCATTGGAATGATAGCTTCCAATAACTGTCTAGGCATACTCAAAGGAAATAGAGCATGTGGACCCAAGATCCAAGACTCAGCGGTGAGAATTTTCCTGATGAAGGCATAAAGCTGTGCTACTGTTACCTAGCATTTTACAGAAGATCATTTTATCTTGCAGATTAGAGAAGGAATGACTGCTGCTATTGCCGTCAGAGAGATTTTAGTTTACTGTGGAAATGGTCTTCTCATTCCTTGAAGTCAAGAGGAGTTTTAGAGTCTGTTGTAGTAGACTCTGGGCCAGATGCTAAAGCTTGCCAGAGTCTGATTGAATCCTTGTTTAGCAGAGCTGGGCAGAACATTAAAAAGTACTTGCAAAATATCTTGCCAAGGCCCACTTCCAAACAATGAAACCATAATTGTATTGTTATCATCATCATCATCATCATCACCATCATCATCAGTGTTACTATGAATATCCAATTTTTGCAAACACCCTACAAGCATCAGTATTAGAAAAAATGTTGCTGAAATTTAACATATTTTCAGTGGCTTTAGTAAATTCTTACCAGTGCAAATGTCAAGCATGTCTGTATCAAGAATTCAAGAGTATATTTTCAACATACAAACTTGTACTGTGTGTCTAATTTAAGACGTTTCAAAGGACACGATTTTCCAGATGACCAGGACTCAACTCTTCCTCAGAAATGCTTTAGGGTGTCTTACACTCACTACTCACTTTTGAAAATGCAGCCACAGATTCCAAGAGTTAGACTTGTTCAATCAGGGATTAGAAAGTATTTTTAAAGCATTTGCATTTCCAAATTCTCAATATCTAAAGTTAAAGGCCTGTTTTAAGTTAATATTTCAAAATCATTTTTGGCCACTCCACAAATTGCCTAGTTTACAAAGTCTTCCAGTAGATGTGGGATGCTTTGTCCTCAAAATGAATCCAGAGACCATCCTAGAAACAAGAACCTTCCAGTTTCTCTGTGTAAATTCAAGAGTGTATTTCACAGATGGAAATCAGAACAGAGATGTCATTTCAACTCTACAGACCTCAATGGATATTTTTGTTTTGTCTCCCCTCCTTCTATCTCTTCCACTCCTTTTCCTTATTCATTTTGCTTATTCCTTTCCTCATTCATTTTCCTTATTCCTTTCCTTTAATTCTCTCTCATTTTTCAGGATATGCTCTCAGTTGAAAAGCCGCTTTGTACTCTCTGAAATAATGGTAATATTTTAAAGGAGAAATATCAAGACCCTGAGGAATTTCTTAATGAATTAAACTTGAAACAGTATTTTGTCAGGCTAATTGCATGCTGTAAGAGATTTCAGGTTGAATCTGAAAATATATGTGTCTTGAGGTTGCAGTGTTATGGATAAAACCACTAAGAAGTTCGCTCTTCATTATAACGTGGCTTATTTCTTTGAGCAAATAATAATAGTCTAATCATTGCCCTTGGATATATTCATGCAAGTCACTCTGAAGACAACAGGGCTTTTGCATGGATATCCCAAGGCAAAGTTTTGCCCTATATTTTCAGTGATAAAGAGAATTTTAAGCCCATTTGTAATTAATAGTGCATAAACTGGTAAAAATGTCTAATGTAATAGTGGAATGTGTCATTTTGGCTAGCAGCAAGGCCAGTTTAGCAAAACTGACAAGCTGTTGTTCCATTTCTTATTTGTCATGAACGTGAGTCTGGGTGCCGTTCATACAGGCCTAGCTGTGTGGCATGGGCACAGTGTGATGATATCTTGTTGGAATAATTTTGTTCCTTGAGTATGTAACAAAAATGAAAGATTTAAATTGTGTGTAATGAATCTGTGCAATTTCTTCTTGTTGTGCAAAATAATTTCATAGTAATAAGAGATTCAAAACCCCTGTTAGTCATTTCCTCACCTGTCTATCCTTGAAGTATACTCCACAGTGCATTTGCTGAGGCTTTGATCAGCTTAACTTTAGATGTCCCAAGTTACAGGACATCAGCACTTCCCCTCTGCCATAACTGTTCTACAGTGTAAGCGATCCCAGTGTCAGGAACTTTCTCTGGTGCAAAACAATGTATTTTTTTATTTTCAATTGTTTAGTAATGTTACATGTAGATTCAGTCCCATAAAGCCCTACTGTCTGTGTCACTACTCTTCAAATGCTTCTAGGCTGTAACTGTACCATAACCCACCCTCAGACATAGCTTTGTATATCATTTGAATGCACACCCTGGCCCATGGCCCATCCCTGACTGTGGTTAATGTCTGATGCCTGGGTCTGGGACTGTCCCCAGTGCCCTATTCCCTGGTTGGAGCTGTGCGATGGCTCTTAGATGTGAGATCCTATCCTGCTTTATTGTCAACAGGTCTCTTCATCTCACAGGTTCAGTCTATCTCTGTATATTCTTGTCCTGCTATTGATGCTAAGTATAAGAGAATGGGATAGTTATTATATTGGAATGAGGCTCTTACACGGGTTTGTTGACTTGTTTTGATCTTCACATGAGATAATGAGGCGACAGTTGCTGTTGGACAGAGCCCTTCTGTGGGTCATAAATTACAGAAGCAAATCAGAAATCCTGGGTTGACAACATTGTCAGAAAATAGCAATACACAGAGAGACCAGGACTGCTGTAACTGCAGTCTGCTCCCTCACACTCACAGCCCAGAGGGATGTCTGCTCCTGGGGAGCAGAGCTGCTCCAGGGCTGTGCTGCTCTGAATTTCATGAAGACATTGCAGGAGCAACTCAATTAAGGGAGGAAATTAATTACAGCATTGCCCTGTAATTACACTTTCTGAGACAGCTGCACTCCCTTTAACACGGCTACAGCCATTCCTTCACTCTCTGAGGTGGCAGAAAAGATGGTTTTACTTCTCACACCACTTCCAAACAGGCCTTCAGATCAGGTGTTAATCAAGGAACACAGACAATGAATCGGTTCCACTATATTGTGTTAATATTAGATACTAGGAAAAGAGGCTGAACGAAACAAACTGCAGTATTGTCTAACGGAACAAAATATTCTAGTGGGTACAAGTTAAGAAATTTTGAGACCTATCAAACTGGAAAAATTGACATCACAAGGGCAGATTAGATTCATTTTAGACAAGTGCAAGGTAATGAACACTGGAAGGAACAGTTTAAACTATTGATATACACTTATGGCTTCAGAATTAGCTGTTACTTCTCAGGAAAAAAAAGTCTTAGACATCATTACAGATCATTCAGTGAAGACATCTACTCTGTGTGCACAAGCAGCAAATAAGATGTTTGGCTGCCTGGGAAAGGAGCTGGTGGGTAGTACAGACAAAATGACATAATGCTATTGTATAAAATCTACTGTAGATTATGTCCTTACTTCGAATGCTACATTTGCTTTTGGTCACCTCAGCTCAAAGAGGCTGTGAGAGAAACTGGAAAAGAAGTTGAGAAAGGCAAATGAGAATTATTAGAATCACAGGGGAATACTTCAAACAAGGACAAAATAGAAAAGAATCAGATCCATTAATCTGGTTAGGAGAAAAGTGAGGTACGGTAGGAGAGAGCTCTCTAAAATATTATATGGCATAGAAAGAAAGGCAGGCATATATCACTGCCTTCACTTTCCCATAATGTAGGTATACTCAAAGAATGGTGAAGAACAGTAGGTTCTGAAAGGACATGGTGAAATATCATTGTATACAGAGTAAAGTAGTCTGTAATGCCCTGGGATGGAGGATGAAATTGCAGTAAGAGGATTCAGGCCCTTATTAGCTGTTAATGATAGTGACTATCATTTACAGGAGGATCCCATAACCACTGAAGGAGTGCTCTGAAAGTGCCATGCTATGAATAAGAGTAAGTCCTTTATAAGAAAAGGTGAAGAGACAAATTGGGCTAAAATGTTCTAAAATCAGATAAAATATCAAGGTGTATAATGCCTCAGGCATTTGCACTAACCTATTGTTGTTGACAAAAGGGAGAAGATGATACTGTGATACATCAGCCCTTCTTGCTAGAGTAGCTTCTGGATCTATCCAGATGTCACCAAGAAGCCCATAGCACCTCTGCCCCTTCATGAACAGTACTCACTAATCTACTGATAATCTAAATAATACTGTGGAACATCCTTCCAATGGGAATCAGCTTCATGCACTGTACTTTAATCCACAACTTAATTTAGATAGTTCTCTCCCATTCCAAAAACTGGCAGAGGACAGTGGCTCTGCAGGATTGAGACAGAGAAGACAGAGAATGGGGAAAGAGAGGAATATCTGTGACTTCACAGAAATGGTGAAGAAGAAATACAGGAAGAGACACGTGCATGAGACAGGAAACAAAGAAGTGCAAGCAAAAATCCTCAAAGGAATGACATAGGAAGTAAAGGGTAAAACATTTGAGAGAGGGGAGGGTACAAGGAAACAAAAAAGAAGTTGAAGACAAAATGGAGTGGAAATAGAATGCAAGAAAAGTGGGATAGTAGAAAATATTATAGCATAGGTTAATCAGAGGCCACAAAGAACGGGGAATATAAAGATATACAAATAGAATGGAAAATGAAGATAAGATAGTACAACGAAGATGCAGAGAAAAGAGAAACAGAGAAAGGAAACTTGAAAAGAAAACAAGAACAATACCAAGAAAGAGATATGAAAGGACAACCTGAAAATTGCCACATAATAAGTAAGAAAGACTGTTTACATATAAATTAAAATTTCAGCAAAGGATGCTGAAAGGCATCTAAATGTTAGAATAATAGGTAGGTAGAATGGATTGAGGATGCATGGAAGGTGGAATGCGAGAGTTAAGCCCATGCAAATGCACTAACAATGTATTATCAATGTCTTCCAGTGTGGGACAGAGAATGAGCTCTGTACCAGCAGCTACCTCTGACTTCTGGGTTTTCTGTGCAGGGTCAAAGTCTAAGATAGATGAAAATACAACACAATGGAAATACATTGGTGGTATAAATGTTTGGTAATTCATAACACTGTGGAAAAGCAAATTCTGTTAACCATCTTAGAAGAAATAATATATTTTCTACATACTATTGCTAATTCCTGAGGAAAATGTATGCTTTGCAGAAATACTAGACAGTGTGGACCAACCTGTAATTTGTGTTTTTTCTCATACACAAAAAAAAGCTAATGGCCTTGTTAAAGTAGTTCCATCACACTGCTTTCTGGGAAGTAAATCTATCATTAATTAATTTTAAATAACTCTCTGAATTCTTTAAAACAGTTTTCTATACCTACAAGGAAATGCTGCCAGACCTGGGGCTGTTTAGCCTGGAGAAGAGAAGTCTGAGGGGTGATCTTATCAACATTTACAAATACCTAAATGTCAGATGTCAAAAGGATGGAGTCAGTCTTTCTTCTGTAATGCCCAGTGACAGGACAAGATAATAATCCCAAGCTGGAACACAGGAATTTCCAATTGAACACAAGGAACAACTTCTTTACTGTGTGTGGTCCTGTTCTGGAGGTTTTCCAAACCTGCCTAGACACATTCTTGTGTGACCTGATCAAGGTGAAACTACTTTAGCAGGGGATTGGACTGGATGATCTCTAGAGGTCCCTTCCAAGCCCTACCATTCTGTGATTCTGTAATAATGTTTTGTTACTCAGAGCATGAGAACAAATTCTGTAATCTCATTGGATTTCCACTCCTTCCCAACATGTTGTTTTACAATGCAGTTCACAAACTTGATGTCATTTACTTTGTCTCATACCCCTAGGAGAGTGAGATCTAAAGACAAATAAGCCTGATACCTGTCCTCCTACCATTTGCTTCAATAGGCAAGCAGGCTGGTAGGGCAGTAGGTCTTAAGCAGCAGGTCTTTGGATTTTGGCCACATTCTTAGGACATGTCACTGACTTTTGTGAGTTTTTACAATGATCACTATTGCTGTTTTCTCCTTGGCCTTTTGTTTGCTCATTTAGATAGAGAACAGTTTAATGCAAGGTATTCTATAGGATACAATGTACAGTGTATAAAGACTTCATGCTGTTCTATAAGCCAACTATAATACTCTACTAAACATAGTTACAGCACTGTCCTTGACTGTTTGCTTAGGTATTCATAGCTGTCACTACATATCCCTGTTCTGGTCCAATAGGAGTACAAATATGATAGGTTTGATATTTTCCTGTGCATTTAATCTAAAAGAGTAAGCATTTGTTTTTTTCTCCTGTCTTTTAGTGAGCTTTTGATGGAGACCAATATTGTAAATAGGATGTAGTTAGCAAGTTGCTATGAGTGTTTCAGCTTTTAACATTGTCTTTCAGGTTCTGTCACTGTTAAAACATCACTTTCTAGAGATTATTCTTTGTTTCCTTCATTTAAAATTTGTAAATAATTTTCAGACTGAAACAATGAATAAACTTAGGACTGGGAGTGATAATAAGGGTTAAGAGGCTTTTTTATTTCTATCAGATCTAATTTCTATTCAGATTCATTTTCAGAAGTAACAATCCCTCTTTGAATTTCTAATGTTGATGAAAAGGAGAAAAAAAAAGAATGGAAGAGACGAAAAGATAGAACAGTTGGTTTAAAGGACATATTAGGAATATCTATAATTCAATATTACTTAGTCTTTCTGCTAACAAGTTTGGAAGAGTGATTTGGTCTAGGCAATCATAAGCCTTTGCCTGCCACATCAGAGTCAGGATTTTACTAATGCTTATCCATTTCATCTGGGTCTGCCTTTTAATTCCCCACTTTTACATTCTGGACAGTAACTCTGCTTCCCCTATTCTCTTCCTTACCTTGGCAGAGCAGCATTTAATGCAAATAAAACTGATAATGAGATTTACCTCCCCTACAATGTTTATTTATCCATGAGACCTACAGCCAGACTCAATTCCTTGACCATCTGAATTGAACTGTTGGATTCCCATCATAGCAGTTCTGCATACTGTATTCAGCTTAGAAAGGGATTTCTGTTACTTCTTCCAGCACTGGGGTATCTGATGCCCCATGAGTCCCGAATCATGCTTACCAGTGGGGTGGGAAGCCCAAATCAAAGCAAATCCTCACTAAGAATAAATTCATATCCACTGAAGCTAGAAGAGCTGCATTCACACCTGTGACTTCCTATCCTTTATCTGCACTTCACTCTTACTGTTACATTATGACAACTGGGTTTGTAGCTCATTTTATATATGCTTGTTTATCATTCCCAGGAACAGTTTGATTTCATTCTTGTAAGACCACTCTCCCCTGGCATTTTCTCATTCAGATTAGCCATTTAGTCCTCATGGCTTCAGTTCAGCAAAGCACTTAAGCGTGTGCTGAAGCAAATGCATTTTAAATGTGTGGTGACGTTTGTTGCTGATATATCATTAGGAGTTAATATTTATACAGACATAGTGCCTAGCAACCTAGCTCTGTTCCAGGAGTTCTGCTCCTGCTGTGTGTTGCATTGCCACACAACAGAAAGACAAACATTGTTCCCAGAAGCTTCCAGTCCTGAGTTTTATATATTGTACATTCCCTGAATGTGCAATGAATATTAACCTGTGTAATCACTGCATTATGCTGAGGGTTAGATGAGCTAAGGTAGCTCCCGTTTGTTGACAGAGAAAATTAAGTAGCAAAACAATTGTCAGTGTCAGCTTATCCCATAATCCCTCATAGTCTTGGTACTAGTCTAGATGTCCTTCATATTCTTCCATTCTTCTGGATTTAGGTTTGGCAACTATACCAAAGCTCTGCTTCCAGGCTAGACATGTAAATCAAACAACTGGTCAATCAAGAAAAAAACACATGTCTATATGCTATATTGATTGTGTGAGCATAAAGGATTTGCAAGCTTTTAAATATGTGCACCAGCAGATAATGATCCAGTGTCAGAGACAAGACCAACCATTATATTAAAACATCCTTTTACATTGCAGCATAGTTTTGCTCTTGCATGGTTTGGTCTACAGATTTCTACCACCTTTTTGTCAGTTACTCAGTCTCTTCTGGGTTTGACAGTCTCTCTGGAAAGCTTTAATTTATTTCTGCTATGAGATGGGTTGAAAAAGTCACGTTTCTGTTTTGCAAATAGTCACAAACTGGGCTTTAGAAATGCAAAATTAAAATCAGTGTGTGTCATGTATGTTTCATTTTGTGCTCTCCTGACACTGAAACAGCAGAGAAATAATTTTAAATGCAAGATGAAGGGTGGATTCCTCCTCCCACTCTTCTTCCCAGGTTATAATTAATTATTGAATAGAAATGATTCTGCAGGGCCATTATTTTAGGACAACTCAGATCCTAATTCACAATGTCCAAATTGCCTGATACACTCCAGCATTAGGTCTGTCTGTAATGATTTGAAAGTAGGCTGATACCAAGAAGAAACTCTGCCCACTCTGGAGACCTCCACACATCTCTCTGAGGTCATTATTACAAGCAAATAAGGAAATTAGAAGGTTTATGGATTTAATCCATAAACCCCCATATTCAAGCACAGTGATTTGATTGTGCCCAATCTCATGTGACAATCTCCCATGGCCCATCTACTTGGACTATCAGGGTCTTTGCCTAATCATGTCATTCCTAATATACACTTCTCTAGTCCAGAAATCAAGGCAAATGTCCTTGTTTTAGCTTGACCTGCAGATATTTTTCCTTAGATGTCCTCAATATATTGCCTATGTCTCTGTGTATACTGTGACAATAAAAGGAGTATACCTCATGAGGATACTTAAGAAAAAGACATGCTCCTGTGCCTAACTGGAAGACAGTGTTGCAGTGTCTCTGCCTCACTTTGCTTCAGGTGCCAAGACAGTGACTGCTCCCAAATCTCTGTTTGCAGAACACCAAAAGCTTCTTGAAGATTCGGTAACTCTCCTGCATCAGTATTAGCACACACAATGAGCCATAACACTGGTTCTCACGCTAGCCCACATGTGCATGGGAAGCAGAAAGTCATAGAAGCATAGAATCATTTTGGTTGGAAAAAAACAAAGAAATTATGAATTCAAACCACTCACCTCACACTGACAAGTCCACCACTAAACCATGTCCCTCAGCACCTCAACTACACAGCTTTTAAATATCTCCAGGGATGGGGACTCCACCATCTCCCTGGGCAGCCTGGGACAGTGTCTGACAATCCTCCTGGTGAAAAAGTTCTTCATCTTCAATCTAAACCTCCCCTGGAACAACCTGAGGATGTTTCCTCTTGTCTTATCACTTGTTGCTTGGGAGAAGAGATCAACCCCCACCTCACTATAATCTTTCAGATAGTTGCAGAGCATGATAAGGTCTTCCCTCAGCCTCCTCTAGACTGAACATTCCCAGCTGCTCCTCTTAAGACTTGTTCTCTAGACCCTTCACCAGCTTCATTGCCCATTTCTGTATACGCTGCAGCACCTCAGTGTCTTTCTTGCAGTAAGGGGCTCAAAACTGAACACAGTATTGGAGCTGCAGCCTCATCAGCACCAAGTCCAGAGGCATAATCACTTCCTTGATCCTGTTAGTCACACTATTTCTGATATAAGCCAGGATGCCATTGGCCTTCTTGACCACCTGGGCAGACTACTGGCTCATGTTCAGCCAGCTGTTGATCAACATCCCCACATCATTTTCTACTATGCAGCTTTCCAGCCACTCTGCCCCAGGCCTATAGCGTTGGGTTGTATGGGCCTGGCACTTGGCTGGCTCATGTTCAGGCATCTGTCAAACAAAACCCCTGGGTCATTTTCCACCAGATAACTTTCCAGCCATTCTACCCCAAGCCTGTAGTGTTGCATGGGATTGTTACAACCCAAGTGCAGGATCTGGCACTTGGCCTTGTTGAACCTCAAGCAATTGGCCTTGGCTGCTCCACTCACCTGCCAGGGAGGCTGCTTTCTGTGCTGGCACCAGAGGCAGATGCTGTGTCCTTTGCATCACTCTTCCCAATCAGATCTGCTTTTGTAGACTCAGGTTATGTTTTACCAAATGCCTGAACTCCTAACCAACCTTTGGATCTCTGTAAGTACATGCTTCTGTGGCTAAAGTCAGAAGTTAAAGCAAGACAACCACTTAGGGCAAGTAACATTTAAAGTGTATAATTTTGTCATATCAACACTGTCTTTTCATGATACCTCATGGTTTGTTTCTTTTTTATACTTTAGAAAAGAGGACCAGATACTTTTTATAGTTTTTAATGCTGACATAAAGGTAAGAAACTGATGGTGTGTGAAAACAGTAAGCAGCTCTAAGAACAGAGTCTGGCATTGGATTCTGTCATGGTTTAAGCCCAGCAAGCAAAGAATACCACACTGCCACTTCCTGCCCCCTCCTCCATACCTTATGTAGAATGACAGAGGCCTCAGTAAGATGAGGAGGGGAAAAGATAACCAAAGGCTTTGTGGATTTAGAAAAGTACAGGGCTTGCTTGTCAGTTACGTTTCCAGGCAAAACAGACTCTACTACTCTACTTGACTGAGGCAAGAAAACAAAACCAGTTTAATCGACTACCAACTAGAAGTAGAACAGAAAACAAAAATAGAGTGGGATCTCTTCTTTTCCAGGCTCAGCTGCCTGCTCCCAATATCTCTACCTCCTCCCCCTCAGCTGTGCAGAGGGACAAGGAATGGGGGATGTGGTCAGTCCCTCACAGATAGTCTCTGCTGCTTCTTTCTCCTTAGAGGAGAAGGACTACCCACACTGTTTACCTGCCTCAACAAGGGGTCCCTCCCACAGGATACAGTCCCTAATGAACCTCTCTGGCTTGAGTCCTTCCCAAGGGCTGCAGCTCCTCACAAACTCCTCCCCATGGGTCTCCTCCATGGCAGCATAACTCCAGGCCTATTCTGCTCCAACACCACCTCCCCACAGAGTCACAGCCCCTCCAGGCACAGTCATCCCCTCTGCCACGGGGTCCTCCACGAGCAGCTGGCAGATCTCATCTCCACCATTGCCCTACGTGTGAAGCAGGGGGACAGCTGTCATCTCACCATGGGAGGCAGAAAGGTCTCTGCTCCAGTACATCTCCTTCTCTCTTCCTTCACCAACTTTGGGGACCTCATGGTCACTTCTCTCTCATCCAAGTCCTTCTACCATCAACCTCTCTTCTTCCCACTTCTTCTCACAGAATCACAAAATCTTAAGGGTTGGAATAGGCCTTGAAAGATTCCCCTCAAAAAGTGATTACAGAGGTGCCCAGTTGGCTTAGCTCCAGAAGTGGGTCTGACTTAGAGATGGAGAAAGTTTTGAGCAATTTCTTACAGGAGCCACCAGTGCAGGCAGCACTCACTGTTACCAGAAGCAGCACCACACAAACCCAACACAAAATAGAATGTGATATAAGAAGTGCAATAAGAGCATCCAATTCACCAAAAGACCTGTCCTTCAATTTTCCTTTAACTCAAGTAAAGCCAGAAAAGCAAAGAAGGCCCAGAGAAGTATACTGACTGCAGCAGCCAAGAATCCCAGGGAATATTTTTTCAGAAATGAAGATGAATTTAATGCCTCCTCTTTAGCCTTTCTTTACAAAGCCTGAGCCATGGGCATTTCTCAAATGGATAATTATCTGCTAACTAAAAATGCAGTTTGAAAATCACTCCAGCTGTTTGCAAATTCAGGTTGGCTTTGCAGACTGATTTACACAAAAGTAATAAAAGAAATACGTAGTGTGTTAAGCTGAAATGTTTCACTTCAACAATTTTCCCCCTCAAAAAAGAATTTGCTTTTTCAAAATCTTGAAGATTGCTTTGAGATCAAGTTATAAAAATTATTTCATTTCCCTAACTTCCTTTTAAGTTTTAAATAAAATGACAGCTATTGAACATTCTACCTGTGTGGAGAGGAAAACTAAGAGCATATTTTGACAATAATTTTTTTTTGTTAGTTTCAAGTTATCATCCTTAGTGAAGTAGTTTCCTTCCTTCTTTCAGCTACAATATCAAAAATTTGCACTAGGCCATGGGAGCAAACCACAAGATGTTTTTGTGCAATCAGCAACTTTGCTTGTCAGAGACAGAGGATTAGAATAGCAAATGTACAAGTGTTTACTGATAAAGTTCTCTGGGGCACAATGGTGTCTGGGATCTGAACTTTGGGAGCTTCGGAAACAGTGGTACACACAGGAGAGACAATACTGGTGTGACATAAGCAATTTATATCAGATAGGGAACACTAACAGTGCACTAAATCAGAAGCCAGTATAACAAAAGTCATTCTGGCAATCAGGATTATGATGCACTGACAAAGCTGAACCAGATCAGCTGGTGTAAAACACAGAGATAATCGAAAGTAGCTGTATATTGCCAAAAAAGCCTAACATGACAAGCCTAACACCACTTCTTTCAGACTTGATCAAGGACTATGAAGGTTTCATGCAATGTGGAACCAGTATCACCTGCCCCTTGTTTGCCTTGTACCAAAACAAGCTTACTTGCTCCCTGAAAACCAGAGGTGTTAGTTGTTTGGTCCAGAGCAACAGCCTCACTCCTTGTTGTACAGTCAATAACTCCTGTGACATCATGAATCAGGAGGTTGGGGCATCCCTTTTTTCTATTATATCTAGCAACAAGACAAAGAGTAATGGGATGAAGCTGGAACACAAAAAGTTCCATTTAAGCATAAGGAAAAAACATTTCACTCTTCGGGTGAGGGAGCCCTGGCACAGGCTGCCCAGGGAGGGTGTGGAGTCTCCTGCCTTGGAGGTCTTCAAGACCCGCCTGGACATGTTCCTGTATGACCTGATCTAGGTGGACCTGCTTCTGCAGGGGGGGTGGACTGGATGATCTCTAAAGGTCCCTTCCAACTCTTACCATTCTATGATTCTATGATTCCAAGATTAACTGTCAGTGCCATCAAGCAGTAGTGAAATCTGTGCCTGAGAACTGCTTTTGGAACAACTACTTGTCCCCTATCAGGAAAGGTTTCAGACTCCACACTTTGGAGCTTCTCTCATGCATTTTAGATTTTTAATATCTTCTCCATCTAATAGGATGTGTTTTTAAAGTCTTTGTGCCCTCTTCCAGGGCTTAGGGATGAGGAGATAGAAATGACAGAGGTAGGTATAGAAGTTAGAATAGAGGAAGAGAAACTCTGTGTGATACAGCAGAGAATGCTGAGGCACATATTTCCACACTTGCCAGCTGATGACCAGCACAGCTGGGGACAGTCTACTTGTTTGCATGCACACAGTACACCATGAGCAATATTAAGATTTCAGACGGTATAGACAATTTCAGCAGATAAACCTTTCCATGTCACTTCATGCTCAGTGGAATTTTAGGATAACTCTAGAGCTAACACTTCACAACTACCACAGCTTCTCTGTGTTCAGCACATGATTGGCTGTGCCCAGACCTGCACCCAGACAGGCATCTCAAGGCACAACTCTCCAGGTATAAGTGGGAGTGAATGCACTGCATATCCCTGCTCAGGAGCCTCAAGTCTTTGTAGGTTTTACTCCTAGTGATGACTTTTCCAGCTTAGGCAGAGGGGAACCTCTTACAGTTAAGTATTCATATGACTTGAGAGGGAAAACATTGTGGGTCTTTGCACACCTTAGACTCATCTTTTCGATAAAGAATGGAAAGAGAAATGCTCCAAAATACTAAATAACTTGCCTTAATACCTTTATCTGTGTTAACACATGCAGAACATGAAGATTCAAAGATTCATTGAGACTTTTTCAAAATATGTACAGATTGTTCCTGAGTTTCTGTAAGAAGGTCTACTCAAAGAAAACTGTATAACAACTCTGGTAGGAAGCCTGTATACTTAAAAAATAAAAAGTAAGAGAGAAACCTTATGGCTTCAGCTTAGCAGATTCTCTATGTTAACTATGTGGCTGCATTTAACACTGATATAAATTATGGTTTTACTTCAGACCCTTGTTGGGACACTGAAGATGAAAAAATGGGCTTCGCTTGAGAAACAAAACCCAGTTTCTGTATGCAGCTATGATCCTGTTGGATTTACCACAACCTGGAATATCACCTAGGTCTTTTAGCCTAAGCTTCTGAGATGGTGATATCCTAGTCCCAGGGGTCTTTCTGATCCTTCCAGGGAGACACAAGAAGGATCTTTTACATCAGCCAGCCTGTGAATTTCTCTAATTAGAAATAGTGTGAAAGGCATACCATGAGAGGGAGACAGAGTGCCATATGAAATGTGAGTAGTTTCAACTTATTTTTCTCACTTTTAATATGAACCCAAGGATTTCCCTGCATATTTGCCTACTGTTATTGTTCTGACTGCATACTGACATTCAGCTGACAGAGTTCTATTTCAAATTTAATAGGTGATGTTTCCTTTGTTGTTACCTTTCATCCTGCCAATAATAGGTCCAGATCAACTTGTCATTGAGAAAATGAGCTCCAGTATTTCACAACTTGTGAAACTGTTTCCCTTCCTTCTCCTTTTAGCTCTTTCTACAGCACCTCCACTCTTTTGCTTTTGCTTTTTCATTTTCATTTCTGACATATCCAGGAAGGATGAAGGAGCATAAAGGAGTTGGTGAAGATAAATTAATACGTGGTTGTGAGCCTGCCTGCATTTGATGATGATGAGATACCAGGAAAATCATCCACATACAGCAAATCTGACAGCAGTAGAAGTCAGCTAAGCTTCTCCAAAATCATCCAGGTCTGCATTTGGCCTATCAACATTATCTTTTGGCAAAGACGCATCGTTGCATTTAAATTAATTAGGTTGAAGAATGGAATATGAGTGGCATTTATCTGTACCACTGATGTTTAGTTAGTCAGTCTCAATGTTGGTTCATCCATGAGAGGCAAAGCCCAATTTGCATGATGCTCCCATCTGGCAAATGGCATCCAGGGACCTCTCTGTAGTATGAGGCTGTGATTGCTAGGGAGTATTGTTCAAATAGTCACTTAGCAGGCTGGTGATGGGACAACTGTAAGTTCATGAGCCCAAGGAGATGTGGGAGCGTTATTGCCTGCTGGTGCCTGCTGGATGAGAGCAGGAATAGTTTTGCAGTTCAGACTACAGTGTCATCCATCCTTGAGCTCTGCTTTGACTCTTTTCCTTCCCACGGGTGGTTTCCCACAGCCTACTAGGCTGACGTTTCTTCTCAGTGCCGCTGATGGCTGATTCCTTTGCTGTTTGGAAACCCCAACAGGCATTATGACTGAGCCACGTCAGTGTGATTGACAGGTTTGTACACACAGCATGCTGGGGCATCCAAGAAGCACTGGTGACAGCTCACAGACATGTGAAGGCAAGAGAACGAGTAGATTTGGAAGGCTGAGAAGCAAAAAACCAGGCCTTGGCTTCAGCCCACAAGTTTTGGGGAGGCAGTGGGGCCAGTCCAGAGTTTTAATTTGGTGCATGGAGTTACTGAGTTGCCTGAATGGGGCACAAATAAGATTGAACAGATCAACAATCACTGAAATAGAAGGACATTCGATAAGAGGGATGATATGATGGAACAGGAAGAAGAAAAAAACCCACTGAACAAAACCAGGAAACATTATATCTGTCTCATCCAAGAGATTTGCTGTGAGCCTTGTTCTCTTCTACTCTGCACTACCACAGAAGAGAAATTACATTTTTCTTTCAAGCTGTTACCACTAGTCTTCACATAAGGAAGAATAGCCCGTTGAGTTTTCAGATTTGTAGAGCAGGCCAAGTCTCTTTCCTGGCTCCATTAGGAGACTCATACCACTCTTGCTAATCTTCCAAACAGAACAGAAAATAACAGAACAGCTCTTATATAAGTCTTATATTTACTGCAAGTCTTTCTTTAAGCATAAACAGGAGGTCCTGCCCAGTCATCCAAGTGTTCACTGCCTTAATACTATCCTACCAAGTAAATGGACAACATAATTGACCCTCTAAAATCAGGAGGATGTGCTAAGTACTCAAGTCTGCCAAAGGCCGTATGAAAGCTATCGATTCTTTTTGTTTCCGTTCCCCACTGTAAAATGGAAAATAGTGACAGCTGTTTCCTTCCTTCGTTTGACGGGACCATGTGCACTGTTAGGCCCCAAAAATGCAGTTACTCCTCTTCCAGCTCTGAAACTGTGGAATGGAAACCAGAAATTTCAAAATGCCTGTTCAAGGGTAGCCATGAAACTAGCCCAGGCAAACGTTTAATCTCAGTGGGAGCAAATACTGAAGGAGCAGTTCAGGCAAAAGACTTTTCTTCCATCTTATGTCATTAGGCTGTAATTTCTTGGATGAAGGGAAAGGCTACTTGTAGATGCAGGCATGGGTAACTTTAAACTGATAAGTCAGCCCAGACAGAGACTCCCAAAGGGCTCAAATACTCTGTATCAACTTCAATGCCAGAATATGAGAAAATGATATGATGGACCAAATGACCAGAGAAGGTGTTCACAGCCAGGCTGGGAATGAAGGCATCACCATAGACTGGTTTATGTTGGTCTGTGGTGACATGAGAAAGGAAAACAAGGCAATGGCCACAGCACTGCACTGTACGTGCACAAAATGCTTGTTTGTCTGTGAGGAAGGGAAGCAGAAGCCACTCCCTTTATGGACTGTAATTGATCTAGCCCTGCTCTACCTTTGACACTAACTCTTCTTTGAGTATCTTCTGACCTAGGTTGTTTCCCGAGCCTCTGGTTACACCTGCCTTTCAGTGAGATTGGCTGTAACATGCAGAATATCAGGTAGCCCTCATTTGTTCTGCTACACTTTTCAACAGGAAAAGTCTAGGAGTTTCAAAAGTCCATGACCAAAGTTTGGCTTTTACATTACAGTCAATATATATAAATAGAACACAAACAACTAAACCATCTGTTACCGAAGCAGTGAATCAAGGCCTCTTATTTATATATTTCACTTTAAGCACCCATTTTGAAAATCTTAGTGTCTTTGAATACAAGTGCTGGAGACACAGCTGTTACTCTCTTGCTGTTGTCTCTCAAAGTTCTTTCAACCCGATACAACACCACAACACAGCTGAGGGCATTGCTGGCAGTAGTAACTAAGTCTTCTCAGCTCCCCTCTTTCTTCTCATGCTGTCAAGGTCCAGGTGATTGCTGTACATGGGTTTATGATGATGCCTGTTAAGGAACTATGGTAGGTAGATGCCCAAAGAGAGTAGATTCTACTTTAGGCTTCCTTATTTAAGATATGCACCGACTGCAGTTAATTTTGGACCTACATCCATATTGAAAACTCAACACACACCTTGAAAATTTATTCGGGTCCAGATATCTCCTTTTTAAGCCATTTGGATCCAAACTATACTTCCCCCCAAGTTTAACAGCTGTCTAGATTTACACACTAAATAGTGAGGGAGCGGGTATGTAGAGTCTGAGAGACTATAAAATGTGGAGACAGAATTCTAGTTCCAAATCGAATGTCTTTCATGGTTTAGTATGAGACAACTCAAGGGGTGATAAAGTTCAGATTTCTGTGTTCAAAGAGAGAAATACTTCACTGATACTACCAGTGACATTCCCCTTCTTCTTCCATACTGTATGCAGCAAACCTCCAGGATAAGGCATTCTGTTGTCCAACTGGAAAACTACCAATGGACATTTTAACACTAAGAAAGAAGAAAGTGCCAACCTAGACAACAGAAGATGAAGGAGGGAGACAGAGAGACAATGTAGTTTAAATTTTGCAATGAAAATTGAAATAAATATGTTTTAAAATACTTTTTTTTTTTTTAATGTTTAAAAAGCACTGGAACAGGTTTTTCTCTGTGCTCCTTGACATTTCCCTGTTCCTGCAGGAATTCCTATTTAGCCTAATTAGGCTTTGTTTCTCCTTTTTTTGGGCTCCATAACTCATTAACTTCCAGCTGGGCAACTCACGATTCTAGGATGTCTAATTACCTTCTTCTAGCAGATATCCTGATTGCCTCTGGTCAAAAAAAAATGCTGATCCAGTCCCTTCAGCTGATCTGCACTAATCTCAAAATAAGTTGTGTCATTAGCCCCTTCTAATTTCATTCATTCTTTCTACTTATTCCCCTTGGTCAAGATCAACATCATATGTGATCTGATATGACAGAGAACCAAGAATATAATACAGTCAGTATCTTAAAGGGGTATACTCACCAACATAATCGGTCTGCATTATTTTGGTAATATCAAGAAGTTTGGTTTGAAGTTCTTGAGGCACACAGATGGATAAGTATCTTCATCTATTTCAGTTCACCACAGAGGCCAACTCTTTTTCTGTTCTTTCCAAGGGTGACATTAAATCCATTTAATCAGGTATGAAACCCTAATTCAATTGTGACTCTTTTCTGGGACTGTATCCAAAGTTAATTTGTCACAGTCATGTTCAAGTTTAGCACAGTCAGATTCAAAGCAAAGTTTATAATTTTCCTGTGAATTCAGATAAATACATCAATGTAGCTCCAGATTTTAGTAAGAGGTTCATTCAACTCTTTTCTTTTTTTTTTGTGGTTCTTTAAATAAAAAACTTTTCACTTGCAAGCACTGACCGGGATTTAATGGTCTACACAGATCATATTTTTTGTGTATAATAAATACCCCAGTCACAACACATCTACTGTAGCAGGAAACAATTGCACAGTTAATACTGTTAAACAGATCAGAACTGAAGTATTTTGTTGGTTATTAATGAGAGAAAGTTAAAAGCGAGGCAGAAAAATGTACTTTCAGGATATAATGTCAACAGTACAGCAGATAAACTGTAAAACCAAACTCTTACAAAACGCCAGTTTACATCTAAAAATTTCTAAATAACCTTTTGCAACTAGTACAAAACTTCTAATCCCATAAATACACACACACTGAATTAATTTTCCAAATGTGGGCTGTGTGGGTATCTCCACACTCAACTATCAGAAAGCAACGAATTATTGTTAGGCGAGATACCCACAACCTGACCTCTGATATTTGTTCTAAATTGTACTGAACTGTGTACTCTCCTTCCAGTAGTCTCTTCCTGTCTCTCCCAAGCTTTATACTGTAATTTCACTTGAGCTGCAGAGAACTTTGAAGACACTCCATAGAGTCAATTCCTTATTTCTCATTGCTGACTACTGTTCCCAGACTAAAGACTTCACCTAAGTGTCATTTTTCTATGTGAAAACAAGAGATTTATCCTCTCCATAGAATAAGAGTGTCTGCCTATTGTCTGTCATCAATAAAGGCTTCTTTATTCCATTATACCCTCACTAAATTACAGAAAAGTTCTGTGCTGATATTCTGCCAATCACCAGCAGCATGCTACACACTCTGGTACTTCAGACACCTGTAAGTGATGGGGATTTGACTTCAGCTGTAATTGAGACAGTCCTTCTAAATTGCTGCTCGGTAGTAGGTCACTCTGAATACTGAACTGTTACCCTAAAATCCCTGTTCTGATTGAGATGCTTGTGGATGCAAGAGGCTGAGAATGTGGTTTGTGTTACTGTTACCAGAGCAGCATTAGTATTTCAGGCAAAGCTCTGTATTTATGTAGCACTGATATCTTCAGCATGCCAGGGACGTGAGCGTGAATTCAAGCTTGTGGTGTCACCTCAAGCACATCAAATCTGCTTTTCAGGTGTGGAAGTTGATACCTGGAAAGGAGACTTGCTCAAGGCCACAAAAAGTAGGTCAAATAAGGGATTAGACTCTAGAAAATGTGTTTAACCCAAGGGACTATGCTATTTTTCTCACCAGGATTCTGGGTTTCCAAACTGCAATACATTGAATAGATGAAGTTCTAATTAAAGTAGAGAGGCTGATGTTAATTTTTAAGGATTTCCACACTAAGGATAGTTTATTGACTTCATTTTCTCATTACTTCACCAAATATTTTGATATGCAGTTGTGAAATTGAGTTTCTTTTGAGCTGTAACATTTCCCCATGAAGTGACACTTTTTCATCTGTTGTTAAGTGTCATAAAGTCCCTGGCCACGAAATAGAAAGAAGATGCCATTCTGAGGATAAAGTCCTTTGCTTTTGCAGCAGCTGTGTTGTCAAAAATCAGTTTTCTCCCCTCATAACACTTTTGATGGAACATTTTTTTCTCTTTGTCTATAACTTCTGCCTTGGTTGTTTTTTGTTTTAATGGAGGTGGTTTACTGCCTGGATTAGGCATGGTGGCCACTTTATGTATGTGCACAAGAGTTTGTGAGGCATGCAATGTTATAAACTCTTTTTCCTGACATAGATATAATGTGATGCTTCTCTCTACAAAAACAATGATAGAATTTGCTCTTAAAAGGATCAGCTGATGCAATACATTTTATTATTTTAAAAGAATAATAACTTCATAAGAATAATTTTCTTTCCAGTAAGTTGCTGCTGCATATTTAGATGCACGTGCTCCCTCCCCCTCTCACTCAAAAACTGCATTAACTGATATTTACCCTGATGTGCTAACGATAGCATAATATGATAGATGAAACCAAGGCAGTCACAATTAATTTCTAAACAGTTCTAATTTAATTTTTCTTTAAAATAAACCAAATTTACTTCTGTGGAGGTGTCACATGTCTGATTATATACAGAGACACTGGGAGCAGCCATGGTTGGAGAGGTAGAGGGAGGGAGAGAGAGACAGGAGTGAGCTCTGTGCATGATGTGATAAGAGATCAAAGCTAACAGAGCTCCTCAATATTTCTATTAGCAATAATTCAAAAGAACCTGCATTTCTAATGTCCCTCTGTAACTGCTTTAATTGCAGAGATAATAACTCTGAATCCTGGTAAAGGAAAAGAGTCAGAGGTCAGTCCTCTAAGCAGCAGAAATTATGGAAATTAGAAAAGCTAGTTAAGGTAAATAATCCTCACAGCCTCCTGCTTCATCCTGGTTTCAGAGTACTTGGTTTTCAGCTCTTGTGAGAGTAGCTGAGAGTGAAAGGTGACGTGGGTTGGGCCTCTTGCAGGAATCAGAGGCAGGTTTTAGGATGTACTTCCATGAGGCTCACATTTTTCCTTCCTTTCATGACCTACTATAGCAACTCCAAGAGCAAACTTCCAAAGCTTATTAAAATTTTCCTTTCCCTTGCTAGTGTAGGCTTTTTTGAGCACTGATGTATGTTGATGCGCGTGTGTGTGTGTGTCCCTGTGAGAGCCCATTGCTTTGTAGTGATTTCTAATTCTTCAAAAGCTTATGGGCCACCTTCCCAAAGCACAGTCTGCTTAAATCATTTCACTCAACTGGAATTAAATATTTCAGAAAATTAGGAGATTTAGCAGCAATGGCTTCTTCTAAAGATTTTAATGTGTTTGAAGACAAGATCTTTATTTTTAACTAGGTTTACCCCACGTGAATTTTAAGCAGGTGGTAAAGCACAGCATACAGTCTGTTCCTTGGCTTTTAATGGCACCTCAGAGTGAGGGTTAGAAGGCAAGAGACTAATAGTCATATGAGGCTTTAACTGTCCAACATGCATAGCCAGTCCAAGGGCATGGCATTGTGAGAGACTTGTTGCTGGAAGGAGAAAAGGCTTGCACAGGAAAATAAGCACAAAAGTGACACCCAGGCAGGGATATGAAATCAGAAACCAAATGGGAAGGTTCATCAGTGCCAGCATCCTAACAGGTATGGGGAAACAACAACAATTTAAGATACTGAAGAATTTAGATCCAAAAATCAGACTTCCAGTCTGGCACTGTGCCTGCTCTTATATTCAGAGCTAAGCCTGTGTCACACTGCAGCCTTGTTCTCATCTGCACTAGGTGGCTTCAAATCCAACCACACTTTCTGACAAGTACCTTGAGTTATTTGAAGTGGTTTTGTCAGCCTGAATGCCAGGGAGAGAGGATGGCTTGCTATGCACTACAGCTTTTCTCTGTCTCATATTCTCTCTCTGGGAAGGAAGAGCAGCCACAGTACTGTTCCATCACAGAGCAGAGCCTCAGGGTGCCCCTAGGTAGTTTTAGGGGTATAGAGGAGAGCAAGTTATTTTGAAGACATCATCACCACATACCTTCCACCTTTTCTCCATATCTCACAACTGTAGGAAGGGAAAGCCCTATCATCTTATAGGTGCCTGATTCCCACTGAAGTGAGTGGGAATAAGGCACTTGAACACCTTGGGGAATCAGGCACTGATAATCTCTTTGCTTGTTTTCATCTGTGTGAAACATCTGTGTGCATTTCTTTGTCAAGGAGATTTCTAACACCCAGTTTACCAAGTTTAAAGCTAGCTCAAGCAGCATTACTCAGCACTCAAGTCAGTCTTGTGAGCACCATGTAGACAGTGTGAATGAAATCCCAATCCAATTAAAATCCATGCAGTGGCTCATACCATAGATTTTTAAAAGTCAACTGTCACTAGGACACAGTACAATGCTTTGAAAGATGTCAGACACCACCCCAGAAAACTTGTAGTACCTAATGACTACGGTCAGACTGTCCAGTTCCACGATCAGGGCCACAAGTAATGATTTGCTGGCTTTGAATTTGATCATTTCTGAATCCAGAAGCTTCACTTAATTCTTGTACTTCTCTTGTGCTTTTCATCTCTAAGCAGTAACCAGGACCAGATCAAATTAGGGATGAAACCTTGGGTCTATTTGGCAAAGATAGAAAGGTATAGTTGTTCTCTTTCCAGTTATCCCATAAAAATTTCTTGACATTTTAGAGATAATTGCACTGATCCTCAACTTTCTCCATCCAGACTCCCATGAATGCATAGTTCAGGTTGGATGGAGAAATCTTTGTCTCATTGATCCGATTTCTTTGACTCATGCTACTGATCTAGCTTAGATCAATTTTATTCTTAATAATAAAACTATTTTTTTTCTACAATGCTTTTTGGGTGGCTGTTGAGTATTAATTTGCCTGTTTTCTCACATATTTCATTTTTCTAGACACTAGGAAAAACCTGCCTTTGTTGCTTCTGTGCTAATCACCCCGCACTATGGTTTTGTTCATTCAGTTCCACCCTTTAAATGTGTTCTGAAAAGCTGAAGGTTGTGAGATACTTAATGCAGCTTTTCCTTGAAGCAGGGTACATGTTTTGGTTTTTCTTTAAAGGCTGCCTTCAAGAAGAATGCCAAATGTTTTATCACATTTGGATTTTGCTTCACTTTTGCTATTTCTATTGATGTCTCTTTGTTCAGGGAATAAGTTATTCTATCCTATTTCTGTGTCAGTAATGTCCATCCATCACACTTGACTGGCATTTATCACTCTTCTCTCTTAGAGCCTTGCAGTCATCTTATGCACCTCCTAAGCAAAGGAGAATTGGATTATCCTGAGACAAACAGAAAAGCAGTGATAAAAGCAGAGAAAAGAAAATGAAATACAGGGATGCCTACCCCATTCTACCTCCTTCGGGGCCATTTTTCAGAGCCTTGAAGATGTATGAAAGAATCTTCTTAGTGAATTATAACAGGCTGTAATGAAATAAGGTATTTAATTGGCTTAAGTACCTGAATTAACAGTTTGAACCCAGAACTCCAGTTCAGAAGGTCTCCTTCAAGTCACCTTTCAGAATCTTCAGAATCTTTGCTGACTGAATTGAAAGTTTAGAAATCCATTTGGACCATGAAAATTGTCCCCAGAAAGCAGACAACATCCTTTTTCAATATTGTGTTATTATGACATCCTGCCCTTTTCATTTAAGAAGGCCAAATTTTCTCGTGGATACTTTTGTAATGAATATTTTGCTTAACCAATGCCAACTTTCCTAAATTCTCCCAGTAATCCTTCCACTATGAGCATATGCAGGCACAGAATGGCCTCTTAATTCATTAATCCAAGGCTTGACTTTTCTTAATTCTGTGGCAAAATTCTGCAATTGAATTCTTGAGGAAATCCCAAGGGCTTTTTCTGTTCTTTTTAAGACCAGATGTAATATTTATGGCTCAAATCAATAGCATATGGCCTTCAATAGAAAGACAAATAAATGCAAAGTATATTCACAGCATTTGCATCCAGAATTCTGAATGGGAAATAAGAAACTTGAAGGTAATTAGTTGTAGGGTCCTATGCATCCTTCACTTTACAAGGCTTGGCTTTCTGTTCCTTTAATGAATTTGTTTGAAAGTTTAGAGAAACTGTACGTGTGTTTGCCTCATGCTACATAATGGGTAGCAGTGTTTAGTCACCAGCTCTTATGAGCAGAGTAAAGGGTACAATTTTTTACTGAGTATAGGAGCTTACTAATAGCAGGACCATCATGAATCTTAGGCTCAGAGACTGACCTCCCGTGAAGGTAACCAAGCTGGTGATTGGATGCTCTTAATTATAATAATTATTTCCCCATTAGACATTGGGACTCTGCTGCCTTCAACACTACACAGTAAGGCAACAAGGTGACCCTTGGCTCAAATAGCTGTCTAAGCTGTGAAACAAATGGCTGCAACATGCACAATAGGGAGCACAAGATCAAATACAGACTGCTGGGGCTGCGTGACCAGACATAAGCACAGGACTTTCACTCAGGTTTCTGATACTATCCAGTGCTGTCCAGGCTACCTCTATCCCCGCCTACTGAAAGTCTTTTAAGTATATGGAGATGGAGTTTCAGCATATCCCAGCACTGCTCAGCTCGTTTATTATTGCTGCCACACGTGGAGCTCCTGAGGAACACCAGAGAGAAACCGAGACGTGGTGCTGCACAGTGCAATATGCTCAGTCATCTTCTTTCCCAATCTCCAAGTACTCTTACTCCTCAGTAGTCACCAAAGAAGATTTTCCACTGGTACTGCAGAGCTGTGTCCATTTGGTGTTGTTACAACAGATTCAAGATGGGATAAAGAAGCTGACTCTCTTTTTCTACCGGAATTGGGACAGTCTCATGGAACGAACGGGAAGTTCGTAGGTGAGTATAGATATAAGAGCAAGAGAAACATCCCTTGGAGAGTAAGAACGAAAACTCTTCACTTAAACAGAGGCTGTTTAATGAGTAAAAACCTAAATAGGCAAAGCGCTAGCAGCTCCCAAACACCAAGTTTTTTGCTCCCTCTGGTGGCTCTGACGTTGCAGATCAGCAAGGAGAGAGGCTGCTGGTGGGGCTGGGGCACCGGTGTGCAGTCTCGGGATTAGCTGATGGCTAACACTGATGGTTGACACTGTAGCCTTCTCCCTTTCAGAGGAAGAAAGAAAAAAAAATAACAAAGTCACAAAAAGAACCCCTAATGAATATGGAGTTTTACAGTGTGCATCAGGCTTCAAAATCTAATCACTTCTCACTTCAAGGCAAAATTAGTAAAAAAAGACATTTACCCTCAGTTCACACAGAAAATATTGTTGTATGGCAAGAACACAAACCTAAGAATCTCAAGTAAATAAATACTACCACTAAAATAATTTCCCTCTTATGAGGAAATGCTGTGAGACCTGGAGCTGTTTAGCCTGGAGAAGGCTGAGGGGAGATCTTATCAACACTGATGAATACCTAAAGGATGAGTGTCAAGAGGAAGAGGCCAGTCTTTTTTCTACAGTTGGCAGTGACAGGACAAGGGGTAACAGGCACAAGCTGTAACACCAGAAGTTGTACTTGAACACAAGAAGCTTCTTTATTGTAAGGGTGAGGGAGCCCTGGCACAGAGAGGATGTGGAGTCTCCTGCTCGGGAGGTTTCCAAATCTGCCTGGACACGTTCCTGTGTGACCTGATGGAGGTGAAACTGCTTTAGCAGGGAGTTGGACTGGTTGATATCAAGAGGTCTCTTCCAACTCCTACCATTCTGAGATTCTGTGTGTCTTAGTTTGGAGATTTAGTCTATTCAAATTGCACCACGGCCATTTCTTTCACTGAGCAGTTACATCTCTGATCCAAAATAAAGAATCAGCTAGTTACATTCACAGGTGATACAAAATCAGGAGGTGTTGCAAATCCCAAAGAGAACAGAGAAGTAATGTAGAATGCATTTAATTCCATGTAGCTTCTTGTACTTGTCCCGTAACTGTCAAAGCTGAGAAAGGAATAGAGTTGGAAAATAAAATAAAATTAGATTCAGTCTGAGAGTATGCACACAGAGGAAAACTCATCTGAAACTAAATTTTTTTGGAGGAAAGGGAAATATCTGAAGAGCTGAGTAGTGAGAGATGGATGGTGAGAATGAATAAATGACTTAAGAGTCTGCAGTGCAATGTGCTGAAGGAAAAAGTCAATATGATTACAAGTTTCTTCCCTCTGAGGTTGTCCAGTCATGCCAGAAAGATTAAAAGATCTAATTTGGTCAAAATCAGGCTGTTGGTTTTGAAGAAGTCCATTTTGGCCCAAATGTGTGTCCCAGCATACAAAGTTTGGTTAAACTGTAGAGAAAGCAGCATCCATCAAACATGGACAACTCTCCTGTTCCTCTGCATCACACAAAGCTTTAGGTTGTCACTATCAGGAGGACATGTAATTTGTACCTTTCAGAGCATAGAGTGGGGAAGCACTGTGAATGGAACATGGACAGATAGTGATTGCTAGAGTTTTACCAGACATCTTATTGTGCCACTGCAAGACAGAGGATAAGTGTAGACCAGGCTCCCTGATCCAGAATGAGAGGTAAATTTGAAGTGCGTAAGACATGCAGGTTGACTACACATGGCTAACGTATCTCTAAGCAAAAATACACATTGAAAAGAGAGGGAGAGCTGGATACAAGGGATATGTGGCTTTAAAGAAATGACAGGTAGGCAAGCAGAGGTTTTGAAGAACAATTCATATAGTTAAAATGTCCTCATAATGAGTTCTAATAGACTGTTGAATAATCCCAAGGGAAGCAATAGAAACAGATATATAAAAATCTCCAGGTGAAAGTGTTAACAAACAGAAAATAAAGGACAATTCTGTGATAGCTGCAGATAGAAGACAGTGCAAGATGATACCATCTCTAACTCACATTATTCTATATCAAAACATCACTGAGCACTCAGGAAAAGGAGTGGGGCCAAATTTAGCCCTGGAAAAGCAGATTAATCTGTTTAGAAGACAGGAGATGGTATATCATGGTGATATACACTGAGCTCCTGATAAACATTATCTGCCAGTAATTCCTGAATCAGACACACATATTTTAGTTGCTTTTGAGTATTGACAGAGATGTTCAGAATGCAAGATGCCCCTCAGTTGGTGGAAAATGTGTTATATCTCTTGATAAGATAATTCAGCGGTTAATTATCCTGATTCTTTAAAACATGCACTTTGCTTCTAGTTTGAATTTTTTTTCTCTGTCTTCTAATGACTGGGCTTCATCATGCCTTTGCTAAAGAGCCTTCAAACGTTTTCCTCCCTGCATAGGCAATGCAGCCTGCAAGCTAATCTCCATGAAGTCAAATTAAGGCATTCAATCCCCAAGAGAGACGTGATTTAAAACTCATCCCTCCTGTTGTTTTCTCCTATTGGCTAATTTAAGTAGCTCTCTTCTCAGCATGCTGGCTCTAGTGAATTCTGTTCCTTAGCACCCAACCCTCCAAAGTGTCATTAAATCAGCAATGAAGGGTTTGAAAGCCAGGCACTGCAATGTTCAGTGTTGCAGTGGAAATACTTGTGAATCTGTGCCCCAGGCTTTGTAACTCTAAACAGAGCAAACCCTAACTGTACATATGGATCCTCCTACATGGATCATGGCATCTTCACATCAGTATTTCAGGAGTGCTGTATTACCTCTGCTACAACTTTCCTTTAAATCTGAAACTTTGGTCTACTCAACATCCCATTGCAAGCTTTATAGAGAGTATTTAAAACCACTTTTAACAGATGTTCTAAAAGATGAATAGAAGATGACCCATAGACAGAGGTTAATGGATTATGAAGAGAAGGTTATGAAGTGCATTCTGACATGTTATGAATGTTTGTAGTGGCATTTGTTTTGCAGAAATTCAGTTTTAAATCAGTAACAAGTTTGATTTCTGCATATTTAGTGGATGCCACTAAGATTTGCTGTTTTGCGAATCACCACAATGTGTAGTAAGCCACCAAAAATTGGACACGTCCTGCCATGGATCTGCCAGATGGGTCAAGAGTGTGTAATTAACTGAAGCAATATCATCTTCAAGTGAAAATACCTTAAGAGAATTATTTAACTGAAATCTACTAGGAGAACTAGTTCCTTCATGGCTTTTCTGGAGGATGAGGCAGACAGCTGCAAAACCTTACAAGTAAAATTAAAGAATTCATGGTATAGTATGCCAAGTCAAGTGGTTCACCAGCAAGCCAGTGAGCTTTGGGTTAGAGAAATGGCTAAGAGAAATGAGGGATTTTTTAGATAAGGTTTTGATTATCTGTGGGGATAACCAAGCTCAAAAGGAACTAGTTTGGATGCAGTTCAGAGGCGCTGCATTCTTAGGAAGACTTAGCCAAATAGTCAGATAGACAGACAGCTTCAGAGAGTGATTCAGCCCAGCTAAGATCTGATTCACCCTCTGAAAGTGACAAGCTTTTGATTTAGATCTTAGCTAAGACTAGCTCGCTCCCTGAAGGTGCCTTTTTTCAAAGGCTATAGAGGACCTGCAGCACAGCAGTGGGCTAAAAGCTGACTGGAAGAACTAGATCTGGCCACTACTACTTTTTGTTGCAATCTACCCCAAAGAGCTAAGCCCAAAGTCATCATCTGCATGATGTGACTCTGGGAAGGTGCATGTGCAGGTGATGAGCCAGAGAACGAGATGCTTTCCTGTGAGACAAAGCCATGGCAAGGGCAGAGAAGCTAGACTCCCAACAGAGGGAAGTATGTGATGCCAGTTTGCTGGTACCTAAACAAAACAGCCTGCTGAGAGTTCCACTAAGAGCAGATTACAAAGAATGCATGAATACCAAAATCTCTGTGTATGTTTAGCAATTTTATAGCTATTACTAAGCACATGTATTTCATCTGGCTCTGAGAAACCAACCTATAATAGGTTATAGTCCCAAAAAAATTAAAGACATTTCTTTTTTATTGAAGGAAATACTATTAAGTTGGTTTTAACTGTTTAAGAGATCAGCATTTTTTTCCTTTACATACCTTTCTCTCTTGATGCTAAGTTTTCGTGAGAGTTGTCAATTTAAGTACTGCAGGATGTGGAAACTGGATCTTCCTACTTCATCCTACTCTTACTACAGTCATGGTTATCTATTTCTTATTGCTGCTGTGAAATATGTTTTGTTATTGCTCATGATGTGCCACAAGACTTTTGGATGGATAACACAAAGACCTTGTAAAAATTATTGTTTTGATGATATCTAAAGTATACAGATGACAGTCGAGTCACAGGATTAAATATTGCCTTTTACCTGCTCCATGAGGAGGATAACCACACAAAAACTATTTCCTAATTATTTCTACAGATAAAACTCATTATGACTTTCTCAATTCTTAATCAATACTTTAAAGGCCTTCTGTTTTATAGAACAGTTCATCAATATTTTATTTATTTTAATAATTTATCCTTTAATACAGAATCAGATGGAGCCTGCGGCACACTTGTCCTCAAGAAACCAGAGTAAAGAGAAGGTGCCCAGATTCCACATCACCTGGGACTAAAGATCCACATTTTTATCTCTACTGTCCATATGTCTACTGTGTCTTGTGTTCATTCACAAGGGTTAACCATACCCAGTTACCCTGGAGCTGCACTGTAACCTTGGAATGGCAGGATTGTGGGTAGGATGCTGATTGCTAACTGTGAGAGATGTGATTCGTCTCTATTGATAGACCCACAGTTCTCAGGAGACCTTGACATCATTTGCCAGGATATTCCTCTGCGTGGTCTCCAGACACAGGGAAAAGGAGTTTAATGTTATAGTGAATGGGTCCATTGCATTCTTTTCTCTGGGAAGCAGAGTTGTGAGTGATAGGCATCTCTTTTTTTCCATTCTATCTAGTGACAGGACAAGGGGTAACAGAAAGAAGCTGGAACACAAAAAGTTCCATTTAAACCTAAGAGAAAACTATTTCACTGTAAGGTTGAAGGAGTCCTGGCACAGGCTTCCCGGGGAGGGTGTGGAGTCTCCTGCCCTGGAGGTTTTTAAAACCCACCTGGACACATTCCTGTGTGACCTGATCTAGGTGGCCCTCCTTTAGCTGAGCAATTGGACTAGATGATCTCTAAAGGTCCCTTCCAACCCCTACCATTCTGTGATTCTGTGTGATTCCGTGATTTCAGCTGAAGGGTCCTGAGTGCATGGCAATGCAAAACTGCCCTTTACCCTCCTTATTCACACATTTGTAAATATTTATGATCCCAGTCAAGAAAGGGAATTTTTTTATCCAAAGTGTAAATCTGAGTTGAGAAACAGGTACAACTGGTAAAGAAACTACTAAGGTGCTTTTACTGAGATATAATTTCATCTCATCAGATCCAGATGATATAAGATGGTATTTCCCAGATGTCTAGTCAGGACAGTAGTGGCATAAAGGTCACTTTACTAATACTAGTAGGTGGAATATCATTGCAGATAGCAGCTTGAGGAAAAGGTTTTTCAGGATCTAGAATAGATATCAATCACCTTTGTTCCCATTTTTTTGTACTGTTCTGGGAAAAACAAAGAGCACTTTTGGATTTACGATTATTGCTAAAAAACTCTGCTAGCAATGGTGCCTAGGAGCTCTTTCTTTCACTCAGTGCCTGGCTAAGAAATGTGGCCTTTCTCTCTGGAAGCAGTCTTTGCCTTGGCAATCTGTTCCTGCTTGCTTTCTAGACTGTCAGGTGATATAGGACATGCTGGGAAGCCTGTTTCATTGCTTCATCCATGGGACATGCATTACAACATTCATAGATGAGTCTATCTGAGGCTTAACACTTAATGCTCCTTTTCTATAACTATCGGCTTCCTTTTTACCCCCAGTTGCAGTTCAAGTCTTTGATTTTGTTTACCAATGTAGGCCTCTTGGTTTTGGCTGTTTGGGCGACCATCTTTCATCCTGTGATGTACCATGGTAGATAGTGTTAGCTAGTTACTCAGTCCCTATTTTTAAGTACAGATTGGGCTGGTGGCAGGATGTTATCAGCAAAAAACATCTGCTTATACAGTTCTTTCCCCTATTTTGGCTTGACAGAGCCTCCATTGTCCTTGAATATCAATAACAAAGACTACCTCTCTTCCTCCTACCCTAGAAAACCATGCTGATGGGAGAGAATTGTTCAATATATATTTTTACCATTGATAAAAAAAGTAAATTACTGTATGCATCAAGGGAATAAAAAGAAAAGGGATCCAGACCTCTCAGTATCTGGACATGTGTGTAGACAGGGAATTAAGTAGGAGAAAAGGTAAAGCAGAATAATAACGTAAAGAAGAGCAGGAAAGCAAGCAGAGATGATAGAAGAGTAAGAGGAACAAATGCAGAAGATTGTCCATGTAGGATAAACATGAAATGTAGAAAACCACTGAAGACAGAAGAGGAGAAAAGGATTAAACCTAAACAGAACAGCTGGAAATGGAAAGTGTAGAAGAAAACAAAACAAAACAAGACAGATTGCTAGAGGTAAGAAGTTGAAAGAAATATGTTCAAACAATTTTATATCACAGGGAAGTCAGATTAAATATAAAGACAGTAGGGTAAGGAAGAACTAGTGCAGTATATAATGGAAACAGACATAAAGAAGGAAAAAAAAGAGAAAAACCTAAAGCAACTGAGGCAGAATAAGAACATCACTTTTGATTGTTTTGCAATACAGAATAACTAATGTCAGTTCTTTGTAAAACACGCAGATAGGCAGACAAAAGGGTAAGGTTGGAAAGACAGTTTGTTTCCCTCTCAGGCTCAGATTCATCCCACTGGTAGTTAGATACCTGACTGTGCTCCCTAAAGGTTGGAATATCATTGCCTTAAAATCACCCTACAACCAATGGCTAGTGAGAGGATACCTGCAGGAGGGAATTTGAATTATCCATCTCCTGTTGTTGACTGAAAATTGTCCAAGGTGATGAGAAGCCAGGTCTTTGCAACATATCTACCTCTTAAGAAAAATTTCTTACTACTAGATAAGCCTTAACCTCCATGCCAGATTATTTGTGCACAGAGACCTAATCTGCACATGCACACCATTTTCTCATCCTCAGAGCAAAGGTCACTGTAGAGCCCTGTAGCAGAGCGAAATAGAGCTGCTCATGCTGTTGTTGCCGCTGTTGAACCTTTTTTGTGAAGAAAAATAAGGTTGCAGTAGGTGGATCTACTGATACATCTCAGTCTCAGCCTAAGAGGTTCCCCTGTTTGACCAATTCAAGGCTTCTCTAGAGCAGAGAAGGTCACATATACCCATCTCTGCTGTGGCAAGAGGGTTGTAATCAGGACTAGGAACAGCAAGTCAGCCCCTTGTGCTTTCTGAATTTGTTCAGGATTTAAGCAAATTCCAAAGGTGGAAAAATGTAGCTGCCACCAATCCCACTAAGATCGGCTATTTCACATATTACACATTTCCCCTTCAACAGCTCCATCCTTTTTGACAAATAGCTTCATTTGAGTTATTGAGCTTAGCGGAGCAACTCAGTTATTCTTTCACTTGTCCTTTCCCTATCCACTGCCTGAGCCTCATGGCGTTTTGAGTCACAACACATGAGACCAGTCAGATACTGACATGGTTTGACAAGCTTTGCTTCTGTGGCATCTCTTTTGTTTAAAACCCTGTCGATTACATTTTCTTTTAAAACAGAGGATGATTTCCAACTTTACACCCACAGAATGATTCATTTGACTTCTGAGCTGTCTGAAAGCTTATGAAGATCACTTCCCAGCATCCTTTCAAAGGGAAGAGGGTAAAAAGGGGGATGAACATCTTTATTTCTTTTGCTTCCAAAAGTTAAGGACATATTCAAGCTTGACAAAGGCTCTCCTTGTGCTTAGTGGAGAGTTATTTAAGATGGAGTAATTGAAGTCAATGTTCAATTTAGTCTTAATAATGCGGATGTCTTCCAGCTCCCTTGAGACCTGTCATACCAGATGCAGATGATAGCAGTGGTTTTCACAGCACTAAGGGTAAATATATGCAAATCCCTACAACATTCAGATTAGTCCAGTGCTGAGTGGAAGCCAGATGGGTTCTTCTAGGTCTAATTCTCATAGAATCAAAGAAAAGACCCATACAGACAAAGGTTCAGTTCTAATAAGAAAAAGGCCTGATGACCCAGTCAAGATTCACAGCCAACCACCTGTTCACCCAACTGTTCACCTATAGGTTTACCCATTATACATAGAAAGGATTCCTTTGCCTTAGAGAAGAAGAAGCTCAGAGGATGGAAAAGATTCATAGGCATAGAAAAGCTTGTGAAACAGAACTAGCTAGAGAATATCTGATGTTTACAAAAATAGTTGGCTAAGGACAGTACCCAGACAGAAAGGAAATTCCTGCCCCGAAGAGCCTACAGTCTAGTATTGGTACTTTCATGGCTAAATAATTTTTTAAAAAATCTCTATGGTAACAGAATTTCACAGCTTTAAAGAACACAGTGAAAGTGTAGTGCCTAAATCTATTTATAGAGATGTGTAGGAAACACAGTTAAGGAGAGAGACGGTATATTAATGGGAATGGCTTGGCTATTGAATTTCTGGAATTCAGCAGTGACGTGAAAGAGTCTTGAGGGAGAAAATAATCAGTAATGCAGTAACTACTGAAGAGTTCAGAGAGAGATGCAAATAGTACTTTTTCTTAAGGACAGATTTTATCCATGTTGAAACTCATCCATACTAAGACATATCCACTCCAAAATTTCCTTCCCTAACCTCACTGAGCTTCTGAAATAACACTTTATTCTCTTGTTTGGCAAGTTAAACACATAAAGTGAGGAAATAATACATGGCTGTTCTTCAAAGACCTGCTTGGAGAGATCATACAGGACAGGATCCTTGATGGTAAACGTGCCCATGACAACTATTCAATCTTCAAGCTCCACTTCCTCCAAGTAGAGGATCAGTGTGTCTCTACAAGTAGAAAAGCAGAAAAAGGAGGCAGGAGGCCTCCGTGGATAAACAAAGATCTGCTAGGACAATTCAGGGAGAAAACAGACATCTATGAGAGGTGGAAACACAGCTTGATTTCTTGGGAAGAGTATAAGAATGTTGACAGAGTATGCAGGGGCAAAAACCAGGAAGGCTAAAGCCATTTTACAATTAAACCTGGCCCAGAAATTCAAGGAAACCAGAAGGAGATTTTTAGGTATATCAGCAGCAAAAGGAAAATTATGGGGAATGTAGGCCTGCTGCTGAACACAGAGGATGCCCCGGTGACTGAGGGTGTATAGAAAGCTGAACTACTGAATGCCTTCTTTGCTTTGGTCTTTACAGACAAGGACGGCCCTTGGGAAGCCCAGTCCAGCAAGGATAGTAAGATGGTCTGGACATCAGAGGACTTGTCCTTGGTGGATGACGAAGGGGTTAAAGACTTGTTGGCCAAGCTTAAAAATCATAAATCAATGGGATCTGATGGGATGCATCCAAGAGTGCAGAGGGAGCTGGCTGATGTGGTTGCTAAGTCTCTCTCCATCATTTTTGAACATACATGGAAGACAAGCAAGGTGCCTGAGGACTGGAGCAAGGTCAATGTTACTCCAGTCTTCAAAAAGGGTAAGAAAGACAATCCAGAATACAACAGGCTGGTTAGTCTCACCTCCATCCCTGGAAAGGTGATGGAACAATTCATTTTGAATGTTGTTAATAAACATGAAGGAACAGATGGTTTTCAGGAGGTCTCAACATGGATTCACCAAGGGGAAATGCTGTTTGACCAACCTGACAACCTTCTATGAGTGCATAACCGGCTGGCTAGATGAGGGGAGAGCAGCAGATGTCATATACCTTGATGTCAGCAAGGATTTTGACACTTTCTCCCATTACATCCTCATGGAAAAGCTCAGACAGTGTGGCTTAGATGAGTAGAAAATGAGGTAGATCAAGAGCTGGCTAAATGGCAGAGCCCAGAGGGTGATGATGAATGGTATGCAATCGAGTTGGAGGCCCGTGGCCAGTGGATTGCACAGGGATCGGTTCTAGGGTCAGTCTTGTTCAATATCTTCATCTACAACTTGGATGAGGGGACAGAGCGTACCCTCAGCAAGTTCACTGATGACATCAAACTGGGAGGACTGGCTGATGCCCCAGAAGGCTGTGTTATCATTCAATGGGATCTCAAGTGTCTTGAGAGTTGGACGAAGAGCAATCTCATGAGGTTCAATAAGAGCAAGTGCAGAGTCCTGCACCTGGGAAGGAACAACCCCATGCACCAATACAGGCTGGGGATTAACCTGCTGGAGAGCAGCTCTACAGAGAGAGACCTGGGAGTCCTGGTTGATAATAAACAAAACATGAGCCAGCAATGTGCCCTCATGGCCAAGAAGGCCAATGGCATCCTGGGATGCATCAAGAAGGGTGTGGCCAGCAGGTCAAGGGAGGTTCTTCTCCCCCTCTACTCTGCCCTGCTGAGGCCTCATCTGGAGTCCTGTGTCCAGTTCTGGGCTCCTCAGCTCAAGAGGGACAGGGAAGTGCTGGAGAGAGTCCAGTGCAGGGCCACCAAGATGATCAGGGGACTGGAACATCTTTCATACGAGGAAAGGCTGCTGGAAGTGGAGCTGTTTAGTCTGGAGAAGAGGAGACTGAGGGGGGAATCTCATTAATATTTACGAATATCTAAATAGTGGATGTCAGGAAGTTGGGGCATCCCTTTTTTCTGTGGTATCCAGCAACAGGATAGGTAATGGGATGAAGCTGGAACACAAAAAGTTCCATTTAAACACAGTGAAAAACTATTTCACTGTGAAGGTGACTGCACACTGGAAGGGGATGTTGTGGAATCTCCTTCTATGGAGATTTTCAAAACCCACCTGGGTGCATTCCTGTGACCTGATCTAGGTGACCCTGCTTCTGCAGGGGGGTTGGACTAGATGGTCTCTAAAGGTCCTTTCCAACCTCTACCATTCTGTGATTCTACCATTCTATGATTCTATGATTCTATTATGTGGTTTGCTGATTTTCTGTATTTTTAGTACTGATAGCCATTTTCAGACTATGTGCTGTACATACATAACTTACACATTACAACTACCTAAGCATCATTTCAAAAAAGAACAGAACAATTCAGACTTGCTGTCATTACCCAGGGCTATTGAAACATGCCTTCCTAAAGACTCAAGGAAGTACAGAAATTCTAACATATAACTCAAGCCTTTTAAAAATCCAATCTGAGTGTGGCCCCAAGGTTCTGAGATGTTCTGAGCTCTCAGGGCTACCAAATGTTTAGCCCTCAGGGTGTCAGTGACTTTACTTATACTCTTAGGAAGATGACATAAAATCTGAATCAGAAGGAATTAAATCTATTGGCTCTAGAAGGAGGAAGATTTTCAGTCTATGAATACTCTGAACACAATTAAAAAAAAAACCCAACAAACAGATGACCTTCATGTTCTAGATGAAGATGACACCTATACAAGTTCATTCATGTGAGTTTTGGTCACAGTGATACCGCTCTCCTAAGATCTGACCTTCAGGTTCATCTTCAAGACACACAGTAGAAGTAACATCATATGAAAATTGGCCATAATCAGAATTTCCCAACCATCAAGCACAGATGTGGCAGTACCAGTCACATGTGATGGACTGTTTGATCTTGAGCAACATGTTGTTCACAAGTAGTTCAAACAGGTCTTTGTCAGGGCTATATAACTAACAGGGAGAGGCAGAAGAGAGAAGTACTGACTCTGGCTTGTGGATTATCTGAAAAAAGAATAGAGAAATGAAGCCGGTATCACTGGTCTACCTGGGATCCAGCTCACTACCCATAAAGAAATGGTGAGATGCCCTGTGAACCACCCACCTGTGGACTGCTTTTCATGTACCTTTCTAAGCCTCTCGGTCCTCTGTGAGCGGTAATGTGTATCAGGACTTAACAAATCCTTGTTTGCAAGATCAGTGAAGCTGGCCCATCTCTTGTGATCTGCTCCACAGAACATCCTCAGGCTCTAACCCCTCCTGTTTCCCTGGACATAATGCTCTTGTAGTTGGCAAAAGGAATTAAAATTAAGAGGATTTCAAGGAGAAGGTGCAAGTTGCACAAAGGTAAACATGATTTCAGGAGAAAAAGGGGAAAGACTAAAAGGTTATAAAAACAGGACCATGAGAGTCTAAGAGAAAGAAAAGTAGTATGTCTGTGGTGGAATTGGAAGAGGCTGCCACTGCCTGGAGCTCACTTCATACCCTCTTTGGGGTCTGGTTGTCTGGACTCAGGGCCAATTTTGATAAAGCATTTCTCTGGCCTTGAAGTTGTTAGAGAGCTGCTTGAGAATCCTTTCTGGGGACCTTCTATAGCCCAGTGTCATGTTCATTGTGGTCACAATCTTACTGATGAGGTTGGAAAAGTCACTTTACCGTTTCTTCTATAAAATGAGACAAATGATTGATTTAATGATTCATCTTCCAGGCTGGCAAAAATGATTTCTAAGTATTAGGTATGTATAGACAAGGGTAAATTTGTCATTGAAAAACCTTTGATGGAAAGTACTATTTTCATGGCAGTCAGAAAGCTTACCTAAAGAATCACTGATAATCAAATTCTCTTAAAAAGAAATATAAGTCAACAAGCTAATTTTTATTCATATAAACTCTCTTTTCCAGTGAAAAATGTGTTCCTTTTTTTCTAGAAAACTTTCATTTAGCTTGCTTCTGATTCATTGTTTCCAAATGATAAACTCCCTCTCCATAGCAGAAATTCTTATTAGAACCTAAGCACATGATGTTTTATTTCAGGGTAGTGACTGTAGTCCTTTTTCTATTATTTCAGCCCTTAAGGTTAGCCACTTCTCCCTATAGAATTGCTTTCTTCTGTATATTGACAATATATCCCAACTTCATATCATTGAGAATTTTCTCCTGTAAAACAGAAATTCATCACTCTGGAACAATGGAGAATGACAAAGACTAATGTGATAAACCAGTCACAAGGTAGCCATGCCTAACAAATGTGATCCTCTGGTACATTGGTTGCAGTTTGCCCAGTAAGGAGATGGAAAGACTTCTGCCATTGTACACGAAGGTGGTGAGACTCTGTTTATCATCTTCATTGTTTTGTAATGAGCTGTTAAAAAAAAGTTAAGAGACAGCAGAAGAGCTCTGCTGTTAAAAGGTGTAGTATTGAGTCTTCTTTATAAAAAATGACTAGAACCACATGAAAGAGGGCCAGTAAAACCAAAGGCATCAGATAGGGAAGGGAGGAGAGAAGATGTTTCCACAACCTGTGAAAAAAATATACGTAGGAAGGAAATAGATGTGATGGAAGAAAAATAGCAAAAGGGGAGAGAGAAATAGCAAGGGAACAGTAAGATTTTTGATGGTTTAGGACTGCATCTACTCTAACTTTTTTCTACAAGAAAGGGTTGTTTGGGAGTAGCATGGAAGAGGCAAAATGCTGCCTTGGGAGAAGAACACCTGGGGTGAGCTGGGCCTGCCAAGGAGGCTGCAGTCTACAGCTGGGTTGAGCAGTTTATAAGTAGAAAATATCTTCTACTTACATTGGGAGTAGGGCACAGAGATATTTTTCATTTGCAAGTTCTTTTGTTTTTCCCCACTGATTCAGTTGCACTTCAACGTTTCACAAAACCACTTCAGAAAGTAAATACAGAAGCAAAAAGTTGAAGCAGAGTGTCTTGGCATTTTGTGAACCAATTCTTTGAGTTTTTTTTATTAAATTCAAAAATCACTTTAAAAAAAAAAAACAAATTCATTTTATTTTTCCCTAAAAAGGAGAGAGATTTGTCTACCAAAGGCAACATGCAGCTCAATCTCAGATAAAATTTTGCAGGTCTTTTTTGGCACCAGTGGTAAGCCCGTATCTCATGCTGTCTCAGATTCACATGCTGTGTGGATAGCAACATAGCAGTGAGTGCTTACAGGGCTGCATGTCTTCTCAGAAGCAATAGTACATTTAGCAAAGAAGTGCATTAACAGCAGACAAGCCTTCTCTTCAGTGCCAGGAATATGGTCCCTCTACATGAAAGCAAGAGACAGAATTCTTAATAAGCCACTCTCCTCATCTAATCCCAGTTTCCTTTTTTATAAGCTCTTTCCATCTCAGCACTATCACAAGAGACTCGAGTCTTCACCTTCCTGAGACATTTCCTTGATGACACGTAATTTGACAGCTCAATTTTCTGTAGTCCCCTCACAAGTATCTTCTGAACCTGAGAAACTGTAGATAAGTGAGTGGAAAGACAAGGAAACAGCTTGAGTGGCACGGACAGAGGTGGTGAGTGGCTTCAAACATTTTCTAGTGCTCTTCAGGCAAATTTCAGGTTCAGGGGCTGTTAGACTTTTTGTGTGTGTTTTTCTCCCTCTGAGTGCTCTCCTTTCTCCTATGGTAGCAGATGCTTACTCTAGTGGGCACGTAAATTAGAAAGCTGTCAGGACACACTTAGACAGGTTAAACAGGCTCTGAAATCCAAAGGGGTTACAAATGGAGATATCAGGTGCATCTAGGCAGAAAGAAACTTTCTCCCAGGTCCCTGCACTCTCCCCTATCACATGGCATGCAGAGGGGCATTGTGTGTCCTACCCCTTAGCATGCAGACACCGTCTTTCCTGGGGAGGAGGTAGCTCCAAACATGTTGTGCTCACACCCCCAGGGTCTGGTTGGCAGAATAAAGCTGCACCCCATAGGTGCACCTCTTTTCCCTCCCTGCTCCTGCTGATGTTACCTTCACCCCAGGCCCTGGATTCTCAAGAGGGGAGACAAAATTGCCTTTTTGTTTGGTTTTTTTTTAAAGCCATGGGTGAATGATGTGGTCTATGCTAAAACCAGACTGTTCCTGCAAAGAAACTGAGCCTAGGGCAGAAGGTGAGATGAGACAGAAAGCCATGGAGAAACACGCTTGATTTCTCTGGCTGGAAGAAGTTAGGAGCAGTGGCTAAGTGGCCCTAGACTAGGTTGCTCCATCTTGCAATATAAACCCTTAGTCTTTCCTTTATGGCAACAGAAATGGCCAGATGAGATCTGCAGATCTCTGGACTTGCTAAAATACACAGAGGGACCATAGGCAATAACCATTATTGTCTGTGACTGGAAACCGTCCCGTGCCTTACTTTCTGACCACATCATACATGAACAAAGAAATTTTTCTGAACCTGGGATGCATCAAGAAGAGTGTGGCCAGCAAGTCCAGAGAAGTTCTCCTCTCCCTCTACTCTGCCCTGGTGAGGCCTCATCTGGAGTCTTGTGTTCAGTTCTGGGATCCCCAACTCAAGAAGGACAGGGAACTGCTAGACAGAGTCCAGCGCAGGGCCACAAAGATGAGCAGGGGAATGAAACATCTTTCTTATGAGGAAAGGCTGCAGGACCTGGGGCTGCTCAGCCTGGAAAAGAGGAGACTGAGAGGGGACCTTATGAATACTTACAAATATTTGAAAGTTGTATGTTAAGAGGATGAGGCAACTCCTTTTTCTGTAGTGTCTAGTGATAGAACTAGGGGTTATATACAAAAGCTGTAACACAAAAAGTTCCACTCAAACACAAGGGAAAACTAATTTACCATAAAGGTGAGGGAGCCCTCGCACAGGTTGCCCAGGGAGGATGTGAAATCTTCTCTGGAGGTTTTCAAAACCCCCCTGGACACGTTCCTGATCTAGGCAGACCTGCTTTAGTAGGGTAGTTGGACTAGATGATCTTTGAAGGTCGCCTTCCATTCTATGATTCTCTACACAACCCGTTCTGTGGACTTACCTAAGGGTCATAGAATCATAAAATGGTAGGGGTTGGAAGGGACCTTTAGAGATCATGTAGTCCAACACCCCTGCAGAAGCAGGGTCACCTAGATCAGGTTGCATAGGAACATGTCCAGGTGGGTCTTGAAGACCTCCAAGGAAGGAGATGCCACAGCCCCTCTGGGCAGCCTGTGCCAGGGCTCCCTCACCTGAAGAGTGGAATAGTTTTTTCTTATGTTTAAGTGGAACTTTTTGTGTTCCAGCTTCATCCCATTACCCCTTGTCCTGTTGCTAGCTACTATAGAAAAAAAGGATGTCTCAACCTCCTGACACCCACCCTTTAGACATTTATAAATGTTAATAAGATCTCCCCTCAGTCTCCTCCAGACGAAACAGCCCCAGTTCCTGCAGCCTTTGCTCATATGAAAGATGTTCCAGTCCCCTAATCATCTTGGTGGCCCTGCGCTGGACTCTCTCCAGAAGTTCTCTGTCCCTCTTGAGCTGAGGAGCCCAGAACTGGACACAGGACTCCAGATGAGGCCTCACCAGAGCAGAGTAGAAGGGGAGAAGAACCTCCCTTGACCTGCTGGCCACATTCTTCTTGATGCATCCCAGGATGCCATTGGCCTTCTTGGCCATGAGGGCACATTGCTGGCTCATGGTCAGTTTATTATCAACCAGGACTCCCAGGTCTCTCTCTGCAGAGCTTCTCTTCAGCAGTTCGACCCCCAGCCTGTACTGGTGCATGGGGACCCTTCCCAGGTGCAGGGTCGGATGTAATCCAGTCCTGACAATAAGGGAAGAGGTCTGTTCTCTCCTGACCCCAGTCTCTACCAAATGAGACCATCTTGTTTCCAGGGCAAGAGGTAGAAAACAGTTTGCACACACTTGAGGCCTCCAGAGTACTTTGTAGCATCCCGGTGCAGATTTTGCTAGGAATGCATATTTTTCAATAGATTAATTAATTTCATCTCTTCTAGGCAGAGGAGGTCACCATAGAAAGGATGTTGTCACTGTTGATGCAGACACACGAACACGTTTCAAAATGGGAGACAAAGTCACAAATGAACATAGGAGGAGATATGAGGGAGGAAGATACAGGATAATGGGCAGCCATGTGTGTAGAGTATGAACTAATGCAGAACACTGAACAGAAATACAACAGCTTTGTAGGAAAGAAGCTGAGAGTTATAGTAGATCACAAACTGAACATGAATCCACAGTATCCTGCTGTTGTGAAGAAAGGAAATATCCTGCCGAGCTGTATAAACAAAAGGATAGTTTGCCAAGCCCACGAAATAATCCTTCCACTTCGCTCATAGTTGTCAGCAAGCCAAATTCAAGAACCACAGCTATGTGTACCACCTTGGGTGGCAAATTCTAATAGAGCTTTTAGAAAATCTCCAGGACCATAGACTTTGTTTAGATACGATAACCTCCACTGAATGGCAGCTTAGTTGCAGTAATTACGTTCTTAATGCCAACAGCCTCCCCACTGATGATAAACGTATTTTTGCACTCTAACACTTTACATGTGCATTATGTATTTATTAGACAAAGGGAGAGTTTAATACAAGGCACCTAACAAATTATGTTCGCTGTTCAAAAGCACTATAATCACATAACATAATATTGTCTCTTGGTTAAAGCATGTAGATGCTTTAAAAATTGAGGATATATATTACAAGCAATATATTCATTCTTCTCTTCTTACTCTAAGTCTTTCCTGAAGTGACGATGAATATTTTTATCTTCCTCATGAATTTTATGGCCAGTGAAGGTTTAAAGCTAGCACATCTCTCAGGTATTGCATTCAAGTATACTCTCCTTATTATCAGAAAACAGAACTCTGTTAAATTTACTAAGCCCCAGAATTCCTGGAGGTGTTGGTGACCAGACTATCCAGCCCACATTCGTTAATATCAGTTGTTCCCCCCCAACTCACAGTACCGTGAACAATAAATTCAGAGTGCAGAGATCCTCATCAAAACAGAATCACAGAATCATAGAATGGTAGAGGTTGGAAGGGACCTATAATGATCACCCAGTCCAACTCCCTGCTAAAGCAGGTCCACCTAGATCAGGTTGCACTGGAAAACATCCAGATGGGTTTTTAAAAACCTCCAGAGAAGGAGGTTTTACATCCTTCCTCGGCAGTCTGTGTCAGCACTCTACCACCATTAAGTAAAGTAGTTTTACCTTATGTTTAAGTGGAACTTTTTGTGTAAAATCCTCCCTGAAGGTTTGCACACTGTGCATGCTGCATTTGTGCTGTATGGTGAAAGCTGAATTGAGTTCCATCTCTTTTGACACAAAAAGTCTGCTAATGGTACTCACAGACATCAGTAACTCTGTTTTTAAAGTCAGCAAGGCTCCCTGTCACTTCTGAAGAAACTGGGCACAAAGCTGCCATGCTTCTACAGTCTCAGGGGGAAAAAAAAAAATAAAAGTCCATTGTTTATCTTTGTTCTCTTCACATAAATACTAAGTGTCACAGATTCACCTTGCTTGCAAGTATACCAAAAATGTTGCTGCCTGGTTGGGAAATGCAGACCAGTCAGTGGTCTGTGTTTACAAGCCTTAAAGATTGATGCAGCTTTATCTGTGCAATTGAGTCTCATTCCAGTCTGTGTTCCACTTTTCCACTTCATTTTTTGAGGGAGACTGCTGTTACATCAAGTTAGTCCAGAGAATATCCATCTTCTGTACCAGTTAGAACTGGTTTGTACCTATCGTTTGAAGCAAAAATGAAATGAGAAGTTACATTTCTTCAACAGTAGATTGAAGGAATTTGGTTTATTTATTGTAAAGAAGAGAGGATTGAGCAAAAACGTAACTGTCTCCAGGTATATAGAAAACTGCTGCAAAGAAAGGAATCAAGTTTTGTCCATGGTAGCTAGGTTGAGAAATAGTGTGGGGAAAAAATAATGCAAGGTAATATCAAATTAAACATTAGGGAAGTTGCTAGCAGTAAGCATAGGAAAGCATTGCAATAGATTTCCTCCTTCACTGCAAATTTTCATAAAATTATTCTGTTCTCCAAGAGATGTGGAGAGGACTTTTCCAATCCTGGAACTTTATTGGAAGACTAAGAAAATTCATGGTTCAAAGTCTTTCTTAACAAGAGACTGAAGTTGGAAGACATGGTTTTGGCTTATTTATTTATTATGCATCAAGAAGGGTGTGGCCAGTAGGTCAAGGGAGGTTCTTCTTCCCCTCTACTCTGCTCTGGTGAGGCCTCATCTGGAGTACTGTGTCCAGTTCTGGGCTCCTCAGTTCAAGAGGGACAGAGAACTTCTGGAGAGAGTCCAGCGCAGGGCCACCAAGATGATCAGGGGACTGGAACATCTTTCATATGAGTAAAGGCTGTGGGAACTGGGGCTGTTTAGTCTGGAGGAGATTGAGAGGAGATCTTATTAACACTTATAAATATCTAAAGGGTGGGTATCAGGAGGTTGGGACATCCCTTTTTTCTATAGCAGCTAGCAACAGGACAAGGGGTAATGGGATGAAGCTGGAACACAAAAAGTTCCACTTAAATATAAGAAAAAACTATTTCACTGCTCAGGTGAGGGAGCCCTGGCACAGGCTGCCCAGAGGGGTTGTGGAGTCTCCTTCCTTGGAGGTCTTCAAGACCCACCTGGACATGTTCCTATGCGACCTGATCTAGATGACTCTGCTTCTGCAGTAGAGTTGAACTAGATGATCTCTAAAGGTCCCTTCCAACCCCTACCATTCTATGACTCTATTCTATGATTCTATTTGGAAGCCTTTCTCCTTTACGAAAGTAAGATTCCTCATTGATGCATTTTATTTGAATAATCACCTCCTAACTTGTCTCAGACAGCACTGAAGGCTACTTAGAGTGCTCTGTGCCTTTGAAAATTTCTTCCATGGACAAATGGTCCTGAGGTCCTTAGCAGAATTGAGGTGCTTAACTTGCTCAGTCTGAAATGAATGTGGCCTTCAGGCATGCAATCTCAATCGATGCCAAGTGACATTCATCTCCCAAAGTTCAAATTACTAAGGGCATGTAGGTTTTCTAACAGTTTTACACAATCCAAACGACTGAGGCACCTAATGCTTAATTATGAAATTAATTTAAAGTCCTAAATCTAAGGGACTTTGAAAGATCCTTTAGGCCTATTTCCTCCAAAATGAGATGCATTTAATCTCCAGTGATTTCACTGGAATGAGATGCTAAATGCCAATAACATCCTCTACCTGAATGTCTTTTCCAAATAATATTGTTTACTAAATTGCATATCTGCTTTTGAAAATACGTCTACTGAGCTTTGTTTCAATGCTTTCAAAATATCCTCAGAGTGTTTTATTTTTATCGGTCTACTCTGCTAAAAACTGTGGAGCTTGCACTATCCTGGGTAGTAACTCAGAACACAATACAAGATGTTTAGTGTTAGCTAGAGTTTTGGGCTTTTTTCTTAAGCTTTGTTTTTTCTCCAGGTTTTATAGAATATATCATGATTTATGTTCTTCTACTCGTAAATAAACACCCTGCTGCCATGGCAGTAGATGGTCTATAAATCAGGGAAATACATAAATACAATAGGCTTGATTTACCAGCATGAAGGCACCATATGAAGCTGCTGAATGTTTTCTCTAATTTCAGCATATCTTTTGGGAGCATCAGTTGAAGCATCTTGCGTTGCCTTAGACACTGAGTCTAAAGGGTTACAGCTACTCCTTTCTTTTTCTTTTCTTTTTTTTTATGTTCTGGTCTTTTCATAGCTTTGGAACATCCTCTTGGAATTATTTTGAAGCACTAAAACTTACAAGTGGCCTCGAAGCATTAGTGATGACATTCTTCACCTGAAGTATCAGTCACCAAGAACACAGGTGCAGGAGTAGAAGTGCAAAGGACCTCATAATTTTGCTGGTGCAGTAACTTCCAGCATGGGGTGTCCGGTGGCATCTCCATGAATGATGACATAAATTATCACAGTCTCAATTTCAAAAAGGTTATGATGATTTTCACCCACTGCATAACTATTTTCCTATTCACTTGTCTGTGTTCTGTCTAATCGAGGCTTCTTGCTACCTCCCAGAAGTTATTTGTTCCCATGTGATCCCTTGAACCTCAGCATCTCTTCCAAATGTGGGAAACCATCAGTGTGATTGTTCAGATACTCATGCTTGCACGAAAGCAGTTGTGAACCAAAAACCCGTTGTAGTGGTGGTTTTGTTTTCTGTTTGGTTGGTGTTGTTTTGGGCTTTCATTTTTTTTTAAAACAGATGTGATTATTAACTCTTGTGGAGGGCAGATCACGTAACTTGAATGTGGGAAGGGATTTACAGTTTCCATCTACTCATTACTGTAAAATGCTGACCTGCAAATTTTGCAGGCATTCCCATAATCTCTGAAGAACTGCTCCAGAAGGATATAAATACAGTTGTTCTCTATGCTGTCCGCTGTACTGGAGTAGCTTTTCAAGCTTACCAGCAAGGAAAGCAATGTACATACTGGGGCACTGGGAGAGATCTCCTATCTTCAAAATTATACACACTTGCATGAAAATAACCTAGATCAAGACTACAATTTAAGGCTTGTTTCCTAGTTGTGCTTCATCTATGTAATCCAAAGGTTTAAATGGGATTTTGCTGATTCTTTGGTGTAGAGAAACTTTCTGTGTGAATCACTTATCTCTGCTAGCAGGGGGTTTGTCCTCCAGATACTGAGATTTATCTTATCCATATTGTCTCAGGTAATGTGTCAGATTCATGAGATGCTGGTGTTAACATCCTCATAATGAGTCTTGACATAATAACAACATGCTTGAGCTAATCAGAGGAGCAAAACCCCCTTCAGCAGTAGCAGAGTTAAAGTCAGACGGGCGGCATGGTAACTGTCTCTGTTCTTTTAGTAACACTGGTTTTTTTCTGCCTATGTTATCATTTCTGGTAAACACCTTTGCACTTTTCACTGTATGGCAACCTTCAATAAGTTCCCATTAAAATCCACAGCTACTCTTACATTATTTTCCCTCAAAATCACATTAAGGCCATCAGTGCTGTGACACTCCCAAAATCCTTGACTCTGGCACAGCAGTTGCTGCATATGCTCCAGCTGTTGTTATTGAGCTCTTCATTGCTGTCTCACAACCCTGCACACTTGGGGTAAGAACCGTGGTTTTCTTTTGTGTTTTTGCAAGACTTAGCACAGTGGGGTCCTAGTTCAGAATTTGGTACGATGGATAGATCCTCCCACATTGCAAAAAACCCAAATAATAATGACATTGAAAAGAAGGAAAATGTACAGCAGAAATAGCTACATTACCAATTGATGTAAGTCAGAAGGATGGTATTAAATTTAACCTCCTACAACACTCTAGAGTTAATTTAGGGTCTGTGGGATTCTTAAGAAGAAACACGGCCTACTTTTCTGAATAATTAGACAAAAGCACTCTTGCTAAAATGTACTAAACATGAATAAAGAACAAAAAAATTCAAATATTAAAAGTTCTCAAAATTAAAAGCCTGATTAAGCATTTGGAGGGAGAGGACAGTTTCTCTGCTTCTCCTGAATTTGCATAAAATCTTTTAATTAGGCTTTTTAATTAAAGCCCCAAGGTAACTCCAAACATTTTCTTTGGGAGAATGGAAGAAGTTAAAGGCTAGATTCTGGCACTGTGGCCATCTTTACTGAAATTAATCCTGTTTTTTTATGACAGAGACAGCACACACATATACATAGTCGAGCACAAGGAAACCTGAAAGAGCTGAGAAAGACTAGACCTGTCATATCTGAGGGCACTTCAGGGATATACCCTGCACTGGACACTAGGGCAGCCCCTTCACTCATCCTTTGTGTCCTGGTAGGCCTTTCCAGATGCAAAGAGGAACAATTGGTTTTGCCCTGGGATCTTTTTTTCAGTTCTCCTTTCCTTTTCCCAGTGCCAATTTGAAAAGTCACAGAATCACAGAATCTTAAGGGTTGGAATGATCCTAGATGAGGGACAGAGTGTACCCTCAGCAAGTTGGCTGACACCAAACTGGGAGGACTGGCTGATTCCCCAGAAGGCTGTGCTACCATTCAGCGGGATCTCAACCAGCTTGAGAGTTGGGCAGAGAGGAACCTCATGAGGTTCAACAAGAACAAGTGCAGAGTCCTGCTCCTCAGGAGGAGCAACTTTATGCACCAGTACAGGCTGGGGATTGACCTGCTAAAGAACAGCTTTGCAGAGAGAGACCTGGGAGTTCTGGTTGATAATAAACTAAATATGAGCCAGCAATGTGCCCTCATGGCCAAGAAGGCCAACGGCGTCCTGGGATGCATCAAGAAGAGTGTGGCCAGCAGATCAAAGGAAGTTCTTCTTCCCGTCTACTCTGCTCTGGTGAGGCCTCATCTGGAGTCCTGTGTCCAGTTCTGGGCTCCTCAGCTCAAGAGGGACAGGGAAGTGCTGGAGAACTTCCAGTACAGGGCCACCAAGATGATCGGGGTACTGGAACATCTTCCTTATGAGGAAAGGCTGTGGGAAGTGGTGCTGTTTAGTCTAGAGAAGAGAAGATTGAGAGGAGATCTTAATAATATTTTTAAGTATATAAATGATGGATGTCAGGAGGTTGGGACATCCCTTTTTTCTACGGTATCTAGTAACAGGACAAGGGGTAATGGGATGAAGCTGGAACACAAAAAGTTCCATTTAAACATAAGAAAAACTATTTCACTGCTCAGGTGAGGGACCCCTGGCACAGGCTGCCCAGGGATGGTGTGGACTCTCCTTCCTTGGAAATCCTCAAGATCCACCTGCATGCATTCCTATGCAACCTGATCTAGGTGAACCTGCTTCTGCAGGAGTGTTGGACTAGATGATCTCTAAAGGTCCCTTCCAATCCTCACTATTCTATTATTCTATGAAGTCCTTGAGATGAAGAACCCTGTTTTGGCTTTTGGGGAGCCACCCTAACTAAACCTTGTGGATGAAACTGGAGTGAAAAGGACTTCTTCCATTCTTGTCCTCAAGTATCAGGCAGCAGTGGACAGCAGGATCTTCCCAGCAGTGTCTTCTCACCAGTACTGCGCTGGTGAGACAACACAGTACTCGCCAAAGGAGAGCTCTGAGCTTTGGCCTCTGTCTGAATTTGGCAGAGAGGTGGGGAAGCAGAAATTGTCTTGTAAAGATGCCACGTGGGCTTGTACTGTAGATCATGGGACTGATCTAATGACTCCTAGAGAGGCTGTTATTTACTGTTCCTATATATAGGCTGTGTTCAGGCTTTTCTGGGTTGTACTATGTTTTATTTTTCTATTACTTACCTGAGCTTTGTGTAAAAAACTCAATGAAGCAGAAACTGAAACTCCAAATGCTCCTGGCTTCCACAACAGAGAGTTATTCTTTTCCATTGAGTATTTGAATATATTTCCTTATAAAGGAAGCAGACTCAGAAGAGAGTCTGTGAGAGTAATTCGTGAATACTTTGTAGTCTTGGTAAAGGCTGGGCTGAACATCCTGATCCTGGGGATCAGAAAGTCTTGAACATTCTCCTGGGGATAGAGAACATCCCTGAAATGCATTTCCTTTAGGAATTTTCTATTCACTGAAGCGTGGAAGTGAACCTCCCTTCATGAATCCTGTTAGATTGACTCCATTTTGTAAGAAATTATATCAATAAATGGAGATTCAGAGCACATGTTCAGGCCTGGTGGAAGGAAGACATATTCTAGCCTTACAGCTGAAACAGCACATTTGCATGTCTAGCTTGGTGGCAAATCAAACCCATGTCACCAAAGTTTGTGGCTAGAAGCAGAATGTACACTGGCCATGGGTAGCACTCCTGCTGAACCTTCAAGAGATATACATGCTGTCCCAAGAGGCAACTATTAAATTTTCTGTGTCTCAAGACACAGAGCCCTAGCATCTGCTAGGTTAGGTCCTGAATTCTCTGCTACAAGAAATATGGTAAATGTGGTCCTAACTCTGTTTTCTGTGGCTAGACTTTTCTGTGACACAAGCTATCATCCCTATTAATGATCACTCTGCTATCTCTACCCAAAACCACCAGCACACCAGTATCGACAGTGTAAAGATAACTTCTGTAGCAATTCACTTGCAGAATCACATGCTATCCAAACATTAAATTCATCTTCCTTTAAGTACAGCTCTGTAGTGCCATACTTGTCTTCTTATGATAGCCCAAATTAGTTCCATCTCACACAGAGATAGATATGAGAACTGTGTTCACATCAGCTCAAGCCCATGCAGCAGGATAGCCAGATGCACCCAGCACCGTTCCCAGGCTGAGTGGCCAGTTTCTCAGCTGTCTCCAGCTCTCTCCTGCTGCTTCCAAATCCAATACTGGCTTGGAAAGTGCTTGCCCTGCACTCCACTAATTTGTGTACACATCTCCTATGAAACACTAGAAGAGAAAAAGGATCTAAGTATGCAAGAAGATGTTGTTTCTCAAATGAAGCTTTCACCACAGCAGAGACATCACTAACAGCTTTCTTCAGTAGATTTATTAAGAGCTAATAAGAGAGGATGGAGGATCCAGAACTGTTGCTCTTGTGTGGTTAAAAAAACAATCAACCTCTGATGGAGGAGAGAGCTGCTGACCAAGGCACAAGGAGACCTGTGACCAGCACAGAAGCATCACTAAACATGCAAGTGCTGAAACACAGCTACCATGTCTGTAAGTACACATCCAGGGCTATAAGAGACTCAGCACCTTCAGAATGGGATCCTTGGATTAATCTAGCATAGGGATTGCTGGTTTGTCCACCAAATAATGTGGGGAAATACCTTGTAATGCTTTGCCCCATTGCTCCAGCTGTGAGATATGCCACTAGAGCAGATTGGATGGAGGTTGGTAAGGCAGAGCATGGTGTTTGCCTGCAGAACACTAAATTACTGCAGTATAATCATCTGATAGAAATACAAAAAGATGCTCTTCTGTCACAGCAAAGGGGGAGGGCATAATTGCACCAGAGGGACACCTCTGGGATCCAGCCATTTGTAGTTAATCAGAATTACTCATTTATTTGGTAACCTTTATTTCTTTTATGACAAGAGGAAAAATTGGCTAAGAATGTGTCCAGGAAATACAGTAAACATATCAGCCTGGGAGGCCTGAGGACATAAGCTTAGGAGCATGCAAAGGAATTATTTAGCAAGCTTGTTTTCAGGTGGAAATGCTGAGTGCAGGAAGTTTGCTGCTGCTCTTAATGTTGAGACTGGTCAATGCATCTCTCACTATGTCCCTGAGATGGATTGTATTTTAATAGGCTTGGCTTCCATAGTGAGGAGCTTAATGCTCTACCTGACTGATGATTTTTCAGTGGAAGGCTGGCAGCTCCTGCCAGGGCAGCATCTTGCTAAGGTAGAAGTGTGGTGTCAGCATCAGGGAAGAGTCCAGCTTAAAGCAGCTCAAGATGTCCATCTCTCTTGTATACACACACACACACACAAAGCCTGTCTTCTGAAAGTGTTAGCGGAAAGGAGGAGGAAAAAACTACTTAACAGGCAGAAGTGGTGCTACAGATTTTGCACTTTGCAGCCTAGCTTCTACAGTTGGACTTTCAACTTTAACTAGGATCATGGTGGAAACTGGCTTCCTCTCTGTTCACACGGGCATTTGTAGGAGTGGCTCAAATCGGGACAAAGCCAAAAGTAGAAGGGGCCCTAGAGTCTCCAACTGCCCTGCAGGACATCACAGACAGTTACCCAGTTGGACCTATTCTCATTTGGAACACTTTTTCTGAACTGATGATGGAGCTCCCTCAGTGGTAACCTGCTGTATCACACCAGGAGAAATATTGTCTCATTACCACTGGAGAGAGTCTCCACAGACCAAAGGGAATAAGTCTCTGCTGAGAAAGGAGGAGAGGTTGTTGATCCATCATGTGGCGTGCATGACCTGCAGCGTGAATCACAGGTATATGAAAGACCATCACTCTCTCCTGCCTGCTGGGCAGCAAATACAGTGTTTATTTCCCCTCCCCAGAACTGAACTTCCTTGTTCCTGAGAGAAACAGCCTCCAAAGGCTGAAAGTAGCAAAGAGAAATCCAAGAGTTGTCAGGTGAGCTACTTTTTGTATTCTTATGATAGGTTTATGAAATACTTCGAGATATCTAAGAAGTCCAGAGCATGGCTCTTAACAATAAATGCTATTATTGGGGGGAGGAAAAAAGGTAAATTAATCTCATTCATATAATCAGAGACCTGCAGCCTGATTCTCAATTATTTATTTATTATCCTCATTTCCTAAGAACACGAGCCTTATGAATCTGTCCTTTCACCTGCTGCTTTCCCACTCCCTCCTCTACACAGCTTTGCCTAATTTCTGCCAACCTTTAAGGAGGCTTCAGAGGTATGAAACTCATACCCTTGTAAGAATTGGGGCTGAAGAGAAGAAAGAGATCCAAATCATTGTTACCATAAAAGGAAAGGTTTCAAAGGGAGCTCTACAATTATTTGCTGTTCATGCAGGTCTACTGCAGAGCAATTTTCCCTCTGCCTAGCAGCTGAATTTGGGACATGGGAGGGAAATGCAAGTCCCATGATGCAGCCAAGGAGGTGAGCAGGCTACAGAAAGCTCTGCAAACAATGACATTGTATAGGAATTGGGATGACAAGGAGTTGGCGAGGGATGTACAGCAGTGAGAGTAGAAATGCAGGTGAAACAGGGTTTTACTAACCCTCCTGCTCTCAGGGCATATTTGTGGTGGTGTTTGCAGCACTAGTTGCATCCCAACCATAGAAGCATATGCTGAAACACAATCTCTACCCCGAAAAACTGTGCACCAAAAGCTTGTCTGCCATTTTTGTGGAGTCATTTAGGACTTTTTCTACTGCAGGGCCCAAGTATGTCACCGATCAATATCATCTGAAGAAACCCATTGGCTGCAGCTGGGCTGTTTCCCAAATCAGGCACAAGGCTGCATATCTTGTTGAATTAAAGACCTGCAGAGTGAAGAGTGATGTGGTTTTGTGGTAATTACCCCGCACAGGCATAAGCGGCCATTAAACCTATTTGGACATCTTGGGTAGAGAAGCAAGACTGTGCAGTTAAATGGCATGTTGATAGTTCTAGTAACAATTTAGGGGAGTACAGGGCAATATTTTAGATAATGAGGCAATCTTATCTTTTTGTCAAAAGTAAAACCTGAAAATTTTAAGGACCCTATTGTGTTTTGCCTGAAAGAAAAAAAGGAGCTTGAAGAGACTTGATTGAGGTATTCATAATTATATGAGAAATAGTGAAAATTAATCAGTCTGTGCTTTTTATATTGTCACATCATGCAAGAACAAGGGGATTCTTAAAATGTAAATTAATAAGCAGTACATTTAGTGTTCAAATGCATTTAGTGAATCATGTTACAATTACAATATATATAAATAATCCACCAATTTCCATAAAACTATCTGATAAAATTCACCCATAACAATAGTTCATTTCCCAATTCACTTTTCATTATTCAAAATCCTTTAGAAACCCAAGGGAAGCTGTGGGCTGGGGATTGTAAAAGGCTGTATATTTAGAATAAATCTGAGGAGCGCACTGACTTGTGCAGCGTATATTCCCCTTCAGAAATTCACAGCCCTAGGAAGTTAAGGACAGTAATATAGAGGCTGGCTAAAAGGAAGGGGTGGGGAAAAAAAAAAAATAGCCCACTGAATAATTTTATGACCATTAGTAACATTTGTATCTATACAAGCTAAGACAATTATACTGGTAATCATATCTCATGCTTCAGAGACTAAAATGATTGCCTGCAGAGGCCAGGGGAGCCTCGGAGAATTTCCATTGAAAAGAAAATTAGAAATGCCTAAGATTATTTAATTTGGTCATATTGGACATAGCAGAAAGAAGATACTTATTTCTCTCTTTAAAAGCTTTTCCTTTTCCTTTCTGAATCAGTTTCTTCCCCGTTGGCTTGACCTGTAACCTCCTATCTCCATTGGCACCTTTTTTTGCCTTTCACATCTATGTTGTGCCTGAATCCTGCTGTTTTCCCCGGGTCTGTTGCCCAGTGTCTCAGCCCATTCCTCTCTTGTGCTTGTCTCAACTGCTTTCAAGGATATGACCCATCCAGTGCAACAAGGCTATCCTTGCATCCAACGTCCTTGACCAGACTTCATTAGCAATGCCAGATCTGACTTTGTTGCTCCTTGAGACCATCAGCCTGTTTCTTCTCTTTTGCTTTGTGAGCAACTCCTTCCATCATGGAAACTTTTCCAACCAAGTTCTTCAGGATATCACTATTTCTGTCTGCCAGTCTTTCCACTAAAACCCATATGAATAATATTACCAGTATCACAAAGGACAGTCTCATTTTACTGATTTTCCACTGCTTAAAAGCTGAAGGAAGTGAGTAAAGAATCAGAAATGCTTACATTGCCCTTTAAACACTGCAAAAGTTGCAGTGGGATCTGGTTAGCTGATCTCCTACCTTTTTACACCTTCATTGCACAATGATCCCGTGTGGGGCCAGATTCAGATAACCTCTTGCCAAGAATTTTAGCTGTCTCCCCAAAGTGAGGAGATTTCAGTGAACCAATATGTGTAATAACAGGTGTGAGATGATATCAGAAATCAGCCTCAGGTGAAGAAGACGTGGCCATTCTCCACACCTAGGAAGAAATGAGATAGGAAAGAAATGTTGTCCTTTTATTACTTGGTGCCACATGCTCACAACAACACAGTGAAGAATAATTGACAACAAAAGGCTGCTATTTTCCTCTTTTCATGCAATAAAGATGGAAGTATAGGCAGAGATTTTACTTTTTCCTGCTACACAATATCCAAATTCTCAGAGCATGTTGTAGAAAATGCTATTTGTAGGAAATGCCTGTCACTGGTTACTCCCTTGCTGAAAGTAACAATCAAGCTGTGACTTTCTGAGGTTTTGTGTGTATAGCAAGACAAAGGAGCAGGCCATGAGCACGCTCATCCATTTGAACTATTTGCTTTCTGCCTATGACATAGTTTTTAGCTAAAGTTTCATGTGAACTCAAAGGATCAACTGTGTTTCGGAGCAGAAGGGCTGTCAATGGGCTTGGATCATGCTTCATGCACTTAAATTTCCTGAAGAGAAGCCTGGGGACACACTGAGTTGCTGAGCATGTCTGGGGCTTCTCCTCTGCAAACTGTGGTGTCAGCCTCTTCATGCAGGTCTGCAGGTGTGGATGATCAGCAACGCTGGTCTGGAAAGAGAGCAGAGGTGACTGATAGCATATACATACCCTGGGATGTTGCCAAGCTCTTGGTTTGCTCCTGAATGCATCGTTCTTGATCTGGAGTTTATAACAAAGCTGTGTCTGAGTCCTGAGACCAGGTCTTTGGGAGAGCTCTGAGAAATCTATTTTACGTGTGAATGAGGTAGTTCACTTTAAGACACTTCAGAAGAAGGAAAACAACAGTTTGAGAACTAAGGATAGATACAATAAAGACATAGAGAATTATGAATGGTAAAATGAAGGCCGAGGAAACACTGCTAGTCAGACCTTTTGGTAATAAAATATAAATTGTTGGCCATTGAATGAAATTACGAAGCAACAGATTGTGAGTGGGTGAAAGGTAATGTTGTTTACAAAAGGTATAATTAAACCATGATACTCACTGCTCCAGAGATCGAGAGGGATGGCTCTCTAGGTTCAAGAAGTGATTCAGCATTTATATAAATAAAAAGAACATTTGCAAGGACAGTAGCTAAATACAATTACAAGGGCTATCAATCCTCATGCTTCAGGGCACGGTTACCTGCTGAGGTCAGGACAAAATTTCTTCGTGGTATCACACTAAGAAGTAAAATGCATTATTGGACATTAACGGGTATTGGATACCTTATTAGAATGGTCCTTTAATCTATTCCACTATGCAATTCTTTTGCTCCTCCATATCACAAATCAGTAAAGCATTTAGGTGTGTGCTTAAATTGCATTTTGAAATCAACAGGACTTACACATGTCCAAAATGTAAGTGCATGATTAAGCACTTTCCAGAATAGATATATCAAGCAGCTACCTAAATTTTTAGATGTATTGGGGTGGCTTTTGGGTTCTGGATTGATGTTGGAGTACCCAAATCACACAGGCAAAACCCAATAGAATGTACCCTATCTAATATATTGTCAACTGACTTTGCAAAATATTCCATACAGCGTGCTGCTGGTTCTAAGAAAGTCAACATTTCATCTCAAAAACCCATGAATTTGAGACTATAGCTGTATAGTTCATTTGTACAGATAATCCAATATGTATCTAGATATAATCACAGTGGTCTGGATAGTTAGTGTCTTCATCTTTGGGCTGTCTTCAGTGTGAATAAAATTACCTTTGCCACCTGCTATAGTCTCCTCCCTTATATTTGCACCCTACTGGTTCATCTTGTGGTTTTAGATAAGACAGCAGCCAGTGTTGAAGATTTAAGTTTCCCTTCAAACTTTGAAGCCTATCCCTTTTTATCCTCCTTCCTTCTTAGAGGAGATATCACTCAATCTAGACAGTCAGTGGCAGGGCTCTGAATACAGAGGAAACAAAGTGCCAATCTGATCTCTCTATAAAGTTGGGACAGAGTAGACAATCCCCGTGTGGAAAGGGGTTTCATCTGGGAAGGGTCATGTGAAGGTATACACAGTTATTCACAGTCCTTCTCAAATGTTGCTGCCAAGTGGTTAAAGATTTTTGCAGATACAGGAGATCAGAGCAACTGATATGCCTGAAGGATAGATGTTACCAAAAATCCAGGTTCTTGCAACCAATGGTGTTGCTCAGTTAAAAGGCTACTTTAAATATTGCCATAAGGGTGGGAGAGGTTCTTCTCCTGTGGGTCTATCTTCCCTGTTTTTCTCACAGGATCAATTGCTCCTTGCAGAGAGGCCACAGCAACTCACCAGGGGTGGCTGGGAGACCCTCAGCAGTGATTGCAGTAGGCAATAACCCTTTCTTCCAGAGGCTGAATGTTCAGCCTGAGCAGAGCTCGTAGGGACCTACACGCTGAAATCAAGGGAACATTTCCAAAGCCTTATGGAGGAGCTGGAACTAGGCCTTTACAGAATACTAAATAATTAAATCAGACCTCATGTAGAGGAGAAATGGATCTCTAACACTTAAGAATCAGCACTTAACAGCACGCAGAAAGGCATAATTTTCAGGCTATATGGGCAAATATTATAGATCTGTGCTAATAAGAAAAACCATAAATTGAGGGATTTTTCTTAAACATCTCTTTTCTTCCCCTGATTGTTAAACATAAAAGTAAAGATGTTGTCTGGTGTAGTCAGACTTATGTCTTGAATTGCTATTTGCTTCCAACTCCATTTAAAATGAAATTTAAACTGCTTAGTTTAAGTGCACTATCTTAGATACCTATAAAAGATTGACTTGCAGGAAGCGTCAAGCAGATGCTCTCTGCAAATCTGTTCTATTTAAGTAATTTCTTGTTCAGTGTTCATAAGGTACCCAGCCTAGTGCATGACCAACCTAAAAAACTTCAATGATGAAACAACTGCTTTGGTAGATGAGGAAAGGGTAGTGAGAATTTTCTACCTAGACTTCACTAAGACTTTCAATTCTGTCCTGGTGTGGCCACAACTGGAGTACTGTGTCCAGTCCCGGGTTCCTGAGTTCAAAAGTGATAGAGAATTTCTGGACTGAGTCCAGTGCAGGGCTAACAAGATGATGATGGGACTGGAGCACCTCTCTTACGAGGAAAGGCTGTGAGACCTGAGGCTGTTTAGCCTGGAGAGGAGAAGAGCGATCTTATCAATACTTATAAATACATAAAGGATGATGTCAGGAGGATAATGCAACACTTTTTTCTGTAGCACCCAGTGACATGACAAAGGGTAACAAGCACAAACTTGAACATGAGGAGAAACCCCTTTCCTATTCAGGTGATAGAGCCCTGGCACAGGCTGCCCAGGGAGGGTGTGGAGTCTCCTACTCTAGAGGTTTCCAAACCTGCCTGGACACATTCCTGTGTGGCCTGGTCAAGGTGAACCTGCTTTAGCAGGAGTGTAGTGGTTTTGCCTGGGCCAGGTTTTGGTAGCAGTGGGGGCTACAGGGGTGGCTTCTTTAAACAACGATCTGCCAGAAGCTTCCTCTGTAGCTGATAGGACTGGGGCCAGTCAGTTCTAAGCTGGACCCTGCGCCTGACGCAGACCTGGCCAATCAGTGATGGACGTAATACCTCTGTGAATAACGTATTTGAGAAGGAGAAGAAGTTGCTGCACAGTTGCTAAACTGCAGCAGCAACAGGGAGGGAGAATGTGAAAACATCTCCATAGGCACCAAGGTCAGTGGAGAAGGAGGGGGAGGAGGGTGCTTAGGCCCTGAAAGAAAGACTCCTCTGTGACGTGCAGTGAGGGCCATGGTGAGGCAGCTGTGCCCCTGCAGTCCATGGAGGCCACTGGGGAGCAGAGATCCACTCACAGCCCATGGAGTACCCCACACCAGAGCGGGTAGATGCCTGAAGGAGGTTGTGACTCCACGGGAAGCTCACCCTGGAGCAAGTTCCTGGCAGGACCTGGGAGCCCATGGGGAGAGAGGAGCCCAAGCCTGAGCAGGTTTGCTGTCAGGACTTGTGATCCTGTGAGGGACATAGGCTGGAGCAGTCAGTACCTGAAGGACTGTTCTTCTGCTGGATGACCCACGTTGGGGCAGGGTATGAGGAGCTGCCCCTGTGGGAGGCCCCATGCCAGAGCAGTTCATGAGGAACTGTAGCCCATGGGAAGGATCCATGCTGGAGAAGTTTGTGAGGGACTATCTCCCATGGGGAGGGACCCCACAGTGTAGCAGTGGGAAGTGTGAGGAGGCCTCCCCCTGAGAAGAAGCAAAGACAAAGTCCATCTGTAAGGAACTGACCAAAACTCCCATCTCCCATCCCCTGCGCCACTGGGGGAAAGGAAGGAGAGTCCTGGGAAGAGGGAGGGATGAGGGGAGGTGTTTTAAGATTTGATTTTATTTCTCATCTCCCTGTTCTGATGACTCATTAAGAAATCAAACCCTTTGCTCCCCAAGTTAAGTCTATTTTGCCCAGGATGCTAATTGCTGAGTGATCTCTCTGTCCTTATCTCGACTCACAAACCTGTTGTTATATTTCTCTGTCCCCTGTCCAGTTTAGGAGAGAGAGTGATAGAATGAATTGGTGGGCACCTGGCACCAAGCCAGGGCTAAACCACCACACAGGAGGTTGGACTGGATGATCTCTTGTGGTCCCTTCCAACCCTTGCCATTCTCTGAAAAGCCAGAGACACAATTGCCTGTCTTAGCCTAGGCCACCAAAGAGGTGATAACACCTTTTAAAATAAGTTTCCATGTACTTTGTCCTTTGGGAAGCTCTAGTAATACTACGCTGGGAGCTTCCTCACATATGTAATACTCTCTGTCATCTTAATAATGTGTTCTGACTCAGGATTTCCTGAACTTCTAAACTATTTGCATTTCCTATAGGATAGTATGTACACTTATTATTTCCTTTTAATATGGGGTTTATAAGACAGTATCAAAATGTGTACTCAGAGCTTCTACAGCCTTCATGTTTCCACATCTCTACTCTGCTTTAAGCAGACAGAGCTCCACACTCCTTTCCTCCTCAGATCTCAATTTGTAAGACAGCTGTAGAGGTTCATCACTCTCTGAGTTAACTCTCGATGCAAGTGAAAATCTTTATCTCACAGTGTGTGGGACAAATTGAACTTGAAACAGCTACAGAGGATCATCAATTCTTCAAATGGACATAGCATGAGTTTCCCATAAACTGAAACATAGCCAATGCTTCACAAATTCAGCTGGAGAGGTTTTTATCAGGAAACTGGGGGTGTTTTCAAATGCAGGGTTGTAATTTATCATGACTAGGTTTTGTTAGCAAGGAGTTTAGGCAGTTTCTGTTACTGCAACCTAATAAGTCATTTTATCAGCACATTTATTTCCTTGGTTGCAAACACCTCAGCAACCCTCATACCCTTTTAGCATCACATGGCAGGAAAACAACTGACAAATAAAGAGAAATCATTGGTTGTGAACTCACTGAAATTGCATATTGCATCTGGGAAGCTTGGATAATGCAGTTCAGTAATAAAGCAGAGTCTGTTAAAGGTATACAGGTCTCTTGCTCTCTCACTGTATCTCATATTTTATACAGAAGGAAGAATCTGTAAATTAAGGGAATACATCACAAAATCCTACACAGCTGCCTAGCCATAGAGGAAACTGGCAGCAATGTTTTTGGGCACAGAACAGGCAAGGGAGGAAGTCCAGGGTCAATGACAGCAGAGCTGGGCCTACCTGCTTTACTGTCTCCTCAAATACTGGAAAATTTGCACAGATATTTGCCTTACCCTAATTAGACCTCTGCTTAACCTGGGGTTGCAAGCAGCCGAATACTCAGAAAAATCACCTCCAATTAGTTCTTTGCAAGATCAGTTTCTCCTGGTTCAGCTCATCTCTGCTATTGCTAAATAATTAACCACTTATTTGGTGAGTTCAGTAGTTCTTCTCCCGTCCCTGCATGTCCAACCACACATACAAACAGAAGGGCAGTTAAAGGTGCATTTACCTATGACCCTCAGGGATTGCCACATGCTGTGTTAGTCAATGTATTCTCCTTCTATTAGACTAGCAGAGAAGCAAATCCCCAGGTTTAAGAACACCACAGAAAAATAATATGTCGCCAGAATAGACAGATTTCCAATCTGGAGACTATATGCAGAAAAGCCCAAGCTTTTTTTTCAATTCTTATAATGAACCAAAACAGTCTGAGGAAAGGAAACCACAGCCCACAGCTCGAAGGGCTTTGTAACTCAGAGACAGTTTCTCCAGTTGTTCCTAAAAGCTATGAAAAGACTGCACAAGTACAGAAGGGAACTTCGGTTTCCTCTGACAACCACAAAGGAGTTCACAGGCAACCATGCCCTGTCCCAGACAGAAACAGTTTGGCAGGTTAATCACAAGAGCAGAAAAGGGAGAATACCTGTTATAAACACAGTCTCAGATGTGTGAGGAGGTGGTACTAGGATATGTGTCAGACAACTATCCTTCCTGCCCCTCTCATCACTCCTCACATGCTGCAGATCCTGTCTGAAGATGTCAGCTCCTGTAGGACAAGGTGGAAAATTTCCACTTAAATATTTTTGTACTGGAAAAATCACGGTTTGCATTGGTTTGATTTAGTTTATTTTACTGAAACAAAGAGCATGGTTAGAAAGTGAATGCTTGCTTTGAGTTTTACATTTTATAGGTCAATCAAGCTCCAGGAAAAATAAAGCCTAGCAAGGAAGGAATTTTGTAACTCTGATTACTAAAATGGAGAGGAAAATATTGCCAAGGAGAAGAAGAGATTTATTTGTTTGTTTGAGTCCTAGGAAAATACTCATTTTTGGAAAACAGATCTTTGGAAAGATAACTAGAGGTACTTTTACAGCCTAGCACATCTGCACTACAGCTGTCTCACATTCTGTCAGATCACATACGCAGAAAACAAGAGGGACAAGCCCGTACAGCTGGGGAATACCCCTGAAGGTCACTGACAGAAATGATCAACTGCCTGAACCTTCCTTTGGTGCTTACAAGCAAAGAAGGAAAGGAGCTACTAAAGGACAGCACCTGTGCATTCTTGTCAGGATCACAACAGGATCTCAACAAATCAGTGTAGAAAAAAGATCTGCCACCTCTATTAAGAGACAATAAATCAAACAAATCAATGAGGTCTCAAGTCCTGAAAGCTATTTTGCAAAGGGGAAAAGATTTGCAGAACCTTGAACAGCACCCTGTCCCCTCCTTCCATCTCTTCCTTCATCTTTCCCACAGAGCAAAAAATCCAAGGGCTGAAGGGTATGCATATGGCGTCAGTATAGATATACTGTGAACAGTCTAATCTGCAGGCTACATCACTTTCCTATTGTCTAAAAACTTCAAAAGAAGACAGAAGGAAATTCAGCCTCAAGAAGAAATTAGATCTTTCTGCTTTTTCCAGAGACAGTCCTTTCATGCCCACTCTGAGGCTACATTTTCCAAGACTTACAACTGTATTAGAATAGTGTCTGTTTCTTAGAGGCAAGTTAAGTATTTCCACTGGTCAAAGTCTCACAGTGCTTATGGCCATCAAGGTGAAAAACTCTTCTTAGTCTTGAAACAGTCAAAATAGAATATTACCAAGCATTGCACCCAACCCCTTTCTTGATCTGAACATTGCTCTGTGGAACACAATGAATAGATGAGGAGCTCTTCTGGGTACCAGGCTCTCTTGATCAGCTGGAGAGATTCTGGTTAAACACCAGACTTAGTTTGTTCAACTTCGTTGACTACAGTGATCTTACTGCTGGTTTTACACCAGCAAAAGCAGAGTTGGAGGCAGTGTGAAAGAAATCAGCAATAATGGGAAGTGGCTGATCAATCTGCCATTCAGAGGGTATCTACCAACCAATGACAATTTTGTACACAGGAATGCTCTAATACAGTTAGCAACACCATTTACTACTAATCATACAGTAGTAGTTACACTGCAATATTAGGTATTCATAAATAAGAAATTATTTTGCTGTACTTTGAAGAAAGCTTCTTGCTTTTCCTTGCAGGTTGACTAATCAGAAATACTTATTTCTTATCATTAAGCTCTACTGGACACTCTTGGTGTTCTTTCAGTTTTAAGGAAAATATCTGTGCTAAGCTACATTGCTCAGGCTACAGAGCAATGTCAGAGAGAAGAGAAGAGAAGAGAAGAGAAGAGAAGAGAAGAGAAGAGAAGAGAAGAGAAGAGAAGAGAAGAGAAGAGAAGAGAAGAGAAGAGAAGAGAAGAGAAGAGAAGAGAAGAGAAGAGAAGAGAAGAGAAGAGAAGGAAACAAGTGGGCTGAATAGGTTATATCCATCTGCCAATGTAAAAACTAACCCTGAGCCAGCCTTACTTGTTTTTTCAAACCACTTTATGTCAGATGGCACGGCTGTGTCAGAGCACAGGACCCCTACAAGGAACAAACAACGGAAATAATATTCTCTGTGTGGCAGGGATGGAAAAGGGTGATGTGGTATTTGTGACAGCTTCCCCTTATCCCTGGGAATTCACAGCACAGGTTTATGTCGGTTCAAATGAAAACTAAGAACAGTAGGAAAGGTAGGGCTAAAAAGAAGCCTTGGCTTTGGGTGCCCATATCTGAAGCCAGGATATTGTCCTCTCAGAATATTTACCATGTACATAATTAAACCCCTAAGTGCCAGCTGAACTGGAAATCATGCTGTGTGGTGTCTCTCCTACTGTCTGAATGACTGTTAGACAGTTGGCTCTGTTTTGACACAAAATGCAGTCCATCATAGGTGCATTCATCTGTCATCTGTTGCCTTCTTGTCTCTTTTCCCATTTAGTTGTGTACAAAATGAAATGTTTTCCTCCTGCTGCTTGTCTGGTTTTTTTACACTTCATTTTCTTTGCTGTTTTTCATGTACCCACAATAAAGTAGTCACACAGAGTCACTTTGTCGGCCATAGTTGTGGATGGAAGCTCTATTAGCTTAAGAAATAAGCAACCATCTTCATATTTTTCCTTTCTTTCTCATTACAAAGCTGAAATTAACATATTATTAATTAGACTTCAGTCTCTGTCTCCCTCTCTTCATTTTAAATAACTCGTAGAAGAGCAGGGGAAAAGTTACCAGGCAGTTATATGTTCATTACTGTGACATATTAAGCACAGAGCCAAAGTAATGATAGAGTAATGCAGCCAAAGAAAATTACCTGTATTATGTTGTCAGAGGCGACTGAGACACAGTCAGTTACGTGTATACAAACCACAGGAATTGTTTAAAGAGCGAGTAATTACAGGGCCAGGGGACAGGGATTTTTAGATACATACTCTCATGATTTATGTACTGTAAGACTGTGGAAGATTTTTTTCCTGAAAGTAATTGCAAAAAATAGCCACAAATAAGGCTGTTTGCTGATCTGGTCTAAAGTAACAAATAAACACATATGTGTTTCTGTGCTGGACTACACCAGAGTTGTGTGATCCACTCTGGCAATGACAGAAATTCTCATGTTGTCTAGTTTTACTCCTCAGTGCTGAAGTTTATGAAGGAATTTAACCTCTATGTGACTCTTAATTTGCAAGGACAAACCTTGGAATATTGCCTTCTGCCCTCCTGGTGTGTTTTTACATACCACATGACAGCTCCTAAAGCCTGTCTCTTCCTATAAAACTTTCTTCTTTTCAGACAGCAAAAATTATGAAGAAACTTTTGAGGTCTCCTAGAGTACTCATGATTCATCATGAGTCATGGTGCCTTAATTTTGGAGTACGATAAATATGAAGGTTAAACTTATCTTTCGTTTCTTTAAGGAAATAGCAGGGACTGGATTCTCAAATATTTTTAGGCATAGGGAGATTCAAGAAAATGCTTAACAGGATTTTAAGAAGTTGTTGATGTGGTTAGGCACAGGATTCCTATCACAGACTTTTAAAAATTAGGCACCTAATTTAAGCACATCCTCCCGTTCATTCTGTCATAGATGGAAACAGAGGGCTCCCTTCTGAGGAAAATTCAGTTCATTAAATGAGAGGGGAGAAGAACGTTCCTGTCTCTCCAATAACTGGAGATACCCATATTTCTGTGAGATTAAGTGGGATGAGTCCCACCATGATGGCTGGCTCCCATGGGAAACTCTGCCCCAAGGCTACCCTGAAGCAGCCAGTGTTCCCACCCAGCTATAAATCAGACCCATGCACTCATCCTGTACGTATCACCCTGTGTGGGATTAGTCTTGGAAAGAAACGGGAAACATCCAGCAAATGTGTATTATGGGATGTCCTTCCTTTAAAATCACTCAGCATAGTTCCCATGCCTCGAGGACCCAGGCACAGCTGCAGTGCTGACAATGTGCAGCTCCCATCTGCATCGTGGATGAAGCCAGTCCTAAGCAAAGTATTTCTGCACAAACCAGTCTTTGCTATCTCTTGTTTCCTCCTCTCCAGAACTAATGGCATTAGAGACCTCCTTTGCGGTATCTGGGAGGCACTTGAGAGGTAGATCTCCGGCAGGCCTCAGTGAGCACCTTGATGGGCACCTCCTAGAACAGATTGGGTTGGGAGGGACCTTAAAGATCATCTAGATCGAATACCCCTCACATGGACAGGGACACCTTCCACTAGACCATGCTGCTCAAAGTCTCATCCAACCTGACCTTGAAATAGTTGAAATACATACTCTCTTCCCTCCAATCTCTCAATCTATCACTGAAATGATACTTCTGCAAAATAACCAGAGTATCCTCCGGACGAAAGTGAAGTAAATCAGTAAAAAGATGAATAATTGAGATTGGACACCAGTAACTCCTGCATGCTCAGTGTGCTACAGGCACTGACTTTCTGGGGAAAATCTGAACAAAAAGATGAAGGTGCTGTCTCTTTGAGATAGTGTGAGCAAGGTTCATCAAAGCTTGAAAAGCCACTATATTGCTACCAAAATTTATCAGACTGTATGCCAAACTCCCACTGGCTCTCACCCAGATTCCAAGCTACATAAGGAATTATTAGTTTAAAAGGTTCTTCAGATCTTGGCAGCTGCATCTAGCTCACCATGTATATAGATAAGATTCACAGTTCCTGACAAAGGAAATGGGAGCTGACTCCAGGGTTCCCTGTCCTACTTTAATAATGCAAATTGTTAATGGCTATAATGACGGTTAGTCAGGGATGAGGGGTTTTTGCTATTAAATATATTGAACTGAAAATTATCAGAAAATATCTTTTTATTTTTATAACAAAAGTGCAAGTTTAAAAAAACAATGTTTAAGAAGTTTTCAGTGGAGGAGTAGGGTCACAACACCAGGGCTACAAAAAAGATAGGGCCGTCAAATATTTCTTTCTCATTTGTACTAGTTTTTATGTGTTGGGAGAGTTTCTTGCTATGAATATTTTCAAGAGACTAATTTCTCTGTTTTTCCTGAGGTTAGGAAAAAATCTGAAATTTCAGAAAATATTTTGGGATTTGAAGGGTTTCTCACTCACAACATCAGAGATTTACTCATATGTAACATGAGCAATATAAACTTCAGATACGTCTGTCTGCACTGATCAGAACACTAAAAGAGTGATTTCACCTCTTCTGTGTATTATCACACAGTTTAAATTTACCCAAAATGGTGTTTAACACCCTACATGGGACCTTGCTGATTGTCTCGATTAGCTGTCCTCTGAGAGTTCCTTGCATTCACATTGACACTACCTGTGACACGACATTTCAGGCAGTCAAAATATGACTTTACGAGACAGTAAAAAGGAAATTCTGTGGCTATGTGAAAGAACAACAAGCTTTTAACTTTCACCGATTATGAGAAAGGGAGAAAAAAAAACAAAATAAAGGAAAAGCTCTCTAGGGTTTGTCTAACAAGCCTAATTCAACAGATAAAACAAGTGCTCTACAAAGGGAGCTGTGTTCATTACAGTGTTAGTTCATTAGAGGTGAGGTGGCAACGCCCCTGCCTCACGCAGCGGAATCACGCCCCACAGCCTCCACAGATAGCAGGCAATTGCTCACTCATCTGCCTCTTCACTGATGAAGCCGACAGGCTGACATTTGAGATTGAGCGTCTGGTAATGTAAAACAGGGCAGCTCTGCTCCACTTTGAGATGCTGAGCCTGTCTGCTGGTCATCTTCTTCTGCCATTTCACTCTTTCCCTGCCCAGCCCGTGTCACCACATTTCTGTGGTCACTCTGACCTGATCCCCTAATGGTTCACATTCTCCTGGGCTCATGGGATCTTGCAAGGGCTGCCTGGATGGTTGCACAGATGTTGATCTGGAGAGGCCACATTTCAGTGTCTTCAGTTTTGGGTCTCTCACTACAATAAAGACATTGAGGTACTGATGTCCAGAGACAGGAGGAAGAGCTTTTTCACCGAGTTTCACCATGTTGTTAAGCATTGGAATGGGCTTTCCAGGGAGGTGTTAGAATCCCCATCCCTGGAGATATTTAAAAGACACATAGCTGAGGTGCTGAGGGACATGGTTTAGTGGTGGTCTTGGCAGTGTTAGTGTAGTGGTTGAACTTGATGATCTTGGGGGTCTTTTACAACTGAAGCAATTCTATGAGTCTATGTTGGCGTTGTCCTGCTTCTCCCCCTCCTGACGGCTAAGTTGTCACAGAGGGTGTTCGTAGCTGCTTAAACACTCCTTAATCCATTAGGGACACTTGAAGCACAGGCTCATAATGCTGTTTCTTTCACAACTTCTGGTATTTTGCAAGCAGTGTTAGAAACATCCCTTACCAGAGATTTCCTGTCACTTCCCTTTCTAAGTCTTTAGTATCAACTTTTTATCACTTCAGCTGCACAGATGTTTCTCATGTGGGATTTTTATCTCAGAATGAGAATATACATTTTTTAAGTTTTAACAGAAATGGTTGAAAAATTCCCTCAAATGAGACTAGGGGAAAAGACAACACTATTTTGCCATGACAGCAAACAGGTAAAATTTTATTTTAGAAACTTTAGTGCCCCCATCCTTTGGAGGATGGACATAATATTTAGTAGAGGTGGCTCTTCCTCCTTCTACTGTTGCTACAGAAAACTGCTTTTGCTTGGCAAGGTTGAGAGTTTGAGACGTTTTATTCATGCTCATTACAGCCTTGTTTGAGAGGGTTGTAGGGGCTAGCTCAGTCCTTTAAGCACTGCCCTTGAGGAAGACCTGGCTAGGCTCCCTCCAGGGCAGGAAAAGCTGAACAGTGGTCCAGGCAGATGGGCATGAAAGCAGAGGGCTGGAAGCCTGATTTTCCTGCCTTCCCAGCATGGAGATTCCTCCATCAAGGAGAAGGAAGCAGTGTGGCACAGAGAGCTGGTTGTAGAGGAGTTTATGGGGCTCTAGGGGGAATAAATGCACAGAGGAGCCTGAAAGCCAAAGAGAGAAGAGATGGAAGTTAGGAAAGAAAATGGGAAAAAAAAGAGAAACCTCCCTGGTCCTCTTCTAGCTACTGTGAATGCTACTGTCTTTTGTAAACTCATCATGCTTTTCTTTAGGCTGTGGAGGAAAAGTTCCACAATAGCATAAGGTAAGGTCAAACACTTGCTCCAGGATAACAGTAATATCAAAAAACATATGGTGTGCTGTGTTATCACCAATTAGCAATTGCTTCCATTATGACAAATGGTCTCTGAATCACCACACTTTCAGGGTAAGGGATAGGTAGAGAGTAATTGTGAGTTACATACATTGGAAGTGTTTATGTAAATGCTTATTGTTAATAATAACAACAATAATGACAATAGAGAATCTCCTCTTTTGCATGGTTGTGGGTGCTCAGAACAGATGTTTTAATGAGACATCTGCCAGTGAAACAATTTAGCCTGAGGATAATGAATAACTGTTACTTAACTGAGACAGTATTAGCATAAACTCTGCTTAATGGAGACACATTTGGCCAGTGAATAGCGATTTCTTGGTACTTATCTAGGTGTTTAATAGTGAAAATTACGAGCTTGTGGCAAAAATAAATGAACGAATGAATAGTCATATAGTGTATACTGTGATTTTTCTGGCTGCTTTAGTTTGAAATACCTTAAAGAGATCTTAGCAGAGAGTGAACTTTGAAAACTTTGGGAACTTTTGTAATGGTGCTTGGAAATGCTGAACACCGATGATCATTGAGAATCTCAGTCTTTGTCTTTTACTACAGAAATTATTAAATTATGAAGACTTACTCATGTGTATCCCTATTTTATGGCATGGTTTTATCTCATCTGAATCTTTCCCTTTATCCATTATGCAGGTATAAGTGCATATGCATGTTTAACTCACCTTACTCTGAGTTGTTTCAAAGCTGCATAAACCAAACACCCAGAATGGCATTTCAGGTAGGGAATTCTGTTCTGATAGACTGAAAGAACTCTGATAGGATTGCTAAAGTTTTCTAGTTCTTATATTGTGTTCCTATATCCTAGATGTGTTGTGATCAAAGTTATAGACATCATTTTTGTAGGCTACTGATTGTCCATGAAAGAAGTGAAAGCTTGCTTGTAAGTGGTAATGTTATTTGCTTTCAAGGGAGATGGACTCTATGTGTGTCTCTCTCTGTGTATGGGCTGTTATCCCCTGGCTTAAAAAAAAAAAAGAAAATGTTAGCAAAGACTGTGTTCTTTATGAAGTAAACTAGAATAATGAGGTTAAGTGAGAGACCAGTGCAATGTGATTCAATTTATTTGGCCAGATCTATGAATAAAATGAATATGAACCATGGGACCTTTGAATGCCGCGAAAAGCTATCTGTTATTTCCCTTGAGGAAACTAAATGAATCCTTTCTCGGAGAAGTTAAGAGAAACTGTTGCCATATTAGTGAAAAAATTTACCAGATTTAGAAGAATGACAGATAGTCTTTCCTCTCATATTTACAGCTGTCTTTTCCTGGATATAAAATTGCATCTCCTACCATGTGGAGACTCTTAAGACAGAAGAGAGCCCTTGGGATCTGGAAGATGAAGAGGACTTTGGTCACCTATAAGTGACTGATGTCTGGAGGTCTCCAGAGAAATACACACTATTTGGTGGGCAATCCTAACACTTGCCTTCATTTTGGAACCCAGAAATTATGAAATTCCCATCTGGGAAATGTTATGAAAAAAATGACAATTATTTGGAACGTATTGAAATTTCTTGTTTCATTATATTTTTTACTTGATGTATTGAAATAGCAACATACATGTACTATTCCTATAGTGGATCTATTGTTCAAAATGTCTGGTGAGAATCATTCATAATACAGACACGTATGTTTGAGCAAGGCAAGTAGACTCACTTTTAAACATGAATTTTAGGCTGTGATTCATTTGACCTATTTTAGACACCTACACTAACACAAGATGAATCTGGAGATGTGAATCATACTCGTCGTGTCTATATTGCTCTGGACTCTTGTTGAAACTGCAGCAAAGTTTCTGGGAGCTGCTCTAATTTCCTCAAGTTAGAGCACCCTCTGTAAGGTTCTCCAACAAGTAACAAGAATCAGACACACTTTTGAAGTCTGTTAGAATAGCAATGTTGCTTGGAAAAGGAAATCTTGCTGCCAATAGTTTTTCTGACAGCAGTTTGGTAGGACAGTGATACTGATTTTGGAAAGTATGACAAACTTTACAGTTAAGAGACTTCATTTACAAGCACAAACCTTTTGTGTGTACACTTAGGGTCCATCATGACCAGGGAACCACTTGAGGTGGGACTGAGGAAGCTTTAAAATCTACAGGAAGGAGACGTTTTTATGTGGCTGAACTTAGACAACTGCTATTTCCCCAAGAGCAGAAATCAGCAGTCATAGAGGATAGTGTCTCCACTCCATAGCACTTCTTGTCAAACATTTGTGTGAGTGAGCTGGGGCAACATTCTTTGGTGGCCTGGCCATTTCTACCCCAGCTCTAAAGAATCAGGGCAGTCTGCTTTTATTCCACTTTACATTGTCCTCATTATCATGCTAGGTTTAAGAAAAATTGCAGGAAAGCTTAGATTGGAAGGAATATCAGTACTTCATGTAGTCCAACCCTCTTGCTCTAAATTGTCTTGAGGTTTACATTAGGTTTCTCAAAGCCTCGTCCAGTCAAATTTTCACTTTATCAGTGGATGGAGATTTCAAGCAACAGCTATATTCAGTATAGAGAGAGTGCTAACTTTGCTTACCTCCATGCAGCCACAGGCTGATTTCAGATAAAGGGCTGCTTCATGGCCTAGTGCAAAACTCACAGATGAAATATTCTGAGGTACTTTTAGCATGTTACATAGCAGTAGCAAAATGCTATACAACTAAAAGTTGGACAAATTAAGAGAAGGACAAATTAAGAGAAGGTGTTGCCCTGTGTAGAGAAAGCACTAGGGGAACTTGTACAATACATCTACTTGAGGGACTGTCATTGAATCAAACTCTTACTTGCTCCCACTTCACAAACTTATTCTTGGCCAGATATCTAAACCATTTGTCTCAACAGCATTCCAGAAACAGCCACATTTTCAAACTGGTGTCATAGGAAAATAAGTTGCCTCTATTATGTGAAAAGCAATGGGTGCCCAGCCTCTGAGAAAAAGGAATTTTGTGAGTAAGAGATTGAGTTTGTCTTGTAAAATTCAGAGATGAATAAATACAGGTGATTGTACCTGCATTAATCATACAGGCTTGTGCACAAAGTTATATACAGACCACGCAAGTATTTCATTACAGCTTGAGGATTCTTTTAAGAGTTTTGAATTTCTTACTGGAACTTAAAACCTAAAGCTATGCTGGCTGTCTCAAAGGACAGCAAGTCAGACATACATTGTCAGGGTTGGTATGAAATATTTTAGCTTTAATTATTTTAAGAACTAGAAACTATCATTTAATTGATTCCTCTTTTGCCTAACACCCCACAGCTCTTCTGGACCTTTCAGAAACACCAAAGAGAACTGATCTCGTCAAACATGTGATAGTTACTTTGTTGTGTCCTAAGGTATATGTGCTTGAGTCAGAGGGTTTGTACTAATAACTATCATCATCCTTGCCCTTGGAGGGACATCAGACTTTTGTGTATGCTTTTGTACATAAAGACTCTACAAAGGGGGCTGTGTTCTCAGAACCAAGCTTCCACCCATAAACCTCTTGCTCCAGTTGTAGAAAGATCATAGAGCTGGTCAAATTGTTTTGGCCCTCCCAACCTCTGGCTGACACAAGGCTCATGTACTTTGACCACACTACTGAAGACCATTAACAGCCTGCTTTTTCACATTCTCTCATCCCTGGGAGTAATAACCAGAGAGGTACTTTCTCTGTGACTCTTCCCACTTGAGCTCTCCCCAGAGCCAGAAGGACAGTGTTTATTCATATTCAGGAATTAAGATCAGCCCTTCATCCTCACACTGCATTTTCACAAGTATTGTTGGAGATAACAGGGAGAAACCTTCTTCATAAATTTAAAAGAAACATAAAACCTTTAGTGAGGGGTCAATGGTCTCTTATTCTATGTCCAGCCAAGGAATATACTCATTGTGTGATCCTCTTTGTAAATGAGAAAGGAATTTTTGGCCTGATGTTTGCTGTGCATGTTCTCCTGAAGAGCTGTAAGGTCTCCTACTAGGGGGCAGCATGGGATTATTTCTGACAATTGCTAAAAAAAAATGGGGTTCTGATCTAGGAGTGGGGGTCTCAAGTGTGCTCATGTTACTACTACAAACTATAAGAAAAGTCATATAGAAGGATTGCTGGAGGCATCTTAAAGGAGTTCTTTTTCCATGTCTCTGCTTATGAGAAGAAGGGTTTCACTTTCTAGATGCACACATACAATTTAGGGAGCATTTTCTTTTTCTTTTTTCTTTTTTTTTCCCCTGATTGAAGTAACCTTTCTGCTACATGTGCACTCTGTAAGTCAACAATCATTCCTCTGCTGCAGGAGCTCAATTCATTGCTTAAGGGAAGAATAAAAAAGAGACATGCATTAGATCAAAAAGAAACAAGACTGCAGGTCTGAGAGAGACTTGCCCTTGGCATTTCCTCCTGCCCTGCTCCCTCAGACAAGCAAGACTATAGGGGCCCTCTGTCAGTCTTATGGAAATACATTTCATCTGAAGTAAATGTTACCCTAGTCTACAGATGCCATAAAGAAAAATGTTGATCTTCTAAAGTTTAAAGGAGTGATCTCAATTGTGGAAAGGGCAGTGGCAAATTTGGAGAAGTTTTGCTTGACCTCTCTTGATCTGGACTTTGCTGATAAATGCACACGAAGTGGCCAAACAAAGAATCCAATTATAAAGCGATTAAGAATGCTGAACTCAACAGTCCCCTTGCCTGGACAAATGTGTGTGCCCTGGATGTGTGAAACAGAGGGGCTCTTGTGCACTCTGTGTTGCAGGTGAATGTAAAACAAGATTTTGGGGACTTCAGCTTACACTTCAGCAAACAAGAGGCTTCTGGTAAGAGTTATGGCCATTGTACAGTCAGTACATCACTCAAAGGAATCCATTTCAGAGATGAGTTTTAAACATGTCAACAAATTATAGCACCAACATGGGGTTTTTCTAACGTTGTTCATCAGTTTTTCACGCTCTATACATTGTCAGTACAGAGTGTTTTATGATAATGGGAAATCAGGATTGAATGTGCACCACTCATTCTTCAGCAACTCCGTCTCCAACTATGTGAGCTAAAGGAAAACCTGTGTAAACTACCAGTGAGACAAAATTAACACACATATGATCTGTGCACTGCTTAGGAAACTTATTGAAAACTACCTGTCCATTTACTATAGTCCATTCACTATTTATGTACAAATGCAAATTTCTCACAGGAGCCCTCATACCTCAGTTTATAATTTTTAAAGTGTTTTTAAAGTATTTTTAATGCAAAAGATTGACTTGGTTTTGACTTCTTTTTTTTCCTCTCAAATGTATATCTTCTTAAGCATCCTAGCTGGGGCATTTGTGACCCAAAATATCTAGGTCTAGGCTGTTGGCACTTCTAAGATTTTTCTGAAAGGATGAGAGAGTCTTGGAAAATAGGGAGAGCTATGAAAACTCCTGTCCATCTCTCCACAATAAAAACAGTGGAAAGAAAATATTTCAGTAAATATTTGCTGCCTTTCTCCTACTCTCCCTCTCATCAGTCATCACCACATGGGAAGGCCTTTCTATTCCACAGGCAAATATCTCTGAAAGGTAAAACACTGCAGAAATTCTGTATTTTAATGGACAAGACCCCAGATTCTCATACCTTAGACAATTACATACCTCTAAAATCCCATGAGATTACAAGAGCTCTCCAAAGTTCTATGTCAGAGTAGCCTGGACTTCAGCTATATACCAAGTACCCCAGATTCTCTGTGTTTGTTAACCCCACCAGGGCTCTGGAGCCTGTGGGCTGACAGAAGACTTCAATGGAGGCCCAGCTGGAGATGACTTGCATTCAGGGTGTGAAAGAAACAGGCTTAAACTGAACCTGAGGAAGCATGTTCTGTTGATAGCAATAAGCAAGAGATATACCCCGATGCTTCCATTGCACAGGAACAGTAGAGGCAGCTCTGCTTGCCAGAGACACTTACAGAAGCAACACAGGCTTGCTGGAACACAGGCTTCCAAGGAACAGGATGTTTAATGTAGTATCATCATCAGTATCCTGGGGCAGGAACTGTCAGCAAGATCTCTCCACAGGTAGAGGGATCAGTGCATGAAAAAAGGATAGTACTAAACAATGTCATTTGGAAAGCAATTTTATTGTGTGGTTTCCAAGGTGTTATTGCTCTTCCAGCTAAAGGAAAAAATATTCTAAATTGATAGCATCCTTTTAATCCTGTATCTTAATTGGTTGAGAAGACTATCTGCCAGTGTAGATAGAAGCAACAGGCTTTTAGAGTAATAATGAAATTACCTACCCCTACTGCGCTTTTGATCAGTAGATCTCAAAGTACTTTACAAGAGGAAGTCAACTTCACTAGTCCTATTTTATAGAAATAGCTTATGCGGTTGATATTACATTTGCTTTTTATGCCTCCATACACTACGAAAGACTTTTGTAATGGAACAAACTGTCTTTTGTAATGGGTAAATCACTAGCATTTAATTAAGGCAGCAATGGGATGGTGCTCATCAGCAGTTTTAAAATATTCCTGACTCCACACCTTTGGGAGTATCACTTTTATAGTCAAATAAGAAAATACACAAAACATAAGATTTGCATGGGAGCTTTATTCTCTCTTTTATTTCCATAACTACCACTAAAACCTCTCCTCCCGCACAAGGAAGAATAAATACATTCGATACAGAATGCGCAGAAGTTCAGTGAAGTGGCAAAATTATCTAATGGTTAATTTAGGGATGCACATAACCAGAGCAAAGAGGTAAGAGTTCTTTATACCAGCTGAAGTTGCATTTCCTGAATTTCTCTTCAGAAGCATGGGGGTGTGTGTCTTTGACCGTGGTATTTCTCTGAGTCTCTGATTCTACTGGGGCAATGATGTGTGGAAAGTCTGACATTTTCAAGCACAGAAGAAAAGCACATTGTTGTTAGTATTGCAGAATCACAGAATGGTAGGGATTGGAAGGAACTTTTAGAGATTATCCAATCCAATCCCCTGCTAAAGCAGGTTCACCTCCATCAGGTTACACAGGAATACATCCTCACCCCTGACAAGGTTTGAAAACCTTCAGAGATGGAGACTTCACATCCTCCCTGGGCAGCCTGTGCCAGGGCTCCCTCACCTAAACAGGAAAGAAGTTTCTCCGTATGTTCAAGTGGGACTTCCTGTGTTCCAGCTTTTGCCCATTACTCCTTGTCCTGTCACTTGGTGCTACAGAAAAAAAAGACTCCTCCCTGCTGACACCCATCCTTTAGGTATTTACAATTGTTGATAAGGTCTCCTCTCAGCCTTCTCTTCTTTAGGCTAAACAGCCTCAGGTGGCTCAGATCAGCCCCAGATCTCTCAAATTCCAAGTATTATCCACATTTGAGAACATAGGCTTGATTTGTACATGTGCCTGATACTGTATGGTATGTATGCACTCAGAGAATTTATTGATCCCCATGTGCAACTTCTTGGTTTTCAGAGAGCATATTTACAACAAGCATCTGGAATCTTCAATAGATAGCTCTTCTTCTTGTAGGATGGCAACAGCTTTCTCTTTCAGTTCACGTTGTTCAACATTAAACAAAACCCAAACCCAAAACCTGAAACAAATACCTACAGAAATCATCTGTGCTTTATTGTGAAACACTCTCCTTTGGCATTTCTAACATGTAAATATTGTAATTAAGAAACCTCCTGACATATATTTTACTGTAGGTAAAATCACACTTAAGGTAATCTCACAAGTAGTCACCACCTCTTCCGCTGTTCTCCTAGGCAGCCTCTCTAAACACAGCACATGGTTCTTTCCCCAACGTCCAAGGTTAATTCGTGCAAATCAAAGGGGAAAAAAAGAGAAAAAAAAAAAAGAAAAAAAACAGAGAGAAATAATAACTTGCTGGCTTCATTAATATAGTTATTAAATAATGTTTTTTAAAAAGCCCTACATTTGGTTTTCCCATCTTTTGAATGCACTGTTTCTCCTATTTAGAGAGTCTCAGAGAATGATTTGTTCCCCTTGAATGGTAAGATCTCATACAGGCATACCCATGCTATCTGTGGACTCTACCTCTCCAATACCCACGGCAGCACAGAACTCAGCCCTGAATAAATATTTGAGCATGTGGTATCTCAGACCAGTTTTACTGTCTGCTCTAAAGTTAGTGCTACTATCGCTACACTGATAAAAGTTTCAATGGATCTATGTGAGCTGTATTGTAAACTCTTACTTTTTATTTTTTCTCAAAACTTGTTTTGATGAATTGTGTTTTCTTATTTTTTACTTTTTCTCAAAACTTATTTTCATCCAGATATTTAGTTTTCCTTGATGAGGTTTTTATTTGAGATTTTCTTTCTGTATTGCTGGGGCAGAAACAGAGCAGAACTGCTTTACAAATCTGTATGACGTGTCTTCTAGAATATTTTATTCTCTAATTGCTGGTGCCACCACATCTTTGTGATTTCCATTGTGAGTCTATTAGTCACGAATGATGCTGCTGGGGAAGAAGCTCCAGATGAAAATGGCACAGAGTGGCATTCAAGGAGGACAGGACAAGAGAGGTTGCTTCAGCAGTCATGTAGCTCTCTTATTCCTCTGCCAAATCTGCTGAACTAATGCCAGCAAACTATTTCCTTTGGCATTGTCAGTAACCTCCAAAATGCCAAGAGAGCACGCAGGAGCTGTTCCACAGAGCCCTGTGATTGCCAGCCCAGAGAAATGTGTGATGGGATATGGGATCATGAGTCCACGGTGAGAAACTGCAAGGATGTATCATTCATTACCACCACCCACAGCATGCCTGCAGATGTGGGACCTGAGAACAGAGTGCTAGCGTGGAGAATGTCAGGATGCAGAAGCGTGGTAGGCTGCCGTATGTTGGCAAGCGCCAAGATTACCTAACCGATGGTTAGCATGCAGTGTAGGCAGGTTTTATTAGCGAAGTTCAGACCATGATGTGCTAATTAAAGAAGAGGTTGTCCTAGTTGCTAAGGAAATGAATGCTTTCTGTATTGCTGCTTCTACCCCAACAAAGTATGTTTTCAGCTGTCCCTCGGGTTGAGCTTGACAGAAAGAGGGGTCAGGACTTGATATTGTTACTTCAGTGATTACAGTGCTCCTGTGAGCTGACTTTCAGGTCAAGAGCTATAGGTGAAACGGGTTCCAGGGAAAAGTAGTTTAAAACACTCCTTTATTGGGTACTTCTCTAGTGACAAGCTCTTCTTAAAACTAGCATTTTCAGGGTATATTGTTTTGGTTTTTAAGCTCCGTTCTTTTGGGAAAGACGCAGTCCAGACTAGGAGATTTGTATACTTTAAAATCAGTCTAACTGACAGCTTTTCTGTAAGGCGGAGGCTGACTGAGTGTTGGAGTCAGTCCTAGAATGAAGGAGATGTAATGGTTTGAATTTTTTATTAGTAAAGAAGCTGGTTACTACCAGACAGGCATCCTGCTTAGCCAAGTCTCCTGAGAAAGCATTCTGTTTGTTATTCCTCTACTGTAATACATACAGTGCATAGGCAGGTGCAAGAAACAGGATACATCAACATCAACAGGACTGAAAACTGTGTATTGTGAAGTTAATGTGTAAGTGAAAAACTGTCTTCATGGGGTGGTCCATTGCTGGCTGTTAGTCCCACAGCAACTCTGTCATCCATCATTCTGCTTGCAAGATTTACGTTAGTCCCATCTTTAAACTTTAATGATTGTGTACAGTGTCTTCCAAACATTTTTTTCTTTCTCCTCTGCATCCTCCATGGAAACCCTGTCACCAGAATTACAAAACTTCCTCCTCTGTCACTCTCTGGGACAATGGTTGTCTGGCTGTAATTTAGTCTCTGTGAGATCCCAGAGCCACAATCCCTCTGTGTCACAGAGATGGGCAACAATAATAAAATTCTCATTAAAAGAAAATTGTCTTTGTCTTTGGGAGAAAATAGAGCTTTACATGAATGTCCAGTTTCCAGTACACTGGAGCACTGTGGTTTTTTCTTGTTATGCTTTTGTTTCCTGAAGTTATCTTCCTCTAGCTGTCTATTATACTGGAACACATTCCCTTTACTTCATCTACTTCCCTCCTACCTCAATGCAGATGCTGCAGCATCTGGCATCACCCCTCCCTTCCAGCTGGTTCATTGCTGCATTCTCCAAGGAATAAGTTGCCGTTTTCCAAAGACCCTTGAAATCACAGAGTTCCACTTCTAACTTTCTCTCTCTGAGGACTTTAACCCCAATATGACATTTATTTATCTTAAAAAGTCTCCCTCTGCAAATTTATCTGGTCTAATTTTGCATTGCAAACTCTGTAATAGCCTTTTGCTAATTCAAATGTTTCATCTGCATTGCATTCTGCAGAAAAGGTCTGTGAAAGCTTAATAACACAAAAATCTTTAGCTGAACTTCAACTTGGACTTAAACGATCAGGAAATCTCTTGCTGCCCCAGACTAACAGCAGAGATTGGAACCTGCCAGAATCTCCTGCTGCCTGCTGGAGGCAGATGTGTACCATTAAGACTTTGAATATTTGGGAAAAACTTTTATGAGAAAGCAAGCCAGCAACAGCTGAGCTTAAGTTCTTGCCCAGAGTTACTCTGCTTTGGTGTTTTGGTTGTTGATGTAGTTGAGGTTTTTTTTTGAACAAACTTTCTATTAATAAAGTCGGAAGCAGAAAAAATGAGACCTTGGTGATATGATGAAGACAGCATTTTCATTTTGGTAAGAGCTTCAACAATTTAGAGGAAAGGATAAAAGCAGCTGCAAATATTCTCTGTGGTGTTTGAAGAATTGTGAGTGCCTGTGTGGGAGAAACATTTGCCATAATTAGGTATTATTAGTCTCAGTGGTCAATGTTCATCAAAAGTTCATCCTGTCTGACACAGTCTTGATCTGTGACAAAGCTGAGTGCTCAGTCCTTGCCAAATTAACAGGAAACCAAGATAAACAGACATCTCTAAAGACTTTTGCTGCATGTAAAATGTACCACTCATTTAAAAATCTCCTGGAACAATCTGCTTGAATAAGATGTTAATGCATTTATTGAGATGCTGACATTTTGCAGAGGAATTTGCTTTCAGCATGATCCATATTGGATAGTAAAAGGTGACAGGAGTCCTTGAAAGATGCAAAATCTTAAAAAAAATAGAGATTGTTCTCTACACTGTATCTATAAATCAAATGTATCAGTTCTTGCTTAAATTCTAAGTTCATTTGTACTCAGTGTAGATATTCATAAAATGCCCTCTCCTTTTTATGAGATTAGATCAGGGATAGACTCAGCCCTTTCATCTTAACTTTTGCTTTGGTATGCAACATTTGGAGACTGACTGACTACATCTCTTTAGTGCACAAGTTCAGAGTGGGCAAGGGACAACATAGCTGCTTTATCATTCCCATTTAACTTCTATAGTATTATCATTATTTTACTCATTAATGCTCCACTGCCTGTCATTGCATTCACTGGTCTCTCTATTCAAGTTGGTTACTGATGGACCAGTTGTGCTCAATAGTTAATTACTTGACCAATTAATCAGTTTCCACTTATGAGACACATCTTTAGTGGGATAGAAAGTATATTTTATTTCCAGGAAGGAGTTTACAAAATCAACTGAAGGTATTTTGAATGTTCTCCAAATTGGATGAGGTTTGTTGAGCCAATCATTCAGTGGACTGTGAAATCTGTGGCCTGCAATTCAGAAGATGTTTTAAGTCTTCCCTGCTTCTTCTCTATGATTTTCTCTCAGAATTCATTTTAATGATTTCCTTCAGCAAAGTCACTTTTTCCTTTACACTTTGCATTTACTTTTGCATAGGTCTCAGCCTCCATTGTCCACCTCCACCTTTTCTTTCACCATGCTGCAATCTCGTCTGCCATAACCACACACACCCCCACCGTTTTCTTTTTCCATCCCATGTTTTTAATGCTTATTTACTCACTTTTGGAGACTTGCATTCAAAGATTATCTTCTTGCTCAGACACAATCAACATCCTCTGGAGGCCAGGTCAGTGTTCCTAATCCTCCACCAATCTGTCCCTGCTTATGGCTGAAGCACTAGTTTCTTGTAATAGATGCAGAGGAAGGAGCAACAGTGACTCTTACTGTTGACAGACATCCTTCTTTCACTCTCATGAGTTCCTTCTCACCTAGCAATATCCATCACTTCTGGATGACCCATAAAAAAGTCATCAGGCTGGCAATTTTACATTTTCTAGCATGTCATTACCACCAGTATTTTAGGAGTTTGAGTACAGAGTTTGATCCCAAAGATGTCAAATGTGTATTATGATTACAAAACGTTCTAATCAGGTTGTGTATTTTTTTGCTAAAGGCAAAGAACCTCTTACGGGTATTTCCTAAGGTTTTTTAGAACAGCAGCATTAAAAAAGGTTGCGAATTTTCAGTGCCTACAAAAATATGAGCATTTAAATGTACTTATTCCCAGATGAGAACCAGCATTAACAGTGAGTTAAAGCTTTTAAACTGTAAATCCCACCAACACAAGCCATAAAGGGGAAAAAAAACCAAACCAACAAACTCAAAACCAAACCAAGAAGTATGCAGCAAAGTTTTTCACTGTCTTGTTTGTGCTCCACACAATTGCTCTTTGTTCTGGCTACCTTTCACTCCCTCCCACTGCCCAGATGTTTTCACTTGCATCCATGAATTACTGCTTTAACAAATCAAGGGAATCTAGAAACATATGAAGTGAACAGATCACAAACTCTTTTGTTTCTTACAACTACAGAAGTACAGAAATCAGTCCAATTTCTTTTTTCCCCTCTGAAGAGAACATACATCAAACTGAAAAAATATCTCTGTATCACATAGAGATTACTACTTGAGAACTGATTTCCCAAAACAATGTTTTCATAACACCAGTAGTAGGTTCTGCTTAACTAGTTCTTCTTTACTACTGCATCTTTTGCTTCTCTCTGAAACACTTGTTTGATAATCAAATCAGACAGTTTAATTTTTTTTCTTTTCCAAACAGAGGGAGTGGTAAGCACAGGGGAACAGAGCACATTCCAACCAAAATCAGTGCCTGATGAAACACTTTATGTGTATTTTTAGTGGAGACCCTGTAGTTTTAGGAGAGGATTCTGCATCACTCATTCACTAAGCCTCATAGCTCAGAACACAGCAAGACCTTTATTTTCTGTTTATGTGAAGCCAAGGTCAGATTTTAAAGAAGTTATGGATTTGTCTACTTGGGAGGTAGGGTTTTTTGGACTGTTGCTTTAGAAAGGCAGCAAGTTTAGTTGTATGGAATGTGAACAATGCTGTAGGAAATTACTTATCTCACCCAAAACTACTAAGAGTAAGACCTTTAGGTAGTATTTGATAGAGAAAAATGTAGTAAACTTTCCTAGAATTAAAAACTAAAAAGCATTTAAGTGTACAAATCATGGAATCATAGAATGGTAGGGATTGGAAGAGATATCTAAAGATCATCTAGTCCAACTCCCCTGATCAAGCAGGTCCACCTAGGTCAGGTCACACAGGAATGTATCCTTGTGGGTTTTGAAAACCATCAGAGAAGGAGACTCCACATCTTCCCTGGGCAGCCTGTGCCAGGGCTCCCTCACCCTTACAGTAAAGAAGTTTTTCCTTAAGTAGAACTTTTTGTGTTCCAGCTTTTGTTCATTACTTCTAGTCCTATCACTTGACACTACAGAAAAAAGTGTTGCACCATCCTCTTGACATACACCTTTCAAATACTTGCAAGTATTAATGAGATCTCTCCTCAGACTCCTTCGGGCTGAACAGCCCCAGAAATATATGTAGAGATCCCACCTAATAATCTCTAATATTGATAAATGGTTCATGCGCATTTGATTTCCACTTGTCTTCCACTTCCATATTGTCCCAGATTGGGTCACATCTCTTAAGAAGCTGCCTTTCTTGTTTGTTTGGTTTCTGGTATACATGTAAATCCCAGTACTGCAAAGTAGAGCCAGATCAACACTTCTTACAATGTGTGTAAAATGCAATGTTTATGCCTCAAAGCAGAGGGACTAAGGATGGAGTTGCTGTTGCTATGGGAAAGGAATTGGAAGAAGACAAGCTGTAGGCCATGTGGAAAATGTTCACCTCCAGCAACTCTGAGAAAGTGGGTAGTGACACAGCACTGCTGAAGACGTCTCCAAAACCCAGCACTGGACATCACACCAGACAACCTACTTGATCTTTGACTAGTATCAGCTGCAGTCACAACAGCCAACCTGTTTTTCCACAGCTCTGACATAGACAAAGCAGTCTGTGCTGAACCACACTAGGGTTGGTCTGCTACAATGGTTTCCATATTCCATATTCCTTCAAATGCTTTATTGATTTCTCTGGGAAAACTGGAAGCATGCAGTGTTCAGCATGTCTGCATAGCTTTATTGGAGTTGTGGTCTCAGCACTCATATTCTGGTGAGGCTCAAAATGGGATATTTGTTCTTGTCCCAAAGAGTCTCAAACCTGCACAGAGCCACAGCACTTACAACAAGCTCTGGAAAAATCCTGAGCTCCTGCAGCTTGACATCTCAAAAACATGTAAATATAAAGAACTTATTTGAGATAATTTGCAGTCACTGCTAAAATTAACTTGTAATTTCCTCTCCGAGTCCTGTTCATTTGGACTCATGTTACACAGTATGTTCAGAATCCTATGTAATTTCCGTTTCTTTGGGGCATAGTTTTTAACGTGCACGCCAATTAGTAGCTATGTAATTTTTCTCATTAACAGGCTTAACCAGTCAAAAAGATATTTGTGCCCACATTTCCACCACTTACATTCAATCCCGATGGATTGTTGTGTTCATTTCACCTAAATTTTATAAGTACATGATTCAACTCTTTGGTTCCCTGCTCTTCGCTCGCTCCCCCTCATCCCTTGTACACTCTGTAGCGTTATTTATGGTGTCTGGTTTGCTTTGACACTGTCATTCCCAGGTTTAAATAGCCAATGTACTGCTGAAGATTTGGTGCTCAGTACCCTGGAGACAAAGTTTCGAAAGTTGAAGATGAACATTTCTTTTTTCTCTTCCCTGCTCAGAGAGGAGTAGGTGTGAATTTAAACTGGTGGGGACAGGATATTTTAAGTATTATATTTCTTAGTAATTTCTATTAACTACTTATCCTCCTGCATTTACTCTTCTTACTTCATCCAGTTTTAGAAAATAAGTCCATATGTTTCTGTGTCTGCTGAAATGACACACATCTAATGGAAGCATATATATTGCTTTCAGACTCCTAGAATTAGTAGCCTGCTCAGAAGCTGACACACTGTTTTGAGATAACCATCTTCAGTTTCCAGAGAAAGGCTGATGTCCTAGTGTCTGCAAACATTCTTTTCTGAGTTTTCAATTTTTGTTTACAAAAGTAAGGGAAGAAGACTACATCAAAAACAGAAAAGGTATCTGCATGCTTGCATCAAAATTAATTGGCAAGCACAGAGTTGTGGGATCACAGCCCTCGTTTTGTTACCCTCTCATTCAAGGGAAGAGAATCCAGTATGTGTTAAAATTCTAGTGTATAATGTGTCACTTTCTCACTAGACTTTGTGTGGAACTACACAAGTACCCTGTGGACAGGCTGGAGACTGGGTTTAGTGAAATCTTCTTCAAAGGATGCCTTTGAAGTAGCACGTTAGCATTGGTTATCTCAGAGATGTAGACTCTGCTGAAACTCCATTGCACTACATAATATCTGAGGGATAATTGTGAAGTCCCAAGTTCTTTGGCAACCACAAACATTTTGTGACAACTGGCTTCAAGCATGTCCTTCTTCTGAGGCTATTCTTTGCAGCAAAGGAAACTGAAAATTAGTATTTTCCCAGAGGCTATCTCCTTTCTTAGCAGAAGGCATGTAGGCCTAGAAAATCAACTGGAGCATGACGCTAATTCAGCTGGTGTAATTTCTCTTTTAAGTCAGCCTTCTAATTCTTAAGACAATATGCTCTGCATTCACCTCTGCTGGATATGACATTTTGTCAGATTATGGTTTAGATTTTGTCAGAGAAGTTAGTTATATGAACATTCTGCTTACTGCAGGAAGGGTGCAGGCCACAACTTTGTTCTGAGTCTAAATCTGCTCAACATCATCAAAAGAATCATTGTGTGCAACCGATTACTAGTATATAAAATGACTGATTTACTAAGTTAATGAGGCAAATGGATAGAAATCAAACAATGACAGCTGTATCTTCTAGCACACTATTTGTCATGCAAGTGTCACTTGCATCTAAGCCTTTAACATGTCTATGCTGGTGGGCAGCACTGTCTTCCTGTTCATGCCCTGTTACACTGATGCTGTCAAAATATTCTTCAAAAAATGTAACTCATTAGTGCCCCTGTTCCTTCAGAAATGCTCAGGATGTGGAACACCTGTTGGATTATCTTGGGGAGCAAACCCATATCTGATGGCAGAACCCTGTAGCCTAAACCAAATACAAATGGTATGGAGTGTCTTAACATTCTGACACCTTCAGTGCATAAAAAGACATCTAGGCATCTGACTCTTACTGGTGCCTGATAGGGCTTTTTCCTAGAAATGCCATCACTACCAAGAAACTGGGAAAAAAGCTTCCTGTTCATGTGGTCACTTGTTAGCAATGCAGTTAGCACAAGCTTGAAGTAACAAAACCTTCATTAAGACTCCATCTCCTCTATTCTTTTTCAGTAATATCCAGCTTTACACACACACACACACAAAAACCCCCATAATAGAATACCGTTATGGTTGCAAACTCAAGTACACAGTGTTAGGACTCAACAATTAAATTCTCATATACAAAGAGAATTTGATACCTCCTTTTTCAGATTATTATACCATTCCTAATTACATGATCCCAGATTTATTTTCTGCCAGACTCTTACTTTATGTACAAAAAAGTCAGTTGCACACTTCATGGCACTCTTTAGCATCCTCATCTCTCTTTGCAAGACCGGATTTGTTCATACAGACAATCCTGGTTTTCGTCTTGTATCCCAGCTTCCCATCAAATCTCTTTTGTTCTCTTTCCATCTCCTATAGAACAAATAAACTCCTTGTTGCCAATTCCAGTATCTATCCCTACCTGGACTTAAGTGGAGAAGGGTAATCAGTTTAGAAAAACTCAGTTTTCCTTCTGCAATGGTGGGTAGAAAAAAGGAATAACAAAAGCATTTGCTGTCAGGGATTGGCAGATGCAAAGCCTGGTAACAATTCAAAGGAGTGTGAGCTTGTTTAGCTGCTGTGTTAAACTAGTCAACAAAGAAGAGGTCTGAGCTCACTGTATGGGTATACATTAAAAATACAGTTTTTCCCTTTTATCAACTCTCTACTAGTCACATAAAGACTTTTAAAAACATATATAAAATCTTTTTTTTTGTATGACACACTAGTGGCACTGCTCACTAGGAGAGTTCTAAGAGGATTTCTTGATCTATCACCAGTTGGAGGTTCAAATTGCTGACTACTCAGTAATATGTGGCCCACTATCTCTCCAACTTGTCACAGATTACAGTACAGAAAGACGACTTGCAACTAGTCCTTTTCATTGAGATAACTGATAAAAATTGGACTCCTGTATTACAGACCAGTAATTGCCATAGCAAAGCTAACACTGTGTTTGTGACCTGATGGAGGTGAACCTGCTTTAGCAGTGTGGTTGGACTGGGTGATCTCTAGAGGTCCTTTCCAATCCCTGCCAATCTATGATTCTATGATTTGGTATAAAGATCATTCTCAAGGAGTGTCATCTTTTTCATCTTGATCTAGGAGAAAAAAAGTACAGTACCTCCTGCTGATGATCACTTGTCTTGGCTGCATCTATTTTGCATTTAGTTATGCTGGGTTCAAGAAGGTAGAAAAAAGTCTCAAAAAGCCATTGGCATGTCTGGTACAGGAAAAATCTCTCCAGTTATTGCCTCTCATTGGAGCTGCTGTAGTATCAAGCTGGCATAGAAACCATAAGGCAGCATATTTTGAAATACTGTCAACATGGGCAAAGGGCATTATGCCAGTATGATTTCAGATTCCAGCACTGAGATCTTGTGTGTTGTTTGGAGAGAAACGTTTAAAATTATTTTCACTCTCTGTAGATGAATTCTTCTTTTTAACTGACTTTATCACATAGTGATAACTGGAAACTTTGCATCGTCTGGTCATTTCTGTTAGGTGCTGCAGGAACTGTGAATTCTGATGCCATTCATCGTAGTAAAAGCTTATTCCTTTCCTGAGTACACAATCTGACACAGACTGCAATTTTAAAGTAAGCAGTGATGCCAGCACCTGTGCGGTTGCCAAGCTCAGAAATGCAAGTAGACACACAGAGTGTAAAATACTTATTGAATTGGTTGGGCTTTTTTCTATCTGTTGTTAGATTCTTTCAAAGTCACCTTCAGACTTTGAAGGGCTGTCCTTTTTCTAGGTCCAGCCTTGTTTGCTTGGCCTCTAGTATGTCTAATAGCTTTAGTTTCTCCTAAGAATCAATAGAAAAAAACTACTATATGTCAAGATACAGTCTGAAGCACAGAATATCAAAGTGTTAAAGTACTTCTCTGAAAAGAGGTGTTTAATGTTGACAGGTCCATTGGCACTAGTATTGGTCTGGCCTTGTTGTTTGATCTTAGCATCAACTTCCCTGCAACTGCTGCCGTGACTGAGAAGGATTATCCTTTGTTACTGACAGTTTCGCGGCTGAGATGAGGTGACCTTTCCTATTCTTTTGCCAACGCAGCAAGTCCAGATCATAGCTCACAACTTCTCAAATGCCAGCAAGAACATAGAAACTTCCTTTAGCATTGACAGTCTTGGCTAGAGAGCTGGATGCAGTTCACATGCACCTCGGCCCTGGCAAAGTAACATTTTAGTTTATACACAGTACACTTCTGAGATCTCTTTGGCCACTACATAAGTTCATATTTGTATGCTTGGCTGTTTGTTTATATTCAGAAGCATGTACATATATTTCTATTGTGCTTTTGTCTGATAAGGACATGAAAATGGACTTTCTTCTGTCAGTTTTGTTAAACTGCCAGAAAAGATTCATATTGCACAGTCTTATTGTTGCAACGGCTGAAAAACAAATAAGCTTGAGTCATTAGATGGGATCTGGGGTTTATTTGACCCTTCCTTCATTGGATAGTAGCAGCTATAAAGCAATTCTGCTTCATAGAGAAATCTTTTAGAAAATATTTAAAAGAATAGCCCACATTGGAGGGAAAAAAAGTTATCTGACTGATAACTATGGTCATTACCTTGTGGTAAAAAAAAAATCCTGTTTGACTCATTAGGTCAGAAGTCTTTCAAGTCAATTCGGGGTAATTTCCTTTCCCACAGAGTCTATTTTTAATTCAGGTATTTTTTAATACAGATTCTAAAGGACTGACCACTGATACAAAACTTACAATTATTTTAATAAATCTGGACACCATGTGTTAAATTGTAATAGGATTTATAATTTTATCATTCATCTGTCCAGTTTACTTTTGTTGACATTTTATATTTACACTTATTTTTAGTACTGTGTAGACTTTTTAGGTCAGACCCACAAGATATTTTATCTAAAATTACCATAAATGTGATGAAGGACATATGTGTTATGCTGTCACTCTGGCTGCCTAAGGAAGCAATCCAAGCATTCAGACCGCACTCTTCAAACATGCCTAACCCAATGAGTTGCAGACATCGGAGCTGACAAGTTGATGCTGGCCATAAAGGACAATCCTTTGACCTCATGGAACTTGATGGACATAGAATCATAGAATGGTAGGGGTTGGAAGGGACCTTTAGAGATCATCCGGTCCAAACCCCCTGCAGAAGCAGGGTCACCTAGATCAGGTCGCATAGGAACATGTCCAGGCAGGTCCTGAAGACCTCCAAGGAAGGAGACTCCACAACCCCTCTGGGCAGCCTGTGCCAGGGCTCCCTCACCTGAACAGTGAAATAGTTTTTTCTTATATTTAAGTAAAACTTTTTGTGTTCCAGCTTCATCCCATTACCCCTTGTCCTGTTGCTAGCTACTATAGAAAAAAGGGATGTCCCAACCTCCTGACACCCACCCTTTAGATATTTGTAAATGTTAATAAGATCTCCCCTCAGTCTCCTCTTTTCTAGACTAAACAGCCCCAGTTCCCTCAGCCTTTCCTTGTATGAAAGATGTTCCAGTCCCCTGATCATCTTGGTGGCCCTGCACTGGACTGTCTCCAGAAGTTCTCTGTCCCTCTTGAGCTGAGGAGCCCAGAACTGGACTCCAGATGAGGCCTCACCATTGTTTACTCAATCATTATTAAGCTTACTGGTGCTGTCCGTTTGAAGAGGCTATTAGACTGTGGGAGTAACTCATTTGTCACAGGTATTCTTTGAGTTCATGTAACTGTCAGTTATTCCTACTTTCTGGCAGAAACACTCTTGTCAATGACTGAATGAGCCTTCCTGCTCTCTTAAAGAAGACACAATTCTCTAGCTACTGTAAGGGCAGTTTTCCTTATAATTAGCATCCTGGTTCAGGGGAGGCCTGTACTGGTAACACTTTCAGAAGTTAATGAAACTATTCTGAAAACAATTAAACCTTCCATATATAAGATGGCTGATTCTAATGGAAACAAAAGGTCTTGTTTTGATCAGGTAGAGTATCCTCATTTTCACCAGTAAAAGGTGTGCTTAGATGAATGAAAATTTACATGTGTGTAAGGCTAAGAGCAGAGAAGTGATACATCTTGTGCTTTAATACTTCTAGAAAGGATAGCAGATAGTCATTGCACTGGTCTACAATTCATTCAAGGCTTTTCAAAGTCTTATTCAGTATTCATATTGCAGGGCCATAAATGGAGAAACATAATCAAAGAAACAGAGTAGAGACACTATGTCTACCATTTGCTTGGAAGCAAGGTGAAGCAGTCAAATAGAAACAATTACTAAAAAAGGACTTAATAAAAGTGTGTGTGTGTGTTTATGTATATATATATATTTTTTCCCCAACACAGACTGGGATAGAAAACAGTTTAGACTGAATACCACTGAAATCAGTGCAGTTGTGCCACTGACTTCAACATACCTTGAGTTAGGCTTAAGAGTACTTTGATCAGTTTCACCTTTGTAGACAGTGAAGTTTAAAATTATTTTAAAGTTTGTGGAATGTAGCTTTTCTCTCCCAGAAGATTCTGTAAATGGAATCATACATGTTAATACAGAACAATTATCTAGAATTCCACTGCAAACAGCATAGCTGTGAAGATTCCTTTGCGAAAACAAAACCAACAAAAAACCCATCTTCAAACACATAATTTTGTTACTTTTTTGAGGCTTCAAATAATGCATTACTTAGAGCTCTGGAAACATTGGTGTTGACTTTATGGAATAGGTAATCAAGTCTTTTCTGAGTTATATGAGTCATATTAGTAAAAGAGTACCAACTATTTCTGGAAGTAGACATACAGGACCAGCTTGTCCTTGGTAGGTCCAAATTTAAAGAATTACTTAATCGACCTGAAATCAGATTAACTTCATAATATTAAAGTTGCACCATATTTATTCTGCATATCTTCACCAACCTAACAACCAGTCCACAAAACACCAACTATTTTCTAACTGACTAAGTCTCAGCAAATGAAAATTAGTAATTGCCAGCAATGAAAGAAAAAGCTACAGAAAGATTTGTCAGAGATACAAAGTAAACAAATGGGAAAGTACCCCTTTCCTTCAAATTTTACTTTCTGTAAGGCATAACACTGCCTAAGACTCTAGTATGGACGTTTTACCTTTTTACATCTAGAAGTACAACTGAATTCTGGGAGAAATCTGTATAAAAATCAAAGTAAGTTAACAAAGAACAACTGGTTTATTGTCTGAAATCTGTTTTAGCATAAAAGAATTTGTTTCAATAACTAATTTCCTTTGCATTCTGAAAGTTTTAGGTTTTCATGATGTTTTCTAGTTTTATTTAAATACATTCAGATTACCTTTTTTGTTTTTCCAGTTCCTATAACCCCAGAGAATCTGGAATCTTGCTGACTTTCTTGGGTTTAGTTGATTTTTTTTCTTTTTTCTCTTACCTGCACAGGAAAATCCCCATTCAGTTTTAATTTACTGCCCATTGTGGACAGCATATGTAACAGAGCTTCCACTCTGCACTAGAACTGGAATTCACATTTCCAGAGTAGATTAAATTTCACTTATTTCTTGTCTGAAAGTCTTTTTCTACTATAAAAGAAGTTAGAGAGCTTGTTCTGCAGTAGTTTTATATTAGTTGCAGTGGCAGATGATAACAAGAATCTCAAGGGTTAGGACTTGCTTCAGACTTTTGGTCTTGCTTTTCATGCTCTGATACAACTAACAGTTGTTCAATTTAGCATCTATAAATTAAGAGCGAGTCACAGCCTTCTGTGTTGAAGTGGATCAGTTAACACAATCCAGCCTGCCTGATAAATCAAATTTGAATTTCTGTTCCCCACAAGAACACTATGAATGGCTGATTTTAGGCAAAGTAGCTCTTTCACCAACTCCACAGAAGAGCAGATCATGTAGAACTTAGCTTTATCCATGCATATCCCATACACATCTTGAGTGACACAGCAGCCTCACTAGGTATTTAAAATGTTGATTCAGCACAGAAGTGTGGATGGAGGAATGGGGACATAACACCTTCTGGTTTTTCAGGAATGTTTTAGCTGCCATTGCATATAATGCACTGTTATAGTAGTAAATCACTTTTCAGTCACCTCCTGAACAAAGCATTGTCTTTTTCCTCAAAAGACCTCATGGTGACTGAATGCAGTCAGAACAATGAAGCAACTGTAATAATGCAGAAAGGATCTCATGTTAAATGAGAGATGAACTTCATGCACTTTTACAAGTTTGCATACTTGTGGGCCTTACATCTCCCGTTCATGTAAAATGGTTATATTGGAACTGATTTTGTTCTTTTCATCAAAACTCAGATAATCTGTGTTTGGGGTCTTACAAACAGACATAATCCTATTGTAGTTACTGACGTTCTGGTGTAGTGAATTTAACATAACCTGATTGAAGTTGTACAGTTATACCTCTGTCTCTTGTTACAATAAGAAAAAAGTGAGAGCAAACATTTGCATGATCATTTTACATCAGTATAATAATAGGACTGTTAAATGCTTTGAGACTTTTCAACCTTATAAAATAGTCATTTTTTTTAAAACTATGAGGTTGACACTACTCTGAAGTTTTGCTTTGTTGTGTTTTAAAAAATGTAAATGGACACCTCGTTCCAGAAGTTGTGTAGCTTCTGGAGAAAGCTTCCTTCTGGCTGAACAAAATCAGAAGTGCAAAAATGTGCATCTAATTTTTTCTACCTGCCCTTAGCATAAAGATCCTTTTGCTCTGCTTGTTTACTCTACGTCCAAAGCAACTGTCACTTCAGGATTTTCAAGGACAAAGACCGATGGAGCAATTTTATGATGAATATGAAAGGATTATTTACTTATAGACACTATTTCTGGGAAAAAAATCTATCTTTGTAGGTAGTTTCTCCTTTTGTTCCTGTTAGTTTTTGTAATCTAGTGGTAATGATTTTCAGCTAGAGCCTTTGACAAACGCTGCTCTGGGTTTGGACAACTGTTGTCCGTTTTGTAAGCAGGTCACCAACCTGACGGATACAAAGAAATTTCATTTCAGTATGTAGTTCCATAATTTTTTATGTATGGTGGTTCATTAGATAATCCTAATAATCCATGCTCTTAAAAGCTAAGGCTTTTTGTGAGTGCCGAGAGTTCCCTGCCCTAGTAACAGATAAGAACATTAAGAACCTGCAGAAATTGTTCAATATTTTGCAGGATCGGACTGTGATAATTTATTGTTTTTTAAGGCACAGCATGAGACTACAAAAACCAAAACTGCAGAGAATTCCAGTAACAGACAGTAAGGCAGTAGACAATCTGTTTTTATTAATAATGAAGTCATATACACAACCCCGTTTCCTCCTTCATACATCCCCAGCAATTTATTCATTGGGACTGTCACCAAAGCAGTTACAATCCTTCAACGGTGCAAGAAAACATTATTACGCAAAGGATGATCCTTTAGCTTCACTGAAGTGAATGGACAGAATAAGTCACTTCAGTATAGCTCATTTCTAACTTTGATGTGCTCATGAAAATAGCTAGCACAACAGAGACCAATCTGTACGTTATTGTAGCTTCTACAGAAAATCATCCATATCAGAATTAAATTCTTTATATGGATAAGCAGAGGAGCTGGATTTTTTTTTCCCCAAAATGCTTTCCTAGTTGTCATAACATGTCAAAATTTACAGTTAGTAACGCTTGTATCACTGGCACATTCTACTTCATGATTTACTTCAGTTCATCCAATATCACTCTTGACCTGACTAAAGCATCAGGAAGTGGCTGCTGCTGGCAGCAGAAAACTAAGCTTGATGGACCAATGCCTTAATCAAGTCTGGCAAATACTGTCTTGCCATGAATAACTCATTCCAGAGTTCACACTATTTTGGTGCAGCACATTGCAAAACACAATTTCTGCCCACAATAAAGCAACTTCTGATTAAGTTGTAGGATTTAAGCAGTGGACATAGTAAGAAATTAGCATCTGTGGTATCTTTTGTAGAACAAGTTCTTTTTCTCTTAAATTATTGCCCTCAGGGAGAAGAATCACAGAATCTTAAAGGTTAGAAGATAGCAGTAAGTACTGAATAGTATCCCTATTATTTCTACTTCTGATTATTTACATTGTTACTCAAAGCACACGTATACTTTCCTTCCTCCTTCCATTCTAAGAAGGGATCAATACCTTTTAAAAATCGAATTTTATCACATTTCTCTTCTCTAATTTCTGTTCCCCTTGCACTCCTCTTGAAATTTCAGGCACCCTCTCCGCCCACACACGTAGTTTCTCATATGGTCTTCTTAGTATGCTAATGTATTGCAACAATTCACTTTACACCGTTAATGAAGTGAACGAAAGATGATGAATAAAAATAACAGCAACAAAAAAAGCGCTGATGCTTGTTCTATGCCCACGGCAAGGGGAAAGGGAAAAAATCCCCACAAAATAAAAAGAAAGATGCATGTATCACTTCAGTCTCAGCAGTTACCAGCAGGCAGGGAAACAAGGCAGGGACAGGCTCCTCCGCATCTAGGCGAAAAGACGTGGGTATTCATTTCTGACGCGACAGCGTTGGCAAAAAGCTGGACGTCCATCCTCCGGGAGCCCACGTTCGAAGGCTGGGCCGCCCTGAAGGGGCACCCCGCCGCCAGCGTCCGAGGCCACGGCCGGGCCGCGCCGGGCCACCGTGGCCGGGGTTGGGGCTGCCCCGCGCTCTTCCCTCACTTACCACAGCGCGCTCCGGCGGCTCTCTGGCCAGGACAGCGCGTCGGGCGCGGCGCTTGGGACGGCGTTAGGTAGGCGGGCAGGCGTCTGGCCGGCGGCCCCCCAAGCGCGGAGCCGGCTCTCCCCGCACAGCCCCCTCCCGCGGGACGCGCTCGCTGTCACAGCGGCGGCGGCGGGGCGCGGGCGGCGGTACGGCCCCCCTCCGTCCGTGCCCAGGTGTAGCGGCCCGGGCCGCCGCGCCGCGCCGCGCGGGCGGGCCGCGGTGGCGGCCGCTGCTGGTTGGGCGCTCGGCGCCTGTCGCTGGGCGGTGTGTCAGCGGGGCTGGCTCCGCCTCGGCCCCGCGCCTCCGCCCGCCCATGCACAGACATGACACAGACACACAGTCACTGCAGCTGCTGCTGAGCCCGGGGCAGAGCGGCGGCGGGCACTCCGCTCTCGGCACCCGCGGAACGGCAGTGGCGGCCACCCTCGTGTCCGCCTCCGCCTCGGTCCGCCGGGCGTATCGCCGGCGGCGGGCAGCCTCGGCACCGGGACCCGCAGGGGGCAGCCTGGCACCGGGCGCCAGAGGGACCCGGCGGGAGAAGGCTGGCAGCGGGGAAGGGGCGGGAGGCGAGGAAGGAAGGAAGGAAGGGGAAGGGGGCAGCCTGGCACTCAGGCTCGGAGGCGGCCGCCGGGCACCGACACAGAGCGAGCCCGGGCGGAGCGCGGCACCCAGCGGCCGCTGAGGCTGGGCCGGCAGCAGTAGCAGCGGCTGCGGCGGTGCCAGAGGGAGCCTCTCTGTGCTCGGCTCCACGGAGCTGGTGACCTTCTCGGGGCTCCTCGCCGCCCGCCAGGCCGGGGCAGGGCCTCCTCTCCCCGCGGAGAGCGTGCACCAGGCCCCGGGCAGAGAACAGGAGGCCGGGCCGGAATCCCCCGTCGCCCCCGGGTCCTTCTGGCCGCCGGCGGGGCCTGTGCGCCGCGCGGCTAGCCGCCGGGGAGGAGGGGCGGGGGAAGGCGAACGGGACGGACGGACGGGGCTGGGCTGCACCTCCGGACAGCGCGAAGCGAGGAGCGGGCAGGCCCCGGAGAGATAGAGCTGGGCGGAGGAGGAGACAGCCACCTCGGCGGCGCATCCCGGGAAGAGTGGGGACCTCCCCGCCGCCCTCCTCCCGCTCTTCCTCCTCCCACCATCAGCAGCTCCTCGTCCCGTGGAGTGGAGCCGCCGGCGCTACCCCGGCTGGGACCCGCCGGCTGACACCTCCGGAGCGCCGGGCTCGGAGGACGGAGCTGGAGCTGGAGCTGCCCGCCCGGAGCGAAGGAGGAGGAAGAAACGCTTGCCTGCGCGGAGAGGCGGGCGAGCGCCCGTCCCGACGGCCCGGGAGCCACCCGGGGAAGGTAAGTCCCTCGTCGGGTTACTGCTGCTTTTAGAGGCGGGGGGGGGGGGGGGGCGGGGGAGGGCGAGAAACAATCGGTGAGTGTCTTCCTTCCAGCAGCCCGAGGGAGGGGGGAATCCGAGCCCGGTAGAAAATGGGGTGGTGGTTTTAATCTCCTGGAATTTAATCTCCATCAGATCTGGAGTTGAAAAGATGCTGAGGCGGAGGGACGCCTGCCGCTCCCTTGCCACAAAGGGGTACATCCCTTCGCCTCTCCCCCGCCGAGGGAGTTACTCCGCCTGGCCCGCACTCCCTTTCCCTCCCGAGTCCGCACGGCCGCTTGTTTACACCGCACCTCACGTCCTCCTCCGGCCGGGATATGTTCCCGTTCGGCGGGGGGGCTCCAGCCGTGGGGCGGAAGGGGGGACGGGGCCGCCGTCCCGCCAAGTACCGCCGGCAGCGCGGAGGAGTGAGTTGGCGGCAGCTGCCGTGCGGGTAGAAGGGTGTCACGCCGTGGGGCGTGAGCGCCTTTGCCCCTCGGCGTGACTGCTCCGGGAGGGCAGCCTTCCCGCACGGCAACCTGCTCGCCGGCTCGTGGCTAAGCCGGAGTTTCGCTGGGACGCTGAGGCTGGTTTCCCCATCCCCCTCCAGCCTTCTCAAGCAAACCTTCAGCCCAGGAAGCTCTTCTTCGGGAAGGCTTCAGCTATCATCTCCTATCCGAGAATTGTGTCATTTAAATCATTACTCCCTGCTCACCAGGGGGGGAAAATAGCAACTTGCGGCCTCAGTGGAGGTGACGTGAAGTTTGACAATGCCTTATGTAACACTTTTTGGAGAGATTCCTAGCTCTTCCACTGTGCCCAGTTTTGTTTTTTTAGAAAGCAAGTGATTACCCTTCTTTGTAGAGCATCAGACACGCGATATTTATTTGTGTTTTCACCCGAGTACAATGTTTTCTGCACCGTTCAACTTGGAACAGGGGTACTGCTAGACAGCAAATAATACTGTTTTCTAATATGTAGTTTTTGAACCAAAAATTAGGCTGTGGAGGCATCTGAACACTTGTTATAAGGCCTCACCTTTTTGTGCATGTATTATACTTGGTTTGTATAGTGCTCTTAAAATTACTACAGGAAACATTTTCACAGCACTGATTGTCATTTATGTGTTCTGGAAGGTATGGATGCCAGAATGGAAATGACAGTGAATCAAACGTCTTTTAAACACTGTTAGCTTTTTTTTTTAAAAAAAAAAAAAAACAAAACAAAACAAATATATTTTCAGTGCTAGAGGGAAAAGAAAGCCCCCGGCTAAACAAAGTACCATGCTAAAACCTGACCTGGCAATTACCAACAGGTCAGCGCATTTTATTTAATGAAATCTTCTAGATACAAATTAATTTTCTTTGTAAAACGTTTATTTTTTTATTAACTTGTTCAGAAATAGCAAGAGTGGGAAAACAGATAAATTAATTGAGAGGTTGCCTAGTTTCCCTGTAGTTTCTCTAAGTGGTTATATCTTGGACTGAAAAACAAACCGCAAAAGGCTATCTTCACACACACAAAAAAACCCAGGGTAGTGATTTGGCACATATTCTTTAGACTCCTACTGCAAAGGTACACTAGGGGGACTAGTTTGCATTGTTTTTTTTTCCCTGTTCAGTGGGGAGAATACACAGACTGTTGTAGTGAAGACCTCTGATATGAAGATTTTTTTTTTCTCACCTTATGAATCTCCATCATTATACTGTAAGCTTAGAGGAAAAATCTCATGTATACACTCAGGTGATGAGGTCTGGGCAGGAGGTATCTTCAAACAAAGCCATCCAAAGAGATAGATTTTCAAAGATTAGTTTACTTAAAATGGAAAAAGTTAACAAAAAAAAATAATCCCCTAAATGTCTGCTCTGCCTTGCATTTTTCTCTTTTTTTTGTATAATGGAAAAATGACCATGGTGGAACAGGTATCCGTAAGCTTACCGAAAACTGGAAATTGCTGATAAGTGTTCCAAGTTTGACATGTGAAATTCTTATTGCTTAGGTGTCCTGTGACAGCCCTTGATCAGCAAAGCTGCAAGTCATGTAGAAGCTGCAGTGACTCCAGAGTCTCTGATGGATAATTGGATTGGTAGGTTGTTTTTTATTTGGATTTTTTTTTCTGTCTTTTAATTGCCTGCTGTGGTAGCAGGTTCCTTTTCTCCATGCTGTTGATGTTTAATTCTCACAGTTTTTGATTTATGTTGTGTGTTCCATCTTTCCTGTTCAAAGTACATGCCCCCTTCTCAGTTGCTGGTAAGGAAAGCATAGCTTGGAGGCATTTGGATGACACTATATAGCAACATATTTTATTTTTTAATATCTGAAAGATGCATTAAAACTTTTTTTTTCTTCTCTGTTTGGATTGGAAAAAAAGAAAAGTTTTCTCAGATCTGGAGAAATATGCACTGGTTTTCTTTGGAGGAGCACTGAAAATAGTGTTACTAATATGTTGAATTCCGTGTGCCAGCTATTCAGCTTACAGGAATTCCAAAATACAGTCCTCAGAAAGCCAAAGTGCAGTGCAGTGGTGAATGAATGCATGTCTGTTGGCAACAGTCAGATCTGTCAGAGGGCTTGATCTGCAATTTCAGTCTGTGGGACTTAATATTGACAGATGTAGTATTCCTTCTGAATGAATTATTGTAGAAAACTGGGAAAACTAGGCATTTCCTATGTGCACTTAAATTGCTGTAAGTGTTCTTAAATGTAACAATTCTTAAAGAACAATCCTCCCAACTATTCCGCATGTGACTGTTTCTTTCTCAAATATGTGTTTTTTCGTTTTACCTGGAATAAGCAGTCAGTTATCAATAGACTTACAGAAATACTCTCTTCTTTTATCCTCTGATTTTTTTGTGTCCTTGCCCTTATAAGAGTAATCTTAAAAAACAAGCACACATGTATACAAACCCAACAAAACCCAAGCCATTTTGCGTGATGTTTATAAACCACTTAGAAAGGTATATAGTTGTTTATAATGGGTAAAATTTATAGTCTGACTATAAAGTCTTTACATTATATGCTAAACTTGATCTACATGCAAACTCCTTTTGATACTGATGGGGGTGCTTGTCTAGCTCCAGAACAGCATTCTTTTATTTTTTGTCCCTCTTTGTTTTTTTTTCCTGATTCGTATGAAAGCCTATGTTAATCAGCTCTTGTCAGCTTTCATTGAAGACTTTTCATCATCTGCATTGGAATAAATTTTTAAAAAAACCCCTCAGTTTTAAGGACACAAGATTTCTGCTGTGTCTGTTTTTCCTATAACCTCTGTGTGTTGATAACATTAAGACTTGTGTGAGAAGAGAGCGTGATGGCCATTGCAAGTTTACAGCTGATTATTCTTCACGAGTTTGTCTCCATTCTCTCCAGAGTTAGATGTAACGGTTATTTGCCTAATTCTGTGGCTAAGGAACTTACTGAAAAGTGGGGTTTTTTGTAAGGACATGTACACACATGAGCACAGGCACTGTTTTTTCACTGTTAGTTGTCTAGGTCTGGCTCATCTTCCTGTTTGCTGTGATTGCTAGTTTAAAGAAAATATCATTGTTCATTATGCTACAATTGGTGTAATTGAAGAGCTGGAGAGTCAGAACAACCATCAAGGTAGTTAATTCTACTTTTACTTTCTTTTTCTTTTTAATTGGATCACTAATGTACTCTTCTTTGTGGTACACTTACCTGAAGGTAACGGCTACAAAATGAGCTTTGTATCTTTTAAGGATTCATGGCTCTCTTTGCTGCCACTTGACTCAGTATTTTAAGGTCTATCCTGTGTCTTGTCAAAGCTTGTTCAATGCATGACTGTAGAAGGGGGGTAGCAGATAGCAAATTCTATTTTATACGGAAGTTGGTGGCTCAAAAATCATGGAGAAAATTGCTAGAAAGGATTATCCTTGCCTTGGCACTGACTTTGAAGCAAAACTGCCAAGGTTGGAATCCTTGTTTAAGTTCTATCTGTGTCAGAAATAGAAGCAAACTGTGTAAAATAGTTTCATTACCTGTTTTAATTGGCAGATCAGACAAGGTCTGATCTAATAATGTGTACACTAATATCCACATCACTGTTCTTTCTAGGATATAGCTGCTATTTCCACAACCAGGAAGCTGACTGAGTAGAAGCTAGACTCAAAATTAGCAAGAGGAACCCCACCAATGTCTATCCAGTGCTGTAGCAAAAAGCCAGATCTAATCACATAAGCCTGATGATGGAGGAAGCTGGAGATCTCAGACGGTGCAGGCAGAATGCAGTCTTCCTCACTAACTGCCACATGAGATAGGTAGGCTTGAAAGTAATAAAAAGCTGACTTTTCAAGGATAGAGTTCATTGTCCTTACGCCTCTTGTCCAGTGCTACGAGGAGATAGATCCTACCACTTTTCTCATGCATTTTTGAGCACTGATGAGTCATTTCTGTTACTCCACATCTATACCAATTTTCTATCCTCAGGGAACAGTTGCACACGTTGATGCAGACCCTGAGCATGCTGCCTGAGGGGCAGCTAGTCAGGGGTCATATCAATTAGAAAGTGGTTAGTTTTACCATTTTTTTCAGGCATCTGTGGAAATGATAGAAATGGTAATAATTCTTGATACGCTGCTGTTGAGCAGAACTGCAAGTAGCAGTACTAACACCACAGCTATAACTTCCTTAAATCGGAAGGACAGCATGCGTTTCAGTTGAAACTTGTTTTCACATTCTGTCACTCATAACACTTTTACAAGAAAATGTATATTCAGGAAAAAAATAAAATCTTTTTAAGCACTCTCTGCTTTCACCAGAAATTTTCTGCTGCTTAAAACTTCTAGGAAAATTAAGTTGTCACTTTCAGTTACAGCTTTCAATAGTTCCTCTAAAATTTATCCCAGAATGTAATATTTACATGCAAAGTGCCATCATTTCTGTTGTATCATTAGCTTTTGGATTTTACCTCCTGGGAGACATTTGACAGCCAAGACTTAGGAGCAGGAGAAACTAGAAAACTGTGTTATTGAGCAGTCTTCATTTTAAATAAAGAGAAGAATAATGAAGAGTTTTGTTTTCAGGAGAAGGAAGAAGACAGAAAGGGCAGAGAAGTGAAGGAAAGGAATTGTGAAAATAGACTTAAATAAAAAAAAAAACAGCACTTTGGTTTCTTACAGTTTCCAGATGGACTTTTGTAAATGTTTAGAGGATCGGCAATTAATTTGTCTGTTTGGAGAAAAGAATGCTTCTCATCCTGGAATAAAAGGTGTTACTGAATGGTGAGATGGGGGTAGCAATAACATTTGTGAACTGCTCAAATGAGATGAAGTGTCCAGCTCAGGCTTCTCAACCCAGCTCCTCCTTGTCTAGGTTTCATCCCTCCCCTGCTGTGCCCGTGAACCTCAGTCACCTCAGTGCTAAATTTCCTTGGCAATTTGTTTTCTCTCCTGTCTTCAGTTAATGCTGCTGCTAATCAATACTGCAGATGAAATTTTATGTTCAGAAATTACTGGACTTCACTGTATGAATCTGCTTAATCCAAAATTTTTCAGGCTGGAGATACTAGAAAGATGTGTGCCAATGGATAGAAATAAGAAATGAAAACCAATTATTCTGGCATTGGTAAATCGCCAAATTTATGTTCCTTAGATCATGTTGTTCTTAATAACATTATCTTTTGTGTGCTTTCTAACACAAGAGAGAGAGAGTCGTAGGCTTCCTGGTTTTTTTTATAGAAAATGAGCTGACATCAACTCTGTGGCTCTGCAGGCAGCAGTTAAATTCTGTATATTTTTTCAACCCAAAGACTAGTTCTAGAGTGTGACGTAGATTTAAACAGAGAGGTTATCATTCATGTAAGACAAGTCTTCTGAGAATTCTTAAATAAGATAAAGACGATACCTACTGCTTTAAAAGGGTACGATTGTATTTTTTGATTCTTCAATGTTGATTGTACCATAGGACTAGATGCAGTTTTATCTAAGTACAGAATCAGAGCATTGAAGAATGACGTCCCTGTAAAGCTGGACATTTTCAGCTGTTACTGTTGGAATACTTTATAACTATTGTCCTTGATCTTGGTCTTCCAGAGCTCTTTAATACCAACTACATTTATGAGAAATCTGTTCCTCTTCAGTGACTGTTTCAAGTAGTTGAAATCAGTAGGTTATGATGTCGTAAACAATTTTTAGTACAAGGAAAGCTACACGTTGACATGAACTTCTGTTACAATCCCCTGTTGGTTTTAATTTGGCAGAAGTTAAACCCCCTTGCTTTCCAACCCACCTCAGACAATTCTAGGTGGCTGGGCTTAACTCCTGAATGATGTCCAATCAGATTATCGTGATCAGGTTTCGTATATTCTCGGGAACAGAATTAAGACTCAGAACAGAGTCAAGTGCTAAACTACTTTATTTTATCTGCAAAATCAACAATGAAAAGAGAAAGAGGCGAAGGAAAGAAAAGAGTGTGAGAGAGAAAAGCACAATAGTGACCATCGCGAGTCTACATAGAGCGCCCCCAGCAGTCGCTTGTCTGAAAGCTCTGAGAATCCGCCCGATCCAGTGAAGGGAAGAGGAAAAAAAGAAACCGCTGGTACTTGCCTCCCCTGGTCCCGCTCTTATATAGCTTCTCTCGCTGGTGCATGCCCAGTACGGTCTCTGGAGGGTCCTGGAAAGTTCTGGAGGGTCCAGGAGGGTCTTGGAAAGTCCCCACAAGTCTGGGAGGCTCACAGTCCCTTGACCCTGGCTTTAGCACATGCACAGAGGTGGTGTGTCCTGAGACAGCGTGACGTACAGTGCAAAGCAACAGCGCCTCTAACAGGCAGAATCCTTGGTGGCTGGAGCAATGTGGTTTCGGTGGTTAACTATGGTGCCAGCAATGTTGAGGTATTATTACTAGGACCTTACATTCCACCCCATGACTCAATGGTGGATGCAGAGATAATGAAAGAGGAAGGATAGATGAGAAAAGAGAGAATGAGAGAAAGGACAGAAAAAGGTTCATCCCCACAAACATTCCAGTTTCCATTTTCATTACAAAAACTTCATATCTAAACAAATGCTTACCCAAATAACACAACAACAGTATAACTATTTGCTGTTTAGAATTTAACATGAAAACAATAACAATTGAACTTTTAACTGTAACATATTTCAAGGGAGAACGTAATAGTCCACAAGGACAAGCAGTCCAAAAAGGAAAATCAAAAGGAAAAGCATTTTGCTCTCTTACAGCTCCGAAGCAGTTGTTGCATGGGCTCCTGGTTGGCGCCAATGGTGCCCTGGTCTGTTAGAGGGAAAGCTTCCTGTTCAGAGAGCACGTATAGTTTGGGTCTTTGGGTCTATGACAGTTAATGAAAACCTTAATCTATACCATCTGAACTGTGGATGAAATACATTTATGTACAGCTCATATCTGTTTAACTCCATCAGGTGAGACAGTCAACACCAACTGCGTATCTGTGACAACATGCTGGACCAACTGAATGAAACATGGAGTGATACATGGCAAAAATAGCAATGCAGCTAAACCACACAGCACATAAGATTTGGTTAACCCAAGGGCCCCCTGGAAGCCAGGAGAACATGTCAATATTCCAACCCTCCCAAGTTTGTACAGGGACATGGGCTAGTTTTCTAATATCTGTGGCCAGCTAAAAACCTGTTGTTTGTACCAGGCACAGGTGGTGGTGTTCATCCACTGACAGGTTTGATTACAAATTCAATTTCTGGACCATCAAAGTACAAAGGTTGCCATTTTGTTTGACCAAAACCCTTAAAACCTTGTGTTTTGCCCAGTTTCATCAAGCCACATCCATATGTAAACATCTCTCCATTAATCAGTTTGTGAGTGGTCATTGACACCTGCTTTTCCCCACATCAGCTCCTTCCCAGTGATAATTAAGCAACATTTTCCTACAGTAGGAAATTGAATTGGGCATTTTTCACTACCATCCCAAACAGTGTTATCAGTTTCTCTGTAATTACTTACAATTTGCGGTGGGGTGAAGGGTATGAAGGTCCAAGGCCAGCTAAATAACCTTAGAGGTCCTCCACAAACTCTGGCTCAGGTTAACGGTGTGGTTTACAACTCTTGCTAACAAAACAAATTCATTATTTTCAAAAGGATCATGTGGGTGGGGGGAAAGGGAAAAAGATTGGGAGTTTTTTTCATTCTTATAAATAAATCCCCAAACACTATGATAAAAAAAAAATAACATGCATTTTAACCAAATTACATTGAAATTCATGCGTGCTTTGTCCCTTCTGTGGGCATGTCTGGATTGCCCCTTTTCTCCTGAAAATAAACCAAATTTGTTTCTCGGGTTAAAAAGAGGGAACAATCCATCGAGTGTTAATTTTGTGTTCTCTTCCCCAAGCATCCTTAGCCTTCCAGGCACGTTAATTAAGGGATTCAGCAAGTAAGAGAGGGGCAGCCCCAATGGTTGGCATTTCTACCAACACTGGCTGTCCAGATGAGAATGTTTGCTTTCTGGGAGTGCTAGGAGTTTGAAGCCTTGAAATTAAAACCAGGAGTTTGGGATAGAAGGCATTTAATTGGGGCCACAAAGATGATGAAGGGACTGCAACATCTTTCATACGAGGAAAGGCTGTGGGAACTGGGGCTGTTTAGTCTGGAAAAGAGGAGACTGAGGGGGGATCTCATTAATATTTACAAATATCTAAATGGTGGGTGTCAGGAGGTTGGGACATCCCTTTTTTCTGTTGTATCTAGCAACAGGACAAGGGGTAATGGGATGAAGCTGCAACACAAAAACTTCCATTTAAATATAAGAAAAAAAAATTTTACTGTGAGGGTGAGGGAGCCCTTGCACAGGCTGCCCAAGGAGGGTGTGGAGTCTCCTTCCTTGTGGAGATCTTCCAGACCCGCCTGGACATGTTCCTGTGTGACCTGATCTAGGTGGACCTGCTTGTGCAGGGAGATTGGACTAGATAATCTCTAAAGGTCCCTTCCAACCCCTACCATTCTATGATTCTATTCCCCTTATGATGTTTCAAAGATCGTTTAAGAACCCATTAATATGTAGAATGGTTTTTAGCCCTGACCATTTCTGTACAAGTTTTTCCAATATCTGGGTTGGGAGTCCATCCATCACTTCCTGGGGAATGCCGTTCTGAAGTCTGAAATGCCACAACTCTTGTCGAGTTAGGGGTTTCAGCCTCCCAGGTTTATTCCTATGGGATGTCCTTAAATCTTGGCCCTTCACAACTGCCAACTGCCAATTGTTAATTTGCTCTGCAGCCCGTACAACCTTAGTTTCAGTTTTTTGGCTACCAACAAAGCCATTATTTTATCTCAAAATTAATTAATTCTTGTGCTACCTCCCCCCATGTCCATAATTTTCTCCGTGTCTGCTGATGGTCAGGGGTTACTATCCCCTCCAAAGCAGCCCAAATTTGTTCTCCATTAGGGGTGTTTTGAATCCTCCTTTGTAACCAAATCCCAATGGTTTTCGGGGAGTCAGGAAGTCCCCATGTGAGGGGAGTCATCCCCTCTGGGTCCACTGGCATTATCACTGGGGAGTCCTGGTTGGGCTTGAACTCCCAATCATGAATCATCTGCAGACAAGCTGCCTTTTTCACGCTTTCTATGAACTGATCCACCACACCTGTTATGGCAAGGGGATCTCCCATCTTCAAGGGGTTAAGTCCTGCAGCCCAGTACACAGGTCTCTGAGTTAAGGACCATGGGGCTCAGCGGTCGAAGGTAGTTAGAAACACACCTGGACCCCAATGCCTTGCTGCTTTCTCTGACAAAAAAATTCCATCCCCTCCTGACAGAGATACTCTCCACATATACTCTGTCTCTGATTCCTTTGCAGTCCTTGCAAAATGTTTTCTCAGTTTTGCTAATTCCGTTGCTGTAAATGGGATTTCTTTGGTGATAATCTGAAGATGGTTATCACCATCATTTTCATATACATACTCTTTTTCAACCAACGGATACATATTCAGTGGCCTTTCTACGGCTTCCTTTGCAATTCCTTCTGGGGATAGATTTGCCGTATCCCCTTCTCCACAAACCTTACTTCTATTTCTGACTGTGTATCCACTTCCATCAGAAACTGATTTCTCCTTTAATAACACATTTTGATTTCTTTCCTCTTCCATGTACCTTTCTTTAATTGTTCCTGCAAGGTTTTTATTACCATCTGCAAGGAGTCTACTAAAGTCTCATTTTTACAGGACTCCTGCTTTCTCTTAGTACATCTGCCAGACTCGCTCCCAACGCTGCACAAATTATAGCTTTTCCTTTCCCCCTCTTAACCTTCCTTCTGCAATACTTTTATCCTATCCACCACACTCTTGAGGTTGAAACCAGTGGGGTTTTGCCCAATCTTGTCCCTGGAGTGGGGGATGGGATTGGTGTGCTTCTGAAAGGTCAAACAATTTGTCAACTCCTTCAACCCATGAGGGCACATAATCACAAGAATCCTACAAAGGGATTATCATCCTGAGAGGGCCACACTTTAATGTCTAAATTGCCCCTATATGCTTCCAGGAGGTCACACTTTATAATAACAATAGTCTTAACAAAAGGGGTTATTGTCTTCAGAGGGTCACTCCTCAATGCTCAATGTCCACGTTTCCCCTACATACTCCCAGGAGACCACACCTTATAATAAAGCAAGAGATCCACAACAAGGTAATAGTCCTACAAAAGGGGTTATTGTCCCGGGAGGGTCAAACCTTAATATGCAGATTTCTCCAGTGCACTACTAGGAGGTCACCTCTTAACTGTGCACTTTCTGTTCTCTGAGAATCCTGTCCATGACGCCAATTTAATGTCACGATCCCCTATTGGGTTCAGTTTGGCAGAAGTTAAACCCCCTTGCTTTCCAACCCACCTCTGACAATTCTGAGTGGCTGGCGGCAGCTGGGGTGAACTCCTGAGTGATGTCCAAGCAAAGAAGTAGTCGTGATCAGGTTTCATATATTCTCGGGAACAGACTCAAAACAGAGTCAAGCGCTAAAGCACTTTATTTTATCCGCAAAATCAACAATGAAAAGAGAAGGGGAGAAGGAAAGAGTGAGAGAGAAAAGCACAATAGTGACCATCGCGAGTCTACATGGAGCGCCCCCAGCAGTCGCTTGTCTGAAAGCTCCGAGAATGCCTCATCCAGCAAAGGGAAGAGCAAAAAAAAGGGAGAGCGCGCCTCCTCGTCTCCCCGGTCCCGCTCTTACATACACTCCTGTCGCTGGTGCATGCCCAGTACCGTCTCTGGAGGGTCTTGGAAAGTCCCCATAAGTCCGGGAGACTCGCAGCCCCTTGACCCTGGCTCGAGCGCATGCACGGAGGCGGTGTGTCCTGAGACAGCGGGACGTGCAGTGCAAAGCAACAGCGCCTCTAACAGGCAGAATCCTTGGTGGCCGGAGCAATGTGGTTTCGGTGGTTAGCTATGGTGCCAGCAATGTTGAGGCATATTACTAGACCTTACAACTTCCACAAAACAAAAATTGATCAGTTTAAATAAATGATAGAAGCTTTTAGTTTGGGATGTCTTACTTCATTGAGATATATGTTGACAAAATGCAGGACGCTACAAACGGAGAAAGAAGGGAGAAAAATCAGATGAGACCTGCTAATGGCTAAATCAAACCATTTGGTGATGGGCAGGAGAGGGAGACTTTTATACTTGATATTGTTGCTTTTATACAGTTTTTCAGTCTACTGTCCAGAATGCAAGCAAACCAGTATTTTGGTCCATGCTGTTACTTCAGAGAGCAACAACAAAACGTAAGAACTGAGAACATTTGAGATGCAGCTGTCTTTAGCTCGTTGTCCAGCAACCATCTTCCAATTTAAATGACTTTAAGAAAGAAGCAATGCTTATGAAAATAAATTCACATCTTTCCATAGTTGCTCTTAGCCTCAAGTTCAGTCTCAGATTTAAAGAGGAGAGTATGCTAACAGGTGCTTAAGTTACTACATTTCTTTACAAACATTGCTGTCTGCCTCTCTTTTCTCTTATTCTCACTATAATGCTAGTGCAGCTTAAAGGCTGCTAGATTAAAATAGTGGCTTCTAGCAAGCTTCTGTGATCATTCAAACTCACATTGTATTGATTAGCAATGCCTCCTTTCCATATAAAGGCTTTTTTTTGGGGGGGGGAATAATTCTTCCATAGCCAAAATCAGATCACTTTCCAGATGGTTTGGACAGTGGAGAATCATGTGTAGTACTGCCTTGCAAATTGGTTATTAGTATTGGGATTTATATCTCTACTGTTGGTACCCAGATCTGTGCCCCTTGTTTTTGCATGCCCTGCTGGGGTAAGTGGACATAAAATCTCAACTTGTTCATAATGCCAGTGGCTACTGCTCTCGTGCTTGTGCTGACACCTGAGGCATACCGAACTGCATCATATACTTGGAAACATCTGAAACACTGTTCAGTAAGCTTAGATCTTGATTTGTGTTACAATCGCAACGTCAATAACTGTGCCTAGTCAGTGAAGAGCCTGAGAAGAAGGATGTTCCTAACTTTGGGTGGTTTTTTTTCATCAAGATTAGCAAAATTATAATACTGTGCTAGTACTATGTAAGGAACTGAAACTGATGACAACAACAGTATTTTTTGTGCATGGAATAACTTTGCCAATTCTTTAGCCTTAAGCAAATTGTGGAAATAAATCCATAAGTTCCTGAGTGCTTTACAGAGCAAGTTAGGGTGAGGAAAATGACACTGTAGAAAGATAAACTGGTGCACTGCAGGTGTTTTGAACAAAGTTGCCCAAGTGGTTAGACAAAAGGCAAGGAGCATGTGAAAACACCATTGCTTTTAGCAAGAACTATTCCTTAATGTAGTTGTGCCTTAGATGGTAAAACCAAGTCCTTGATGATACTGGGCATATAACAATTATTTTTATGTAATTGTTGCATAACTTTATGCATGAATTTATGCATCTTAAAACAAACAAACAAAAGTAATTGGCAACTGAATAAAGAATTCACAGATGCTCTGTAACCTGATGCCGTCACCAAAGGAAGAAGAGACTGTGTTTTACTTCTCAAAAATAAAAATAGTATAATACTAAGGGAGAAAGAAATAGGTTAATGCTTGAAGGAATAAGTAAATGCATCTTGATCTTTAAAGGTTGTGTAGGTTAGTCTTCTTTAAATATGTGGAGTTTTGTCTATGTCCAGGTGGTGTGAATGGCCTGGAGAAGCAAACTGGCACATGCCACTACCATTTAGCAGAAATCACTGTAAATGAACATGAAGAAGACTAGACTCTCCACTGAGTTATTGCTCATGCTAACTGGGTTAAAAATGCAGCACTTTTATTGATGACATCATTTAATATGATTTTATATCATTTACATCAGCAATAAGCAGGGACAGGCACAATATCTGTCTGAATAGAAGGCTACTGCCATGTTTGTATGGCATGTATCCCACTGTGCTGCTAGGCAAATTTGTTAAGAGTGAAGAAGTGGAAAGAAAGAGAGAGAGAGAGAGAGAGAAACAGCACCGAGGTAAATCCGTATTCCAACAGGTATCTGAAGGTGGTGTAGTGTTCTTTTTTCTTTTAGGCCTAAATCTAACAAAATTTTTAGTAGGTGAGATTCTTCTGTTCTCAGACTAAAAAATATTGTTTTATACATCAGTAATAAAGATTTCTGGACCTGCAGTTAATATCAAGAATTCTTTGAAATATTTAATTTTGCAGTATATTTCATTGGGGTTTTGTTCCTCAGTTTCATTTGTCCTGTGGTTGGACATTGGTATATTAAGAAAGCATCAAGTATTTTTTTCCTTCTTTCTTTTCCTTTTCTCTTAGACTTTCATATTTTAAGTTGCTATATGTGAAGGTAATATGATTTGGGAAAACATCTTTACTTTTCTGGTTGAAATAGTGGAATTGTGACTATAGTATAGAAGGCAATTCATGTTACTAAAATGCCTAGAGGCCTTGGTTGAGAGATGGTTCGCTTCACGGTGGGTGAAACATAAATACACATACTCTGTGTGTATCTTTATGGGTACTTTATGGAACAGAAAAGCGGATACAAAACAGCAATATAAACACTTGTGTGTGGCTGGAACTTTTCTGACACAGCAGTGCTTTCAGACAATCACAGAATGGTTGAGGTTGGAAGAGACCTGTGTCGGTCATCTGATCCACCCTGCTCCTTGCTCAAACCTAGCAAGAACCTCGCAGGTTCTGCAAGACCATGTCCAGATAGCTTTGCGTATCTACAAAGAGGGAGACTCCACACCTTTCTGGGCAACTCGTGCCATTACTCAGTCACCCTCACAGTGAAAAAGTGTTTCCCAACGTTCAGAGGGAGTCTCAAGTGTTTCAGTTTGTGCCCATTGCCTATGGTCGTGTCATGTCTCTGAACACCGAGAAGAATCTGGCTCTATGTTCTTTATGCCCTCCCTTCAGATACTTATTTTTGACATATCTCACCAGTTTCAACTCCAGGTGGGCTTTGGCATTCCTAACTACATTTCTACGTGCTCAGGCAGCATCTCTGTATTCCTCCCGGATTACCTGTCCCTGATTCCACTTTTTGTATACTTTCTTCTTGTGTTTGATTTTTGACAGGCTCTCCTTGTTCATCCAGGTACACCTCCTGGCATTTTTGCCTGACTTCTTGCTCATTGGGGTGAACAGTTCTTGAGCTTGGAAGAGATGGTCAATGAGTATCAACCATCTTTCTCAGACCCCTCTTCTCTCCAGGGGCCTATCCCATGGGATTCTTTCAAGCAGACCTCTGTTTTTTCCCCTGCTTCTTCCTCTCAGGATTCTGACACCACCATGGTCACTGTAACTTCAAGTTGCTTTTGATCTTCACGTCCCTAAGCAGCAGTTCGTTGTTTGAAAGTATAAGATCCAGAACAGCACATCTTACTGCAGATAAAAGGGTCGTTTAAGCTCCCAGTGAGGACCAGGACCTGTAAATGTGAGGTTGCTTCTACCTGTCTGTAGGGGGCCTCATCCACTTGTTCTTTATGGTCAGGTGGCTTAGAGCAGATGTTTACAATGTCACCCATACTGGTCTGCACTTTAATCCTTACCCATAAGCTCTCAGTTAGCTCATCATACCTGCCCAGGAAAAGCTCCATGCATTTCAGCTGCAAATGCACTTAAAGAGGGACTCTGCCTCTTTGTCTTTCCAATGTGTCCTTCATAAAGAGCCCATGTCTCTCCACTGCAGTACTCTAGTCATGCAAGCTATCCCACCATGACTTTGTCATCCCAACAAGATCATAGCTGTGAAACTGCACATAGATCTCTAGTCCCTTACATTTCCTTTATAGGTGTTTATTCATGAAAAAAAACATAAATCCACAGATGATGGAAGCAATTCAGATAAAAGCACCGTTTTTACCAATATAGCTGTGACTACTGTAGCAGCTTCTGCTAGCCAAGTTACGTCAGTCAGCTGGAGTGTCAGAAATTCCCAAAGAGAGAAACCATTCCTGCCCAAAAGAGGTTACAAAATACAAAAGGAAGAGTGTGCTGAAGTGTTTGAAAACTGGTACTTTATGCTTTCCTCTTTTTTTTAATTTTTTTTTTTTAATCATGCTTTTTATCTCAAACATTTATTTTTCAAATAATAGTGGCTTATTTGTGAATAGCTGTATTTCTTAAAATTGCTTTAGAAAAAAATCTGTATTCCTGTGAGATCTACTGAGAACAGCAACATGGGGAAAAAATCACCATAGTTGTGGGACACAGCTGGTTTTCTCTGTCAGATTACATTGTTTTTAATTGATGTGCTACTTTAAGTATATTCTTGTATTTGACTGAAAGTGCTAAAATAAAATCTTAAATAGTATATAACACCAATTTTTTTGACTAGACAAACAGAAAGCTTTAGCAGGATAGAGACAGATCCCACTGCACCTGCCATGTGATGGTAATTTATGAAGGTGAAATGCATCTAATGTGGCAGGAACTGAGTCATTCATCACAGATAGCAAGAAATCCAAGTTCCCTTGTGTTTTTGTGTCTTTCTTTACCTGTATTCAGTGTGCATATCTGGGTTTACGATATAGCTTTTTTGATCACCAAGAATTCATTCTGTTTTGTCTGTTTTGAGTCAGGTACAGCTATACTTTTTAAGACTTAGTATCTTTGATTAATCAGAGCCAAATGGAATTTCTGGTGAAGTTTTAGTGGAATGAACACTGGTGTTCTGTCAGCCCAGAGATAACATTATTGAGAGTGAGAGGCATTTGCAGGAACTGTTTGTAATGCCAACTTCAGTCTTTGTAGTGAGAAATCACTGTCCAATTGTTCAGGTTGTCTCTCATTCATTTTCTAATACTCTCTCCTTTTAGCCAAGGAGATCATTAGATGATACCCTCAAATGTTTTCAGATAGATATTGCTGTCAAATATTGACCTGGAAGCCAACTTTCATGCTTTCTTTTCCATGCTAACTCTTATCTGACTTGACTGTAGAAACCCAGTCCAAATCCTGGTGGTAACCAAGCCTGCTAAACAAGGCTAATCAATGGGAGGACAGGAAACCTGTGCTCCTTGCTCCTAACTTGCTTCTGTTTCTTTCTATATCAAGTTCAAGACCCTAATTTTTCAAGGCTCTAGTCAAAACCCTGATGGGAATGCTGCTGCCAAGTTTGCAGGGCTTCAAGCTGTGCGTTTAATGAGCTGAACATTAAATACCAAAGTGAAAAACTTTGCCATTCTTGCTTTAGTTTTCCTATGAGCTGTCTCACTGAAATCAGTGCTGCTAATAGTGGAGGGAGAGAGATACCAATATTGATGAGAATCTGTCAGAGTCCTGCTCTTCAAGATTGGCTTTCCATCCTTTGCCTACTGGTGTTTGTTGTGGAATACTGTCCATCATACAGTGATGCTTCTGAATGGCATGGAGTTTTCAGATCCCAGCATTGATCTACATTAGTAGTATTAGACACCCCAAATGAACATGAATGTAACAGATAATACCTTGTGATTAATATTTTTGCATAAATCTTTCCTGTTAGCTGTGTCTAAAGAGCCCCAAAGTCCCCTAAAAAGAGAAAATGGAATTCAGCAGGGTATGTAATAGATGAATTACAGCTTTGTATATAGTATCTTGACTGCACTGGGCATATGTGCCTTTGGAAATGCAGTAATGGGAACATCAAAGGAAAACCATGTTATTCTTACTAAGGATATAAAACCTTTTCTTACCATGGTATAGAATAAAAAAAATGTGCAGCCTTAATTTAAGAAAAGGAACAGAAATTTCAGTTGGAAAAGTATTAGTGTTGAAAGTAACCTAGGTCTACCAAGATCTCTCAATATACAGTAATGTAGTATTCCTTTGCTCCAGAACCTGTTTTGATGTTTGTTGAAAATGAGAATGAAACCATGGTATACAAAACTGAAGAATCAGCCCACTATCTGCCCATTTTGTTACTGAATTCTGCATCTTGTTTTCTTTCTTCCTTTGACTGAAACAATGGTTCTTTGATATCTTGGCACATTAATATTTCCAGAGTAGTTTTGAAAGAGGAAATGCACCAGAAAGGTGCTAAGTATTCCTGCTTTCATTTGGAACTAATTTTCATTCAAGATGTTCTTGTCATGGCTTATACGTGGTGTGAAAACTGGAAGGGATGCTGTGATTTTAAGAATTTTGGGCTTGCTTGTTTTGCTGGCAGAACACAAAATATAGAAATGTGAGGTTTTGCTCTAATTCTGTGGCTCAAGAGTAGCTGTTTGATGCAGGTGAGGACCTGTATTCTAGAAGCGGCTTTGCTAAGGGTGTAAAAGTGTACCTGAGATTACTTGTTATATGTAGAATGCAGATTGGGATGTGCTCTGTCCATTTAATTCATCTTTCTAAGCATCACTTGAATGTCCAAGGTGCTGTCATACTTGTAGGGTTTTTTTGTTTCCTCTCCCTGCATGCCTGTAGCTGAGAGGCAGACTGAAGTTTTGGATTCTTATATATTTATTTATTTATAAACACTGAAGTCTCTACCCAGACTTTGAACAGTTAGTGCAAAATTTCTTGCCATCAAACTCCAGACAGGAGTAAGAAGTTTTGTGAGAACCAAATTAAACTCTGGCTAGGAAATGCAGACTCATATATGTTATTGTTTCATCTGCGTCTGCTTATGCATCTGTAAAACATTAAGGGGTTCACAAACTGAAACCACTGATTTGAAATAAAGAGTAAAATGATACAGATCTAATTTCTGTAAATACAACTTATGAAATTGTATTAGGCACACTGCAAAGTCACTGAAGCTTGCTCCATCTATATAGGAATGTAATGGCATGATGCCCGTTGACATGGATTTTGGAACAGGACTTGAATACATGATCCTAAAATGCTCCAAGAACTATTTTCTTTGGCTGTGATTGGTATTCATTGCCTCTTAAGTTTTGCCTTCAATAGTTGTCTTTATACAAGTGCATATTTAGTTACCATAAGAAGTGATGGCTTAACTCACAGGACAAATGAAAGACTTAGATGATATTATATCTCTGTACATCTTTTCAGTATGATGGGAAATTTCATGTCATAAGAAGCACATTTCCCCGTGTACAAATGTGAAATTGTGTTGTAAATGAAATCTCTTAATTACTGCTCAGCTTTGCTAAGCTTTTTACTTGAGTAAGCAACTGCCTTGCTGAAAAGTACTGATTTTGAAGCAGAAATTTGAGACTGAAGATTTTAAACCAATTTCTTTCATCCTCATCATTAAGAGAATAGTGGCTTAGCAGTCAAGAAGAACAGCCTTCTGATTTTACAAACAGTGTTCAAGTTCTTGTATTAGTAGATGAGAACAGCGTGTTCATGTTTCTCCTCTTCACTGTCTCATGTGCTTCTGGTTTTGTTTGTAGTGTTTGGACCTCACCTTTCACTTTGGAACTGCATTTTTGTACTAATCAAGTTTTAGTCCACGTTTTAGATTAAGTATATGTATGCTTCTCTGGGAGGGAGGGATTGCCTTGATACCAAAAGTTGGCAGTTGCTGACTGTAAAAAAAAAAAAAAGAAAAGAAAAATAGTTGATGCTAATGTAGGTGCATGGGGAGTTTTTGTTTATGCATGAAAATGTATTCTGAAAAATATTCTTAGAAATTGAGAAGTGCCTGAATGTCTGTAGTGATGTCTGTAATTTCAATAGAGGTGAGGTGGCATGATGACCTGCATAAGATTTTTGGGCTACTTAGAGAAATCCCTTAATTGTCTGCTTAGGGTTGCCCAGAGCATCAGTTTCTCATTTTATCTGGAATCCAAGTGAAAATCCTTATTTGTACTATATGCAATCCTCATTTCCATAAACGGAACAATTTTCCTTAGCTCTAGTCTTCCTTTTGAGTTAGACTTACACACTGCAGTCTACAATGAATCTTCGGAATATTGTCAGCGAAACCAGTGGTGTTATTTGAAAGTGATTACTCCCTTGTTACTTCACTAGATGTGTAGTGGCTGCTTATTGCTATACTTGCCCAATTTCCTCTATGCTTCAGCTATATTTTCCTGTTTTAGCCACTCACTTTCTTTAATTGTACCTTTGGATTGTGTGAGTACCTTGGGACAGGCATAGTTACTTTGATAGGTATTTGCACCATAGTTAGCACAGCAAGGCTGTGGGGTCATTGGTGGTGCTTGGCAACCATAGTCCATAATGTCCAGTATAGTGCTCAATAATTAAAGCATTACACAGTAGGATGAGACTGGCAGGACTCATTAAAAACACTTATCCTAAGGTTGCTGAATGTACCTTTAAAGCATACCCTAGATTCTCTCTTAATAAGTGAGAAGGTTTTTCTATTTGCTGTTCATAACTACGGGAGACTCTAGTCTTTAGGTAGTACTGGTAATAATAGCTACAATAGTAAAATAAAGATGGAGGTACTAGAAGAAAAGAGCAAGGATGCAAAAAACAGTCTGTAATCCTCTGGGATAATGGCCTTAAGCTACATGTCCTTGTGATTTATGCGCTTGTTTTTATTTGTCCTCTTCGACAGAAAGATTTGTCACTAAAGAGATTTGATAATAGCCTGTTCAATATGATTGTGGTCTCTTGTATTTATGTAATAAATAATTTTGGACTATTTATGGGTTTATTCATTGTTGCTGAATGCATTTCACCTCTGATTTCACTTTTAGGAACTTAGATGGAGCTAGATAAAGACTTTCTGCTCACTTAGTTCTGTCCCATTGTGATACTACACAGAAATGTTTCCATTTTGTGCTTTGATATATCGAAAAACTAGTAAGATATACATGTACTATGGCTGCAATGTATATACATGTAGTTGATATGTGTAATTATAGGTTAGTAGAATTTACAACTGCTGTGTACTTTCAACAAAGATTGCAATCAGTAAAGGCATATATTAAGATAAGTAATGTAAAGTGGAGGAAAAAAACCAGAAATTGAATTTATTTATTTAACTTGTAAACTTTACTGCAGCTTCAGTTTTACAGTAGTAAATGTTGCAGTGTTAAAACCTATAAAGGATGGAAGTGAGTTTCATATTTAAGACAGGTAGCTTATTCTAAGAGCCATGTGCTCAAGTAGCTGAAGAGAGCATACATGGAGGAAAGGTAACATACTGGAGCAGTGAACTGAGGGGTTAAGCAATTGCTGACCTGTTTTGCTGGTTTTGAGGTGGAAAATCTGAGAGGAATTTTTCTGGAAAGGATTTTTTTCTGGAAAGAAACTTACATTAGTGCTTTTACAGTGGTTCTGTGACTGCGCATCTTCTCATTACATTAAAATGTTGTCTTTGTTTTTTATCCGTGACCTTATAATGAAAAAGTTGTTCTAGAGCTAGTCTTTTATCTCCCCTAAACCGAGTTGTCTTCTCTGCTGTGCCTTCAATAATGCATTATTTTGTTAAGTTCAGAGGATTTAATGTGTTTCATGTGAATTTGTGAGTTTCTGTTAGATGGTTAAAAGGAAAGTAGCTATAATGGATTGGATGCAAAGCTGCTTCCCCGGCTTCTTTTCCATCCCGCCCACTAACGTGCAGAAGCATCTGTCTCTCATCTCCTCTTTGCCTGGTGCTATGTGTGAGTGCATTTCAACAAACATCTATGAGCAGAGATCTTTGGAAAACCTATGAGACTAAATAACGGTGAGAAATGCAAGTAGTTCTGTCTTGCTAGATAGCTACGTGTGCAATAGAGGATGATACTGTAGCAAATAAAAATATTTCTGTAGTAAATGTTCCCACAGCAAATGAACCTGTCTTCTCTAGCTCTACTGAAATACAACATCTCTAAATTTATAACAGTTTCTTACAACTTAAAAAAAAATGCAGAGGATTTTGGCCTATATTCGTCATAGAATAGAAGTTAGAAGAGGCTTTTCTTTTTCTAAGTTTTCATGAGTATATATTTTGTCTTCTGAGCTATCTGAATGCTGCAAAGGAAGGGTTTTTTTCAGTTAAGACACTTTGAAGATTATGATCATGTTGTGACAACTTAAATGTCTTTATTTTCAAAATTTCAGACTTTGCATGTTTGCAGATAGGAATTATTATGGAAATCTTTTCCATATCTGAGGAAAGACTGAGGTTGTACAGAAATTCATTGTATCTTTGAGTAGTTTTCCACTTATGTGTGCAATACATGTATTGCTTCACTTCTTGGAACATGTGTCTATGTGGTGCTTCCAACACAAAGACAAAAAGAGTTTTAAACCCTACCTTTTAGTTTGTCATGTGAACTTGCTGCAATGAGTTTATTTGTTATTTACTCCACTGGTGTAAAGAGTTTTTTAGGTAATGTGCATGACTGGAGAGAATGAAATAGTGTGCTCTGAAAACACCCTAAAATTTTTATAAGTAATGCTACAATTTATAGCACAGATGAAGCCTTAAATGATTTTTCTAAAATTATGCAATTTGAAGATTGTACTCAGTTGAACTGGATCTAATAGCTGTCTGTGTCTGGTAAGAAACTAGCAAAAAGAAGAGCCAAGCAGTACTGGGGCATTCTGAAATGATATCCAAGTCGTAACTCAGCTTTCTGTTGGGTGCTTAGTTTACACAAGTGGTGAGAAATGCATCCCTGGCCCATACAGGGTAAACCAGTGTGAATTCTTACTTGTTTATTCTGTACACACTTGGTTTGCCCATCTGTCCACATTTTCATATTTTCAACATCTCATAAACAAAAAAGTTTGTGAATGCTGGGAATATTTTGTATAGGTTGTGGATATGTTCTGCAAGTTGCATGGTGCTTGCTTAAGAAGGGGTTTTTGGGCATGGAAAATAGTAAACCAGTAAAAGGAAGGCAGTCATGTTAAACCAAATGCACTTTTTTGTTCCTTGATGAGAGTCCTTTTGTATTTATATACCAGAAGTATATAGGTAATATAGGTATATAGGTATACCTATAGTATATAGGTATATAGTATTATTCTGTTTATATTTTAAACCAACTCTTTGCTTGTTTGTACTGTTAAAGTGCATCTTGAGGTTGGAGATGCTATGTGAATTCAATCACGCTTCAACCAAATGAAATAAGTTAACAGCAATAAAACTATCCTTTGTCAGGTACTTGGTAGTTTATTGTGAGAACTGTGTTAATTTCTTGGGAGGGTTCTCTCTGTAACAGAGCCTCCCATTCAGTAATTACAACAGGCAGTAGAGTTTCTAGTTGTATGGCTTCTGAGGAACCAAAAAGGGTCCAAATAGATAGGTGAGCTTCTTGAAGCTCAAACATTTCATTTGACTGGCTTGGAGATCTATCAGTTTTAAAAAACTTCATTTACAAATGTGTCCAACTCCTCTGTGGTTTAGTAAAGTGACTCTCCTTTGCTTCACTGATGTAATTGCAAGGTTCTGTAGTGTATACGTGAGTCCTGATAAGAAGAAACCTTGCAATGCTGCTGAACCCTGTGCAGAACATTTTGTGGACTTCTCTAAAACACTAGTACTGGTTTAGTTTAATTGGCTTCACACTTCTATGGTAAAAAAAAGAAGACAGTTGTCTAAAGATCTGACCACAGGAATGTGATTAAATTTTGATTGATTGAGGGCAACAATTTGGTAGGCTTCCTTGTTGATTTGTGATTTTTATTTTTTGCAAAGGTACCTCTTTACTATTGCACCCATGTAAGATGCTTTTTGGTTTTATTAATTTATTTTACTTATTTTCTTGCATACAGTGTTATACAAATTGATCCACTTCTGTTTTTTTTCTGCTTCTTTCAACTTTGATATTGGAACTGGCTTCTGTCCAGAGTTTTTTTCCTTTTATATTGCCCATTCTTCAAAATGTTAGCTTGACAGTAGATTGTGCAGTGTTTTGTTTTCCCTCTAGGGGTAGTTGCAGAGATTATCAGGATAATGAAATAGTATGAGAAAGCATCTGGAAAATAAGACTTTCCAGATGGATATCCTGTTGTGCTTGGTGTTTTTTGTTGTTTTGTTTTTGAAGATAATAGAGTGTAAAAATTTTGCTCTTAACTTCCTAGTCTTTCCTTTTCCTTTTCATATAATGAGGTGTTTGCTAATGCCGGAGGAATTAATCTGATCATCTAGACTGATGGAATCAGGCTGCAGAATTCCAGCAGCTATTCCTGGCTCCAGGAACTAGGAGTCCATATATAATGGTTAAGATATATCTAACACTGAGATTTTCAATCTTTATTTTTAAGATTTTGAACCATAAAGAAGCTACTGAATTTCATGGTTTGACCTACTGATTGTTTTATCTTGTATTGTCAGTTGCATTTCCTGGCTTCTTCCCAAGGTATTTCTGTAGGAAGCCAATTGATAAGCATGCACAGACCATTCAGAAAATAAAGTGCACAAATGCCTATCTGACCTTGAGAAAATATTTAAAGAGCATGAATCAAAACAGAAATGATGAGAGCTCAAAAAAGTGGATAATGATACCAATACTGAGGTTAGAAGTAGCAAATCTTGAATGGCACGAATGATCACAATTTTGCAAAGAAGCTGAAGAATATGGTAGGACGTTTTATAAGTAGCTCTCTGAATACGGTAGGTCAGTTTGAATAAGAAAAACTTTGCATTTCTTAACAAAACAAAAGATAACTATATCCAACAGGTGCTCGAAGAATGTGAACCAGCTAAATGTTTCAAATTATCTTCTCTTGTAAGATTAGAACCTACTTGGAACTCTTCTCCTGTCTGCACTTCTAAAATTCCTTGTTACTTTTTGTCTGGCACAAGATTCAGTATTGCCAGAAAATAAATGCTGTCTTCCAACAACAGATGACTTCTAATTGAAGGAAAACCACAGGTGATGTTTCAGTGAGGGTTGTTGAAGTCTCTTTTATCAAATGTTAAACTAAGCTGTCCTATCTCTGGAAGCAAGCAAATTATTTCCCCTGTAAGGCTAACTGATTTCTTCTCTCACCCAAGCAATAACCTGATATTTTGCTGAACAAAGTAGAAATTAATTATCAAACTCAGACAATCTGCTCCCTTGATAACTGCAGTGTCTACTGTAACTTCCCTGCATTGACAGCCTTAAGCTGCAATACAGGTCATTCTCTGGTTACTACAGAAGATCCTTTATAATTTCAAGTGAGTTTTCAGGGAGATCTTATGATAATTGTTCACTTCATCTATATGGTTGCCTGAATGATTTTTATAGAAACATGAGATTAATGAGGGGAGAGGAGAAAGAAGGAAGACTACAAGACTGGCTAGATCCCAAAGCATCTCAGACTTAAGTGTTCTGTTTTTGGAGTAGGCATCTGACTAGAGCCACCCCCAGCTGACATCTGTGGAGTGTGTAATCAGCTTTCAGCTATCCCTCAAACTCACTACTGAAGCATGGATCTCAGTCAGCGTCAATCTCAGAACATCATCAGTACTTGTCTTTTACCCTCAAGAGATTTAGTAGTAGGTAAGATTGCACTAACGTACTTTTCTGTGGAATTCTCTTCGGATCCACCAGTGCTGTTAACTACTTCCTAGCACTGTTAAAAACTGTAAAATATAGAGAATTGAAAAACCCCTTGAGTTCTTCATGGAGGGATGTATTATGAAGTCTTTTCTGTGTCCATCTTCCCAGCAAATGCATGATTTTTTGTGATATTTGTGAACCTTGTCTAAACAAGCTGTGTGTCTTCTGAGTGGCAGTGGATGGTACTCTCAGATGGAGATTTTTTTTTTCAAAAAACTGATCTCCCTCTGATCTAAATAGTTGCACTATTTGTGCTGTAAAAAATTTTGGTTAGATCTGTCTGTATGCAAACATAAAACATTGAAATGGTTTCTGTATTTAAAAATTTAAAGGACTGACAAAGGAATAAGTTTGTTTCAGAAATGGAATGACTCCTGCACCAAGCCAAAAAAACTCTGGCATATATCTCATCTTCATACATTGTGTGCTAGAGCCATTCCATGTATCATCTCTGTCATGAGAGATGGTACACTAACATACAGAACAAGGATTACTTTGCACTTTCTCTATTAAATATGCAAATGCAAACAAGAGGTTAGAGGGGGAAATTAGTCATCTCTTCTTAAAAGAAGTTTAGATCCTCAATGGCTGTAAGTTACTGCTTTTTCTTCTTCTTTTAACCTGATGTAGGCTTAAAAATCTTTACTTAGTTCAGACTTGTGAATTTAAGAACAGACTGCTGCATTAGCGTATTTGGCCATGTTTTGCTTTCTCTGCCAAGAGTTGTATTTCTGTCTATTAATGGGAGCTGATGCTGTGCATGCTAAACTAATAGTGATTTTTACATGCAGAACCAGCATACCAGTCAGTAATTGGCTGCAAGTTCAAAGTGCTACTCCCTAGTGTGTTAGTAAAGGCTCATGACTAAAGCACTGCCTTCATCTCATGGACTCTATTTCCATTTCAAGTTGATATTAGAAGGGGGAGATAATTCATTACTATAAATTCCCTTGCAAGTGGATATTAGACCCAAGTTAATAAGCATCATACCTTAAAGTGGTCTGTGGAGGTGACAGCTGGCTTGGACATAGAGTGTGTAGATGTTTCTTATGTTCCTGAATGAAAATGTCTAAAGGATCCTTGTAAAACATAAAAGAAAGAATATATTTAGTTAATTGTGCATTTTTGAACTACTGATAATATAAATGTCATAAAGATTATACCTGGTGCATCAAATTGTAGACTGAGTAGATTTTATGATACTCTCTGAATGACTGAAGTGTTGTCTTCTTGGACAAGCTGTCTTTAGTAATTTACTCAGGTCACTGGGATTGCTGCAGGTGAGAAGCAGCAGTTTACACATGTATTTATGTCCAGTGGAAATCTGAAGACAAAGCAAAATGGTTACAGAGTTTGTACACTTTAAATTACTTTAAAATCATGGCTAAGCTGCCTTTATGATGATTTCAGGGTTGTTAAAACCCTGGATCCATCTGTCAAGACTGATAATGTATCAGTGCACGTCCAAAAAGTGATAGGTAATGGCACCCTTAAACATACTTGATCACTGCTGGTGTAGAAGTAGAAATTTGTTAAAGAAATACTTGCATTTTATGCATGAATGGAAATGTATATGTGTGTAAGCACCAGAAAAAACAGTCGAATAAAGCAGAACAGTTGAAAACATGGTCTATGTTGGCAAATGACACCATTCTCAGGACAACAGTCCCAGCAGAGGAATTGAGGAATATTGTTTTTAAGACCAAAAGACCTGTCCTTTGATAGAGCCATCCATCCTAGCATAAGGAAGATGGGAAAAGGGTTTTGACATACCATGTATTCTCTTCATCTTCCTGTTAGATCACAAGGAAAAGAGACATTTCAATTGAGGAAAAAAACAGGCAGTGCGTAGGAACTGGCTTAATATTTTTTGAAATTGAGTTTTACATGACTTTGAGACTGAGAACCACCTCGTAACAGTCAATGATGCCTAAGCGGTGTAAAAGAGTCTATCTGAAAGCTGGCTTGTCAGTAAAGAAGAACCCCAGAGGCACAGTATGAGCTTGACAGTTGTGATCTCTTGTCTTCTCTATGCAGACTACTTGGGCACATATATCTTGGTGTTTGTGAGAATGTGGTCTTGAGCATGTAAATGAATTAAATTTGTGAGAGAATGAGTGTTAGTAGGTAAGCTCAATTCATTTAGAGACATTGTAAATAAATACCGCCTTCCCCTTGCATGAGTTCTTGCATTTTACAGTAATTTCCCTGTATAGAATGCATGGCTTACCATTTCTCAAAATTTCCATAATCATAGTGATTGTTTTGTACTGGTTTATTAGCTAAAATATGATGTGATAAGCCTGTGCCAATAGAAGAAGAAGAGTCTGGGGAACTTCTTATTTTGTAAAATAAGTACTACATTTGATAAAACTGGATTGGTTTTCAACGACAGAAGCAACCTACTTTGATGGATACTATTATTGTCTTGAAATTTGCTTTGGAAGCTTTTGCTGATTTCATCAGAATTTGTGTTTTTTTTAAAGTTGATTTCCTTTTCTCTTCAAGAAATTTAAGTTTTTGTTTATTTTCTCACTTTTGATCATTGTAATCAGTCCAACTATTTGTGAACTCGTGATGGTCCATAATATGCAAGGCAGAAAATACGGCAGGTAAGGGGTTGTTGTGTTTGAATAGCTTGCTTTTGTAAATTTTGTGTGTGTCACTCAATGTTTTTTATCTAATCTTTGGACTTTTCATACTGCCGGTCATTGTCATATGTAACCATTCTTCAGTGCATCTGTGTAATGAATCACACAGAATCACAGACTCTCAAGGGGTAGATGGAAGTACTTCTGAAATTTTTGTGCCTTGACCCTTCCTTAGTAGGATAAAGGGGTTTTGTTGTTTGGTGTTTGTGGTTTTTTTGGCTTTCATGTGTATGGTTTTACATGTACAGCCCCTTTTCAGGCATCTTGGGAAGTGTTATAAATGATACGGATCCTAATGGTGTGGAGTAAAGGCAAAACCCATGCAGTCTCCTTTGGATGCCTTAGTACAGAGCCGATTCCCATGAACTTGAGGATGTGTTTTACTCCTGGCTGTTGTTATCTAGGCTCTCTTTTTGAAATTTCCATTGGCTGGAGGAAATCCATTTTTTGGGGTAGACAGCTGGATAGCTCAAGGATGATGAAAACATTTACTGATGGAATTGTGTTTGCCCCCCTCACAGTCCTTCAGGGCCCCTGAGGTGAGGTTGGGGTGCTCTGTGAGACATTCCTGTGCACCTGGGCTGCAAACTGACAGCGGACAACTCTTTTGCAGGCAGGAAGGCTGCTATCTTATGCCAAGCTGGAACAGAGATTTTTGAGAAATTGCTTCCATTTTCTGACCTAATTACAGTCAATTACGATCATTCTGCCTGGAAGTGGTTGATGCAGGGATCAATGTGATGTGGCCATGTTCTCATTTGGGAGAAAAGGCTGACATTTCCTAGCACACTAGAAGTCGTAGAAAAGGTTTCTGACAGCTTCTGTGCTTGACTGGCACACTCTTTAGAAATTGTTACTGTTTCAGAACATGAGACCCCCTGCTCCAGATAGTAAGGGTTTTTTTTGCTAAATCTCATCTTATTTTGCAGTGGTTCTAGTATGTGCTTTATTGGAGTTTTCTTAGTTTATTCCTTCAGAAATGTAGACACAGGTGGTGGCAAAATACAGCTTTTTTTGTTTGTTTTTTTCCCTTTAGGCATTTTAAGAGAGGGCACCAGTTGAGCCACGGGACTAAATACAGCTTCAGGGTCTTTGTTACCTCACATTTCATGTTATGTGACAGTGATATACCCTTGTGTTGCAGAAGAAAATAGGTATTCCTCAGCTTTATATAGCAAATTTGATTCCCTCCAGATTCCCACATGGGACACACAGAGCTTGAGAGATTATGTAGATCCGTGTTATGGACCTCTGAGATTCGAGTGCTGTGGCTGACAGTCTAAGACAGCATTGTGCTTTACTGGTACAAACTGCTGTTGAAAAAATGCACCAACGTCAAGCTTTGAGAGAAGAAAAATCAGTTAAGTGAAAGAGGGAAATCAGTGTTGAAATTTCTTGGGTATTTTTCTGTTCTGTAATTTATTTATTTAATTGATATGTACTGAAATTTATACCAAATAGAGTAAAAATGACAGTCCCTTTTGTCTTGGAGTGCTTCTGTTGAGTTTAGCAAGGTGAAATTCTTATCTTTATTACAACACTTTGGTGCCACTAAAAGCAAATTAGAGACACGGTAAACATAGGTATTGAGGAATCAATTAGTAATAGAGGTAGTGCTGAGCTGTTAAGTTGCTCAAAGATGCATCACACAGAAATCATATAAGAAATCATAAAATTAAGAACAGAGCCCTCTAAGAAGTGCCAGAATTAAAGTTGCTTATGCAGCTGTTAGTTAAACTCGTTGTGCAGGCATTTCCTGGAGGAGATAACAAGCAGATATTTTACCTTACGATATTATTTGACTTGAGAGCTTGAAAATAGAATAGAACACATTGTTCTAAAGAATGTTTTAACATTTCAGAACCAACTTCTATGGTACTTCTCAGTTGGAAATCAAGTTTCCTATTTTACGCACTGAAGTATTTCATTTGGGGGATTTGGATGTCTGTGCCCCTAATCCATGTCTTCCCTTAAAACATCCTGAGACACCTGAAAGATAGGCGTGTTGATTGACCTCATTTTTTAGATTGCATGTTGTGTGATGTGAAGTGGTCACACAGAGGCTTGTTGCTTAAGGATTCATGACAGGAGATGAATAAAGCTCAGACAGTAGCAATGAAATAATAATAATAATAATCTTCTTGTGCTAGATTTCAAATTGCAAAGCATGGTGTAACAATTTGAACAAAATCAGTGAGCAAGGAGGCAGATAACACAGAAGGCTCCTCAGATATGGGCATTTTTGCAGAAATATAAATGAGTGGAAACAAGACCTTGTGTTAGAGGCTGTGTGATGCTTTCCAACCTAAGAGTCGCCATGTATGCTCTCTATAATTAGGTAAGAAAGTTTTTATTGCTGTCTTGCAAAAAAATGTTATTGTATTTATTGTGTTTTCTCCTCTTATTGTTTTAAACACTGTTTAAATGCATAACACTGCTTAAATACAGAATTAGAATACTATTTGGTCCTGACTGGCCTCAAGACTCAGGCCTCCTCATGGGTTTTATCTAAGCCATATAAATGACTGTAAACAGTGTGCAGAATATATTGCTAACACTGGGAAAGGGGTAAATAACCAGCTTGATAATTCCTACATAAAGAAAAAAAATTTCTTCTCTCAAAGATATGTAAAAGTTGTTCATAACTAAACTGAAATATTTTTTCATTGATGATAATGGTGGTAGGGTGAATAGGAAAAGAAGGAATAATGAAGGTGTGAAAATAGCAGTCAAGGTAGCTGTTTAGGAAGGGCTAAAGTTTGTGATCATCTTGATCTACAGGGCTGCACTTGACAGTTGAGCTTTTTTTCAGTATTAAATGTATATAGTATTTTGAGTTGTCCTGGAAGATGCATTGGTGACAGTGGGAGCCCATTTAGAAAGGAAAAGCTGAGTCAAGACTGTAAAACTTCAATGTATATATAGGGAAAAGTGGCCCCAAAACATCTAAAACTTTTAAAGATTTTGGGCTCTGTATAGTGGGGGTTTCTCTCAGCCACGTCAGTATCTAAGTGAGTTCTGATGCTAGCACTTGTGTTTTTCCAGTTAGTAGGAATCAGCAAGCATCATGCCATCTTTTTTCATAGGCAGTTGTAACAGGGATTCTTTGCAGTTTTTGACGGTGTTTCTTGTAAGAAGCGAATACACCAAAAGGTTTTAGCTTATGTCCTGGAGTAGCTTCTTACATCTCCAGCAGACTATTAAAGAATTATTGTTATAATTCCATTCAGTTTGGCCATTTTCTGGTTGGTGATAGCTGTTTTCAGTGAATAAGAAACACTGTTAAGTTGGGGATTTTTTTTTTTTTTACTGTCCCTAACTCTCTCAATGGACAGCTGCCAACTTCATCTATCCTTTAAGTAAGCTAATATGTAAGCTTTAAAATGAGTCTCTACGTAAGTGCTGAAAAGAAGCTATTTTCCTTAAAATAAGAAGTACAAAAGCCCATAGAATTGTAGAAGAAAATGTGATGGTGATAAACTTAGAGGACAACAAAATTGTTATTGCCTGAAACCCAAACACTGCCACACTGATGATATGAAAGTTAATCTGACTTGACTGAGTTTTGCTATCCACCTTCAGAGAGGAGCAAAGAGCAAGACATGGACTTTTAAGATACTTTAAAAAAAAAAATCTGTCTTATGAATTGGCCTTAGACTAAAAAATTTGTTTGCAACAGATGAGTAAGTCAACCTCATCATTTTAGTTAGACAAACAAGTCAGTAGTTGTGCTGATTCTGTTGTTCCTTTATGGCTTCCTGAGTATAAAAAAATACTGCTCTTAAAAAGTGAGAAAGAAACTATATACCACAATTTTGTGTCGTATTTGAATATACTAACCATTACCCATGTTTCCACTGTCTTTCCTGATGGCTGATTTTCATGACTTGAGGCTCATGTAAGTCTGTTCCCTTTCTCAATGAAATGTCTTTACCTTTGGTGGAATTTCAGAATCCCCTGAGTCTTTGCTCTGGGCTATAGAGTTGCTGTTATTATTCCTTCTTAATCACTGAGTAGAGCTAACTTCTCATACTTTGGTTCTTTTCTTGAGAAATACATGACCAGCAATGTATATCATGTCTTAAAAAATTTTAAGTATAGAACAAAAGTAGAAGGCAAAAAGTATTTTTAGAGTAGTCATCTGCAAGCCTATTTCTTGTTCCTCAGCATCATATCTAGATAGATACAGCTTTACCAAGCTATATCAATCATTCTGTCAATGTGGTGAGACTCCTGGAAGAGCTTCCTCAAAACTGCCTAGTCTTTTCTTGCTCCTGCAAAGCCATTTTGATATTGCTGTAGAAATGTTGATTGCCTTGTTCTCTCAGGTCTGTAGTTGTCCAGCAGCAAGTGTTATGACTCCCTGTCATTGAGTCATCAAATAATTTGGGTTGAAAGGAACCTCAAGAAGTCAACTAGTCCCACTTCTTGCTCACGGTGCGACTTATATTAATCCAGTCAGAAAAAAACAGTCTTTTTGCTAATTCACTGCTAAGTCATGAATGCATTAGAAATGAGGAACATTTTAACAACAAAATCCCTGTAAACTTTTAAAACATATCTTAAAAAGTGTTTTACTTTTCCTCTGTTGTATTTTATGTGCCTCTTTTTCTTCCCTTCCTTAATTTTCTCCACTTTTAAGCAGTGCTTTCTTGAGTGTTCTATTTCTGTGATGGATTACTCTGTTTGCAGCAATGGAAAGACATGCTTTTGCCTAAGGACTTACTATTAAGTTGCAGGGCAGCTGGAACCATGGCTGGCTTTCTCTGACAATATTGATGAACAGGGGAGGGAAGTGTGAGACATTGTGGAAAATGAAACAAAGGAGAAAGGAGATACTGAACTCACGTAACATCGTTGTGCATTGCAGTGCCTTAGACACAGAATCAAAGAATCATAGAATCATAGAATGGTAGGGGTTTGAAGGGACCTTTAGAGATCATCTAGTCTATTTGGAAGAAGTACAGTCAATAGTGGTTGCTGAGAGAGTGTTTAAAGAGCCTCTAAGATTAAAGATCTAGGCTTGTAGTACCACAAGTTGAAGAAGATAACTCTAGCAATGAGGGAATGGGGAGTGCTGCCAGCTACAGGACACGAAGCAGCTGTCTAAGAAGGTGGCACTAAATGAGCACTAAATGAGCACTAAAACTTGCTTGTGCTTTAGAGGAAACAAAGTGAGGTGTTTTAGTATTTCACTTAATAGGCAAAAAAAAAAAAAAAAAGTTCATAGTAAAGAAACAGCTCCCACAGTAGTTTAAAACGAAAAATAAGGAACTTGGATCATCATCTGTGCCATTGAAGTGATGTTTCTCAGTGAAATAGTTCTAAAAAATTCAGTATTTAGTCAGGTAAGCTGAAGTGAAAAGCAGTACCTGTTTATGTAGCACTATGAAGCTTTACAGTAAAGCAAATAGGAGCAGAAATAATTACTGATCTTGGGGTAATATGTGGCATATATAAAAGGAGTATTTAAATCATACTCTATGATTCATGGCAGTGGCAAAGGATGGAAAACTAAGGAAGTAATTGTGGGAAGCTTCCTAATTTAGTGGATTCTTACAGAAGCATTAAGTTTAACAAAAAAAAAATCCCAAAGAACTGTGTTTTCTGCTATTGGGGATGCTATGCAACCTTTCCTCTCACTGGGGCTAGGAGATATGAAATATTGATGCAGTGGGAGATATTTCTGTAACACCTTTGACAGAGTACCATGGGGTAGACACTTTCATCCCTTTTATGTCTGATGTGAGTTCTAAAGTTCTGACCTTCAGCCAGTCAAATTGAGTTCTCTTAGGAAATGGAAACTTCATCAAGTACTGATGGCCATTCTATTAAACATTCTTATCTAATTCAAGGGACCTGAAGTTTTGTGAAAGTTGTAGGCCTGTATCTGATTTGAAAAGGCAAAGCTAGGCTGCTTCAATAAACCAAAAAAAAATATCCCCATCTCTTTATATTATCTCAGGTTGCCTTTCTAGTTTCAGGGATTGACAGTCTTACAGTGAGGCTTAGAGTATCTTTGCAGCCTTATGATGTATGTAGATAGGTATGTAAATTAAAGTTTTAAGATTTACAGAAGGCAATAAATCTTGTGTCCATTTGCTTTGCAAAATTTCCTATCCACAGTTGGTGAGTGGGAGCGCGTATTTGTTACTGACAGAGCCTGTCAAATCTGTAATACACAATTGTTTTGAAGAAAGTGATATTGTAATCCAACTTTCTAGAATGTTTCCCAGTACTAGAAGTTTTAAAACAAATACACTTAGTTTAGACTGTAGATTATGCCAAGATCAGTTTTCCTGGCTGGGAGCTGGTGGGGTTATAGCTGTTTAGATATTCATTATACTGACAGTGTAATGCACAGTTCTTTCAGTCACTGAAACTATTTCTTCTGATCCCTTTATGTGGAAAATTTTGATCTGCCTTTCTATCTTGCCAGTCTTAGCAGTACATGATGTAGTATTTTTATTCAGATCAAAGACAACTTTCTGGATCTTTTCTTTTTATGTATATATATATATATATATTTATTTATTATTATCTTTATATTCAGTGTCAAATTAATTTGGGGAATGTGCGGTGATCCTTGTTTTCAGGATGAGCTGTTATTCTTCCCTCCTACCTTACACCTCCAGTATGTATGACTTGTGAGTAAGCTTCCAATTCTGCCCTCTCTTCTTTAAAGTTGGCAACCTTATCTCTGCTTCGTCCTATGCATATGTACGTAGCTGCTGTGTGTGTGTACTGAGAAGCTGTTTATCTCAACTTCTTCCAGGGGAAATTATTTATACAGATGATATACAAAACATCAAGGAATTGTCTCACAAACCAAAATTTCTTATCATATATACCTATCAAATATGATTGTCGCAGATAATCAGAGTCACGTGTTGCAATTCTTTTTCATTAATGTGATGATTTTGTGTTTATTCCTTGCTGGAGGAGGGCATCAGTGTATTTTCAGTAAGAAAACTTATCTCATTCCTGTACAGCCAGAAATGTTTAGAAATTATATATAATTTTACCATGCCATAGCCTTCAAAAACAAAAAGACATTTGTTCTTCTGAACTATGTTGACTCTGTTACATCTTGCTGAGTTTTATTATGACTAAGGCATAGTAGTCAGCAAGTAGATTGCCTCATTTTGACCTATTTCATTGATTCCTAGAGGAGGAAAATCTAGTCAGTAATTCTGCCTGACTCTCAGGATTTGGAAAGGTGCCTGGGAAAATAGTTGTATACTTTGGACTACTCATATGCCTTCATAAATGCTCATATGTTTTGGTTTTGCCTACTCTGCTCTGTTACTATTCCTTATCCTATTTAGTGAATAGGAAGTTTTACATAAATTGTATTTTTGTTTAAATAACAAAGAGCTCGCTTGAGTGTGTTTTCTTGTTTGTAAAGGCAGTATCAACATGTAATTTTGCTTCAGAATTTTCTTTTGATAGTGGTTTATTCCAAATGAATGCTCCTATTAATTCTTTGTCAATGAATCCAAGTTGCCCCATGGCCTTTTCTCTTCTCCCCCCAAAAAAAGGATGCCTTCATTATAGAAGGCCTGAGAGCAGCTGGAGAGGGAGGAGGAATTTGCTCTTACTCTGATAATACTCCAAAGGTCTGCACTCAGTTCAACAGGAAGAGGACAGATAAATTTAACTGTCCTTTTTCAGCCATGGGTGAATTTTTGAAGAAGGACTGCTGTTTTGAATAGTATCAGTCCTTTTGGCGATGTATGTAAATGCCACATTTTTAGTAAAATGTTGATAAGAGAATATTATGGGGACTGCTTAGGTGTTGGGGGAGTTTTCAGCCTTCATTTTATGTAATGCTCAAAAGGTACAAGTATCTCTTAACATAAGCTCCAAAACCGGGTTTAGACAGAAAGGATTCTTTTAGAAGGATGTTGGTATATGCATATATGCAAAATTCACTTCTTTAAGATGCTCTACCATATTTGGAACTGTGTGTGAATATGAAACAAATAAACAAATGCTGCCATGATTAACTTCTTGATGCAAATGGTGGATATGCCAACTAGGAGAGAAGCACTAGTGGATCGTGTACTCATGAGTAAGCAGGCTCTGGTTGAAAGAGTGAAGGTTGAGGGCAGCCTTGGCAACCATGAGATGGTGGAGTTCAGGATCTCATGCAGTAGGAACAGAATATCAAGCAGGATCACAACCCTGGACTTTAGCAGGGGCAACTTCAGCCTTTTCAAGCAATTACTAGGGCATATCCCATGAGACAGGGGATACACATCCCTGGTGACAGAAGATACAGAGAAGGCAGAGTTCTGTTCAAAGAATGCCTTCTTTTCCTCTGTCCATACTGCTAGAGACTGTCCTCAGGAGCCCCAGACTCCAGAGGAAGTCAGGTTAAAGGATCAATTTTGTTTGGTTGATGAGGACTGGGTTAAGGATCAGTTGAGCAGTCTGGATGTGCATAAATCCATGGGCCCTAATGGGATGCACCCGCAGGTACTGACAGAGCTGGTGAAGTCATTGCTAGACCATTCTCCATCATCTTTAGTAAGTCATGGAGAACAGGAGAGGTGCCTGAGGACTGCAGGAAAGCAAATGTAACTCCAGTCTTCAAAAAGAGCAAGAAGGAGGAGCCAGGTAACAACAGACCTGTCACAGCCTCACCTCTATCCCTGGAAAGGTGATGGAACGACTTATCCTGGGTGCATTAGGGTCATTAGAGCAGTCAGGTTGGTTTTACCGAAAGGAAGCAACGTTTGGCCAATCTGATAGCCTTTTATGAGGATGTAACCAGGTGGATAGATGGTAGTAGTGCAGTGGATGTGGTTTATCTTGATTTCAGTAAAGCGTTTGACACCGTCCCCACAACATCCTTGCAGCAAAACTGAGAAAGTGTGGGCTAGATGATCAGGTAGTGAGGTGGATTGTGAACTGGTTGAAGGAAAGAAGACGGAGAGTTATGATCAATGGGGCAGGGTCTAGTTGGAGGCCTGTGTCTAGTGGAGTCCCTCAGGGGTCTGTGCTGGGACTGGTACCATTCAGTATATTCATTAATAACCTTGATGACACTGTCAGAAAGTTTGCTGACGATACTAAACTGACACACCAGAAGGCTGTGCTGCCATTCAACGAGACTTGGACAGGCTGGAGGGTCGGGCAGAGAGAAATCTGATGAAATTCAACAAGGGCAAATGTAGAGTCTTGCATCTGAGAAAGAAAAATCCCATGTAGCAGTACAGGTTGGGAAATGAACAGTTAGAGAGTAGTGTATGAGAAAGGGATCTGGAGTTCCTGGTGGACAGCAGGATGAGCATGAGCCAGCAATGTGCCCTCGTGGCCAAGAAGGCCAATGGCATCCTGGGGTGTATTGGAAGAGATGTGTTAGCAGGTCAAGAGAGGTTCTCCTCCCCCTCTACTCTGCCCTTGTGAGACCACATCTGGAATATTGTGTCCAGTTCTGGGCCCCTCAGTTCAAGAAGGAGAGGGAGCTGCTGGAGAGAGTTCAGCACAGGGCCACAAAGGCGATGACAACTAAGTCACCAAGTACAGTCAGTGGTCCAAATATAACCCTTAATGCCTAGACTAACGCTGACTGAACTAGATCAGTGCTTAGACTAATGTTTTTCTAGGTTCTCGCTTAAAAATATTCACTGAAATTATGTAAAGATACGTACCACACACAGGAGACTATTTCCCAGTAATTTTCAGTAGTAGTTAAATTCCTGATTTATATCTGTGCATTTGAAAATTCCCTATGTTCAATCTTAAACATACAGTGTCCCATGGATGTGATTTTTTTAAAAACTACTGAATCTAATTAGAAAAAAGGATAAATCACTAAAATGGAAGTGATTTAAAATAGTGGAAGAGGATAATTAACAATCAAATAAGAAACTGTCATTGTGGTAGTTGGAAATAAGGAATAGTTGAAAGAATTTCCTTGTGCTTTTTATTAACATAGAGGAAGAAAAATCAAAGTTTTTGGGAGATAAATTTGATTAAGTCTGATTCTTTGCTCTCCCTTCCAATAATTGGCCTCATTTGTGAATCTTGGATATTCACAGAAATACAGGGTTCATTTATCATTTTGATCATATTGTGAGGCTTGTAATTTCTCTGGGAGGAAAAAAAATTATACAACTAAAGATGTGACTGTGATGCTATGCCTTTGATTATGTGTATACATACATAAATAGATAAAATCTAGGAGTGTACATATTTTCCAGTCTTTCACATTCAAGCCAACATATGAGAAGATATTTTGGCTCTTCTGGACACAAGCAAAAATTGCTGGGCAGAGCTTTAAAGAGTGTGAAACTTGTATAAGTAATTGCATGAGTGGAGTTATGCAAAGCCATGGCAGATATAAACTGAAGTTACATATGAGCTATTCCCTAACCTACAGTTAGGAGATGTGATCACAGCTTCTGCGAAGAAACAAAAACTATATTTAACTTAACTGATGTAGGAACTAACAGAAAGTAGTTCATAGGTCAGAAGTGATGGCACTGACTAGCCAGTGTACTTGGCCACTAAAACCTGAATGTGCATGTAGCTGATGAACTCAGCCTCTTTGCTACAAGTGTGTTCTATCTGTTTGCAGGACAGTTAAGGACTGTTGCAAACTACATTGACATTTTTTTGGTGCAATTTTTTTTTCTCCTGGTGATGCAGATCTTTTTTTTCAGCTAAGCATGGTGGCTGGGTATGAATTTTACTCCTATTTCATGAGTTCAAGTTCCAAGTCCTAAAGCAGTGAGCAGTAAAGGTTAGGCAATTAGCTTGTAAGTATCGAATCTCTCTCTCCCTCACAATTAGTTACTCACCTGAGAGTATCTTCATATAGTGGACTGCAATTTGTTTTAATTTCCAAGCAATGAGTGAGAACACTTCATTAGTTACTGGGGCTATAAATTAGAACTCTTAATACATGAATTTAACAAAAGGTATTCCCTTGAGCCACAACTTCTATACAAATTTTGTATATGAACTCAAGGATTACATACATGGAGACACTGGAAAGCTGAGCACTATTATTAAACATGTCAATTTTAAAGAAGTTAGTTTAATTTGAATGTCTTTTATGTGGATATTTTCTCTTCCCAGTTGAATTATATCAAGACAAGTAGAGCTCTCTTGATTCTGAGCAAGAGTGTTCACACAGCCTCTAAGTGTAATGTAACTAATGTACTTGAATTCCACATATGTAGTTAAGGTGGATTAATTTTCCCGAATGTACTCAGGTAAACAAACCAGTCTTACTGACTCTCATCTGCTCACTGCTAGCTCTGATTCTTGAATGCCTGCCTGACAAGTGCTGAGGAAAGTTAGTATTTCTTCTGTACTCTGTACCAGCTCTTGTTCACAGAAGTTAACCAAGTGAAAATGAGTTACCCTTTATCTTCTTGCAGCTGTCAAATTTGTCTTTAATGTGATGCTCAGCCAAGAATACTAAATTTGCTCCCATGCTCACTGACCTTTCCTCATCAATTTACCAGGATAAAAATGCATGGTGAAAGGCTAAATGGAAGATGCAAAGGAAAAATTATCCCAAAGTAAATGTACCTATCAGGTAACGATCTTCTTAATGGACTTCATATAAGTGTAGCACATGCTTTAAAAATAAATAGCATGAGCATGAGAGATTCTTTGAAGCACAAAGAGAAACAAAATCATGTTTGCTATATATTTACAGAAGTATGATTTGCAGCCTACACAATACCTGATTGCTCTGGGACTGAAGGCTTCCCATATGGAAGCAGGAGGGAAGAACAGCACAGACTCCTTTTTGCAAATGTTGCATTTATGTGTTTTATTAAACTGTGCCTTTTTTCTTTTCAATAATGGGCTTTTTCTTCTGCAGTAATTCTAGATTTTTATAGTGATATCAAGGGCAGAATCTATATATGAGCAGGAAAGAGGAGAGGATTTGAAAAAAAATGTTTTATTTATAAAGATCTTCTAAAATGGCCAGTTTTGGAAAAAACCCCACTATTTAGTATTTGCATCTTATACACTGAAGTTTGTCAGATTAACCCTTGGAAGATTGTGCTTTTGAGAAGGAGGAAGAAGTTCGGGATTTTCTTTTGTTATTATTATATTTTAATTTGTTTTTAATTCTTTTCAAGTGCTGAATGTAACTTTTTCTGGGCTTTGTTGCATTTCTGTGTTCTTTAACTGAAGGTTAGTTTTGGTTTTAAATTTAAAAAATTAAGACTACTATTTGTCTTCATCCAGTGAAGTCAAGATAAAAATTTGGACTTAGACTTGCACAAAATTATAACATGCAAACCAATTTATACTAAGCTTTGTTAAATAAAAGTTATGAGATGCTGAAAGCCAGAACTCTATAGCACTGGATATTGATGTCTGGAATTGGCAAGAGAACTACAAACACCGTCACTGTCCTTACTGGCCTTCATTTATAATGCTCTTCTCAGTAGTATAAAATAACTTTTCCCACTTTTTTTCACTTCAAATTGTGTCTTTTCCTCATTCATTTGACACTGTTTCTGACCCTTAAAGGTTTTATCTGGAATAGAACTTAATGTAGCATACAATGTGTTTATGTTTGCGTCTTTTATTTCCATGCGATAATTGCCAACTATCTCAGCAAAGATCTGGGAATAGTTTCTTAGCTGCAGCTGCAGAGGAAGTAAAGAGAAATGTATTTGCATGTATCCTATGTAAACGCACTTTAAAAAAAGTCCATTTCTCAGCATCTGTAATAACAGAAGAGAATTATTTTATTTTAAAAGCAGATTTCTGGAGTTTGGAAAATTTTCCCCACTGCAATTTTTTTCTAGCTCTTACTTACACCATTTAAAAGTGATGCTGTTTTAGCCAGTGCTTGCCATATTAGTTGTTAAAGGGAAAAATTAATCAGTGACAACTGTAACAAGCAGTGCTGTCTGATAAATACAACTGAGCACGAGTGAGCTGCAGACTTGTTGCAATTAAAGCATTGAACATCTGAACATGAACATTGAACACATCTTGACCAGCTTGAGAGTTGGGCAGAGAGGAATCATGAGGTTCAACAGGGCAAATGCAGAGTCCTGCATCTGGAAAGGAACAACCCCATGCACCAGTACAGACTGGAGGTGACTTAATGGAGAGCAGCTCTGTGGAGAGAGACCTGGGAGTCCTGGTTGATAACAAACTAACCATGAGCCAGCAATGTGCCCTCGTGGCCAAGAAGGCCAATGGCATGCTGGGATGCATCAAGAAGAGTGTGGGCAGCAGGTCAAGGGAGGTTCTCCTCCCCCTCTACTCTGCCTTGGTGAGGCCTCATCTGGAGTCCTGTGTCCAGTTCTGGGCTCCTCAGCTCAAGAGGGACAGAGAGCTTTTAGAGAGAGCCCAGTACAGGGCCACCAGGATGATCAGGGGACTGCAGCATCTTTCTTATGAGGAAAGGCTGTGGAACCTGGGGCTGTTCAGCCTGGAGGAGACTGAGGGGGACCTCGTTAATATTTACAAGTATTTGAAAGATGTATGTCAAGGGAATGGGGTGACACTTTTTTCCTGTAGTGTCCAGTGATAGGACAAGGGGTAATGGACAAAAACACAAGAAGTTCCACTTAAGGAAAATCTTCTTTGCTGTTCAGTTGAGGGAGCCCTAGCACAGACTGCCCAGGCAGAGTATGGAGTCTCCTTCTCTGGAGGTTTTTAAAACCCACCTGGACATGTTCCTGAGTGACCTGATGGAGGTGAACCTGCTTTAGCAGGAGGTCCCTTCCAATCTCTGCCATTCTGTGATTCTATGAATATGTTTTAGTTTTCATCTTAGTGATGGAGATGTAATATATTGCTAATTGAACTTTGCATTCTTCAAAGGACTGTATTCCCTTCATCCTACTGATAGATGTAGCAGTACTGGAATTATCTTGCTAGGTTGGAGAGGGAGCATCGGGTTGGTTTCATCACAAGTAGATGTTGATATCTGATTTTATTGAAGTATTTGAAATGTTCTTTCAAAGGTTTGAATTACCATTGAAAGAGTAATTTGATAGATCAACTTTTGTGTCTTCTAAAAATAATTGCATAGTTGAATAAGAAACGGTTATATATATAGCAATATATATAATATAAAGTATAAAACCATGTTGATCTCAGGTCTATGAAGTCAGCTTGTGGAAACCGTAATCAGGAGATTCTTCGAACTTTTTTGTTGAGGCAGAGACTCTCTAAACAAAATCGCATTTAAGTAGTGCCATGCTCTGTGCTGATCCCATTTTTAGACTGAAAATAGAAGAGGAAGGAGAGGGAGAACAAAATGGTAATAGCATAGATTGCTTCTCAGCTCCCTCTGTTATGATTGGTTTGCAGACAGATTGTCATTGTTCTCTCTGTAACATAGATGAAGCTTATTGATCAAAATCAGTTGTGATTATATGTGTGGTCACCCTTTCCTCTCAATTTCACTTCCAAGTAATATTTAGATTTTAGCAGCCCAGACTCTTTTGGATCATTAGGGCCACAGTCAACAATTTATTTTACTACCAGTCTTTTAACTGTGATACACAGCTTGAAACCTGCTGATCGTAACAATCTGAAATCCCAAACAAAATCTGCACTGTCCCTCTACAACCACGTTGTAAAATCAGTTGTTGCCTGGAAAAGTTCATGACCTAATAAAAATGGAAATTGGACCAAGAATTAGGAGAAAGCTACTTTTACCTCATTATATAGATGAGAATATGAAACAGTTGTGCTTTGACCAATATGTAGGTCTGATCATAACCCATTGCTTACTGTAGAACACCGTCACTGTTTCTGATCTTGATCTATCAGTTAAGAAAGTTAAAGAAGAATTTCTGTGCCACTGAAAGCTGCACTGAAGTGTAGTTGTAAACAGTATGGAAGATGAAACCAAAGAAGGAAGTGCCATTTTACAACTCTTACTTGAATTCGTTTCTTGATCATTGTAGAAATTTCTATACTTCAGTGCCCAAAGCCATGCTTGTTCATTCACCTGGTCAAGCGAGCATTTCTATAATCACCATTGTCCTATCTAAGTACTAGATCAAAGAGTAGCGGTGTAAACCTTTTAATGTTATGTTTGAAATTCATTTTGTCTTTTTTCATCAGAAATCCCTCCTGATTGATTACACATTTCTGAGTGTTTTAAAGCCATGTACTAACTTGTCTGTATAAATACTTCCCATTAGAAAGTGCTTTAAAAGTTCTGAATTATGTTTGTTGCCATAGCAATACTTGGTTAAACATTCATAGAGTGTCTTTTTATTTTCTTCCTACCACAGGAATTCACAAAGGAGATTCTAAATCTGTTTCAAATACAAGGGATTCGGCAGGACTATGTGCATGGCAAACTATGGGGAGAAAGAGAAGGGAAAAAAAATTATCCAGAGTTTAAATCTATTTCTGGAGCACTGAAGGGATCTCCAGTGATGAAAAGGCTTATGGCTTTTGGTTGTATCCTGTATTCGAGTTCCAGGTGGGCTTGTCTAAAAGCTAAAACTGATATGGAAAAGAAGTGCCTACAGAAGTCAGTTTTCTTTGTCCATGCTTGTTTTTCAATCTAAAATACTATGTGCATTTGTGTTTCTTCCTTTCATCTCTAAGAGGTTGAAATGGTGCCAGTCTTACGATTGTGAAAGCAGAAGGGGCAAAAACTTAGCCTTCACAGAATCACAGAATGATAGGGGTTGGAAGGGATCTCCAGAGATCATCTAGTCCAACTCCTTACTAAAGCTGGTTCACCTCGATCAGGTCACACAGGAACACAACCAAGAGGGTTTGAAAACTTCCAGAGAAGGACACTCCACACCCTTCCTGGGCAGCCTGTGACAGGGCTCCCTCACCCTTACAGGAAAAGTTTAATCTAAGGTGTCTTCCCAGTTTCCAGACTAGTAGGAAGGCTTGGAAAAATTTGTCTAGAGTGTGTTCACACTTTTTTGCTGAACATTCTGGACATGTTCCTATGTGACCTGATCTAGGTAAACCTGCTTCTGCAGGCGAGTTGGACTAGATGATCTCTAAAGGTCCCTTCCAACCCCTACCATTCTATGATTCTATGATTTCTAGATTTGGCTGGTCACAGTAAATTGCAGAAAAAATCTTGATTAACTGTGTGATATTTCATATTCTGTTATTGTAAACATAATTTGACAGGTGTAATAATTTGCAATGAAATCTGGGTATTTTTATTTCTTCCTTGGAGAACCCCACCTCTCAAAGCCTAAATGTGCTGTTTGAATTTCATGTGGTCACAAAAGCAGCTGTTCCCACATGGCCAATATACTGTAGGTGTGTAATGAAGTAGGGACAGTATTGGATTTAGTTGCTATATAGGGTAATGTATGCTTTCATTCTTTGATTATAAGCATAAAAAATGCTACCATAAACCACACTTCATTTTGCTCCTGTTCCAGCAGAGTATTTTTTTTTCTCCTTTTAATTGGAAAAAGAAATACAACTTCCCATTGTGCTAGGGAATTCTATTTAAGATTTTGTAATGTCATGTATATTTAAAGGGTTAATGGAGAAAATATTAAATGCTACACTTCATGGAAGTTCCCCAGCTGCTATCAGAATCCATGTACAAACTGAGAAATGAGATCAGTCCTTGCAGCATATTCTTGTGTCAGTTTTAAAATCAGAGTGTTGCTAAAAAAACACTGAATTTTTAAATAGATTTTTCTTATTTACATCTGGGGTTTTGAGCTGTTATGGTTCAATTCTTCAAGCTCTTAAAGCTCTTGTGATTTGGAAGAAGAAAAACAAATATCAGGCAACTTGTAGTAATTGCAAGAGCTGCAATACTGAGATAACAAAGTATTCCAAATGCAATTCCCCTTCACATAGGCCATAGTTCTGCAAACACGTAAACCATGCATTCACTTTAGTAAAGCAAGTAATCTTGTAGAAAATGTACTAGTGTTGATGATTAATTTGAGCATTTGAAAATGTGGTGCCAGGATTAAAGCTGTAGCTCTCTAGCCTTTGGTTTCAAGGACTTGTAGATATTTCTTGAAGATACCAACAATTTAGTGTACTCTGAACTGATGGAAGACCTGTTTTAATGTAGGAAATGTGAGGAATCTGGTATGTGGTTTGTTTCAAGAAAGTCCAGGAGGACCATTAAACAATATTCTCATCTAAGAATGTGTAAAAGAATTGTGAAGAATAAATGTTACAACGTGCAGGCAAATCTGGAAAATTACTGTAAAAGTGATATTAATGGGTTTATATTTTCCCCCTAAGGAGTTCTGAAACAAGTTTGTTGAGCTTGGTAGGTAGTCAGTGTAAAATGCAGAAAAACTCCAGGGTAGGATCTCAAAGCTCGAGCTGTGTTCTTCCTGATTCATGTATAACTAGGAATTCAAATTCTTATGGTTTCCTAAAGTCAACAGTTGGAACCAAAGCTCCTGTCCTAATATAAACACTCTGTGGTCAATTCCACAGTGCATGAATGGAGTCTTATTTATCGGTTTCCCTCTGCCTTGAGTTAGGCAAGAGTACAGTTTGCTACAAAATAATTATCCCTGTCACCTAAGTGGAGATTTAATTTTTACTGCAAGGCCGAAGTAGCCTTGATGAGCTGAAAGGTTGCATTTTTCTTTTTACAGTGTTACTGTCAGTTCCAGAATTGCAGATCAGAATTGCATCCCGCTTTCTCTCCAAAAAGCAAAGATGATATTCAAAACCAAGGAAATAAGTACTAGGCCTTTACTATTTGCACTGATTTTGTAATGGTTTAAGATTAAAATTTAAATTTTCTTTGCTACGGGAAAAGCTAGAAGTTACTTTTCAAAAGTTTAGGTCTTAATTCAGTGGTTTTGAGCAATGTTTGTTTGATTTATAGAAATTGAAGGTCAGGGTTGAGTTTCACCACCATCTAGAAAACTTAGGAATGGTATACATCCTTTTCTAAGTACAACACTGGAGATGTCAAATAGCAGTGTGACCTTTAAAATGTAGGTACTTCCTTGTTTCAATTGCAGCTCTTCCTTAAGATACCAGGAAGGATGTTTTTGATGTTTTCAAGGCCCATGCTTGAATCTGAGAACCTGAAGATAGAGAGGGAGGAAGAGACACTGTTGGGAAGGGAATAAACACCTATCTGGATTCTGGATGTTTCTGTTCTTGTCAAACCCCAGGAATAAGTTAAGTTTTGACTCTTCTCAGGAGTGAGAAAACACTGTTGCTTATTAAGTACTTCTAGCAGACTTGTGGACATAATCTTGGAATGGCTAGGGGAGGTCAGATGAAGGAAAAGATAGATGGGAGGGTGAAACAAGGAGGTAAAAACATGGCTATACTGGGCAGCAAATCAAAACAGGAAAGGAGAAGGATAGAGAAGGGCAAATAGAAGGCACTTTTAAGTTTAGCAAGTAATTTTCCTTCCTTCTGGTGTCCACAAATTATTTTTGAGAAAAATATGTGATCTGCAGACCTCTCTTGTTCTTTATTCTTTTAGTCCTTGGGGCGGCTGTCATGCATTTTTCCTACATTGAGCTGGCTTAGAGGTAACGTTGTTATTTTGCTAGGCTGTGTGAACTCCTTATCAGCTGTTCCTCATGCAGTGTCCTACACCAATAAACTGCAAAGGTAGAATTGGTCAGGAAGATGATGGATTTTAGTGTATTCAAGACTAGTGTATTCAAATTGTTTTAAAGAAATTTCTCCACTAACATGGCTTGTTGTGAGTTTGTGGTGTTGTTTTAAGGAGGTAGACAACACATGATGTTGGAATGGGATTCTATGTTTTATGTATCTCCATGTTCTAAACAGTAAAGGCTTGCTTAGTTATAGGTGCTGTGCAGTGTATAAATGCTTATGCTAATAAATGTTACATAGAAATTAAATTGCATCAATATCAATAAAGTAACCGTTTATATCTTGAAAAATAGTCTAAGTTGAAACAACATAATTTTAATGGGATAAAATGTGTGACATGGAACGTCATGGAACCTATTTTGAAAGCACAAGCAGAATAGGAAATACTTTTCAGTTTTAGAAAAGTTTTAAAAGACTATTAAATGGTCTCAATAGCTATACTACCTAATTGTTGTAAACTGAAGCTGAATATTCTTTGGATTCCACATAGTGTATGCAGGTACCTGTCTGTGTGTGTGCTTGTGCGTGCATGCATATAATGCTTGCTTGTATGTTTATGTGATTTTCTTTACTACATCTCAGTTGTTGAAAAATTTTATGATTGGATCATGGAAAATAAAGCTTGCTGTAACAGCTGCACAAAATTTATGCTGTGTCTGCTCGTGTATTTAACAAATGTGAATTCTAGAGCTATATCACTCATAGAAACAGGTAGACATTAATTGTTCTGTGTTTGATACAAACATTTTTTTAAAGTGTGAATGAGGAAGCATATCAAATTGAGCTGAGTTAATTTCAATTTTTATTACAGATACTAGAGAGAAAAATAACTTTGTCAAAAACAGACGAATAAAAGTGGTAAGAGAAATAACCACTTGCATTTGAGCCTTTAAAGCTGATTTATGACTAGTGTTTCTAAAAATCTGGATGCTCCTGTTTTAGAAGTTTGTCAGAGTATCCAGTAGGCGATGGTATAGTATGGCAAGGAGCTTTGACCTATTTGACCTCAAACTAAGTTGACTGAGTCTCAGCTTCCTCAATTGGTGACTGAGACAGCAGTTTGTTGGCAGTTGGTGGCAGCAACTTTGGATGCAACTTTGTCAATCAAATTGGTCCACCCATCTCTGTCATGTCATTTTCTTTTGAAGTGTACCATGCCAAACTTCTAAAAGGCATCCTTGCTTCCATTAACAGAAGTTTTGCAGAAATAGGAAACCTGAAGCAAGAAGGAAGGCAGTAATGCATTTCTTGTTGACACTTCAGTTTTAGATTGCCTTAAACTTATTAAAGATTGCAGATAGAATTACTGTGATAACTGCTACAGAGCAGATTGTTTCTCTTTGCTGTATCAAGAAGGGTAGAAGGTCCTATACCTTTGTATTTCTCCACAGTTTGTGTTGCTCTTTTCTGAGGTGGGATGCCTAGGTTTTATTTCCTACTTGAGTAGAAGATGAACTACATATGCAAAGAAAAACATCTTCTACGTGGAATACTCTGGTATATTAAATAGCTGTGTGCAACAGGAGCTGAATGGTCAGATTGCTTCAAGTGAAGGAGCAAACTGAGAGCGTCTGTAGCATCCTGTGTGAATGCACTGGGACACTGGACGAAAAGGCTCCTTTTTCTGATCTTCTACAAGTATTCAGAAGCCTCAAACTTACCTGCCATTCACTGTGACCATTTCATGTTTGTGGGTTTTTTTTTTTCTCAAGTGAACTTTTTTTCTGAAGCTCAGATACTTGACTAAGTATTAATTACTCACACAAATCTCAATACCAACACCATCTCCTGGGAACTTGTTCTGGGGAGTGCACATAATTTCTTTCTATGTTGCTGGCATGAGAATGTTATGTGTGCACAGAAGGGACCTTGGCAGTCTGATTCTCCATTGGTAACAATTGTTTTTAATTTTTTTTTGTGAGAAACAAAAAAGAATAATTCTTCAGCTTGTTTACAAATACAAGAAAAATGTGATGTTAAGAGTAGGAGAGATGGATAGAGAAATGACTATTTCATCACCTAAAACTTTCTTGAAAAGTTGGACAAATGAGCAAAATCTAAATTTTATCTTGTGCCTTGATGGTTTTGCATTTGAAAAAATGTATTTCAGGATAGAAGCTGATTCTGGGAAGCTACATGATTCTGGATAGCTAGGCAGGAAAATAAATGTCAAGCTATGTCAGGTCTTCCTTACTTAATATTTAGTTATAATACAGCAATACTTACATGGCACATTCAGTCCATCCAGGATTTCTGGGGAAATCTTTCACTTTTCTTAATGTAGGTATGGTTTTTATTTTAACCTTGGGAAAAACAGCTTTCTCTAGAAAGTCTTTTTGCTTGAATAGCTGTAAAACTAAATAGTACAGAGCTAATAAAAGACACTATTATGCAGAACAGCAACTAGGGGCCCAGCTATATCTTGGAGTGAGAAGCAGAATTATTTTGGGAATAAAAATTAGTGGACAAGGAAAGGACTTGTCTGGCTCATAAAATGATAATCAACATAGTCAGTAAAGTGGGAACTAAACCACTGTGGACATGCCCACAGTACTTTGTTTTGACATTCAGTAATTTGAAAAACAGAGCTTACTTATTTATCACCAATTCTGTCATACTGCATTCATTTAGCAAGAGAAGGCAATTTGACTTTCTCTTTTGCATTGAGTTTCCCTGCCAGATTCTGGATCCAGGAGTCCTACTTTCCTTTCAGGGGGATTTTCTGGTATGCTCTTAACTTGTTTGAAACCATTGAGCCAATTACTACTGTTGCTGTTTATTAGATCTGCTGTTTGTGTTTTTAATGAGGATAGTCAATGTAGTGCATTTTCTCCACGTTCAGCACATTATCCAAATTCTACTATAATGGGGATTGATTTTGAACCAAAAAGCTAGGCACGGGGATTTCTTGTTACTGTCAGTTTATCTAGTAATATTTTGTGATATTTAAGTTTATGATGTACTAGTTTATAAAGTCTCTAATAATTTGGTTTGTAAATATTATTGAATCCATTATAGCATTATCAGTAATGCATAAGATAATAAGGGAAGGAGAACATTTTAAACATTGCTCCCTGTGTTCAGTTACTCATACATTTTCAGGAAAACATGTTTTGTTCTAATTGCTTTTTATTGAGTGACAGTTCTTAAAATGTTTCAGTTTTGTGACTGTTTTAATGTGTTGTGAGTGGACAAGGTATTGGGTAACCTCATCTATGCCATCTATGCTCCCTTGGACAAGCTGATCTTTTGAGGTCCCTTCCAGTCTCGACTGTTCTATGACTCTGTAATGCTATGTAAGTCTTAATAAAAACATAGTTTTTTCTCCTTGTAAAAAAGCAGAGTAGAAAGTAGACAATATTTTCTTGTTTTCTGTATAGGTAACAAAGAGACGGTAGATATTGGCATGAAGTTAGTGCTTGTTGAGTTCTGTATACTATAACCAAATTTGGAAAGAAGAGATATAATAAAAGAATGAAAAAAAGGGAAAACATGAAATAAATATAGAATATTTTTAAAGTATCAATTTGGGGTTAAACATCTTTTTTTTCTTTTCCTTTATTCCATGAAGCATAAATACAGGCTGCAAAATATGTAGCATCCTCCAACTAAAGATTGTCAAGGTATTGGATTTAAGAGCCCAATTTAACCTTCCTTAAGAGCATGATCCTTTCAAAAAACAGCTCAAAAATTGTCTGCTCTGTGGCTTGTACGCCAAGAATTTTAGAACAAAACTGAGCTTTCCAGCAAAGATTGGACAGTGAGGTCTGGGAAAGCAGGAAAGAAAACTCCAAAGGGTGAGAAAGAAGATCCCCTTAGGGTGAAACATCCTACATATGCATCCTGGCTTGTGTGAATAAGTGCTCTTTAGGATAAGCAGAGGTTGATTATCTAGAACTTTGGCTTTTACCATCAGCAGGCAGGCAGGAGAAATATACTAAATTTGCTCAGAGGTTAAATTTCTGTCTGATCGTTGAGTCTGTTTTGTGTCACTTAAAGCAGTTTGATCCAAGTGGCAGCTCATGGGACAGATTTGGCCTATTTCATTCTTCCTCCCACCTTTTCCTCAGAGAAGATGGACAGTGACATTTTGGGGCCTGATGGCCAAATGACTGTCTTTGTATGTGGGCAGCTACTTGGAGCAAGGCCTGACACCACAGGTACTCTGCATAAGAAGTGATGGGAATTAAGCAATGGTGTGCCTCTCCCTATCCACATCTTGGTTGTTGCAGTTGCAAGTTTGCCACTGACATAGCTCCCAACTAGGGCATAGGAGTCCTGTAGCTGTGATCTGACTGTATAGTGACAGAATTTCGGTAGGGGGGATGTGTTGTCACAATTGGACATTTGACAGCAGTATTCCAGGATGCTGGCAATAGTCTTTGCCAGTAGCTTTAGTCTCTTTTCTCCCCGTCCCTGCATTGCAGATGCCTTGTAGGTTCTTGCTTATCTTCTTTTTTCATGCTGACCATTATGCCTAGAATTTCCTAATGGATCAGAAAGCCATTCTTATACATACCTGAAAACAGTAACCTGTTGGTTTTTTTCTTTACTGAATCCCTCCTTAAAGCACTCATCCTCTGGACCCATATCACTGTGTGCACAAAATAAAATATATGTTACATGTATAAAACTGAAATATATCGATTTCACTGCCTGTACTGAATACTTAATTCCTATTCCCTCATTTTATTTAATATTTTTAAATTTGCTTGGACAGCGATCATTTCTTTCAATGGTTTGCCAAATGGTTTGATTGTTCTTAGTAAATAGTAATGGAATCCCATTAAATTTTAGCTTTTGCCTTTAATGCTGTAACTGTCTTCAGACAGCAATCAACACAGCAATGTTCAGCTCCAAGAGGGGCTCCAAGTGAAAGAGTTAGGTATTTGTATCCTGATGAACCTCTTTTGTCAACCGTAATCTGCTATGCTGTCTGGCATAACTGAGGACACCTTTTCAAGGAGGATCTGTAACTGAAATGGAAGAGTTATTGCAGATCAGGACAGAGGTGGCTTGGCAAAAGATTAGCATACTGCAGGCTTTTTTTTTTTTTTCCAGCCAATGCTGTGGTTTCCTCATTTTGCATAATTCACAAATCAATTTAAAGATAAATAAAGGAAATCTTTAAGTCTTGGTGATTATGGCATTGTTTTTAGAATAATCTTGATGAGTACTTGCTGGGAATTTTGCACTTTTTTCAACCTGTTTTGCGAAATTTGGGTTGTATTAGCACTGCTGTATTTCTCACTGACAGTATTTCTCCTCAAACAAGTAACTTTTAAAAGGCAAACTTAAGCTTCTAGACAGTATGTCCATTATTTCCCATTAGTTTCTTTGAACTGCTTCAAATTAGTTCACATGTTCCAGGGGTGTCTGCTAGAAAGTATTTGGATGACAGTGTGAAAGGCAAAAGAATTTTTCTTAATGGTACTTTCTAGATTGTGAAAGATATTTTGGGAATTGGAAAAAAAAAAAGTTATACTGATTTTATATAGATTTTCTCTTGTTTTTTGGGATCCTCTTGAGTAATTATCCTGCTAAATAGGGCACCATTTTTTTTTATTTGCCAAGTGTAGAGTCCCAAAGACTATACGATTAGTGTATAAAGCTATTATGTAAATCTTCTTTGTCCCCGTTTAAGTTAATGCTCTACATATGGTGTTCCTGGTAGAGAGAAAATTCATGTACACTCCTTACCAAAGCGATGCATAGCAGTGCTGCTCATGGTGTACTGCTAGGATAGGAGAGCTGGTCAAGGGGTTTATAAAGTACTGAAGCAATCATTTTAGTTTTTCATGTGCAGGATGCAGATGACTCACTCCTTCTATGTTTTAGCACTGACATGAGACTGTTCTGTAAATAGCACATGTTCAGAAATAGGACACCTCCCACCCCCATTAACTATGAAATCAAGGTAATGTAGATATTTGGTTTTAAAACAAAAAGCAGGAGAAAATTTCAGCACTAGTAGCAATCTAGAATAGCATTCTGAGAAGGGATCAAATGTATTTCTGCTTCCTAACAATAGGCCAAATTACTAGTCATCATCTAGGAGATAAAGGGAAAATAAAGAAATAAGAATTGCTAAGATACAATGCCAAGAAGACTGCCTAGTAGATGGACAGAGGATTCTCTTTTTTTCTTTCTCCTTGAACAGCAATAAAATCTTGAGAGTTTCTGAAAGGGAAAAGTAAGATTAGTAAAAGTTGACTACAGGGCAGTGTGCTGATAGCTGAAGAGTTTGAAAGAAGTTATATTACACTGTATGCATTTTTTAATAAAATGATCATGTTTTGACTAAGAATTCCTTGATTATAAAGCTGAGAAAGGAAAGGGTCACACCTCAATCTCTCTGCTGGAAATTCTGGATTCCTACCATATTTACTTGTGGCTCACAATCTGGATGTGGAGTGGGAAATAAGAAAGAATCCAAAACAAGAAAGAATAAGGGAAAAATTAAAGGCAGAGTCACATGTCTGTCATGGAATTAACCCATGCAGTAAGTACAGGCTGGGGGCAAACTGGGTAGATAATAACTTTGTAGAAAAAGAGCTGGGGGCTTTGCTTGACAGCAAATTGAACATTAGTCAAGAATTTGTCCTTGAAGCACAGAAGGCCAAATGCATTCTGGGTTGTATTAGCAAGAGTTCAGCCAACAGGGTGGGGTAGGTGATTATTCCCCTCTATTCAGTGTTTCTGAGGCCACATGTACAGTACTGTGCCTGGTTTTAGTCTCCCTGGCACAAATAGGCCACACTTGCATGTGTCCAGAAGAGAGCAACCAAAATGGCTGGGGACAGGGGAAAATAAGCTTGTAGATTTAGAGGATTCTGATACTTAAGAAGATCAGTATGGAAAAGGAGATACCATATGCCAGCTGCCTGTGTTGATTGCCCACACAATCAATTCTTACCTGACTCCATCACAGAGTATCTGTGTGATGGCTCCTTCCTTTTTCAAACTGAGGGGTGAAATACATCACACCTACTGTGTTTTAGCATAGGATACAAACATGAATATTGGTTGTTTCTCAGCAGTTGATACAAGTTAACTTACCTGCCTCTTGATAGCCCATGCATACATCACAATTGAGAACCTGTTTATTTGCACCTTGCAGTGATACAGCTACTTTCTGAATCGTTCAAGTTAACCTTAGTATTTTCCTCATATAGTCACTGCAATGAAACAATGACAAAAAAAATCTGTTAAAAGCTGGCGATATGAAGGTACAGTTTCATGTGTGAAAACAGACAATGGATTTAAAAGCTCCACGGCTACTGCATGGACCTCCTTTGTTACTACTTTACACAAATTTGTACTAGATCTCCATAGCCCAATTTTCAGGCTGAAGGGTGTACCAGTTTCACAGGTTCTTAAAGTTTCTTCTCTTTTTTGGGGATTAATTCAGTCATTCCCACTGGTGAATGAAATTGTTCCTATTTATAGAATATCCTTCAGCACACATTCAGCGCTCAAGTTTGTCACCAATGCAGAAGAGCAGGTCTCTTTTTAAAGAAAGTCAAAACACATAGTAAACAGCTCTGTAGCACTAAATGTAATGAGAGGATGAGAAAGGAAAAATGAAAACACCGTACAGAAATGATTGGGTTGTGATTAAAGGTAATCTGCATCTGTCCTGAAAGCTAAATGAATGCTTTGCTGTTGTTTTCAGTAAAGATGATAATGTAGGGCGTGTAGGGAAGGCAGGATAGCTCTTGGGGAGAGGTATATATAGAAATGGAAATTACCATTTCTGAGGTGGAAGCAAACTGTGAAGAACTTAATGTGTTGAAACTTAACAGAGCTGATAATCCCTACCTTAGAATATTGAAGTAACCAGCACATGAAATTGTAAATCCACTGGTTAGGATTTTTTTTGTAGAATCTGTCAAATGGGAGGTTGTTTTACATGCTAGAAAAGGGTACCTGTGGTGTCTCTTTTTAAAAATGGGGCCTAAAATGAGACATGTGCCTGACTACAAATTTGTTAGTTTTATCTCAGTGCATTAGTTTAGAACATACTTTGAGGGACAGGATGCCTACTGGCATGGAGGTGAACAGTAAATGAAATGAAATGCATCCTGAGTTTACCAGAGAGAGGCTGCAATACACTAACCTTCTATCTAACATTACAACTAATATTTTAGAAAGGAGTAGGAATTCTTACTTATCTGGATTTCAGTAAAACACTTGATGCACCGTGACATGTGAAAATACTAGGCAAGATAAAATTAAGTTTAGGATAAGGAAAGGTAGGCAAGAGACTGCACCAAAACAATAAGTAAAGCTGAAGGGAATGCTATACAGGAGGGACAATAATGCTGGAGTACCTCAAAGATCAGATGTGAAAATATTTTAAGTCTTCCCTGTTAAGGAAGTTGGCATAAAAAATAAGAGATTAAAAGTTGCTGATGATGTGAAGCACTGGAATAGTGAACAGGAACGCTGGACAGAAAAATAAGGTGCATAATATGTAGTGAAAGGTCATACCCATAACATGCAATTGTTACACACTTATTGAAATGCTGCAAATGCTGTTGCTTAAGAATGACTGAGGGCAACATAAAGAATGGGTTATGACTGTCAACTGCAAGGTGATTATGAACTGTGACTGTAATATAATCCTAAAGGAAAGAAAATGTGATCTTAAAAAGAATCAGGAAAGGCAATTTTGCAAAATTGGGAAATACTAAAACCATTATACTTCTGTAGGGCAATATTTAACTATACATCCAGAACTCTAAATAATATGTTAGGAAAGGTGAATGTATTTTGTAAAATAAGCAAAGGGGAGGTACTGCTTTGGCTTGTCTCATTATTGAAATAGAGGCAGAGGAGTGGTACACTGCTTTCTGTGAAAATATTGTGGAGAGAATAGTCACAGCACTGGGAAGAACTTTGTATGTTGAAAGGAAGTACAGTGTCGTTGTTGAGGTTGTACTGGGTTTATGTGGTGGTGGAGGGGCTACAGGGGTGACTGCTGTGAGAAGCTGCTAGAAACTTCCCCAAGCTCAGCTCTGGACAAGGCTGAGCCAATAAACAATGCTAGTTCTGCCTCTGCAATAACGTATTTAAGAAAGGAGAACCTGCAGTGGAAGGAGGAGTGGGATACGAGAGAAACAACTATGCTTAAACAACTATGCAGATAATAAGGTCTGTAAAGAAGGAGGGGAGGAGATGTGCTGGAGCAGATTCACCTGCAGCCTGTGGTGAGATGACAGACTGTCCCCCTGCAACCCATGGAAGAAGTTAACAGTGGAGAAGAGATCCACCGACAGCCTGTGGATGACTCTGTGCCAGCTCAGGTTGCTATGCTCAAAGAATGCCATGACTCTGGGAATCCCATACTGGAGCCATCTGTTCCCAAAGGACTGCAGCCTGCTCATGCTGGAGCATATGGGAAGAACTGTAGCCCATGAGAAGGACTCACATTGGAGAAGTTTGTGGAGGACACTGAAGCAGAGGAAGAGGGTGAGGAGTCCTCTCCACCTTGAGGAAGAAGAAGAGGCAGAAGCAAAGTGATGAACTGACTGGAATCCCCATTCCCCATCTCCCTGAACTGCTGAGGGGAGGACGTAGAGGAATCAGGAGCAAAGCTGAGTCTTAGAAGAAAAGAAGGGTGGGGAGAAGGTGTTTTTAAGATGTAGTGTTATTTCTCATCATCCTTCACTGATTGATTTGCAACAGATTAAATTGATTTTGGTTTTCCCTAAGTCAGGTTTGTTTTTCCTGTGGCTGCAATTGCTGAGTGATTGCACCCTGTCCTTGTGTTGACCCACGAGTCTGTTGTTACATTTTCTCCTCCCTATCCCACTGTGGGGGAGGAGTGAGTGGCCATGTGGTGCTTTGTTGCCAGCTGGGTTTAAATCATGACAGAGGTTTAAAATATGTTGCGCAAAATATTTTTGTATACTATGAGACTATTATTTGATCCTTCCCATCAAGTCAACAAATTAATCTCTAAAAGAGTCAAGATCATATTTTTCAGGTCTGTTATAAAGACTTCTTTCACCTTAGAGAACTCAGGGGTAATGTTGCATGTTTTCCTAGAATGAATGAACATTGCCACTCTTGGAGAACAGGAAGTGTCTTACTTTTTTTTTTGCATTTGATGTGATAACAGGAAAAATTAAAGCTACAAAGTTATGATGGTACTTGGCTAGAAATGCAAAAAGTAGATGTTTAAAGCATTATCTGGATAGTTGGGTTATATAATTTGATGTGATTGAGCTCATTTTTGTAAAGGAAACATCATCTCCTAAGAAGGTATGAAGGAATCTGTTTTACATCCTAAACTGTAAACAGAACGAAAAGAGTTATTGAATCCCTTCTTCCTGACGTTCTGATTTGGTGCTTATTTGAGACACTGAGGAAGCTCTGATCTCCACTTTCATAATGACCTCCTCAACTAGTTGCTTTTCAGACTGCTGTCTGAGACCTCTTTACAGATCTTCTGGGTTTTATACCACTAAAGAGTTGTCATTCTGACTAAATTTTCTTCCTCTTTTTCAGTTTTCAATCTCTTCTAATGTCAAAATGCTATTTGTTCTGCTAACCAAAATGCTCAATAGCACACTGAGCATAGAATTTAAATGTAAAACAGGTTGTTTCATAAACAGCTGAACTAATGAGGACTGATTTTCTATTGAAATGTATCCTGTAATCCTAATTTACCTCTCTACAAAACATTCTCAGATCCCTCTTACGTCACCAATTTACTTGGCTGGAGAATTTACCACAGACAAGGTGGCTAGTACAAACCCATTCACATGCTAAAGTGATGGATAAAGATTGAGGTGTAATTACCTTCCTTCACTGGGAACTCTCACTTTTTTTCCTCTTCCTATGCCTTCTTAGTTGCTGATTTCCATGAAACTAGACAGAATTTCATCTATTGAAATTGCTGACACTCTGTCCAATTTAGATGAAATTAGCCTTTGCACAAGGATGAAGCTAAAGGCCTTTAGAAGAAACATACCTGCAGTCACTTAGGGTCTCAATCATACCTGATAGATAAGGTGAAAGCTTCTGTATTTTTCCATCACAAATAATTTTAAAACACCAGTTCTCAAACATCTCATGAGAAAAAAAGGTGATGCAGAAAGCTGTGTTGCAGGAGAGACAAGTCCTGATTATATTTCTCAAACTGAATCTACCTAAAGGTGGAACTGTCCTTTTGTCTGTGCTAGATATTTGCAGGGCAAAAAGAATTTTGTTGGAGACATTCAGGTGTGTCTACATTTGGATCTTCTTTCGTGGGATAGGAGTTGAGGACTGACAGACCTGTGGGTATTCCTAGACAATTTGAAAAACAAATGAGACTGGAGATATATGAAGATTTTTTTTTTCCTGAGTTGGAATTAAATAGTCAGGATCTGTATATTTTCTTACATTGCTACTAAAAACACTGATTTGATGGATTCCACTGGATTTACTCTGCAATTGGAGAAAACTAAGATAAGATGCAGGTACTGTGTCAGGATTCTGGTCAACAGAACATCAACTGATCTATCTTTCTCTAACCTAATAGTATGATAAAAGGAATGACAAAGGTTTATATAATTGTTCTCAGGAGGCTTGCTTTTTCTTTTACTGCCCCCACAGAATGGACAAGCTATTGATGTTCTCTTAAATGTGCTCATGATAACATAGAATACCTTTTTTTTTTTTGTATTGGGTTTATGTGGCAGGATTTTTGGTAACACGGAAGGAGCTGAAGGGGTGGCTCTTGTTAGAAGCTGCTAGAAGTGCCTCCAAGTGTCCCCTTGCTTACACTGGGGCAGTTTGTGAAGAACTGTAACTCATGGGAATGACTCATGATGGAGGAGTTTGTGGAGGCCGGTCTCCAATGGGAGGAACCCCACACTGGAGCAAGGGATGAGGGAAAGGAGTCCTCCCTACCTTTAGGAGAAAGAAGGGACAGAAATAACATGCAATGAACTGACTGCAGCCCCCATTCCCCCTCCCCTGCACAGCTGTGGCAAAGGAGGTAGAGAAATTAAGAGTAAAGCTGGGTCTGGGAAGAAGGGAGGGTTGGGAGGAAGGTGCTTTTAAGATCAGGTTTTATTTCTCATCATCCTTCTCTGATTGATTGGCAACAGATTAAATTGATTTTGGTTGTCCTCAGCTCAAGTTTGTTTTTCCTGTAACTGGTGAGTGATGGGTCCCTGTCCTTATGTTGACCCATGAGCTTTTTGTTATATTTTCTCTTCCCCATCCCCCTGAGGTGGAGGAGTTGAGTGGTGGTGTGGTGCTTTGTTGCCAGCTGGGCTTAAACTATGATAGTATTTTGGAATTATCCTAAAAACCTCACCATGTGGTTGGTTGGTGTGTATAGTGTGTATAATTTCAGATGCTAAGCCATTTATTGACATAAGGGTGAATACACTAAGCTTAAACATGTTTTATTTAATATGAATGCAAACTGTGTATACACAGAATATGAAGTGTGTATGTTTTTGTGTATCACTGTGCATAATTCAGTGATTCAGTAGGTGGAATGGATGGTGTTAGAGGCACTAATGCACAAACAAAACATTAATTTGTGTTATGCTCTCAAATAATGGGATGCTGTTTAAAAGATTCCTATTTCTGAAAGTGTGGACTATTTGGAAATGAAAATATTTAAGATGCACTTTGGTTACTTGATTTTTGTAGGCTATGCCGCTCAAAAATATTTTTCATATTAGTGGAAACCAGTTATAACAGCAACTAAACCCTTTTCCTGCATGTTTTTTACATATTGAAATTACCAAGTGATTTGTACTGATTTAGACAGTTTGAGGTTTGGTTTCTGGTTTTTTTTTGTTTTCAACTGTTGGTTCTGGCCAGAATCAGGAAACTAGGAAAGGAGAGGGAATATGAATAAACACAGTCCTCATCCTTTTGACTGGGTGGGAACTGGGTGCGAAACAATTGAACAAGGAGAGTCTGTGGTAGTCTTCCTGTACTTGCCTTTAGAATTCACATAATTAATGCTATTGGTAATGACAGTCTTATTGGCTATAAAGAAAATAGATGTGGTTTAAGTACAGTGTTCATAGGACACAATTCTTGTTCTCCTAAATTCGCATTCCACCTCTGCTATAGATTCACTGATGATCATACATGATCTCTGCCTTAGGTTTCACTTCTTTATGGAAGATGACACTGCTTTGAATATGTCACGAGCAGTAAACAGGGGAGGGTAAACAAAATGGTCTTGGTGGTAAGCAGAGGAACTGAAGCTTCATTTTTGAGGCTACATGTATTTTACAAGGAGAAAGAATCTGGGTTTTGTAGTCTTGTATAGAACAGCTGTTGCAGAAAATTAATCTTAAAAAAAATCACTTTTAAGATGCAGGCAAGACAATCTTGAATGTGAATAGCTCTAAACCAGTAGCTTTGGTTAAAATACAGACTTAAGATTTTTCTTCTGTTGACTTTGTTGATATATGGAGAAAAATCATAGACTTTGGTTCAAGACACTTTTTCTTTGGAAAAGAAAACCCCTTATTATGAAGGAGTTAAACGAAACAATATTTAAGTTTAAAATGTAAAGAATGTATATACTCATTGCACTGTGAATCTTATGTGCTTTTTCATATTTTCCCTTTAATTTAATGGACAGCTCTGAATGGATGATTCTAGGAGAAGGGCAGTTAAAGGGTTAAAGTTCTTAAAATAGTCATTGAACTAGGTATTTTATGTTTCTAATGGAGAACTTCAACTTGCAAATTAAGATTCAAAATGAAGTATGACTTTTGGAATAAAACTGAGAGCAAAATGTTCCTTTCAGAACAATAATTTTTAAGAGTTCTCATTATTCTGTTTCCCTCAAAGTCAATAGCAAAACTATCATCCTTTTCAGTGAGAAGAAAGCTGGGCTGGTACTGGGCATTTCTGAAGATCTTACTTTAAATGTTATCTTAAGAAATACTAGGGTGAAAAGGGGAGATTTTCATATAAGGGCAAAACAAACAAACCATCTCTTTATATATTTTGGGAAACTGGCCAAATACAATGAAGGCTACTTGGATAACCTTTACTCTATCAGTGCTGCCAGCTTCTCACATCCCTCTTAGCTGATATTTTGGACCTTGTTTTGAACAGCAGTTCTCCAATGGATGACTTTACAGAGCCTCAGATATTTTTTATAAAATTGCAGATTTCTGTGATTGGAAAAGTCACTGTAGTTTTTGTGCCCTGTAGGCAAGAATTTGTACCAAATATATATTAGTGATACATGCTTTTTGCTTTCACTGTGCTTCACTACCTGCTTCGTGGTGCTGTTTAATCTCTGTACCCTAAGAAGTGTGTAGAGACTTAGTAGGTACAGAGCAAAACCTTTCCTAGTATGATCTTATTAAAATCATAGAGTAGGTAGTCCAAAAATTAAAAAATAAATGGTGTGCTAGACCTTTTCATGACTTCCAAAAGCAGGCAAGACTCCCCATGTAGGGACATGCGTGTATCTTGGTACTTCTTGATTTTGAATGATATGAGAATGAGTGAAAGATAATGTTCTTTGAAATTTGATAGAAGTTGCCTAACAGGTGCAGTAAGTTATTAGAGGCAACAAAGAGTAATTGCACAGCTTTGTTTCTTTAGAAAAGCCAATTAAAAACACAGGTGAAGATTAGCTTTAACAAGATAGCACTGTGCATTTTGCTCATGGCATGTTTTTTTCTAAGAAGGATGAAAACATTGTATTACTTTCCTGAAAGTGATATTATAGTTGTGTTGTCTGTTTTGTTCTTTGAAAGTATTTTTTGTCTGTTTGTTTGTTGAACCTTACACTATGACTTTTTTTTTTTTTAACCCCCTGAGAATATCTTTACTGTTTTTATAATTAGCTAAATTTGGCTTCATTTGTGCTAGTTCATCTTTTATTGTCTTTGTGGACTGGAATGTGTGTTAAGCTTGTAAACCCTTTGGATTACACAGAGACCTAATTGTTTATGCAACCAGGCTTTTTAATCATGACACTCATTTGCAATGAATATGTAAAAATACACACTATATATAGTCTATTGCCAGAGGCAAGCTCATGCTGTAATGTGAAAGGTGGTTAATAACAAAATTATTTATGTGTACTTGTATACAAAGTATTTTCTCCTTGTTAATATTAATTCTTATTCTTTTGTGCTCTTAAACTGGTTAAAATTCTTATCTTCTGACAGACCAGAAAGTTGAGTGCTTTTGCTGTGAAATACGAGATTTTAAGTAGGCATTGATCATACCACTTTGATTAGATGTAAATAATATTATTGGATTTCCCAGCAACTTAAGATTTGAATAGGCACATGAACATAACTCAGTAATGATCAGATAAATGCAAACAACCTACTTGATTCCATTTAAAAACAAAAAAGAAGAAAGGCTAATAAGAATATGGATTGCATCCTCCCAGCTCCAGTACTGAGATTTATACTGTTGGCTTTAGAGGATTTTACCCCTTTCATATGTTACTTCATTGTTTGAAAAGCAGAGAAAGAAGGATTGAGAGCTAAGTATGCAGCCCTTTCATTCTCCACTTAAGCCTCAATATTTGTGTAACAAGTTTGGAGGACTAGACAGACATTTGGAGGGAAGACAGTAACTACACAGACATTCTTTTAAGCCTTTTAGTATAGTGTCTTTGAAGTACAGCAGCATCTCAAAGGACTCCTGATGCTTTTTATGCATGTATTAGCTTTGCTGAACCTTACTTTGTTACGGCTTTATGACTTACCAATATTCAAGCTACTGTGGTAGCAACTGATAATTGCTGTAATGAGCCATTGCTAGGAAGTATAGTAATACTGATAGGTTTAAAACCAAGTGACTGCAAGGGCAGTTGGATGGTCATTTATCTGGTCTTCAGACATGGTAAACAATCTCTTTTTACCCCCAAAATAACCCTGGGGCAGCTGCTGCTGTTTCAGTTGTTCATCTGGCTGCTACATGAGAAGCTCTGGGGTTTTTAGGGCGTGTTACTTTAACTTGCAGCACCAGGTACCTCCTACTTAGGCTTAAAACCACTGTATGTTAATTCTGTCAAAGACAGAATTTGCATGCCCGAAATCTGACTGTAGGGTAGAACAGGTTAAAATTAAACCTATCTTTAATTAGGACAAGGTGAAGAAGAAATAAGCACAGGAGTGTGCTGAAAGTAGCTGTTTTACACCTCTCCTCCTTCTGTTAGCAGTGGAGTAATATCATTTGAGTCAGGAAAGTTTATCTTTTTTCCTCCCCTGTTCTAGATGGTATCCTTTTGAAAGAGAATGCTCCCACCCCACCCCAAGCTCCTCAAAAATAATGTCTAGGAGCGTCTTGACTGTGGAGTGTGAGAAGGAACTCTTCTATTGTGGACAAAAATAAATTAAGGTTAATAGGTTTCCATATGTACATTATATGTATTTATTTTTAGAAAGTTTTGTAGAAACAATTGTAATTGGGTAAGTCATAGTCCTGAATGGATTTTGTGTCTTGCAGAAAAATTTACTGATATGAAGCCATGTTTTCTGACTGGAAAAAAATTTCCTGAAAATAAAACCTCAAAAATTAGTATTTTCTCTAAGAGGACTTCTGTTTTCCCACCACTAGCAATTGTGCTTTACTGACATCCTAGAATCATAGAATAGTAGGGGTTGGAAGGGACCTTTAGAGATCATCTAGTCCAACATGGTTATGAAACCTTAAGGAAACTTCTGCCCAGTGAGCTGTGGTTTTTCAGTCTTCTCAGACTGAATAAATGTATTAATTGATGATAGTTTGTATCCCATTTGATCTACTCTTTAGTCAGCGAACCAACTGTAGCAGTTATTCATGTAGATTCTTGGCTCTCTTTGTGGCCACATATAAATAATTATGACACGATTTCTATTCAGTACATCAGTTTGATCTTGGAGAGTGCATGATAGTTATTTATACTTTCTTGAAAACTGTAACAAACGTGTCATGAACTCTAGGTATATTATTTGTTTTTTGTGTCTAGGTGTGTTGATAATCTGGTCATGGCATCAGCAGCTTGTCTCTTCTGGTTTCAGCAGATCAAAACTTATTAAAAAAAGTAAAATTCTGTTACCTGCTGCAATTCTAAGATCCTGAAGGAAGGACTGAGTTTTTTCAAGGACTGGTCTAAGTCTATGGTTAGATTGTTGGAAAGTGTAGCTGTGTAGAGCCATATCTAGTGTACTTGCAGGCTTATTTTGATGATACATGGTGAGTTTTGCTCTCTTCTTTCAGAGCTGATGAAAATGGCTACATTGACAGTAGTTAATACTAAGCCTTTTATTTTAGGTAGCAAATGGAGAAGACACATGCACAGTTTTATTTGCAGGTTCAAGGCCATACTCTGAACTGTGTTAATAATGTTTGAGAGGTAGTTGCTCTTTCCACTGAAAGTTTCAACAGTAGTTGGTAAAAATTGCCGTAGGATACAGATTGGATCAATTCTAACAACAGAAGATTATGGACTTCATATGGATCAAAGACTCTGAAATAGAAATGTCTCTACTGTTACACTGCCTGTATTCTTGCATGTTGTGTTATCATCCCCATTCAGCACCCACCCATGATGCACCAACATGCCCCATAGTTTGCACTTTATGGTTCATGCCCCCTGTCTCAACACGGAATACAGAAACAAGATTTTCCTATGCTTAAAGGGCTTTGCATTTCAAATGCTGTTCTGTTCCCTTTAGATTAAGAAGGACAGACAGCTCCAGCCATGCCAGAAGTACTTTGTTGAATATATCATCTCTGCAAGACACATTTTGAAAGGGTGCAACCTTAAATACAGTGCTGTCAAGGAGAATTATGGCTCCAACATTTGTTACTGCTACTTGCAAGAGCAAAGAGATAAAGCACAGGAAACATGCAATAAAGAGGGACAAGAAGTTCTGCCATATGCTAGTGTAGCTGCAGCTACTGATTTTTATTACTAGAAGGTGCTGCTCAGAATATATAGATTTACCATAGTCAAAATCCTGTTGCAAGATACTTCCACTATTTTAAAGCATTGTTGAAAAAATACTCTTAAACGGGTGTTTGAAGTATGGCCAACTGAACTGAACTGGTAACGATCCATGATCTCCACGATCGTTGTACTGTCTGCTATCCCACTCAAAGCAGCAGACAATTTCTCCCAGAAGCTGCTAGCTGCAGAATGCACCATCTTCTTCTCAGCAGAGACTTTGTGCAGAGAAGTGGTAGGTGTCTTCTGCTCAATGCACAAACCTGCCTGCTGTTCTCAGTGCAGTTGACATAACAGGAGACGTGGTACTGCAAGTTGAAACAGTTGTCTCCATTATGCATTTCTCTTCCCACTGCTTTGAAAAGAATTTGAAATACATTGAAAATAACTGTCTGGAATTCTGTGATACTGTCTGGGGCTGTTTTAATCTCCGTGATAAACATGATGCAGCCAGCTTTCTAAAAATACAGATCGTGCAAGTTAACCACATAATATATAACTGCAATAGATAGTATTAGATGTGAATTTCCTAAATTTAAAAATTTGGTGTTAAGACTCTTACCACCACTGCAACACGATTTTTAAGTCTGCCCTTTGAGGTTGTTACCATATGACCATCTTGCGTCAGCATCATACAAATGCTGAACATCACCATAAGTGCTGTGAGACAGTATGTAATTTCTTTCTTTGCTTAGGCTAGACAGATCTGAAGGTTGAATAAGAAATGCAGGAGCTACATGTGACTGGATGGCATTCAGACACAGGCAACTTAGACTCCTAGGAGCTTACCAATACTAAATGCTGGGTGATACTGTTCTGTAATTTCTATAACATTAGTCTGCTGTGTGCTCCTGGTGCCAAAGATTTCACCACTTATATGAGACCTAGTTAATCCTTTAACTCACTGTGTAAAAGTAACAAATATGCTGGTCCATTCCAGTGTGTTCCTCCAAGGTGGAGGGCAACTATGCCCACTTCAGTGAAGGTGGCTAGAGTGGGATTGTTATGGCTCTGGTCTGTCAGTGCTTATTAATTCCCAAAGAGATGAGCTTTCTTTGATAATGATCTCTTATTTTCTGTGAGATCACAAAAGATGGACTGTTTGAAAACTCACTCTGTCAATGCTCTAGCTAGCTGCAGTGCTCATGTGTTATGTCTTAGGTGATCTTGCCCCCCAGTTTCTGTACCAAAGTGGGACTGCTAGTAAAAGACTTGTGCATCTGTCAAGCCCCTTTCAGTATGCTAGTCCAGTTCCTTCTCTCTTTTGCCTTATTGCTCTCTCACCCGTGTTTCCTTTGACTGCATGATAGGAATCGAGAGACTACAAATGTTTGATTATGTAAAAAAAGAAAAGTTAAAAAAAAAAAAAAGTGGGATTATTCTCAAGCAAATGACCAGGTGGTTACAGCTTTTTCTAGCCTGTAAATCACCTGATTCCTAGAGTACTTCATTTTCCTTCAAGTTTTCGTGCTGATTTCTCAGTGGTTGGTTGGAAAGAAACTTTGGCTCTTCTGTGTATTTTAATATCTGTATGCGTGATGTTCTGCAATAAAATGGATTGTGATATAAAAGAAAGCAGAAATCAAAACAGATACACAACGTACAGACTCAAAGTGATCAAGGATAGGGCTTAAGCTTAACATTTTGTGACCACAGTTCTGGTTTAGTGGCGTACCATGTTACAGGTGCCAGGCATCTTCTGTCATCAACAATGCAAGTGTTCTGCTTTGCACAGACCTCTAATTTTCTTGCACTTGTTTTTATCCTGTCAGGCATGAGAATTTAACTAAGCCTGATGTAGAGCTACAAATTTTATCAGTTAGATTTAATACCATGGTGTTTTGCTAGAGATTCACTGAGTGCTGTGATAGGTAATGAATTGATGCAGATTTTGGAGTTCATCTTTGAGACATACGGAAGTAATATCAGATCAGTTTTTAAACAACTGCATATGAGGCTTCTCAGGAAGCCTCTTATTCATGCAACTTCAGATTTGGACTAAATGCTGTTTCTCTAAGAACAAACATTTGAAATGTCTTTTGTCTTCACCGTGTCAAACTGTTGTCTCAAGCTGTATGGTGGAGCAACCTGTCTGGTGCATGTTTTCCTGTGAAAATCAAAGGCCCGTGTCAGCTTACTAGAGCTGGAAGTTGGCATCAGTCCCAGGTAGTAAGGGAGTAATGTCTGTTCTGATAGTGTTCTTCTGGGTCATGGAAGGAGACCTACGCCCTGTGTAGCACAGTATCCAGTTTTTGTTGCCTTTAGTAAAATGACAAATTAAAGGACGCTCAAACTGGTGATGTCTAGCACAAGTGGGAAGAGGCCAACTGCTATTCCACAAAAATGCCAAGAACTTTGAATAATTGTGGAAAGCTACTTAACATTATGAATCTGGTATTTATAAGATAAGCAGGTCTAGAAGAAGCATGAAAGAAGTCAAGACAACCTCATTTCCAGGTTGGCCTAAACTGGCTCATTTAGAAACAGAAATCTGTCTTAAACCCTTAAAAGAACTAATACTGCATCATAATATGCTTAAATGACCATTTCTCATCCAATCTGTGCTTCCTTCTCCCCCACCCAAAGTCATTGCTGCTAGGGAGCCTGAAAAGGGACTGCTTTTCATGGAATATTGAATTCTACATTATGAAAGCGGGACTTCCTGCTAGGGTGCCTCAAGTTAGATGCTTACAAGCAGTGACTCAAGGCTTGACACCTTAGGAACAGTATATCTCTTTACTATAGAATGAACTAGCAGAGAATAGTAAAGGCTAGACAGAGGTAAGGTAGTTGGTGTAATGTGTGAAGAAACACACAGAATTGCTGCTTACAGAGGATTTGTGCAATACCATTAATCACTACACTGCCACTTTCATGGATGTTAACAACCTAACCGTTATTTGAGATTAAGACAACACAAACAAATAGCCTTAAAAACACCAAGTATTATGAATAGGTGGAAGTTTGAAAAAATGATTAGTATTTGAAATGACTCAGTAAGTACTATCAGGAGAACTCTGGAATAATCACAGCATAAGAAGCAAACAGAAATTACTTATATTCATAGGCACTATTGCCGTGTAATTATCAAAAGGCTGAGTCAAAACCGAGCAAGTATGTAAAAATTCAGCATGTGTCAGGAAATATTTCCTAGCTAATAAATAATATGGCAAAAGTCTCCCCCGAAGAAATTACCAGCTCCTTTGCATATCTGAATGATATGTAATGGGAATAAATGAATACAGAGTCAGCAATTGTGTAAGGAAAGAAGCCACATTACTCCTTTTATTTTTGGCTATGCCTGAGGTCAGAAGTTCTTTGTTCTTTCTTTACTTCCCATTAGAGCAAACATAGTCTGATTCTTTTCTCTTAAGGCTCTTTTTTTTTTCCCTGTCTAACTTTTTTCTTGTTTAAATAAAATAAAAAATGTCTGTCTGTGTCGCAAACTGTGACTGTTGGCTTATTATTATTTTCAACACTTGCATGTTAATGAAATGTTGCCTTATCCTACATTGTAATACTTTTCTAAGAAAAAAACCCTCTTTAAAAAGGCAGAGTAGTGGAGCTATAATTAAGTTACAGCTTCAAACAGTAATACTTAGTGTGCATGCTGTTAAAATACTAACCATGCATTGAGTTATTTACAGTGTATAAGGCTACTAATGTAATAACACACTTTATTTATCAATGCATACACAATTTTGCATACTACTGCCTTTCAGATATGGAAAATTGACTCCCTTTGACTTTCAGCTTTCAAGCTCTTTGGGACCAGCAATACTATTCCATCAAGTGCGATGGAGAATGAATCCATTTGCTGTAGGTGCTTACAGGAGGAAAAAGTTAAATAATAACATTGAGAGTGTGTGTGATGTTATGTTTGTATGCATTGTTCCTTCTGTGGAGAGTATGAACTGGAAGGCTGAGCAGAAGTGTTTCTGAGATTGCTGTTAACCAGGGACCGAACTGTAACAAATCTGTGGCTGATTCATGGTTGTCACTCTATCGTTCACCATGACCATGTGGAATTTTACAGCAGCAGCAGGGGTGGGACTTGGATCTGCGTGCATCATAAATTTTAGCCTGTTGCCACTGGAGGAAGTATTCTGCCTGGCTTTGGTATTTACATATGGGGGTCTACTAGTGGAGACAACTGTCTGTCAGAAAAGGCAATTAAGTACTGCATTAGTACCAGTAATAACAGTAGAAGTGGTGGCTTTTATTATCTTTAGGGCATTAAGTTGCTTTATCTTTTCCTAGTGGTTCATTTTACAGAAAACAGAGCTTAAGAGGTTCCAAAGAAATATAAGGAAAATTTTCTTCACTGTGAAGGTGATGGAGCACTGGCACAGGCTGCCCAGATGGGTTGTGGAGTCTCCTTCTCAGTAGATATGCAAAACCCACCTGGATGAGTTCCTGTGTGACCCCACTCTAAGTGGTCCTGCTCTGGCAGAGGGTTGGACTAGATGATCTTTTGAGGTCCCTTCCAACCCTTAAGATTCTGTGATTCTGTGAAAAGGCTTGCATGACAAGGCTGTTGTTTGAGTGACACATAGGTCTTTCTTCCTGTTTATGAATAGATTTCCCCAATTATTAAAATCTCAGCATGTAAAATGCTTTAGGGGTAGTTGTTTGGTCATATGGAATATGTTTTCACATGAGACTATGCAGTAAGCATGTGTTTGTGAAGGAGGACAATACTAAGCTTATTGCTGCGAGCTGTGACTTTTTTACACTGCTGTGGCCTTGGATCACAAATATTCATAATTTTTTCAACTAGACTAACAACATTTTTAATCTGGAAGTCCTATAGAAGATGATTTTGCTTTCACAAAATGCATTTTTTTTATCTTATGCTTCTTCTTTCACTCTTACATATCCAGAAGCACCAAGGCATGTGGCCAAGTGATGGGGCTAGCTCTACTTGCAGTGGCAGGAATGGTAAAAGATACCAGTTAAGTCCTTATCATACCTGCTGTTCTTTTCTTGATTGGTGATCATGTGGTGCTTCTTTGACTGTACCTTTTGTACTCTTTAGGAGTTGGCAGTGATTGCAATCTTAGCCTTTTCATTCTCTACCATCTCTGTAAGTCAGTAGACAACATTTCTGATTTCCTCACTGTCCTTTTGCCACTTTGGCTGGGTGGTTTATAGCTCTAATCCTGTTCTTCATCTTCATGTCACCTTCTCTTAGGAATTTGATTTTGGCCTTTATTTTACAGATGCAGACCTCTCGAGAAACTATGTACAGAACCGCAATTGATAACTGATGTGTTTGAGGATTTCTGTCAACATATTATGTTTCTTATTCCTTCCTCGATTGTTTCTTTTGGGGCTTTCAAAACACATGCATTCCCTTTACTGCTTCATTCAAACTAGTCTTCATAGTCCTATTACAGATCCCTACTTGTTTAATTGATTGGCAGGATACAACAACATTCTTTGCCAAAATACAAGTGAGTTGCATAATCCTTTTGGATTCTCTAGTCCTTGAGAAGAAGAGATATAGCACACAGGCTGTAGGTACATGCTCACTTTTGTTGTATCTCAACCTGAGGAGTCACAACAGTGTTCTGTCCTCCCTCCGGTTAGAAAATACCACTTTAATTGTGCTTGTCATTGAATGAACTGATGAATCCATGTTGCCTTATAACAAGCACTGCCCTTTGATAAATTCCTGTGTTGTGCTTTGTATGTTTATCTTTACTGTTCTTTTTTTTTTTTTTTTTTTTAATTGGACTATTTGCCAGAAAAAATAGGACCTTTATGCTCCTTGTAAAAACATCATGAACTAAGAAAAAACTAGAAAACACTGACTTCATTAGCTTATATTGTAATTAAATGGTCTGGGAGACAGAGGTAGAGTGTATGTGTATGTATGCATAATAAGCTGGGTAAATAATGTATTGTATGGAAAAAAAAATGCTTTTTATTATAAAGATATTGGAGGATGCTTGTTTATTTTCCTAAGAGTCATTAGCAGTGCTAGAAATGTGAGTCTTAATACCTATTCTACAATAACAGCTCATCCTTTGAGAGCAGCTGGCTCACTCATTTACAGTGATGTGATTTTTTGACTTTTTGTTGGGGTTGTGGGTGTTCTGTTTCTTTGATTGATTTCTGTTAGCTGGTTGATTGTTTTCATAAAGAAATTTGTGATGTTGAAGTGAAATAAATTGAATTGCTGCATAATTTTTTTTAAAAAAGGAGAAGGGGAATAGTTTAAAGTTAAGTTTCTTTTCATAAAGGATTTTTTTTTTTGTTAATATATGTGAGTGATAGTAGATTTTTTTGTTCTATTTACAGAATCTTGTATATTGTGATTAGCCTTTGCTTTTCCAGGGCTGAGATCACAGCTAGCAAGTGATGAAGCAACCTTTATTTTATTAGAGTTCAGGGAAGGGAAAGGTCTTTCATTTCCTTTCCCAAACTCTTGATGTTTGCCAAAGAATACCAAGGTGATTGAAAATGGTTTGTAAAAAAAAAAAACAAAAAAAAAAAAAAACCAAAAAACGAACAGCCCACTAAAATTAAAATAAAATGGTAAAAGATTCTTTTAATACTTCTACAAGCACTGCCTTCTCTTTGTTGAGAGGAGTGGCTCGTTGGTAAGACCTTTCTTTCCCTTCTGGAGCCTATTTTTGCATTATAATTTAGGTCATAACTTCATAGGACCTACATATCTGAAGCTAGCTGCTAATTCTGGCTGTATTAATTTTAATTCTGAATATGAGACATTATAAGACCTTGTCTTTAAAAGTATTGAGTATGCATAACAGTCAAGGTTGGAAATGACCTCAAAAGTGGATTTATTACAGGTAGACATCCCACAATGGCAAAGCCAGTTTAAAAAAAAACCCAAATTTAAATTTGGGCTTCAGGCAGTACTTGCTTCTAGATTACAACCTTTAAAAAGTAGTAGTTCATTTTGCAGCTAAACTATATTACCAGCCAAAGAATGACAAAATGAATAGGCATTTTTTAAGGTGTTATATTTTAAGGATTTTATAAAAGATAGCTACAGTAATGTCTTCAATAAATAACTAATAGTCTCTCTTAGATAATTCGAACCTGCGTTTCCATCTGTCTTCTGTTTCTTATTTTGGACTTCAATTTTTCTGCTGGTTTCCTAAAAAACATTGAGGTATCTGTCAATCATTGTTTTCTCTCCGTGAAGGATTTGAAGGTAAATGATGCTCCCACTGGTTTGGATAACGCTTTCATGTGAGAATCATGGGGATCTAAACTAATAATCAGTAATATTATGGTCAGACTTAAATGTTAGTGAGGGAAAAGTACAAACTGAGTTACTGCGTAAGGACGTCTCTCAAATTTGCAGTTCTCAGTTACTAAGGAAAGCGGTGATTTTTAATATGTGGGCTGATGCCCACACAAAGGAAAGAAGATTATTATTGTAATATTAATTTTTAAATATTGTAAGAATGTGTGTCGTCAGTGGAAAGAATATGAATATAGGCCAGAAAAATCTAGGTCTGTATTGGCCTCTTACGTAACACTGAGTAGGGGTGGATAAGAAAGGGTCAGACCTCCATGATCCTTATGGCAGAGGCTGTCTAGCCTGTAGCCTTGCCTGTCTGCCAGTACAGAAAGAACATGTTTCTTTTACTTTTCAAATAACACCATGCAGAGCTGTTTTTTAGGTGTTTTTGATCCTAGAAGATTTTTGATTTATTTTTTACTTTTGTGTTTGAACTGCAAATATAAGATAGTGTTGCAGTTTCTTGTCTGGATGGACTTTGACCAGCTCGTTAAAGCTGAAATTTATCCCTGAGTACATCTGTAAACTGCTGTGAAAATTGTCATTTCTTTTGGAAATGATGTTTCGTTATTTCCCAGAGCTGTAATTCAGCACTGAGTACTGGGCACAAGCCAGATCCCAGGATTGTGAAATAGACTTTTGAAAATTACTTAGACCTTTCTGTGTTTTAAAATATTTGAAAGAAAAAAAAGCTATAGTGACTCTTTTAAGTGTGATACTGACAACTTCCAAAAAAATTCATCCCTAAATGGTCATCTCTTCAAAAAGTTAGATGCAAAAAGCAAAGGAGGATTAGGACAAGGTATCTTCTCAGTTGTTAACTTTTCACTCTGTGTGGTCTCTAACTCGCTAAAGAATGCCTCGATAAGAGAGAAGGCCAGAGCCTAGAGATTAGCTTGAGTGTTGAACTGGAAAAGAGGGTCTCATCATAGTATGAAGGGTTCTGTGACAATATTTCTTTTAAAGAATAACTTCCAGTTAAGGTGGTGGACTTTGTCTTTCAGACCATGGCTCATGTTTCAGATTGTGTTTTAGTCTGATTATAGGTAAGGCACATCAGTCTGCCTTGATACTCTCTGTACTACAGCAGATAAGAATAATTTTCTTTCTGAATAATTTTGGATTGCAAGGTCTATAGGGGCAAGAACTTCCTGTGTTTCCACACCGCTTATCAGACATGATCCTCCCATGTTAAGGCCCACAGGCATAACTGTGTAAGAAGTTTCTGCACTGCAAGGAGAAAAGAAGTAGAAATCTTGCCATTTCGACTGCAAGTGAGTTTTTGTTTGCACAGTATTACTGTACTTGCACTGTGTCATTAAGCCAGCCACTCCCTTCTAGGATTCAGTGGGACTTTTTTTCCACTGCCTGGCTATTGTATGCTTTTCTGCAGCTGGCAAATGTGTGCCATTACTTTTTATTACCTACTGTTGTTGGAGAAATTAATTCATTCTTGCTCACCTCTCCCCTTTTCTTGAGGGATCAGGGATGAGTCTCCTCTTGTAGTAATCTTGCTAAACAATGTGACATCTGCTGTCTGACTGTGGCATTGCAACACTTCAGTGTGCCTTGCTGAAAAATGTAAACGCTTTATGGAATTATATAGCTGACTTTAAAATGGAGCACCCTTGTCGTTGAAAGTCATTTATTTTCTTGGAAACATTTAGAAATACAGCATCAGGATGTCTAATTTCAGTGTGTCTAGTTAAAAAATGTCTCTAAAGCACTAACAGAGTACATGCAATTCCTTTCATTGCCACCTTTGAGGAAATAACTACTTAGAATTGTAGATTTGAGGAATAAAAAAGTATTGATGTTAAATAAGTAATTTATCTTTACCTCCTTTGCCTACTGTAAGTGCAAAAGCAGAAAAATGCCCCAAATAACCTACCTTTATCAAGTACCTAATTAGCTGAGTTCTTATGCTTCTACATAAGACAGATTATGAATGGGATGACAAAAAAGGAATTCTTTTATAGCCTAATTTTTAGATGAAGAAAAATCTTGCATTTGATCACAGCTGTTGATTTTCCTGACAGCCACAGCCTGTGAATTGTTTGTCATTAATAAAGCTATATGAAACTGGATGTTTTCAGTTCACGTCACTTTTTTTGTGTGGCTTTGGATTTTTCTGCAGCTTGATGTGGTACAGCAAATACTGAGGCACCCAGCAGGAGTGGATTTATAGAGTAAAATAGTTGGTGCTGAGGACCTGATATATGGGTGGCATTCATTCAAGGTTTTTTACAGTAGGCTGGTTACAGTCTTGTCCCGGCAGCAGAGTATCTGTAGCATCCTTTAACATACTTCCTGGAATGCGTCTTCTGGTTTTGTTTTATCCTAAGGGTATCCAGTTTTTGCCCTCTCAGACTCCTCAATCATATAGCTCTGCCTAGAGTAAGCAGGAGTGCTTGGAGAGATTGTGTCAAAAAGGATGAAGGTATTCCTCCTCTGAATTAAAACACTGATATGAACTCACTCATTGACTTCTCTCTCGGTTGCAGCTGAAGCTCCCTGTTTTCCTGGGTTATGTGTTTTTTTTTTTCCACATTGATTCACCAAAAGGAATGGAGATTGAATTTCTAGAACATGTCATGGTAGCTGTAGGGTTTCAGTTGATAATGCTACTGCCATTAATGTGCTGATTTAACTTTTTTCCCCATAAACTTTTGAATTGTTATATCTCCAAGTCTTTTGTATTACTCACATAGTGGCAAAAAAGAAAAAAAAGAGATGCCCCTACCCAAAATCTCTTAACCTCACAGATGGCACTAAAAACTAAACAGAAAATCCAGCATGTCATTATGGAAAAAAAGCCCCAACAACACAACAAAAAACAAAACCGCAAAATGTATAGATCTGATTCATTAATCTTTGTTAGTGGCACTTAGACAATATTATTGAGCTACTGTGGTAAAATATTAATGAGGTATTGCTTAGATTAGATATTTTCACTGCAGTTAGACTTTTTGGATGTATCTCCTAAGTTTATCATTGACTTGCTGTATAACTAGTAAATCTCCTTAAATTCTTGATGGGTTTGTTTTGCTTTAAAGAGACAGAGTCTGAAAGACATATAAATATGACATTTAATTTAGAAGTTTTGGTATCTTAATATCAGAGTACATTACAGGACTGTTAGAAATGCTAAAAAAAAACAAAACAAAACTGAGACCTTCCTTCTATATATAGCTACAACCCCACCCTTCCTGGTTTATCCTGCTAAAGTATTTTAGTATCACAAGTATAAAATTATATTCTCCCAAAGAGCTGTTTCAGGGTTTCATAATTTTTCAAGCCAGATAAAATCCTAGTTTCGTATCAGCACAGAAACCAGTTTTCCTCCAGAACTCTTTTGTGCAATTATTTGCCAGCATCACCTTAAGTATTAGAAGAATGACGCGTACAATGTTTGATCATATTATTGAACATAGCTTTGAAGATGACAAAGAATACTTCAAGATGTATTGCGCATTCAACATTACTTCTGAAGTGTTCTTAGACACTGAAAAGACACGATTCAACCTATAACATTCTGCTTTACTTTATACTACTGGTTTATAATATTAATCTGAGAAGGTTTTAACATGGATTCTTATTTCCATGGGAATACTTGGTATGGTCTTCTGAACAGTTAAAATTTTAAGGGACCTCTTCTTTGATTGAATACAAACTACTCCAGGCATCTGTTTATTAAAGCTTATAAACATTTTGTCACCACAATATATATTTGGAAGGCAGCAACAAAGCAGACCTAGACTCAGAGATTTCATGAGCTGCATGATAACAGCTGGAATTTGTGATTGATCCAGTATCCATTTTCAGTAATGCCCAGAGCAATAGTGCTAGTCCCTATGATTTTCTCAGGAGCCCTATGGAAGTGGCATTTTACGTCAAGTTTAGTTCTTGAAATCATATTAGAAATTCACCTTTCATTTAAAAAGAGAAAAGTTCCAGATTTTTGTCCTTGCAAGTATAATTTGAGATTTGAACTTTTAAAGCTTTCTGGTCTCAAGGTGATATGTAAGAAAACGAGAAGAGCAGTCCAGTCTTCCTCTCTCTCAGCTAGTGAGGCCTCTTTTTTCCAATTCTGAGACACCTGAGCTTGTCAGGCTGATAGTGCTTGTTAAAATGGCCACTTAGACAGAAATAAGACATATTACCATAGTTGAAGGGACGTTTTATGGGAACACTATTTTCTATAGCACATTTTTCACTCAACTATACATTTTTATAGTCTTCAGCTCTACTGTCCAATTACCTAAAGCTTCAGTTTGTTATTTAAAACAGTACTTATTGTTGCTTTCATTTTTTTTTCACTGTCTCTTTCTTTCAAAATCAGTTTGTACAAGTCTTTACCTGTAGAGATGAAATATAATTTTAAGGTCAGCTGTAACAATCAATATTAACAGGTTTCTTTATTAATGTCCATTTAAAAAATACTATAATCTATTTACTGTGTGTGAGCTAGAAACCAATATATTTCACAAGTTTTCAAATGTGGAACATTATTTTCTTATACTGTGCCAAAAGTGTGCGTAAACTTTACAAAACACAAACAATTAACGTCTACATTTAGCATTTTATCAAGTTGAAACCCTTCGGGAATAAATGTATTTTCTTTAAAAAATATATCTCATTTTGAAGAAATTGAATCAAATGCCGAAAATACAAAGTCAATGGAATACACTTTAAGGCTAATGCATATTAGTGGTATACACTTTAAAGCTAATGTATATTACTGAAACCCCTTAATGTGTTTTTCTGCTTTCACATGCGTAGACAGGAGATCAGAAATACAGTTACGGCAAAAATATTGGCTACTTAGGTCATGATTTACCCTGTAATTACAAAATTATGTCTAAGTATCAGCAAACGTAAGATCATGCTGTTCTTAAGATGGTATAAGATATTTTTTAGCATATTGTAGAAGAGGTATAAATAGACTTACACAGTGGCATAAGGCTGTTCCTTATGTCTTCATCTTTGTCATTCTTAACAAATTCAAAACATGCATTTGAGCTGTCTTCACCTGATGTACCAGAGAAACTTCTGATAACTGGAATACATTTAAGTTTCTTTTAATAGCATGGTATGGGAAATATAGTCACTACAAAATATATCTTGACATTTCCTTAAAACAAGACAGATGAAATAAGTCTTAAAATTTGAAACTTTTTGCACTCGCAAAGCAAAGTGATTAAAAACTTAACTTCAGAACTTTCAAAATCAAAATATAAGTTGCCTGTAAAATATATGTAATTTTTTAACTCCATCAATTAGCACTGAAAAAAGTACTTTAATTTTCTACTACCTTGAGTATCGCAAAGGCTGCAGTAGTACTAAGAACTGCGAATGGTGATGTATCATCAAAGTTCAAACCATTTCTTTTAAGCATATTCTCTGTATTTTCAAATATACCTAATGTGATTTCCCTGTTGCATGGGAAATAAAGGATTTACCTTCTCTTGCAACTGTGAAATAATAAGTAATAACTGCAAGGATTTTATATATCTATAGTTCTAAACCTCAGCAGCCAGGAAAAAAAAACCAAAACAACAATCTAGCCCTTTTCAGACTTTAAAAAAATCTTTCAGACAGTTGAAAAAGTAGTTAATACAATCTTGGCAGTAAACAAAACTTGTCCTACCAACATGTATCCTCATAGCTCTGCATGAATTTTGGAAAAACAATATTATGTAATTTGTTGTCAAAATCACCCAATTGGGGTGAATCACTGTAGCTAATAATAATAATAATAATAATAATATGGTGCATATTTGATAATACTTTGGACTACTTTTGCTGTCCTTTAAATAACTGCATTGTTATGTCCTATATTTTTGTATCTCCTAGCAACAACAAAAATGTTTTTAAAAGTTTTATTTTTAGAAATGTGTTAGAATTTCTTTCACAATCGTTTTATTTCCATATTGTCTTACCGGCAGTTTCCCAAGAACAACTGAGAATTCTTCTGCATAAAATGCAGTGATCTGTAGTGATTATTGCTATGTCTTGCAGTACATATTGTGGTATATCTTATCTTACGGATGAAACATTGACCCTGGGGTCATTATCGTGATCCCTGTCTCTGAACTGGTATAACTGATTTGATACTCTTTAGTTGGTGATCATTTTATCTGCTATGTCCTGCAGTTTGCATGACCTGTGGACTCTAAATATTGTGCCCCATATGGTTATGATAAAAAATAATGCTTATGATACAAGAACAGGGTAGACCATCTGTAAATAATAAAATAGACATTATAGCAATGACATTTATACTGCAAAAGCACTGCCTCCAGAGAGCACATCCTGATCTGCAAGCCAAGAGGTGGAGAATGGCCATCATCCACAGCACTTTGCCCTTGTAGAGCAGACTACCTGCATCAGTGTTGTATACCATGTTTTGCTTAATCCCAAAACATTCTTATTTTTCGTTCTTTATACAGTTCAGAAAAACTGCAACAGTTCACCCAAGTCATGAAAAGATGCAAAGGGTATATGTTGTATTTCTCAAGGCATCACATGATGGCAGGGCCCAAAGAGGCAGCGTGGCAGGGATTGTTACAGCACTCAAGAAGCAATCTCATCCATGCTGTCTGCATGGAATGTTTGCTGAAGTGAATCTTCTTCAAAATCTCCCCTGAGATTTTGTGTGTCAGAAAGACCTAGCTGGTTCACACTGTTAAAGAAAGCCCAGGGGCCAAGAGATGTGTGTAGAACCATAGCAGATCACAGATCTGACACAAGCAAGGGAGCAAAGTTGTTCAATGGTAGGGGACTTATGGAGAGAGTCCAGTGAATGGAGCATCTTCTTTATGAGGAAAGGCTGCAAGATCTCAGCCCGTTTAGTCTGGATAAGAGGAGACTGTGGGGAGACCCCATTAATATTTACAAATATCTAAATGGTGGATGTCAGGAGGTTGGGACATCACTTTTTTCAATTGTATCTAGTGACAGGATAGTGACAGAACAAGGGGTAAGGTAAGGAAGCTGGAACAAAAAAGTTCCATTTAAACACAAGGAATAACTGTTTTACTGTTCAGATGAGGGAGCCCTGGCACAGTCTGCCCAGGGAGGGTGTGTAATCTCCTTCTGTGGAGGTGTTCAAAACCCATCTGAATGCATTCCTGTGTGACATGATCTAGGTGGACCTGCTTTGGCAGGGAGGTTGGACTAGATTTCTAAAGGTCTCTTCCAACCGTTACTGTTCTATGATTCTGTGATCGGTACATGTTTGGGTTTTTTAACTACAACACTATTGGTTAGATTATCTTTTCTTTACAATGTATTTCAAATTTATTATTTTGTCTTTGGTATCAGTTGAAGTTATATTTGCAAGTTTGTATACATGTATTTGTATAAAGGATCTTTTGGGTTCAAACTATTATTAAGATCTAACATGCAGAATTGTTGTAGAAAAAGTTCTCAGTCTAGAGAGCTCAGGTGTCTTTCAGAGTTCCATTTAAAGATGTGAATATTCCTAATATGACTTTCAGTCATTCCTGATTGATTGTCTCACTCTGGTGAAGTACTTCCATCCAATCAACAACAATCTCAGACTAGAGAGTAAAAAACCTTAACTCTTCTCTGAGACTCTTACCTGTCATCCTACTCTCAGAAGACCCGATAAATTAGTAGAGATTAAAGTTAGTAGAGGTTAAATTTACTTCTACTCTGAATTTCTATTAATGATTCCTAGGTCAAATTGTCTTAAAAGATACTATAATATAGAAGCAGAGTTAGGAGAGACAGTAAGTGTTCCTCTTCTCTTTCCCTCTTCTAAACACACCAGCAAAGCATGCTCTTGTGTCTTCATGTCCGTGGCTGCACAATCCTGTACATCCTTTGATGATCCTCAGCATTATCATTATCCTCTTTTCCTTCTGTTAGAAAAGATCTGGCATCCTCCCCTCTGCCCTGAAAACAATGAATTATAAAATTTAAAGTGGAAATGTTAATTATGTGCATTTGAATAAGGTCATTCCTTTCAGTATATTCATTTACTATAAAAGGGACTTGCTAAATATTTTATATTTATTATTTCTGCACCTTCATCTAATTGCAGAATTACAAGAACTTCAGAGAACAATGATGATGATAATGAGATCACTAAGAGGTTACAGAGACTGAGGTTCTCATGCAGACGAACAATGAAACATTCAGTGAAAATCACTACAATTTGAGGAAATTGAGAGAACATAGAAACCCTTAGCCCACTGCCCTTTTTCTCTAGGCAGACCAGCCTCCCTCAGATAATAGTTCTTAAATGAAGAGTAAAAAGCGATCTGAATTACAGATCAGCTTGAAAGAACAGTATTCTATCTGCTTTGTGCAAAGGATTGGACTAGATTACCTCCAGAGATCTCTTCTAACATAAACTATTCAATGATTCTATTAAAATGCTACTTCCACACATGGAAAATTTGGATTCTTTAGCAAGTGCTTTTGCCAGTGTCTCCTCTTGAGGCTAGTTTCTACAGCATTGTTTGGCTTTGATAACACCTTTCATACTCCTTTTGTAATTGCATTGAACTCACGACGTTATTGTCTAATAGCCACATTAGTCTGAGTAGTGCCAAATAAGAAGCCGTCAGAAATCTGTATTTATAAATTCTAGTTTATAAAGAAACCCTTTTCTAGTGTTCTAATATTCAAGCAGAGTCCTAGGTGAAAAATCCTATATCTGTAACTGCCTTCCCTACTTGAAAAGGTGCTTGAGACTAAATTATTTGCCAAGAGCTTTGCTTCTATATCAAGTGAAAAAAAGTAGTATAGGAGGGAAGCACCTTTCTCATCAACTTGTATCAGCCTTGTATCATCAACCTGCTCAGTACTGGGAAAGCCTAGGGAAATGAGTAGTCCTTATAACTTTCCTGATTGGTATTGTATTTAAGAACAAATAAATACTGAACCTTGACACACAAGATATTCAGCAGGAAACAATTAAAATAGTAGCTCACAAGTATGATGCTCTTTGATGTTCTGTAGTAGCATTGAAGAACTATTGAGAATGTGTAATGTGCTTAGTAAAGTAGCACTGTAATCATAGCAAAGGATTTGTCAACTACTTTCATACATGGCCATATATATAGTGCTTTTTTCCTTTTTGTTGATTCCTTGATTGTTCAGATATGAAACAGCAATTTTCATAATTTTTGTTACATTATTTGTTTTAATTTTTTGTAAACTTGATAGAAATATTTGTGGAGTTTGTATTATTGAAGCAATATGTAGTGATGAGGTGCTCATATGAAAATTTAACTTGTTGTCCACTAATGTGAGAGACTTAGTCCATATTTCTTGTGAATTTATGCAGGTTAGAGCTTAGTGGAGCTATATTCATCGAACATAGAATGGTTTGGGTTGGAAGAGTTGTTAAAGATAATCTTGTCCCAACTCTTCTGCAATGGGCAGAGACAACTTCCAACTAGACCAGGCTGCAGCCTCATCCAACCTGTCCTTGAACACTTCCAGATATGGGGCACCCACAACCTCTCTGGGCAACCTGTTCCAGTGCCTCACCATCCTCATGGTGTAGAACCTTTTCCTTATATCTAATCTAAATCTCCTCTCTTTCAGTCTGAAGCCATTAACCCTTGTGCTATCACTACATGTTCTCTCCAGCTTTCTTGTAGGCCTCTTTTATGTTCTGGAAGTCTGCCGATGTATACTAGCTAAAAGTTGAACCTGGGATTCTCTGTGTGTTTAATTGTTTGTGTGTATTATTTTATGTGCATAGTAGAACAGATGTTAGAGTTTTGTAGGATTTAAATTGAATAGCCACTGTATATCTTTTGACTGAGTACAAAATTGTAGACTTGTGGAACTGAGTTTGGAAGGGATCTTTGGAGATCGTTTAGCTCAACCATCTGTTCAAAAGCAGAGTAAACTAAAGTAGGTTGCTCAGTGCCATGTCCAGTTGGGTTTTTAATGTGCAGGGCCACCAAGATCATCAAGGGACTGGAGCATCTTATGAGGAAAGGCTGTGGGAGCTGGAGCTGTTCAGTCTGGGGAAGAGAAGGCTGTGGGGGGAACTCATTAATACTTACAAGTATTTCAAAGGTGTGTGTCATGGGGATGGGGCAGCCCTCTTTTCTGCAGTGTCCAGTGACAGGGCTAGAGGTAATGGACATAAGCTAGAACACAAAAAGTTCCACTTAAACACAGGAAAAAACTTCTTTCCAGTTCAGGTGAGGGAGCCCTGGCACAGGCTGCTGAGGAAGAGTGTGGAATCTCCTGCTCTGGAGGTTTTCAGAACCTGTCTGAATGCCTTCCTGTGTGGCCTGATCAAGGTGAACCTGCTTTAAGGGGGTTGGACTGGATGATATTTAGAGGTCCCTTCCAACTTTTACTATTCTGTGATTCTACAGTATCTCCAAGGATGAAGGCTCAATCCCTTCTTTGGCTGTGTCTTTGTCCTGGGAAGCCCAGACCTGGACACAGTATTCCAGATGTTTCTCAACAATGATGACTAGAGTGGAAGGATCCCAAGGAGAGCTCCATGCATTTCTGTAGCTTTCATGTACAGAGCATTTCCTAAAGAGCCTGTGTACATCCATTACCTGATTGCTTCATATGGGTGTCTCTTGTCCACATCATTCAACATCCTTTGCTTACTGACTCAGTCCACTTCTTTCTCATTTCTTGGTGGAGTATCTTCTCCCTCTCTGATGCTTACAGTTTACTACTCACCAGTTTGGCCCCAGCCTATTGGAAAACATGCTTTCATCCCATGTGATCAGGTGGATCCTGTCTCTTCTTAGCAGTCCTCCATTCTCAGAGAGAATCCCATGGTTATAAAATAAAAATATCTCCTTTAATACCAACTGTGGAACTAATAGGATCCTTACACTCCTTCTCAGCTCCTTCCTTCTCACTGTCAGGGTTGAGGAGAGAGCCACCTGGGCCCATTTCTCTCTCTTTTTTTCTTAAGTTTAATACAAGTGTTTAATAAAAAGCAATTTGCAAGTATGATGACAACATCTATTTCCATCTGACAAGTAAATAGTTGCTGTGTGTTACAAATCCCTATGTAAAAATAACTTGTAATTTGAGATCTATGCAGTAAAACAAAGGATTCCTTTTTTTTTTTTAATAGTAGGACTTCTCATCGTAGAGGGATGTGAATTCTTTTGTCAGGGAAGAACACTTCAAGCAATAATTGTTTTCTCCTGGGCAAAACTTTCTTATGAATCTTTAATCATTTTCCTTGTTAGAGCAGCTTTGTACGTAGATGATTCTAATGAAGATAAATGCTGCTTTTAAACAAGCAACCAAGAACTTTAGTTGAGAAGAAAGGTATTAGCATCAAAGTTCTTGAGAGGTGTTATGGTATGTTTCATGTAGAGCCCTACTTGTGATTTAAAGAGCATTTTTTCTGTGTGGTTACACGCACATAAAACCTAAGAAAGGGAATTAATGAATGGACAAGCCCATGACTCTTAAATATTTGATTATGAAGGCGAAAGATGAACTCTTATAGAGGTAGAGAGAGCAATGATACAGCAATATACTGATATTTTCTTCAAGACAAGACCAGGTTACATGTTACTTTTTCCTCCTGTCATTGTTTTATGTGGAAAAGCCTGGATTTGGAAAATGTGGAGCATTGGCCTTTTTTTAAGCCTGAAATTCAGATACCTAATTATGGTGTGGTCTGAGTCTAAACTGTGATTCTGGAGCAGAATTGCTTTACTATGGAAATATTTTCTTTTTATCACAGTTATTTCTTCTGGTTGGCCATGGTGTCTAGTATATATATTGTCTTGTTACACTTCTGCCATACACAGGCAGAGTCAGGCTCTGTTTCACTTTCTTTGAACTATGCCGAGTCCTGAAATAAACTCAGGAGTCAGGAAATACCGGTGCTGTATGCCCATATAGGCAGTGGAGTAGAGTGAAGTAGAGTTTGGAGAACTCATTGAAAAACAGGCTGCTTTGAAAACAAGTATCCTTCTTTGGTTGCAAATGAATGTGCATAACAGGCAAAATTGATCTTTCTGTCATGACTGTGTTTAGTTGCTGCTATCTCTTCTCAACTGAGTCCTCCCCCCCATTAACAGTGACAAGAAAAGATACTTATCCTATTGATCTTAAATTATGTTATTCTTTGATAGTAATTTTTAAAGTTGCAGGCTTTATTTTTTTGAGCAGTCTACACTTGAAAGAAAAAAGGAATACCATTAAAAATATGCATATAAAAATACATACATATACATACCTATAAAAGAATACATGGAAATGAAAGAGGAAAAAATGTGAAAGCATATTATTTATTTACTTCTCTCCATCTTTGACTACTCTGCTCTCAGGACAGGTTCCCATTCCTGTGGTGGTGTGTTGCTTATAGCTGGAATCTCCTAGAAAACTTTAATTAACTGGATACTAATAGAATTTTCCTTGAGACATGGCACACACTGAGTGAAGATATAAAAGAAGATGTCAGTGCTGTGTACCTTCAGAACAGTTAGCACAGTTCCAAGGCAGAACACTTTTGTACTGTCAACTTACTGGCTATTTTCTCTCTTACAGATAGAACTATTTTCTTATAACTAGTTTCAAGAGTAAATTGGGTAGCATTTGGAAACTCCATTGTAATCTGTTCCTTTAAAGTGACTTCACAGAACTTCTAAGGTGTACGCCAAGTCTGAGTTTACTCCAAATCCTTCTTTAGAAGTCATGATACCATAGGCTTATGAAGTCCTTTTTTAGGGAGAAGATCTCCAGTGATAAGAAAATTCAGAGTTTGAGAGCAAAGGGAGTAGATTTGTTTCTGTAGCATGTTATTCCATGTGGGAGAAGAAGAGGAGCTTAATGGGAGAGGAGATGGCATTTTGCTTCGAAATGCTATTTCTGTTCTAAAAAGAAAAAGTAGAATAAATTAAAAAATAGATGTTTTTTTAAATAAAGTTTTACTATTTAATGATTTAATCTTTTATTTCATAATGTTGGGATTATTCCACACCGTGCCTTTATGGTACCAAACTTTTCTCTAATATAACAAAAAAAATCTATCACATGACAACTAACTTCCATAAAAGGAAGACCACAAAGCTGCAAGATAAAAAGCTAAGTATCAAGGAGTAAACTCACTATAACCCCAATTCTGCAAGATAAAAAGCTAAGTATCAAGGAGTAAACTCACTATAACCCCACATTAGCAACATTTTAAAGAAAAACAGAAAACTACGGGCTAAGATACTGCTGCTTTCTTTAGGTTATTTATATTTTGAGTCTGGCAAAAAACTGTGAAAAATCTCTCTTAAGGGATGGATGCTACATTGACACAGTGCCAAAGGAAAAGCTTTACAGTAGAAATTGTTCATTGCCTCTGTGACTGAAAGTGTGGAAATTCAGAAAGAATTAGATAACATTAATTCAAGAAACACAGCAAAGCCAAGAAACGGGATTGGTGTATAACAGCTTTAACTGTATATATTCATTTCAGTGGTTCTGAAAACAAGTGGAAGATTACTGGGATAAGATTAACTGTAACAAATGCAAGGAAATGTATGAAGCAGTTGGAAAAGCTTTTTATAGTAGAGCAGTTAAATCTAGTTAATTGTGTTTGATTTTTGTTTTCATAATTACTTCCATTGTTCCACTGAACTCCTGCTGAATGTCCGACATAGTTGAGCTGTCATGCCATAATTAAAAAAATAAATGAATAGAAACTGAATACCAATGTGATTAGTGTTGTGCTTCATGCTTTAATATGTGCTGCCTATCCTGTTTGAGAGCTGCTTCACACTTAGCTGAGTAGATAATCCTTGATTTAAAACAAAGCAATCTCTCTGATAAGGTAGTTGATGGAAGCATTTGAGCATATGAGAAGTTAACAGAGGTAATTCAGTTTACTGTTGCCATGTGCTATGAAGGTAAGGAGTAAGTCTTTGCAATGAGAAACCCAATTTATTTTAATTCCCACTGTGACTCCTCACACAGACATTGTCCAAACTTGTAGCCTTTTATAGCACCATTAACAGTAATAAAGGGTGAGCTGGCAGATTGCTGTATCAATGCCCGTTGATCTGTTCATGTACAGTAGGTTTTATAAATCTTGAACTGGGTGTTTTGTTGAACTGTAGAGCACCTGACTCACTGACAGCAAGACATATATGCATGATGTACATATAGGTATTTTCTGGCTATTAGTCCATCAGATTTCCATAATATAATTATAGGATGCTCTTGGAGCATATTCACAGAATCACAGAGTGGTAGGAGTTGGAAGGGACCACTAAAGGTCATCTAGTTCAACCCCCCTGCTAAAGCAGATCCACCTAGATCAGAACACACAGGAACACATCCAGACGGGCTTGAAAACCTCCAGAGGAGACTCCACACCCTCCCTGGGCAGCTCGGGCTAGGGCTCCCTCACCTTCACAGTAAATAAGTTTTTCCTTGTGTTTAAGTGGAACTTTTTTGTGTTCCAGCATCTTTCTTTTGCATTGTCTAGTTTGGAAAAGAACTCTCAACATATGTGGTGATTTTATACACTGAAAATGAATATTTTAAGACTCTGGGGAAGCTAATCACAACTTTGTGAAGGTGGGAGATAGTACAAACTTCCTTTAAAATAGTTCATGGCTCTTTTCTCTCTTAAAGCACCATGAATAGAAATTATCTTGACATTTCCCAGGCTGATCCATCACAAGCTGGTTTGTCTGTCTAGAACTTTCCCAGATGTCTTCCTAGTTAATAAAGCTGTGCATGAATGTGCAGAATAAGTTGTCTGTTTTGTCTGAACAATGACAGGTTATAGAAAACCAAATTTGCCATGTTCCTCACTTTCCTTTGTAGCTGAACTGGGAGTTCAGTGTTGCTCCTTACACTTGGTTACATTTTTTAAGGTACTTAACATTCATGGAGCAGAAAAGCTGCATTTATCTTCCATATTGACTTGTTCAGAAACTTAACTTGCATGGATAGTTGAAAGAATATATAGGGAAAAATTGATTATTTTAAAATGTGAGGCATCAGAATGAATTAATCCAGTATCAGCACTATAAACCTAGACTTCAGAGTGTGTGTGTCATCATCCCAAAAACTTCATCACTGTACTTAACAACAGTAGGATTTCAGAAACATGTTGCATTGGCTCTTACTTTTGCAACTTGTGTTTTACAGGTATCATTGATAGGAGCAATATGTATCCAGTGCATGTTGCATTACACAATATGAATGACTATATTCTATAGAATGACTCAGTTTGTGAGATTATTTTTCCAAAGATCTGTTTTTCCATGCACAAATTGCATGCATGTGCCATGCACCCACATGGCAATGGTAAAACATGGAAGCCAGGAAAAATATCTGTGTTTTTGAAGTAGACATGTAAAGGACCGTCTTCAGAGTACAAGCTGTATGATGTAAGGAAAAGAAATTAAATGTAATCATTAGCCAAATAAAGTGAATAAAGATAAGAGTTCTCCACAAATTATCTACCAAATGTGTGTGTCTAACACAGTGACTCTAATACCACAGTTGTTAATATTAAGTCTGTTCACATATTTTGTGCAAAATCTCTGTGGTGAGGCATTCATTGCATTGAAAAGCTGACACAATGGAATGCTTTTTATGCTGGCTCTGGACAAATTATAGTCCATTTTATCAGTTCCAAGGTCAGAGTACTACCGTGGTTCTTAAAGTGTAGCGTAGTAAAGTGGGCTCTTGAATGTTCCAGCAACAGCACTAAGTTTGCCTGATCACTGCAGCCAGGTATCTCCAGCAGCAGAGTTCCTTACCTGAACTCATTTCTCTTGTCTATAATTATCATTTTTGCTGTAATTTGATTTCGGAAATGACTTGCACTGCAATATCCATGGAGTTGTTGAGCTCAGACATATTTTCAAGACACGGTAGCAATTGTTAGTACGTCAGTGTAGAAGTGCTTTAATTGCTTATTTCAGCTCTAGTGCTAGTTTAAGCACAAGCCAAAGGGCACTGTTATGAAACACCTTGTACTGCCAGAGTCTGTTTCCTTCCCTATCATTCTAGTAGACCAAATCTTTTTTCTTATTAAGTTGGAAAAGTATAAAACCTTTCACACAAAACCTGAACTAGATTTGCATGGACTTAACACCTCTCTTTCCTTCTCCAACTTCTGTAGTGTAACACTAGTCTTTCCTCCCTTTAAAAAAGTAAAAAGCAAGCAATGTGAAACATTATTTTCATGGCCTTCATGACTGCACAGCTATGGGAATATGCTTTTTTCTGTGAATAAAAATCATCAGGTTATTTGACCATATTGACCTCTCTGAAATGCAGAACAACTATTTAAACAAATATCAGATTTTTTTTTCTCATAAAAACAACAGTACTCTCCAGAATCCCTTTCTTTTCTCATAGCATACAGTCTAAACCTCCTGTTATCCCCTTGTATGAGTAAAGAAGCTTCCTTGTCCATTTTGCTCTTTTTCTTCTCCCTACTTTTTGATTAGAAAAGTGCCATTTTAATAGCATTCCCTGTCTCACAAACTTTACCTTTCATTTTTCAGTTCACTCTCTTGGGTTCATGACCACTTGCAGCCATCTCCCTGATTCACTGGTGTGACGTTTGGGAGCAGGTGAAGGGATAGGGTGGCTTTTTCTTACCTGCCCAGGGACACCAGCACACATAGGCATCAAAGAACCCAGAGTTATTGTAGAATAAAAAGGTAGAAAAATACAAATAAAGGTTATATCTCTTTGTAAGATTACCTTAGTGGTTATTGAGATGATATGATGTGTTTTATTGATTTACTGACTCAGTCTGATTTCTAAAACTTACTTTATTATTACGCAGTCGTAGATAACTTTGAAATGGGATCTGCTTTGCAGTTGCAGTAACCCTATTTTTAGCCTTTAACTCTTTGCAAATACCGACATAGTCTAACTTTCTGTAGAGAGATAAGCTGTTAAAACATTTTTTCTTTCCTTTTCAGCAAGTAATATGTGGGAGGCTGTGGACTATTTGCTTCCAACATAGGAACAGCACTGGGTTGGGAATCTGCACTCCTGAGAGAATGCTGGGAATCTGCAGAGGGCGACGGAAATTCCTGGCTGCCTCTCTGACCGTCCTTTTTGTCCCAGCCGTTACGTGGATTTATCTGTTTGCTGGGAATTTTGAAGGTAGGAGGAGATTAATGGCTGAGGGTTGAGGGAGGGGTGTTGAATGGTTTGAATCAGGGTAGGCAAATGCAAATCAGCCAACATTGATTTTATTCAAATAAATCTGTTTTGGCTTGCATAGGAAATAGATCCCAAAATGCAGAGTTCAATGACAGTCCTTCCTTACCATGTTCTTGCTGTTAAGGAGGAGGTAATTGCTGACCCTGGTTATTTTATATTCCTCTCCTCTTTGAACTTTAAAAAAGTGAAACAAAAAAATGCTCCTTGTTCATATTTTATGTGTTTTCTAATTTTTTAAAGTTGATACCCAGTAATATTTTAGTTTTAATTAAAATTGACATCTCATTTAAAATCTGCCCTTCATATTGTTGAAAATTGTTTAAAGAGGCATCCATATGTATTCTGGGCACTCTTTACACAACTCTTGTCTTTATGGACCTGTGTATAAGACTTTACGTGTGTGGATAACATAGGCGACTGTGTCTGATTTTGGGACACGATTTAACTACAAGAGCTTAGAGGGCCTACAGTACAAGTCAGGGAAATGTGTGTCTGGCATGGTATGGCAAAGTAGGTTCTTCTAGGTCATGGTCACTCAGTTGCAAGCTTTCTGTTGTCCTGTAGTCTAGTGTGCTGCTGCTCACTGGACCCCAGGAAGCGCGCAGTGGTACCAGGTTTATGGGATGTTGGATGTTGGTGAAATGCTGCTGTATATGGTATCAATGTAGCAGCAAAGAAGTCTGTGAAATGTTTTATGGGCTCCTGATTTAGTTGTATCAATGCCTGCATGGACAAAACCTGCAAATGACATGAGGCTTTTTTAATACCTTACTGGTTCTGGCCACTCCCTCCATGCTTATTTTGCTGGAAATCTGAACGTAGAGTAACAATGAATGCCTATATAAAATCTCTTCATATAAAATAGAATTCATATCCCTCAGAGTAGTGGTGGATTGCTATAGTTGAAGTATCTTTGTGTCCTTTTCAGTGGAGATCCTCATGTTTATAGATACATTGACTTACAGCTATATAACTATCACTTTTTATAATCAGACTTGGAATATCCACTGCTTTGCCTTTTAAGCTGTCCATCTGATTAACTTTTTTTCCAGCCTTGAAAGGAGTTTCAGTAGTGATACTTCTGTTAGGTGAGGCTACAAGATGATATATCTCCTATTTTTTGTTACTTTGTAGCTTGCTTTTTTCTTTTTATTTTTGAGATGGAGCATTTTACGTTTGGCAATAGGTGTGTTATTTTGGCAAGAGTGAGAACATCTGTTCAGCCTTTGTAGTTATCTTAGCACGAAGGAAGGTGTTTCAACCTTTTAAAAACTGTTCAAACACTAGTTTACAGTCTGATAATTTTAAAAAGGCATTGTTTAAAATGTCAAGCTTCTTTCATGTAACCTTGGCTGACAGATTTGTGCTTTTGTTTCAAACTGAAATTGGATTCCTAGTGAAATTACAAATAAGAACATGTAAAGATTTTCAGTGTTTATTCTATACATTTCTGAATTAGTTATGGGCCAGGATCAAATATTTGCATATGCAAATTTATTTGGTTACTTAAAATTCTGCTTTAATTGTCAGTAGCTCCATGAGCTCATTCTAGAATGAAACACTTAAAGAATTCATGCTAAATTGGAAATATAAGGGGTGCTGGCTGCATATTTGAAAAACTAATGATCTGGCTGGCAGAATGGTACTGATTTTGTTTGATTTTTAAAAGCTGAGCAAATTCAGGCTTCAACTTTTTCATTTTAGGAGAATATTATGCTACCTTGTCATAATGACAATTTTAATTGTGTCCACAATTGATGATGGCATGCAGCTTTAAATTCCTCTGTGTGTAGAATCCTTTGTTTTTACAGAGAGCTCAATACAGATCTTGAAATTTGCTGCTACATGGTATTTGAAGTGACTTAAAGCACTCAGTTTGAATTAATCTTAAATGCAAACCAGGGAGAAAAGCCCATTACCTATTAAGAAGCCTTGCACTGGAAAAGGACTGGAGATGATATAAAGTTAGTTACTCTTTCTGTTATTTTTATGTATCTGTTTTATTTTCCTTTTAGTTTTTGGATAGGGTATGATTTCATCTTTGTTATTAAAACACTAAGATCAGTTAAAATATTTATTTAACCAAACAGTAGCTAGCATTTTCCTTAACTTATAGGTATTATGGGCAGAGTTAAAGCCATTTCATCATTTTGTCTGATTTCCTATTTTGTACTGCACTGTGATTGACACAATTTACTTATATTCTGAGATTTCTGTGTATGCCTGAGTAAAATGTGTCCCACAACAGCATTGTGCCTTGATTTGAAATCAGTGGGAGTGGAGAAATCTATCTTCTGGCACAGTTTTCTTTGATTAATCACAGTTTTCAGTTCATCTGGTTTTAGATTCAAGTAAACAGTTTGTGTTACGCTTTTCACCACTAAGTTAAAGAAATTGTCAGCAGCTGATACCTTCATAAACTCAATTACTGTGGGTGGAAAGGACTTCAGGAATTCTCTGGTTAAACTTCTGCTCATATCAGGGTGGGCTTTGAGCTCAGGCAAGACTTCTTAAGCCTTTATTGAGTTGTGTTGAAAACCTCGAAGGACAGAGACTCCATGGGCCCTCTGAGTAACTTGTGCCACTGCTGGAGGTGCATTTCTCCTTATATCTAGTTTGAAGCTTGTCTGATGTTACTCATCCCCTTACTATGTATCGCTGCAAAGAGCCTGGCTCTTTCTTCTTGCAGATTGCTTGTAGGTTCTGATGGCCTTCTGATGAATCCCATAGAAACTTCTTCAGGCTGAACAAGCCCCAAGCAAGCACTTCAGCCCTCGTAGAACTTGATAGCCCTACATTGAACTTAATCAATGTCATTCTTGTATTTGGGATTTCAAACTGGACACGGTGTTCCAGGCATGGTTTGACGAGTACCAAGTAAAGGGGAATAGTCACTTCCCTCGGTCTATTTGCTATATTCCTGTTGATAAAGCCTTCATCACTCTCCAAGCATGCTGCTGGCTCATGTTTAAAGTTCTGTCCACCAGGACTACAGGTCCTTCCCAGCAGGCCTAGTCCACATTGTGAGAGGATTAGTTCTGCCCAGATACAGGACTTTTTGTTCATTCCTCCAACCTGTCTAGGTTCCTCTGGGTGGCAGCCTTGCCTGTGAGTTTATTGACTGCAACCCCCAGGCTTGGTGTCATTTGCTGTCTCGATACAGCTGAATTCTGATTTCTCCAAGTCATTGATTTCACATATTGAAAAGGACTGGTTGCAGCATATATGCTGAGGAACTACACATGTAACTGACTTCCAAATAGAGCATCACCATCACCCTTTGAACCCAACATTCCATCTAGTTTTTCACCCATCTAGTAGTCCATCCATATAGACTGTAAAATCCCAACTGGGAGGTACAAGGATGCTGTGGGAGACCATATTGAAAGATGTTCGAAATTCAAGGTCACCTCTTATTCACAGATCTAATCATTTTATTACAGAAGACAGTCAAGTTGGTCAAGCTGGATTTACCTTTGGTGAATCCATGCTAAATATTCTTCTGTCAGGCCTGGCTATGTTTCTGTTTGAAGGTATTTGCGTGTAGTAGTCAAATCACCTCTCAGATTTTTTTTTTTCCCCTAAGATAAAAACATTGAGTTAGCTGAGTTGTCATAGCATAAAATATTGTGCTCTTTTTTTGTTGTTGTTTTGTTTTGTAAATTTTGTTTGTTTGTTTGTATGTTTCTGGGCTCTGTAATCAAATATCACTTTTCAGTACCTATATCTGCAGTGCTGTTTCCAAAATTTATATGTTCTTGATGTAATTAGGAATTACATTACTCATCCATGTGTTTAAGAAGTTATTCATTTGCTGTAGCATGGCAGTGGGAACACATTTAGAAATCCTTTATAAGCTTTCTGTTAGTGAATCTGTGATAGAAAATATGCCCTAATTTAGTCAGTTCCCATGTTCTTCTGTTTAAATAGTTTGCAATTCTTTAGGACAGAATTTTCTTTTGTTTTAGTGTTTTTTTTTCTCATCAGAAAGTACATTGCAGACAGCTACTTCACAGTTGTCACTTAAACACTGCCAGTAAGACCCTTCCCTTGGAATATTCATCAGAGGTGGCATTACCCAAGCTGTGACAGCAACAGCTACTGAAAGCCTCGTTAATCATGTATAAATGTCTCTTAAGGTTATGAACTAGAATATTAAAGAGGATTTTGAATATTGTATAGCCTTTGAACACACCTGGTTACTGTTGTTGTTTTTAATAATGCACAAGGACAGCATAATTTCAGTTATCAGTTACTTTGAATGAAAAAGCTAATTGTTCAACATTCTTAAATTACACTCAAAAGGCAAGGTAATAGCGTAGGAAGGGTGGAGTGCATTTAAAACAGGGAAGAGGAAATAATCAAATAATGTATAATGAATTTTCATTAGAAAGAAAATAGCAGTTTCACTAACCATCAGTAGATCCAGAAATAGCATCATTTTCCAAGCTATATGCAGCAGTTTTCTACCCCCTTTACCATGAAGGTCATGTAAAATGGAAATTTGGAACTGTGATTTGACACATGCTCTTTAGATTACTGAATCCTCAAAAAGTGACCACTATGTGGCCTCTACAGATGCGTAGACATCTTCATTTTAAGAGGATGAAAATGCATTTGAGTTATCAGTTTCTGCAAGTAGTGGATCCAATTGTGGTTGAAAGACTTAAAGCATCTATGTAGGGGTCCTGTGTAGAAAACGTTTCAGAGGAGAGGAGTCTGTAACATAACCGTGAGATGAGAACTTTGGAGGTTGTGTGAGATCATGTAGGGAGTCTGGGAGACAGCAGGAAACTGACTCTGTTTTTTCTTAACTGGCAGGGTAGCATTTTAGAACAAGATTCTTCCTTCTTTCCTGTGTCTTGCTTTCTTCAGTTGTCCTTCCTCTTTTCACTCCAGTGTTGGGAACTGTCATTCTCTGACCGTACATTTTAGTCCATGTAATCTGTAGAGACATGATTGGAGCCAGAGTTGGGCAAACACCTCATAAAATACAATAAAGTGAAATGAAGGAAAGCTGCAAATATTCATCTTAGTATTCAAATGGATCCACTTTGATGCTGTTCATACTCTTTTTGTGTATGCGTTCCATAAATATTCTACTGAATATGTTAATTGAGAAGACTGTCTACAGAAACAATGAATATCCAGTTTTAATATTCATAGGAAGCAGATTTTGAAATCATGTTTGTGGATGCTTGAATCAGAAAACTGATTCAGGGAGTTCAGCTTTATCCAGTTAAGTGCCAAAAGTTTATCACATGATCTACGTGTGTGATGAAAGCTGCCTGAATTTTTAATTCTAGAAATAAGTTGCTCATAGGAAGAGGCAAACAAATAATTAATTGCTAAAATGTCTATTACACACTTGCTACTGATGAACAAACATCAGAAAATAATTCCTTCACAGACAATGAAATTAGAAAGGGGCAAAATCTAAAACTGTGATTTTTTTAAAATGATTCACTCAGTTTGCCTGAATGTGTATCTCAATAGGATTAAATAAAAAACTGAATCCAGTATCCATTTAATGTAGAAGTTTCAACCTCTGTATTGATCCTGTCTTTTTAATAAAGTTCTGAGAAAAGAGGTCCTGAAAGGGTGCCTCCGCATATAATAAGGATGTTACTTTGATGAGTGCCTGAACAGATTTACAGGAGGTATATTTTAAAGAAAACTGGCTTTGTAACAACCCCTTCATACAAGTTGCCTCTGTGTACATTTTCATTCTGGAGTATATGATGATGTTCTATTCCTTGCTTGTTTGTTGAGGTATTTTTTAGGAGATATGCTGAGAATTGTCATTTAAGCGCCTCTATCTCAGCTGCAATCAAGATATTTTTTGGCTGCAGTTTTTACTTGAAGTTTCTACAAGAAAAAAATCAGTCATGATAAGTAAAGATCTCAGGCTTATGCCAAATTTTGTTGGTTTATCCTGTCAAACTTTTCTTTCTGCATATCTCTTATGATTTAGATATATAGAGTACATAAAAAAATTGGTCAAACCATAAGGAAAAAATTTTTCAATGTGAGGGTGATGGAGCACTGGAACTGCTGCCCATATAGGTTGTGGAGTCTTCTTCACTGGAGATATTCAAAATCTGCTTGGACAAGTTCCTGTGTGACCTACTCTATCTAGGTGGTCCTGCTCTGGCAGGGGGGTTGAACTTTCAAGGTCCCTTCCAACCCTTAAGATTCTGTGATTCTGTGAAGCATGCTGTTGACCAGAAGGACCCTGCTGTGAAAGCCAAGTCTGGTTCTCTGCTCATCACCTTTAGATTGTCTAAGTCAGTATCCCCACAATTAGATTTTTTCTTACATACATGAGAAACCTATCTGTCCATCATCTGAGAAAATACAATTAACAAATTAATATTAAAAAAAGAGTCTTAATTCTCATTATATACAGAAACAGTTAGCTTGTGAGCAGTGACTGGAAAGTTGAGGTAGTTTCTGTGGTGAAATGAGAATGGTCTTAGATATGAAGAATGTGAGCCAAAATAGAACATGGTCATGAGAAGCTTTTGCAGGTCAAACTGTGGAGTTAGTGAGGACTATGGTTATTATCTTCTTCTCAACCACTCTTTCAGTTAAATTACTTACAATCCTGCAGTACAATTTTATCCTTTACTAATATGATCCGCTGAGTAGCTCAACTCCCAAATCCCACATCCTCAAGATCTGCTACGAATCTTGCAACAGCCACTTCTTTTGTCACTGTGTTGTGCCAAATGAAAGCAAGTCAACACTGCTTGCTTCAATTCCAGCACAGGGCACACATACTCATTTTTCATACTCATTTTTTTAAGTACATGCTTATTTTTTTATAGAAGTACAGTAAGCTGTAGGCTTACTTTTTCCTCTCTGTACATCTTTTGAATGAGTGGAATGTTTTGTTTGTTTGTTTGTTTCTCAACGCAACTACCAATTTTATCTTGGATTTTTCTTTTTTCCAGTTGGCTTTTATTTTGTCATTTCTGGCAAAAACATAAAGGTCAGAATGAAAAGTGGGTTTTTTAGCAGGAATAAGTTGACGACTTCTTTGGAAAAGCAGCTTATTCTGAAAATAATCTGTGGGATTTCTCAAGGGTTTTGTTTCGTCTCTGTCATCCTCATTCTTTGAGCAAACTTCTGGGAAAAATGCAGTCTATCAAAGTTGTGTTATACAAAGGTGAGCAAATTCCTTCCAAGAAGGGACATCTGGATGCCTAAATTCTTTTAAGGATACATGGAGGATTAGCAGTAGGAGAGCTATTTCCTGATTATTCTTTCTCTGTTTCAAAAATAGGTACTTACTATCTTTATATTTAAAATATGTTATTTTCTGAAGAAAACCAAGATGAGATTAAATGTCTTGTTTGTTGGGGTTTTTTTTAAGCCAAACCCCTAGGAGGTAGTGCTTGACTTTTTGAAAGAAAATGTGCAGTTTTTAAGTACACCAAACTCTTCTTGGGTGCTGGAACTAATGCATCCTGACTTGCTATGAAAAATGTCATACAGCTGATTGGTGCTGAAGCTGCTTGTCCTACAGTTAGAGCATTTACAAAGTCCACCTCCCATGTCGGTCTCCTGGTAGCTAAATAAATCTTGAGCTCATGCTACCGTGTATTTTTTGGTGGTAAAATGTATAGCATGTTTGATTTCTCTATGACTGTTTCTGGCAACTGCAGAATGTTCATAACCTCTGACTTCATTCCCTCTAACGAAGTAATTTGAACTTAACCAATGAGCTTTGGCAAGCAGGTCAACAGATGTATAGTTCCAGGATGAAAAAAAAAAAAATTATGCTATGTTTTTAAAGATTGAAACAGTCTGCCCAGGGAAGGTGTGGAGTCTCTTTCCTTGGAGGTCTTCAAGACCTACATGCATTCTTGTGCGACCTAATCCAGGTGGACCTGCTTTGTCGGGGGGTTGGGCTAGATGATCTCTAAAGGTCCCTTACAACCTCTAACATTCTATGATTCTGTGATACTGGTGAATGCTTCAGGATCACTCAGAAGAATTAACTGACAAGAAATTATTTTTGTGGAGCTTTTGTGTTTAAAATTTGTGTGGTTTTTTTTAGATGAGGAAAAAGTTTGAAATCAGAATCTTTTGTGAAACAGTAAACTTCTTGTGTAGTGTTTTCCAATACTTTGGAAACTTATATTTTGAATATTTTTTTAAATATCTATAATACCAGAAAAAGAAGGAGTTAAGTTAGAAAGAAATTCAAATAAGTACTTCCCACATTACATATGGTCATTCTTATGTTTTGCAGATAATGCTCTGGCATGGTTTAGAAAAAACAACTGAGTATGAAGATTAATATCCTGATATTGAATTGATATGTTTTAGGTATGCTTAGCTTTAGAGTACCAGTATCTTCAACACATCTCTTTATTCCCTTTTTACTCCTTTCAAACATTTTTCAGTCGTGGCAACCATTGAATTGTTCAGTTGGGTAGTTATTTCAGTTGCTTGAAGTTTTTTATCTCTTGCATTGCTTTGCCTTTTGCAATTATTGTTTTGAAACTTGAATCTAAGAGATTTTTTTAAATCTATCTAGATATCCTTGGAGAAATTCAGTGAAATGCACAGTTAACTTCAAAAACATGGCCTGACAGCAGTCATCTTGATTCACTCAACTTCATAGATATCAACAATAGAAAGAAAAGTTGATGACCCAGAGAATCATCTGGGATTCTCTTCTAGTTTAACAATATTCAAGCCATTTGAGCTATCCTGCTCTAATCTTTTTTCCAACCAATAGCATGACTGTCCTTCTCCCTAGGTCTGTGAAACAGGAGTCAAAGTCCAGGTATAAACATAAAGATTTTCAATGTACTTTTCTTTAGAATTCTGTTATTAAATTAAAGCTATTAAATTGCTAAATGTCAAGACCTTCCAGAGTTCAGTAATTAGAGGGGAGAACGGAAAGTAGTGAAGTTAAAATGACAAAAAACATGTTGGGTTTATCACATTTTCCTAAGAAAAATTCACAATCCACAATAGAATGTGCTTCCATTTGGTACTGTGTCTGAAAAGTACAACACTGAATGTAACACTGGGCCTAGTCGAAATACTTTACTGTCTGGAAATGTTTCAAAATGTGATACTTTTCCACTGAGATTGTCATAACAGGTCTATACCAATTCTAAAGAAGAGATGCATGGTCTGCTCTCTGCACACTGATTCCTGAACTTCTCTAGATTCCCAATGAAATCACCATCATCAATATATATCTTCAGACACCTGGAGCAGCTTGCAAGATTTGATTTAACACATTAAGATCTTGAATTGGAAACCTCAAAAGGTGTATCTACAAAATAAAATGAAAGCCTGACAGTTTAACCTGAAAGTTTAGTCTACTAAACTACGGTACAATCCTGCTTGTGTTGGCTGTAATTGAATGGGCACAGATACTGTTAGGGGTTGAAATGAGCCACTAGGAGAAGTAGAAGAAACCTGGTACACTGTTTCTACACAGCTTGTACACTGTTTTCTAGGCAGCAAAGCTTAGTCTCCTACATCTTCAAAGTGCTTATTGTTCTTCTTAAGTAGATTAAAACCAGTGCATCTATGGCTGTTGGTGCTACAATAGAGTCTTTATTTGGGTCTCTGGACACAGGATTGAGGTTGTCATAGTGTAGTATGATATCAAAGAATGTTGCATAGCATTTGTGTAATACATAGAGGATTACTTTGGGAGCTGAAATAAAGCCATAGCTAATATGATAGAGATATTCTTATATACTGGAAAGGGCTTGAAGAAATTGCTGAACTAAAAAACATGAAAGAGCTATCTGTTATTATATGGTTATGTGGGGTGAAAAATGGAATACTCAAAAGTAGTTGTGTTTCTCCATAGAATTTTCTTCCTTTTCTGTTTTTCCTATTTTCTCATTCATATTTCCTTCTTTACATGTCAGTACATCTCTTCAGAATAGTTGCAGCAGTCTTTTGTTTAATTTGAATTTTGGAATGAGACTGGCAGAGAAATTTTTAGATTATTCCAAAAATCACACAGAACAGTTACTGATATTTTGTTGACTTGCAAAGATTTGTAGCTTTTTAACATCAGAGGTACTGTTAACATTCAATGTCTTGAATATCTTACATAGTGCAGGCTGTGTTATTGTACCTTTATAGTTGTGAAAAATAACCCTTCAGGAAGGATCAAATCAAACACAGTTTCACCTGCAAGTTAAGAACATTTGTTAAATTTAAGAAACAAGATTTATTTGAGCACTAATTTGGCAACCAATTATTCATGAGATCAAGCCTTATAGACATATTTTATTGATCTTGTAATCTCAGTTCTCCAAGTAAAACATAAAATTACCATATAGAGTTTACAAGTTACCTTTATAGCATTAAGAAATGGAAGATTTCCAATTTTTTCCGTAGCATTATGGTGTTCTGTATTCAGGAATCATACTGAACTAATGCCAGAGCTTTAATGTTTTGCAATCAGTAAATTTCCTGCCTGTTATTTGGCTTGATTTAACCTAACTCCATGATTTTGCTTGTTAACTTTAGCAGGAATAATATTTTCAGATGAATGAGTGCTATAAAAATCTGCTTTTTATTCTCTGCTAATCAAACTATTATAATGAGTATCTCAAGTGATCTGCTCTGACTTGTAACAGCGGTTTCTTTTGGTGTGAAAATGTAATACATGCAGAAAGTTTTTTAGAAGTATTAACTATAATAGATTTAGCTATTTCACCTCTTGCTTCACTGCATTGTGAACCCAAGAGTTTAAGGTAAAAATCTCAACAGAGAGGTTATGTTTTGTAGAGTATACTTATAGAAACCAAGTGTAAAAATCTGTCTGCACAGTTACATGTAATTATTGGTTTCCAAGAAACTCCAACTAACTCTCTTTAAAGCCTTGCCAATATACACAGAGGTAAGTAAATCTGAAAATAACAATTATCTAATGTATTTGAGTTGAGTGAAGATATTAGTTGCTTGCTCATGTACGCTTGAATGGAGATGTGATGAATTAAGCAGTCTTCCTGTAGCATGCAAATGCCTTTAACCAAACGATTGAAATCTAGTATTATTTCCTTTAAATTGTACAACTTTGCCCAAGAGCTGCTTCATAGTAACCTGACTTCAGAGCTGCTGATGGTGACTCTCAGCATCATTCTGAGTTTTCTTGCTTTAGGAGATTCAGGAGCAAAAGGCACCTCGGTTATTTTTGTCTTTTTTTCTTTTTTTCCTTAATTGTAAGCATTCTCATATATCCCCTTTCTCTTTAGCTACCATACTTGCACCTCTGTGACTTCATATTAATAGCAAAGATTAAGCAGTTTCAGCTCATCAGAGAAGTGATATTAATCATCATCAGTCCCAATGAGAAGTTTAATTTTCTTTTTTCACTAAGCTCTGGCAGCTGTCACTCGCACCGATGTCTGTGGGACACTTAATAATCTGCTTCTGAAGATGCATTTCAGTGGTTTCTCTCCTTTTATTTCCTCTGTCAATCTCAGTGAGTTTCATCATTGCAAGCTTTAATTGAAGACCACTGTCAGAAGATGGAGAGAAGAAAATTATTCCTTGAAAAAAGCAAGTTAAGGGACTCATGATTTTTATTATATTCAGGAGGAAGATGGGTTAAATCAAGATACTGAAAAGTGTGGAAATTGTTGTTTTGGTATGTGACTCACTACCTGTTCCCCTCAAAAATGTTATCTTCTTTCTGTCCTATTTGTCTGCATTTATTTATTTCCACCTCAGAAGTATGGTTAAGATTTGTGGTGCAATATGGATGTGGAGTACACAGAATCAGGGGATGACAAAAAAGAATCCACACAGAAAACTTCATAAATTGCACCCATACAGTTATAGTGGTTTATGTCATTGTCATAGATAGCATTATTGCAGTGTAGGAATGGTTTTCACCAACTTAGTTAAAACAGCTTCCGAAATGGCATATGTATCAATAAACACAGTAATGTCAAGTATTATGTTAGTTGACATAGCAATAGCTATTTAAAATGGCACATCATCTTAGATTGACATAAGCTTATCTTATAGAGAAGTCGTAAATGTAACAAAATTATTCTTTAAGATGATGCTACTATGTTATAGGCATTAATGTGCAATTTGCATATCACATCTGTTTGAAGGGTTGTTTTATCAGGTTCTAAGTAGTTTTGAAAGCAGAAGCTTGCCATTAAGACCAGCAGGTTACAGTTTTCTAAGTCAGAGAAGACTAGATCAGACTAAGACAAAGCAACACAGGGAGCTCAAAAGCAAAATGTTTAGTCTTCTGTATGCATCAGATAGCCCTCATTTATTAGATAGTAGATTTGATGGTTGAACAGTGATGTAGCTGATTAATTTGTACAACACATGCTGTGAAAGCACTTAAGTAGAATTTTAAGCTGTTTGGAATTGTGGATTCTACCATGTGTGCTTTACTGGCTGTAGATGTCTGAGTTTCAGTCAGTGCTTCCCCCATTTAAAAAATAAGCCACTTCAAATTTGAAGAGGCTTGAGTTGATCATATGAGAATTTTAATTCGGAATCAGTCATTACTTTTTAAAACCTTTGAAGTAAAGATGGATCTCCAGCCTGATACTTTGCTCTGTGGCAGGAATTGATTTATTCCCTCTTGACAGGAAGATTCTTGTATAACTGAGTTTTTTAGCTTCCAAAAAGTCTCTCTCTACACTGCTCACTTGGGATGAGCCTTGTAACTGCAGCAGGCCTCTAAGTTTTCTAGTCACAGAACCTTCCTGAGATTTATTAAAAATGACCTTTTAAAGAGAAGTCTTTTACTATCCATAGCCACGTTTCCACCTCGGGGACTGAAAACACAAGCCAGTAAATCAAGACAAAATGACATTAGTTTAGAAAAAATTGCTATTAGACATTGCAATTACTACCGCTAAAGAAAGAGCAGAGCTCTCTCTCACAACAAATCTATAACAATTAGTACTGTTCTTCTTTTAATTGGCATGATAATTTATTTTGCAGTTTGACTCAGGAGAGCCAAATCTAGAATAATGTTGTCAACCTGAAGGAAAACGTAATGGGATTTTTTGGGGGAAGAAAGTGTACTGGAATGCAATCTATGAACATATCTGAATAACAGAGGAGGATAAAACATGTCATTTTCTTTTGTTGTTGTTGTTGTACAGGTAAAGTATTGCCCTTGGAAGCAAATTGTTTGGGAAAACATTTGCCTATTTAAACAGACTGTTATGTTTTTAATAACTAAGTGATCGTTTACATTAAATATCCAGCAGTGAATGATAAAGAGTAGGAAGAATCTATATTGGATACAGCTTATACTTACTCCGCTAAAGTCCTAGCCTTTTTGCCCACTAAGATCCTAGCACTTTAGTCATAGTTTGACTGCAAATGAGTAAAGGAAAAATCTGAGCTATTTCTGATCAAGGAATGTTTGTGGTAATTGCAGCTTAGTTGCACAAAAGTGACATTTGATTTAGGAGCTCGGGTAGAATACTCTGCTAAGAGGAAGAAAGGAAATGGAAAGCTTCTGCTAGTAGAAAGATTATCCCTGGCAATTTTAAGTGGTACTTGTTGGAAGAACTAGTTTTTCAGCAAGTGAGACTAGGAATTAATGAAAGTCTGTTTTTAGTGGGTCTCACAGAAGAGATGTTCAAAGGGCAGGAGCACCTCTCCTGTGAAGACATGCTGAGAGACTAGGGTTGTTCAGCCCAGAGAAGAAAGGCCCCAGAGAGACTTTATAAAAACCTTCCAATACGTAAAGGAGGCCTACAAAAAGGCTGGAGGGGGACTTTTTACAAGGGCATGCAGTGATAGGACAAAGGGTAATAGCTTCAAACTGAAAGAGAGAAGATTTAAATTAGATATTAGGAAGAAGTTCTTTACTGTGAGGATGGTGAGCCATTGGCTCAGGTTTGCCCAGAGAGGCTGTGGGTGTGAGTGTGTGGCGGTGTTCAAGGCCAGGCTGGATGGGCCTGTGAACAACCTGGTCTCATGGAAGGTGTCCCTGCCCATGACAGAGGGGTGGAACTAGATCATCCTTAAGGTCCCCTTCAACCTAAATCACTCTGTGATTCTATGAATGATTTGATGAAAACTGAGGATGTGAGGGTATAACTAGGGATGGAGGAGCTAATGAGTATGAGCAAGGAAAGAATTGTGCTCAGGTGTTATTGTCACTTACCATAAACAATTTCTTGGTAGGAAGCTGAATTGAGTACTGAGGAAAAGTGTTTCTTTTTTCAATAATTTAGGTGGGAAGAGAAGACAAAGGAAAGGATATGCGTGCACTGCAAGTAAAGGGATGGAGTAAAAATAAAAATTCATATGGAAAAGGGAGTATTATCTTCAAGAGTCGGGAAGACACTAGATTCCATAAGAGCATCATTTGTAATGTTACTAAAAGCAGCCTCACCGTGCCTCACACTAACCTTGTTGTTGTATTTTAGCATCATATATGTGACAGGATTCAGCATCATGGAAACTTATGGTACAATAGCATTCTTTTAGGTTTAAACCTTTTCAAAATACTGAGAAATTTTTGTATCTGAAATTCATTCTAAACATTAAGGATACCAGTCAGACTTGCAAATAGTTAATTCATATTTGGTAGTCATCAAGTGTTTGTGGATTTAACTGAATCAATCTTGTAAACTTGAGGGGAATTGTTAAGAAAAAAATAGAAGGAATATAGGTTCTTGCCTATTTGGTCTTCTCAAGAGCAAATACAACATTAAATGAAGAATATACTGAAAAGGAAAGTAATCTGTAGATGAAGCATTTTTGGTGATGGTGGATAGTACAAGGATTATTTAAAGCTAATCACTAGACTTTCTAGCATTTTTTTTTACTATCAGTCTAGCTCAAGAGCAGGGGCTTTACATCATCAGTGCCCCAGTAAGACAGCCGATGGTTATGTGGTTAACACTAATATGAAGAATAAAATAACTGAAAAATGATTGAAACCTGGTAGGGAACTTCTATTCTACTTGTGTACTCAAATTGACAGTTCCAATGTATTAGATAATAATCAAGTAATTAGAACACTTAAATTTTGAGTAATTGTTCTGTATGCATATATAAAAGTACAAGTACACTTCTGGATACTGAAACTAAAGAAAAAGAAAAAAGGGAAGGGTCTGAACTGAAAGGGTCAACATTATCATTATTTCAAGGTGGCTGGTTGATTATGAACAAGAGATATGGCTGTGAGAATCCAGAATAGATGCAAAATCACGATAGTCTTGATTATTTATCCCAAAAAAACCCCAGCAGAATGTTGTTACCAAGTTAAGAGGTGTTAACCAAGGATATAGGAGAATAAAGTATGTCAAGAGGTCTTTGCTTCTTCAGAGAGCAAAAACAGGGTAACAAAGATCAGAACTTCACAAATGCAGTAACGTGAGATATTTGAAGTATTATTTCTGCAGATCTTTATCAAGAAGAAGTATCTTTTAGTACTGTCCTAAAGCATATGGTGGAAGGTCAAAGCTCTTCCCTGGAGGTTTAAAGAGAGAAAGGTTGGCAATAGTGAAATTGTTAGGAAGATGAGGACTGCATGTTCGTATTCAATGCAGCAAGTCAACTAGACTTTTCATTGCATACAGAAGTGGGCTTGATCTAAACATAACAAGTCACAGCCTTCAGCTGCAGCAATGGGACATTTAGGTAGGGTTTGACAGGAGAAAAAAGGGCTCTAAACATGTGTGAAGATCAGAAACAGTGGTTGTGGAATCTCCAGCGTGAGGTTTTTAAAAGCAGGACAGTACAACGACAAATTAAGTTCAGTGTTTGTAACTGTAAAGTAAGGTACCTTGAGAAAGAATAATCTTAATACTATATCATGAGCAATTAGGTGATTAACACTTTTCTGGAACTAGGTCTTGAACTTTTGAAAAACATCCCTATCCTCAGAAGGCTGAATTTGACACTAAAAGGTAATGCATATATGTCAGTAGCCATAGGCAAAATTTTGTAGACCTTGCTAGTTATTAAAATGGGGATTTTAATTGTATTTTTTTCCATTTCTTTACCAAATTGAGAAATTTTTAAATACACAAGGAAAGGCAGAGCTTTTCAGATGAACAGATACTGTTAATACCAAGACAAATGTGGTTTTTTTATCAGATCAACAGTACATTTAGGATAGAAATAGGAGGAAAATATCTGTTCATCAGATCAGTACACTTCTGGAACAGCCTCTCAGTGGGATTAATGAAAGGCACAAAGCTCTCACTAGTTCTAAGGCAAAACTTGAGGTGTTTAAGAAAGGGCTTATATGATAAATCAACATGGGACAACTGGGTCTTAGCTCAATAACTGAAAAGGTCCCTTCTAATCCTATGTGGTATCTTTGCAAACTTATTCCCTTTTTGCTTCCTGGAACCCTCTTGAGTTCCACTGAACAGTCAATAATCTCCTTTGCTAGAGAAGGTGTATTATTTGGAGATTATGTTTTGGCTTCTTCATGGTTTTAAAATACCATTTTTAAGGATTAAAGCAGCAGCAGAGCTGATTATTTAGTGGGTATTACTTGATGAGGTAATGACACTTGCCTTCTTCACTAAGTAGTTTTTGATGTGCTGATGAAAAACACTATATAGGCTAGGTAATATTATTGTTATTATAATGGAGTGTTGGGGACTAATTAGTCACAGCAGCCTTTTTAAGAAAAGGAAAAGAAGTGTTGGTGGAGAAAAAGAAATGCTGTTAAGCTTCAGGAGCACTGCTTGTAAGTCTTCTTTTGAGTGACAGTCTCTCTATGTAACCTGAACTACTCAAAGCGCTTGTGTGGGAAAGTGGATTTCTTTCAAGGTGGGTGGTTTAGGGAATGCAATTTGTAAAGAAACACACAGCATGTATTGAAAAAGCTCTGATCCACCTGTTATTCTTTGTCTGGCACATTGATTTTCCTCCTACTATACTTCCTGTCCTGAAGGATACAGAAGTGTTCTGCAAAATACAGACTTCATCCGGAGAGAACTTGTAGCTCCTAATGATTTGGATTTTATTTGTGGAGAGTTTGCATCCCTTAAAAGCATTGTACATGAGGAAAGGTTAGAATGTGGGGGAGTAACACTATAACACAGTGATACAGAAGGAGGAATTTTAAAGACAAGTACAGTTATTGTATTTATATTTGACCAAAATACAGGGGCAAACAGCCCCAAGTCCTGATAAAAATGCATTGAGATTGTTAATAAGCAGCTATGGTCTCTCTTCATAGTATGCCCAAAGCCTGTTCAGTTGTAGTGACTGTACATACTGTGGCTGTGTTTCTCACATAGTGCATACATCTTTTCTTAGATGGAATTATGCTCTGTTAGTCACAGATTGTGGATGTTGTCTACCTTGACTTTAATAAGGCATTTGACAGTTTCCGACAACATTCTCTTAGAGAAACTATTCTTGGCTTGGATGGGCGTGCACTTTCCTGGGTGAAAAACTGGTTAGATGATTAGGTCCAATGAGTCATGATCAATGGAGTTAAATCCAGTTGGTGGCTGGTCACAAGAGGTGTTCCCCAGGGCTCAGTACTGGGGCCACTCCTGTTTAACATATTTATTAATGATCTGGATGGGAGGATAGAGTGCACCCTTAGTAAGTTTGCACACGCACCAAGCTGGATGGAAGTGTCAATGTACTTGAGGATAGGGAAGATTTACAGAGAGATCTAGACAGGCTGGACGGCTGGGCCAAGACCAGTGCCATGAGTTTCAACAAGGCCAAGTGCCAGATCCTGCACTTGGGCCACAACAAACCCCAGCAACACTACAGGCTTGGGGAGGAGTGACAGGAAAGCTGCCAGGCAGAGAGGGATCTGGAAGTGTTGGTTGACAGCCATCTGATCACGAGCCAGCAGTGTGCCTGGGTGGCCAGTGGTGTCCTGGCCTGTATCAGGAACAGCGTTGTCAGCAGGAGAAGAGAGGTGATCATCCCCCTGTACTCAGCTTTGATGAGGCCACACCTCAAATACTGTGTCCAGTTTTGGGCTCCTCTCTAAAAGAAGGACAGATGCTGGAGAGGATACAGAGGCAGGCTACCAAGCTAGTAAAGGATGTGGAGCATGTCTCCTATGAGGAATGGCTGAGGGATCTGGGGCTGTTTAGCCTGGAGAAAGGAAGGCTCAGGGGAGACCTTATCACTCTGTACAACTACCTGAAAGAAGCGAAGAGGAGGTCGGTCTGTTCTCCCTAGTAACAAGCAATAAAACAAGAGGAAACGGCCTCAAGTTGCCCCAGCAGTGGTTCAGGCTGAATATGAGGAGGAATTTCTTTACTGAAAGGTTTGTCAGGCATTGTAACAGGCAGCCCAGGGAGGTGATGGAGTCACCATCCCTGGAGGTGTTTAAGGCATGGTTGGTGTTGTACTTAGGGAAATGGTCTAGTGGTTGATAGGACGAGGACAAATTCTGGACTTGATGATCTTAAAGGTCTCTTCCACATGAAACAATTCTATGATTCTATGAAACTGCATATATAAGATACAGGTGTCCTGACCACTGATGTAGTTTCCATACATTTTGGTGCGTATTCAAGTCAATTAGCTCTAAAGTCTAGTCCCAGGCCCATCTTGCATGCTTTTTGCTCTCGTAGTACTGATTTGATGTTGTCCAAATCTACAGATTTATAACACAATGTAGTCTCTTCAAAGTACAACTTTATATTATGTATTAGAGTGATTAGATGGAATCAAATTTCTTTTGCACTCATTTCCCTTTTCATATGCTTTTTCCCTTGCTAATCAAATGATTTTTATATAGCACTGCAAAGCTATTCCATGTATAGGAAAATGACTTGGAAACTATTCTGAATTGAATTATCAACAATTAATAGAAGCATTCTGATGAACAGCTCTTTATCATTGCTGGAAAAAAAAAAAGGATTCTTCTACTTTGTGATGCAGGTTGAGTTTTGAGTATTTCTAATTGCTGAAACTAGTTTGCATGTGAACCAAATTGTTGAAACAATAATTGAAGATCAAAAGACATTTATAAAAAAATGTTAAGCATGCATGTGTAAAATATGGAGACATATTTTATGACATATAGTATGTTCCCATTTGTCTAGCTGTCTGAAAGAAAAGATCACTCCTGCTTAAAATTGGGGTAAAGAAAAATTTTATTTTAAACATCTATGTCATTCTTAATATATTCTGTGTCTAGTTTATTAGAAAGCCATTAATGAAATCTAGTCCATGAGATCTGAATTTGGGGACAGATAAGCAAAAATAAGATATTTATTTACCACGTAGACCTTCAGCAATCTTCAAGATATGAATGAGTCTATAGGAATCTTTTACTATAGTCTTTCAAAATTATGACATAAGACAAATTGATTCTGTTATAAAAGAAATATGGCTGTAGAAAGGTTAAATCAATATTCTTATGAGTTTGAATGTTCAGAGGAAAGTTATCCAAACTTTCGGCTTTAATACTCTTACACTCAAATAAACTCAAGGCTGTCCTCAAAAAAACATAACAAGCCATTTCATTCTCATTAACCTCACAAAATGAAATAGTTCAGTCTTTCTTCTACTTGACATTTTATATAGGTGGAGATTGTCTTGAAGCTTTTGGAAAGAGTATTAGATTTAAAAAAAACCACAAACCCCATCCTGTAGTTTAGATATGAAAGAAGAGTACAAGAGATCCATCAAGGCTCTTTCTAGGATAATCAGATTAATTTGAGCACTGTAACTGTTGATATCCAGAGAACTATTTGAGTACCTGTGTTTCTTACAATTTTCTTTTACAGGAATGGAGAAATACTTTTCTGCTTTAAAATTTTTATGTAACTACAGCTGTGCAGTAGAGCTTTTATTTAGCCATCTCTTACTGGTAGTTGTGGCTAATGTCTGTAGTCCCTAATTACTCTGTAACTCCTTGATGAAGACTTGTTGTCATACTATACATATGTTTGTCTTTGCAGTAGAATGTGACGTGTTCATCACATAAGGGGGACTGGAACATCTTATGAGGGAAGGCTGTGGCAACTGGGGCTGTTTAGTCTAGAGAAGAGGAGACTGAGGGGGGATCTTGTTAATATTTACAAATACCTAAATGATGGCTGTCAGGAGGTTGAGGCATCCCTTTTTTCTATTGTATCTAGTGACAGCACAAGGAGTAATGGGATGAAGCTGGAACACAAAGTTCCATTTAAGTCTAAGAAAAAACTATTTTATTGTGAGGATGAGGGAGCCCTGACACAGGTTGCCCAGGGAGGGTGTGGAGTCTCCTTCCTTGGAGGTCTTCAAGACCTGCCTGGACACTTTCCTATGTGACCTGATCTAGGTGGACCTGCTTCTGCAGAGATTGGACTACGTGATCTCTAAAGGTCTCTTCCAACCTCTACCATTCTATAAAAACATTTAAATGCTCAGCTGCACTTTTGAAGTTACCAGTTCCCTTTTCTGCCAGTTTATTGTTTTCCGAAGGACACTCTGCATGGTCATTCTGGCCACCTCAGCTTGGTGGACATAATTGCAATTTCCAACTCTCATGTTTATGGAGAATTCTTAGTATGACTCTTGTATCTTTCTTATATTACTTGCTGGTCTGTGTTTGTGTAACAGTCTCTCCTGATAAAAGATGAAGGTAAAAGCAACTAAAAAAAAACCCAACAGAAATTCATCATTAAAACTCTTATCTGTTTTTCCTGCTTTTGCCATCTCTTACTGCGTCACAGCCTGTCACTCTGCTGTGCTCTATTGCTCACTCGTAGGCTCATTCGTACCCTTTTTCTTTCTTTCATGTTTATGCTTGGTTACCCTCTCTCACTTTCAGCCTCACTCAAAATCCTGTTTCTGTTTTCCTCTTGCACTGGTTCACACATCCTTCGCACTCTTACTCTTTCCTAAGTATTTTCACACCTTGAGCTCTTTTAAGCTTTTTGTGCTTTACTTTTTTTTCATGCTTCATTTCAGTCTGGCTCTCTGTCACACATGTTCAATTTTCTCTGGTTTATCACTGAATTCCTGAGGATATGGTTCCAGTGCTGCCTAGGGGGAATAAAGGCTGCTATTCCAGTATTTCTCTAATAGTCTTTATGTTCCTTGTTCAGCACCAATGATGATATGATCAGAGAATCCTAACCATGTTTCCTTCCACATGTACACAATTAATTTTTTCTCTCTTTTTAAAAAAATGTATATAATCCCATTTGCTTCCTCTTTTAAAAATTTATTTTCACTAGAAAAACAACTTTACTTTGGAGATGCAAACCCAAGCAATATTGTTCAACGAAGTTATAATGTGTTATAATGCAAGAGTCCCAAGGAGCCTGGCAATGGAGCTAGAGGAGAAGTGTGTTATATCTTCCCATTAAAACAGACAAGATCCAACATGGCTTAGATGTTCCCTTCTATGCAACAGTGACATTTCAGAATGGAGAAGTCATGCAAATCAGTTGCGCACAGTTCATTTGTGTATTGTGTTCATATGCTGTATATCTACTAAATACCTGCTTAGCTCTGCTTCATATAAAAAACCCTCTAACTACAGTTTCTGTTACTGTATTGGAACTCCTTAATTATATGATAATTTATTATCCTCTTTATGACTAAACTTCTAACCAAAGTAAACTTTCTCTTCTGTTTTTGTAACATACTCTTCAGCTGTTTAAGTTTCTTGCATAAGGTTTATTTGCACAAACTTAAATTCTGGTTAGAAGCATTTATGTTTAGGACCTTATTGTGATTTAACCTTAGCCAGCAACTACGTACCATGAGGCCCCTTGCTTACTCCTCCCCCCTGCCCCCATAGGATGGGGAGAAGAATCGGAAAAGAAAATAAAATACATAGGTTGGGATAAGAACAATGCAATAACTTAATTAGAATCTAATAACAAATACAACAGTAAAATATACTAATATTATTGTAATGAGAGATAAACAAAACCCAAGAAAAGACAAGTGATATCCAAAGCAATTGCTCACCATTCACTGACTGATGTCTGAGTAGCAATCTGCCTCTCTCTGCCAGTTTATATATAAAGTCCCTCCAGTTTATATACTGGGCATGACATTCTGATGTATGGAATAGCCCTTTGGCTAGTTCAAGTCAGCTGTCCTGGCCATTCTCCCTCCAAACTTCTTGTGTCCCACAAGCCACTCAACTGGCAGGGCAGGGTGAGAAGCAGAAAAGGCCTTGATGCTGTGCAAGCCCTGCTCAGCAATTACCTGTATCATCAACATTCGTTTCAGCATAAACCTAAAATACAGCCCTGTAGCAGCTACTAAGATGAAAATTAACTCCATCCCAGCTGAAACTAGGACAGACTTCTGCTGAAGAAAATTTGATTTGAAATCATACAGTCAGGTAAAAGTAAGCAGAAAAGTACAAGACTTTCAGATAATTGAAAATTGCTTCACAAATCCATATGCTGCTTCTTTCTGCCTAGTGTTTGTGACTTAGCATAGTTAGTGATGGTGGTGTTGGAGGGTGTTTGTGCTTACAGTTAGCTAGTTGCTGGATGGTTTTACTGTCATTTCACTGTAACTGATGCAAAGAGGAATAAATAAATAAGAGGCAAGATATGGTTTTCCTTTACAAAGAGGAGAAGCTCTGTCTCAAATTCAGTTGTTTGTGATAGCATCCTAAACTTGGGGAGGTCTGGGGAGAAAGAGGTGCTGGGATGGAGAAGAGATGTTTAGATGTTTTACAGAAATAAGCAAAGCAACTAATTCTGACAGGATAGGAAAAGTATGCATTTAAAAAGCACAGTTGGAACACTGCTGTTGCATATCTAGTAATTTCACTGCAGTTGGTACCATGGCAGCATTGTTATTTCAAGATTGTGTGTAGCCTGAGCTGATATAGCCTTACTGATGTCAGCGTCTGAACTTAAGTGAAAAACATTTCTGGTGTGTCTGCACGTCAGAGCTGCTATGACACACCACCAAAATTACAGACATAATGGTTGATATGATAGGAGCAAGGGCAAGAAGGGAGCTGGAGAGTAGAGACTGAATAAAACAGTGGAGGAGAGCAGAAGCTGCTGATCCATCAAGTCACGTCCTGTCTTTCAGCCAACACCTGCTTGCTTTCAGGGAGATTCGGATCTCCTGCTGGTAATCACAGAGAGGGTAATTTATCACCTGCCTTGTAGTTCAAGCTGTCAGAAGTTTGCAAAACCTTGGGACAAAAAGATTCAACTGAACTCTCAAATTATTAATTAGTAATTATTGAGGTAATAACTGTTAGTAATCATGGGGCATTCTTTTGGTATCTGTTTATAGTCAAAGCAGAGCTTTAAAAGTCCTAAAGGCAATTTGATTTAAAAGATACTTAACCAAGTCTTATCAGTGATGTACCTACAGATATATCCATTTTTCTACAGTGGCAAAAAGAATGTCTTTTTTGCATGATGGAGATTTAAATACATCATCAGTTTGAAGCACATTTTACTTTGGAAATAGGAGTTGAAAGGGGGGAAAAATATACTGTCTCTAATGTATTCCTTTGAGTCTTGGGTTGTTTGAATTGCAGATAAAGCTTGTGTGGCAAGTGTCTATCCAGAGCAGAAGTTCATGTTACCCGAGGAGTATTGAGCAATTCAGTCTTGACAAATGGCAAGCAACACTTTGCACATTTTATGCCACAGCTACAAATGGGGAGACACTATATACATGTAGGAAATGACCCTAAATGTTCTGTGTGTGAAATGGCAGAAGGATGTAGTCTGCTCCTAGCTTGAGATCTCATTTGGTTATAGTGAGAATTTTTCCTGCTGGCTGCTAGAGGGATGTGAAATGCATCTCTGCAAATCCAGAGCCTTGCTGCCTTTCCTGTGAGTCTCTTTCCAGGATGTTAAAGCCAAAAATAGACATATGATGAGACACTAGGTTGTAGAAAGTTACAAATACACAAATATTGATCATCTCTTTTCAACTAATATTTTCACAAGAGGATATCTGTAAAAATGTAACATTGTTTGTTGTTTATTTCCACGTCTGTAGCATCAAATGAGTGTAAAACTTTTGAAAGGGAGTGAGTTTGCTAGCAGCTCCCTAGAGACAAAGAAGGAAGGACAGTGAGATACCTTTTAGCATGTAAATCAAAGTGGACCTCTCAATTTTCTTGCAATTTATCAGAGAAGAAAATTGAGGCTTTTGTTTAAAAAAAAAAAAAAAGTTCCATTCATTTCTTTAATGAGTATTTAAAAAACTTTAACCTTCAAGGGTAATTATTCTCTAAGTCTTATGCATTCATTCCAATTTGTAGATATTTTTCTTCCTTTAAACAAGAAAAAACCTTGATTAATTATAAGAAGATGGATACTTAACTGAGCTTCAGGCTTCTTGGTGAATCCCAGCCTGAAGTTGACAAATGTTATCTCTGGCAATTTATTTTTTTTTTCTTTTAATTGAGTATATAAAAAATGGAGATGAGTTAAAAAATTGCAAGACAAGGTGCTACATAACTGTCACAAATGAGTTAAGCTCACACATTTTCAATATCTGAAAAATAAAGGTTATACCTACCTCTGTGTGAACAGTAAACTCTCTTTTCTTCCTCGGTAAAATAAGCAAATGTAATAGTAAAATCACAAAGATGGACAGGAAGAGAAAACTTTAAAATATCTTAAATGCTCTCCATTTTAAAAGATGTAATAGAATTAAATTTGACTGATGGTGTCTCTTTGGCTAGAAAAAAACATCATTTACAGTATTGCCAATCCCAAATGTCCTAATATCATGAGTTCTGGATCGCAAAAATCATGACATCGAATTTTTAGTTTTGTTTCTAAAGCAACTCTCCATCTGTTCTCCTAAAAATAAAAGTCCTCATTAGTTGCCATTTGGATTATGAATTGTTAGATCAGAATTTATAACTAGATAACAATTCTAAGCTTTGCATTCTATGGAACAAGAAATCTACTTGCTTTAAAAAAGAAAACCAAGACTCTTGGAGTAACAGTCTGCATGTATATTTACATTAACAGAGATTATGTAATCTAAGCAGTACTTGTAAGGCAGGTACATAGGCTTGTCATTTAAATTATCGTGAATTTTCTTCTTTAATGTATCATACAGACCTATGGAAGATTTATTGGAGGATTATGACATCTCATATTACCTGGGATATGCATCTGTTTTTCTTGTTCACTATCCTTACTACCTACAGTATAGAATCCCAAAATCATAGATTCACAGAATGATAGGGATTGGAAGGGACCTTTAGAGATCATCCTGTCCAACTCCCCTGCCAAAGCAGATCCACCTAGATCAGGTCACCCAGGAATGTGTTCAGGTGAGTTTTGAAGACCTCCAGAGAAGGAGACTCCACAACCTCCCTGGTCAGCCTGTGTCAAGACTCCCTCACCTGAACAGTAAAACAGTTATTCCTTATGTTTAAGTGGAACTTTTTGTGTTCCAGCTTTTGTCCATTACTCCTTGTCCTGTCACTAGATACAACAGAAATAAGGGATGCCCTGACCTCCTGGCATCCACCATTTAGATATTTATAAATAGTAATAAGATCTTCTTCTGCAGACTAAACAGCCCCAGTTCTCACAGCCTTTCCTTATAAGAAAGATGCTCCAGTCCCTTGATCATCTTGGTGGCCTCTTTCCAGAAGTTCTGCGTCCCTCTTGTGCTAGGTAGCCCAGAACTGGACACAGTACTCCAGATGAAGCCTCACCAGGGCAGAGTAGAGGGAGTGCAGAACCTCTCTCAACCTGCTGACCATACTCCTCTTGATGCATCCCAGGATGCCATTGGCCTTCTTGGCAATGAGGGCAAATTGCTGGCTCATGGTTAACCAGAACTCCTCATGTTCAGTTTATTGTCAACTAGGACTCCCAGGTCTCTCTCTGCAGAGCTGCTCTCCAGCCGGTCAATCCTCAGACTCTACTGGTGCATGTTTTTTTTCCTTCCCAGATGCAGGACTCTGCACTTGTCCTTGTTGAACCTCATGAGCTTCCTCTCTACCCACCTCTCAAACCAGTCGAGATCCCACTGAATGGCAGCACAGCCTTCTGGGGAATCAGCCAGTCCTCCCAGTTTGGTGTCATCAGGTAACTTACTGAGGGTACACTCTGTCCCCTCATCCAGGTCGTGGATGAAAGTATTGAAGACTGGCCCCAAAACTGATCCCTGAGGAACTCCACTGGCTACGGACTTCCAACTCGATTCTGTGCCATTGATCACCACCCTCTAGACTCTGTCATTCAAGCCAGTAATCAATCCACCTCACCATCCGCTCATCTAAGCCACACTGCCTGAGCTTTCTGATGAGGATGTTGTGAGACAGTGCCAAAAGCCTTGCTGAAGTCAGTATAGATGATATGCACTGCTGTCTCCTGATCATGATAGTTCTGAATGCTGCATCTCTCTCTAAATCCAAAATAGACTCTTAAGTTCTTTGACAGTCCACACCAATTTGCAGTGCAATGTGCAGTCACCAATGGTTACAATGACATCTGGCAGCTCAGTAGGCTATATGGAACATGGCCACGATGCTTGCAGCATTTGCCAGCTTGTTTACTTAACAAAAAGGTGGTGAAATATTTGCTTCCTCTTTTGATAGGTTGCCTTCCAGTTAAAATACGGCAAGAGAGACACTTGGGGATGGACAGCAGGGAATATGTTAGGTTAGACCTTGTGTGCAATGGTAGAGTAGGTAACGTAGGGCCTGATCCTGACAGCAGCAAAATCTTCTGTGAGAATTTTTGATGTGTACTTCTCAGGACCAATTATAAATCTTGAGTTCAAGGCCTTTAAGGACCTGTCAGTTGTCTGAGTTGGTTTTTGTATCACATCATTGTATTTTACCCCAAAGTTTATTGAAGTGATGCAGACTATTTAGGTTTTGCTACATTGTTACTTCTGTGAGGCTAAAGCCTATCCTTCAGAAATGTTGTAATAATTCAAAACATAGAATATTATCACTCCTCATGGGAAGCTTGTGCAATGATTATTCATGTTCAACAACAAAAATGTGTACCTCATTCTTAATTTTGGGTTGTCTTGACTATGGCTTCTAGTCACTCATTCTTCCTGTATCATTTTCCACCAGCTCTTTTCAAAACCTGTTATTTTCTCTCTATGAGGGAGTTTATACAATTTAATCAACTGACTTCTAATTTTCTTTTTTATAAGCTAAACAGAATGATCTCTTTCAATGTTAGGGCATTATCTCTAGTATGCAACTCATTTTCTATCTCTTCTCTGAGCACTGTCCAGATTTTCAACGTGCTTTTAAAAATACATGTGACAGAAGTCATGGGGGTATGCAGTATCATTCTTGTTAGTACTACATGCAGAGGTACTACATGTACTTATCTCCTGTGCTCTTTATACCCACAGTTATACTTCCAACAGCCTAATTATTTACACCCCTCTTGCTTTTATCGATTCATCTCTTGAGGCTCCTTTTCAATTGCTTGCTTATCTACTTTCACTTCTAAATCCCTTCCATGATCTTTGATTTCCAAAATACCTGATTTTATTTTATAGATATGGTCTATATTTTTTTTTCTGAAAAGCATAGCTTTGCAATTGGATGTACTGAGATGCATTTGTTTGAGTGGGACAGGATTGCTCTGTCTTTAACATGATTTATACTATTAACTTTGTCATATATTAAGTTATTTTTTTATTTCTAGAGCATCAATGAATAGTTAAATCGGAATCAGAGTACCAATTCCTTTGAGGTCCCAACAGATCTTTCTCTTTCAGTAATTGATACCTGTTGCTTGCAATCTGTTTAGCTATCCAGTTTTTCGTTCCTAAAATAGAATGATCTAGTATTTTTTTTCAAGATGAAGATTTGTTGCTAGATCAGATACTTTGCAGATGTTGTACTACATCTGTGCATAATGTTTATTTGCCAACTGTAAATCTCATCAAAAGATAAAATCAGTCTGATCAGATCAATAGCAAAAAGAAACCAAAACAAAAACTGTATCTTTAATTATATTTCTATTAATTAATTTTCTATCTACTGATTTCAGGATTAAATTTTTCATTACTTTAAGTGCACTTAGTGCTTTTGGCATCAGTGTAAGAGGCCTAAGAGTCATCCTGATCATTTTGTTTCCCCTTTTTGAGTATTGGCACAGAATAAACACTCGTCAATAAAACAGCCTACCTTTTCTGATAGGTATTATGTAGTGTTCTTAGCTATTCCCTGGTCAAATTATCTTCTTTATTCTTGAGCACACTGATTCCTCTGGTTATTTAGTATGGACCACTGTTCCTGTTAGCAAAAGTTAAGTCTTAAAATTGTCTGTGATGTAACTATTTATATTATGTCAAATCACAGTGTTACTGTGTTCAGAAATTACAGATAAAGATTTCTAAATAAAGAAGAAGGTCTCATTCAGTTTGATTTCAAATACATCTAGCTTGAATCATCTGGCTTCAAGACTCTGAAAATTTGCTGAAGCCCCATTTTAAGCCTCTGTTAGAGCATCATGGGCTGAGTTTACACAAAGGGGTATTGCACTGCAAAGAACTGAATGGGTACATCTTTGCACAATAATTTTGCTTTAGTGTGACGAAAATAGCACTTCCAACTATGGACCTCAATGAGCCTTCACAAGGGAAAAATTATGAACTCTTCCTAATCTTCTCTTCTTTGTCTTTCTAGCTCTCAATATGTCTATTTTGTTAATGTGTGCCTTTAAACCTTGTAGCTATCACTGAAAAATGATTTTTAATGTTTACAACTCTTAAAATAAGTAAAATACCCAAATTTAGAAAAGAAAACTGAAAAATCTTCAAGCTATGTTACGCAAACTGTTCTTCTTTCTACAGTATTGGAGTCAATACACCTGGCTTCTCTGCTCTCTATGTCATGAGAGTTCCACTTAAAAATTGAAATGGCATAACAAGAAACAGGTGCCACTTGTTGCAGTCAAGTCGCTCTTTGAACACCTCCACTAGTAGATGTGTTTTACTTTTCCTTGGGACTCTTTTTTTTTTTTTCCCCACTGGAATTTAGCTTATGAAGTCCCTTGTTCTTGTTCCCCATAGACAAACACCATCTGGACATTGTTATGTTGTAGTTGTGGTGAGCCTAATTTTTTTGTTTGTTAGGATTATGGGATTAGTCTGGCTTTTAAATAAAATGAAACTGACATCTTCTCATTAACATTTATATTGCTTCTTTCTTTGGCTGCAGCCAATAATATCAAAGTCTAAAGGTTGTATGATTTAGCAGATTTTTGAAACAAAACCTGGCCATTTTGGTGCCATGAGATACGTCAGCAGATGAATGCATAGTTTGGCTTTGGCTGGCTTCACAATGGAACTGTGATAGAACTGCATTAGTTTACACGACATAAATGTTTGAATTCTCACACTTTCCAATTCCTCTTTGAAATTTCAGAAGTGTGGTCCTTCAGGCCGCCCTCTACTCTGCCCTGGTGAGGCCTCACCTGGAGTGTTGTGTCCAGTTTTGGGCTCCTCAGCTCAAGAGGGACAGAGAACTTCTGGAGAGAGTCTAGTGCAGGATCACCAACGTGAACAGGGCACTGGAACATCTTCCTTATGAGAAAAGGCTGTGGGAACTGGGGCTCTTTAGTCCGGAGGAAACTGGAGAGGCATCTCATTAATATTTACAAATATCTAAACAGTAGATGTTAGGATGTTGGGGCATCCCTATTTCTGTTGTATCTAGTGACAGGACAAGGGGTAATGGAAAGAAAGAAGTTGGAACAAAAAAGTTCCATTTAAACATAAAAAAAACCCCTGTTTTACTGTGAGGGTGATGGAGCACTGGCACAGGCTGCCCAGAGAGGATGTGGATTCTCCTTCTCTGAGGATCTTTAAGACTCACCTGGATGGGTTCCTGTGTGACCTGCTTTGACAGAGGGTTTGGACTGGATGATCTCTAAAGGTCCCTTCCAACCCCTACCATTCTGTGATTCTGTGAAAGGTGCAGTGGAGATCACGGGGCTCTGGAGTCCACGTTCTTTAGGTCTGATAGTGCACTCACTCATTCACCAGAATCACTGATTGAGACGGGCCTTGTAATATACCAAGGAAAAAGACGTAGTTGCAGTCTTCTGTATGATACAGACCACAGAATTTCTTTTATTGTCTTTTGCAAAAATTTGTTCTTGATTTTAAAATTTACAGAAACAGAAGATTGGTCATGATTCTTGTTAGTTAGTTCAATGCTTAATTCAACTTTCTCTGCTCAAAATTTGTACCTGTTTCTGTCTTGCATTTTTAAAAATTCAATCATCAGACACTGGTTCTTGTACCTTTCTCTTAAAGTTGGAAGAGTCGTCTTGGAATAAATTTTAGTATTTGTCATAGGTATTTAAGGATATAAGCAAACGACTGTTATCCATACTTTTGTTTATCTGAATAGATTTCTGTCCTTCAGCAGTTCACTCTGAAATACATTTTCTAGCACTTAGGCCATTCTGCATCTCTTTGCATAATCCTTCATACAAAGTTACGTGTTTCATACGTGTTTCATTGTCAAAATGTTTCCATTCTCATGTCCTTTTTAAGAAGCTTAAAATTTTTGAAAGACTGTGACAGTTCGGGCTAAAATTTTACATGTTTGGTGCAGGCTCAATGCAAGATATTTTAATTATTTGAGAAAATTGGTTATCTTCCAGGACAAGGTAGTCTACCTTGTAAATATTAATCACTGTTTAACCGTAACAGGAAATACTTTGATTCTTTGTCCACATTTTTTCACATTCTGAGTTTATACATAATTGTGAACTGAATTGAATTTCCTGGTAGTCTTTGCTTATAAGTTTATTTAACAATGAGGAAGGGAAATATGTAAAGGAGTTGACTAGAATTCTGTGCAGATTGTCACAGGATAGAGGATAAACCAGTATGCTAACTGCTTTGTTCTGATGTTGTTTTCTGTGAGGGAATGATTTCAGAAAGGCCTAACTAGAAAACTTCACATATGCCCTTTCAGAAGGACAAGGGACCTAGATATTGGAAAAAAAAAAGACACACATTTGAGAAAATGTTAGGTATGAAAATCAGATGTTGTGCAGGAGCAGCCGTAAATGACCTGCCACTGTTATTTCAGAGTGTGCTGAGGAGAGCTATTTCAGCAGGAGATCAATAAGAGTGTTTTGGTTATATACTATTAAAAAATAATCTAGAATTGAATTTCAGTGCAAGGAAAGGCTTTAGTGTATTGTTATGACTGCTAATTTCAATGCACAGAAGCCAAGAACTTTAGAGTTACAACAGCTGTGGGAAACATAAGTTGGTAATGTTTTACATACACTTCAGGGCATAAATTTCTTAGCATAAACACCAATGCAAAACACTACATATGTGCCAGTGGAGAGAGTAATGGATGTTGTGGGAACCATAGGATGACTGAATTTCTGGACTTTGAATTCGGAACCCCAAGACTGCACTCAGTCACAGCTGGTTTCCTGCTGAATATCTAAGGTATAGAATGAATTATATCCTGTTCTAAAATACAAGGCCCTGATTCTGCATAAACTTAAGTGCTTACATAAATTCAAGCATCTAATCACACTGTCTGCTGTAACTTCTTTCTCATGTGGTTAACATGCATATAAGTTTTTACTGGGCTTAGTTACTGGCATCCTAAAAACACTCTAAACCAAGATTAATATAAATACCTCATAGAACCCTGTTGGCCCTAAATAGAGCAGAATGGCCTAACATTAAAGATTTTTGAAATTCTGATGCACAGAGAAGTTGTAACACTGGTATTTTATCTGGAACTTGGTAAATGTGTCTTGAGCTGTGTGCGTTCCCAGGATAACTAATGGAAGTAGCTCTGGTAGGCACTCTTTGATGCAAAATTGAAAGGCAAAGAGCATGCATCCCTGGTATGGTGAGAGAAGAGGGTTATAGCAATGTAACCATACAAGTCACCTCATGTATGGGTGGAAGGAAGGAAGATCCTATGGAATCCAAGACTATCTCTATGGTCATCATCAAGCTCTGTTTGTACTGCAAGGTGGAATGGTATACACTGTCTTCCCAGTCACTTTGAAAGGCACTATACATTTTCTTGAAAGATGTTAGCCATATCTCTTTCTCTCTGCCCCTGCTTCTCAAACCACATTTTCTGGCTCAAGGCAGCTAGATTAAAATTCTTGCTGGTTTGTCAGTTTGGCTTCAGCTTCCTGAATTGCCCATCTTAAGCAGCAGAGGAGATGAAGGGTTCTCTCTGACTGGAGATTTTTTGCTTTTAGCTAACAGTTAATACTGGCTGAGAATCGAGTTAGTTCATTCAATGCTGTCTAAGAGTCTTCACAGGCTTTGAATCGTCAAGTGCTGATGTCCCTACTATTGCACATACAAAGTGGTTGTTGGTTCTAGTCATGGTAGTTTATAATATAAGGTAGTAGGCCTTGTAGTTTTTGCTCTGTCCTGAACTGACACTCATACCTTTATTGCTTAAGGTGTGTGTATTTTATAATAATAAAATAATATGTGTCCACTTGATTGATTTATTCTCTGTTAAGTTTAAGGTCTACAGATTGTTGTGTTCATTTTTGATGTGTTTATTGTGCCAGTTCATAAATATACTGAATTGACTTCCATCTTCTTCTAATCCGTCATATCAGCCAAACCAGTAAGAAATGATTTCTCCTTTTTAATGTAGTCTGAGAACAAATCACTATTTCCTTCTGTCTTTTGTGACCTTATGTCTTTTGCTGATGCTTAGTTTGTTGTGAAACCTCCAAGAACACACCAGAGTAGCTAAATGTAGGGAACTTAGTCTGGCTTCTTTGCCTATATTTAGTAAACATGATGATTTAGGAAGCAGCTGTGACTGCATGTTGTGTTTTTCTGTATCTATTTTTGTGATTTAGCAAAGACTGAAAGAGATAGTAACAGAAAATTGGAAGTTTTACCATTGATATCTGTGGTTTTAGGCTTCTTTCAGAAATTTTGATGGATGACGAGGAGGGAGATTTAGTTATTCTCTTATTTTTAAAACTTTAGGGAACTACTTTTCAGTCTTCCTCTACCTTTAGTAGGACTAAAGTGTATTTTGTCACTCATTTAGAACCTGAGCTCCTACACAATTCCATTATGGAAATTGTGAGAGACTGCAGAACATCACCAAATATTTTGAAACTTAAGAGCTTCAAGTCAGTGCTTACAATGTCCCAGTGCTTCACCATTGTTTCTTGTTATGACAATTCATTATAATCTGGTTCTCCTCAATGATTGACAGTAGTTAGCACATGAACTGGTTATGTATCTTTCCACTCTTGACTACACTGCAAATTAAAATGTCGTGGATTTATTCCTGAAGAGGCTTTCAAGGGTCCTCTCAGCATACTTCAAAAAGTACTGATCAAAATCCTTATTAGAAACATGAGCTAAGTTGACATTAGCTGCCTAGACACCTAAATTGCAACACCTAAGTTAAAGAGGAAGAACAGCTCAGATCATCTTTTGCCTGAGCAGCCTGACCCCAGTGTGCCATATAGGTACAAGAAAGAGGAGATTCTGCAGATTGCAGCTGGCAACCAGAAAAAGCCTATGACTACCAGTAGCCTTTTTAGTACATCAACAAATGACAAATATCAGAAGGGAAGCTATGCCTACTGTGCGTACTATAGCACAGATTTTCTCTGCCTTCACAATGGCCAAGAGAAGTGGACAAAGCTAGGAGAGGGATGCTGCATGCTTGCCAGTATAGCCACAATTCTGGATGAGGTCTCCTGCTTCTGTGTGACCTCTTCCTTTCTTCTCTGACATGACGGTGGCACTTTGGCCATGATCTATCCTTTAGGGATTTGGGAGGAAGGAGCAATGAAGCTAGCTGTCTGTTTTAAAGCAGCTGTAACAGCTGTATGGCAATGTGCTTTTCTTTGGCAGCTGCCAGCAGCAATGCTATTAGTTGCCAAGACAATTGGCAGCAGATGGCTTTGTCCAATTGTGCCGTGAAATTCATTTATACTAAAAAGATGGAGTATTGTACTTGTAGCTGATTCATTACAAGAAAATGATACTCCTTTTACTCTGATTTTTCTAAGTTGTGAATTTCACAATTACAGCTGAGAATCCAAATATTATGTATCCCCTTCCCCTTCACAGTCCACCACCGTGACCATACAAAATTGAAAAAAGTCTGTTTTTTTGAGTAATAGCAAAGGAAGATTTTTTTTTTATATTTAGAATAATTTCTAAGAGAACTTTTTTAAGTGGATTGCAACCAAGGAAATTTTCAACCCATATTTCTTGGTTTGTTTTTCATCCCATTTCTTGCCCAAATCTTTATTTTGGCAGCTGACCCCATCATCAAAACAATATTACATAGCAATATATCTGTGATAACTTTTTAAGTTTAATATTTTCTGGAAAATAACATGTGCTAAATGTAGTCCTTCTTCCAGCTTTTCTTCTATAAAGTAACCAGAATTGTTGGATGAGTGTAAACTGCTGCTCTTCACTCTTGAGAAAGAAGACAATAGAAGGACAGTATAGAAAATGTCTAGTTTATACTACTTTGATGATGCTAACCTAAGCCTTATAGAATCATAAAATCATTTCAACTGGAAGAGACCTTTAAGATCATTGAGTCCAGCCTTTGTCCTTGCCCTATCAACCACTAGACCATTTCCCTAAGTGCAACATCCAATCGTCTCTTAAACACCTCTAGGGACGGTGACTCCACCACCTTACTGGGCAGCCCATTCCAATGCCTGACATAACTTCAGTAAAGAAATTCCTCCTCATATCCAGCCTGAACCTCCCCTGGTGCAATTTGAGGCCATTTCCTCTTGTTCTATTGCTCATTGCTAGGGAGAACAGACCAAACTCCACCTTGCTACAACTTTCTTTCAGGTAGTTGTACAGAGTGATAAGGTCTCCCCTGAACCTTCCTTTCTCCAGGCTAATCAGACCCAGATTCCTTAGCCATTTGTTGTAGGAGACGTGCTCCAAATCCTTTACTAGCTTGGTAGTCCACCTCTGTATCCTCTCCAGCACCTCCATATCCTTGTAGACAGGGGCCCAAGGCAAATCCAATATTTTGGTTATCTAATGATTTTCATAAGTACTTGGACTAAATGCTTTTAACATAAAAAGTAAATTTATTGGGTTTTTAAATGTTTAGAAAGCTAAACCAGCTAAAAAGAAATTAAATATATTTTAAATTCATGTCACAATGTAAATATTTACTTAAAAGCTTAATCTTGGCTCTCTCATTTGGAGGCTCTTGGAGACAATTTCTTTTGACTAGGAATATGTTTTTCAATTGTACCTAAGTGATCTAAGAGCTAGGGAAATAGGCCTGCATGACAGATTTAAAAGTAACCAAGAGATTTAGGAAGCTGAGCTATATTGTTCTTACAGCTAATGAATGCCACTCTCAAAATCCTACCCCACGTCATAGATTTCATATATATATATATGTGAAATTGCTGGCAACTAAAAAATCCTATTCATAGACTGGCTAAGGAAGAAAAATGGTAAAGGAATCACAAAATACAGCAGTGTCCTCACTGATGTCTTTTCTAAGAGCACTTCACCAGTATACAGTCATTTGTATGTTATACTGGTAAAGCATTTCTAGCTTGGAGGCCAACAGTGACGGTGTTCTAGTGTTGTCTGGGATAGAGTTAATTTTCTTTGTAGTAGCTAGTATGAGGTGATGTTTTTGGATTTGTGCTGGAAGCAGGGTTGATAACATGGGGATGTTTTGATTACTGCTGAGCAATACTTACACAAAGTTGAGTCTGTTTCTGCCTCTCACCCCACCCATGAGTGGGCTGGGGTCCACAAGAAGTTTGGAGGTGACACAGCTGGGACAGCTGACCCCAGCTGACCAGAGGAATACTCCAGACCGTATGGCATCATGCTCAACATATAAAGCTGAGTGAAAGAGGAGGAAGAGGGGGACATTTGAATTTTGTCTTCCCAAGTCACCATCCCACATGATGGAGCCCTACTTTACTTTGGCTAGCTGAACACCAACCTGCCTGCCCATGGGAAGTGGTGACTGGATTCCTTGTTTTGCTTTGCTTACATACCTGGCTTTTGCTTTACCTATTAAGCCATCTTTGACTCAACCCACAAGCTTTTTCCCTTTCACCTTTCTGATTCTCTCCCCCATCCAACTAGTGAGGAGTAAGTGAGCAGCTGTGTAGTGTTTAGTTGTTGGCTGAGGTTAAACGATGATCACCACTAAAAACTTCCATACTGAAATAATAAGCTGTTTTCCTACAATGAAACGTACTGCTGGTGAACATGAGTTTTTTGTGGTGTGATTGTATGTACTCACTGTGCTTCCAGAAGGATAACAGTTCAGTCAGTGATTAAACATTTTCATACCCTATTTCATGGCTCAAGAAGTCTCCTCGGAAGCTTAAATGTACTGCCTGAAAAATCCCCTGAAAAACTATTTGGTTGTTAATTTGTTACCAAAGTAAAAGAGCTGTTAATATAATAATATAAAATCATTAGAGATTGTTTTTTCGGGGGTTTGTTTGGTTTGATTTTTTCCTGATGTCTACTGGGAAAAAGATACTTTTAATACCTCCTATTGTATTTGGACTTGCTGAGGCAAATGAGAAATATTTTAATTAGTATGATCTTAATAAGAAATTAATAAGTTCTTCCAGAAATCTTTTAGATAATATTCCATATCCACATTACAAATCCACATAAAGATGTTTGATGGATACACATCTGTGAGGCTGCTTGATATTCTCTTGAATTTGGCTTAACTGCTGCATGGTGGCTTTGAATTGGTAACAGAAGCAGTTCTGTTCTGATTTTGCTGTTTCTGAGTACAGACAGCTTCAGAGTCACAGCGATGAACTGAGCAGCCTAAAACTAGGGTACATTTGTCAAAACTCATAGTTTTGAAATGACTGAAATGCTTTGTTCTATTACCTGCAGAAAGCTGATTATCACTATTTAGGATAAGGCAGTACCCTCTCTCATGTATTAAAATAGGAAGGAAAGTTCAAATTTCAATTTTGGCGGTGTTTTCATTATCAATATAATAAATGTAAACCAGAAGTTAATGACGTCTTCAAAGCCAAATTGTTGCAGTATAACATAGAAATTCAAACTGGACATGGTCAAAACCTTTGGTGGCAACTGTTGACATACAGAGAATGTTCCAGATTTGCAGGCTTTCTTCTCCATTAAACATCCCTTGCATTTCCTGACCCTTGTATGCTTACAGAGTGTTGTCAGGTACCTGGTTGTCTGAATGGATTTTATAATTAGTCTTGGGATAGCATTTTCAAAAGAATATTAAGTCTCACATTCAAGAGCAAACTTAGTTAGGACTTTCTTTGAGTAAGGATGGATGCCTAAAGGTGCACCTACCTGCATTGTAGGCACCTGCTTTTCTTTGAAAATGTGCCCCTCCATGACTATTTCTTTTAATGGAATGTGCCTCCGAATCATCCAAGTTATTTTTCTCAAAATGGTAGAAAGATATAAAAAAAATCCAGATGATAGAATTTCACTGAAAATTATCAATATAGGTGAGGTTTTAAATTAAATATTACTCATCTTCCTCATCACTTAAATGAAAACAATAATTATGAGTGCTTCTCTATCTCATTTTTCTTCCATCCCCCAGTCTACACTGGAAACGGGAATGAGAAACGGAGAAAAATGAAAATTAAAAAGTTTTTGATTGCTAGACTTTTCTCAACAGCTGGGGAATAAATTAATTTCAAATTAAGATTAAAAAATAGGTTTGGTAGAGCAAGCTGTTCTGGGAAAGAGTTCTCAATCAACTGTCTTAATAATTTTGGCCTGCTAGATGAGTGGTAGGATTCACTCTCATCCGAATTATAAAGGGAATTACCATTGCTTCTTTTATGGAAGTTAATTTTCTTTTTCTTTCAAAGAAAGTGCTGGTGGCTATGTGGCTTCTTAAAGAGATAATATCTTATCTAGATTTATCCCTTGGTTTAGATTTAGTTCTCATACCTCTGAGACAAATACTTTAGGTACTTGGAACTAGTTTACTAATTCTCTAGAATTTAATTGTTCCCTGAAACTAAGATAGGTGAATTTAGTTAAGAGTAATAACTGTGCTCTTTAGATATCACTAAAATGGCGTAATCTTAATTTAAGAGTATGTGACCCCTTTTTCTTCAACAGATTAGCCAAAAGTCTAGCAGATATGTTTTTCCTTCGTGAAATTTAAATAAGATCAGCCTCTGCTATGCTTGTCTTAAACTTGATAGACATTTTTGACATCTTCACCTTAACAGCTCTGTATCTGGGGTTTCATTATGCTTTTCTTTTTTTCTGGTTCATGTGTTCTCTATTCTAAATTGGCTTTATGCCTCTCTCTCTTTTACTATTTTCATTTTACAAAGCAATATATGAAATGTGACCTCAAGTTATTGATTTCCATGTTTCTTGGAGCATCACTTCACTGCTCTCTGCATACTCCATTGCCCTAATAGTTTAAGCTCTTTTTCCTGGAGACGTATATAAGCCCATCATTGTACTGTGCCCAGTTCTCCATGCATTGATGTTCAATCAGCAAGATGCACTCCTTTTGATTTATTGGCAACTTTAATTGATATGGTAGGAGTGGTCAAAAAGGGAACAATTTGCAATCTGCCCTTTATGCTAGCCATGTGGCATAGGATGAAAGTCCTTTTTATCTGGAAGACTTCAATAGACACGCGCATAATATGCATACACCATCCCATATGTACCTTAATGTCTTATATGTGACTGTAGCAGATCAGTTCCCCAGAGATGGGTAGGTCTTTTCATGATACATTTTTAATCAAGATCACTGACTGTATAAGCCTTCAGAGGCCTTGCAAGTTTTAGTCTCCTGAGCAGAAGATCTTTTCATTTCCAGATGAGACAACTGTGCTCAGTATGAGTAATAAAGAATAGGAAATAATACTGCCTTGGCAAGCAGAACTCTGTTCTCCACACCACAATCTTTTTGTTGAACTTACCTGTCCAGAAGAACTACATGAGTTAGTTTTGATTCTTGTTTCATCACAAGCTCATCTCAGTAGCTTCTTTTTGACCTCTCTTAAAAATTATTCAATAACAAATAAAAAACCTAGTGCATCAGAAAATCGTTCAAATTGTGTGTTTCAAAATACAATTGAAACCTTACTATTATCAGCACTGATCTGTGTCTTCCAGTGTCATAAATTACCTTTAAAAAACATGATCCATGAGAGGTAAGACTTCTGAGTGGCATCTCTTCTGTGGCCATACTCCAATCCTTCCTTCTCTTTCTTGAGCTGCATAAATTTCAATCTTTTGAATACATCTGCTTTTGATCCCAGTGAAACCTTCAGGAGCAACCCTGCTGAGGAAGTGTGTCTGCTACCATGACTAAAAGGATGCAAGTGAAGGTGGATTTCCCTGAGGCCCTGGATCAGCTTGTTTAGGAAGTTCATAATCCTTTCCTGTGCACTTCTAAGCAACTACTCATTCATGTTGTCCCCTTCTTGCATAAGTTTGCAGCCTTTGTGAGACTGTACTAAAACCAAGTTTTAAGCAGAATGCCCATTCTTTGTGGCAGTGGGAAAAGAAAATATGTATCAGACACCACAATTTGTCAGGCCATTACCTCTGCAATCTGGAGCCATTGTTAGTGTTTGGATCTCAGCTGCTAGTACATGCAGAAGTTCTTTTTCCTTTGTCTTGTCCTGTACACATATGAAGTAAATGAAGGCATAAATACTTCTGGTATTTCCTGACTTTTCAGTACTGATATTTAAAATCCTTGTATTCTTTTCATATAGTACTAGTAGGTATGGTACAGTCACCATATGTTCCTAGAGGCCCTTTCCCTCCCAGCATTTCTGTCCCCAGTGTGGGAACAAGAGATGCATACATGCTTAGGATTTAATTTGTTCACTTTCTAGCCAGGGATTTTGCCTGTAGCAGTAGCACCAACTACATCCTTGTTCTGCAAAGTGCTAGCTTTGTCTTTTCTTTCAACCAATTCTGAGCATTCCAGAACACAATGATATTTTCCTTACCATCTTTCTTCATCTACACTATCTTGACAATTTGGGTCCATATATTTGTTAAAGAGTGAACAGTATGCAGAGCAGTAACAAATTATAGTAATTAGTTTTATCCATAAGTGCATGATTCTTATCAATAAAAGATAGGCAGAAATAAGTTTTATTAAGTAAAATAGATTTCAGTAGGTATTCTTACATGTATCTTTTATAAGTAGATTGTCATTAGTAGATTAAAAATATTTTTTTGCCTGCTTTGCCACTGCTTCTAGAACCTGTAGCAGTAGCTCTCAGTCATGCCTGTAGCTCAGTGCCAACTTGTTTACACAGAATCACAGAATGGCAGGGGTTGGAAGAGATCTCTAAATATTGTCCAATCCAACCCTCTGCTAAAGCAGGTTCACTTTGATCAGGTCACACAGGAACGTGTCCAGGCAGGTTTGGAAACCTCCAGAGCAGGAGACTCCACACCCTCTCTGGGCAGCCTGGGCAAGGGCTCCCTCATCTGAACAGCAAAGAAGTTGTTCCCTGTGTTTAAGAGGAACTTTTTGTGTTCCAGCTTTTATCCATTACCCCTTGTCCTGTCACTGGACACTCCAGAAAAAAGGAATCTTTTAGAGCATCTTTCAAATACTTGTAAGTATTAATGAGGTCCCCTTTCAGTCTCCCCCAGGCTGAATAGCCCCAGGTCCCGCAACCTTTCTTTATAAGAAAGATGCTCCAGTCTCCTGATAGTTTTGGTGGCCCTGACACTGGATTCTCTTTAGATTTATTTCACCAAAGGAAAAGCAAATAGAGAAAGAAGAAAGAAATGTTATATAAACTGAGGGTTAACATGGCACCTTTCTGGTGTCTACTTTATGGGCTTTAAGGTAATTATATTTTTTTTCTGTGGTGGGCACAAAACAGCCAGGATTAAGAAAGAAAACAAGCATTCCTGAGATCACACAACAGCCAAAAAAACCATCCCACAACAGATAGAGGAACATTTGAACAATAACTGTTTCAGAATACATTTGGTGATTGCTAGTTCCAGCCCTTCCAGAATACAAAAACAACTCCCACCTTCTATAGAGCACTTTCACTGGGAATTGTGCCCACTTGAGTAAGTGCTGAATTTTGCACAATGTCTTAGAATATTTGAAAGTGAAGCCTCAAGCTGTTATGTTTTAGGCTGAATTTATAGATGAATTTCTATTTAATTTTTAGAATCCTCACCTATATTGGATGCTTTACATCTTGAATATTTGTGCCACTTCAACCCCTACTTAATTACTTTCATTCTTCCCTAATTGAGTTTAGGGTAATAACTTTGATAACTTAGAAACCATCTGGCACAGGAGTACAGATTTCACAAGAAGAAAGCAGTAGAATTACACTTGAAGTTCAGCTATATTTTTTCCTCTCTCTTTTTAAGAGAAATAATGAAAACCAGGCATGAAAATATTGTCCTTTCACAATTTTCAAAGCAACATGCACCATACCAAATCCAGTGATGTATAACTACAGAGTGTACCTTTGAATTCCTCACATATACTCATTCTGTTAAATAAAACAAATAATAGCTATGCAGTTGAGGCTTGAAATGAAGCTTATTTTCACATCTCTTGTGTGCAGCTGATAAAAGCCAGTCGGTTAGGTTAGAAATACCTGGGCAGTTTGGAAGGCATGAATTGGTGAAAATTCATTACGTAAGCATTTTACACTGGCTAATCCATACAGCAGGATCAGCATCAGCCTATTATGAGGGATTACGGTCTGCACAGCCACACAGAGGTGAATATAGAATTTGCAGAAATTTCAAAATAAAGAAGGGAATTGGGGAATGCTGAGCTCTCAAATTTAAGACATTAAGAATCATCAGGACCTGATTAAGAACCAAATCTAATATGCCTGAACAAAAGAAGCATAAAGGGGGGGGAGGAGGGGATCAAAATGGACATAAGGCATAGCTATGAATTAAATACATAGTAATCGATATCTAGATTTAGAGGTTTATATTCTTGGCAGACTTAAACTGCTTTGTAAGTGCAATAGTATGATAAAGTAAAATTGCTATATTTTATTTGGGCATTTTTTCCTGGGATCTGGCCACTTTTTGAGTGTCCAATATGGAAAAGGAGAAAACCCTGTTCTGTGTACTGGGGAGATACCAGTGAAAATACCATTTTTCTGGATACAAAACTTCGCCCGCAGAGCTCTCTGAAGGACAATTCCAACAAAAATAAATAGTAAACCAAGAATTCAAATGATTTATGATAACTACTTTGTGTATTTATTTATCTGGTATAATACTGTTATCTGAAAAGTCCTGCTGAAGATTACCACTGGCTATTTACTGCTCCTTTAAATGCCCAACAACATTTATGATTGTCTTAGTAAGAGATCTTCAGGCTGAATTTATGGCTTCACCATGGCCATGACAAGCTTGTTCACAGGTGCTGGCCCTTCCATTCACCCACCCTCAGTGATGTGTCTGCTGTTACAGAATGTACCCATCATACTATAGCACAAGTCATTTGAGCAGTTGTAATAAAATACTGGCATTGCTAGTTCAAAGTGTTCAAAAGTCATAATTCACTGTATCTAAAATTGTAAGTTTTTAAGGGTTTTGTCTCCTGATTTTTTTCATCATGACAGGTCATATTTTTTTTCATCTTTCTCCTGCACAGATGAAAGTGAGATCTTGCTGCAAAGGAAACAAACAAGCAGAAAGCACTGTTATTTGTTCATGTAACTTCAAGATTTCACTTTACAGTAAATCTAAAATATTACAAGACTTTAAATACAATTTTAAGAACTGGAAAAACTGAACATAGGCAGCCAATTCTTTTCTCATTCTCATACTTTGTGTGCTACTTAGTGTTCCAGGTTGGAACATTACTCATAAAAGAGTAGAGTAGAGTATACTTATACGATCTTTAAGCAAATGTGGAATTTTACTTGTTGACTGTATTCACTTAGATTCAGGAAAGAATCCTGTTCAGGAAAAGAAAGATTAACATTTTCTGACAGAATTTACAATAAATATTTTTGCTTATCAAATAAGACACTAAATAATTTCCAAAGCAGGTATTAGTGTAAGGTTCTAGTATAAATTTTAAATACATAACTGGTGAAGTTAGAGTTCCTCAAAAGAGGAAAGACTGTCTCTTAAAGCATAAGAAGTCAAATTAAAATTTCCTGCCAAGTGGAATTTCTCTATAAGAGACAAAATATTTATTATATACTGATGGAAATGTTGGATTTTCTTCAAAGCACATGAAGTCAGAGCTGGTATAACTCAAAATCTTTACTATTTCAATGATAATTAGGACCAGAAGAAGGCAGAATTTTAAAAGTAAACTTGATAGTAATACCACAATAAAGTATTGTTAGTCTGTTGTCTGCCTCAGTTCATCCAGGGCAGACATTAATAATTTAGAAGAGAGAAGCCCATGTTAAAGGGTCGGGAGGTTGGAGCATCACTTTTTTCTGTTGTGTGTGGTGACAGACCGAGGGTAAGGGAAAGAAGCTGGAACAAGTTCCACTTAAACATAAGGAAAATCAATTTTACTATAAGGGTGAGGGAGCCCTGGCACAGGCTGTCCAGGGAGGGTGTGGAGTCTCCTGCTCTGGAGGTTTTCAAACCCCACCTGGATGTCTTCCTGTGTGACTTAATCTAGGCAGACCTGCTTTAGCAGGTGTGTTGGACTAAATGATCCCTAAAGGTCCCTTCCAACCCCTACAATTCTATGATTCTGTGTCTATTGCAGCAGCTAGTTCTCAGAAGGAAAAGAAGGGTGAAGTACGCAATGACCTTCAAGCATTCACTTGTCAACCTTATCCTATGTCAGTTCTTAATAGCTGATTCCTGTGTCTAGATTAGTTCAAAATGATACAGAGTATGTAACTAAAAGTAATGATTAAGATCCTTTCCATTTCCTCAAACAAGATGGGAGTAAATAGGAAGGGAAGATACTTTTTTCTCTTTGCTTGTTTTGGTTTGAGTTGAGTTTTTTGGCTATTGTTGTTTCTCCTTTAACTTGACCTTTAACGGACTGCTAACATTCCAGAATTTGTGTAGATGACCTACTGCTTTTTAGCTTGTCTGGTTGTTATTTAGGCATAAGGTGTGTTGATTTGTTTTTTTTTTTATTAAGTATGAAACAACTTTAATCAAGTCTCCATCTAGCCTGCTTAGACTTTAAGATAACAAAAGATACCTCAAATTATAGAAATGAATAAATTTGTAAATACATTAACCAAAGAAGATGGATAGATATGTTAATGAAAATCTATCAACAGAAATAAAGGGAAACCGCAAGACTGACTGACCACTACACACAACTCATTTATTCCTAAACACAATACATGAATTTTTGTAAATGCTTTTACATTCATCTTTCCTTTATCCCAACACAAAAACTTGTCATAGACAACAATTAAGTTTATGGCATATATCATTGTAGAAAGCCTATGGCCATCAACCCTGTTCAAAGGCTACCTAACAAAAGCATCATTACAAGTGCCACACTGTAGTATTTCATTTGTACTTACTAAAGAGTTATCCAACAGTATATTCTACTTTTAAGAGAAATTTGTGGAGACAATGAAGACTTAGAAAGCAAGTGATCTAATTGAGGAAAAAAAAAAAAAAATTATTTATTAGAATACATACAGGTCCCATGAATATTAAGCATTGCTGCCCTGACTGAGCAAAGCAACTGTATTTTAGAACAGTAAGCAAGCATGTCATTGGGGCTTAACCTCTGTGTCTTATGCAGGAATAGGTATATTCTTCAGGATCATTATTTAAAATGCTAAACACACATTAAGGTATTTCTGTGCACTGGATCAGAAATATGAATTAGTCTCAAAGATTTACATCATCAATCACAAGATAATATCTTAGTAGGCAGAACATCTAAATCATACTATTAATCAATATTTAACCTTAATAAACTGTGGCTGCTCAAAAAATGAAAATTTTCGTTTACTTGCTGCATGGGAAGCTCTGCAGGTTTTTTGTGATGGGGCACAGGGGATATGGCCCACATTCTGACCTACCACAGTATAGCACCGTGTGCATTTATGGTACAACATAAAAATGACTAACACTACCTTGCTGTATGCATGCAGAATATCATGAGATATTAGATCTATGTCTGCTTTCATCAAAGTCACCGAGTTTTGCTTTTGACTCGCTTGAAGTAGGATTATGTTTCTGATACGCTGTCTTCACTTTTGTAACAAAAGAAGAACATTGTAAATAATTTCCTCATACTATATAGGAAAACTAGGTCACTGATTGAAATGAAATCTGTATCCACCTGAGACATCTGATATAAAATTAGTTCTGTACATACTTATTAAATCTTTTCAAAAAGCATCTTTAATATATTAACACTAAATATTTTATCTTAAGGTAAATGTTAAGTTAATGCAAATGAGAGATTCCATGTTGTTTGTTAATGGAGTCTGGTCACCAAAAAATAGATCGTAGTCCTGGGGTAGGTATCTGGCCACAATGAAGCAAATGCTGAAACCGCTGACTTCCATGGGATTTTGTGAGAATTAAGAGAATATATTCTTGTTTCTTCATTTTCATTTCATTATTCCCTCTCATGATTTAATCCCAGCTGGCAACAAATAATCCACCCCCAAAGTGGGAAAGGGAGGAGAATCAGAAGAAAAAGATAAAACCTCGTGTGCTGAGATAAGGACAATTTAATAGAACAACACAAGGAGAGAACAAACAGCCATAATGACAGCAAAGGAATACAGAAAATGAGGGCTGCCCGGTGTAACTGCTCACCACCTGCAGCCTGATGCTCCATCCCATCCTAACAATTGGAGTTCCCACCTGCCCCTCCCCACCATATACTTAGTATGATGTCAGCTTGGTATGGAATAGACTAGCCATACCAAGATACACCGTTTTGGGCATATTATGGGTATTGCAGATTTTTAAGTAGAACAGTATTATTTTTTCAAACACAATATATTGGCCAGCAGTGGCTTCCTAATTGGAAAATGTGGGGGAATGAGAAAATGTGAAAACCTATTTAGGATTCCACTGAACGGTGTGGACAACTCATTGCTGTTTAATGTAATTATAAGTTTTGCAAATAATCTTAACTAGTTGCCTTTAGCTAATTTGTGAACTGTTGGTTTAGGTTTGGGTTTTGGATTTGTTTTTTTCTTTGATATTGGGACTTATTTTTATGTCTACTATTTTAAATTGCTATGCATTTCATTTCTGATGTCATAGCCATTACATGTAACCTACCATCTGCATCACTGCTGTATGTTTTTATCTCTGCAAAGTGTGTTAGAAATTTTCCTCTATATAGTACATGACGATCTGTTATGACATTTTTCTTCACGAGGAGGATGGAAAAGTAACTCATGAGTTATTTTATCTCTTGTCATAAGCAAAGATAAATGTCATAACACTGATCAGTCTTCATGTGTTCTGAATGTGCAGTTATTTGCATTTTCCCCTCATTGTTCTTCAGGACTAAAGTGGCTGAAATGACAGGTGCAGCAAATGAGAATGTGTGGGGAAAATAGAAGATTCAATACTGAAAGGTATTACTAACTTATGCACTTCCATGTCATCACTGAAGTAACACTGATGGTATTCCATAACATCATATTAGACTAGAATTACAAAGTTGCAGTATTTCTGTCTGCATGTGTAATCTTCAAATACATTTAGAAAGAAAAAAAAACAATACTGGTTTGAAAATTTGTTGCTACTTGCCTTTATATATATGTACTCCTAGCTGCTGTTGGCTATTGCTCTGTAAGATTTGAAGGTTCGTACAGATCTGGTTCCTGCTAAGGAAGAAATAGTTTGGTGCAGAATTTGGATTTTTTTGTTTACTTACTTATTTATCCTTGAACAATCCTTGATGCTCAGTCAGTATTCAGACAATCTCCTTTTCCAGCAGCCTCAATCAAAATACCAGTGCATGGTTCTCTGATGGCATCTCTGTGCCAAGGGAGATTAAGGGATATAACAAGCTTTCCAGCAGGTTTCAGCAGCACCAACCAGCCTGAACTAATACTGCAGTGCTTCTGTAGATGTGTTGAAAATCAACTTCTGTGATTGTGTATGGCAGTTCTACCAGGTAACTTCTAGCAATACACATACATTTTGTTATAGCAACATTTTTAACTGTCACTTAAGAGCCTTTCAGAGAGGCCAACCACCTGCATTCACTTAGACCTTTTTTCAACCCATCTCCCACATTTAGCCAAAGCCACATTCAGTCATCTTTTGCTTTATTTTTTGTTGTTGACTGACAAAAAGCTGCTTGGGTCTGTTAGTAGTAAGCCTATGATGAACTCTTAAACAAAAGTGCTATGGTAGTGAGTGGAGGCAAGTAGTTGGTTATGCGTTACATTAAGCTATTCCCAATTCTCTTCCACATTGCCCTATCCCTGAAACAAATGTGCCTATGAATTCCTCTGGTATTAAGCTGATCTGAACATGCCTTATCTGTCATACAATTATGCAAACACAGAGAACTGCACACATAAATGTAATTTACAACATTGTGTATATTTATCTGTATTCTTGATAATACAGTTAACCTAGGCAGGGCATGGCTATGACTGATGACCAAGAATCACATTCAGGAAATGAACTTCTGATCTGAAGAAAATTAGATGAGAAAAGGCTAAACTGCATAATGACAGTATTCCTTTAGAAGAGGGGGACACATCTGGAGGTCCCTAGGAATTAATGGGCTGAATATGTTCACTGTGGTCTCTTGCCTGTCTTCTAAGCTGAGCAGTGTGTCTTGTCATAGAGCAGCTCTTACACATTTTTCAGGTTGTGAATTCAAGGAATATGCAAAACTTTTTCTTATTCTTATTAGAGGTGTTCTGGTTGAAATGAATGGTTGTTTTTGTTCTGTTATGCAGGATTAGGACTGTTTTTCACTCTAGCTTGTGGATGTCAGTGTGTGTAAGTGCATTTCTTCTGAATGCTTGGTCTGATGAGAGTAAGGAAGGATATGCAAAGCAGATGCTGTTGCCCAGGTTCCCCAAATCCAAGTGCTGTACAATCAGGAAATGCATTATAGCATCCATTGTTGCTTCAGCAGGGAAAGCGTGCCTTACATATGCAAATACTGCTCAGAAGTTTAACTTAATAATTATCAGCTGAGCTGGAGTCTATTGATGAACAGCTGAGGCTCATCATCAGCAACCGAATCTGAATTAACTACTACTAGCCTTTGAGTGAGCATACTTGTCTCATGCTTGTGATTATTGTGGCAATTGTAGAAACCTATAGGTATTTTTGTAATCTTCCCTAAGCTTATAGATACTTGTTTCTTGTACTTTCTGTACTAGTAAAATGCTGTATTTTAGACTGTTTCCCTTCCTATCCTTTCCACCCTGTTTTACTGAGTAGGAGCCAAACGTAGAAGAGTTTCAGTTTTTCATATCCCACTGCCATGAATAATAGTCATAGTACTATGTACAGATGCAGAGATGCATTTAGGCACATGCTTTACCTTAGCTGTAACGACTGCCTGATGTTAGTTACGTATTCTGCTATATCGGGGCTTCAGAAGTTACCTTAATACCAAGCTCACACCTGACCATAGAGGAATCTCTGGGCATAAAATAACCAAATGGTTAATGAAAAAGAGAGATGCAGCCCCTCCGTAGGAAGTCTTCAGACTAACAGATCCCATTGTCTTCCCTCCCACTCCTACCGTACACCAGGGAAATTCAGCTGGCTACAAATACTTAGCCTGCAGATATCATTCATGTGCCTTTTCCTAAGTATGCTTTATTATTCACATCACACTCCTACAATTCCTCCACAGCTTCCCTTGTAATTATTCCCTGCTTGCCCATTCCTATGAATAACCAGTGGCATTCACCCACATTCTGCCATTTAAGGCAGTTAGTAGTCCACCCTACTATGGATTGGATTTCTCATTTTCTGGGAGATGCCACAATTCATTTAAATTAATCTGGATTCTAGCTCTGAAAATTTATAATTGACTTGTAGAGTGTTTCACCTTCAGGGCACAGGCACCCACTAGACAGTGGTTTGTCTCTGCCCCCATAGTGGAGGTGGCAGAGGGGAATGCTTCAAGGCAGAGCCAATCAGGCTAGCTCGAACTGGCTCTGCATATCACTTAGAGTTGGATGCTTTGCACTGCAGGAGGTGAGAAGGATTGCGTGACCCTTCGGGTTCAGCTAAGCTGTGGGAATGCTGACCTCTGGCTGAATGGTGATTATGTCTGCAACCGATCAAAAAGGGGTCATTTATTTGTGCCCGCAAGTGACTACTGGTAATTGTGATGTGGTTGTTTATGGCAAAAAGTTAACTGCTAAGTGAAGGCTGGTCACAGGCTCCATAGAGAAGCATGTCTGCCAAAAATACTATAGGCAGCACCTCTGAGCCTGAACAGGATGGTCCAGGACAGAAGGGATATTGACACTCTTCTGTTATGGGATTCTCTCTGTGCAGTATACTTGCAGAGTGTTGTTGTAGGAGTTTTCCCTGCAACACCATTTGGTGCCTGAACATTTGAGTCTTCCAAGCTGTCACATTGGCAGTCTTTACCTGCATTCAATGCTTTCAAAAAGAAAGAGAATATCCCTCTAGCTTTGTGGAGAAAGAGCTGCCTTTCCTCCTCTTTCTTCTCTCCTTTCCCGACTGCTACAGAAGTGGCTTGCCAAAAAATCAGCATCTTTACAGGAGCGGGACTTGGAGAAAATAACAATTCATCAAGAGCACAGATGGCTTATTTAGAATCTAATAGGTATTAAAACATTATTTTCCCCAAGCTTTACTCCTGATATTGATAACATGTTATCTTTGCCAAGTTCCCCTCTTGATAGCATGTTATCTTTGTCAAGCCAAGTCTCTGATAAAATCTTATTTTCACTCAGCGCTTACTCTGATAAGACATTATTTGCTTACATCGCCACTCCCAATGGAAAGGCAACAAATGCTCTTTTTAGTCTTTTTCTTGGAGAGGCATATATTTTGCCAGGCAAAGCAAAGCAGGGAAAGGAAGAATGAGAAGACAAGACAAGAAAAAGAAAAAAAAAGCCATTGTAGTCTAGACAAGGAAGAGAGTAAAGTATTTTAAGACCTGTGGGCTCTTGTTTTACATTTACTCGTAAGCTAACATAACATTGGCTAATGAGCTAATATTTCATTTGAGAAAAAACCCAAACTATTAAAAAGAGTTATATCCGTTTTTGGGAGAGATGTACGATACTCTTAGATTCCACCTCCCCCCCCCCGGCTTTCTTCCTGCATTCTGTTGGTGTATGTTTTTTCTTTACCTAGAGCCTTATTGTTTACCATCTCTATTATGCCTGTTAGAAGTACTAGAATTACATTCACTCAGACAACACATAAACAGCTCTCTGCAGCTATGCAACGTGATGCTGTTGTTGACAGTATAGCTACTGACTCTTTCCAAGACATGACTCCTTCCTCATTCTATGTGTAGAGCAAATGCAGCAATGCAGTAATGCAGTGAGTGGTTCTTAGACTGCTCTGTGTTGTTAATTAAAGAGACTGGATGATGTGTCATGAACAAGGCAGGGGAGCATAGCAAGAAAATGGACAGCTTTGTAGTTTATGAAGTTGAATTTGCACTGGAAAATTGTTTCTGTCTCTACCACTGAGTTCATTACATGATGTTCATAAACCAAAGCTATTACAAGTGACTACTAACTGTTTTTTCCCCATTTTCTGGGTTTCCAGCTTGCAGTGGCTTGCATTACAGAAATGCTAAGCATATATTGTTGCATATGCAGGTGATGAGATCTGTCTTCTGAACAAATGAAGTGCAGAAAAGGTGCTTATTTGTTGAAAAACTACATCAGAACTATTTCCATTATACATCCAAAACTGATATTTTATTTTGGTGTTGATGAGACTGAGCTGAGCTGGAAAGCTTTGTGACAGAAATGGACCTGGGGGTGTTGATCAACAGCTGCCTGAGCATGAGCCAGCAGTGAGCCCAGGTGGCCAAGAAGGCCAATGGCATCCTGGCTTCTATCAGAAATAGTGTGGCCAGCAGGACCAGGAAAGTGATTGTCCCTCTGTACTTGTCACTGGTGAGGCCACACCTCAGATATTGTATTCAGTTCTGAGCCCCTCACTACAAGAAGGATGTTGAGCTGCTGGAGCGTGTCCCGAGATGAGCAACAAAGCTGGTGAAGGGTCTGGAGAATAAGTCTGATGAGGAGAAGGTGAGGGAGCTGGGGTTGTTTAGCCTGTAGAAGTCTGAGGGGAGACTTTATCACTACAACTACCTGAAAGTGAGTGTAGTGAGGTGGATATTGGTCTCTTCTCCCAAGTAACAAGTGACAGGACAAGAGTAAATGGCCTCAAGTTGTGCCAGGGAAGGTTTAGATTGGCAATTAGGAAAAAAATCTTCACAAAGAGGTTTGTTAGACACTGAAATGGGCTGACCAGGTAGATGATGGAGTCCCCATCCCTGGAGATACTTAAAAGCTGTGTAGCTGGTGGGCTTGGCAGTGTGAGGTTAGTGGTTGGACTCAATGATCTTGAAGGTCTTTTCCAACCAAAACAATTCTATGATTCTTGCCCTTCCCCTTACATCTTCCTTCTTCCTGAGCTCAACTTCACTCACAATTTCACTACCTCTTCCCGACCAGTGGCACAGGAGGACAGGGAATGGGAATTATGATCAGTTCATCACATGTTGTCTCTGCTGCTCCTTCCTCCATGCACACTTCTGCTCCAGTGTGGGAAGACAGTCCTCCACAAACTTCTCCATCATGAGTCCTTCCCATGGGCTGCAGTTCTTCACAAACTGCTCCAGCACGTGTCCTTCCACAGGCTGCAGTCCTTCAGAAATGAACTGCTCTAGTGAGTTCCCCATGAGGTCACAAGTCCTACCAGCAAACCTACTCCAGCATGGGTTCCTCATCATGGGTTCACAGGTCCCACAAGAAGCTGCTCCAGAGTGGGCTTCCCACGGGGTCACAGTCTTCTTTGGGTGCATCCACCTGCTCTGATGTGGGGTCCTCGCCAGGCTTCAGGTGGATCTCTGCTCCCCCGTGGTTTCCATGGCTGCAGGGGCAGGGCCTCAACACAGGCTGAACCACAGGCTGCAGGGAGATCTCTGCTCTGGCACCTGGATCACCTCCTCCCTTTCCTTCTGCACTGACCTTGGTGTCTGCAGTGCAGTTGGTATCACATATTCACATTCCAGCCTTCTGACTCCTGCTGGTGTTGTAAAATTGTTTCTTTTCCCCTTTCTAAAATTGTTAATGCAAACGTGTTATCACCATCAGTGATGGCTTCAGCCTTGGCCAACAGCTAGCTGGTCCATTTCAGATGGACTAGTATTGGCTGGTATTGACTGTCTCAGATATAGGGGAAGCTTCTCACAGAAGCCACCCCTATAGTCCCCTCACTACCAAAACCTTATCATGCCAACGCAATACATTTTGCAAACTTAATGTTCTGTGATGAGGGTTTTTGTGTATGATATGCTTAATGTACAAATCCACTGACTGTAGAGGGCTGTTTTGTTCAAGGAAAGGACGATGGAGAGAGGTCTCTCAGTATATGAGCAGCAGACAATAACATGATTCTTTAAACAAGGCTGGCCTGCAGTGGATTTGGGTGGTTCTGATTTGGAGTCAATAAAACATGTTAGCATGTGCTAAGGTAACATTAATAGCAGTGGAAGTAAACACAAACTTACTACTTAAAGGAGATGCTGAAGTGTGTAAGTGCAGTTGCTATTGCTTAAATCCATGGCTGATGGTTGATTGGTGTCTCGTGGAAACCTGTAATTTAGTACATATCTTGTCCATGCCAAATTTCAAGAAGGCTTTATGCTTAATGCTGTTGGAAGCAGCTTTTCTGTCGGAGCTGAGGAAGCTTTTTTGGCAGTGTGGAAAGGCTTAATTGCAATTTCTTTGCTGCCTCTATCTAGTGGGCATCAGCCTTCAGTGTTCTTCGTGTGGCATCTTTCAGTGGCACAACTTTCTACCATTGAAACTTCAAGCACAGGCTCATACTTGCTTCATGTCACATGAGAATGAAGAAGTTCTGTGCTCAGAGATCAGCAGTAAGTTACTTAGACTATATTCCACTATTAAGATGGTTATTTGGGCAAAGTTTTCTACTTCCATTTGAGATCCACAAAAAATGCATCAGAGAAAAAAATGCTGTGGTGAGTGTGAGAATAGGCACCTTGGAATGCCTTAGCACCTACTCTTGGAGGCATAAATTGTTAACAAAAAGGACTCCATCCTTAGCTGCCCATAAAACCAATACCTACCAGAGCATCCAACTGAGCAGAAGTGCGTAGAGTACTAAGGTGTTAGGTGATTAAAGCTGAGTTACAACTCCAAAAGAAAAGGGATAGTTTATCTGATTACACAGAGCTTTTATGTCTCCATAGTGCTGACTTCAGTCTTCTGATTTTTCTTTTCCCTTAGAGTCCATGGAGTTCTCTACAATGGTCTTTATGGGGAAAAAAAAATTGTAGAGTGAACTCAAATGATTTTGCTCATGGGCTTAACAGGAAAATTCATGAGTGTGGTTGCCTGCTACCCTAGTGCTTTCTGCAGAATATTGTCTTTTGGTTAAAATTGTTTTACCGCTAGTCCTCAAAGAATGATGTGGATTTTCAAATGTGAACAAATCTGAAGTGGTATTTTCATGTATTACAGTCAGACAGACTGAAATATTATCTGCGGTCAGCATAACTTCCTTCTATCTCAGAAGCAACCTAGACTTCACTGTCACCAGTTAATTCATTATAAAGCATTACACACTATTCGGCAGTGGATGAATAATAGCTAAAATGCACAGAAAACTCTAGACCTTGTAAAGATGCCAAAAAAACAAGTAGTTTGCACTTAAGACACCAAAAGAAATATAAAAAAATAAGCAAAAAAACTCCCACAACAGGCTTCATAAATTTGCCTGCCTAATAAAATTTTAAACATTTGAGTTAAGATCAGAGCTGTCTGAGAAACTCAGGATCCCTTCTTTTCTTTCCTACACTCTGCTTCTTTCTCCGTGATCCAGTCCTGCAGATAAAGTTTGACTAAATTTGGGTTTTTAGTGTGGTTCTTTCACCAGCAAGTTTCCAATGCTTCTGGGTCGTCATCAGGACTATTATCTCTCCAAGTCTGATAATTAAAAAAATTAGGAACTTGGTGTTAATGCTTATCCTTCAGGTTTTGTACGCAAGAAAATTCCACAGCTTCAGTCCCTCTCATTTCAAATAAGCTATGCTGGATGCTTTCCATAAGTTTTATTTCATTCAGTGTCTTAAGGTGCTTTGCTTAAGTACAGTTTAGTGAAATCTCTTGCTTTAGATACAGGTGACTTCACATATGTAGAAGCATTCAATAATACATAGAATTTATAACTTGTATGCTACCAAGTTTTCTGAATTGTTTGACTTACTATGATGATAAGTCATTTACTGCTGTCAACGTTGAAATAATTATTTAGGTTTGTGTTTGGGTTTTGTTTTCTGAACAGTGGGATTTTGTAGGCAATTTTTGTTTCTTGGTACAGATGTATTAGCACAGGAAGTCTGAAGAAAAAAGCTGGAGACAGATAAGAAAAAAAAAAATAATCTGAGGCTGCCAAGGCTCAACAATAGAACAATAACCCCAAATGAAGAATAAAAAGTAATGGCTTTATTATTATTTATTGCACCATTCAAAAGTCTACCACTTGCTTCAGAGCACAGCAACGTTCCTTGCAGTGTTCCCTGTGAGATCTTTTGTCCCAAAGTCACACAGACCCCATTATATGTTATTTTTTTTAAATTTAGATTAGATAAAAAGTGCCTAGACATCAGCTCAGAGCACTTTGCCAGTTACATAAAACTGTAAAATTTGAGTGCAGTGCCATCAGTTCAACTCTTCTACCAAAAGCACACAGTCAATCAAAATTGTCTCTTACATTAGTCCACTTACTCCTTCAAAGATGAGGTGAAACACAAAGCCCTTGCATTGCCTGGAAAACTGATAGGAAGCAGATCAGGGTAGTATGTGTTGGTGTTTACCTACTAGACAGTAGCTCCCAAGAGGCATTTTACCATGTCTCTGTGTTCACTGAAGTGAAAATACCTTCACAGGTCCGGTCTAGTTATAGGACTAAATCAGACGGTACCTTGCCATCAGCCCTGCAAAACTCACACGTGCAAAAATTATGAGCTAGACCATCTCAACATTAATGACAAAAATATTTGATTTCTGAGTCTTAAAATCAAACTCAATTCACTTTTTATTTTATATTCATATTTCAAATAGGTCCTGGAATTACACAGAATCACAGAATGGTTGGGATTGGAAGGGACCTCTAGAAATCATCCAGTCCAATCTCCTGCTAAAGGAGGTTCACCTCGATCAGATCGCACAGGAACAAATTGTCACATTACCATTTGCAGCATGGAGTTGGAGTGTTAGAAATATACCAAATACATCAAAATACATTGGAGAATAATCAGCAATGTCAGTAGCAAAACGTGACTTGTCCTGCTGTATGAACCTTGAAGAGATTATCCCAGAAAATGTCTTGCCTTTAGCAGTTTGTAGCCAAACATGGACGATTTTTATAATAAGTCATAGAATCACAGAATGATGGGGGTTGGAAGGGACCTCCAGCGATCATCTAGTCCAACCCCCTGCAGAAGCAGGTCCACCTACATCAGGTCACATAGGAATGTGTCTAGGTGGGTCCTGAAGACCTTCCAAGGAAGGAGACTCCACAACCAATACATTTCAACTAGTTACATATTTCAGAACAGGTAGCTATCTGATTGTATAATTCCTGATGTGATTTCCTTGCTGCCTTTTACAGACTGGTAGAAATACTTACTACTGAGAAGACAGTGGTTTACTGGCATTTAAAGCTAAGACTGTATAAGCACTGAGCTGGTCTCATTAGCTGCTGCAACTTCGAGTCTGAGGCAGCGAGGTGATATTTTCTTTCAGTCCCTTTCTCAGACTATGCTGTTTCTTCCAATTATCCTTAGAAATAGTTGTCATGAATATAGCTACAGTTGTACAAAATAGGAACTTTCTTGTTATTTTTTTAATATTGACAAAGCAATATTTATGACCTATTCATTTATGTCTGTAGAATAGCTAAAGATGGATAAATTTCACCATATTTTGAAGAATGAAGTTCTGAGATTTACTTCCATATCTTGTTACCTTTTCTGGTAGTTACCTGGGAAGCTATAAGAACCCAGTTACAAGAACAGGGAGTTAAGTAACATCTGTGTCGCATTGGATATACACCAAGTAGGGAGATACGATTTCCAGTGAAGTCTTTGGCTAGATTTGCATTGTAATTTTGTGTTTGATGATAACACAGGTTGGTGGCTGTGTGGGTGAGCAGGAGAGTGGTTTCTCTTTTCATCTGAAAGCGTCCACACAATATTGTCCAGCAATAGGAATGCAATATAATCACATCCAAATGAGTTTTAGTCTTCCTAGCTTGTTTATCAGCAGCTGAGAAATAACACAATTTCAGTTCCATGCCTTAAAATCTGGATGGAGAAGAATAACTCAGTAGTATATGGCACTTCTAATTCTAGTATGGCTGTCCTTAATGTTGCAATAGTGGGGCAATATTGCACCCATGATTACCAAGTTTTCCAAATCTGTCATTTAATTTTTAATAACTGTTTTCCTGAGTGTTCAAGTTACAGACTATAAGTGGCCAAACGTTAGAATCTGTCTTAAAACATTTTTCAAGCTCATGTTTATCCATAAGCTTTGTTTGTGGTAAGAACAATGCATTAGAATTTTTTTTTCAGGACAAAATCTGCAAGCAAATGCAAGATATTGTGTATTAAAACCAGGCTAGCTACTTATATACATAAGAGGAGCTGTATACACCTGTATAACTCAACAGTGGAAATTAGAATTGAGGTTTTTATTTCTGTAGCTGTTTTTTCATGAACTCGGTTTAGGGGACTGCTCACCATTCATGTAAATATGAAACAATGAAGAGAATAAGCCATGAAAAGTCTTCCTAGAAGAGAGATAAAGTTTTGAGTCAGGCAATGAGAAATGTACTTGTTAAGGACTTCTAAACAATAACTGCAGGATTTCATATTCTAAACCACTCAAGCTAGTGTTTGTTAAATCCAAAGGGATTCTGTGCCTTGGAAAAATTATTAAAAAGCAATATTATTTTTAATACATGCAAGAAGAAAGTTATTTCAGAGAAATATCTTACTGTAAGATACATATCTTCACTGTAAATTAATGTCTTGCTTATTATGACACTGGATAACTCACTGGTTTTTGCTTTGTTTCAATTTCATTTTGAATTAACCTTTTTTAACAGTAGTTTAGTTTAAGATTTATTTTTTCACCATCTCTCAAGCATTTGTATTCTCTGTATGTGTACATAGCTTTATTAAAGTTCTGTGAATGTATATCTCCTCTGAAAACACATCAGTTGCATCCCTATTTACTCTCTCGTAATTTGGTAGCAATAATGTTCTGGGAAGGGAGGGCAGAATGTGTTGCAATTGTTGTCTTTCATTATGGACTGGATTCAGGTAAGTTATCTTTTTTTAATACTTTGTAAGTCTCCCATTTTTTAATGTTACTTTGAACAAAGAAGATGTCTTTTGAAAATATGAGAAGAAGATGTTCCATGTTGCTGCAATTTAACTTTTCAGTGAAAGGTGTTGAATTGAACTGCTTGGCATTTTTCAAAATTCCCTTTTTTGGCCAAAATACTTTTCCAGAATTTGTACCCACATGTGTATTGAATGTTTCTGTCCTTCTGAACCTCATGTTTCTCAGCAAGCGCATAATACTGTGTTGCCGAATAAAAACCATCCCATCTGCTCCTCACAAGTGAATCAGCTGGGGCCACTGTTTGGCACAAAATTGTAAGCAAAACGCTGTGGCTTGACAGTGGAGGAAATGGGGAATAGGAAAATTCTTTTGTCTTGCATATGTTTCTAAAATATATTTAACTATATATTAATTGTCTTTTAATTAAATCCTTCTGTTCTTGACTGTCTTTCCAAACTAGAGACTGGCAGGCAGCCCTACCCAGAACAAAAGAAACACATGCTTATCTTTTTAGCGAGGTTTTTAAATTAGTAGGACCTGTATCTCATAGGACTTCAGCATTTGTCCAAGTTTACCATGCACTTATGCATGTCCCTGAAGTGCCAAGCCTGCGTAAAACATGTCTGTATTTGAAACGTATCTCTGCCTCACATTAAACGAGAACGCAACTTCAAGCATTCTGACAGAAGTGTTTTGTTTCCTGCTGTTGCAGATGGGAAGCCAGTGTCGCTGTCTCCACTTGAATCCCAGCCTCACAGTCCTCGGTACACAGCGTCAAGCCAGCGGGAGCGTGAGAGCTTGGAAGTGCGTATGCGGGAGGTGGAGGAGGAGAACCGTGTGCTCCGCAAGCAGCTCAGCCTGGCACAGAGCCGCAGCCCCGCGCACCACCGTGGCAATCACTCCAAAACCTACTCCATGGAGGAGGGGACAGGCGATAGTGAGAGCCTGCGGGCTGGCATTGTGGCAGGGAACAGCTCCGAGTGTGGGCAGCAACCAGCAGTGGAAAAATGTGAGGTAAATCACAGAATCATAGAATGGTACTGGTTGGAAGGGACCTTTAGAGATCATCTAATCCAACCCCCCTGCAGAAGCAGGTTCACCTAGATCAGGTCACATAGGAACATGTCCAGGCAGCTCTTGAAGACCTCCACAGAAGGAGACTCCACAACCCCTCTGGGCAGCCTGTGCCAGGGCTCCCTCGCCCTCACAGTGAAATAGTTTTTTCTTATATTTAAGTGGAACTTTCTGTGTTCCAGCTTCATCCCATTAACCCTTGTCCTGTTGCTAGCTACTATAGAAAAAAGGGATGTCCCAACCTCCTGACACCTACCATTTAGATATTTGTAAATGTTAAAAGATCTCCCCTCAGTCTCCTCTTCTCCAGACTAAATAGCCCCAGTTCCCCCAGCCTTTCCTCATAAGGAAGATGCTCCAGTCCCCTGATCATCTTGGTGGCCCTGCGCTGGACTCTCTCCAGCACTTCCCTGTCCCTCTTGAGCTGAGTAGCCCAGAACTGGACACAGGACTCCAGACGAGGCCTCACCAGGGCAGAGTAGAGTGGAAGAACCTCCCTTGACCTGCTGGTCACACTCTTCTTGATGCATCCCAGGATGCCATTGGCCTTCTTGGCCACGAGGGCACATTGCTGGCTCATGGTCAGTTTATTATCAATCAGGACTCCCAGGTGTCTCTCTGCAGAGCTGCTCTTCAGCAGTTCGACCCCCAGCCTGCCAGAAACAAAGGTGGATATATTTTACTCTTTAAGGACATTGCAGATCCTGCTTTCCTTCCCACTGAAACTTTCTGCTCAGAAACCAGCCTCTTAAAGGAGTCTTAAAGGACTACTGGGTGCAACTTTTTAGATACTTCTTTATTTATTTTTAAAAAAAACCATTTAATCATCATCATATCTTTTGAGTTATTATTTGATCAGGGTTTTTTTTTTCTTCTTCATTCGTGTATCTCCAAACCTGGTGTAAAAATCAAAGCCTTGTTTCAAGCTGACTTCAGTATAGCTATGCTGATAAAGACCTGTGACAAACTGATCCCGTGTGTTTCTAAATTAAACAAAAGCACCACAGTGCTTTGAAAAGCTTATTCCTGTTATTCCAATTGAACAGTTCTGGGTTTACCATTCATTCAGTTGTGGCTTATGGAGCTACACTGTGCTTCTGAGTTACGTTCAGGACCGTATCTGGATGTTTCGCGTGAGATGTGCACAAGAAATGTGGTTAGCGGCTGGGAACAGGAGCTCTGTTTCTAAGACACTTTTGAGGGAATTGCTTGGGTTTGCTTTTCCTCATTTTATGCCAGTAGTTTTGTGGATGTCATCCAGCTACTTAGTTGTCAGGTAACTGAATGATGGCAGTTCCAAATATGAATAGATCCAAACCAGAAAGTCTTGCTTAAAGGCCTTATGCCAATCCCAGCTGGTGAAGATATCAAAAATAACTTCCTCCATTTATTTCTACAAAGAGAGTAATACCATATCACCCTTTATCTTGCTTTCTGCCACTGGGAAGATAAAAGTTGAGAGAAAATAAGAGGAAGAGAAAAAGAAGTCCTAATTATCTCTTTAGATAAAGTCTATTTAATGGATAAGTAATAAATATCATTTAAAAATGAATTATTGCATTCCAGCTAGACATCTTTGTCCATCAGTGTGGAAAAAAAGGAACTACTCTTATTCTAAGGAGAGTGAAAAGACTGGGTCCATTTTTTATTTTCCCTCCTCCTGATAATGAGGATCTGGTTTTTCTTCCTGTGAGCATTTTGATGGTTCTTTTAATAAGTGAAGGTTCAGGCCGTCAATAAACAAACCTCACTTCTCCCTTATTATCATGACAAGGAATGATGAGCTGAATCTCAGTTCTTGGTTGTTCAGTATACCAACCAATTTGGGACACAAAAATAGCAGCCTAAAGGAGGAATAGTTTAAGTGGCCTTTCAGTTTATAATGTGTTTTGCCAATAAATTTACTTCCTCACTGGGGTTTAGCATTGTGCTGGAGGCAATAGTTATATAAAATATGAAACCTTGCTTTATTTGCCATCCCCCTATCTCACCACACACTATTTTGATAACGAAATAGCTTTTTCTTCTTTTTCTTAAGGAATTCACTCAGTAATTCAGTAGCAGCAATGGAAGTTAAAATTAAACTTGCTTATTATCAGATTTGCCAGGGGTCTCATCGTTTATCCTGTTACTGTAGATTCTAGGTCTGTGTTTATGTGAGTAGTATCTTGACCCTATTCACCCTCTGTTTTCAATGTTTTGTAAATGTAAACTGAATCTTTTTTAGGCTCTGAGCCTGGAATATATCACAGCAAGAGTCAACAACTCAGGTAGAAAAAAGACAAGGGTCCTGAGAAGAAGGCTAGGACTCTGGGAAAGACAAATAGAGCTAGGAATAGAATGCTTATTTCATAGAGATTTACTGAAGGTAATGTTTCAGAATCTGATTTGGTATAGTCTTTAATGATGATTAAATCATTTCAAAATGCAGTTATAAGGAATGAATATTAAATCTCTAATAAAGCATAGTCTGTGTGATGATAATAATTGTGATCTATACCAAACATGGGTGGGTTTGTTGCATTCCAGCCACTGCTTCCTACTCTGTTACTGTGAAATAGATCAACATTATATTGTAAGATAAAATCAAGGTTCTGGCCAAGGGCCTTCTCTCTGGCAGGAGCAGATTGCTGTCATGCCTTCCAATCAGGAGATAATTTTAACACAAACCGTGGAACTAGGTAAGAGTAGTCCTTACATAGATGTAGCAACAAACAGGCTTCAGAAGGAGAGCATAATACCAATAGAAGCTTATGGAATTATGTGACTCTTTCTTAAGATGTTATCCAAGTATCTTTTCAGCTTGTGCCTCCATCAGCTGGACATTTAGTTTGAATTAAGTGTGCATCTATAAATATTTTTAAATATATTAGAAAATTATTAATTATCTGTATAGCATTCACTAGGTTAGCAGAATACTTAACATCTGGAGCATTTTTACAGGGATATTTTATTGCTACTATTCTCAATGCTCAATAAGGTTAAGGTTAAGTGTGCAGTTCTCCAGAGTCAGGAAGCACAGGCCCCCTCCAACTTAGGCACTATAACACAGGAAAAGCAGATATTGCCTGACTCTGGGAACCATTGGTAGCATATTTACATTTTTGTAACATACTTTTCATATCTCTTAATCACATTCAACAATTATTTATGGAGGATTAAGTAACTGCAGTGGAAGGCCTGGATAGTATTACTGGAAAATTATTGAAGTATGAAATGCTTTACCAAAGATTATTTTTAGCTATAAGAACTAATTAGAGTTTGTTAAGCTCATTATTTTACCATCGCAAAAAGTAGCCTGAGGAGGTAAAAAAGGAACATCTGTTTATCTAGGCACCTTATACTCCTCATCAGCATGGCATCCAAGGCTCCATGTGGTTTTGGATTTTTTCTTTCCATTAATGTTACTTCAGAATGGATTTCTATGAAATAACACTTTCAGAAACATTTTTTTCCTGATCTGTAGTGGCTAAAATAATGGCTTCCATACTATGTTAGCATGCACCTTAGTGTTCTTTAAAATCCCTTTCCTGAAGAAGCTTAATTTCCTTAACTTGAAGTATCTGGGACTGAGTGTTCCCTAAACTATTTAAAATCAAAACCTAGCTCTCTTTGTGTAGGAAAGACATGTAGGAAGAGCAGCATGATTAACTTTCACAGTATTTTGTTTATTTATGCATATCTGTATTTATAAACAGAGGAAGAATTCACTGAGCCTGGAAAGCAAGATCTATCATCAGTTCATCTGTTGCTGCAATGAGTTCCATTGTTTAAAAGCAGCTCCAGTAAATGGCCTTCTTGCAACATTTACTAATAATCTACTAGTAATGAGCATGTCTATCATTCAGTTTAAAAGGATTATTTTAGGAGAATGGACACTTTCAAGAAGGTGTTTAGCCCTACAGTGCCTTCTGAATATCCAGGCTAAAGTTTGCCAACGAGAATTATAGCATCGTAGAACTATTTTGGTTGGAAAAGACTTTTAACATCATCATATCCAGCCATTAATCTAACACTGCCAAGCCCATCACTAAACCATGTTCCTAAACACCCTATCTGCATGTCTTTTAAATATCTCGAGGGATGGGGACCACCTCTCCAAGCAGCTTGGTCCAATACTTCACCACTGAGAGAGTTGTGAAAAAATTCTTCACTATTTTTTTGCTAATCTCCAACTTAAACCTCCCCTGGAACAACTTGAGGCCATTTTCTGTTGCCCTATTGCTTATAACTTGTGAGAAGAGACTGGACTCCCACCTCACTTCAACCTCCTTTCAGGTAGTTGTAGAGAGTGATCATGTCTCCCCTCAGCCTCCTTTCCTCCAAACTAAAATCCCTCAGTTCCCTCAGCCACTCCTCATCATACTTGCTCTCCAGACCCTTCACCAACTTTGTTGCTCATCTCTGGACATGCTCTAGCACCTCAGTGTCCCTCCTGTAGTGAGGGGCCCAAAACTGAACACAATAGTCAAGGTGCAGCCTCATCAGTGCTGAGTACAGGGGGACAACCATTTCCCTATCACAGATTGTAAACAGTGAGGAGTAAGTGTATCATACAGAGCTTTGATATGAGATGTTTGAAGTGACATGTTGAACCATGAGGCTGAAGTTGGAGCACTCTTTGCTAATGTGACTTCACTTCTGGGTGTTAGCTGCAGTCATTGAGTCCACCGACTGTTAGAATCACAGTGGCCAGTTCTGGTGATACAGGGATACAGTCTTCTAGATATACGTTCTTTCAAGTACTTCTTTCTTCCAGCCACTATTGCCTTGGCTTGCCAGGATTTGGCTACAGCCAGCTGCTCTCTATCCAAACTTGTATTTGGAACAAGCATGGAGGAAACAGAAAACTTTTGTTAGGGTGTAGACAGTTCAGGCAGAGGACCTCATGTTGACTTGCCTGTTTTCCCAGTGACTGTGTTTAACAGTTAAACAGTGAGTTGAGAGGAAAGTGAATCAAGAAAAGGAGAGGAGCAGGCTGAGTCTTTCAGCACGCTGCAGGCAAAAACTTTGGGAGGAAAGGACTAGGTTTCTGTTCTCTTTGAGGGTTATTGTTCTTTTCCCATAGGTGATTGCAGGAAGGAATAGAAGTGAAATGTGCTATCAAACACCACAGAAAGGCTGAGCAGTAGGTGTGTGGTTACCCGTGTCTCTGAACTGGAGAACATTCAGAAGAGCAGCAAGTGGTGTCTTCTCACTGCTCTGGCTGAAACAGCATGCAAGGCAACAGCACCTACTACAAGACAGCCAGGAAAGCGTGCTTTTAATTTTGAAACAAACTAATTTAGGAAAAGGAGAACAGATGTAGGCAAGTCCTTGACAGAATAAACTCTGATTTTGAGAGGTGTCATAAGGTGGAGAGGCTGTGATGAGAGCTTTTCTGGCAAGTAGAACTAGTATAAAATGATGTTGACAGTGATATGACAGTGCTATTCTGTCAAAACCCATAAAATATTTGTGTCTGGCCCAGTGTCTTCAGGTGAAGTGTTTAAAGCATGCATTAAACTATTCTCAGTTAATTTGATTTTAATTGTTATTGAAGGGAAGGATCTTAGGTCTCCCAAAAGCCTGAGAAAGACCAGGTGGCAACCAGAGAGGAAGCAGTGCATGCAGTAATAGGGATATGTGCACCCACAGGAACCATGCCCACAAGTATGGTATAAACCACTGCTGCAGTAAAAGTCGTTGATAAGCAGCCTTTCTTCTCCCCTATTGTTACCACAAGAGAGAAGAAACACAATTTTTGCAAAGTGCTGAGCCTGCTGAACTCCCATTGACTTTAACATAAATTTAAAGTGCTGAATACCTCACAGAGCTGTAGCCAAAATGTACTGCGGTATCTTTTCTTTCTCACACCTCTCTGGACAGACAGTTATCTTATTAATTCAAGTCCTCTTACAACCTCAGATCTTCAATGTACCTCAGCTTGTGAGGCACACTAGGGCAGGAGGCAGCTGCGGTGTTCATATGGGGGTTGCACAATGGCACAGGCACTTGGCAATTATATGATTCAAATTGTGCTCTGTGAATGGATAGGGCTATGGAGTCTTTAGACGTGCCCAACACATAACACCTCTTGTGTAAATCTGCTTCTGTTACAAGCCAGACTTTGGGAATCTATGAGTATGTGAGGAGGCCAAATTCCTCATTTGCTCTCTGCATAGTGGGCTTTCTGTGGAAAATGAGAGCTGTGTGTGTGAGAAACCAACTAACCAAGCTTCAAATGGAAGCCAAATGAGTCTTCCCTGCAGTTTCACAGCTGTGTACCAAATCACAGCTTTGTGCTGCCAGCACGGTAAACTCTCCTTCATTTCCATGACCAGTAAGAAACAGAAAAATAAGGAAGCTGGAGTCAGAACTTGCTAAGATTAATTTTCTTTTGTGCCCAGGAAATAGTAATGTCTAATCTTAAAACCAGAGAAGAGTAACTTAACAGCATTCTTTAAATTATTACTTTCTGCTTTAACAATGATGACTAGTAGTGCCTTTTCAATTTTCCCTCTTGAAAAGATGAGTAAACCTTTGCCGCATATTGAAAGGGAGGTAAGGAGGCACAGAAATAAGTGATAATTTACCAAGGTGCTAGGGTGGGGAGAATGTGTGTGTGGGGTATTTTATTTAACCTCACGTTAACACTACCCTGTACAGCTCATACTGGTAGTCACAAGCAGGGAAGTGCTTTCACAGCGTGTGTCCTTTATTATTGCTGGGATGCACCCAGCCCTGGGCAAACCAGTTGCCCCAGTCATGCTCATCCATCAGAGCTTGCTCTCCTTAGTAGCTGTCCTTAAGGTGGAAATAGTGCAAAATTTCTAAAAGCATGTCTGCTGCTAATTACCAGACATAATTTTAAACTTCAGTTCAGAAGGTTAAAGTGTCTGCATGTTTGCATCCTCAGAATCTGGTGTGCTGCTAGGTGGAAGGGAGTGTGTGTACACATATGCACACACATAGCTCTTAGTTAATAAATCCAGTTCTGTTCAGACATCTAATGTAATTTAGGGATAGTAATGACTTTGGAATGATGATGGTGTTTTAACTCAATTAAGACGTTTTTAACAAACTGCCTCAAGTGGGCTGCAAACAGCTGCAAAACACCCACTCAAATCTTTAACAATCTCCACACTAAATAATAGCAATGTCATGTATGTGCTCTGCTTAATGAATGACAGAACATAGAAGCAGGCTTTAATTTTTGTTCTTTCTGTTCCTTTTCTCCCACAGACCATCCACGTTGCCATTGTTTGTGCGGGATACAATGCCAGTCGGGATGTTGTCACGCTTGTCAAGTCTGTCTTATTTCACAGGTAAAGGTAGCTTTCTTTTCTTGTGTATTGTGTATCTGAATATGGCTACATTAGCCCTTTCTACGTTTATTCTCTTACTTCAAAAGACAGTTAGATTCTCTTCCTGGGTTGCTTTTTCTTTGGAAGGAAGGAAGCATGAAATTTATGACTGCCACAAATAGATTCACTTGTGTAAAGATTTTAGCGGTGAATTATGGGGATCAAGGATCCACCTGCTCCCCCTGTTGCTTTGTGGGAATGGGGACAGTATCTGTCTGTACTGTAAGGCATCTACACACTGCTGAATGTTGAAAAATAGTAATGATAATAATAGTAATAGTAGTAACAACATTGTATTCATTTACTCTAGTCATACTATCAATTTATGGCACAGGTGTTGATGGTAATTTAAAAGCCATACACATAAATATGCTTTGGTTACTTCACTATCCCAGCATCCCATTTAGACATTTCTTTTTAAAAGTAAACTTGTTACCATAGCCCATATGATTTCAATAAAGTCAGATTATTTATTCTGGCTTTAGAAAGGCTGCTTGCGGCCCCTCAGAAGGCTTTGCAACCTGAGTTTAGCACATGGAGCACAGTTAGAGCTCAAAATTGACAGACATTAATGTACCAGGAAGGTAAAATAACCAATTTCCGTAATAAACAGCAGCTCCACAAAGAGACCAATGGTATTGAAGTGTGTGTGGGCATAGGTGCTTATCCCTTATACAGTTTAGTACCGTGTCAGAGTTATTTTCCAACAGTGTTGCAAAAAGTGGATTAAAATGGGGAAGTAATCAGACTGTTTGACTCAAATGGGACAAACAGAACATGTGTAGAGTTTCAAGAGTTTACTAAGGAGGTAGTTTCAATACACAGCTTTATATATAGAATGATAATTGTATACCTGCCTTTGCAAGTCTTTTCAGAAAGAACATGTTCATGTTAGAGGAGGGCTAGGAGCAGAAAAATAAAATTAAAAAAAGCAAAACAACAGTAAAAAACTGTACCATGACGTTAAAGTCGTGTTAAATTTTAAAACTACAGCTATTTCCAATTATACTTCTGAATTATTCAGTGTAAACTGGCTTTATACTGCAAAGATGTGGAGCATTTTGTCTATTTTGATTGTTGTTGCTATGGGATTTATTACAAATACGAATTTTTATGGCTGAGTTATCCTAGTGGTTAGCTTCTAACCGTTGTTCTCTCCTAGTACTTGCAACCATTTTGAGAAGAGTCTAATCTGTATGTTTCCAAATGTTCTACACGTTATAGGAATCTCGCAGCTCAAGGTTTAAATAGTCTTTTTCTGCATTACTTAAAGGAAATGTCCCTGTCTTACATCAGCCACTGATCTGAGCAGTTTGAAAACTTGTAAATAATTCTGCCATATGACAGCAGAATTATTTAACTTGGAAATATATTTAGTTGAAAATATGAAACCAAAACAAAGGGAATTAACACCAGTGTTTCTAAGCCTGGCAGATTCTGCCCCCGTCAAGAACACATTTACTGTTTGGCTAGCATACTGCTCATCTCAGAGAATTTGTCTAGTTCAGCAGAGGTGATCAAGCTAAAGTTCAGTGTAGCTAATGAAAGTTTAGTACAGTTAGTTACATTCAAGATAACCTATCTTACTTGTTTGCTGGAAACATTCTTTAAAAGACAAATCTAAGTCCACTCCTTCCCAGAACTAGCTTTCCTCACTAGACATTACATTGTTTGATAGAAAGGGAAGATGTTCTTAAAGAGGAGACAGCTTCTTACAGACATTTCTTCCTTACCTTCTAGAAAAAACATGCTTCCTAAGCACCTCTTGATGCTATGGCTACATGAGCAGAGAGCCATGGGTCCGACATGCTTCTGTTTGGAGCTTTGTCTTTGGAATGGCGATGGTGAAGAAGGCTGGAGAACAAACAACAAACTGAGCTGAAAATTTATTTAGCATCACGAATTACTTGCATTGGTTGCTATGTGCAAACAATGTTATCTTGAAGTCTGGCATACACTTCAGAAGTTATGATGACCAGGAAGAAGGTTTCTTTTCATTTCTAGGATCTATTTCATTGTAGGAATGAAGAACGGAGACAGATCATGATACTGCATTAGGAGGAATGAGTTAGAACAGTTGGAGGTGATTGGTTCAGATAGTTAATGCTTCATGGCATCGCTAGCAAGTTCATCGTCTCACTGGAGGTTCATCAGTGAAAACAGGCATGGAGATATCTCTTCTTCTAACCTTAAAATGTGTACCAGGGAATGCATCCTAGCTGGCATTGTCTAATAAGCCAAGCAAAACAGACATTTGAATGGAATGTATGTTTCTGTCAGAGAAGAAGTTTGCTTTTTCTATCCTAATCTCTAAAGTTGGGCTACCAGCCCGTCATTTGTAGGATCACCACATTCAATCTCAAATATAGTCTTGCAAAAATCGGAACGAACATGCCTTGTCAAAAATGGATTTTTTCCTTTTTTGAAGTTTCTGGTGATCAATGTTCAACCAAACCTGATATAGCAGGTACAGAATGTGCCTGTATATACACAAAGAGTATATTGTATAATTGAAAGACGTTTCTGTAGAAATCATAGCTCTTGTCATGTAGCCAGGCATAGTGTTGGTTCTCCTTGGACAGCTGTAGCATTATGCCTCAATCCTGCACAACAACATCCTGAATACATTCTACTTTTTAAACAACTGGACCTTCAAAGCAACCACTCTTAATATCCTTTCCTATTCCTACTGCACTTCACTTGGTGTTTGTGGTAAAAGCACTGGTCTCAGTCTGTCTGGAACTCGTGGAGATGTTGTATGCTCTTAGTTAGCATTTCCATCTAGTTTAGCAATTAATTTTTGATACAAAAAGAGTTACCTAAGTTCCTTACTACTGTAGGGAATCCCTACTTCTCTGATAGAAAAAATATGAGAAAAGGAGGCTATGTCAGAGTAATTCACTCCGTGCATTAATATATTTGCTATACCCCCAACTTTGAGCTAGAGTGCTCGATGGAGAGACAGCAGGACTACTGAGTCATTAAGAATAAAAACTACAGGGGTTTCTATAAGTGGAGTGTGATGTCTTTTCTGTCTTGCATAAATGTGCAGCAAATCCTGCATACTGAATATTTCATCTCTCCCCAGGTCTACAGAACCAAGTTTCTGATTCTAATCATGCCATATACATCATGAAACTTAGGCAAGCTACTCGTTCAAACCATTTGAGAAAATGTATCTGCCTTCAGGTTCCAGAGAGCAGGAAGAGGAGAGTAAAGGGATGGTGTGGCTGGTTCCCTAAAAGAACATCATAGTTCAGAAATTCATTACATTCCTGATGGAAAAGTAGCTCACTTCCAGTTTTGCCTTTGGAAAACATATGCTCAAGCCACAGAGGCTTTTGACACCCAGTTTGACGTAACTGACAGTCTGTTCTCAAGAGGAGACTCAGCAGAGCTGGGATAGTGCAGGATTTGCAGAGCCTGGTAACTATGCATTGGCAGTGCTGCACAGAGGGGGGCTTATAGAATGAGAACTCGGTCTTAGTCTTCAATTTTCCTGCTTTCCTTTCTTGGGCATATAGTTCCTAATTATGACAGATTTTATAATTCTGTTGCAGGAGTAAAAAAAAATTTCTTTCTGAGCCAGTGTACAAGAGCCAAGCTCATATCAGGGTGTCATAAGTGCAACTTAACTTCAGTTTTTCCAAAGCAAAAGACTAAACACTAAAAGATATTGGGTCAAATAGGCAAAACGAAATGCAAGTAAATGAAAACAGTGCATATAGCGATATGCATTATGTATTCCTCTTTCAAAACTGAAGTAGTCTCCTGTGGATAATAACTCTCGTTGGAACTTTTGCAACTACTGGTCCAAGTTACATTAGTCATTTTCAATGTTTTACTCTGTCTCTGAAAATTGTCAAGCTTAGAGTGCCACAGAAACAGCCCATGAGTTATAGTTTCATATTGCAAAGATCATTTGTTCCTCTGCTTAGTTAAGTCTTGACTTGAATAAGAGCTAAAATGATTTTCATTGTACTCTTATCCTTTCCAAAGACATGATAAACACCGTGTTTCATTTGGGAAAAAAAGAAAGGGTGAAATTACACAATTACCACATGTTGCTGGCAGTTAGGTCAACCCATGAATCTGTGAGAAATTAACTTCTCTTTTGAGCCAGCTAGTACTGGCTTGAGTTTGGGGTTTTTTTGCCTAGGTTAGTCCTTCTTTGAAGAAATTGTGATTTCTTCTTCAGCTGTACACTCCATTTGTATTGCAGCAATAATGACATAGTAATGGTGGTGGAGTTTTGCAGTGTAAACAAAACCAGTTAATACTAACTTTCTAATATGAAATAGCCTCTTGGCTTTAAGAAAGCTGCTTATAACCTTGAAGTTAAGTAAACATCTAATCATTTTTAAGATTAGGATATAAAACTGTGTTATAGATTGCTGTATGAATAATAAACTTTTTTTCCCTTAGTACAAGTAGAATAAGGCAAATCAGATGAAAATGTAAATTAAATAAAAAGGATGATATGTAATTTCCAAGAGTCACAAGTCAACACTGGCTGGTAATTAAAGCTTATGTAATCTAATGGCTGTATTCCATAGAGACCATTTCACCTTAATGGAGTTAATTTGAGAATTTAAAACCTCTGTCATTGTTTCCAACTTTCCTAGTATATCTATTTCTTGGGGGATTCTTCTGGCAAAAACTATAAAGCATGAACTGGTTTCTCCAGTCTATATAGATGCACACCTTTTGTATTTTCCTGTTGTTCTAACAATGGAGGCGTAATGGAGAAAGCAATGTTTACAAAAAGTCTGCCCATGAAGTCTCTTATTATTTCCCAAAGTGCTTCTATAAGTTAACACAAAACAAAGAAGATCTATGAATGAGACAGCTAGTGAATCTTAAGATGTCTCCGATAGTTTGGGGAGCATTTTAATCAATACTGGATGTGACGGAGTATGAAAAATCTTAATGATTTTCACATTTAAATTCTCCTTGTATGAGAGAGGGATTGTCATATGGGCATTAGAAAAAAAAATAAAAATCCCTAAAGCTACCTTTTATAATTTCTGTTTGAAGTTCTTGTAACCATTTGTTACAGATATAAAAGGTATTACCTTGTTGTGCTTCCCTTAATAAAGTATAGGTTTTGGAAATAAACCCCCTGGGCTACTGACCTTTTTATATTCTTAGAAAATAAAATTCCTTTGTTGCAGAGAGAGAACCGTGCAACCAAGCAGCTGCTTTTTGAATTGCTAACAATTGAGCTATGAAATAATATGGAAGGGAAGAGTGAGTCTTGGTTCACTACTCCCTTTTTCAACTCTAGATTTTTGTATTTACCTCTATGACAGTGACTATTTGAAAAGAATGGACCACAAATGCTTGAGCAAGCAGACCAAAACTCTAATGAAGAATAAGAAGTTTTGAAATGTAAAAACAAGATGTCATGATTAAGAAAAAAAACTTCCATAGAAATGGGTAACTCAGGATAGGCTCCTAAATTCATAGGCTGACTTAAAATTACTGGCTTCTTTTCATTTTACTAACTTGATAGGACCTCAGCAATTCTGAAAATGAGAGCATTCATTTGAGCTGCTACATTTAGGCCTAAGAGTCTATATTTAAGCATCCATGCTTGAAAATCATGGCCAGAATCTCTTTTTATTCACTTTCGAGGGACGCAATTTAGGAAAAGAAATGCGTGCTCTTTATGTATGATTTACTTTATCAGCTAGTTTTCTGATATTAAGATAAGTGGAAGTCATTTAATATATAAAGAGTTGTGATTTTCTAAATAGAGTGATTATGACCTTGAGTTTCCCCTGATGGGAAATACCCATATTTTGAAACGGCATTCCTCTGCTTTAAGACATGAGCATGTCAGCATTTGCCATGTAGCAGAAACTGTGAAAAGTTGTATTTGATAAAAATCCAGATGTTCAAAATCTTTGAGGTAAATGAGATTAAGTATTTCTGGACCTTGGGAGAAATTCTCTTGTTGTTTCAACATCTGCTTCTGTAGCGAGAAGTCTGGAAGACTTGGAGCTCAGAATTCAAGGACTGTCTGTTCTGAAACCTGAGACACTAGAAACTTTGATTTCCAAACACAAATTCAAGGGAATGCCAGGAATTTTCCAAACCCTATTAATTTTGTAAGAGAAATTTGTCAAAATTGTCATATGTTGACCCATATTGTTTTGTGGTTGCACATACTATCACCATTTACAGTACAGTGCTTTCTACCAGTACAAGATATAACTGCCCTCTTGACATGTTCAGTGGAAAATGGGTTATGTGGGATAACATATACGTTAAAATGAAACCACACACAGCTGGGCTTTGAGTTGGTTAGAGAAACTGAAGTCAAAGGAAGTCCACCTTACATTTGGAGTGAGAGAAGAAGAGGTTTGTGTTGGTCATCACTTTCTCTGAGACTTGATTCCAAGTTCCCTTCAACCCAGGAAAAATATGTTGCACTGAAGTCCTGAGGTTCAGGGAGCTGGAAAGAACCTGTTGGGTTTTCTCATTAACATCCCCCTCCCCCCCCCCCTCCCCCCACTATCATAGGAAATGCTTTTCACAGCTTTATCTACCTTCACAACAGAAAGAAGTTGAGTTTTTCTCTAGCCAGAGCATTGTGCTTTTCCAGTTTCAGTCCACTCAACTTCCACTAGCAAACCAATTTCTTCAGCTGCTCATTAAACTTCTTCAAAAGCTGTGCCACTCTGTTACCCAAGTGAGAGACTCTTAAGCCTTCCTATGGAAGACCTGGGTATCTCCCCCAACCTCCTCCAAGCTTTTTAAATTATAGCTGCACGGTGCCAGTGAAGGATAGTTCTCTACATGGATAGACCTTAACCTATCATAGGAGCAATACAGTTTGATTTCAGTTTTATAAATCTTATTTCCCAAAATGTATCTGTCCTGGAAGAAGACCAGTCTGAAGAATGGAATAAATTTCACTGGTACCAAATGCTACAGGAGAACATATGAGTACTAAAATATAGCTTTCAGTTGAATCCTTCACAGTATTCTGATTGTTATCCTCAATTCCTACAGCCAGTGATTCAGTCATGTTGGCAAATAATGATAACATCTCTTTCTCATATCTCTGGAGAAAGATTGTTCATGTTACAGAATCTTTCCTGTATCTTTTACAATGGATGTTGGTTGATCTTTAAGCTTCTGAACTTGTTGCATGAACACTTTGAAGCAATCCATATCTTTTAGGATTTGCATATTGCAATCACCAGAAGTGGTAAAAGATGTCATCTGTGTGTATGCTACTACTGTTAGCCTCAGGAGGTCTTCCAGGTTTGGCTTCTAGCACCATGCGAAACCTCACATTTCACATAACTAAAGTCTCGTCTGGGATGAAATTTTCTGTGGCTGATGTGCATTTAGTTGTAGATGTCAGCAGGTCACTATACTGTTTTGGGGATATATTTTTGTAAGTGCTAATCTTCTGCTTTGCCTCTGACACATGCTTTCCTTCCAGCTGAATCTTTACCATGAGGCTAACAACTTGAAAGAGATTTCTGTGTAGGAGTACAACTACTCCTTTTTTCTTTTTCCCAGTAGGAGCTGAACTAAAGAAAATGTCACCCACTTGTTCACATTTAAGTTTCATACGCTTTGGGTCATTCAGACAAGTATAAACTGCTACTGAACATCTAAGAATCTTTGCATCAGATTTTTTCTTTTCAACTAGTGTGTTTCATGTTGAAATATTTTATATTAATTCCATTTAACTAAATGAAAGTGTGAAAGAAGATGTTACTTGTTTCTAAGTGGGGTTTTTTTTTTGCTTTTCTTGTTCTACGTTGGAATATATGTAGAAATAACTCTTAAAAAGGAAAATAAATTACTAAAGAACACTAGCTGGAAAATAGTCCTACTAGGTAACAGACTCAGGCCCTGTGAATCAGAGGGACCTATGTAGGATGTGTATGGTGACATTCAACACCTTTTTGCCTTGAGATTTTCCTTTGCCTATACCCAAAGCCACTGGTGTTGTATTTTGTTTCTCTTGACCTTTTCTCTGCTAATGAAATGTATTTCCTGATCATTGCTATTTCCTGATTTTTCTCTTGGCAAGGTGCCTGGTTGCTGCAGAATCTGCATGAGCCAGGATGTCCTCTTCTTCTCTCCTGCTGGGCTTGTGAAGCAGATATAATTGCTGTGATCCCATTAGCTTGGTAATGGGACTCAGCAGCTTGCAGCCTATACCTTTCCTTCTCCCCTTCCTCTCCAGAGCAAGCTGGAGATTGAAAGACCTCTGTGTTTTTGGAAAGCAGGTTGGGGCTTAGTGTTCTGGCTACTGTTAAATGAACATCAGCTGTAGATTTATTCTGCTATCATGATTATCTCGTCTATTGGACTTCTAACCAGCCCTTTTCTACTTTTCTTGTAAGCACATAAATTGATCCACAGTGCCCTTGAAGCTTCACTGACATCCCTCGGTATTGGATTGGATCTTAGGTGCAGTATTTCTAACACTGCAAAATCCGGCCATAAATTACAACAGTCTCTCGTTTCTGCTGAGAGGTGTGTTATGATACTCTGAACTTTTATACATATTTCTACATTTTCTTGTGGACTTTGTTCAGGGAGAAACAGTATTACTCATCAAAGCATGAGGAATAGCATTAAAGGAAAAGACACATATTGTTCATTAACGCAGGAAATGGAGAAAGAAAGAACGTTCATCTTTTGGGTTAAGCCCAAAAGTGTAATGGAAGTACATTGGCATAAGCTAACAGATTTCCTCACTTCTCATTCACCTAGCAAAATGTAGTAGCAGCAGTCTTCTTCCACTTTAACCAGCATCTGAAATGAAATGTTCTTTTTTAGATGAAAAGTATCAGTTAACAAGTATACCCATTTACCTTTATAATTTTCACAGAAATGAGACTCCACTATTCCACCCTAGGGATTGAAGAAAAGTTGAACCAATACTAAAGTTTCAATGAACCATCTGTCTTCTTAGGCTTTTTCAAACTCTGTCCTTCTCTTCTGACAGGGAGAGTTGCTAAGCTAGGGATAAACACGGAAGACTACAAATTGTGGCTAATTTCCACTGTCAGGTTTTCATACTACTACCACCAAAGCTAAGATCAGGCTTTGTTGCATTATGTCCATCAAAGAGAGAAGCAAGGTTAAGGGATTTAAAGATAGTGTATGTAATATCCAAGTCTACGTTACTGTAGAAAAATCCATACACTTCACCAGACCTTTATACTCTTACTGATACTGGCTTCGCTTGCTCACTCCCTCCCCTCTGGCAGGAAGAAAAAAGTAACTGGAAGCCTCATGGAAATCTCCAAGAACAGGGAGGGCTCACTCACTACTTACAGTCCTGGGCAAAACAGACAAGGCTACTTGACTTGGGTAGCGGGACTAGAGGTGGGTCCAACTCAGAGCCAGGGCAAGTTTCAAGAACTGCTTATGTGCCACCCCAGAGGTAGACTTCTCCCAATGTTACCAAGCAAAAGCAGCTACACACAAACTCAACTACAGAGGTGCGCCCAAATCTGGTGTTTTGAGGTAAAATATTTTATTTTTCCTGCTTTTCTTCATCCCTCCCTCCCTCTTAGGAACAAGGATGTGGGGAGATATTGAATCTCCATTAGCTAGAAGGCACTCACCTGAAACGTTGAATTTTGGGTTCCCGTAGGACAGCTATTGATACCTTAAGTTTGCTTTGTAGAAAAGATTTGTGTAAACTTGATGGTCCTGGAATTTCACCTCATTCAGATGATTATTTTTTAACCTTGCCTTCCACTACCACTTCTCCACAGACAACTGTTTTTACCACAAAGATAAATTACCAAGTTGACCTAGAAACTGAAAGCAATCTCTTTCACAGCTGAAGTCCCCAAAGGGGGATTAACTCTGCCTTCTTTTAAGGAGCCAGTAGAAGGGACAAGATCTTAGCTGTTATAAATCATCAAATCCCATTGAAGTAAACCAAAAGTATAGTTATTTACAGCCACACAGAAAGCAATCCAGTATTTCTACTCTTGTCACATTTATTCACATTGTGTCTCAGCACAGAGCAAGACTCCACTGAACATACTGTATGCATTACCTTGAGACTTTAAACATAGGTAAAGCTTTTTAAGTTCTGATGTCATCCTTTTACAACGGGAATTAGGAATCTTTTAAATAATGCATTTCTCTCCTTTTTCATATCAGGCGAAACCCACTTCACTTCCACCTCATCGCAGACGCAATTGCCAAACAGATCCTGGCAACTCTGTTCCAGACATGGATGGTCCCTGCAGTACGCATAGACTTCTATGATGCAGATGAGCTCAAGGTAAAGAAAGACAAACACAGATGTTAACTATACACTTCTGGTTTTATGTCATCCCTTTTTTACTAATCTCTCTGGATTGGTGACTTCTGGGAGAACTGATGGCTAAAATATTCTCCCTTGCTAAAACTAACACGTAAGTGGAAGACACTATATATGGCTAAAATCAATGCAATTTCTCAATTAATGGAATATGTTTGAATATTGCCTGCTGTCAAGAGGCAATATTCACCTGATCACCTTATGTTTTACTAAGGAAACTTCTTTCTAGTAGTAATGATGGATTCTTAAATATCTTGTTCAATAAGCCCAAGTGTGTAAGTGGAAATAATCAACTTCCCTGCATTCCTAAAGCATGAGTGTGTAATGTCTTAAGTATACACACTCTGATGAGGTATCAATATGGTATTTTGAGATAGCTATCTGGTTTTTATCTGAATGCCCTTTCAAAAGGAATGGATATGAAGCAAGGATAGTTCCAAGGGGAAAAAAAAAAATCACTCAAAGCATAAAGTAATTATTTTTTCATAGTTAGATCACAGAGGCACAGCATTGAGTTTGAGCTGCACGTTTTTTAGCTGTGGACGTAGAATGAAGTATTCGTATTTTAGCATTTGGAGATTGTGGCAATAATTTGTATGACTTATCTGTCAGGCTGTTCTGAAGAGGATCCTGAAACAACAAAAAAACCCAAATTGCCATGTTAATTAAGGAGTACATTCAAAGCATAACATGTTGTAGAATCTTGAGTACAAAAAGTTGTAGAAAGATAGGGAAAAGGGAAAAAAATTATCCTTGAGAAAAATATTTTGTTTCAAGCTGTTTTTTTAAATTTTATTGGTCCTTCTACATGAAGCTCTAGGCTGATATTAACCTAATTAGCTTGAGATCTCCCTTCTGTTCTTTATTACTTCATAGCAAGGAGAAGATTTGTTCTTGTAAATCTTGTACTTGTCTATATTATATGTGCTTTCCTGCAAATTGTACGATTTTACAGTGCTTAATTAGCTTCTCAACTGGGGAAGACAGACCTCTTAGTGTTTTCCTTCTGGTCATTTGGGTATGGTCCAATCTAGTTAAGTAAATAATAACCAAGGGAGTTTACCTCAGTGATCCCCAACTTGCAGATTTACAGGCAAAACACTTTGCAGATATGATGCTACAGAAGAAAGTATTTTTTTGCCCTTTTCTGTCAGTTTTAATTTTTATATTGCAGAACTGTGTTGCATGTAACCCATAGGCTTTAGGTTGGGGGGTACTTTCTTACTGGATGCAGGTATCAATGCATAAATACATCTTTACAGGTCTGCCACTCTTGCTCAGAGCTCATCATATCGCGTACTGAGCAATTTCCCTGATTTCAGTAGCCAAAAAAACGCAGTATAAAATAGTACTCCACATAGGTGAATGTGACAGATACTGCCAAAGGACAGCAAAGAGTTGTAAATATAAATTGAGTTTTAAAAAGCTGGGTATGGTGCTGGCTCACATCCAGATCATTCTGCAAGTTTTAGCAACGGAGACAGAGGAGCCGTTACAGACAGCTGTAGAAGCTGATCTCATTTGTTTCCTACATCACCTCTAGAGAGGGTTTAATGATTGTTTTGAGTTCATGTATTTGACCTGTACTCCTGGGAGCTATATTATGCCATCCAGTGTTAGGAAAACAGAGCTGATACTGGAATGTTTACTAGAAAGTATTCATTTCTCTGAAGTGATCTATGAATCCAGTGTTACTGTACTTACTATCTTTCAGTTTTCACGACCCTCCATAGCTCCTTTTTAGACCTGTAATCAATACCAATTGCTGACATTTTAAAGGGTTTAGACTGAACAATATCTTTAGAATTTTCTGCTTAGCTTTCATTCAGCAAAGTTTCATTGGTTTGGGATACATTTTAGCTGCTACAGAAAACATTTCATTTCGTGTTTGGTTTTTTCCCTTTGGGTATGTATGAGCTTCCAGCCTCTTCCTTCTAATGCAGCAGAAGCTAGCATGTTAGCTTAAACCCTGAAGTCCTGGGAAAAGTCCTGCTTCTGCTGCTGTTCCTGGTCAGTGGAAGGAAGCACACAATGTTAAAGCCTTCATAAATAGTACAAATGCTTTTTTGTTTTCAAGGACCTATTTAGAATTCAGGCAGTGGTTTCCACTAGAGTATTAATTTTTTAAAAGGTCGAATTTGGAGACTAAAATAGTTGGTAAAGTTTCTCAACATGTCTTGCAGTTCTTAAAATACATGCTATTTAGCTTAGAGTTTAGCAACCAGTGTCCCGAAGGAAGGTGTAGAAAACATAGCTCTGCAGTAGATGTTGGTTTCTCTCATGTTTTAGAGGAGAACTGGATGTTTCGTTGCAAGAAGGGAAGAGAAGCTGCCACTGATTGCCCCAGAATTTCCAGGGCTAGCAAACCAACATATCTACTTTGCTGCTGTGGATTAAGCGTGTCAGATATGACTTGTAAAATTTAGAGAAGACTTATTTTTCCTTTGGCAAGGTGACACAGCTGTTTGCGTTCATCCTGCACCACAAAGAGCCTATGCTCTTTGTCTCCCTAGAGGCAAGTGCTGCCAAACTAAGACCAGCCTGCTTAGAAGAGGGATGGAGCACAGGAAAGAGGTCTATCTTTGCTTGAGGCACATGATAGGGGATGGGGCAGAAGAAGAAGAGACTTGGCTGTGGAGCTGAGCCAAGCTAACAGCATTTCCAGGGAAAAGGTCAGATAGACAGAGTTGAGATGGGAGCTTGCTTTTCTTTTAAACAGATAGTTTGATGATTTTAAGAGTTCTACTAAGACACTTGTAACCTCCCCAAAATAACTTGACCTGTCTCTTCATTGACTTGCCAATAACTATAAGGGAGACCTGTGCTTAAAAGCTGTCCCTCGACTTAGAAGCTGTTCAGATTGTCAACTGTGCTGCCAGTACAACTCTATCCCATTAACTGAACTTGCTACATGCAGTTAGTAATCAACAATAAGCATCCTTGAAGTGTGGGCAGCTGATAACGTTTCTGGTAATTGAGCCATCCTATAGCTGCAGACTTCATTCTTGTTCTACTCAGTGTGGCCCACACATAACTCTTCCAAGTTTATGTGGTCACATATGGCTGTGATTACAAATTGTAAAGTTACTTGGCAATATTGATTCACTTTATGTGGTGATATTAGTTGTGTTATTCAGCTTTGGTCCTAATGCAGTATATGTAGCTATAAGAGCAATGCATCCCACAAAATAACTGGAAATTGAAAATTGTCTTCTTTGGACATTAAATAAAAGAAGAAGATCATAGTTGTGAAACGTTCTAAAAGACCCATTACAACTGTGGCTTGCAAATATCAGGGTGCAGGATATTGTGATTTTTTTTCAATTCAGTCTTACATGAAGAAACTCCAAAGCTAATTATTGAAGATGTGCAACATGAACACTTAGCTTCTACACTTCATTATTCAACATGGAATCTCACGTCAATTGACTCATAAGGAAGTAGGCATTAAACTCATTGTGATCTTCATTGGCCCACAGCAAAAGGAGCAGCTGATAAAGCAGTACTGTAGGTTTGATGTGTAGAATACAGATGAAATGAGTTTATTTTCCCAGATGTTGCCTGACAGACTGCTGACAACATCAGGTGAACTGAGGAAAACATAAGGTAGAATGAGCAGTTGTCTGCTCTGCTGTGTATAAATCTTGATGGCCCAGATAAATGTCTCTTCATCACTGGTAAAGCAGAAAAGCCGTGTTTTTTAAGTAGTTCAGCCCACAAACGTGCTTCAACTGATCTATGAACTTGAATATAGGATTGTGAATAGGTTTTTGCAGTAGATAAGGATCTGACCTGAAAATGAAGCGTGAAAAGCTCCGTACTATGCTGCATATATAGAAAAAATTACGGCTTTCGTTGTTTCCAGAAACAACAGACCACAAATCTCACTAAGTGCAACCTTAAGTGATGTCATATCAGAAATGTTGATGTAGTCTACACACTCAGTCAAAATCAGTGGTGTGATCCGGAGAGCAGAGCAAAACTGGGTTAATGCATGACATAAATATTACCTAACTTTAGGCATTTACTTAAGCATAAGATGAGTCACTCTCTAGCCACTTCCATCTGATCTGTGAAGCCAGTTCACTAGGTCAGACGTTGACATCATTTGGTCAGATAGATGGGCATGGGCTATGAGATTTAAATGGAAAAGTAGAGTTTAATTCTTGTATTCTAAGTGTGGAGTAGCTGGATCTCAGGGCTGTGCCTGTGTGTGCTCCCAGGGCACTTAAGTTACTAATACTCAGAGTAGTCCCGGAGCTCCCAGGCCTGACATCTGCATAAATGAGATAAAGGGCTGGTTTGAGACAGCAGACCAAGTTGAAACTAGGTGACTGACTGAACTGCTGGCCGTCTGTACAAGAAGTATTTGACAGATTATTACAGGAGCTGTCCAGTGGGAATTCCAGACAGTTCTTGAGATTTCCCAGGCAGTCCCTGCTGTGCCTAGACCAATTTGTGTGCTTAAATGTGTCAATTAGCATCCTGGATGGAAAATCTGGCTGTCCCAGAGATTCTCAGACAGTTCCTTCTGCAAAGTTAATCAATTGTACAAGGGTAAGGCAAGCCCTACATGTGTAGAAATGATCATGTAGGACAATCTCTTTTATGTACTTAAAACAGTTAAGAAATGTTTTATATGTAGGTTAAGGTAATTTCTAGTGATGGCTTGTTTTAGAGAGTCTAACCCAATCCAACTAAGGTGACCTTGCAAGGACCTTTACCAAGGAGACTCCCTTCGCCATCCAGACAGCAACCAAGTGTCCTGTGTGACAGATTGTATTGTCCGTGCAAGAGGTGCCCCTAAGCCAGTACCCCAATAACCTTTGCTGATGTAAAGAATGCTGTGTTTGAAAGTGTCTGTGCATCAAATGACACCAAAAGCAAATCAAATACCATGACATTTTTTGTAACCAGTGGAAGCTTTTACAAGGAATTGATAGCATTGATGGGACTGTATGTGTCATACATTGCCATATACCAATTTTGGAACCATGTTTAAGCACATACTTCCAACAGAACTGCAGATATCACCTGCTGAGCTTGGGAGAGAGGGACTAGATAGACAATTCAGAAGATGATATTTGATGAACAGATTATTAGAGTCGTGTTAGTCACATCAACTGCAGAAAGTAACAATGATAACAATGTTGATAAAGCCTTGAAAAACAAAACTGGCCAGCATTTTCTGTCAAACAGTTCCACTGGATGTTGCAGAAACAGCCATTTCTGCAACATAAATAACAATTTATTTTCACAGGACTGGACGAGTTCTAGGTGGTCCTGCTTTGGCAGGGGAGTTGGACTAGATGATGTTTCAGAGTCCCTTCCAATCCTTAAGATTCTGTGATTCTGTGACTAGTGACTGGCTACTGTCATAGGGTATAATAGTTAGACGATGTTTGCATTGCACTGCATGCAGATTATATATTGTTCAAGGGCAGTGCATGAATGTTTATCTGTTAAGTAGTTCACTGTATGCCTCAGAGGCAGACACACGGTTATAAAGCAGATGTACATTACTTTCCTTCCTTTCTTTTCCACTTCATATGCAAGATCTAATTGCTATTAATGCAGACAGGATGTGAAACACAGCATCTGTTAATGTTTACATTCATTTAAGTGGTGGTAGGTATTCAATTAGAGTGTTTCTACAGCACTGTGATTTTGACCAAATGCTGTCACATCTTATGGTGCGCTTGCAGTGCTCCTGCATTTCACCACCCTTCTCTCTTTCTGTAAACTGGCCTACTGCACATGCCAGTAAAATAACAGGCATAGACTGATGTTTATACCTGCCCATTTGATTTCTCTTTTAAAGATTTTTTTTTTAATGCATAGTTAAGATTTTGAAAACCAAAGTCTATAGTCAAAACATTGTACAGAATTTCATAACTTGCGTGGCCATTGTAGTTGAGATTTTGTGTATTTGCTAAGGAGCATATTGAATACTAGAGATGTGAAGTCCTGGGTTTTAAATATGCTTATGCTTGTGACAATGTTACCATCTTAAGAACAGGGACTTTTATCCACAGTTTTCAGTACAGACGTCTGGACATTTACAGACCAGGTTTAGTAAGCCAAGATATTTTCCTTCAGACTGCTTGGGAGGAAATGAGTATCCATCAAGAAACAGATAGCAATTCAAACTCCCCAGCACAGTGGCATCTTTGTGAAGTGGTCAGAATCGATTCATGCAGGCTGAGTAGCCTAAGCAGTACTTCCTCTGCCCTCCTGGTCCCTTTTCTGCACAAAAAGCCATGCCACATTACAAATTACTATTAGATGTGTTTTCCAATATAAACCACGTAATTTTACGTCAAATCATACTGGATCTTCCTTTTCTGCCTATTTAAAACAGAAGGTGATGAAAAAAGTGCTGAGGAAATCTGTGAGGCTGCACGGAAAGAAGTAGGAGAGAAGGAGTCTTAGTGATGTTACAGACTTCCAGCAGTTGTCACCTGCTTAGTGTCATCTAGCTTTCCTAAGCAGCCTCACCTCTGACCGTGCCTGGAGGGAAGCGAGATACCACAGGTGGAATAGCTTTTTTCAGCTTTTTGTGTAATTTCTCCTTAGATTTACAAATGTCATTTAATTTACGATTTGGAGCTGTAAGAATTTGGTATCCTGCGATGAAGCACAGTGTGATGCGAAAAAGTGCATTACATCCTGGGCCTCTTTCAAGGGTCTCAGTCTCCCTACTGTACTATATTGTGCAGTAGAAATATATTCTAGATTCTAGGAAAAAGGAGTACATTAACTATGTACTGCCCCTACCAGGAAGCCAGGATAGCTGCTCTTTGTAACATATGTGAAGTGAGGAATAAGACAACTATTTTCCACTGATATCACCTGCATTTATATCATACTAGTTGACTGTGACATTTCAATAGCAAGGATTTCTGTTTGGCGTTCAGCTTCTTAAACAATGCTCTTAATGCAGCAACATGTGCTGCACCTTGAGGGAAGGCTATTTTAGTAGAGAAGGGGAAAAAGATGAACAACTGCACGTGAGGTTTTCCAAAAAATAATTGACAAAAAGTTATCCAATGTGTCTTAGGAAGAAAAGAGTTAAAACCATACAATGTCTCTAACTGGCTGCTGCAACTGGTGTTTGTGCTATGTATCCCCATTACAGCAACAGCTTTTGCAGAACTTTTATAATCCATTCATGAAAAATGAAAGCATTTTGCTGTCCTAACCTTGGACATATGAAAATTATTTAACGGTTTGATCTGCACAAGGGGCATAGTTTGTATATCCTCTGTACTTGCTGGGGAGAGTTAATGGTCTTTCTGTGTTCCAGCACAATTTCTTTTCTTGGCACTAACAGATAAAAAGTTGAGAAGACATATAATGACTGTGGTCTTATATCTTAATGGCTTTTCACTTGCTCACAAGGACACCTCCCTGTCACAGGGCATTTGATTACTGATAGAAGAACAGCAGTGACTGTTCAAGGCATTCCTATTCAGGATTGGTATTGATGTGAGCATCTTATAAAAATGTTTAGTGATCCTTGCTTTTAGATTTACAAAGAACCGAAGTATATATATATTTCCATGTCTGACTGCTAAGCTGAAAAAAGATAGCAGGCTGGAAAGATGCCAAGAATACCCTTGACTAACCATCAGGGAAATGGAACTGTTAGAATTCATCATTTGTAAAGTACCTGGTGTTGGCTTTTTTCTGAGAAACAGCTGGTATTCTGGGAAGTGTTGCACAGCAGTTCAGATGTGAGTTCCTCCCCACAGAACGGTCCAGCAGACAGTGTAGGTAGAAAGCATTCTGAAGGGCTGGGGCTGAAATGGCCATTCTTGTGGTAAAAACTATGTTCATATTACCTAGACACACTTCTTTGTATGATACTTCCATAAAATCATAGAACCACAGAATTATTTAGGTTGGAAAAGACCTTTAAGGTCATTGACTTAACCACGTCTGTAAGTGCCACATCTACACACCTTTTTAACATCTCCAGGGATGGTGACTTAACCACTTCCCTGGGTAGCCCGTTCCAGTGCTTGACAAGCCTTTCAGTGAAGAATTTTTTCTTAATCTCCAATCTAAACCTTCCCTGTCACAATTTGAGGCCATTCTCTCATCCTATTGATTGTTCCTTGGGAGGAGAGACCAACATCCACCTCGCTAAGATCTCCTTTCAGGTAGTTATAGAGAGTGATCATGTCTGCCCTCAGACTCATCTTCTCCAGGCTGAACACCCCCAGCTCGCTCAGATGTTCCTCATCAGACTTGTTCTCCAGACCCTTCACCAGCTTTGTTGCCCATCTCCAGACGTGCTCCAGCACCTCGGTGTCCTTCTTGTAGTGAGAGGCCCAAAACTAAACACAGCACTTGAGATGTGGCCTCACCAGCACCATGTAAGGAAGACAATCACTTCCTCAACTCTTCTGAACATGCTATTTCTGAGACAAACTTTTTCACACCACTGGAAATTACAAGCCATACTGTGCATCTGGTGTAGCACAAGCACACACTGAGTGAAGTCCCTCTCCTCATAGACCTTCTGAGACCATCTCAGTCTGGGTAAGGGCATTCAGGATAATTGGGATTTTGAGTACCTGCTTCAAAAGGGACATATATAATAAGGTTATTAATTAGATGCCACTGAAGGTGCCTCTTTTTTAATGTGATATGAGAACATTTGTATTTCTAAACTGGGAAATTTTGTTTATGTTAGTGAAGATATCGATGTTCAGATCAAATGTAGTCCTGCAAAAGTTTCATTTATTGAAATACATTAAAAGGTTATTAATTAAATGCCACTGATGGTACCTCTTTTGAGTCAACTTGATTTGAAAACGTTTGGACTTCTGAATTGTGAAATTTCATTTGTTAGTAGAGATGTCACGTTCAGATCAAACTGACTTAATCCTATAAAAGTTTAAAATTTTGGGGCTGAGGTGATAGTGTCTAGGTCTCACCCTTTCAGCAACAAAGATGAAAACCCAGCAGTGTTTTGATCCCTTGATAATTTTCCCATATACTGTTCCATTACTTCAGGTTTGACCCCCTTCACAGTTGAATAGATTCCAGTTTTTAGCTGATACAGTTGAAAGCCTTTATAAAATGGTTCCAGCTGTATCATTTTAATTAGCCATTTAGGATCTTCGTTCACCTGTCTGTCTCACTGTATTTTTGTCTGATAGTCCTTAGGGTGAAACTCAAAATCACATGGAGATGACACTGTTGACCTTAGCCTTGCCACCAAAAGTTTCCAGAAGTGTAATGTCTGCTACGTAGACACTTCCTTTAACCACCACTCATGCAAATTTACTGGTTTCTGAAGTACTTGACCAATGTATAAGCAGAACCTAGGCAAGAACCTAGAATAGTATCATGAATATCAAGCTCAATATTTCTTGCTTTGGAGAAGCTTATCTTTCCCAGTAATGTCTATTTTCTTCAGATTGTTTCTCTAGTTAGTGCTGCATTGTTTGAGAGACATTTTGTCTCTTTCGAGTAACAAAGAAAAATAATACTCCCCCCCCCGCCCGTTGCATTCAATGCTTCTTACACTTGGTTATTGTTAGTATTGCTGGTTCATAATTGTAATACACTTTATTCTTTATTATCCTTTTTTATCCCAGATGTATTCCTGGAGCTTTTTAGTCTCCAGGAGTTTTGGTCTATTGTAATACTTATAACTGGTGAAAAGAACACTGTTCCCCATAATTTTTGTTCTCTTGAAGCAATAATTGTGATATAAGAAGTTCCCACTCACCTGGTCTCCAACTCTGCAAGATGGAAAATTATTTGTTTACCTACAAATTCTTCGCTTTTGCTGAGAATAACAGAACTAGTAGTTCTTTATGGGATATGGCATTTATTCCACCAATTGGAATAGATTAGGACTACCAAGATGATCAGGGAACTGAAGCATCTTTTGTGTGAGGAAAGCCTATGAGACCTGGAGCTGTTTAGCCTGGAGAAGAGAAGACTAAAGGAGAACCTCATCAACATTCATAAATACTTAAAGGGTTGATGTCAGCAGGATGGGGCAAAACTTTTTTTCTGTAGTGTCCAGCGACAGGACGGGGAGTAATGAACATAAGCTAGAACGCAAAAAGTTCCACTTAAACACAAGGGAAAATTTCTTTGCTGTTCAGGTGAGGGAACCCTGGCACAGGCTGCCTAGGGAGGGTGTGGAGTCTCGTGCTCTGGAGGTTTCCAAACCCTCCTGGACATGTTCCCGTGTGACCTGATTGAGGTGAACCTGCTTTAGCAGAGGGTTGGACTGGATAATGTCTAGAGATCCCTTCCAACCCCTACCATTCTATGATGCTAACTGGATGTGTTTTCCACCCACTACTGGCCTCTTTCTTGATACAGCATTTTCAGTTTCACCATTCTTGTTCTGAAGGTAGAAACAGTAAAAGTTCAGTCTGGAAGAAGATGATTTTACTGGTCAGATTCCAACTAGTAGCTAGTGATTTCCTTCAGTATCAAACAATGAATCTTTTTTTCTCCTATGCTTTTGCAATGTTTTGACATCATATTAGCATGTCAAAGGTCTGGTGGAAGTTGCATTCCCCCATCCTTTCAACAAATCATCATCTTGTGCAACTCTGGTTGTTGCACTGAAGTGCATTGTTTTGTATTGGATACAAAGAGGAACTTTCAGTATCAAAAGGGTGAAAAATCCTTCCTTCAACATTTTGGAGTTTTGATTTTGGATTTTTTTGCATAAGATAACTAATATTTTAGACCTGCAGTCTCTTGCTGGGTTAATAACAGTCACTGTAACTGTTCTGCTACCTTCTTTTATCAGCCTTAAAAAAAGGACTCTTGCATAAAATCCAGTAGGGAACAGAAATCCCACTTCAGGTACATTTGTGTCATTGTCTATCTAACATAACATGTATTTATGCAGGAGATGGTGTTGCTTTTTGTTCCGCACAGAATGACACCTGTTGATGACATCTGTAAAATATCCTGACATTATGCAGAATACATATTGGATGCCTCTGGTCTTTGACCCCAAGAGCTGCATGGAAATTTGCCAGAACATATAATGGCTACAGCTAATATTAATGTATTTGCATAGTTACTAAAAACAAAAAGCTGTCAATGATATTTTCATTAATTTGTTTCTTCCCTGATGGATTAGCACAAAAAGCTTGTTGATTGAGTTCACTAGCAATTAAAGTGTGCAGTTGATATTTCTTATCTTTCCATGCAGGTGGAGTGAGAAGGGCAGCTCTGAGTTGCTTTTGACCACTGTCCAAATTCTAGCCAGATCTACCTGTCAGTCAGCTTTTAGCAGAAAGCTTGGGCTTCCTGCCATTTTATCTGGTCCAACTTCTGTGTCTCTCTTCACTCATTCACTGATAGGAAGAAAAAAAATAAAAGGCTTTATCTTGTCTTTCAGGGAGGAATTACACTTTTGCCTCTACTGGAGAGGCAGAACTAGGAAGCTGGTTTCCTTTCACTGAATTCTCTCAGGATGCTCTGACTCTTGTAGGTCCTCCACCCTTGACTACCACACTGAAAACAGCTGGAGCTGAGGCCAAAGGCCTCAAGGAACAAGAAACAATGCTGAGACTGGCCAGACTTTTCTATTCTGCACTCTCATCTTGCACAAATGAATAGAGAAAAACAAAGAGGGCAATCAGCATTTTGGAGATAGCAAGAAACAGTGGAGGAAATTCAGAATATCTTAAATTAAAGGGACTCAGAATCAAATGGAAACTAGCCATTTGAATTTGATGGGGCTAAGCAAGGAGGGAAGAATGGAAACGTTGTGGAGGAAAGCCATCCTAAGACCTAAGGAGAAGGAGACAATTCTCAAAGATCACTGCAAGTGAATTACCTTTTCGTCTTTTCTTTTCTGAAGAAGCTGTGTGGCTGAATGTATTGTTACCTAAGTGGAAGAGACAAAAAACCCTATCCATTTTACTTTATATTACAGTCTGCAGTTTCATCTGCATAAAACATGTTGTTTCCAAACACGGAGCATGGCTTAACTCTTGGCACCTTCAGTTAATTTTGTTATTAAGGAAGTTGTTTTGAAGAAGCATTCTTAAATCAGGTTTTTCCCACTTGTCTGCCCTTTGTATATATTTGTATATTGGTGAGAGATTTGGAAAGAAAGAAAAAAAAAAAAGAAGTAAAGCAAGCATCAGCATCAGTCACACTGTGTTACTGACTTTGCTACAGAGATGAGAATTAATTTTCAGTTATTCTCCTTTGCTGTATGCTGATGTTGATTTGGGAGATTTTGTTTGTTCTGCCTTTTTAATATCTAATCTTCCTTTCCAGTTGTGGCTTGCCTTATGGTTTCTGCATTTGCTCTACATTATCCAGGACCCAGAGGTTCAGATAATCATCCATTTCTATCTCAACCTTTTTGCTCAGTGCTATTTGTATCCACACTTCTTGCATGTATGTGTGGAAGATATCATCTGTTCATAAAGCGAGAGATGAGGCAGAATTCTATTAAAGTCACCAGTGCTTCTGTGATGACTGAGAACAGCAGCAGCAAAGGCCAGCAGAGATATAAAAATAATTTTAGCAAAAATGTGTAAATTCCCATCTCCTTACAGTTGTTCCTCAGTGTGAATTATTATTATTATTTTTTTAAATACTCAGGCACCAGAAAATCTGAATCTAGAAAAGTTACACAGCTTTGCTAGATTCCTCGTTTCCTTGACAACCATTCATATAAATAGTAAGGACCTGTTATGAAGGGGGGGAAATCACCCAGGAAAAAAATTAAATTCAAGGTTGAATTAACAGGTTTTCCAACAAACATTAACAGAAGAGCCTGTTTTCGTTTAAATTAGGCTCTTCTGTTAATGTTTGTCAGATACCTGTCAAGGATGGAGCTAAGGCAGTGATTTTCTGAAGGTGAGAAGCAAGGAGATCCATTTGGGCACTCTTCTTGAGATGTCACCTTGTGGGTGACAGTCACCTTCTTCCTCCCAGGCCATTTGGTCACTTGGTATTGCTCTCTCTCTATTATTTTTTTGTTGTTATTCTCTTTTTTAAAGTACAGTGTGCTAAGGACAGGCATGAATGTTACTCATACTTAAATGTTAACCTGCTATTTCCCTCCTTTCTCAATAATTCAGTTAACCCAGTCTCAGCAACAAGATGTTGACATTGCTCTCCTGTAAGCAAGAGAGTCAGAAAGGGGATCAGCTAGAGGTCCCTGCAAAGAGTTTAGATATTGTGAGATATAGTCAATGTGAAATGGGAAACATTATCCTAAAACTAACCCTGATCTGTGCTAGAGCTTCTGGAATTGCAACTGAATTTTCATGAATGTGAGAAGAGGTACAGCAAAAAATCACAGCAAGATGAAATTCTCCCTGTGTGAAATTGAAAAACAGCGATGAGAAAAATTGTGCATCAAGAAGAGTTTTCTATCCTGTGTGTGCAATACAATATTGTTGGTTTTCCCCCTTTTTATGCTTTGTGTTGCAAAAAACTTAGTAATATAATTGTCGTTGGTGACAGTGTTTTCCTCCAGTTTAGATATGACATGAAAGCCCTAGTTCTGATACCTTTGTCTTAAAGAAAGGTCACATGATTTTATTTTTTTTTAGAAAAATAATTATCTTGCTACTTCTAGTGTTCATAGAAGCAGCAAAGCACTAAAAAAGTAATGAAAAAGCTGTGAAAACAAGTTGTCAGCTGTGTGCGGGAAGTTATTTATCCAATCTGAGGAAATAATGATTTTTATTGTTATCTGTTTCACACATCAGAATTTCCAGGGTTGTTTCCCATGCCTAGGCTCCCTGAAGCCAGCAGCTACCAAAGAATTTATCTGATCTTTCTTTACAGAGATCCCTCCCTGTAAGTTCTTGCACCATGTAAATTGCATTGTTTTTCAGATCAGTGATAGATCCAATTCAAAACAGTTCAGCTACAATCTGTGTAGGTCTACAACACTCTTTATGATTGTGCTGTGGCCTAGAAGTTCTGTTTTGTTTAGTTTTGCCTTGGTTGGTTTTTTTAAGCTCCTGAAGTTAATTAATATAATCTTCAGGAAGATGGTGTCTATGTTGAAGCCAGTGGGAGCAAGTAGATATTGAATACTTTTGGAAATTCAGGTTTCCATCAATTCATTCATTACAAAGTTTAATTCACACTTCTCTTTATTTCATAGAATCATAGAATGGTAGGGGTTGGAAGGGACCTTTACAGATCACCTAGTCCAACCCCCCTGCAGAAGCAGGTTCACCTAGATCAGGTCGCATAGGAACATGTCCAGGCGGGTCTTGAAGACCTCCAAGGAAGGAGACTCCACAACCCCTCTGGGCAGCCTGTGCCAGGGCTCCCTCACCTGAACAGTGAAATAGTTTTTTCTTATATGTAAGTGGAACTTTTTGTGTTCCAGCTTCATCCCATTACCCCTTGTCCTGTTGCTAGCTACTCTAGAAAAAAGGGATGTCCCGACCTCCTGATATCCACCCTTTAGATATTTGTAAATGTTAATAAGATCTCCCCTCAGTCTCCACTTCTCTAGACTAAACAGCCCCAGTTCCCGCAGCCAGTATATTCTAGATGCCAGACACTTTTTATTTGAAAGCTTGGCACGAAAGCTCTGTGGAGGGGGAATTAGCTACAAATTGCATTTTCAACTTCCCCCAGCCTTTTCTGCTTTCTGACTCCTTATAATTGCTGCTGGCTCTTTCCCACCACAGTGAATCCACAGCCATTCTTGGTGGTGGTGGCATTTGGTTCTATTTGATCCCATTTATTATCCCACCTCTGAGAGTGACGCAGGTGGCACTTCTGCTTCCAGGCTTTCTGTTTCTCAGCCTATGGTATCAACCCAGCCAATCTGACCCTCAGGCTTTTGCAAGATACTGGCCTTAGCGTGGCTTTTGTCAAGTCAGCTGAGTGGAAACCATGACTTTTATTTGGAGTGGGTGTAAGGATATTCCGTCATAGCTGAGGATTATTTTGATTGATGTTTTTTCCAAACATGTCTAGGAAGATGCAGTGATTGTATTAAGAAAATCAATACAGTATTCAAGGTTGCGTTTTTCCAGTGTGAAATGTTTAAGAACATGCTGCCAGGGAAAACACTTCATCAGCAAAACTGCCCTCATCTTACCACAGTGAACAAGAAGCACTTTCTGTACTTTGGGGTTCTATGGAGCTATGTACTATGTGGGACAGTGAAGAATTCTGTTCAGAAAATGGACAAACACTATCATGTAACAGACAAGAGCCTCTGACAGGAACCTCATGAAGTTCAACAAGGAGAAGTGCAAAGTCTCGCATCAGGAACTACCCCATGCACCTGTACATGCTGAGGACCAACTAACTGAAAAGCAGCTTGGCAGAAAGGACCTGCAAGTCCTCATGGCCACTAATTTGAACAGGAGCCAACAGTATGCCCTTGTGACAAAGAAGGCTAATGGTATCCTTGACTGCATTCAACAAGTATTGCCAGCAAGGTGAGGAAGATGACCTTCCCCTTCTACTCAGCACTGGTAAAGCCACACCTGGAGTGCTGAGTCCAATTTTGGACTCCTCAGTACAAGAGAGATGTGGACACACTGGAGAGAGTCCATCAAGGGAAACAAAGATGATGAAGGAACTGGAGCATCTGGCATATGAGGAATGGCTGAGAGAGCTATTGACTGTTCAGTCTGGAGAAGAGAAGGCTCAGGGGGGAACTCATCAATGTATATAAATTCCTGAAAGGAGGGTTCCAAGAGGAAAGAGTCAGGCTCTTTGCAGAGGTGCTGAGTGACAGAATGAGGAGTAATGGGCACAAACTGAAACACAGGAGATTTTCTCTGAACACTACAAAGCATTTTATTCCTGGGAAGTCAACTAAGCACTGGCACATGTTGCCCAGAGAGATTGTGGAGTCACCGTCCTTGGACATATTCAAAAGTCATCTGGACACAGTCCAGGGCATGCAGCTGTAGGTATCACTGCTTGAGCAGGGGAAGGTTGGACCAGATGACCTCCAGAGGTCCCTTCCAACTTCAGTCATTCTGTGATGCGGTGTGGACTGCAACCTATTCATCAAGAAAATCCAGGGTAGATTTTCTTCTAATTGAGTGATAATCAGATCTGGTTAAATGGGGAAAGACTGCATTTGGAAGGGAAAATCATTCTCAGGTTTATGTAGTTGTCCAGCTAAAGCTTGTGAGTGCTTTGTTTAATAGTACCGTTGTAGAGCCTCTCCCAAACCAAGAAGCACATAGCAAGCCAGGTGGTTCGGTTTTCTATCAACCTCTAGTACTTCAGTGAAGATGGTAAGTAATAGGAGAAACATGTGCAATCCCATAGAATCTTAATTTGGCTGTCCCTGCTTCTATGATGGCTACTATTTTTATGCCCTAGTATGTGTGTGTATAAACCAGCACTAAGGTAAGACAGCAAATACATTTTCTCCTTTCTTCTGATTCACCTTACTGCTGTGTTTATCACAATTTTAGTAAAGTAGCAAAGGAAAGGGTGAGCGCAGCAAAATCATATTTGCAAACAAAGCATCTTAGCCTGTAAGACTGATGACCTTTAAGAGCACATGGTTTAAATAGAAATAATAATAATTTAATGTAATTAATGGGCTTTTAGGAAATGCAAAACTATCTCATCCTGACATGTAACTTCAAAGGGCATTTTTCTCCTTGCTCAACTAGAGCACGTGACTGTTCTTTTCCACACTTGTGCTCATGACTGGCACCCATCCCTGAACCCTTCTTCCCATATTTGTCTTTCTTGGAGCTGTTTTCTATGTCTTTAACCCAGTGAGGATTGGGTGGCAGCTGTTAATAAATGCAGAGTAAGACATATGATAAAAGGGAGTCTTAGCTTTACATGTAGAGCGGTGGATTCTGAATTATCCCTGACTACTCAGGGAAAGGGGTTTGCTTTTCTGGTAGTTCTGTAAAAACAAAAGTGATCCAAATTATATAGCTTAATAGCTTGCTGCAAACAAATAGGAGTTCTCAGTAAGCTGTGGTACTCTTTGCTGCAGGATGCTGTGGTTGTTAAAAATATACAGGACTTCAAAAATTAACCAAATTCACAGATGAAAAATTCATCAAAAGCTGTTAACAAAAAAAAAAAAAAAAATACCATCTCTACCTCCTAAATTTAGTGTAAATTGCCAGAGGATGGAAGTATATATGGGAATGGTATTGCTTTCGAATATCTGTGGTTTTATAATCTTCAGTATGCACCTGCCACCATCCTCTTATCAGATGTCAGATACTGAGAACAACGGGCTTTTGATTTGACACCATACAGGCACCTATAAGTTGTTTGTCCTTTCCTGTTGGTGACTGTTCCTGCTGTCATCCTATTGATGTTGGTAGCATTTTCCAAATTTTGAGATCTGCAAAGTCTACAAAACCTAGGCTCCATCCCTTTCAAAAAGGCTCAAGATACTTGTCCATGTACAGATTTCACTTACAGCTACGGAACAGAAGCAGTATTCACCTGGGAAGCCTGGGCAAATTTACCCATTACCTTTTTGTGGGGAAAGAAGTAGTATACTTAGGGGGAGGGAAAAAAATAAATCGCTATGATTCCCTAAAGAAGTACAGTATAAGAGTTGAAGTTTATCTGAATATATTTGTGATAACTTGGTAGAAGAGTTATGCTCTTTGATCTCAATGCATGGGCAACAAGACTCAAGTGTTTTTAAAAATAAAAATAACTAAATACTTGGGAATGTGGTCACTCTACAATTCATGCATAAAGAGAGGAGCCACAGTTTTCCCTTCTCTCCATCATAGAAACAGGGAGGTTTGATTTTAAGCTGTATGTCTATATTGGGCTTCTCTCCTTAAAAATGACACTTCTGCTAACTCAAATGAACATTTCTACAGTGGTAGCAACTGTGAAAAAGCTGAGTTAGGCTGTGTACAGCCACTGTGTTTTAACCAGCTTTTCCCAGAGATAGAGCATAGTTAAGGAAGTCAGCTTTCTTGTAAAGTATTCACTGGAAGACTCATGGGCATATAATTTCTTTATTCATAGCCAAAGCACCAAATAATTTAGATAATTTAGTGTATTTTCAGTCTTCAATTATGTAAAGAATAAAGATGGTTCTGAAGAAAGATTTGTACTGAGAAGATACTATTTCACTTAGCTTACTTAAAAGGATCACTGTCAGCAGCAGCGAAATACTTTTATCTCCTCTCATCAATAAAAATCCAGGTCTTGAGAGCTAGAGATGCAAGGAGTGCTATTTCCAATGAACTGAGAATTATACAAATGGCAAAGTATGTCACATTATTTTGTTTCACTTTCTTTTTTTACTAACTCTTTTTTTTCCTATTCCTGCCATATCTTCTACGAATATTTGTTCTCTGAAGGCAACTCTAATCTAGCTTGTAAAGCACATAATTCGCAAATATTCCATATATGGACCATTTTAACCTATTAAGACTTACAGAAAATGTTTAGACAATATTTAGATAAATTAAATGGGTAAATGTTACCAGTTATGTCAAAGTGGACAGCTTGGAGGTTGCAGAATTTGTGCTTTGGGCACCTTTATCTCAAACTGGCACTTCTTATTCAACTATAGTGTTCTTGTATTTCCTTTAGTAAGACCATATGTAATACTCAAGAGTGAGCCTTCCCAGTGCTGTTGTGTATCATCAGGAGTTTTCCTTGGCATGAATTTGGAATGATTACATTATTCATAAATAGAAAAGCCATGAAGAAATTATGCTGTGGACTAATTAGGACCCCTGTTTCTGTTTTAACCAACTGTGCATCAGAGAAGAGAAAACTTAATATGTTGACCCAATTGACAGCTCAAGGTTCAATATATGCTAAAATCAAACACATTCTAGCCAGTTGTGATTGACCACTTGGACTAGTGACTGCTCCTTCCATTTTTAAAAGCAGTCCTTTCAGACATCAGGCTTCAAAATGGCAGGCTTTTGGCTTCTGTGTGCCAGACTAAGAGGAACTGCAGGGCAAGGATCTCCCCCCTGCAGTGACACATGGTAGTGGTGTTAGATATTGTGAATCCTGAGAGAAAAGATTGTAACAACTTTTGAAGGTGATTTACTTTCCATCAGCCTTTACCCTCGCAGCTTGTCTTAGGCTATTCATGCAACATCTGAACCCCTGCCTTATTAGGCTTATTTGAATAACCATATTAGGATTTATTCTGGAGCAATATATATTGTTTAGGAAAGACGGGCCAATGAAGCAAGGAGGTGGAGTTGCTCTCCATGCAAAAGAGCAATTAGAGTGCACTGAGCTCTGCCTGGGTGGGGATGAGGGACGAGTTGAATGTCTGTGGGTGAAAATTAAGGGCCGGGGTGATGCTGATGTGGGAGTTTGCTACAGGCCACCTGATCAGGAGAAGAAAGTGGATGAGGCCTTTACAAACAGCTGAGAGCTGCCTCACAATCACAATCCCTGGTCTTCATGTGGGACTTCAACCACCCTGATATCTGTGGGCAAAGCCACTCAGCCAAGTCCACACAGTCCAGGAAGTTCCTACAGAATGTTGATGACAAATTCCTGTCACAAGTGATCAAGTAACACTTTGGTTCTTCTCCCCTTCTACTCTGCCTTGGTGAGGCCTCATCTGGAGTCCGGTGCAGCTCTGGACTCACCAGCTCAAGAAAGACAAGGAACTGCTCGAGAGGGTCCAGTGCAGGGCCACCAAGATGATTAGGGGACTGGAGCATCTTTCTTATGAGGAAAGGCTGAGGGAACTGGCGCTGTTTAATCTGGAGAAGAGGGGACTGAAAGAGGGGATCTCTTTAATATTTAAAAATATGTAAAGGGTGGATGTCAGGAGATCGAGGCATCCCTTTTTTCTATGGTATCTAGCAACAGGATAAGGGGTAATGGGATGAAAAAAACCTCCAAAACCTGCCTGGATGTGTTTCTGTGTGACCTAATCTAGATGGACCTGTTTCAGCAGGAGGTTGGACTGGATGATCTCTAAAGGTCCCTTCCAACCCCTACCATTCTGTGATTCTGTGAATATTACTTTTGGACTAATAAACTGAAGGATATGCCACCCAAAATTAATAACATAGGAATTGATAATGATAAAAGCAAACTCAAATTGGTAAAATTACTTTAACTCTTTTTACTGTTTTAGTATCACTGAAGAGCTGACAAGCATATCAAGTGGCAGGTTTGAAATGGTATGCAGAGTCTGGGGGTAAATACTGCTTTGCTGAAACCTTGATGCAATGATCCATTCCTGGGGCCATCACGTGGCAAAACTAGGACAAGTAACTGGAGTTTTTATGGATTTGAAATTTTCTCTCTTACGCACATGGAAGACATTTTTGGGGAGCATCAAAGTTTATTTTATGTAACTAGAGACTTCATATTGGAATTCATCTGGGAGACAGAAAGGAGGTTTCTCTTCTAAGCACCATACAAATTACAGAGAGAGAAAGCAAGAAAGAATGAAATAAGAATGGTGGGTTTTTAGACCCCTTAGTTAAACCATACTGTGTTTTACTTCTCTCTTTGATTTCTTTCATAGTGGTTTATACCGAAGTCCTAGCAATTCTTGCTTGGATTACTTCAGGCATTCTACAGTGCGAATCCTACAGAAGGCATAAGTAAATAATACATAGACAGGTGTAGATGACATAGATATCAATGCCAGATAGATTGTATTTGCAAATGGTTACATGAGACTTATATGCTCACAAATGAGTTACTAGGATGAGGTGCCTTAAAAAAAAACAAACAAAAATGTCACACATCAGTTTGCACTTTCTGTTTCGAGGTTGTTTTAAGATAACCTTGGCTTCCTGCCTTTCCCCTTAAAACTTTGCCGTTCTCCTTAAAGATTTAATTTACTACCCTCAGTTTTTTTAGTGAACTTAGCAATGGGGTGAAGCTCTTCCCCCGCACATGAACCCTGAGAATACAGAAGAAAGTTGTGTGCCATTTTAAAGGGAAAAGAGCAGGTCAGCTTACATCATCAGGAGCCTCATTACTTTATATTAAGAAAAGAAATGTGCTCTAAACAGCTGTTATTAACCTTTCTTCAACCACTCTTCCAACTTCCAAATAAAGTTTAGGAATTCATTGTCTTACAGGAAGGTTTTCTTGAAGGGTTTTGGAGGAAATGAGCTCTTCTGTGAAAAAGCTTTTTCACATAATAAACTTTACAATGCCAGTAAATAGATATGAGACAGTTAAACAACAGAATAAATCTTCTCAGTTTTATGAATGCACTTAGTTTCTGCCTACTTTCTCCAAAGTATAATATGCCAGGACATATCCTGAAATCTGTCTCACTCAAGTCTTCTGTAGACAAAATACTAATTGAAGCTAATGGGAAAACTTAAAATCTGGGTGTTGTAGTGCATACCTTTTAAAACATTAAAGAAGAGGAGTTTAAGATGGGCCAATAGGAACTTCTAAGAAGTGTCTAAACTTTCTGAACTTTAAAAAAAAAATCCTTTTTCAGCAGTGTCTCAATATTTCGGAACTTGAGTCTCACAAAAAGAAAAATAAATGTAGCTTGTGGAACAGTAGCACATTGAAATACTGTTTATTCTCCCAACTTATTTTAGAAGCTGTAGAAATGTTTTGTGTAGCCCTTAACTGAAGAAATGTAAATGCTTGACATTCCTTCTTCAATATATAACAGAAAAATTGTGGGTAAAAAAGTTTGCACATGTTGAGCATGTCTGTGTGATGTCAATAGTTATAAGTTAAAGATTAAGGAAAATTTGCTTTGTAAGAAACCATTTTTTTTTTAATTTTCTGGCCCATTGTTCTAACTGACTTACCTTTTTAAATTAAAATTTAAATCAAAGTCTTTAAGAAATAAAAGGAAAAGAATTGTGTTTGTTACATCTACTTCAGAGTCAGAAAATTCTGAGAATGGTGAACACAAAAGTTTTTGTTTTTTGAAAACGAAAGCAGTGTACAATACACCCAAAGTTTAAATTTGTTTTCATTTTCTCAGGATACATGGATGTCTCAGAATGGATTGTACAAGGTTGGAAAGGCTCAAGTAATTTTAATTATATTGTGTAAAGTGGTTGCCTGAAAGAACTTTTTTTTCAAGCTTTTAGAAACTTTAGCATATTTCAGAGCTTCAGAAGTTAATTTAAAAGCAGGATTTTAGATGACTGTTTCCACCTCAGAGTTCTTCCACTATTACAGGAAACTAGTGTCAGGAAGAGTTTCTAATGAAGATTATCTTTTTCTCCCTCTTTCCCACTTCCCATTTCCTGTCAGTCGGAAGTGTCTTGGATCCCCAACAAACACTACTCTGGGATTTACGGGCTGATGAAGTTGGTTCTGACTAAGACTCTACCTTCCAATCTTGAGCGGGTCATTGTCTTGGACACAGACATAACATTTGCCACTGACATTGCTGAGCTATGGGCCGTCTTTCACAAGTTCAAAGGTATTCTACTGGGTTTTTTTACTGTCTTTATTGAGGGGGAGGGAGAACCATAAAGCAAATGGTATAGCAAGGGAAAAATGACTGAGATTTGATGAATGTTTTCACTTTTTTACTTTTCAGTATTTGAATATAATTGTTGTATTTGTGAGCTCTTTCCTCAATAATGTTTTGTATAGAATGATTGATGATGGTTATTATCTTATGTAGTTTGTTTTATTGGTCTAATTATTTGAGACATGCAAGAGCTAGACAATACAGTGGATGGTAAAGAATTATGTGAGATGTACTATTTATGTACCTGTTGATATGCAATACTTGGAAGAACTTCTTTTATATTACTTTATATTAATGAAACCTAATTATTACTTTCAATGTAACTTGTCCATGTTACCACTGAAAAGTAATGAAGTTAGGATCATACTTGGACCAGGGAGGAGGTAGAGTTATACATGTGAATAGACATGAGTCACTGCTTGCTTCTCTTAAGGAACTGATACAGATTCTGGATTTGAAGTATCCCCCTAAAGTAGTTTTCCCTACCTATCCCCGTTTCCCACAGTTAATTTAAAACTTCTTTGAGAGTCTGATCAAGAAAGGAGTCTGTCAGAGTCACTGTGCAAGGAGATGATCACAAAAAACGTTTCCTGCTACCTTATCACAAAGCAGAGCACTGTGCTGGCTAACAGACTGCTAAACCTGTTTAATTAAATGTTGCTAGATTTTCAGAGTAGAGACGTGCCCTCTTGTTCTCTTGTTGCCCTCAGAATAGGTATTGCAGTGCTTGTAAGTGAAGAGATATTACAGTATGCTGGTTTGAAGGTATACAGGCCTGTAAAAGTGTAACCTTGATGCATGTCATCATCTCTTTAAATCATCTCAAGTAAAATCAGCCTAAGAGAATGGGAGTATTTATTTACTGAAGCCAAAATACACCATTCCATTAGAAAGGAAACAGAAAAGAGAGCATATTTACTGTACTTATCCCATACTGAAATCCACAAGGCCTTTTTGCCTTTCCCAGTACCCAGTTAATGGGCAGGACCTATTATCTTCAGCTCTACAGTCAAGGACTGAGTTCTAGCGCTTTCCTCTCTGTTCATGTTTCCTGTCCCTTCATCAAGCCAAAAGCAATCACTTTCTTATTTAACAGAACTATTCACAAACTTGATTCATTAAGGAAATTAGTTTTTCTTCTTCTTCAGGTGTTGTTCAAACCTCTTCACTAAGCCTTTCCCTACACTGAATCTGAAGTTTCATGTAAACATATCCCTTGACAATCATAATTTACATAAATGTATGGATAAGGACTAATGCTCTGCTAGTACCCTATTAATAGTAATATTTTACTGAATATGGTGTATTAACATGATGTAGCAGGTAAAGAAATGTGTTTAAACTGAACTTAGGGATAGAGCACTACACAGTTAGAGATAGCAAAATCTGAATTGAGACACTGAAGGGGATCATCTCCTTGCTTATGTTTTCTGCCATAGTTTCAATGAGTCCCTTGCTTTTTACTGGGGAAACAAATCAAGCATAAGGACTGCTTGTAAAGAAAGGAATATGGCACAGAGGCAGGCCTGATTGAAAAAAATAGACAGAAAACAGTTTGCCTAAATTGCCAAGGCAGTCAATGGCATACAGGCTTGTATCAGAAATAGTGCAGTCAGCAGCACCAAGGAAGGGACTGACTCCCCATACTCAGCACTGGTGAGGCCACACCTTGAATACTGTGTCCAGTTTTGGGTCTCTCACTACAAGAAGGACATTGGGATGCTGGAGCATGTCCAGAGATGGACAATTAAGCTGGTGAAAGATTTGGAGAAAAAGTTTTATGGGGAGCATCTAAGGGAACTATGGTTGGTTAGTCTGGAGAAAAGGAGGCTGAGAGGAGACCTTATCACTCTACAACTGCCTGAAAGGAGACTATAGTGAAGTGGGTGTTGGTCTCTTCCCCCAAGTAACAGTCAATAGGGCAAAAGGAAATGGCCCCAAGTTTAACCAGGGGAGGTTTTGATTAGATATTGGGAAAAATTTATTCGCTGAAGGTGCTGTAAAACACTGGAATGGGCTTCCCATGTTGCTGGTGAAGTCACTGTCTCTGGAGATATTTCAAAGATATGTAGATGAGGCCCTTAGAGACCAGATTTTGTGGTGGCAGACGTGGTAGTGCTGGGTTAATGGTTGGACTCAAAGATCTTTAATGAAACCAAATGATTCTATGACTCAAAAAGGAAATAGATCATTCTGGAAAGCAAGCGCAAATAATTTAGAAAAAAACTTTAGCTCTTCTGCTACTTTGTAAAAGATTGGTTTAGATAATATGCTGATTCTCAATTTATCTTCAGTATCTTTTTATTTCTCCTGACAGTGTTACAAAAGAGTCAAAGAATGTCTCATGTCATTAGCTTCAACTTTAAAGAATCTGTTTTTAAACTAATGTTTTTATGCCCTCCTTGTTTCTCCCACAGAATCTTCAAGGAAATTTATGAGGAATTTTTGGGGACAATCTTGTGTGCTTTTTGAAATATTACTTAAACAAAAAGGACATAAAACTCCTGTGAAGGGAAATTCTGTTTTCCAAAGGAACCTGACACTGTACCCAACCCCAGCGTGGAGCCTTAGACCCACAGGTTGCTCTTCTAGAAATGTTCAAACAAACAATTGTTGACTAGAAGTGACCATTATAAATTTTTAAAGATTTTTTCACATTAGCATAGGAAAGACAAGAGCTTCCTTCTGCAGGGTAATGCAAGATAACCAGTAAGACAGACCAGCACAGACTCTTCCAAATTACAGCTACAAGTGAGAGAAAGTCCTAGAGTCTGCAATTCTTCCTGTGCCCATGAAGTCTTTTCTTCCCAACAAAAGTAGTTCCAGAGACACACCAGTAGCTCAGATTCCTTTTTTCTAGGACACCATACTTGGAAGAAACTCAGATTCAGGATTATCTTGCAGTTAAACCAAGTCCAATGTGCTGTGCAGAAAGGCCCCCATTATGTTTTAAATAGTACCTGCAATACCCGGTGTCCTTGTTCTTCAGAGTTTCTTACAGTCATTTTAAGAGTTTCTGAACTCTTACATAGTAACTTAATTTTTTTAATGGTAAAACTACTATAACACTCACTCTGTAGATGGAAAGAGGAAAGTAAGATTCCTTTGTAAATTATTCTCTTCTACCCTTTTCTCATAAGCTCATTGCATACACTCTCATAATAAGTGATCCAACTCTTTTGTAGCTGGGTGCACTAATTAGAGCTATACAGATGTGATTTTATTTGAAAATCTCTTCTTTGGTGGGGCAACCTATTAGGCTTTGGGAGAAATTCACACCTCTCTCTGGTAGCCTGAAACAGCACCACAAACAGTGTAACCTTTAAAAGTTTCATTTAGCAGTTACTAGGGCTTTTATACTTGTTATTTCTTTTATATGCAAGCTTCAATTTCTATGCAAAAATATGTCTTTGTGAACCAATAACTTAAATTTCAAGAGTCAAATCCAGCTTTTCATCTGGGATTTAGACATTTCTGCTTTAACCTCATTCTCTCTTGCCCTCTCAAAGATAAGCAGTCAGTTTCTCTAGGACAGACCTGTACCTCCAAAGTAGTGACTTCAAAGGTGTGACTCTGCAGCCAGCCTGCTGAAGATAACCTGTCATGCATGTTTTCTGTGACTTAGTCGACTCTGATTATGTTTTCTATTCATCTTTCAATGGTCTTGACAGTTCTAAACTTGAGAAAGCATCTAGCCTAAGGGCAGAAGAGTGGGACTGTAGATCATATGGTTTCATGGGTGGAGAGCTGCAGAGTGTTTCAGACAGCAAGGATTAGTGTAACTAATATGCTTTTATTGCAGAAATTGTGTGAATTCTTCTGATACACGAACCAGCCCAAACTTATGCTCTCTGCCATCAATCTTAAAGTTCTTTTAAAGGCCACATCAGCTGATTGTTTTATTATTCTTGGTCACCCAAACTTTTGGTACTGAAATGTGGGTTCTTTTTTTATAAACCTCTGATTTTTACTTTAACTGTGTGATAAATATGGATTATCAAGAGCATTCATTGTAAATGGTATTGCAAACTCTTTGGGGACCTGACTGTAATAGACATCATAATTATTTGTACTACAAGTTGCAGTTCTGGTCAGGACCACAGCTTCTTTGTGCCGAGTGCTGTACATAAGAAATCATCTTTGTGCTTTACTTAGTGTCAGGTGACAGTTCTTCTGTCTACCTTTTTCTGTTAGGTCATTGCTATGTATGAGTCACCAATGAGGCCCAGAAATGAGACCTCAGTGATCCCTGTAGATACCAGTGTGTTAAGTTTAATGCCACATCTAGGGGCATTGTGGTATTTCTAAGCAAATGTACTAACTCAAAGGCTATATTGAACAGAGATATCCTACTACATGTTAGTCTCATAATCCATCTAGCTAATATGACCAAGGCTTTTATAGAATCACAGAATGATTTGAGACCTTAAAGATTATCTAGTCCCAACCCCCTTACCTTGGATGGGGACACTTTCTGCTAGACCAGGTTTCTCAAAGCCCCACCCAACCTGTCCTTGAACACTTCCAGGAAGGGGGCATCCACAACCTCTCCGGGCAGCCTGTTCCAGTGCCTCACCACCCTCACAGTGGAGAATTTCTTCCTTATCTCTAATCTGAATTTCCCCTCTTTCAGTTTAAAGCCATTACCCTTTGTCGATCAGCACATGCCCTTGTAAAAAGTTCCCTCTCCAGTCTTCTTGTAGGCCCCAGCCAAGGCTGCCTTCAAGCTTCATATTCTCCACCAAGCTTTCCTTGTTTGTGAGAACAAGGTCCAGCACAGCACCTCTCTTCATTGGCTTCTCTGTCACTTGGAGAGGGAAATTATCAGTGGATTGTTTGTGCCCTGCTGTGTTGTCCCTCCAACAGACATTAGGGTGATCTAAGCCCCCCATGAGTATCTCCTGATGATAAGCATGCTCTTCATGAGCATCTGACCATTTCTTGCTGGCACTGGCATCAAACTGATAGCAGTGGGATAGACTGAGTTTCTCCTCCCCCAGCAACATTAGTTTAAAGCCCTCTTTGTCAGCTTGACAAGCCTGTGACTGAAGATGCTCTTGCCCTTCTCTAACAGATAGACTGCATCAACCCCCAGTAGACCAGGTTTCTCAAAGTGAGTCCCATGGTCTAACTAGCTGAACCCCTGGCTGCCGCCCCTGGGGCAGATGGTGCAGATGGCCTGGCCAGAGCAGCAGTCTTCGCTCTTGGATGAGTGCCCACCATTCAGCCTTGACCTGTGCAGATGGATACAGTGTGGTGCCCAGTTGCTGAGTTACGTGGACTTTATCTCTCCACTCAGCTAGTGGAATGTCCCATGCAAAGTGTTGTGCCACAACCTGTTTGCCCAGCCTAGTTGCTGACACTCCTTAGGGCTGCTTTTTGTGGGAGAAGCGGTGGCCACTATTACCCCTGGCCCTGACTGTGCCTCGTCATCTGCTCTCTCTCATGAGAGCTGATGGGTCTTTGTGCTCCTCTGGAAACCTCCCCTGCACGCCATGATCCCCCACTCCCTGTGAAACACATCTTCACCAGAGCTGATCGCCTCAGCAATATTAAATTCTTTTAAACAATAGAGACTGGATAGTATATAACTAGTGTATTTCAAATAACTCTACTTGGTACATTAAATCATCCAGAGAATATAAGCTACGATTAGATTTCATCTGTGCAAGTGAGTCTTTTCTGGAAAGCTAATGAAGGCAATAAGGCAGATTCACCTACCCTAACTAACCAAGAAGAAATGGCAAGCTGATAGAAAGACAGAGATTCCCATAATCATACATTGCATGAATAAAAACAAGTTATAGAAGCTGTTTGCTTTGTGTCAGGAGCTCAAACAATGATAAAAATCCATACTGACATCATAAATACCAGAAAAGGTCAACAGTGATTTTGGTCAGGATCAAGTGCCCACAGCTGAAGAGGGATTGGCACATAGTCAATCCCAAACTTAAAATTTGCAAACACTCAGTATGTGGATGCTTTGGCATACTGCTTTTCAACAATCTATGTTCATGCTATTTTTGCAGCTTCTTCAGGAAAAAGAACAAACAAAAAACTACAACCTTCTCAGTATTCAACATCTTGTGTAGGTGGTTTAGTAATGATATTCCTACAAGAACTATTATGTGTAAGGTTGTAATATCAAATGCATGCATAACATTTCATTTGTGTGTGAATTTAGCGTGCCAGAAAGTGAGATGCTGATGGCACCAGTGAGAGTCAGGAAGAGTCAGCAGGTGCTGTATAAATTTCCCTGAATTTAGTTCTGTCAATGAAGCTCCATTTTAATAGACTATACCTGTCAGAGACCTAGGATCTTCTTGTGCAAAGACTCTACTTTTTAATGAATGCTGTACTTGTGATGATGTTCAGTTGTTGCCAAGATTAAATTGTTTAATTCATTGTCACCTATGGCTGAAGCCAGGATTTGAGCCATAGAATTGATTCTGGGCAGGTTCTGTAGTTCAGTCTGTCAGTTTAGACTGAGTAAATCATTAAAGCTTCCGCGAATCATTTTGAGACAGGATCTCTGCAGGCTGACACATTGTTTGTGTTAAATCCTGCAGAGATCTTTCTGTTCCTTCTGGTCAGTACAATAGGGTTTATTTTCTTCCTAGTCGAGAGGAAGGCATTCGCAACATGCACCTTAGTGCATGTAAAAATCCATGGTATGAGTCAGTCTTTTTGTGAAGGAAACAGAATCACATTGTAGAAAAGTGCATTAATAAAATTGTCAGGCAGCTATTAAAATAGCTTAAAATTATCTGAATTTTTATAGGTGTCTAAAAAGGCCGAATGGCACTTGTCTTTGCTCGTAAAAGGAACATCTGTTAGTTTCTGAAAGACTTGTGTAAGTGTTTAATGGTCAGACTACAGTACATAGCTCATCCTAGGGTGATTCCACAAATGAAATACATTTTCTCTTTGAAACGGGCCCTGTGGAGACTCTATCTGCTTAAGATTTTCTATTCCTGATTGTTATATCACAGTGTTTTCTTCTTTTCTGCTGCAGAAGCTTTAAAGCTTCATTGATACAGAATCCTATTTGTTAGCTAAATCTGAGAGAAATGTTGGGGTGTGTCATGCTCCTCTGTCTCATGATACTGTTGTTATCATCTGTGTGTGAAACTACAGGAGTGAGTGCTGATTTGTCTTTATGAAGAGCCAAAAAAGCAATGATTTAGGATATTTGGGAAAAAAAAGAGAAGTTCCTAACAGTGATTTGAGGTTAATTTTGCTGATTTTTAATTAGGAAAGGACCTAACAAAGAGATAAGACTTAATAATTCTGTGTGTTTTATTTCTGTCCGCATTTGTTTGACTGTCTGGAAGTCCTTTTTTGTTTTTTTTTTTTTCTTACTAATTGCAGTTTGCTTTACTATGTATTACTTTATTGAGGAGGCAGTATGTAAGAAAGTTGACCTCAGTAAATGAGCTCCAGGGGAGAGAGTTTATTATATAGATCAGCATGTGCACATTCCAGTTTATGGGTTTTAATGTGACAAGGGGCATAATCAGAAAATTCTGATTATGAATTGCTGCCAAAATAGAATGGCTGCAGATTCTCAAACATCTGAAGTTCTTTTTGTAGCTGAATAGTTCTTTGTCTGTTTCTGCCACCAGGCAGAAATATTTAGAGGTGAAAGGCCAATAGTGCATAGAAATTGAGTATAACTCATGGTGGGGGAAATTCTAAAATAAAGTAAAATAAAATAAAAGATTTGAGTTCTTTATTTTCCCATTTTTATTTCCAAGGGATACCCTTTGGTCATGTTTTCAAGCTTTTTCCCATGGGAGCTAGGAATGCTTTAATTAAAAATGAAAGCTGATACTCTTTTGTCATCTTTTGATTCCACAACTGAAGTTTTCAGAATAAAAACCCACCACATACTGCAAGATTTGTAATAAAATCTTGTTGGCAACAATGCAATTTTGAGGGCTTTTTTTCTACCTTCTCAACATCAATCTAGTGCTTCTTCTGCATTATTTTTCCCTAGTCTTTGTTAACCTGTCACTCATTCTACAGCTTCTTGGCTTAGATGCTATGATGTATCAAACATCCAAACTAAACACTGTATGACTCACAGAGCCTTAAAGCAAAAAACAGTTTCTGTCTCCTCTGAGCTCTTTCTTCAGGATTTAAAAGGACTTTAATTCTATTAATCTTAAGTACTCCAACTGTGGAGGATGGACTTAAGCTGTTTTAATTGCTTTGCAAATATTTATTGAGAGAAATCTGGGCAGAGTACAGCATCGGAGGAGCAAAGTGCCCTTCTCCCTTGACTAGCAGAAACTGGCTTTCCAGAAGCTAGAAAATCCAGCTCCCAGAGGATACACACTGGGAGAAGGAGCAATTCTGCTTTGCATGTTTGTTCTTTGCAGAGGAGAAGTGTGTTTCTGGGAATGGGATTCCAGTAGGCTGTGGTGAAATGAAAACTTATGAGAACAGAGGATTGGAACAAACTGAGGAGGAAAATAATAAGGATCCCCTCATCTCAACTCAGAAGAAGAAATCAGTCAGGAGTTCCTATCCACTAACAAGTATTTTGAAGATTTTCTCCTCCATTCTATTGATCTTCTTGTGCAGTTATAGACATTCTTCTCCTCAGATACATTCAGCATTTCTGCCTCATCAATTCATGACTTGTTTATTTTTGGTTTGTGGTTGTTTTTTTAGACTATTAAAAAGACCCCTAGACCTAAATGGCTGCCAGTCTTGGGTGGAGCACACAAATTAAGCCCATGTACTCATCCCTCTGGCCAGTTGCTCTGTATTTCGCAGGTGACAGTAAAGCCAAGCAAGTGCATGAACAGGCAGTGAATATGGAGGGAGTGGCAACCTGTCCGTTATTCCAGTTAATAATGTGTAATGATGATTTTACTTCTGTGCGTGTGAAAAAGCCGAGCAGATGAGACATACGGGTCATTCACCTAGCCAATGAAGTTTACTGTAAGGTTTAATGGTTGTATTACTAGGACAAAAGAAAGAATGAAACTTAATAGATACATTTCCATGCCTAAGGCCTTCATTCTAATCACATGCAATCTATCAAGCACATAGGCCTTTCACAGTCCTCTGTGATATGTATTGTAATAACATGATACTCTGTTTTCTCCTCTGAACCATGCATAATCTCTGAGCCTACCTTGTTCTGCATTTGCAATCTGTATTTTTAAGGACTTATGGCCCCACTTCCAACTACAAAGCTCTTTTCCAGGGTTTCACCTTTTTGGTTTCATGCTGCAAATTATGTCTGTAATGCTGTCCTTGATAGCACATGGATTTGCATAAAGTGGCATATGGAAGCTGAAGCCAGAAGGTAGAATGTATTGCCCAGAGGTCAATGGTATGATTGTCCCATCAGCAGGATGAGTACATGGTATTGATCTCTGCACAAAAGTGTCCAAAATTCAACCAATTTATTGCATAACTGCACTGAAGTAATGTACAAATGCACCATGAGCAAAAACTGGGGACAGTTCCATGAACTAAAAGTCAGACATGTAAATGAAGTCAGTAATCAGTCCAATTTTGTAGAAGTACTATAAACCTCACACATTTCCTTCTTCCATGCAATCTAGAGAATCAGAGAAGTATGAACCCTCAACCTAAAAGAAAGAATTAGGTATGTTTTTAGTGGTTCTTCAGTGTAAGATGAGCCCTGTATCAGCTGCTTCAGGTTCCCATGGTTCTCTGATTCTGGAGCTGGGACTGAGCAGGTCAGCAGAAGAGCTTCTTGAGAGCCATCAACTACTCGCACAATTAAGTGAAACCTTGAAACTACTTACATGCTTAGTGCTTTTGTCCTTCCAAGACATGTAACTTTGGACAAGACCAAAGTCCTACTCTGAAGTGAGCCATCATACTTTTTCTCATACAAAGTCATCCTTGACTGACTTAATGCTACTGTTTTTCTATCGTGAACACAAAACATCTGCCAGTTTATGCTCACAGCAACTTACTGAAGTGCACATCACCTCTGAAATTGGCTCAAGATCATCTGGACTTGATTAATTAACGGCATTACCATATCTTCCTGCAAGTTATGTTTAATAGACAGTAGTAATGTTTCCTTCCTGCATGCTTTTGGATATGATCATTGCAGGTGCCAAGTGGCATTCTGTAGGGCTGTCTACAGGCCTTTTGCCAACATGCTTCAGAGTAATACTGGCACCAATTTTTACAATATTTGGAGACTGGGGCGCTTTCTCATACTACTAAGAAATTCTGACATGAATATTGTTACACTGGTGTCCTAAAATCCTGAGAGACCACATCTCAGCTGGTACAAACTAGCATTATAAAACTTTGGAATGAACAGGATGACACTGACATACATAATAAAGAAATCTACCTCCTATATTCCCTGATTTACATAAAGGTTCCTGCTTTGAACTTAACGGCTTCTTTTATAGGCTGACTAAAAAAAGATGTGAATAGATGGAGCTCTAAATATGCTCTCCTTTTAACTCCAGACCCCTGATATGGGTCACAAGTAGAAAGAGTTGGGTGACCTTAGCCAGGTCTGACATGCATGAAGGCTGAAGTATATAAGCAGGGCAGCAAAGGGACACACTGCTGGAGTAAAAGTTTTGAGGCACCTCTGCAGAACTAGAAGATGTATAATTCTTTTAAACAAAATAATTTGAAACAGGCAGAGCTGGTAGATAATTGAGAAGACAGTATGGAGATGGAAAGTGGGAGTGAATATATAGGATACCAAGCAGAAAGGAAAGAATAGGAAAAGGAAGAAGTGGCAACACATCCCAAGTTAGTACAGATTATTTATCTTGAAATCTATCTGAGATAAAAATGTCATGTATCACAGTAAATTTCTGTGAAGTTATATTGCAGCAAGTGTATGTATCTAGAAATTTTTTCTGCATTTCTTTGGCAGTAACATCTGACTTAAGAAAAATCTTGCCAAGGAAATAATGAAGTACAAAGTAGCTTTGAGGAGCTAACCCATCATTTAAATCAGTGCGATTTTGGACTGTCCCTCCTGTGAGATGGTTAGTGGAGGTATCATCCCCACTTGTTGCAGTCAGCAATTAGTTCTCCTTTAATTTTTACCACTTTTTAATTTGTTTTGTTCTGTGTTGCTAGAGCTCTGCTTGTGGACCAGCAGTTCTGGTACCAAGAAATTGGTACAAAAGGTCTGCACACCCATTGCCATGAAACCAAGTGGTTTTCTTCTTATAACACCCAGTCTAGCCTTTGTGTGGTGTAGGAGTGCAGATTTGTAAAATTGAGAATAGCAGTGCTGAAGCTCCATTTTTGTGATTTTTTTTTTTGCTTTGGTTTTATGCTATTGCATTTAAAGGTTTAGTTGCCATAACAACCCAAAGCAGCCCTCTATTACCATAGAAACATGCTGTTGTGGGTGACAGTTTTTATGATAAACTTTTTTTCTCTCTTCTCTTCATGTAGTATCTTTAACACCTGCCTTTTTGCAGGTATATCGCAGTACACTACAGGAGTTCTATAAAGTGTCAGAATGACATATTAAACAACAAAAATTAAGCATATGCTTAAATCAAGGAAGAAAATTTGGGTTCATGCTTGATTGAGAACAGCGTAAAAGTAAATTCCTGTTGATTAACTTGGAGGTCAGAAGTATTGAGCTTAGAGCAGGGCTGGCTAATCAGTCCACATGACTAAATGCTCAAACAAGAATAAATAACAAAACAGGAGTTAGGGTTTAGATTACCAAAAGACCGGACTCTGTTAATGTTCTCTGCTCCTTGAGACTATTCAGAGGCTAAAGTGAGAACTGCAAAATGAGGCAACCCTCTTATAAAGCAATGTTTCATGCTGAGAACCAGCTCCAGCTGCGTATTGATAGCCTACAAAGCTTCAGGGTAGTGGTTGTGACCTGGCAAGCCCTAAATTGTTTGGGACCTGTCTATATTTAGGACTTTCACTGTGTGGTATCTTTAACATCTGTGTTCTGCAAAGTCTCTTGGGTTCATAAAGAATGGTAATAGAACTTTTGCTTCCACAAATCTGCATCTCCGTCTACTAGTTACTTAGCTCTCCAAGACTACAATGGACCGCTGGAGCATATCAGCTCTCCTAACTTCTGATAGATTACTATGCATCTTTACTATCAAACTTCAAATTGCAGTTGTGGAGAAGTCACAGACCATTTACTCTGTCCCAGCAAACCGTTGTAGTACAGAGTACACTATTACAGGTTCAGAATGTTATGACAAGCCACATAACTTACCTGAAAAGAGCATAGACAAGCATAGTCAGTGCTGGAGATTGTTATTGATTAGTATTTTTATGGGGAGGCACAAGTCTATCAGTTTCCTGTAATCAGTTGCATCAGTGATGAAAAATACTTTTCAGTCCTGATATGCCTGTTTTAAAGAATGTTGAAGCTTCCAGCTAGGATCTTGCAAGAGTTCCCCTTGCCAGTGACAAGCAGGCTGCAGGGAGTAGCATGAAGTTCAGATGTTCAGAAGTATGGTTACTTACGCCTCTGCAAGCCTAGACAAGTCTACTGTTACTTCCTCTCATTTGACCCTCAGTTCTCAAAGCTCCATTCTGGATTTCTCAGCCTTACCTAGGAATCATGATTAGTGGGAAACAGGATTTCATTTGTACTTTCTGAATAACACTTTCTAACTTGTTCAGATATATGACATCCTAGGGAGTTATCCTTCTTGTTTATGGTACTGGAGATCTACTCCATGATCTTGAAGTTTCCAGATGAGGCTTCTTCTATCTAACCGAGTCAAGATTTGTTGGATACAATTCCTTCCTTGGTCTTGTTCAACTCCAGTCAACAAGTTTCAAATGATAAAGTCAAAAGTTGAAGTGAAATGTTGTTAATACTTGCTTCTCCTCTTCTTTTACGTCCTGATCACATATTGACTTGTACTCCATCAAAAAAAATGTACACAAACTTCAGAGGGACTTTTATATCACTTTGACATTAGTTCCTGTTTCAGTTAAATCACTGAAGACTGACCACCATGCAATGTGATTTCTACTCAATTAGTCTTACTAACTAGCTAAATTCAGTACATATTTATTCTCTGAACAGCCCTTTCGCCTCTAATGCAGAACAGGCTATCATAGTCATTTGACTGGGGCAAATCTTTTTCCTGTACCACTCAGTGTCAAGACAAGAGGTAATGGGCACAAGCTAGAACATAGGAAGTTCCATTTTAATGCAAGGAGAAACTTCTTTGCTGTTCAGGTGCGGGAGCCCTGGCACAGGCTGCCCAGGGAGGGTGTGGAGTCTCCTTCCGTGAAGGTTTCCAAACCCACCTGGACATGTTCCTGTGTGACCTGATCTAGGTGAACCTGCTTTAGCAGGGGATTGGACTATAGAGAATCTCTGGAGGTCCCCTCCAGCCATTACCATTCTGTGATTATGTGATGGCCTCTTCTTTTTGCCATTCTCACTGTAAACATTGTGGCTCATAGTTGGATTTTATGGCTGGATTAGAAGATTATAAGAGTTGGACTATGTGCCCATGCTCAAAGCTGCCATTTTTTCCACTTGTTTAATAATTAGAAAACTCACTGTTGAGCAGGACATATGCAAGTGTGGGCTTTTAAAGAGCAATAATATCAAACTAAATAGTACCTATACCCTAAGGTTTTTTAAATTGTTTCTACCTTACCCAGTACTAATTCTAAGGCAGCTGTTGCCCCTTATAAGGACTTCCCCTAAACGCACAAAATTATGAGGTGCAGAGACTTATTGATGAAGGCTGTTGTTTAGTGATAGAGTATATAAAAAACTTGAGATATTGATACTGGATCAAAATTTTGTAGACACATAGCACTAAGTAATAATCTGGTATAAATTTACTGATTCATTTCTATCTCAAAATATTAATGGATTAACTATTCTGAGAAACCTTACCCTGGATCAGATACCATCTGTCTTTCCATAGTAAGCTTAAAGTCAGTATAAACTCCAAATCATGTGTTCTGGCTAATGCAATAGAAATGTCATTCTGTGCCCACATTTGATTATGTATCAGATTTGCTCTGCTGGATGACTCAGTCATGAACAGATCCTGTACACTAATAAACATAGAACCATCATTGGAGTGAGGCTTTGACTAGCTTTGTTGAAATATATTGCTCTAGGGTACCTTGCCACGTAGCTCCCACTTTCATGTTGAAGGCAGATGAGAATGATAATTTCTTGGGATGAAGCTGAGAAAGCAGAATCTAAAGAAGAAGAAATTTTATTTCAGTGATCCCAAGATATGATTAGTCTTAATTTATCCCTTGGTAGAAGAGTAAGATGTTTAATCATTTCTCTAACAATATGTAAGGTCTCAAGGTTGCCAAAATTACAAACTAAAGATTGGAATAGAAATCTCTGGAAAGTATGTCGAGACCTGGAGAGCACCTTTCATTATGTTCATACCCTTGTGACCAATGCTTGAAAAAACAATGATAAACTCTGAAGGAAGTTGCAATTAGAATTCAAAGCAGAGACAGGAGACCTGTGATTTAAGGCTGTGAGCTTGGTGGGGGGCAGGGAGAGAAAGAAGTTATGCTAACATGTCCACCTCTGCAAAAATACGCTGAGGATACACTTCTTAAGAAATCCAAAATAGCTAGTACTTTTTGTTCTGTCCTCCAGAGATTGCCTCTTGTCTGGCCTAGCTGTCAAGCAAAACATGAGCTTATTCCTAGGAGCTTTGTAGATCTGATGCCTTAAGTCCATTGTCAAAGGGCAAAGAAGAGACAAACTCTTCCAGATAAATCAGGATAAAGTACTATTGCAACTGTATTATTAGGCCAAAAGCTTGAAGCACCTTTACTCATTACCAATGCTCATGTATTGCCTCACAAGTGAAATTAGGATCTCTCACAAATACATTGAAAGCAATTGAATATCATCCAGCGATTGCCATGAGTGAAGTTGTAAGTAATTAGTACTAATGATACTTAGGAGGGAAAACAGATGTGGTTGAATCACGCTTTCCCCTTATAGACTTAGAACATACACAAACTGAAACTTCTCATTTAATTATATGTCAGCGTTGTTGCAGAGTTTTGCTAGTATTTCTAGTGCCGTTGTGAGGAAGAATATTGAAGTAGCAGGACATTGTAACCGTTTCCCCTGAGACCTCACCAAAAGTTTTAATGTAATCATGTAGAATTAATGTGCTAAAAAAATAACATTTTTCCTCACCAACAGATCTTACAAGATTGTGGTGAATTCTTCACTAATAACTCAGAGTTACTAATGGAGACATTTATGAGCTTAGGCCAAGGTCCTTGTCTCCTTGATCGTAGACTGAATCCAGAATAACTATTGCTTTCAAGTTATCTTTGGATTTGAGTTTGTTGTAGGCGCCCGGAAGATCTTGGGCTGTAACATGAGAGTTGGAGAGTACAGAAGAGGTGGGCACAGGGTGGAGTGAAAGGAGGTGCTTGTGTTAGCAGATAAAAGCGCACAGCAATAAGCTGGAATAAAGCATCATCCATACTGAGTATGCAGTGATCTTGTCCCCTCAGCGGTTGGTGGGCTGAGTGATCCATGCGGGCGGCCTAGTGATGTTGCAAGTAGCGGTAACAGTGTTGATGAAAATGAGATAAGAATCTGTCTCTTAATATAGGAAATAGTTCATTTTTCCTAAGACAACAGACTTGGGTGAGCAGCAGAGGTCTCCCAGAAGTAGTAGTCTACTAGTACATAAAACCGGGAAAACAGTTGACCCAGGTATGGGGGTTTTTTCTGAAAAAATAAAACCCCATGAAGCTTTGTTAAAATTCAAAGGGAGGAAAAAAAGCAACCAAGCCTTTGGAGACTGTGAAATGTAGATAAATTTGGTGATCGTGAAAGAGAAGGTGGGATAGCTTTCCTTTAGCCGTGAATAGTATGGGATTTGTCTGCTGATTACTGACTTCTAGTTCAAGCATCTCCATTATTTATTCCATACGCTACAGCTCATGTTATAGTGGCACAGCCCTGTTCCTGAAATGCCATTGCAGTATCAACAGCTGTTAATTATGACTTGCCAAGCTGATGTGATACCTTGTGAATCACAAGATCTAGCTACAGGGTGGCAAGAGAAACAGCTACATTTGCCTGGCTATACAGCACTGTTACAAGAGCGATTTAGGTACTCAATACTGTATAGGTGCTCTACTGTGTCTGCTGTCAGCACTGACCAGAGCTGCTTCTTTCCACACACCTTAAAGTTCAAGCAAGTTTCAACATTAGGATAAGAAGGATCAAGAAGGGGCTCAGTCCCAGGGAGCCTCACAAGTGAGATGAGAACCAAGCAATTCCTGTCTCAGTTCCTGTGAAAAGTACAACAAATCATAGCTCTCCCTCTTTTATTTTCTATTATGCCGCTTTCCACCAATTTCCATCACATTCACTATTTCTCTCAGGTTTTATTTCTATTCCTCAAGCTTATTAACCTGCACGTTTTCCAGGATGGTTTTTACTGTTTCCCCACCCTCACTGTGATCCCGCCATGTTCCTCTGTAACATTCCTGTTCTGGTGGTGTGTCCAATAGTTGTCAATATAATGATACCCTGGTTATTGGGGGCTTTTTACCCCTCTTTCTGGACTATTAACATTCAGACAGCCTCAAGTGAAGAGAGCAGAGGAATTTTAATAGCCCAGTGTATCATGGGCCTGTATTTGTGGCTCTGGCCAGAGATACAAATGAGAAGCATGTATGGCATCAGCATGCACTTTTTGTATCTGTGAAATAACTGCAGAATTCTGGTTTTGTTTTATATGCCAGTCCTCCCTTTCCATTCTTTTTAATTTTAAGGTTTAATCCTCTCCTTAAAATTCTTCCCAGTCGTGAGTTATTGTTTTCATAGCCAGTTCAGCCATTCTATTATGAATGCTTCTGCTTTTATGCTGAACATCACTGCAAAGGATGTATCTCTGACCCACCTCCACTGCTCGCTAAGTCAACTGCCTTTGAAGTACATGTAATAAACGTTTCTCTGATGGTAGAGAAGTAAAGCCTCATTAGTTCCAGCCCATATTTGGAAGGCACCTCTAATCCATACTCGTCCTGCTTCTTTCTTTTGAATGTTTAGTTATTGATACACCTTACCTGACTCTGAATGAGTCTTACAGTGGTGAGATTTTTCCTGTATTTTCCCAACCACTCTTAACATTTTCACTCTTTCAGTCAAAGCCTGGGTCTTACATGAGCATCTGTGAAATGTCCAGCAAAGATCATAGGAAAGAAATCCATGTACAGTAGGTTGTGATGGCTGAACAGGGCAGGAATCTCTCCTTACTTCCAATAGAACCTATAGAAGGAGAAAGGTGGCATAGCTCCAAAGATTGGCAGCTGCTCACAGGGTGTTCTTGCGTGCATGTTAACACTGGCCAATCTCCCAAAGAGACCATACTGCAGTGAAACCCAAGTAAAACCAGGATGTCCAAGAGAGGGTTACTCCAATGCTCTCATCTGTTTTCTTTCTGGATACTCTCCCATCTAAAGTATTTAACATGACTTGGACCCCTTTGTATACCAGCCTCATTTATTCTGATTTGCGTATGCAAGTATTTCACCTTGCTCAAACTGGCAACTTAAGTAAAGTCTGGTCATCAGTACTTGATGTCACCCACCTGCAGTCTAAATGAGGTGAGCTGCAACTTGCATTTACTTGAAATCAGAGAGTTGTTTCACATGATGCCAGGCTAGCTTTGTGTTGTGCAGAGTTTATCATTGGTAGAGATATACTGTACTAATGGCTGGAATCTGGGGAGATCTTTAGAACATGCGTGTACTTTTAATGGGGTAGCTATCTTACCTTCTAAGAGCATTTGATATTTTTTCTTTTATTAAGCAGAAGGTAAGAGGAATTGGTTAAGTTACTCAATTGACAGAAACAACATTCAAGTTAAAGTAGTTACTAGTTTTGTTTCATTCACTGTATTTGAGTGGTTTTGGTTTGTGTGGTGTTTAATTTTTTTTACATGTCAGGTTGTACTAGGTCTGGCTAGAATAGGGTTAATTTTCTTTATAGCAGATCAAATGGTGCTGGGATTTAGGTTTTTTACCAAAATAGTACTGATAAAATACTAATGTCCTAGCTTTTGCTGAAGAGTGGCTGCACAGCATCAAGGCCTTGTCTGTTTCTCATTCTGCCTTACCCCTCGCAGTGAATAGATTGGTGAGTGCACAATAGTCTGGAGGAGGACACAACTGCTGTTCCATGCCATATTAGGGAACTTGCTACCTTTTGCTTGGAACTATTTGAGCATCAGTCCACCCACAGGAAGGGGCTTAGCATCACTTGTTTTATTTTCTTCCCTTACCTCTTCTACCACTTATCCTGCACTTACTAAACAATTGTTTGGTTGATTGTTTTAGTCTGATGCCCAAGTTTTCTTGCTTTTGTTCTTTATTTCCTCTTTTCCCATCCTACTGAAGGGGATTGAGCAGTGGACTGTGTGGTGCTTATCTGCCCATGGGGTTAGCACACAGCACAGGTATAAAAAGCTCTGCCACTTGGCTATCTAGTATGGGACTAATGTCTCTTTTATCTGTCTGGCTTAATGAATATTTGTTGGCTACCATGGAAATACCACTTCTGTTGTGAAACCTTGGCATCAGAAAAAGTACATATAGCGGTGCCAGAGAAAAGTGAAGTATCATCATATCCTTCTGCAAACCAGAGGAAAAAAAAGCCCTGTGAGAAGGAATATATGGACCCAAAATACTGACTTTGAGAGGTTAGTTCCTGAGATTTGCCTTACTGGGGATAGCCTACCATGGTAAAACCCTCAAAGATCAGGAGGTCTACTTAAAAATCATGATATTAAGAAAAAAGAAACATAAACTTTTTGTTTGTTGTCTGACTCGTTGTTACACTTCCTTGCTTTTCATAGCAGTCACAAGATCAAAAAGCTCTTTAAAAAAAAGGTGAAGAAGTTTTTCCCATTATTAAATACTTCTACAATATGCAATACTAATATACACACCCCAGTTGGTGGGGCTCCTGCTACCTGTTCCCACAGAGGAAGCAAGAAACACTTGTGAAAATTTGGAAAATTAAATTCCTGTAAATTAATTATGTTTCTACAGACCAATGTCAGGAGTGTTTCCAACCCCTTACCATAAAGCACAGGATGTTCAAGAAATTTTGCAATAGATTCAAAGTGCTTTGGCAGATATTGCAGGACATTTAATCATCTAAACTCAACTCTGTTTAGCAGGGTGCAAGTAAGGGCAGTAGGTACTGCAGATTTCAAATAGTACGGTTACAGTACTACTCTTTCCCCAACAAATGATAGGAATCAGGAAAAACCTAGGAAGTTATTTTTGCTTTTTACTTGGTAGTGCTCCAGAATCCTGTCCAGGACACACCTTATTGGAATAGGGGTTATGTCATTTTAGTATATGGGAATTGTGTGATAACGTAGCAAATACATGCCTTCATGTACAGAATCAGCTCAAAACCAGAGTAACTGATGTCTGGCATAATCAAGCTGCTGCTGCTGCTGTATTTTTTAAAGCTCGTGTTCCACATTCAAAACACTCCTTTCTCTTTTTTTGAATATTCTAAATAGTAAAAAACCCATACTAAATTCCATCCAATGCTGTTAGCAACTGATCTCTCTACTCAGTTGGAAGCACAGTGAAATTCTAAACCTGGGAGTTTAGCATGACCACAATAAGCTGAAGCTTCTCAGAAGTATGTTGACTAAAATCCCCCCAATTACGGTAGTATCTTTTATTGATAGTGTCTTCTGTCTCATTGTTCAAGGAAGCAACTTATCTCATCTGAAACCACCTTCTCCAACTTGCTCCGTTTTAAAAAAGAAGAGTTTGCCTCACCTTTAAGCTACTATGCAGCGGCATGTGGCATGAGGGTGGGTTAAACAGACAGATGTGCTTGGCAGGTAACTCTTGTTAACCTGCTAGCTGCCTAGCAGGAATGGGTAAGCTGCTGACTTTCCCTGGAAAGGGCTTGGGAAGCTACCGAGAAAAGCCAGAGATGTAACAAAAAGAAGTTGTGCAAAGAGAGCATCTCTTCTTCACAATGTTTCCTTTAGCTTTTACACGGTATGCTTTTATACTGGTAGATTCAGCACTCGGTTTGGGGCCCTAGGAAGAAAAGTCCTTTTTCTGATATCCTGTCAAATCCCTAAATAAAGACCCCTTGTCAGGGACAGGGAGTCAGTTTGATCAGTTTTTCAGAAGCACTCTTATTAAAATCAATATGAGCTCTGGGTGTTCTGGCTCCTTTGAGAATCCAAGTTCTCTGAACAGCGTTCACATTCTTTCGTCTTAGCAATTCTTATTTTTATTCTTTACCCTCTACTCACTCTTTCCCCAGCAATGTAACCCTCACAGTCCACATGCAGCTGAGGAAGAGGAAGAAGGGTGAAAGGTTCAAGGTAACCAGCTTGGGAGCCATTCTTCCTTTCCCACTCACTAGAAATGGGCAGAAAGAAGCCTGCCATTACCAGCCTGCCGAAGCTGTAGCTCCTGGTTCAAGACTAGATTGTGCTATGATTAATGAAATGTGTTTAGTAGTCTCATTTGAGCTTTTAATGGTCTGTTATCCGCATTGTGGCTTTAGCATACACTTCAGCGTGATTGATAGCCTGTTTGGGAGTAGGAGGCAGGGTAGAGGGCTGCTCTGAGGTGTACACACTGAGGGGAGAAGTGAAAATAGATTGATAGCTACTGAAAGTGCTGTGTGAGTCCCTTAGGATACATATTGGGGAGTGTAGGGAGGGACCAACACCTGCATGTGTACCCAAGCTAGTGAACTGCGCTAGAAAGTACCATGTTGAGCTCATTAGTCCTGCAGAGAAGTAGCAAAAATACACAGTGGCAAAACACTGCATTAACACAGTTGTAGGGCTTCTGCTGCTCAAACAAACTGAGAGATCTCTGCAAGACACTATGGTATGCCAGGTTCACATGTATTTGCTTTTCTGTATATCTCCTCTTCTTCTGAGAGCCATAACATGCTACTGTTCTTCCCTACATTAGCAGTAGGGTAAACACAGCTCCCTCCTGAATCAATCAATTTCTCCATCTTAAGTTTAGTGGGAGGATTGCTGACATGCAGATTGGGATATTATTTTGCCACTTGTTTTGCCAGCCATGAGCCTAAGAGGGAATATGTTGCAGGTGAGAGAACAACCTTCAGGACTACGTAGCAAGCATCTACAATTTAAATTTAATGACCTTATTTAGAGAAGTACTTAATCATAGGCTGAAGTGTAAAAGCTCATGAGTATTATCATTGACTTCAGCAAGATTGAAAATGATGGTGAACTGAGATAGAGCATTGACTTAAGGCTGATAATGTCTGAGCCTGTCCTAGCTAATAGATTCAGGGCCAAGTGTTGCTCTCTACCAGTATACTCTTTTATCCCCCTCATTGAACAGGAGACCAGATGTGGTCTTCCCAAGTACAGAGGAGAACATGTGATGTGCTAACTTCCTATGAGCCCTTTGATGCTGAAATTTAACCTGAAGTTTAAGACGATTGAGTTTAGTATTGGGAAAAAGATGGAGCAGTCAGCAAAATGTCACAAGTGACCGTGATGAACTGCTGCTCCCCTCTGGCATGTGCTGTGGCAGATGATGCATGCCTGAGGCTACAGAGCCAAATGATCCCTAGGAAGACAAGCTCTTGCCTACAACTCATAAATTCTTTAAAATAGTTTTGTAACTAAACTTCAGCAGGTTAAAATTGTTCCTAGCAAGAGGGTGAAGCCAATGGCAAACCTCCAGCTTCTGCAGAAAAAAGTTTTAATCTGGCCTCTTTTGCCTAATTTCTGAGCTTTTGCGTCATAAACTATTACTGTAATCATGCTAATCATTATTTTATGAGTGTCAGGAACACATCACCTCTGTGTCCATCTGAGCATGCACCTATCAATTTGGTTGTCACCTGCCTACCTATTTGTATCGTGTAAAAGATGTGAGCTTTGTCATCCATTTATTCATCTTCCTAGGCATGTTCATGAATTATTCTGGTCATTTAATGCATCCTAGCTTGGCATTTGTGGGTATCTGTTCTTGGTAGCAGTAAATCTGTCAGTTTAATTGCTTTCCCTTTAGCCTCAAACTTTTTCTCATTAAGTCAATGAGTAATCATATTATTAAGGATACTAGGGCAGAAAAGTTGTTACTGGTTCTCTTTGAGTTCTTTTATTTAGTAAAATGAACCATCTAAATAATAATCCCTCCCCACTGTTTCCAAAGTGGTGTTACTTCCTGTCAAGCACATTGAAGCTTCAGCCTGTTTGCTTTTTAATTAAAGTAAGTTTTCAGCTACCTCTTTCATCATCAGAATTTTCTGTCACCTTGAAATGAAGGCTCTGGCATTGTCTTTTAAATTATTGAGCACTGGTTGACTGGGGGAGTTGAGTTTAGAGTATACATTAATCTTCTTAACTACTTTCATCAAACTGACTGTCCAGCCTGCTGTTGTTTCAGTTCTCCTGTTTTCTGTCCCTCCTTCATTCGTCTACCACCTCAATACGTATAAAACATGAAAACAATCTTTATTCATGCCTGTTACTTACTGAATTATATATTCTTTCTGTTCTGACATGTTACAAAACGCTTCCCAAGGTCGTGTCTGGCATGAGTAGGTTGGTGTGGAGAGCTTTTCCTCTGCCGCGTGGTTAGCAGAACTTGGGAGCTGAAAGTGGCTTTTCTGGTGGAGTTACTTCACACCCTCTGGGAAAACACTATATATCTGTCTTTTTTTCTTTCTTTCTTTCAAATTCTCTGCTTTGCAAAAGATCTAAAAAATTAATCCTTTAAGCAGAGCTGAACTAATTACTATTTAGATTCTTCTGTGGAAAGAAGAAAAAAGGAAATAAGTTGTTAAAAGTCCATAGTGAGGTTGAGAACAAAAAGAGCAGTTGTGCCAGGCTAAACAGCGGGGATGTGGGCTCTGCATCCTGGCTCTGCCACAGGCGTATGTGGACACCTTACTGCCTCTGCAGACCATGTTTGTGATGTTCTTTCTCCTTCCCATTGTCTGCCTTGCCTAGTCGTTACAAGTGCCATATTTGTACAGCACCCAGCACTGCAGGGCACTGGATAAGCTCCTCTGTACGAAAAAAACTGTCCATAGGAATAAATATTTTCTACACTGAGCTCTTTCTATGCTGGGAATTTGCAGTTCCCTCTGATTTATCTCATGTTTAGTCTCAGTGGAATAATTGTGAAAGATTTACTGTGAATACGTGAAGTTGTAGCCGTCTGGTTTCATTGTGGTTGATCAGATGCTATTGCGTGTGCTCCTGAATGATAACTGTCAGACACTTTAGAGGGCAAATACTGTTTTTGAATTGTAACATTTAGTGCCAAACATGATTCTGGTACTTTCTTCTTGCAGAGTTTCTTCCGTGAAAACGTCAAATTAGATATACTCTCACAGCGATCAAGCAGCAATTTACACATACTACTGTGCCATCCCTATATCATTTCAAAACTAGTGGTTGGATCCCTTTGCATTTGGGAAAGTTGTTAGTTTTATTTAGCTTGCTCTTCTAAGGAACTAAACTTTGGCTGTTGTGGATTAGAATTCACGAAGCCCAGTTTCCCAAATGGCAAAACCTCTCTTACACAACTGTGTGCTCTATGGAGCGTGCCCTGGTCAGAGGATGGCTTGCCAGCAATCCTGTTCTTGGTCTGACAGCTTTCCTCACCAACTTGCCCAGGATGGGAAAGTGGGAGGTTGTTAATCAGAAGCAAAGCCAACAGCTGGTGGGTTTTTTAATGAGAAAATGTATGCAAAATGTTTTGATCTTCTTTCGTACAAATTTAGCCAGCCAAATTTTTACCTGCTACAAGTTGGAATGTCTGATTACCATATCTCTATATTGACTCCATCAAGTCAATGTATGTAGACAGTCTTTATTCACTGTTACACTGTCAAACACCACTTTATCTCAGTCCATTTTTTTCAGGAACCACAGCAGCTGCTGTTTCTGACATCTAAGACCACCCTGTTGAGTATATTTCATTCAGCCGCCCTTCAAAGCCAGCAGCTTTTGAGTTTCAGGGATTTGATGGTGCTGGTGTTCACTGAAGCACCCTTGACAGATAGCATCCAAGGACACAGGTGCCTGTGCAGCAGAACACATAAAATTTTAATCTAGACTGAGATACATGTGATACAGTTTCATTGCTCAAATATGATCCACAGTACAAATTGAGGTTGATAAATAGAAATAAATCTGAAGAGAGAGCAATTTCCTTGTGCAAAGGGACAAGGACCACAGATTTTGTAGTGTCAAGTTTAGACAAAACTTAGTGATGGACGCTGCTGCAACATGCCTATAAAGTGGCATATTCTGCAGAGCAGTCCACTGTAAACAAAATAAAGAAGCATTGAACCAAGTTGTGTACTGAACTAAGTCCAAAGTTATGAATCAAATTAGTCACACTACAAAAAAGTGATTGACATATCCCAAAAATCTCCGTTACCCATAAAAGTCTTAAAAACTTCTTAAGGTTATTGGCTGCTGAGAAAATTCAACTGTACTGTTTTGTACTTTTTTCTTAAAGTTCCTATTCCTTAATTACTGATTAAATTAATCAAAGCAAGTATATATAAAGGAGCATTGGGTTTTTTTCCCTCTCCTTTCCAGCCAAATATGACCCACTTACCAGTCTCATTCAGGAATGTATCTCAATCTGTCACCATGGAAATCATTTGATGTCACAAATGTGAGAATGTAGTTAATATGTCAGGCAGGTAGACTCAGACTAATTACAAAAGAGAAAAATTAAATTTCACACACACATTTATTGACAGTAGGTAATGATGGGAAAGGAAATTAAGCAGCAGCTCATGATTGCTAAGTGGTCCAGAAGAAATACATCAAACTTCTTATGAAAGCTGCTGTAGGTGTTTAAATCACTTTTGGATTATACCGTGGAAACATTTTAATATGTGCAGTATCATATACCTTAAAGCTTTCTTCAGACCTCCACTTTATAATCCCTATATAGAATTCAATTCATTTCCATTAGCAGTCCCACAGACTTCTTTCTGTGTTTTTTCCCTGCGCTGGTACAAGATACGATCACAGGCATATTTACGTTATTAGTTTCTCTCTCATTCACAGTGACTTGATCCTGCTCTGGCAGGAGGGTGGACTAGATGATCTTTCAAGGTCTCTTCCAACCCTTAAGATTCAGTGATTCAGTGACATTACTGGCATTATTAAAAGAAACTGCTTTCAGCAGTGTTCATCTAGCTTCTGCTACACATGTACCTGTGTGTGTGTGTTAGTTATGTGATCCAAAACTCACTGAAATTACTGAATATTAGGTCATGGTGTTTATTGCACATATATTCTTGTAGACTTTCCCTTTAATGACTTTCCACATAGAATATTCGTTACCTGCTTTTGCTGTTCCTGAGAACAAAAACCACATTCACTATTTCCCAAACAGAGTCAGGAGGAATCATAATAATAAAAAAAAGTATTTGTCTAACTTGCTTTCTTTTGCCTTTCAGAAGATTATTTATTTTACCTTCCATACAGCAGAGGGAATAATAAAGTTTAACTGAAGGTCGATTTTCCCTCTTAGCTGTCATTTAAAGGTACCTTGAGAAGTTTTATTAGATCTAAAAATCAGTTCACAGTACTTTCTTATTTGATGCATCTGTAATGATTTTGTACACATTGTTATTTTTCTACTTTTTGTTAAGGCCCAAAATTAAAAGAAAAAAATCCAAGAGGATTTATTTGCTTTCTGCAATAAGAAGTAGACATCCAGTATGAAAAATGGCAACACCTTTATCTTCTGAAGGGAGATAGTAAGGATTTGCATTAATAACCAACTCAGTTCTTCCCCACTGGGTTTTCTTCCAGCCAAGATACTAGGCCAAATAACAAGAAATAGCTTGAAGTCCTTCCATCCTAGCTGACAGTGGCTAAAGAATTAAGTCCAAATCCTTGCATTTTATCCACCAACTAGATTATTTCATCCAATTCTGCAGCCAAATGGAGGCAAACCAAGCTCAGATGTTCATTTCTCAGAACAGTTTGTGAAATGTGACTTTCAAAAGACATTTTCGTGGAAGCACAGAAGTTTCCCTCTGCTTCAGCTCAGACATGACTTCAGATGTTCTTTAGAATTGTCCATAAAAGTCTAGGGACATCTCACTCAATTCTCATGTCATAGGCTAGCTGTGTCGCACAGTTGCTGATGCAGGCAATAAGAGAGGCAGAAGGTATTTCAGACATACTAATCTTAACTGAGAAGCTCTATCTACGATATTAATTCCTCTTTCTGGTACTGCAGAAAATACATCTCGGGAGAAAGAGCTATGTCTTAAATTGGGGAGGTTTTCGCCTTTGTTGTTCTCAGGGGCCAAAAGTCACTTGGTTCTACACACAGTTCTTTTCTTAAATAGTAAACCCTTCTTTACTTCCCACTATTGTTTGTGTAAAACAAAAAATGTACAGTCCCTTTTCTCTCTCAGAGTCTAGTAAGAGCTCACTGAAATGACTAGCAACAAGGACAATTCCTGTGTGTAACCCACTGAGACTATGGAAGGACACTACTTTTTCTGGTCTGAAAGCTGTCTGTGTTCCAGTAATGCATTTGAATAACAATTGCAATCATCTTGGTTAGGGGAGAAGAGTATGCAAGGAGATAACTTTCAAGGTACGTTGATTTAACCTAATGCTGTTGCCAGTGAGTCACCGCTGTTTTGATAATTTTGTTTTTTGAACTGCAGACTCAATAATAGATTTCAAGAAGCAAACGAAGGGAAGTGGGTTTTTTTTCTCTCTTGCAGCAATTTAAAAAATAATGTTCATGTTTCATCTACACAAAGATGATTTAATTAAATACTTTAATCCTGACCACAAATAACTTATGTAGTGGTTCAGTGAGAGAAGCCTAGCATTGTCTTGTCATAGAGCATTTACTTAATCCTATCGTACCTGCTTGATAATTACTCCCTCAGATCTGTCCTTGCCTTAGCTGCAGAATTAGCTTAGACGACTTAGAGAAAAAAAGAGGAGGGGAAAATGCTTCAAATTAGTTAATAATTTATGATTGCTATTGAGTCAGACCTCAGTCTTTCTGAGGGGTGAACCTTCCCATTTGTTGTAAAATGAAATAACATTAGTACTTTTCAGTTTCTAGAGCTGCTCAGAATCTGATCATGGTATATAGAAGATCTTTTCACAACTTCCAAAACAGATAATGATCTCTTTTTAATGCCTTTGTGCCTTGACTCACGTCTTAGATAAATCTTCCTTTCCTTCAGTGCATACATACTCACACATTTCTCTTCTTGCAGCATTGATCTTATAAGCTTAAATGGGAATTTGTTTATTTTCCGTTCATGGAAAGGCAGGAGTTGAGTTCCTCTTCACGTGGTGATAACAAATGGAAGGCTGTCCCAGAATTTGATCTATGCCTTGGAGTTTGTTTTCTCATTCCACTTAGGTTGAGCCTAAGTGACAGAGTAAGAGCTTTAAATTCAGACAGAAAGTCACATTTTATTCTAGAAGGAGAGAAACTGGCATTTCACATGTTGTAGAGGGAGTGTTGTGTTCTTTTACTCTTTTTGTTTGTTTGTTTGTTTTGAGTATGATTGTACCATTGAAAATGAGCCCTACCTTTTGCCCATTTACAAAGCACTGTTGACAATCCATATTCTACAGCATTAAACACAGAGAGAAAAAAAAATCATACAAATTAGAAATGAAACAGTCTTGTGAAAAAGAAGTTCATTGCTGAAAACCCTTAGGGCATGATAAGGAACAAGTGTAGTCCAAACTAAAAGTAACACTGATGAAGTGAGGAATTAAGAAATGCCCCAGGGAGACCCATAAGTCACTGAAATAGAAGGAGGCTGGAAATGGATGCACTAAAACAAGAGTTAATTAGTGTGCACAGGTGATTTCATAAGAGTTATTCCAAGCCACCTATATTATCTTGTCTTTGTGAAGAGTAAACCCTAGACAGATCTGTCTGTTTGGGACTATGCAGTTGGATTTTTTGAGTGAGTACAGTATTTGTGCACCTCCAGGAAAGAATCCTAGTGAAAGAGTAACAATTTTGCCTTTCAGAAGGGCAGAGGTGAAAGCTAAAGTGAGAGACTGAAGGGAGATTTTCACAAATCTACCAGATGATAAAATCTGTCCTCAGTGCTAACAAAGGATTAACTTTTCTAGAGATTAGAACAGATTAACTGTAAATGTCCCATTTACTGGATGTTTTTGGAGGCATAAACTGATGTCCTGTCATTTTTGCTTGGAGTGATTTAAGAAATTATTGTCATCATCTCTTCATTGGTTTTACATGAGCTACATTAACAGATTTTATGAGGACTCACAGTCCATGTCACTCTCCATTATAAAGGGCCAGTAAAGAGGACTGCAGCTAATCCAGATGGCTGTACACTGAGATGAACTAGGTAGGCAGTAACTTCCGTTATAGAGTGGTAATTTCTCAAATTAGTGTGCTTGCTTATACAGCATTTGTGTGGCTAAGGTCTGAATTAATTCTTACAGTGTTTAATCCAATGGAAGGTAAGATTTCCTCTCTACATTTAACTGAGTCTTACTGATCTTCCCAATATGCAGCCAAAATTGTTGTCTACGTCACCCTTTTTTTGACTTACTGCCTTCCTGATCTGCAAATTCATATTAATTTGTTGCTATTTTTCAGTACGTGAGAGGCAAATCATTCTTAATTTGATAAAGTATTAAATGTGTTTCAATTGTAATTTGTATTTATTATGGTGCCAAGTAGATTTGCAGCCTGACTGACAAAAAGGTGACATCAGTTTCCACTATATGGAAGTATGAGCTGATAAAGGGTCTGTCTTGTGATCCTCTGATGGGTGAGAGATTTTTTTTCTCTTGCAGGAAGACAGAGTGAAAGCCTTTGTTTTATGATACCTTTTTTTTAATTTTGTGGAAAATAGATTTATCATACTGATAGGTTGCAAATAATTTTCTTTATCTTATTTATCTCATACATTTGTTCCCTTTTTAAGAGCAAGTACAATGTGTCATCTAGCATCTGTGATTATGAAGGAGTTAGCCAAGTCCATTTTAGAGCTTTCAATTTTTATATCGTTTTCAATCTTGTCCCTAGACATGAGAATAGGAAAATAAGTAAAGGGAAATGTACTCATATATGACTTGCTGTTCTTAGCCTTTTGATTACAAGATTCATTGAGATGCAAGATAGATTCAAAACTCATAACAGCGTTTTACTGCTTCATAAAAAAAATGTTTCTTACACTTCATGCATTAGTAGAGATTAAGGGAATTAACTGGTACCGTTACTTCCTGCCCTTTGCATGCTTTCCTGCAGTGGTTGCACAGCTGGTTTAATGCACTTTGACGTCCTCAGAATTCTTAATATTTTCATGCTTCTCTGTCATTTTATTGTGGAATTGGGGGTTATCTTATCTGTACATTTTCAGTATTTGAGCTGAGCATTTTGATTCTTCTCTTTACTGTTTTTTGAAGAAAAGCTTGTACTCTAAACCTTCTCTAAAATACACTTTTTAAATCAGGCAGTTAAATTAGGCTCAGATTAACAAAGGGACACTTCTTTATATTTAAATCTAGGTGGAGTTCATACATGTAAATTACAAAACAGTTCACAAAAGGTTTTCCAAGCTGCTGGTAGGCACCTCACTTATAACCACAGTACACAGCCACTTCAAGTTCTGCTGCTGTGCTTGCCTACAGATGGTCCAGACAGATAACTGCCAGCTAGTTTCTGCGTTAAATCCATTCTGCATCTTGATTCTCCTGCACGTAACCTTGTTCAGAAGGTTCGAAAAAGTTGACTTCATTACTCAGAAGCAGTTTGTGGGGTGCTAATGTATGGAAAGGAGCACATGGCCAGAAAGGGGAACCTTGCAGTTTCTTCTTTAGCCTTTAAGGGTTTGAACCTACTTATCCTATTGCTTAAAAAAAGTAGCTGTAACATATGGCTACAGGCAGCTTCTTAGTGAGATCGTGCTGCTATGCATCTGGAATTCAAAATCAACAAGACTAGAAACAGAGGGAGACTAAGCAGGAATAATCATAACCTATTCATTCACCTAAGAGGATACTTATCTAAGAGGGAAAGTTCTTGATTTTCTTCCAGAAATTGCTTTTGCTTTTTTGTGTTTTCCTTCTCTGTATCTTTCCAAAGAGAACAAGGTTTGGAGTGCTTTTAATCGTCAACACTGTTTTAGTATTCTCTTAGCCTCTACTAGGTGACTTTGGGAACAGACAGCTTATTTTGGGGTGGTTTTTGAACTCCCATACAGATTTGCATTTTCTTCTATCTCTTATTTGTGTTTTACGTACATTTAGTTCTGTGGCTAAAAGGAACTCTGAGCTTTTCTTTGTCTCTCAGTTGATGCAAGCAACTTGTAGCTATCGATTATCAGTAAACACACCTCCAAAGTTTCTCTGATGACATTTGCTACTGAGGCTAAAGTGAGGAAGAGTTGAATGCATGTATGGATGTCCTCTCTGCTTTGTAAGTAAAAAGCAAAATATTTCCTTAAAACTAGATGCCAGAAATTTTAATAGTTCACAGACTTCTTTTCTGATCTTCTCTCCTCCTAGAGCAGAAAACAGCAGTCAATAAAAATGTTGAATCCTAGGGGAAGAGAGCTTATCTCAAAGCACCTGCGGGAGAAGTTTGAGCAATGCTTTTGCACAGATGGAGACGACACGTGAGGCAGGCTGCAGTCTGACCAGGTGAAAGCCCTTCAGCTTCCCAAAAGAGAATCAAAGAGACTTTTCTAAACATTAGGACTGGTAGACTTTTGTGCTTTTTGCTTTTTACCTATATAATGTCAACTTTATCTGGAGAGCAGCTACAAGTAATGAAGTCTGATTCTCTCCCCAACTGTCTCGCTTAAATGCCAATTGGAACATGCGCCTCTCTATTTGACAATAAAATCAATGAATGAAATATTAGAGGCTTGAATGATATGATGTGCAGAATACATTATGGGAGTTGTTGAGTGTCAGTGGACAGCAAGTCTTGCCCTTTATCTCAACATATCTACTTCATGAAACTGGCACCTTCTGCCAGTCTTTCACCTCTTTGCTTTTAGACCTTAACTCTTTTGTAACACATCAAAGTCTCTATGGCTCAGGGCTTTGTAATGGCTTCTGCACTCTTTGTGTCATATTGGACTCATGTTTTTTTATCTGTTTGTCTTAACTAAAGCTGGACCTGCGCTAACTAATTAAGCAATAGAGAGGGAGAAACAGCTTAAGATGATTTTTTAACACTTTTTATATCTCTTTACTTGCTTGACACAGCCTTCTTCCTCTTTGCTCTGAGGTTCTTCAGAACAACAGGAATCACTCACTGCTGAGGCAATAAACAGGGGGAAAAGAGAAATGTCAGTGCTGAAGTGGATTTTAGTTAAACATCCTAAAATATCTGGAACTATCCACAAAGACTGATATACAAAAGACTGAAGAATGGGTGTTTTTAATTATTTTTCCAATCTTTAGTGGATTCCTCATGAGAAGTATTAACAACTTCACAGAATCACAGAATCTTAAGGGTTGGAAGGGACCTCAAAAGATCATCTAGTTCAACCCCTCTGCCAGAGCAGGACCACCTAGAATAGGTCACACAGGAACTCGTCCAGGTGAGTTTGAATGTCTCCAGAGAAGGAGACTCCACAACCCATCTGAGCAGCCTGTGGCAGTGCTCCCTCACCCTCACAGTGAAAAAGTTTTACCTTATGTTTCTTTGGAACCTCTTATGTTCCAGCTTGTACCCATTGCCCCTTGTCCTGTCATTGGCCACTGAGAAGAGTCTGGCTTCATCCTCCTGACACCTGCCCTTTACATATTTGTAAACATTAATGAGATCACCCCTCAGTCTCCTTTTCTCAAAGTGGAAGAGCCCCAACTCCTTCAGCCATTCATCATAAGGGAGATGCTCCACTCACTCCATCATCTTTGTGGCCCTGTGCTGAACTCTCTCCAGCAACTCCCTGTCCTTCTTGAACTGAAGGGCCCACAACTGGACACAATATTCCAGATGTGGTCTGACGAGGGCAGAGTAGAAGGGAAGGAGAGCCTCTCTCAACCTACTATCACAGCCCTTCTACTTTGTCATGCTAGCTATATAGTAAACAACTGTTAACTAGGAAAGTAAACAATAACTAATGCTTACTAGTAACCCATGAGACATGTCATACCTATCAACCATGGTGCTGAAGGTATTGTGTGAGTGGCAGCTTCATAATTCTATCTTTGTGCCAGTCTCGACTCTGAAGTATTGGACAGGGTTATTACATGCTGGCAAAACTGATTCAGTGCTATATATGATTTCAAGTTGAGTTTACAAGTAGATACATTTCCAGCAAGAGAACATCTCAACCACTTTGCCCTGTAAATCCAGATGTCTCCAGGGTATAGGTTAAAAGACAGAGAAGGACATGGAGGAAGAATGGTTGTGTTCAAATTTAAGAGCAATTCTCTTCAGGTTTATTAGGTATTTGCAGTGTTCTATTTCTTGCTGACAAAACAACTTCTAACAGTCAGGGTAAAATTTCCCATTGTTTTCTCCAGGTTGTTGTTTTTTTTCTTACATACACATCTGCTATTTAGCCTGACTGCAGAATCATGCCCTGTTTAGAAAGGCTGAAGCTCAATAAGATGACCTGCCAGTGATTGCAGAGCCGGTCAGCATTAGAACGAGGAACAGATCACAGGACTCTTGAGCTCATTGGTAAAGCATAGGGCTTCTGATACAGCATTTTATCATACCAAGCAGAAACATCTCTTCTTCTGTAGCTTCAAGGTGCAAAACAGCAAGTTGTTTGGTATCAGAGCATATTTCCCAATATAGGATACTCCCGATGCATAAATAACTCTTATCTGTGCTGTTTGTGAGCTCTAACCTGCCTTAAAGCCCATAATTAAAAGGATAAGGTGTTTACATAAACTGATTGTCAGTATAGTAAGTGCCATTAATAGTGTTGGCAAGAAGTGCCAGGCAGGTAGCAGAATCTCAGTGCAATCTGTGTCTGCCTAAGAGACAACTTCTGAATGTTTGTCTGGAAACATTTGCATAGGTTGGTAAAGCCATGTAGCCAAAGTGAAATGCAGAGTTTTTTTGTGTGTTTAGCAGAATGAACCCAACAAAGGGGAAAAATAATGTCAACATAGTTGAATTTCAACAGCACATACAATAACAAGGCAAAAATTTCACATTGAGTGCTTCCACCCTTTTCTACTAAATATGATCCTGGTTTTTTTTGTTTAGTTTGTTTGGGTTTTTTGACTTATCACCGGAAAACCAATCCTTTTCATTTTTATTTTTCTCCCACTGCTTCTACATTCTGGGACTTCTCTGATACTGAGAGAAAGTACTTATGATACATACCTACTGATTTCTTGCTTATAAACAGTCCTGGTGTGTCCATTGATTTAGAAGATTTATTCCTTTTAAATAAAAAGGGAGAGGGTTTAATATCTTGCTGTTTATATATGATAACTGCCAGAAAGGATATGAAGTAGGAAGCTGTGCACAGTTTCCATGAACAGTTGCTGGGATATTAGAAAGCTCTACCCTCTGTCTCTAATTCATAGCTAATAAACAGCAGTTTACTATTCCAACAACCTCAGATACCAATTACTGAAACCCGATGGAGTGTAGTGAAGCAGTGGTGTTACCCTCATTTTACAGAACGAAAGTGAGGAACAAGCAGGCAGCTGCTAACTTCTGTTACCCTGGTGTGAATCTGAGTTAAGTTTGCACAGCTAATGGAGGCAGCTTAAAGTTTACGTCGCTGCAGCTGAAATGAGCAGCTGTCTGAACATCAAGAGGAAAGTGAAAAAACATGCCTGGAATCTCAAGGCATCTACCCATAGTAAATCGATGGCAGAGCAGAACATAGCACTCAAAGATGTGGTGAGAACAGCTCAGCCTTCAGTGGACCCAGTAAGCTGACAGATGCTCAAAAGACTAGATGGGTGGGAATTTTTAAGTGATTACTGGCAGTGACAGTTTAGGCACCTGGCTACTGAAAAAGGACAGCATCTCTCAGTATCTAAAAGCAGTGCTCTGGATCTCACAAAGCCTGGCACATATTCACAGATCACCACTCATCTCCTCAGTGACCTTGGAAATATTACTGCATCACCATGTGCCTAAGTTTCTCCTGCTGTAAGGGGATATCTCTTTTCCTTCATAAAGTGTTACTAATGGAAGGCATTGCATAAGTGTTAGATTATTGATTACACGTCGCAGTCTGCTGCCCAGCTCCCCATTACTGAGATGCATTTCACAGATGGTGTTTGTGACAACAAAATTTGTGTATTAGGACCTTATCTACTGTAGAAAATTGATACAGTTAGGACAGACAGAGTCATGGTGCATGGACAGTTACTTTCCTGCTCTTTACAGGCTCTTCCAAGACAGTTTTATTGAATTATCTTTGGAGGAAAAAGAAAATAACAAACCATTTTTGTTTTCAGTGGTCATGTATTCCTGCATAACACAAATTCAAGCCATGGCTTTGATAGCTTGTATGTTTCTGAACCTCTGGGCATGGTCATTTAGAAATCTATTTTCTCTTAGACCAAACAATTAATATTAGAAGTAGTGGATTTGAATGGACTTTGTTCACAAGGATGTTTTGCTGCTTTCAGAGGAAATAAGCTTTTAATTTTGTAAGAGTGTGGGGTTTTATATTGAATTAATTAAAAAGGAAAATTCAAGACCACAGTGAGGAAAAAGCAATATCAGGGCACACAATCTTAAAGCTGCCATTGGTGTGAATAAAAAAGTGAGTTATGTGGTGAGAGCAATAAGCACATCTCACTGACCTCCTGCAGCCTGGTTAGGAGAGAATACTTATCACCTTAGAAAGGGTTCATGTCAAGTCTCCTATTGCTGTTAATTAGATGTCAGTTCTACTGCTGGGACATTTTGTGCTATGAACAGCGACATAAAAACAAGTGAGAAAGAACAGGCTCAGCAGCACATGAAGCTGGTGTGGGCATCATTTCTGGTCTAGCTTACAATTTCACTACTGTTTCGGTTGTCAGGCTCATTCTTCCCCAGGCTCCATGCTGGAGCACTTTTCATGGCAATATATTGGTAATATCCTTCCCTGCCAGGTAGAAAACAGACAAATCTGCTGTACATGTCCAAATCAGAAAATCTTTGAATTCTTAAGTTGCTAGGAACACAAGAGCCCTGTTGTCATGGGCACACAAAGCCTTGCCATTGTCACAGAAAAACTCAGAAAGTTTTGTTCCAAAGTGAAAGGTTTTTTGTACCCTTGCTCTCTTGTGCTCAGCTGCTGTGAATCCATCTCCTTAAAATTCTGCCATGAAAGCGTTGCAAATATTAATGATAGATTTGTCAGCTTTGCTCTAGTTTGCTGGACTCCTCTCTGTCCTCTTCATTTTTCTAACAAGCTCCTTGGAGGAGAGAAGATGCATAGACACCCAATATATTCTCTTCTTTTGTCTGACTTAATTCTTTCATCTTTCCTTATGAAGATGAATCACAGATTCAGCTCTTTACCCTAACCCTTCTCAATCCACTTCTATATACTTCATCCTCTTGATCAACTTTTCTGTATGATTGTGCCTTTTGAATCCTGCCTCCTACCACCTATGAAATGCTAGTCACTTTTCTTTCTGTAGTCTCTTGCTGAGTTGTTCTTCTCTTTTGTCCAAAGTTGCTAAAACTTCTTTTGCCCTGGCCACCTCACCGCCCCTGTGTACATCCAGAAGTAAGGTGATACCATTGCTTTAGATCTTCATTCCAATATTGCCAGTGTCTTCCTGTATCCTTTCACTAGCTCCTTTCTCCTTCAGAGTCAGCCTAGCCCATCTTGTCTTTCACTGCCCTTGATGCCTACCCTCCTTACTTATCAGGAATTCACTGCCTGTCTCTTTTCTTCCTCTTCTGGCACCAATGTGATATCAAATGTGATGCTCCTGTGGAGCCATCTTCTCCTTTCCTGAGCCAGTCCTGCAGTTAGCTAACATTTGGCCTCTTTCTCATCCAAGTTGCCCCTTACTAACTGTCCATGCAGGTTTCTTCCACAAGCAGTTAGTGCACTAAGAAAGGCTAGTGGCTGTTGGGAAACAGTAATGCACTTGATGCAAAAAAGGTATCAAATAAAAAAACTTGAAATTGTGTAGGAGGCATTTTTCCCTGAAACTTGACTTTTTCTCAAGTAAAAGGGAAGTTCTCCACACTAGAGACTGCCTTTTCCTATACCTGCCTAATATATACACCTATATATCTTTAAATATTTATGAGTTTATATATGCATGTGTGTGTATATATATTCACATGTGTAGAATTGCATACACATATCATGCATATGTCTGTTATGTGCGCACACAGCTGTGAAATAAATGCACCATGGAGGTTTAAGTACACTACAGTGTATCCTGTACTGTACAGGCATATGAGAAAACGTCACACTGTGTTTCTGGGGACAGGCAGACTTGTGTTACAGTGCACACAGAAGATTTCGTGTGTGTATTTTACACTGGATTCATGGTAAAATTTCTAAAAACTGTATAGAGGAAGGCACTGAGAGATTTTGTGCTCAAAATATTTTCGGAGGTAACTCAGGGTATTTGTTGCATGAGAAGACAGAATCTTTTTATAGGGATGAGAGAAGACATGGCAGTAGAAGAGAGGAGTGAGTTTGGGAGCAGGAAGAAACATGAATTGATACAGACAGCGCAAGAATTGCACAGGACATCAATAGTGAGGATGAAAAGCTTGAACCTGACAGTGATCTGGATGAGAGATGTGGCAGGAGAAGTGAAAGATTTTGGATTCAGAGTATTTGGTGTGAACCAGCGGAAGATCAGGGACTGGGAGGCCATAGAGAAGGAGTCAGTCACACAGGTAAGACTTTAAATGAAGTGCAACACATTCAGCTCGTATCAGTCAGTGTAAGTACATTGATTTCATGGAAGTCATGCAGATTTATGCCAGCTAAGGATGTGGCCTCACATGTTGCAGAAAGGAAAAGTGTCTTATGCAGATATTTAAAGGATAAAGAAAAAGAATTCTGTAGACAGAGAGAAGAGATAAAAGACATTAATGAAATATTTTAACTCCAAGTCGTGCAGAAAATAACTCAGCCTTGTTGTATCATTACAGATTCATCTACCCCTGACTATGTTCATCAGCATTGATACTGGCCAATTTAGAAATGTTTCAGTGCCCAGAATATGTACCTTTTTCCCAGTTTGCTTTGTAGTCTTTATTTCTGTGTCCCATTTTGGGAGCAGAACTCTGCAATTCCCTTGATACTCTCCAAGCTTGAATCCTAAATTCTTGCTGAGTCCTTCTCCTGTTCTCTCAGCTTACACTGAAGACATGCATTGCTCTAGCAGTGTTTGGCTGTGGTTACAACATTCACATCTGTATTACATTCGGAATGACCTAAAGCATGACTGTTCAAGTAGTTAGAAGTAGCAGGAGAGATTTCTACTCTCTTCTCCTTTAATGACCTCCACAGTGTGGAAATTACTTCTCATGTTTTCTAAAGACTGAAAAATACTTTGCACTTGCTTTTTGTTTTGGAGGCCTGTACTAAATACAAGTAAACTTTGAGTTTTACAAGCAGGAGAGCTGTGCTGAAACAGATCTCTCCTATGATATCAGCTCAGCCTTTGGCCATGGGCAGTCAAAAGAGGCCACCTCGTCCCTTCCACTCACGCCTTTTTATTTTGTCTTTCCAGAAACAGCCTGGTGTCCTGAGGACCAGAGAAAGTGCAACATACCCAAAGTATTTGCTATGGGACTGTTGCTGTTACTGTGGTTCCAGTGGAGTCATGTGAAAGCCACTGTAGCCTTTAAGACAATAGCAAAAGAAATAGAAGTGTTGAAAGGAGCTGTAATAACTGTAACTTTTTACTACTATTATTATTTTTTGTAATAGGAAAATATTTCAGTGCAAGACCTGAGTTTATGGTCCTTTGTACTAAAGACTTTAGAGAACATACAATTCTTTAAACTGGGAAAAAAATCAGGGCAGAATAAGAAGATTGTACCAGGCACCAAATGAAACTAGCAGATACCAAACTCAGCATAAATAAAACTGATACTTCTTTGTATGTGTTGTGTGCCACAAGTCACTGGAAGCCAAAGGACCGCTCTTAAGAACTGCCATCATGCAGCAGCACTGTTGTGCTCTTTATTGCACAGATGCTACTCCCTGCTGCTGGAGACACAATGCTGTGCTGGATGGAGCTTCCGCCTGGCCACATGCAGCTACTGTTATGCTTTCAGTAGAAACTATCACACAGTTATTACCTCAGAGGACTTATATTTGCAATATGTGAGACAGATGAAATGAGAGAGGAGTAAAAATCTGTTGTTCGCCCCATTTTTATTATGAGAGACTCAAGCAAGAGGCTGCTATGTGACTTGTCTAGTGTCACCAAGAAATCAGTATCAGAGCTAGGAGCAGAGATGAGATCTGGAGTCCCCTTCAATGCCTGAATTAGAGAACCATGCTTTCCCCTCCATTAGCCACCAAAAATCTATGAAGTAAAAACAGAATCGAAGTCATTGAGTTGACATGCTCAGAAGTATCTGTTTTTCCATGGAAACCTCTTCCCAGCAACAGCTAAGCTTTTGCAAGGAGAGAAGCACTTGTCATCATGCAAGAGCTGTCAGGGACCTGTACGGTGCACAGTGCTGTAGCTGTGCAGCTGCCTTCTGTCTTCGGCCCCATTCCCGACAGTCCAGCTGTAATTCTGCCTGCTCCGTAATTTTTCACCATGGTCATGCCATGATAGCAGCCTTGTTTTCTTTGTCTGGCTGTTAGTGGTGATGTATGAATAAGTAAGAAAGACAGCTTCATTTTCATAAGCTAACTTGTACCTAGAGCAACAGAGAGTGAGAGGAGTCCACTTAATCATAACCACAGGGCCCAAGAAGAAAACAATGACAGGGCTTTTTGCTGTTAGTGATGATATTTTATTATAACAGCTCATGTGAAGAAGAAATAGGCAGCTCAGAATGCTGAACAATTCAGATTCAGTATGGTAGCCACCATGTTCTCATCTACTGAAAGAATAACTCACATAGCTCTTTTATGCTTGCCTTTTGCAAAAGGCCATGGTGGGAAGGAACCCTTTCTCCTCAGAAAATCTGAATTCCATGTGTGGTGTGATCAGAGGGGAAATGTTACTGGTGAAAGTTTCTGCAGAGCTGCAGGCACCTTGCAGGGAAAGCATGAAGAATGGCAGAGGGATAGACTGGGGCCAAGGGGCAGTCAGAGAACTGCAGGCAAGGGGGAGCATTCATTGTGCCTGCTTGACACTGTGCGTTGCTTTGGCCAGTGACTCATTTCTATAGCATAATGTATTTGAAAAAAGTAAATAACCAAATGAAATAACTAGCAGTGCTCAGACACACTGGACTGGTATTCTCATTAAGAAAAAAGAAAACTAAGAAAACTGATGAAAGCTTGGAGTAAAATAGTTTTAGTTGTTGAAAACTGGAAAGGCAAACTTAACAATTATATTTTGCCTGAACTTTTAGATACATAGAATAATGCAGTATATATGGTACATATTATGCATCACACTGCTATTATTTAACGTGAGGACAATTGTACATTTAGATGTACATTGACGGTATTTTGATACCTTCATATCAAAATATTCGGGCAATTTTTTGTGAGAGAATATTTCTGATTTTATCTTTTCTATACTGATTCAGATTGATTTTTTTTTTTTAAAAACCATTGATATTTGCCACACAGCTGAAGTTCCTGATCACTTCTGCCCTAAGTCAATATCATGGAGACAACGTAAAAGGAAATAAAAATATATTCTCCTTCCACAGAGGCAGCAATGCAATTCCAGACTAAACAGAGATATAGCTAGATACAAAACATATCTTCATAACTTTCTCCAAGGTGGCTTGGGAGACAAGCCATCACATCTGCTTAGTAGTTTAAATTTTAGATACCAGTAAAGAGTTACAACAACCTGACAAGTTCCATAATGCTCTGCCCTAGGACAGTACGTGAACACATGTGCATTCCCAGGCTATTACAAAAGCAAGCTAAAGTGTGTTAGCTAACACAATTTGCTTTGTATTTGTGACAAGCTAAAAGGACGTATACAGGCAGTTATTCCAGCTCAGTTGATACACAGTAAGTCACATTATCTGGTCCATGTATCTCGACCCTAAAGCTTACATGATGTTAATGTCTGCCTTCATCCATGTCCTGTACTCCTCAGGGAGTACAAGGGAGAGTAAGATTTGTTCTGTTGTCTTCAAAAATTAAGAGAAAGAGGGGAAGGAAATGATACAGCTTCAGTAAAGACTTGTGAACATAATTTCCTGAGCCTTTTCAGTTTATCTTAGCATGAGAAATAATAACTGAGAAATAAGTATTTCAGGGGTACATTGACAGAACAGAGATTTTGGACTGGTAGGTGGGAAAGGAAAACCTTTAACAAGCAGTGAGATTTGTTCATTTTTTTATTATTCATCAGTTTGAAGGCTGAACTCTGTGGCTTGTTGGGAAATGCATGGGGCTAAAATAATGAAAGCAGATTGATGCTTCATAATAAGGAAGTTCAGTGTCTGCTTCTTGCAAATGGAATTCTAACATTGCTTTTGATGTTAGCAGTATTATCCTGAGAAGGATCTGTGGACTGCTGAGTTGTGAAATACGCCATTAGAATATGGGCAGGGTTACTCTCTTCCTACCAGCTGTGACAATCCATTCCAGCCCAACTGCACCTGCATTTTTTATTGGTAGCCATGATAGTTTCTTATTTTGATTTATTCTACCTCAGCTGTGAGGAAGTGGTTATAAGGAACAGGCAGTCTTCCATCACAGAATCAACAAGCATTGGGTTCAATTGTGCCCTTCAGCCTTTTTTGGCTAAGACTTGTTTCAGCCAATTGAGATCCCTTTCATATTTTCTCACAATACATGATTTGTGGCTCCTCATGCACTCTCTAGTCTGTTCCATGTGTCTCATGGATTGAGAGGTGCTACAGTTTATTTGTATGAACAAATCATCAGTTGTTTAGGATATATCTGCTTCTAACTTGTAATTTCCTTCATTCTCTTGTGCGTTGCACTCTGTTGATGTTACAAGTTTTCAGTAGCCTTAGTGGAGTGATATGTGTGGTGGTCTTTTATATGATCCTTTCTGCTCTCCCCCAGATTTTAAACCTTCTTAAAAATGAGTTGTAGAGTATAATATGGAAAACTAAGTTTATATATTCTGTATAATATATAACAGAAATATTAGAAAATGAGGACTGGCATGTTGTGATTAGGATAGAGTAGGATGGTCCTAAATAGTGGTGTGGGGTGGACTTGGTAACCTCTCCACGTTATTTCTAGACTTATTTCCATTCATTCCTTGAATGTTTTTGTGATGCTCTGATTTATTCCTTATATCCATTGGCCACTCACTGCTGCCCATACTCTTTGAAACAGCTTTCAATACATATGTGAGAGTTACTGATGTTCCACTGAATTAGAGATAATGCAGGAGACTATTGTGATCACCTAACTTACTCTAACATCTTCCTAGACAGTTATAAAATTGAAGTAATCTCTCCTGTCTTTATGTCTTGCCTCTCAGGCGAATCTTCCCTTGGGCCGTATGGAAATTTTAGTAATAAAGCTGTGGTCCTATATAAACAACATATAATGATCATTTAATGCTTTCAGTACACTGTGGTCACCATACTCACAGTTTTATGAGCATAGCTGGGATTTGAAAATGTACCTTCAGAACATGATGCTTAATTGGTTTCTCAAAAGGTTGCAAAGTAATTTCCAGTCCCAGTCTTCCTGCCCTCACTGAGTAGGTCCTGCTGTCAAAACCATTTCCTTTCCTTTCTTTGACTAGATCCAAATGCAGTTTCCCCATTCCCTCCATCCTCCATCACCAGAGCATCATTTCAATCACTTCTCTTATTTATACAGCACATTTCAGGATAGATAATTAAGTCCTTACCTATACAAACATTCACTTTTCAGTTGATTTTTAAGCAGTACAAGCCTTCTACACATTTGATTTAAAACACGCTTTACTCTAGCTGAAGCCAGCTGCTAATCAATGTAAACTAAACCAAAATAAGCCCATCTAGAACCAAAGTCATAATTTCTATCCAACATTTCACAAAGGCTTACAGAAATGACTTTTACATTACTCTCTTAAATTAAACAGTGCAACTTTCTTATGTGGGTAAACTTTTAGAATCCGATATTTTCCTGAGCAAAAGAGATTTCCTTTGTGACAGAAAAAAATCCCTGAAACTAGTGGAGGAGAGCATGGGAACAGAGTAATTTGTTATACTGAGCCTTGTTCTTCAATTATATTATCTCCATCAGAGTATGAACAGATCTTCATATTAGATGATCATTTTCCTAACACTCACTTCTCACTAGGAGAATTCTCCATCATTATATTCCAAAATCTAGCAGCATTGAGATTTGTCTGGATGATATATTTTTGTCAGTGTGACAAAGGTTCCCACAGTGTTTAATTACTCAGACTAGCCAGGGGAGAAGGGAAGAAATGAGCCGTGCTGAGTTCTCTGTGCCAGGCTTGCTATCTGTTACATAAGCAGGCATCTTCTGAATGCACCCGAACTTCGGTCTTCTGTTGACATTGTCTGCCCCTCTCCGGATTTCATGTTTGTTTTCCACTGATTATTGACAGTCTTTTGTCTCACAATCTTTTTTTTTTTTTTTTTCCCAATTTGCTCATTTCCAGGGCAACAGGTTCTTGGGTTGGTGGAGAACCAGAGTGATTGGTATTTGGGCAACCTTTGGAAGAATCATCGGCCCTGGCCAGCGCTTGGGAGGGGCTACAACACAGGTAGGTCCTGAAGGTTTTCTTTTAATTTACATTTGCCTTGAGCATGCAACCGGTCTCCTGGTACAAAGTAAGAGAGGTGGTAAGTTGCATCTCCCTTCCTAACTTACCGCAAAATTTGTCATGTAAAGCAGTAAAAATTATGCAATGTGATGCATTTTGGAGTTTCTAGTCCTGTGCTGCTCTGGGGAGAATATGTTCCTTTTCTAAATGGTCTTAAGAGAATTGATGTGGTGTCCTTTGACTGAGGACAGAGCTTTTCATCAGTCTAACACATTCTCAGCACATCTCCTACACGATTTCCCTCCATGATGAAGCGTATGTAGGCCCAGCAAGAGGGAAGGAATAGGAATCAAGGCTCATTCTCTGTAGAGAGGTAAATGGTATCACAAAATGTCAGCCAAATAAAGATATAACTCCTGCAGGACAGCAACAGAGTCATAATTGTCCCAATAAAACGCAAAATACTCGCCATCAATTTCTGCTGCCATGAGAAAGGAATAAAGGCACTAGATCACAGGATTTATTAGGTTACAAGAGACAGGTCTTCCCACTGATTTGTGTTTGGTATGTGAGAAAACATACCAGGTGCATAAAGAACACACACGTACATCTAAATCATTTCAATGCTAAGCTTTGCGTGCTGATGCACTGAGTTAGGTTCCCTCTCTATTTGTAATAAAAGGGCAGAACAGATGGTGAAGCCTTCATTTAGAAAAGATGAGTCGATTTAAATATCCCTGAGCTATCAGGAAATTATTCACCATAATAGTGGTTTTGCTTTGCAGAAATATACTGGATTGAATTAAACAGAGTAACTAGAAAAAAGATTGCACAAGATGTGGTTAGATCTTTCTATATTTCCATATTTGCTTGTATATTTGGGGGATTCATGCCAGTTTTTGTGAACTTGTGTTTGAGCCTCTGCAAAGCGTCTCTGTTTTGTGAAAATGTTCAAAAGAATAGCCCAACGGAGCACAGAGAGATATAGATACAAGATTTTGGCAAAAGAGGTTTGTCTCCTGGTTCTCCACTTGCCAGAGCAGATCTATAAAGGCTTGGGCTGCCCACCTCTCCTCACACCTCACCACACCACACACCCCCCACGCCCCTCAAAAAAGCATGAGACAGAAGCAAGTTTCATGGATTTGTCCTGAAACTTGAAAGTTTATGTTGCACACAACTAAACTTGCAGATGTCAATTCTATTCAGCATAACACCACAAAGCACTTATCTGTTCTTCTACTGAGAGATCACCACCTTTTACAGTTACTTTCTGTTCCATATTTACATTTTCTGTTCTGACATTTTAATGCTGTCAGAGATAAATGTGTCAAAATCACATAACATCAGAATAACCCAGAAGTTATGGTAGGTAGTGTCTAAAATGCAATTATGTAGATAAAAAAATACTGTAAAACTTTAATTTATGTTGTCTTAAACTTATTATTCCAAATGTTTTCTAGGGATACCAAATGTCAGTATATCAGAAGATTCTTCTACTGAAAGCAAAAATAATTTAATTTCTGCAGTCCTTCACATACATTGCCTGTATTAATTCTTGGAATGTGTTAATACATACCTACTAGGCCATGCATAATCCTTCCCATGATTTCAGTCAGCTCACAGTTTCTTTCTTCAGATAACTCACCTATAATTACAAAAACATTTCTTTTTCTTTTTTTAAGAAATAAAACTAGAAGGTAGATAATGAACAAAAGATTGACAAGTGATCATAAGAAGTGGAATGATGTTTTTTCAAGTACACAGAACAGGAGGTCACTGAGTGAAACAGTGCAGCCTTTGAGAAGTAGCAAACGATGTTATTGACAGAATCAGCATCATTTACTATCATTTTCTTAATTGAATACATTGTTTGCCTCAGTAATCTAGCAGAGATTGGAGGTATAAATCTCTCAAGGAAGATGAAATAGCAAGTGAAACCAGAGCTTGTTTGATGTGTTCAGTAAATTAAAATAATTGACACTGACTACAATACTGTGGCCAAGAAGAATTCAGAAAATTGAAGGATGGGGGATGGGGGAAGAAAGGCAATAACTCTAAGCAAAACACTCGCGAAAGACAGTGGGCCAGGAGAGTGAAAACTCAGATGTTCAGGTGCTTAGAATTGTACTTAGGAACAGTAACAGGGCTCCCAAATCCCTGAAACTTTAAAGAGCTAAACAAAGCTGGATCAGAGGGAAGCTCCCAGATAGACTTTGATCTTGCTTTTGGGACACTATTCACTCCAGTCCTAAGATACAATCCTAAGAAAAGAGGTTTTTATGTGAGCCTCTCCAGCCAGACCCACCTCTGCCAGATTTGATGCAGAAGCATCCCTCAAAGTCAAAATTCTTCCACTGCTTCCCTCTGATTTCTGAAGCAAATAATTTATATTTCAGTCTTCCTTTTCTGTGTCTGAGCCACTCTGGACAACATACAGGTTGAAAGAGTCCCAGAAGGCAGATACATTAAAGCCAAATGTGTGTTTGTTCCTTCTTCACTAGGTCTTTAAACCTAGTAAGCATGTGCGTTCTCCTATTCCTGTGAGCTCGGGCCAAATCTCCTGAAAGCCAATACAGATTTTCAAGGAAAAATTTTATTTGGTTGGTTTTGGTCTTTCTTCCTCATTTGCACAGGCAGATAGTGCAAGTCATCCTTTAGTCTATTATAATATAATCTTAGAAAAAAACAGACCAAAACTCCAAAGTCAGTTCAGCAACCATTGAATTGGTGTTTAAAATGTTCTTTGTTAGAACTATTCCTTGTTTTGCATAACATTCCCATCCTCAAGCCATTTTAAACACGGTTCCTTCTGTACCACAACAGTACACAAGTTTTTTTTCTGTACCTCATTGACCAAAGCTCAGTAAGCTTCTTAATCAAATAACTTTTTTAAGTATTACCCACTCCATTTTGCTTGTCTACACTGAGATTAACTCTTAAAAAGTTTCCTCATACATTACTTAAAGCATACTTGGCTCTCTGTATAATCTATATTGTCTTTCACTGACTATGCTTTCGAAAGTATTGTCTGTGTTGCACTATGATTTTTCTCTTTACAGATGTTAAACTGACAGCTCCAGAATTGCATTGTATGGTTTTATGTCCATTTCTGCAATAACAGTCATCTTAGTCCTCAGAAAAATATCTTGTCAAAGAAATTCTAAACATAAAAGCTTTTAGTACGTTGTCTGCCTTACGCTTTCCGTCATAGTGGAGAATAGCTTTTAAAAGCAGTTTCTAGTGACTGTTGTCATGATTTCAGGCCACTTCCTCAGATGGTGTGACTCACCCCTGGCTTCTCTGGCTTTAGTGCAGCAAGGCCAACTTGCATCAGATGAGAATAGACTCCATGCCTTTCAAATGTAGCTTTGAGTTGGATCCGTGCCTGTAATTTGAGTGCCACTGGGGCATTTGTAAAAACTTTGTCCATAGAGATTTCAGACTTCTAGGCTATGGAAGTCTCTCCTGAGGATTTGAGGCTCATCTGAAATACACTGCCTCACTGCCTCAGATACTGAAAGGAGGTGTCTCAACAGCTTGAGCTGAGGATTCATACTCCCACACTGCGAGATGTCGCATTACCAGATTTGTGGATTGGGAACAGAAGGGAATGGCTAGCACCTAACGATTACCAGACTACGTGTGCACCATGTGCACCGAGTGCGTTATTACTCCCATGTTTGTAATGACTACAAGAATTCTAGAATTAATCTCTTTCCTGTATTGTTTCCCGGACAGAAAGGGCCTGTGGAAGATTTGGAAGTGGGAAGAATATGTTATGTCATTTTTGCATAATGTTTAACGATTGTGAATAGAAAAGACAAGTGTAGGGCTGGTTGTTTATCTGAAATTAGACTGGATTACATCTCTTGCTTCTTTGTGATGGTACTGTGCATCTTCACATGACTAGTAAAGCAGTGCATGATGGTCACGGAACTGCCTGTGGTCTTGCTCTGGAAATGTGACAACAGCTTTCATCTAAACTCTACAGGCTTTTCTGCTCATGACATTGTGATAATGGATCTGATGTTAAGAGTTGCTGAGCACTTTTAATTTAATCAGACATTTCTGGTTTTCAGAAATCCTCACAGTTAATGCTTGAAATAGTTGCTGTTGCCTAATTCTGGATAGATCTCTTACCAAAATGCTTTCACTCCCCCCCACCCGGAGGAGTCAGAATTCCATCTATCTGAATATAGCAGTAATTTACAAACTATATTCCATAGATTCTGAGTAAAACTAGTGCTATTCTCCATACTATAAAGAAGAGAGAGTGATTACTTGAGAGAGATTTTTCTAAGTTGTCTCAGTGAACAAGGAAGTCACAAAACTCATGTTTTACAAAGCCTTTAAATATCCACCATCAGGCCTCACTCAGTTTAGCCATGCCCTCTCCAAAAGCCATTGAAATATTCCTACCTCCCATTATATAAAACATTAGTCATGTTTGTTACAGGAACTGATATTGTTAGATTTTGTTGTAAGAACAGGAGCCTTTGCAAACAGATTAAAAATACATTTTAATATATTTTTTTAGAAGGAAGAAAAGTGAAGTCCAATACCAACGTCAAAGCAAAAAGTAGCACTTTCTTCACCTAGTCAGATTCACATTGTACCTGTTTTTTGGATTAGATTGTTCGTTCTTTAAGATACCCGTGAGATCATTCAGCAAATGTTATCAGTGCAAAGCATGCGGATATACATGTGCTTTATAACACACAAAGATGCATCAGAGGGATAGGTATCATTCACGTTGTACAGGGAGTAGTTTAGGAAGTGCCAGCCCATTGTTGCTTTCAGGCTCAACGGGAAATGTCAGTCTGTTTATTTCAATAATAATAATAATTCTGCTTTTGATGACCACATCCCTATCTTTATTTGCTATAAACTGTAGCTTGCACTTAAAAATAAGCTATCTTAAAGCTGACTGTCCTCAAAGAATAGCTCCCTTTCCAGTCTTTCTCATGCAGTTTCTAAAGCATGTGATGTACTGAGAACTTGTTTACAGCACGCTTGACATTTCTGAAATGAAGGTCAATATGTATTTGATTTTGAAAATGGTGCCTCTAGTTTCAGAGGCCTATCCATGCAGTAATGACATTGCTGTGGCTGAATTAGTCCACTGTTCATTGCATTCTCAGAGATCCATCCTCTACTCCTTAGCAATTGAATCCGTCATACGCTGCAATAACTATCTTTTTTTAAAAAAAAAAGGAAAACACACCTGACTTTCTTTGAAATACTGATAACTTTCATCTCCTAAGAAACCTCTGGTAAAAATAGTGACATTCAGACAGCCTATACCAGATTCTGGTTTCCATTGTATTGGAGTAAATAAAAAGTATTTCTTTTTAGTTTATTACATTGTCCTAGTTTGAGGGGTTTTTACTAGCCTGACCTGAGTTCATAAGGTAAAGTTCTTCATGGAATGTGCAAAAATGGGACATATGTATGTAGTATTCCAATTTAATGATTTAAAGAATCATTCTGAAGTGTGGTATTTTTAGCTTGATCAAGACAGTTCTTTATGTGAACATAACATAGCTTGATGAGTAATTATGTTGTCCAGCACTCTGAAATGCCCTCTCTTTATTGTAGAGGGACCATCATTAGCAGGTTAAATTTAGATGAAAGACTTGCACATAAAAGCTTAATAGAGGCATCCAGGTGCCTAAACTGAGAACAAAAACTTCTATTATATGACAGGAGAACCCCAGACAAATGCATAGTAATAGTAAAGCTGGTGCTTTTTCTTCTGAAGTGCAAGTTCACTTTCCGATTTCCCATTGTGCTCCCAAAAGTGTGTGTAAAGACAGTTCCTTTTGGTAGATACAGAAACAGAGATTTTAGCCATAGTCCTAAAGCAAAGAAAGAAGCATCACAGTTGGACTCCATCTTTGGACTCTTAATAGGTAGCCTGATGCCTGTCACAGGAAGTAGCAGAGTAACTTATCTTTCTGCACTCTTGTGTGTCTAACCTATCACCTCTAAGAGAGTGCCAAGAAAAAAACCAGTTTAATTTTGTCATAGTCAGGTCACTCTTTTAGGTACTATTGGCTACAGAAATCATTATGCTTTAATCATTTCAGTATTAGGGGCAAACTAGGTTCAGGAAAAATGTTTCCCCTTTAAAAAAATATCCAAAGACTTCTGAGAAAGAAGAATCTGCAAAATTCAGTGGACACAGATCTCAGAAGCAGCAACTCAATTCTTTCTTTTCCTCATTTTATTTTTTCCATCTCTATGTTCAGCTACATTCTGACTTAAGTTGCTCCTGCCATAGCTTCTCAGTCCTCTCTCTTCCACCTGTCTTTGTCAAACTGAGCTCAGGAAGGACAGAAGCAATGCAATACCCTGTATATACATACAGGTGATACTTGGTTATTCTCAAAGGCCTTAGCAGAAATGGTGAAAAGAGAAGCTTTCCCTCAAAGGATCATACAATTCAGGCAATTTAGGTCAGAAAGGTTCTCCAGAGGTCTTCTCGTCCTCTTACCACTGAAAGCCAAGTCAAGGTGCTTGAAGCCTTTTCCAAGTGAGTTTATAGTATCTCCAAGGATACCTTTTAAGGCATCATATTCTATACTTGGCTATTGTCTTGATAAGAAAAGCAAAAAACAAAAGTACAAATTCCTAAGATGTTATTAGCATTTCCTTTGCTTCAATTTGTGTCAGCTTTCACTCTGTCTCTGTGCATCACTTAGAAGAGTTTCTCTGTTAAATAGTTTTAGACAGCAGTAAGAGGTCCCTTTAGCCTTCTCTTCTCCAGACAAAACAAGCCCAATATTCTCAGCTTCTCCACACACATGTTCTCCGAGCCTCTGTTCATTTTGGTTGCTCTCCATTGGACTTAGTCCATCATGTCAGTGTCTTTGTTTCACTGAGGAATCCCAAGCAGTACTTAAAAGGACTGAGTAAAGTGTAGTAATCTAAGGGGCTAATATAGTCCAGGTTGTGGTTGTCCTTTGCTGCAGTGTTGCACTGCTACTCAACTTGCTGTACACCAGGCCCCCCAGGACTAGCTCATTTCTATCTGTATGTCTTCCAGCCTGTACTGTCCATTCAGGAATAGTTCATTGGACATTATGAACTTTTTCTTAGCCCACTTGTCCAGCCTGTCAAGGTCTCTCCAAATAGCGGCCAATTTGGTGTCACGTGTGGTATTGCTGAGGATGTGTTCTCTCTCACCTCCAGCTCATTAGTCAGGGTATTAAATAGGATCAGCCCCAGTATCAACTTTTGCAAAATACCACTTCTAACTGCCATTTGAATGCTTATTACTGAACACAGGCCTTTGAGCTTGTCAGGAGTGACTGACACACCAGAATGCTGTGCTGCCATTCAACAAGACCTGGACAGGCAGAGAGAAATCTAACAAAATTCAACAAGGGCAAATGTAGAGTCTTACATCTGGGAAACAATAGCCCCATGTACCAGTACAGGTTGGGGAATGAAATGTTACAGAGTAGTGTAGGAGAAAGGGACCTGGGGGTCATGGCAGACAGCAGAATGACCATGAGCCAGCAATGTGCCCTCATGGCCAAGAAGGCCAATGGCATTGTGGGGTATATTAGAAGGGCTTTGGTTAGTAGGTCAAGAGAAGTTCTCCTCTCCCTCTACGCTCTACACATTAGACCACATCTGCAATATTGTGCCCAGTTCTGGGCACCTCAGTTCAAGGACAGGGAGCTGCTGGAGAGAGTTCAGCACAGGGCCACAAAGATGATGAAGTGAGTGGAGCATCTCCCTTATGATGAAAGGCTGAGGGAGCTGGAGCTCTTCAGCTTGGAGGAGACTGAGAGGTGATCTCATTAATGTTTAAAAATATGTAAAGGGTGGGTGTCAGGAGAATGAAGCCAAGCTCTTCTCAATGATGACCAATGATAGGAAAAGGGGAAACAGGTAAAAGCTGGAACATAAGAGCTTCCAAAGAAGTACAAGGAAGAATTTCTTCACAGTGAGGGTGACGGAGCACTGGAACAGGCTGCCCAGGTGAGTTGTGGACTTTCCTTCTCTGGACATGTTCCAAACCCACGTGGACGAGTTCCTATGTGACCTATTCTAGAAGGTCCTGCACTGGTGGGGAGGTGGGACTAGATGATCTTTCCAGGTCCCTTCCAACCCCTGAGATTCTGTGATTCTGTGATCTTGAGGTCCACTTACCTCAATTATACCTCAGCTAAACAGCTACACACACATTTTCTCCTTACACAAATGCATCTCGGTATTTCTGTTGGGAACTTAATCCCATCTCTATCTTACTAGAAGAGAAATGGCTGTGAAGGAAGGATTGACCTGCAGCAGACCTTTGAGTGAAATCATTTAATTAAAGCACATTGTGTTTCCTGTTTGTATTTTTCAAACGCTATGGTTAATTTTTAGGCTTGTTGATTCTGTGCTGCTGCTTTCCTTACCGTAAAGAATTTCTTGGAATGTTCTATTCCTCGTGAATTTCGTCCAGCTACTCATCAAGAGAGGGTAAAAAAAAGTTAAGTACAAAATGCAAAACCCCAAACCTCTTTGTTATCTAACTATAAAGAAATACCTGCGAGGCTCTTCAGCACGAGCCACATTTCTTCCTCTGTTGCTAGGGTATTGACTGAACACCAGACCAAGAAAAGCTGTGACGGGTTCTTGCTTATTCTACAATTAGCTTTCTGGGCTACTGTTAATATTAGAGGCCAGCCAAAATAATTATCACTTGTGCAGGGTGCATTTTTCCTCTTCACAGAGTCCAAAGTGGAAACCTTGAAAAACTGTTGACATTTTGACTTCTATTAAATATGATGTTTTTGAGAGAATCAAAACTAAAAAAAACCCCACATAATTTAAAGCAATGATCCCAGTTACCCTTCAATTTTTGCTGCTTTCTGAGGAATAAAAAAACCCATAGATAAGCATCATGGATAAGGTCCAGATCTGATATAAATGCTTGACTCTTGAGTTAAATAGATCTAAGCTGATTTACAGGAGCTAAGGATCAAGAAACAGATTTTTTTTTTTCCTTTAAAGATGGGTGATTCTTTGGTGACAAGTCCAAGATAAATTAGTTTTGGAAGATGCACTTGCTTTCATCAAGGCAAATATTCAGCAAATTCCATCAAACCTCCTCAACTTTTATCCATGGAAACAAGCTTTGTATGATCCCTTTTTCCAAACATGTCTGCACAGGGAGATTTAATGACTAGACCTCCCCCATGGCAACTCTGTACAGTCTGTACTAGTCTGTGATTCACCTTAGGACAGCTCACCCAAAGTCCAGTTACTCTGGCTTGATGTACAGTTGTAACACTTACTCACACTTCTGTGTTTTGGGACATTGACATGTAAAACTGTGCACTCAGAAAGAATGAAGAGATCCCTGAGAATTAGTCCAGGATGGATAATGAGATAAACATGAACTTCAGGTTTAATACAGTTGTCAAAATATTTTGTGTGATCATTGCATGTATATATGGTGATGTTTCATGTATGAGTACAAAAGATATGATTTGTTGATAGTTCACTCTGGGAAGTATTTTTAGAAGGTAGTATAGATAGGATGACAGTCTGTTTGACACTTCTTCAACGCTGCATCAGAAGATTTCACTCTTTCCAATGTTCCCACATGCCCTGATGACATTCTGCACTATGCATAGAACATAGACCCTCCATGTCATGCTAAAAAGTCTCAAATCTAGAAAATTGTAACATGGCTTTCTGGTAATGTTGGACATTGAGAAATGCAAAAAAAATATATATATTGTTATGTCTAAAACCTGAAGGAACACAACAAGTACTGTGTGCTATGAATGTGATCAGCCTGCTCACTAAAGTGCTAGATCCTGAACAGTGGGTGTACAGTCAATCTGTAGTCCTTGATCTGAATGCTAGAGATCAATTCTTGGAGTGGATATGTTTTAAAATGTAGATTTAACTGCTTGTCATGGTCTAATCTCTACAGGTCAAAGATGAGTACTTATAAATTAACAAAGTTCAAAGAAAATACTGGAAAATTTCCCATAAGTTAGGGAAAAATGGCTCCAGAAGCTTATCTAAGAGCAAATCAAGGGATAGTTTGATCATAGCTTATTAGTATCTGCAAGAGAAAATAACATTTCTTAATAGAGGGCTTGCCAATTTAGCAAAGGTTCAGCAAGCTCAAATGACTGCAAGTTCAAAGACATGTTCAAATTAGAAATAAGAGAAACGTCCTTCATCGGGGCAATTATACATTGGAATAACTTATCAAAGTTTGTGACAGATTGTCCATTACTGTAAATTTTTAAATCAAGACAGAATGTTTTTCTGGAAGTTATGCTCTAGTTAAAGTACAAATTTTGAAAATTCCTGTGGCCTCTGTTGTGCAAGAGCTAAAAATTATCCTTTTTAACTTTATCACTTAAATATGTATTTAACTGGGATTTTGTTTTCCTCTCGACTGAATTCACCTAAGCACATAGGCAAATGAAATCACATATAATACGCTATGTAAGAACTTACTACATTTTCAGTATAGAAGTGAGGAAAAGTTCTTTATTGTAGAAATTTTCCACACGTCCCTCATATCACTTTTCTTTTTAAGTCTGTCATGGTTTAGAGACCAAAGACCATGATTAGACTTAAGTACCACAGGTCACAGAACACCCAAAGGACAGGGAGGGCTTAATTGCCGCTTATGGTCCCAGAAAAACCCGACAAGGCTACTCAGCTTGGGGAAGAAAACAAAAATTTAATCCACCTCAAACTAAAACATAACAAACAGAAATATCTGATTAGAGCGAATGATAGAAGTGCAAACAGCCCTTTAAGATCACCTTTCTCCCACCTCTTCTGTCTTCCTGGGCTCAGAGCCCTGAGCCCGATATCATTACCTCCTTCCCCTCTAAGCAGTGCGGGCGGCAGGGAATGAAGGGTGCAGTCAGTCCTTTCCTGATGTCTCTTGCCGCTTATTGCACTCTGAGGAGAAGTGCTCCCCACTAGTCCTCTCTAGCTCCAGCTCGGAGTCTCCCACACACTGGTCAACCCTGCAGGGGCCACTTCGATGGGATGCTGCAAATCCAGTTCATCTTCTCCAGGTTGGGGTCTGAACTGTTTGCCCTCTCTGACCCGGAGTCTCCAGCTCTCACCCCTTCTCTCATGGGGTCTCTACTTCTTGTCATGGGCTACAAGGATGTCTTTGGTCTGGCATCACTCATTCTGTCTTTTCCTGGCTGTGGGGTCCGTATTGTTGCCTCCATCTTGACCTTCTCTTCCATCTCCTTCCATGTACTTCAAATTCCCATTCTTAAATAGTGATCGCAGAGGCGCCAGATTGGCTCAACAAGGCTGGAGGTGGGTCCGAACCTCAGAGCTGAGGGAAAGTTCAAGAATTCTTTACCAGGCCTGCACTGCAACCCCCTCCCTCTGTTACCAAGGAAAAGCAGCTCCTTGCAAAACCATGACAAGGTCTCACTTTTCAAAGTGCTTTATAGTAAGATGTATACCTGACCATCTTTCTATTAAGTGTCAACTTTTGGCACCTCAATCATGACTTCCAGACATGTACAGAGATGCACACTGAGTAACTGTTGTGTGATACTTTTGCGTAGCAATGATATGAGACGTACCTTTGAGACAGCTCTCTGCTCCATTTACACTGGTTATCGCCATTGTGCTACAGAATATGGAAGCTGAAACTTCTGTCTCCATTTTTCAGTCTGAAGTTAGACTTTTGAATTTCAGTCTTTTGAATTTCAAGAGAATTAGTCATTTGCCCCTTGTGGGTTTCTTTTCCCTCCTCTTGGAATCCATCTCCCTAGCCTAGCAGCTGAAATGTCCCTGGAATATTTGCTTTCCAGTGCCTTTAAAATGTATTCTGTGTATCCTATATGTTCACAAGAGTCACAGAGTACAAAAGCTGTAAGAAAACTGAGGAGCTTTTTAAAACTGAGGAGCTTCTTCATGTATAGTTTTCACCTCCTACAACTCTTTGTACAGGGTTCAGGAAACACAGGGATTTGAGAAAGGTTACTATTCTTACTGTCCTCCTTGACACCCAAAGCAAGTAGAGCAGCTGATAAAAACTCTTGACTACACTTCCTGATTTTGCTAACATTTTTCTTTTTTCCAACTATGTTGTTTTCCATTACAGGTCTTAGAAAAACTTTATCAGCAATTTGGGCAGGAAAGTGTATGACTTTTCACTGCTTGGGATCTCTGTAAGAGAAGACCAGTTCCTCCAGGTCTAGAGATGTTTTTTCTTTGCTTATCTCTGAGAGACCTGCAGAATTGTTGCTTCTCTTCAGGAGACTCTGAAAGATAGGAAGGGAGATAATTATCTCTTAGCAGGATTGTCTTTAAGTAGTAGAGGTTTTCATCCATACATTCCCTAAAAGTTTTATGGCTCATGTCTCCTCTCCTGCAGACCTTTTAGTCTTCTGAATCAAGATTTTCTGTAGCAGCCTTTGGGGTTCTAAGGAAGACAGAGAAATTCCACCAGAAATGGAAGTCATTAGAGGGGCAAAGTGTATACTGCTTTTTTTTCAGATTGCTCGGGAAGAATGACATCTAAACAATAAAGAAATAATTAGAAAACTAGGACATTCTGAGCTACAGTCAGTGGATCTATAAGAAGTTAGAACCCTGCTTGTCTGTATCTGTCTTAATTCTGCCTAAGGAGAAACAGCATACTGGGAGAACAAAGTAAATAAAAATGTTCCATTTCACTAAATGGTCATCAGGAAGTGTAAACAAAATGTGCATAATGTGTCAAGAGGAACCAGGCTCCCAACAGAGCGACTGCACTATTTTTCAAAGTGCACCATATCAGGGCTTCGCTTTCAATACCTGTGCAAGCAAGGCCTATTGCATTCTGTCACCATGTCCAGAGGGACACCCACTTTTCCACTTCAGGACAGCTTCTCAGCCCTGTTCAGTTTACTCAGAGAAAAGTTCAAATGTGGAGTAATTGTTTATTCTCAATTAACACATTGTGCATCCCTGCAAGTTTTTATTAGTAGCTCTGGGGTTTTTTTAACACGGTGAAAGGCTTTTTTGAGAAAAAAGCTGGTATATATAAGTTCATAGGTAAATAATTTATTGGGATACTCCAAAAATGTGTTAGAATGACAGTCCTTTTGTCATCCTGTGTTAAAAGCTATAGATGTAAGCTATGGTTTTCTTATGCTAATGGTACAGCTAGTCAAATTATGAGCAGCAGTTAGATAGATGGTCTATAAATCTAGTGAAATAAATGCAGTGATTTTCATCCACACAAAGACTTAAAATGAAGATTGAAAAGTGAATGCAGTGGTTTGTTGTGGAATTGCATCTTTTAATTTTTTCTTTTTAATCCCTAACAGCCATATACTTGTGGTTTTCTACTTGATCTTGATAGTAAGGGTGAAGAGTAGAGGCCATAGTCGTTAGTGCAGATGTGTGGCCTAGTGGATTCCAAATAGTCCTTGGCAAAACTAGTCATTTGGGCCCTGATGCAGCAAAGGCACAGTTGCATTCCTAGAATTACACACTGTGATCACTTCTATTGATTTCATGTAGAATAAATTGGAAGAAAACAACATGCATGAGTATTTACTAGAGTACTAAGCAGTCAGCACTGTCATGGCACTTCTCCTGGGATAGCAGAGCTACAAGCCCCCTCCAGGGCACCTAAAGTGAACTCAACTTTTTGTTGCCAAATCTGCTTCACAAAACATGGTAGCTTACAGTTGTTTGAGCTGCCTTATATCTCAATAATGTCAGCCCTATTTAACATTATTTCTTACAGCATCTAAGACTGTGGTTTGATGTATGATCTTTGGTATGCTGGTTAGGTATTGTAAAGTCTCAATATTTTTTTAAATTCACTATTATTTTATAATAGACGACTATGATTTTTTGAGGTCCCTTCCAGCTCTAGAGATTCTGTGATTCTGTGAAGTGTGTCTTGCATGTCTTTCTCAGATATTCTAATTGCAACCTGTTTTGATGGTTCACTGTTACAGGATTAGTTTTGAGAAGCATTTTCTAAAACATGGCCAAAAAGGCTGTGAGATGCTGCTCACATAGTATGGCATTCCCTCAAAAGCTCACAAAAGCATCCTGTTCCACTTGAAAGAAATAGACAAGGTAGTGCTTACAGAAAATGATCTCATAGTAACTACATTTTTTCCCCCCTCAGCACTGAATATTTTTTCAGTCACCTTAAAAAGGTCATTGTAATAAATTGATTGATTTTGAAAGCTTGTCCAGTTTCACCGTAAGTTCTCTAAATAATTCTGTTCTATCTTAAAATGTTGTTTATTACTTCCAGCTCTACTGTATATCCTCTCTAAATTTCAGGAAAAGACATAGTCTGTTCCTGAAGCAAGAAGTGGGGATGCCTGGTACCATTTCAAGGGAAATTGCTGATGTTTCTGAAAACTTCCAATTTACTGTTCAGAAAAATAAAATTAAATATTTTGTTCTGGAGCAAATTAAAAAAAAAACCTAAACAATCCAGACTATTTTGTTGAGATGTCTTGAAATTTCTACTCAAACCATTGCTTAGTCAAAACATTGGAAAGACAAAAAAAAAAATTATTTGCATGAAATAAAAAAATGGGAAAAAGACAAAAAAAATCAAGTTACCTCCAGAGTTTTGTTAGACCCAGAATGAAATATGTATTTTCTTTTTTAGGTTTTGTAACCGTTTTCAATAAGATTTTAAATCTGTATCAATTTCAAAGTGAAAAATATTATTTTAGAATAAGTTGATTTTTAAAGTATATCCTCACCCCAAAATAATTGCAGTGTTTCCCTGGTTAAATATTTAGTCCAAAGATGTTAATTCAGATTTTTGGGCATTTTCTCCAATTTATTCACCACAATCCATTTTGGGGGCTGGGGGGTTTTTGGACATGTCCTGAAATTATATTTTTATAAACTCTTTTATTTCTTTTACTTACTTCTTTCTTTCTTTCTTTCTATGAAAAATTCAGAATCTAACAGATTTTGGTAGTTCAATTAGTCTCATCAAGCAGGGAGAGAAAATGCCATTCAAGTAAAAACTAAAGTGGGATGTGTTCCACACATTTAGTAATAAAGCATTCTTTTTCCAGGAGCTCTTTGAGATATTATTGTGGATCCTGAGTGTGTCCCTTCCAGATATTTCTGTCTCTGTATATGCCTGAGCTATTTTCTCAGGATAAGGAAAATAAGGTGTCCTATGGCTGATCATAATTTGCTTAATACTCATGAGACATTTGGGTTGCCACTTTTTTTTCTTTTTGTTTATTTGCTGCCAAGCTTTTCCTTTGTTATTCCCAGGTAGGTTAGGGCAGGAAAATGCTGCACTCATCAAAAGATGAGAAGTCCCACTGCCTGGGGCCAGATGTTCATAAAATATTCCTTTGATTTTTTTTTTTTTTTGACTTCAAGTCTCTTCCTCCCCCAGCACAGCAACTGAGAGTAAGTCCCTTTTCCTCTTATGTTCAGCTGCGTGTCATCTTGAATTTAGTTTGAGATTTCAGCCAATTGGGTGCTGAGGGAAGGGGCTCCTGAGGCAAATATTTCCCTTTCCTTATTTCAGACACTTTGTCTGCAAACTAATTGCACAGATTGGAGTTAGTTCATTTGTTACATTTCCTTTTGGTAACTGAGCAACATAAAAATAAAAATGAAGTGCTTTTTTCTGAAAAAAAAAAAAACCAAACCAAAATACCAAACCAGGAACACACAGTTCGCAACACACAGGCTTTTTCTTTGCTTTTGCAGCAAATAACACTAATTAGGTGAATAGTATTAAGTTCTTCTCTTAGTAGAGATGTCTTATTCTCCCTAATACTAATGAGTAAATATTTAAACTTGCTGATAATATTCTCCAGTAGTTATTTTTACAGCAGCAGTAAATTAGGATTCTACACTTGGAGAAGCCCTGAATGCAGGCTGTACAAAGGTGTTAAACCCAAGTCTGTAGGTGAATTAAAATAGAAATCACATCAAAATTACTCTTGACGATGGAACATTAAAAGCTTGTGAGTATTTTCAGTAGCCATGATTGCATCATAATTCAATACATGCTTTCTTACAAATATTCAAAGTTTTTCCACCCAATCTGCCTCTCTTATTCTCTGTCACTAGCATGATAGCCCCTCAGGACTGCATAATCTCTTTAGCTGCAATGCCATAATCCGCTTCTAGATAAGAGTGAAAGACAAAAATATTGGAGAATACTGCACATATTAAAACCTTTCCTCATTTCCCCTTCAGACTGGAAGCTTAAAGAAATTAAGAAAAAGTGTTTTATTCTCTATAAATTGTAAAAAAGAATACATTACAGTTAACTGAATCTTACAATTAACCTTTACTTTTCTTAATAAACAATCTCCTCGGTCATATTTCTGTGCTGAAACAAAGCTGACAGTTCTTGCCAACTGGAAAAAATCCATGGCACAAAGGAGCTTATCCCACCCATTTTATTGCTGCAGCACTCCACATTGATCTAGAATTTCAGATGATGCACAATGGCTCTCTTAGAAGCTACTGCACGCACACCATACTCTCCAAAAAGGCCTCAGTTATGCTGGAAGATACACTGGCAGAAGTACGGTGTAGCATTTTGTGACAGTACGTCCCTTTCCAATCCAACAGCTGGAAGCAGAAAGGTTGACTGAAGATGAAAGGGGATCTCTCCAGTACAGGTTCCAGCATCCTTGGGAACCAGATGGACTGAAATGGAAAACAGAACTAAAATAGGCCACAAAATTCACTGCCAGAAGAGATTTTCTTTTTATTCATGGAAGCGCCAGGTTTTACTAGAAAGAGATTTGCCATGTCATAGAAACTGATTATAGGAATGAACTGGAACTGCCTTTATTCTCTCCCAACCAGAGCAGGATTGTTCTGGGTCTATTTTCTAATCTTTGTGTAGTCTGATTTTTAAAAAGTCATGAAATAAAACATTTTATCTGTCATTTTTAGGTTATTTCACCACAATGGTTTTAGAACAATTTTCTTAAGGATTCAGACTACATTTCCTTTCTTATTCTCATTAATTTTAGTTTTATCATCTTAGACTCCCTCGGGCAGCTTTTCCCAATGCCTCCTTTAGCCATTTCATATTCTTCTGTATAGCTGTTATTTTTCTCTACAGTTGCCATATTTTTTTTTTTTTGCCTAAGACTTCTTGTTTAATGTCATTACTATTCTGTCCACTTCCCCCTTCAACTAATAAACATGTGAAACAACAGCAAACTCATTGCTCTTACTAGGTACTTCCTGACAACATGCTAGGGTGCTGCTTATCAGTATTCTTCCTTTATGGTCCTTCAGTGCTCTTATCTAAGTCTTTACAAATAATTTTTTCAAGTACAATTTCTGAGACACTGTAGGAAAGGTTTTGCTGATGCTTCATTGCATCTGCTGTTTTCCCTTTTCCTACACTAGGGATTTTGTCCAGACAAAAAAACCAGCTGAGAACTAATAATGCATGTTAAGATGTCCCTTTTCCTGCTTTGAGTGTAACTTTCTGATCTGAGAATCCTGGTGTATAAACACTTGCTGCCTTAATGCCAGGCCTTCTGAAAGGATAGTTTGTAATGAGCACTGATAATCTGTTACTCAGAAGTGTTTCAAGGATTGTAATCAGATATGTCAGGTGATTAACTTCTTAATAGGTGCGATTGAGGGCTACAATTTCATCTTATGCAGCTTATGCATTGCATCCTATGCAGACAGTATTAAGGGCTAGATCCACCCCACACACACTGAATAAAATGTTTAATACGAGTGACAAAATTCTCTTGGTCTCAGCATAATCTTGACTTCAGGCCAGACAACAATCAATTTAAACAGTGGCATTCTGGAAGAAACAGATCTCTGAACAGTGTGAAAATGACAGAAACAGAGTCATACTAGGTAAATAAGGATTGTGTCTACCCTTTCCCTAGTAGACAGTGATTACACAGAATACCCTCTTGGAGCCTGTAGCTTTTCAGAATAAGGAGTGGGGAGGATCAGTTCTGAGTGTTAAGGTGTTCCATCTGTTTCGTCTTGTAGGATATTGTCTAATTCTTGTTGGAATGATAATGACTTTTGGATGGAGTTGATGTCCATCACATGAGTCACCTAGATTCATTCATTTTGTAAAGAATGTTCCTACTGCTAAGGATATCATAATGAAATCAAGCTTAATCAGTTAATGAGACTACTAGAAACACAACATCCTTCTCTTGCTTCTCTTATTTGTATTTTCACTCCCTTTTGGTTACTTTAGCCCTCCTGCAAGCCCATATAACCTAGCATTAGTCTATATGTCATCTCTCCATGTTCTGTCTGCAGCCTCAGGGAATCGGGACAACTTTTTCTTAGTGGCATCTTGAAACTTGAAACTTTTTTGTAGTCAACCTGTGTTAGCACAGAGTAGAGGCTGTAGTTTCCACTAAGAGATCTCAGCTCATGTTCTTGTTTTAATTGCAGAGTCAACACATAGACAGGATTGGCTTTGACTGGCATATGACATCATGGTTTCTCTTTTTCTCTGCCCTGTGTTTTCCTTCAGGGGTTATCTTGCTACTTCTTGATAAGTTACGGAAGATGAAATGGGAGCAGATGTGGAGACTCACGGCAGAGCGGGAGTTAATGAGCATGCTGTCCACTTCACTGGCTGACCAGGTGAGTAGGACATTGCAGATGAGTGGTACAACCACTACTCCATGGATTGAGGAAGGTAAGAAAGGGAAGAGATGAGTTGTGAGAAAAGGCAGAGGTAAGTATTGTGCCTGTAGTCACCCTTTGTTGAATGTTCTGGGGAAGATGAGGAATAGAGAAGTAGAGATGTACTCATGTGTTTTCTCTTACTACACTGACATTTTTACCTCCTCTGCACAGATGATTCATCAAACAAATAGGGTTTTCAAGCTTTAGTTTTCTGTCCTCTTTTCTTTAACATAAAACAGAAGTCCAAGTAAACTGTATATTTTCCTACTGGTTATTGTGTAAGCAGACTTCAGTTTTAAAAGTCTACAGATATTCCTTTACTGTTTCTGGTGGATGAGTCCCAGCAGTCTCCTTGCCACAACACCCCTGTGAAGACAAACATGCTACTGTCTCCCTGCCACAGATGGGGAAACTGAGACCAAGAGAAGAAATAGTGTACCTGTGTGCAGAAATGCATATTTAATCTCTTTGCACTTCCTGACAGCTCTGAGTTTTAAATCTAGAAGCCCCGTTAATGTAACACAGGACCTGAACCAATAAGTCTTGCTCAATAGCTTGAGTGTATTAGCTCAATATAGCATCATGTTTAGATATTTCTACTGAGCTACATCTGGCTTATGACCAGTCACCTCTAAGGAAGAATGCTGCTTACTGTGCACATAGAGGTATGCAACTGTGCACAGTATCCTTGCAGGTTGATCAAAAAGCTACAGAAGTTCACTAAAGTGATCCTTGCAACATCACTGTGTTTTCAATAGGGTCCTGAGTTGCTGTCTAATACCTGCATGGGATAGAATTTTGCAGAGTGGACCAAGGTTGCTTATGTCTTACCTTTACCACAAGGCTGTCCTTTCAACTTACTTCTTCAACTGGATGGCTGCATAGAGACAGAGTACGTCTTGTCCCTCGTGATGTGTATGCCTTTTCTATGAAATACCCAGAATGCAACAGTATAGAACAATAAAGTCCTAGCTAAAATCCCACACAGTAATTCACCTTGAAGCAGCGCAACTGCCAGTATCACCTTCATCCCCTTTATTGAAAAGTGATGCAGTACTTACTAACAGCAGGTAGTTTGTCATTTACTATGTATTATTGTTCCTGGTGAGTAGAAGAGGAACCACATCTCCTGCCAGCAGCACAAGATACATGATTTGAAAATTTTTCTGGAGTCCATTAGTTCTGCACGTCAGGAAAACCTGTTCCTTTTGTTCAGATCTACACATCACCCCTTAGATTGATAGCACTCTATGGAAACAGAATTACAAAGCAAAGTTTACAGAGTTCAGCTCACGTAACCATTTGCATTTCTACCTGTGAGGGGCAGAACGACAGTCAAGTCTGGGAGAGGTGGACGTCACCTCACTGTAGAAACAACTTATTCAACTGTTTCTCTGTTTTTGTCTGCTAGGATATCTTCAATGCGGTCATCAAACAAAATCCCTTCCTCGTATACCAGCTCCCATGTTTCTGGAATGTGCAGCTGTCTGATCACACCCGTTCTGAGCAGTGCTACAGAGATGTTTCTGACCTGAAGGTAAGTTTTACAGGAGGTTGGAAGGCTGGTATCCTTTGTGACAGGGAATACAGGACTCTGCTGTGACCCAAAGATCATGTCCCTTAAAGCAGAGGGGAAACTTAACGCATGCAGTTCAAGAGGACACCCAAGCAGGGGAAGGGTGATTTTGGCTTTGTGCATTTTGACTGCTAGGAAAGTCAAAGATGGATGCTGCTTTGGGGTTTGGCAAGGTGTTGGAGGAGTGCTTCATCTTCTGATATTCTGTTCCTGTCATCTATGCCACTGCATCTTCCTGCTGAGTTCCTATTGCTGGCCCAGTTCTTAGCTCTTCCTAGCCAAAGAATATGAAACTTTTTCTTTTTTTTTTCTTTTTTGTACTGGAAAGATTTGAAACTCTTTCAGTCCACTTCCTTTAGTGGAGTAAAATTCACAAAGAGTGTTGGGTGGACCCTAGCTAGAAATGCATTAGCCAAAATGTAAAGACATTGCACACTTTGTATTTAGCCTTTGTGTGCACCAAACCCAGCCACACTGCCACTCATTTTTACAGAATTTGCCCTAGAAAATAAAGCTGAGCAGAAACCTATTAATTTAATAAAATGAAGCCATAGTATCAGTTTAATAGCATATTTTTCAAGTAGAATATAAAAGCAGGGTGAATTAGAGCAGAGATGGGTAAATTAACATCAATTGTGCTGTGGTCACTTTGAAAGGCCAGACTCAAATTTAACATGCAGAGAGTTCAAAGTTGAAGCTGATTTCGCTTCTCTCAGGTGTAGAATAAGACTGACTGGATGAACTTCAGCAGATTCCATCAGAACAGACTAGTGGCATTAGAACACAGTAAATATTAGGTAGTTTTTGGTGATTAATATTAAAATTTAGTAAAGTTTCATATACTTAATTTATGTTTTGAGAATGCTTTAGTAAATGAGGTTAAAAAAAAACAAAAAGAAAAAACCTAACACAGAATCACAGAACAGGTTGCAAAAGACCTCTGGAAACCATCCAAACCACTCAAAGCAGGACCAAGTTAGATCAAGTTGCTTAGCACATTGTTGAAGTTGTCAAGTCTCCATAGACTGGGATTCCACAGCCTCTCTGGCTCCCTGTTCCAGAGTTTGACCACCCCATGGTGCGATATATTTCTTACATCTAACCAGATTTTCCCTTGTGACAATATGTATAGAGTCACAGCAGGAGTGTTCAATATGAACACCAGGTACTGGATGAATACAGAAAATCAATCACTCTCAAAACACTGATTTCAAAAGCTGAACTTCCCAAAAGGCAGACGTTCTATTCTGTGGGTTAACTGACCTGTCAAAGATGTCTAGTATTGTCTGAATTTCATACATAAAGTATTCACAACCAACCATTCAGGTAGGGTCCACAGAAGACAGCTTTTAAAGTTGGATCAGTATACTAGTCAGTACAGTGATCACTAAATGTTTTATAATAAACGTTTATAGGGCAGGATCAACACAGAGTCTTAAAAGCATCATGTTTTTGAGACTTTAGTTCTGTGCTCATGTTGGGAATCGTGTATGACAGCAATTGCAAGGTTTGAAACAAAGGGAGATATGTAATAGCAGGGAATATGTTTCCTAAAGATTAATTTCAGAACACACCTCCTTCCTGGGAGATACCACAGTGTTTTTCTGTGAATTAAAGGCTGACATTAATTCATATAATCCACTGAGACAGTCAGATTGGATTCAGTACAAGGTTAAGATGCATATATTTACATGAGAAAAAGATATTAAAGCTAATAACTGAGGATTCAGGGCTTGTTTCAATTGCCTAAACACAGTTTGAGTCACCATGGATACTCTCAGATATGCATATGGGACTGCCAGATACAACACAGACCTACAGGAGATGATACCCTTTTGGCAAGGCAGATCATAGGGAGGCAGGATGACCCTAAGGTGCTTTCAGTGTTGCTGTGCACCTGTATTTAGGCAGCTGAACTCTGATCCCCATGAGTGGTTTTGGAGACTGGTTAAGTTCACCTGAGAGCAGACATCTGACAACTAATCAGGCAAATCACTCTTTAGGTTCAATGACTGTATTGACTAGTCTGCTTCAGATGTGGGACATCTAGCTCATATGTGACACCTACAAGTAAGGATTTAATAGAAGTGTCTTGAATGGAACATTTTCTTCATTGTTGATTTATGTTTACAAGTATTACTTAGGTTTGCTTGTTTATTACCATATATTATATCCCACTGACAGTTCCATGACAGCATAGGCAGTGGGGTCTAAGATGCATAATATCCTCCACTGTCTTTCTGGTCTGAGGTACTTAACTCAACATGGGATGCAGGCATATAAGCAATTTCTTCGTCTGAACTTGACTTACTCACATTGCTAAAATTATCCCCTAAATACTGAATCAAGGCTGAAATTCTTTGCTTAGAAAGAAAGGCCAGAGCCTTATCTGGGGCACATAGGACTCCTGTTTTTAATAAAGCTCTTTTGATATTCAGTAGTTAAAGAACTGACCCTCAGGCAGCACCATTTAAAATTCTTCATACAATTAAAAAAAAAATAATAAACTAATTAAAGTTGTGAATTTGCATTAGGAAAATTAACAAAATTCTAGTTCTGAAAAGAAACCGTCTGTTTTGGTATGTGCTCCTCTCAAAAAAGCAACAAATGTTATTAACCTGAGTTAGAGATATACTCTTGAAATTACCAAAGTTAGTCAGTTCCATGGCATTTAATATAAATGGTATGACACAACATATTTGTCACATCCTGTATTTCATGGTAAGACTGGAATAAGAAACGAGGTAAAAAAAGCCTCCAGGGTAAGAGGGAGAGAAAGACAGATTGTGAAGTTTGTACTGGAAGATTAAGAAGGATAGTGTAGGAAAGAAGGAAATGTGGAGAGATATTTAAATTCCAAGGTAAAAATGGCCCAGAAGTATTCCTTAGTCAAATCAGACTGCATTCCTCATGTCATACTGAAAAGGCACTGATTTAATTCCACCTGACCTCCACAGGACTTGAGGATTTGTCAACTCTTTCACACAACATTGTGTCAAATAAACTTAGACCTCCAGGGCTGACTGTTGTTCAGGAGATGAGTGTGCGTATGTGCATAGGTATACACACATTTCTTTTCTGCTTAGTTCACATTCATGCAAACACAGGATGACCAGCACACTTTTTGCAGGTCTGTGGAGCACTTGAATATTGCATATTGCCTGAAGAGGGTTATAATCACTTTTTTCCTCATTACAGTCCTCATTAAGTTGCATCTCTATCCATTTTGTTGATTTTTTTTATTGTTGTACTGTCTTATGTTAGAGGAGGTCAGTTGTTTGACTGCTGCTGAATTCTACTTCCTTGCAGCACCTGAGCAGCATATACAAATTTGAAAGGACTTGAGTGTAGAGGTTTTTCAGAAAAGGCATGGGAAGAACAGCAATATTTATAACCAAGTTTTGTGTTGTTAGTGGCTAGTAATTTTATATCCATCGAAAGCAGCATCAAAATAAGACTACTTTATTATTTTCAGTCATCTAAATGCCTACTTTACCTCCTGGGCTGTGCTATATAGTGCCACACTGTACACAACTAGACTGAATTCTTGTGGACTTTTCTGCTGTCAGGGCCGTATGGAACCAAAACTTATGTAAACAGTTAGACGTACAGAAATCTTCCTTTCCCCACCCTGAGGGCACCTAAATTAAGGATGCTATTTATCAGTCAAGAATGTCTGTAAATGAACAATTTTAATAGAAAACAAAGAGTGAGCTAAGAGGAAGCAGATGCCCTTTAATTCTTTTTGCCAAGTGAGCCAACTGCAGTCTCTAAAGGCCAGAGGGGTTTATTTTTGCATGGCATTTGTTACACCTTAGAGAAACACTCAGGAATTGTTATTGAAGACTGGACAAAAGATGTGGAAGTGTTAACAGTTATTCTGTGTAGGCATCCACTGTCTATTTTGCTTATCTCAGCTGCTCACATGGTCCCCAGTAGCATATATTGTCAATGGACAAGCATGTGTGCTGTAGGACAATGCCTCTCTGGGCTTCAAAGCCTGTGGAGATCTGCCTGGAACTGAGGTTCATTTGCGCATTCCTTTTTCAGGGTTGGACTCTGTGTTTGCTTTCCTTTTTGGTTAATAGTTTGTTCCTGTCTGTAAGGAAGTCTCAATTACTACGTTTTGGCACAAACCAAATGGCAAGAAAAGTCCTGTGAAAGAAAGTAATGAATCGTGATGCCTCTGCAAATGAATCATGACCTCATTGAATGAGTCAATTGTGAAGAGAAGTCTGGTTGTCAAGGATACAGATGCTATTTACACACAAAGAATCTAATAATTCACAATCGTAGAAATCAGATGCTGGGCTTTTCAATGGGAATGTATCAAATTATTAGAGTTTACGCCCTGACCCAAAAGAAGAAAATGCTTTAAGACGTGTTATGGCTTTCAAACTGGTTTTGAACACAGTTGATACTAAATTAGCAGGTAGATAAATAATTAACCTCATGAATTCCCCATTCTGAAATTACGTTATGTGACTCTGTGTCCTTCCTGGAAATGTCTTCCACAGGACAATGACTTTCTGAGATTCCTTGGAAAAGTTTAAACGGCTTCTTGTCCATAACCCAAATCCATAATTTCAGATCTGCCTCAAACATGAGCTACTGTATCTCCTTCTATCCCAGTCTGTGAGCCACTCAGTGCTGTCCAAGCACGTCAGCACTAATCTGCAGCAGTTCTGGCATTCTGCTGTCTTGCACCTTTTAATGGCAACCAAGGAAGACCTACACTGAGAGGAGTAAAGGCTCAGGAGGGTTAAATGTACCCCTTCCTTGAGTGAACATCAGAAACAGTAAGAAACATTGGCACAGTAGTTAAAGGGAGAGCTGCAAATCCTTTTGAGGAAAAAAATAAGGACTTTAAAAACTTCAAGACAGGGACCGTCTGTCAACTTACTGCTACACAGCATAGGCAGTAAGCTGAGGAGTAAAGTAATCTCTGGGACCATAGGCAACAAATCAGCCAGAGTAGAGATTTGAATCCTACATCCAAAACCAGTGCTTGGACCTCAGGGTTGCTGGCTACTCAAGTGTGAATATCTTCCTCCCTGATGAAACTTTTGTGAAGTATTTGATGCTTTCTGAGGAAACTGATCCTTTTATTAAACTGATCGTTTCTGCTAAAATGCAGTTTAAAAATAAAGTCTCCAGACACCTCTAATCATGGCATAAGTTACACATGTGGTGTTTGTTTGCAGTGTGACTTGGGGCATATTTAAAATTTTCAATAACATGCCTGAAAAAAAAAGCCTATTAAGATGGCATTAAAGTGCCATATGTAGGTGGCTTTGCAGTGCAGATTTACCAAATGTTTAGCTCTTTCAGATTTCTGTAGGAACTCTCTGGTTGCCTAAACATGGACTCTGATTTTTTGGCAGGAAAGCTCCTCTTCTGCAAAATATCACTTATTTACCTGAATTGTAAAGTGCTGAGAGATCCAATTAAAAATATGTTTAGTGCTTTGAAAAATTAAACTTCTTTAGGATTAAATTTAAGCATGATTTATTTTTACTTGTTACTTCTTCAGCCTGGCAAGTAGGTGTATAGGTATAGAAGATATCCTGTATTCTTTGATTTCATAAGGGCTGAGGCAGAGTGAGAAATTATCAAAATGTGTCATTGGGTAAAAAAATGGAAGATATTGTGGTTAAGAAAACATTTGGCCAAATGCTTGAATATGCTGCAGGGGAAAAATGGTTCAAGGTACCCCTAGAAAAAAATGTTATGTTGTAGCTTATTATTTAGTGGTTTGAACATCAGATTTGAAATATTTAATCTCATCAGAGAAGACAAGGCACCTGGTAACCTAAGGAGAGTTGCTGGGACTCTTGGTTTTAATGTATTTCCATGAAAATAACTGACCTTAGAGCCCTTTCCTGCACTCCACCAACACATAACATCCACTGTTACCTTCTGTAGCAGATCGCATTGCGAGGCTCCAACTGTGTCATCATTTGAGTGCTTTAGGTCAGAACCTGGTGAATAATTGGAAACTAATGGTGCAGTTAGCCTGTTTCACAAGGTCACAAGTGTATGGAAGTATTCCAGGAGGCTGGCTGAGCATAATCAGTGAATGGTAACAGTTGCCGATTAACTAGGATGGTATTAACAGAAATGTAGACAGTGCCAAGTTGCTTAATGATGACTAACCAGGTGTTAAATAAATGTGGAATTCCAAGTTCTGATCTTTCAGTACTTAAATTGCTAAATGAAGATTAAGGAGTGTATTTTTCTTAGTTCTCAGGAGGCTTTGATCACGAGTGGGAAGGATCCATGGGACAACTGGAAGACTAGGACTATTCCTGAGGTGTCTTCCTGAGGTGTGAACCCAGATAATGGCACTGGAATCTCATATATTCTAGTTGCAGTTTCCTCTGTAAGCCAAGAGAGCTTCCGAGTAGCTTAGAACCTAGGAGGGAAAATGGAAGAAGAAATAAACACAGTATTATAGCACTATATGTCTTGGAAAGGGGATGTTGTAATAATGACATTTTTAATTTCTAAATTCACTTTCTCTTTTTAATGTTGCTCAGTCCGCAAATAAAGTGGATTCTAAGTTTGACCATTTTTTTTTTCCTTCTGATTTCCCTGTAGTCTCTTTCCAACTGATTTTTTTCTTCTCCAATCAACTCACTGTTGCCCACAGTAAGGTCTCTAACATAATGGTCATAGCTAACTCAGGCCTGTGAGAGGCTATACAAGAATGTCTTGACCTATGCAGCCTCCACTGTAGCTGATGATGTGTTACACCAAATCAGACAGCTACAGTCAGAACCAAAGGTGCATTTCTGGGCTGACAGCAAGAAAAGAATATGGTCTTTGCCTGTTAGTGGTCAAGAGACTTGTTGCTTTTTGAAGCCTGCTTTCTTTTTTATTATTTCATATATCATGTAATATTTATCTAATCATGTTATATTTTAAAAGCAGCCTGCTTTTTTGCTAGACCTGTTTTGTGGTTTTCCTACCTCGGGTCATCCAGATGGTTGCATAGTTCCTTGATGTTCTTTAACTGCATTGGCGTGTGCTGTCTTTCTTGATTAAAAAATCAGCTTTTCTGGATAGTCATCAGCTCCATTCAGCTTTCTTCAGTTCACTCCAGGCTCTCCTGACATCTGTATACATGCAACATCCTGACACATTTCAAATCTGATCAGATCAGAACCACCTGCTAGGCCCTTGACGCTTACCAGCTTTTACATACACAACAGATTTTGAAGCACAGCAGCAAAGAGCCTCTATACTGACAGCTGGCATTGACATCTACCCCCACACAACTGGGCAGAGGCATCATCACCAGTACTTGACTGCGATGTGACATAGTGTACATTGATGGGAAGTTCCTGCAGCATCAGTCACTGAGTTTATCATAATCATCAGCCATTTCTGTGCTCATGGTCCCCAGACTGAGTGGTCAGAGTGCTATCAGAGGGATGGGACACTCATGAAGACATCCCAAAGGAAGCTCACATGAAGTGTAGAAGTAGTGTAGAGAACACAAAGATTATTTTTCTCAGCAAGTGCTTTTTGTCCTATTTTCCATCTTCTCTGCTTTCTTTGATCCACTGTTAAATATATGCAAGGTAGCAGCAGATAGTTTCCATTCTATGCCTGATTGTAAAAATGCATACTAGTGCCTTGTAAAGCTGTTAAGCAGCCACTTGTGTTTCTTCAGCCCTATGCTTGTTACATGTGTCTGTTTCCCTGAGGCAGGATTCAATCACTGAGATTTTTTTGCATGCATTTAATGCCTTATGTTGCAGTTAAGCACAATATATTACTTTTAGTTGTTCAGCTCACGTCCTAACCTACCTATAGCTCCTTTTGTTTCCATGATGTTCGGTATTTTCAGCACATGTCACAGCAACATGTTATTGTACAGTTAAGGTACACTTCTGAACATATGGACAGATGTAAAAGCAATTAAGAGCATAGCACAACCTGGGAAACATATCTATGCCAGGTATTTTTGTCCACATCGTTTCTCAGATTTATACAGTGTGTTGATGCGTCATGGTCTTGATTTAAAATGTTTCTGTAACTGGAAAAAGTGATTTGCCAATTTCTGAAATGATCTTTTTTCCCTACAGTTGCTTTTCTGTAACTGCATGTTTGGTTTTCTGACATCTTAGTAGCCTTAGCAGTTGAATCCTGGGAAAAGGTAAAGATTTCCCTATCAGGAGATCTTTTCATGGATGTTGGATATGTAGAAGAGAGTGTTGTAGCTCTTTTGGAAGTATAAATACTCAGTGGAGAGACTAGTTGTTTGCTGAAGTTAGTACTGGAAGAATTCAGACTACATCCTGCTCTTTCATTCGGCCACAGACGGTGTGATTTCAGATAGCTCCCTGTTCCTGGGGGGTTGTGTGGCTGACACCAAGGAAAGTACATTCATCTGCTCTGAGCTGCTTCTGTTCTGTTTGTTGTGCTTCATCCCTGTGCATCCCTCCCACAAATGCAACGTTCAGAGTACAGCTTACCACACGCCTGGCTTGGCAGCTGGTGTTGCAGCTCTGTGGCCATGTGTGAGTGACACGGTGCCTTCACGCAATTAACTTCATGGATTCAGAGAACCTCCAGAATTCCTAGCTTGGAAATAACCCCAAGGGAGATTTTATTTAAAATCTCTTTAGAAGTCACAGGAATAAAACTGAATACAACGCATTTGGTAGGTTTTTTTTCTTATGCCTGAAATATAGCCTCTATAAAATGAAATCGTTGCTGCAAGCCACTTTTTTCTCCCTCTTAGTTTTTCCTTAGGGCCCTATTCTCGTTCATGCTGGTGGCACTGCAAAGTTGCCTTGATGTAAATGAGAATCAGGCCCTTTATGTCAGCATTAGAGTTGAATCTAGGCCAGTGTAAGAGTCATCTCCTATTAGTAGAGGCTAAATACTTGCTAGAAACTGGAATTCAAAGGGTGAAGCATTGTACTGCATCACTACATTGTGTAGAGCAACTGAGATCATTCTCGTTTGAAGGGAGCAATGGCGAAAAAGTAGTCAGATTAAATTCAGTCCTTTTTGAAGGATGTAAATGGGTATAGAAATTAATTTCAAGGGTTTTTTTCTCAATGCCTAACCAGAGAAGAGTCTGCCTGGCCTGAAACAGTGAATCAATTTCATTAGCTGAAACAGTCATGTGGAAACTAGAGATTAATGTTTAATTCCCATGTCCCTGTGTCCCTCATCCTGCCACCTTCTTCAACAGAGTCCATAACCTATCGGGTCCATGATTAGAGTTGCAGCACCATTTATGAGGTGCTGCATCACAAGTCAGAGCAGCACCCTAACTCAAATGTGCAGAAAATACCGTGGAGGAGTTTCAAAGCACATTGCCTATATAGAGTATGCAGTAACTTGTGAAAGACTTGGCAAAGCCTTCTCCTTATAAAAAGACAGAAGGAAATCTGTGTAGTTTGAGGTTGGGGTTTTTTTGTATTGTTTTGTTTTGTTTTTAAGAGGGCAAAGAACTGAACATATATAAAAAGAGCAGATAAAGTAAATCTGTGTTCTAACAGCAGGATGTGTTTTCTCTTTTTTTTTTTTTCCTCTCTGAGGTGATTCACTGGAACTCACCAAAGAAGCTGCGAGTGAAAAACAAGCATGTGGAGTTTTTCCGCAACCTCTACCTGACATTCCTGGAATACGATGGGAATTTACTGAGAAGGGAACTCTTTGGCTGCCCCAGTGAGACAGACATTAACAGCGAAAATGTAAGTGGGATGTGTAATGTAATGTAAGGGCTTGACAGTTTAAAGTGTGGACCAGACAAGGTACAGGCTACATGGAGGCCTGGAGAGTTGGCAATGCATTGTGCAGGGGCTCAGGAGAATTGACATCAGTGCTCACATTCCAGGAGAGACCCTGTGAAAATCATTTCATCTCTCTGTGCCTCAGTTCCTCTCCTGTAAAATTGTCTTATTAATCCTGCCTTTCCCTTGTTTTTTGTTACTTTTTTGTGCACTCTGCTTCTAAAAAGTAATATCCCAAACTGAAAACAGGATTTGGACTCTTAATTCTGTTAGGAAGTTTTTCAAGTCTCACCCTTAGACCTAAAACTTCCCAGAGGAAGGACTTGTTTCTTGTTCTCTGTTTGTTCAGCATGCAGTGATGTCATTTTTGCCTGGTATTTTGCCTGATGCACAAATGAAGAACAAATAAAAATATCAAAAGACTGCCTGATTTAGGTCTATGAGTTTTTGCCATGTTGCAAAGTATAGAATGAGTTAATACTTCAAGGTACACATAGGCTGTGAGACTGCAGGTGTTTTCTGCACTGCCCCTAACCGAACACAGCAGCATTATCTGCATAAAATTTGCAATCAGAACCTTTCAGGCAAAGCAAATCTTTTGAAAATGGTTGAAATCAAGGGTGTTTACATACAGATGTTCTTATGTGTGTGTATGCCTTCGTATATATAATTCTAACTGTTAACTGAAACATTTATACACAGATGTATATGAACTCTTAGTGTATAATGTGGTCTCTGGAGGTTTCTAGACCAAGTATCAATTTGGGCTGCATAGTCTGGAAGGAAATAAAAAGGAACCTGTAACATTTTGTGTTATCTCCATGAAAAAAAGTTCTAAAATATACAACATTCTCTCTATAAAAACCAATAAAGCAAAGCCAGTATCATGTACACATTAGCAGTTCAGAGGTAATTGGCACTCAACAGCATTGTTGAGGCTTGTAGTGTTTCCATTTGGTCTGTGGATAAAATGACCACAGGAGATGCCATTCCCAATTTTTTAGCTGTAGCACTCAGAGATTGGATAGATATATTTTAGCCCAAGGCATGGCTTCCCAGATACTTACTTGACTATCCCACTGTCTTCTGAAAGGAGTGGGTAACGATGAGAAACTGGAGATAAACATTCAGTGGGAGAGACTGAAGCAGGGATGAGAGAGAGGGAGAGAGAGAGAAAGTGAGTGCACAGTGAGAGCAAAAGCACAAGGAGAAAGAAAATCCTCTGCGAGAGCGAGAGGCTTTTAGACAATCAAGTGAACTGAATGGGATAAAAGACCACTAGAGTCTGACAGTCAGAGACACCAAGGTACAATATATGGAGTAAAGGGCAGGGTAGGAAGAGAAAAGGGGAGTGAGAAGTTAAAAAAAAAAAAAAAAAGAAGACAACAGAACAAAACACACGATCAGACTTCAAGAATGCAGGTTACAATTACACTGAATTCACAATACATTGTGTGGGTTCAAAGAGCTTGAGCACAGCCACAGATTTGTTTCTGTACTTTCCAGAGCTCTGTAAATCCTTAATAAACAGATTTATTCCAGGCGACAAGTTACTGGGGAGCAGTGCAGAGTGAATGCAAGTTCATGCTGCTGAAGATGGCAGTCCTGAAAGTTTAAAATGGCTCATTTTACTGAACTTGCATCTAGTTGACAGACAACTGGAAATGACTAACTGTTCAAGCCTGTTTCTTATTCAAGGCAAGTAGAACGCAATATGGTATATGGTATGGCTTGTGTCTGAAAAAGAAATGTAACTCATTCTTCCATTTATAAATTTAAAAAAAAAAGGAGATACTGAAAAAGAATGAGCTAGACATACAAAAATACATGAGTCCGAACTTGCCAAGAAACACCAAAAAGTTAACAGCCTTCTATCAAAACAATCAAATAAAGAAAAAAATCTAACTTCAGATAGCTTAAGAGCAGTCACTTTGAAGAAGACATTGTTTTTTATTAGTTACCCTTGATGTAAGTTTCACTCTAGACTTTGACTATGTTCTTTTTAGTGCAGAATACAAAAAGCAAGTTTCAGCTGTGGAGTTATGAGATCCTAAGAATAGGATTTTCACGAAAACCACTCTTTCTCTCATTCTATCTTCACTAGCATATATAGTGTCAGAGATGTCCTAGTAAAATACACTACATTCCCATGATCTATTGCAGGGTAATCTTCAGAATCAGAGCATCTTGTGAGCAAGGAACCACTATTTGTCATTCCTCCTAGTACAAAAACTGAGGGACATGAAGTGGAAATAGCAAGTAGCAGCTTCAAAACAAAGATAGATATTTCATTCAAGATGTAATGAAGCTTTGAGAGAGAAGTTGGGTTGCTAAAAATACACATATGCTCAAAAATTACTCTTCATGGAAAGAAAATCAATTGGGTATCTGTTAAGCTTTGTTGCAGAGAGTCCTTGATACATAAGTTCAGGACTAGGGGAGCATCTTGAGAAAGCACTGCTGTACACACTGCCTGCTTTTACACTCCTCTCTAGGCAGTCAGCTCACAGCTGGAGACAGAATGCTGGGCTAGATGAACCTTTAGTCTGACTAGATGCAGCCATATGTTTCCATTAGGATTCCTAAGCCTGTATCTTACATAAAAGGCTATAATTTCTGCAAAGTCAAGTATCTGTAAAGTAGGAATTGCTATTTGATTTATCTAAATACCTGTCATTTTTCCTTTCTTCTCTGAATTGAGACTAGCAGCCCCAAAACACAATTGGGCTTTATTATACTAAGCATTGTATATACGTAAAACGTGCTCCTTCAGCTGCCTGTGCTTCTCTGCAATGTGGACCAGTGGACAAAATATTAGTGTAGCTTTGCTGGTTTTATAATCAGAGAGGATTACTTGAGCACTAAATGCACCAAGCCTTGTTGAAAAAGAAACAGTGGCTTGGTATGAATCTGCTGCTGGCTGTACTAGAATCTACCCTTAAGATCTTGTTCGAACATGACAGTCATTGCCTCTCTACAGTTTAATATTTGTAATGATGTTTTATTTAGAATACAACATGTAATTAAAAAATATTAATTTATAAGGCAAATATCTGTAAAACATGAAAAGGAGGTTTGGCAGAGGATACTGTTGGGTGGGTTCCATTACTTTGAGGCCCATTTACACTTCTCATCAGTACTGAGATGGCCTTAAAATGGATATAAATCATGTATCTTCCCTTTTTTAAGGACTTTGCAGTGCCAGAGAGATGTAAAGGAGCATAAGTTTTAAAGGTAGTCAGACCTTACATTAATCTCTCTCTACCTTCCTCATGTATATGTGCACATTCATGTATGCTTAAATATGTATGTCTAGATGCATGTGAAATACCACAGACTGAATTTAAGAGGTCTAAAGGCAGTCTTTGGATCTTATAATGCATAGCACAGATCTAGTCAGTTGTTGATCTTCAGCTGCAACATACAGTGCTGGTTTTGGATTCCAAAACATTACAGATGGGAATTAACAGAACAGATAGGGCTCTGAAAATGAGATGTTGAAGGCAAAGAAATACAGACTGGGGGAATTTTTCTGCTTATATTAAAATCTTTATAATTATGTCTATGTGTTCATATATGTTTCATCCTTTCCTTGAAATATTCATGCTGAAAGACCTTGTGTGTGCACAGGAGCCTGTCACATGCTTCTTGCCATAGAGAGGTATTTAAGTCCCTTTTATTCAATATGTGCTAAAATGAGATTACACAGAGCAGACTCTTCTCTGCAAATTGGTATTACAATCACCTCTTTGCCTTTTCTACAAATTCTGGATGAGAAATTCAGAATATAAACCAAATCCTCCTGTAAATACAGCCACTGACTCAAGTGGCCTTTGAAGCATGTCCTTAGTCACTCCATCCTACTTATTCCATTCTGTTTCCCTCTTCTCACTCCTTTATTATTTTGATGCAACACAAAGATTTTAGGGAAACCCACAAAGGCAAAGCTCACAGTAATCTCAAATTTTACCATTTCCTATTGGCTTTTAACATTTATGTCCAGCATTTCATTCTAAAGGACCTACTATAAAGCCTAAAATATTTCAACAAAATCTTCTGTACTAGCCTGTCTCTACAGTTAAGCAACAAGATAGATATTGTAAACCTGCCTTCAGCACACAGGCACAGAGTCAACCTTTTAGCATTCTCATAAAACTTCTTTGCTGCAGACAGCTTCTCATCAGGTACTCCTGCCAAAGCATTAAATCTGAAGGTTGAATGGGGTGTCCCCTATTCGTGAAGCCTGTGTCCTAATCCAAAGCCCACAGCAAGATCAGTGGGAAGTCTATCACTGATTTCACACAGTTTAAAAAAAAGCAGTAGATTCCCATTAGAGAGCACTTTTGAAAAACAGAGGAAATAATTCTCCACATATTTTTATGTTCAAATTTTCAATCCACCAATACAAAAAAAGAACAGTGTAAAAAATCTAATTCTCCTTTTGCTTAGGTGTATACTTACTTAGTAAATGTGGGTTTAATCTTTGGGTTGTTTTTTTTTTGTGCAAATCCAGAAGTTCTTAACATTAGCAAAAGGCTGTGCATGCCAGCTTATAATATCCACCAGAAGAGCAGGAGATTCTAGCAATGTACCACGTAGTATAAACTAATAAGTTTAGCAATTTTTAAGTATCTGGAAATAAAATGCAAAGGGAGATTCTACATCAGCATCAGGGTGCTCAATTTGTAAATCTTGAACTCTACTTTTTTGCACTCAGACTGATGCTTTGAGTAACCTGCAGAATTTCAGAATACCACTTCATTTGCAGGACCAAGACTTAAATTTAGTATTTTATCATGACAGTCTTACTCTAGTAATAGCAGATGGTACATGGCAGTTTTGAGGTGAAATCCTGATTTCTCCAGCTGTGTTGTTTCTATTATTGTAATTGTTATTTTATTAAAAGCTGAGCTGGTAGTCTGTCCTATTAGTTGCCTGAAAGTTGCCATTATAGTGGTTTCAACTGCTTATAATATTGCTTGATGGAGGATCATCTAGGATTTCTTTTTTTTTTTGTCATGTTGGTATACCTATTTTTATCTTGTTTCTCATGTTTTAAAAGTGAAACACGAGGCAAAGATTGGGGGTTTGCCCACACTGCAATTTCTAATGACTTCTTCATGGATACATTCCATACTTCAAAAAAATGAGTTTTGGGTCAGGGTCACATCTTTTACCAAGGTGGTGAAACTTAGTCAAATTATAAAGCTGAAAAATCATAGTTTACACATCATCAGTAGTGTTTTCTTTGACTTTCAGGAGGCTCAGATCTCTGGAAACACTTAAGAATATGTATGGATACATCTGACAAGATTATGTATATCCCAGTGACACAGCAGAGTTGAGTATGCTGAAGGCAGGGCACCTGGACAAAGACTGGCATTTTCTGAATGCTCCATGCCAGGTTCTGGCTGTATAGTAGAACTTCTTGTCCCTGATAAGGGTTCTTCATCCAGTGTGCAAAACGCAATCCACACACTGAGTCAAGATGTTTGCTTTTATTGCTGTTCTGCTGAATAGAGTGCTAGGCATCTAACAAGAGCCAGCACTCCTTCCTGAAAACGAGTAGGGTCTTACACACAGGGTAACAACACAGAAGGAAATTCAGAAGAAAAAACATGATCAGTTACTTGTGCTTGTTTAATGAACATCTCTCTGTGCATCTAACTCATTATATTAAGGTGGTCCCATATTTACACATAAGGTCTCCTTCCAGAGATACGGGGCTTAGTGTTGTAGTTATTTAAGATAACTTGGCTGTCATACCTTCATTCTGTCAGCTACCACTAAATTCTTGCTCAACCTTATGTCTTGGTATAGATCTTGCTTAAGGCAATAGTTGATCATATCATCGATCTTTAACAGTACCTAATTTGGGGACTTTTCATTCTCTCAAGAACTTTCTCATTGCTATGCTTTCACATTAGATCATTATGATTGCTTAATTTGTAAGTCTTTAACTCTACCCTTTTGCCCTCAAACTGTGAACAGGAACCTGCTCCTCTCTGTTCTGAGGAATATCCATTACCTTCACAGACAGTATGGAGGAGAAAAAAATTACATATAAAAGGGATGAAAGCTAGATCAAAGGCAGAAAGGAAAAAGGGAATTGAGACAGGTTCTAGAGAAAGAGCATTTGAAGCAGGAAGAAAAAAGGACTAGTGAGTGCCTTTAGGTATAGGGAGTTGGCAGATTACTTGAATAGGGACCACGAGACTAGAAACAGGTTGGGACTTACTTGGACTGTGGAACTTGCCACAGAAGAAGGAACAGGGCTAGGAACAATCTTGGGTAACAAAAGCAAGGAGAGCAACCTGTCAAGGCACTGTGCTGCAAGGGGTGTTTGGGAACAGCTCAGCCAAGAAGATTTATCAGGGACGGGGGAAAGGATGTGCAAAGCTCTACTAAGATCTGATATCTGCAACAAAGATCAAGGGAAATGGTACTTCATACATGAAGAATTATCTAAGATGTTATGCATGCCTAAAACTTTGATTCTTAATTGTGTTGGTTATTTGTAGTCAAGATAAGGCATTACTTCCATTTAGCAAGAGTGTTAGCTGCTTTTCATATGCTGCAGCAAAGGTCTTTTTTCAAGGTAGGCCTGCTCAGACTCTTTGTCCTTAGCACAGCTTTGTTTCACAGAAGGCTCTATTTGACCCATAGCAAATGTACAAAATTTTATGGTATGGGAGGAATAAAGGTTTAATTGACATGGGATTAGTCTGGCTTTTATTACTAACCATTGGAGAAGCCAGAAGTACTTTATGTAGGTCATCTTTAACAAGACTCAATGAATGCTTTTTCGTGTCTACATCATCATCTGCTTTGATTATGCCATGCTAAAGGAAACAGTTAATTCACACACTTTGAAACTGCTAAATATTGCCATCCAGATTACCTGCTGGTGGGAACTGGGACAGGTACAAAGGAGGAAATGAAACTGCTTCTGTTTATAACCAGATTATAGTTTCATCCCGGGCTGGTGTTAGTTTTCATCTCAGTGGCTAAGCCGAACTGATTTTGTGCTGTGAATCTTAACTGTGCACACCCAGGAGAACTTGAGAAGGGATGTCCTGAAAGTTAAAAATTTTCATCTAAGCTACTTGGTTCCCATTGTGGTGGTGATATTGAGTGAGTGACTTAAGCTTAGTGTTATCTCACTTCACCTGAAATGCTTGATGAGAGATGCCTATATTAGGGTTTTCATCACCTTCCCCAAGATCTAAACAGCCTCTAGACACAAAATACTGTTGTTGGGGTTTTTTAAATATTGCTAATCCCTAAGAAAATTACTCTGATCCTGGTTTTTGGATTTATGTCATCAGAGATTAAATCCTGCAGGTTTTGGTGGAAAGTAGATTGTTTCTGTGACACGGCAGTTAAAAATAAAAACAAAGCCCATCACAAATTTGCTCATAAATAAGGGACCAACCTAAGAAAGGGAGATTTATGAGCAGACTACCCAGTTCACTGGTGAAAGGTACATGTAGTGTGCCATGTATCATATGGGTCTACCATCTATCACACAGATAGAAGACAACACCTCATCTCATACAAATGTATTAGTCAGACAAGTAGAACTAGAATCATGGCAATTTATGGTAGAGTTGAATGCCTTCTGGTCTGCCTGTGCCTCTCACACCAGCTTAGCTTCAAAGACAACTTCTCCTGAGATCTGATGACCTGCCACAGCTGGTTACCCAGACAAGTAACTTAGCTTTTTCTTTTCTTTTCTTTTTTTTTTTTTTTTTTGTTTGGATATATTTGGGTCTATATTTTGGCATTGTGTATGTCGAGGCTGCCATTTTTGTTTATGAAACAAGTAACATCATGGTGCTCATGAAAGCATCACTCTTTCCCACTACAGTATTTCCTAAGAGAAATCTACCACATACAATCTGGAAAGAATACAATTTTCAGCTGTGAGAGTGTTTCCTAGAGGTGACATTTCCCACATGCTCAGTGGCAAGTAGCCTTAGCATTGAAAATCTTGTAGGAACAGTGAGTCTTATGCTAAGCAGGTACTCACTTATGAGAATACATGCTGTCACTCTAAGGTTGAGAAGTCTGTGCTGTATTAGGCAGATTGTTGTAAGTATACTGGAGAGGTCTGTAATGAGGTTGCTGTCTTTTTATCAAATCCCTCTGATATTAAGGTCCTTGTTTTGATGGTGCACTGTGTTTTAAGTAAGCATCAGTTTGCACAGATCTGTCAGCATTCCCATTATAAACTCATCTTTTCAAGAGAATATGTGGGAGCAAAGCTTAGACCAAGCAATAGAGCCATATAATACGCATGCTGTAGATAAGATTACGTCATTGGACAAATGTTATATGATCATTTAACTGAAAAATAATATAAAATAGCTCAGAAAGAGGTACATTTAGGGATATACGTGTGTCTGTCTTAGGCAATTCCCTGTCTTTGGAATGTTGTGCGTCATTAACATTCTGCATTTTAAATATGTGTGTATAAAATGGCAGATGACTGTGTGCAATATCTATTTATAGGTTGTATGCATCGCTTCATGCTGAAGAAGAAGCAGGCTTTATACGTGTTATGTGATACTGGGGCATATGTGTCTGACTGTATATATGAATGAAGGCAACAAAGAAAGTGAGAGAGGGAAAAGGGCTTTTCAACTGCGTAAAGCTGTGCAGCACCCAGCTGTTGACTGATAAACTGTCCATATCACATCGTTAGCTTCAGTAAAATGGCCTGTGAGCTTATGGCTTTGACACATCCAAATTCAGAGTGCCTAGCCTGTCCAGCGTTGCTTCCAGTATCAGATGAGTCTTCATATGGGTGATCACATGTGATTGCATTCCAGTACTTGTTACCTCACCATTGCAGGATATTCCCATCCTTAATGCTCATAGTGACAAAGCTACAGGCCAAATCTCAGCCTGTCCTGTGCTGGTTGTCTTACCTGAAGGAGAACACTTTTAATAAAGCTCTGTTTGCCCAGCCTGTAGAGCATGGCTCCTGGGGCTGCCTGGCAGTTTAGGCTCATGATATGAGCAGGCAAGGATTGCAAAGGATTCCTGCAAAGTGCTAAATGCAGTTGCATGTCTGATCCTGCCAAGTGATTAGTCAGGGCTCTCAGGTAGCATGTGCATGGGCTTACACCTGGCAGCCAGCCTGCATCTGAGTGGAGGATACTGGGAGCAGAGGCTGGGGGCGTCAGAGTAAACCATGCCCACAGTCCTTCTAGGTACTGCTCTTCTCCAAGGGGTATGGACACAGCCATCTCATCTCTTCTAATGAGTCCCAACAATACATACAGTACTGAGTATGAGTCATGGGAGGTGCCAGGGAGAGCCTCACTGACTATCAGTATAGCTGCAGGCTAAGAAGAAGTCTTGTCAGTGTAGAGAGAAAATCCCGACCCTATGAAATACAATCAAAAGAGCAAGATTTCCATTTCCCTGTATGAGAAAGAATCTTTCCCTGTTTGCTGCTCTCCTTCAGCTCTATCACCAATTTTGTGACTTGGGGAGTTTCACCACCAAAATACTCAAGCCTCTAAGAAGCTGTGCCTCCTCCTTTTCCCCCACCCAGGGCTTTGTGGTGCTCTAAGCCATACTTTAGCCCCAAACATTACACTTTAACTTACAAAGCATTTATATCCTCTTAGCTTGCAACCTGAATGTAATCTGATAATCATTCAGTGACTGTCTGGTTAGTAGCTACTGTGCAATTATAAACTTCTAGGTTATTTTTACATACAGCAGGATAGTAAGGTACCACGGAATTGTGCTTTGCTATTTTTTAACAATTTAAATTTCAGTCATCTCCTTGATAATTCTGTTAAGGTAGTACTAATGTCACTTTTCAGGGAAGAAACAACAGATTTCTTTCTAGTCATTGTAAATATTTGGTTTAATTCAAATCTTGTATGAATGTGATTTGGAAAATAAAGTTCAAACTCAGCTGAATGATAATTTGTTAAGCTGAATGAATGAGACTCCAGATATCTGTAAAAGAACTCCCGACTACTATTCCACCGAAAGAGATCTTGATTTCAATTGTTTTACCTGAGTAAAGATTTGTCAAGATTCAGTTTCTCATCTTTCTGAAAGCATTCTCTCTTCAGGGATGTTTTAAGGTCTATGCAGAACAATAGCACAGAAAAATGAAATCAAAAGAGATATTTCCATTATTCAAAAAAAAAAGATTATGGAGTGATGTACAGGAAAATATCAGGAATTATTCCATCAGCCTTCACAAAAAAGCATTCAGCTGTAAGCATTATTGTTGATAACAACCATTATGCTTATAGTTCCAAAAACAACAGCTCTTCTTCTTAACACAGTATTAGAATAAGAAATACTTACATTTTCTATTTTGTTTCTTGAAGATGGTGAAGCTGCTCCTTTAAATCATTCTGCACAGTACAAAAAGAAGATATTTTTAAATCTAAATGAATGTGTATAATTCAATAATCTTTTGCATGAAACAGTATGAAGTGCATGGTGTTTTTTATAGAAACTTGTAAAATTCCTATTAAAAAAATATATTTTTCTTATGTACCAGTAAATATGCAACTTCATTCTTCTTATAGGATGCTTTTAAGAAATCAAATACAAAAATCCAAAAATAACCTACATTTTAGAGCAATACTAAGGGAACTCTGTTTCATATATCAAAACCGCATATAATTTTCAACTTCATTACAATTTTTAGTACATATTACAGCAGGTATGACTGAGTTTTCCTTTTAAAAGAATGCATTTTAAACAACCTAGCTACAATTGTGGCTTTAAAACAATATAGTTCAGGGATGAAATTGGTCAGCTACACAGAAGTTTTGTCAGTTTTTTTCTTCCTCTTTTCCCCAGAGCTAAACTTTTCTTCTTTTAAAGCTACATGTCTAAGTGACTCGGGATTGGATTGCTTTGAGATGCCCATTTTGACTTTGAAGGGGCTTGGTTTCCAAGGGAGCAAAAAAAATAACACATTCTTTGCTAATCTGCCATCCTTTGGATTTCTCAAACTAAGTGTCTGAAAGAATAAATCCTGTTAAAAGTGTGGGCTTAATTCTGGCACCTCTGCAGTTGAAAGAATATTTTCATTGTGAAATTGAATTGGTGCAGATAGGTAAATCTCAGGAGATGGAATAAAGATCAGTTAAACATGGTACTTTTCCAGCTGTCTGTCCATGCTGCTAGCAGCAGTTACTCTTCTCCAGCAGGAACAGCAGAATGGGAATTGCTCAGTCCAGCACGTACAAGCTTAATCAGCTGATGAGTCTTGTCTACTGGAGCTGTACGTCCACGAGTAGTTTGAAACACTGCTTCTAATAAGGAATGACATTATGTATCATGTTGGAGCATTAATTCTGAACCTTGGTGATTATTAAACTTCTTTCATTGCTAGCCTGGATGTTGAAAATATATCATATAGACAGTATATGCAATATAGAGACCATAATACAATGGTCTCTCTGCATTACTTACTTACAAGTGCTTTGTTTCATCTCTTGACCAGTAACTTGCAGGAGTGAAGCTTAGGAAAATCCTGCTATTCTGTGTGTTACACTTCCACTCCTCATTGCATCATCCTGAAAGTTCCCAATGTCCTCCTTCTCTCTGGTTTGCTAAAATAATTATAAACAACGTATCTTTATAACAAGATACCACTGTTTATGATAAAGCACTGCTCTTCCCTTACAGCTCCAGAAACAGCTATCTGAGCTGGACGAGGATGACTTATGCTATGAATTCCGTCGAGAACGTTTCACCGTCCATCGCACTCATTTGTATTTTTTACATTATGAATACGAGCCTGCGTCAGACAACACCGATGTAACACTAGTGGCTCAACTTTCAATGGACAGGTAGGGAAAAAGGTCTTATTCATCTGGAAACGTGAGACGGTGTTTTCTTACAGAGTAATCCAACTATGCAATACACTGGGGAGAGAAAAAACTCACTTTGGTAGAAACTTAGATGTCATACTCTAAGACCTCATTTGAATTAAGAGCAACACATGTAGACGACACACATGCATCCAGACTTCAGCTCTGCAGGTCACACATGAGTGTCAGTAGAGTTCATGAGAGACTGAATGCCAGAACAATAGGGGTTGTTACTTGTCAGGATTATCAGGCATTATTAGTTTGTGGAGTTTTGAAGCAACTTAGAAAAAATGGGAGATGTTTGCAGCAGACTTAGGCAAGCAGTGTAGTTGACCAAATTTTTACACATATTTCTTCATTAGACAATGTTAGTTTTGCTTTCATTGCAGAAAACTTCAATTAGTGATTTTTCTTATACCTGAAAATCAAAATTAATGTTTTCAAATTGGGAAGTTGAAAATAAAGCTTTCCTTTTAATGTACTGGTATCATATAAGAAAAAATCTCCTTTTGAGAGGAGTCATTGCAATTTGACACAAATGTAGACTTTCAGAATAACAATTCTAATTTAACTCTATACAACTTTCAGTTCTAATGTAAACTGGAATTTAACTGATACTTCATTTGGGGAAAAAAAACCCCATTCCATGACAAGTTCCACCTGCACCTGTCTGATTCTGACCGTTGCAGTCAGTTGTTGTTTTTCAGAAGCTCTAAAAATACAGTCTGCATCAGCCAATTGTGTGAAATTTTGAATTATCAATCTCCTTTTTGCTCCTGTTCCTCAGTTTGAAATCAGTCCAAACTTTGTAGTTACTGCTATCAGAGTGGGTTACAAAAGAGTTCAAAACTCCTTGAATATTAGCCGGAAACTGATATTTCATTTAGCGGAGCACATACAGAATACAACATGACCCGTGAATACCACCACTGCTACATCAGTGGAAGGTTAGCAGTACTTCAGGAGAGCCAGAGGAATTCAGATCAAGAATACATTCACATACTGTTTTAAAAATAAACACGAATGAATGAGGGCTATTCTGTTTTGCCAGTGCCTCAGCATTGCATCCTGCACATTGTCTTATGATTTGCCCTGCACATCAGTGTATGTTCTATTGATTTTTAATTGAGGAAACATTTCTTAAATGTTCACAAGCCTTTGAGTAAAAAACTAAAGAAATAAATTAAGCCAGACCCTGAGCGAGTGCTACAGTAAATTAGTAAAGCTGGTATGTGCACATGGTGTATTTTCCCCCCAGAATTTAATTCAAAAGAATGAGCTGAGACTCAGTGCTGATTCACTGGCACTGATGCGGAGTCTGAGCATCTGTTTCCCTTTCTGGATCCTCACTGGGGCACATGTTCTTATTGATAGACAGAACCACACATTTTTATTCAGGAAGAACAGCCCTCCTGATACTGTGCACGAAAAAATCTTCCCTACTTTGTTGGTGTGTTGCTATAAATTATTGATTTGAGTTGGAAGTACTTTCTTTCAGCTAAAATCAATAAATAATATCATACCAAAGAAGTGTTTAGCTGCTTTGTTTTCTTTCACATCCTTCAGTTAGTACCTCTTTTTTTTTTTTGTATCTTCTTTAAAGCACTTCTATTAAAGCGTAGCTGTTGAAATTTAAGAAGAGTGGCTCAGATGTAAGGTGACATGCACATAAACACTGCTATATACCACCTTCCTGCTTCGTTCTTTCAAATGATCATCCAAGATCAAGAAAGGCAAAAAAGCAACTCCTGGTGTCTCCAATTATAGTCTTGTTGGAGATGAGACTGATATGACTATCATGACAAGCTTGGGTTTGCCTGTACTGTAGGCTTGGGGAATGGAAGAGGGAGATGCAGTTTAAGAGGTAACATTAATGTCTTTAGATAGAAGCTTTGAGACACACTTTGTTCAGCATTGCTCTCTATTGTTTAATTGTCACCTTTTATACTGATGTGACATTTTCTTGGATAACTTCGTTGCATCACTGTCATTTTCATGCATGTGTTTTGGCTAGACAGCCTTTTTAAAGGCAGGGGTTCAGAAATTACAGTGGGAGTTAAATGTGAGAACAGGATGTGGACAAGGAAGGACACAATTAGCATTACAGGGCTTGAAGTCTGGGTGAGAATGATTTGTAAATTTGTTGAGTAGTCTTGAAAAGAAAAGTGAAACCAGGGAATCTCATAAAACTGTTGAATTTAAGCAAAAATCACTTGATTGAAATGGACCTTTGAAAAATTTACAAACTAAATTATGACCTCATTATTATGCAGTACAGCAGTACATTTATTTTCTCCAGAGTCCTTGAGAGAATGCATTCTTCGAGACTGCTAACCAAACCTAAGTAACTCGATCATGCTGTGCTTAGAAGCTTGTAATTCTAAGTGTTCTAGTCAGAGGAGACTATTGTAACAACCTACAAAGAGCATATTACGGAGCATCACCCAGCTGTCCGTGTTTTAAACTCGTGGAAGTGGAGGCTGTCAATGAGAACGATGCAACAAAATGGAGTATTCTGAAGGGCACTAAGCTGTCCAGCTGGAAATTTATACCAGCAAAACCCAGTTCCCACTTGACTGTTGTGAGAAGCATTGCAGGCAGTATCAGGTGTGGCATTTAAATAGGTTACATATGCCATTTGTCTGCTGTGTGAAGTCCTTGAAAGGCATTTTGCTGCATTTCTTGCTAGGTAAATACTCAATTTTTAAAAGGCAGCCCTAAATGTGAGTGTTGATGAGTTGGAGTCTCCTGATTAATAGGCTTCCACTGTGTTGGAAACAGGAAAAAGAAAAAAAAAAGTATTTTTTTTCTGTTTGTTATTTGTACAATCAAAAGCCTAAAGCCTTCACACACTTTTTAGATCATTTTTTATCGACTTGTGTTTCTAAATCAGCTGTATGTTTCAGGCTGATAACAACCTTTGTTTCAATAACAGATAAAAAGAAAATAATATACCAGGTATAGACTAGTAAAAGTCTATATCTCATGTCTAACAAAAAATTATTATATCATCTTGGATGTCATCACAATCATTCAGAAATGCAGAAAAAAGCTATTAATGTTAAATCAGAATGTGTGTTTGCTGGTATATCGTTCCTGTCTGCTGCAAAGCTTAGGGGGATAGTAGGAGGGGGAAATTATTTTCTCTGATTACATTGATGCAGAAAACTTTGTTTGTGTTCAGTATAAATATTAATAGGAAAAATCTAGTAATGTGGATTTGGAAGGGAGAGAAGATAATCATGTTGCATAGCCTGTTCTTCCTAATTTTTAGTAGAATATCTGGCTAGGCTGCATAGGTTCATTTCCCTTTGCATTAACTCAAGAGGCTTTGTAATCAGTCCTTGTTGTATTTTTGGGTGGCATCTCTTAATCTCTAGGCAGTTCTCTATAAATTACCCAAAGTGCTTAAATGATTTTGGCCAGACTGAGTTTGATTCATGTTTGTGTATGAGACCTTTCATTGTCGTTTTCATCAATAGTATTGTAACTGCTGGAAGTTTTAAAAACACACATTGTTACAGCCTGGTTTAAGAATTATTTAATGAGACTGGAGATCCTGCTAAAACATACACAAATTAGTACTTCGGTTGATGGGTTTGTGTGAAATGTTCTTTCTATATTCCACAGCACAGTCATGTATCTCCTTCCCTACATGTAGTATATCCCATTTCTATCGATATGTCGTCCTTTTGCCCTTTCCCTGACAGTGAGTTTTCTTCTAGTCAATGCAGGTGTTCATAGAAGTCAGTGTTCTCTTGGCCTGTGACTTTTAACAGTTTTAAGGTCTGACTAACTGCTTTGCAAACATTTGGGGAAGGTTTTCCTAAGCAGGCAGTAAAAAAAAATCTGTGGTTCTGTATGCCTTTGTCCTCCACAAGCTTCTTGAAGAGCACTGTAGTATGTTAGCATGTGAGAATAACTTCACCTGGAGTGTGAACTAGACACTATTTAAGATTACAAAACCCCTATCCTGTAAGCAGATCCCTACAAATACTCGAAGCTCCCATCAAATGAAGTCACATCATCCATGTGGGGTTTTTCTGCAGCTTTAGGTAGGAAGGATGGTGTTGATTTCACCTAGCTTTAGGTATGTTGAGTTGTGGGTGTATATATCTGATCTAGGGCTGTCTTAGGCTTCCTTGCATTCAGTGGAGAGAAGCAGGGATATCTAGAATGCAGTCCATCTGTCCAGAAGGAGACATCAACTTAGATAAGATGAATTGTGCTGTAGAAATATTTATTGCTTTCCACAGCATATAAAGTGACCCCAATCTGTCTCACTTAGAGACAGATATCTACATTTGATCAGATGAACCCAGGCAAGAAGCTGAAGACAGGGAGACAGCATTTTCTTATTCTCACCCTTCCTCTTTCAGGCTCCAGATGCTTGAAGCCATCTGCAAACACTGGGAAGGTCCAATCAGCCTGGCACTCTATCTGTCTGATGCAGAAGCCCAGCAATTCCTACGCTACGCCCAGGGCTCAGAAGTACTCATGAGCCGCCACAACGTCGGCTACCATATCGTGTACAAGGAGGGCCAGTTCTATCCTGTGAATCTGCTAAGGAATGTGGCCATGAAGCATATCAGCACACCATACATGTTTCTGTCTGACATTGACTTCTTGCCCATGTATGGACTCTACGAGTACCTCAGGTAAACGGACAGTGAAGGGATTCCCACTGTCACCCGTGTTTTCAGCACCTCCACATCCCACTTGACTCACATATTCCCAAAATGATGCAGTTTGAACAGATCTGGAAAAAGCAGTTTACAGATGTTTAAGGTGTGACAATGCCCATGAAGGTACAAGAGTTTTTAGGGTAGAGGAAGAGGCTGTAACTGGAATTAAAGCAATACAGTTATGAAAGAAAAGCCTCAGGTCTAAATGTGAGCCCTGTTAGATATCAGAATAATTCCCTCAGAGCCACAGAAGAATCAATTTTAAAATGGAACTGGACTAAGTATTATCAAATGCACAAGAACATCCTGAATTAGCAGAGATGTGAGCTGGACAATTTCCCTAAACATCCCTGGTTCTTAATGTCAGTGACAGAAAAAACATGCAAAGCATTACTGAACTTGTTCCTGTGACACACTCTTAATCCAGCTCCATATCTTGAAAAGAGTGTGATAGTCTAACCAGCTCAAATATGACTGCAACGCCAGCACCTGTCAAGGCAAAATTATTAGCATATGGAAACTGGGAAGAGTAACCTCAGCGTGTGTTGTATCATAATGAATGTGAGCAGATTGGGCTGAGCAAACTGCAGCCCTGTGATCCGTTAAGTGTGGGGCTTTTTTGCTGATGACCTTTTTCCCCTGCAGAGGCTGGTCATCTGAGGCCAAAGCATAGAGCAAGGAGGACACCCTGTGGCCACAGAGAAGGATTTCAAGACTTTGGTCCTGACCAGTTTTGGTTTTCATCTCTGTGCTAGTTTGGTAAAAGTTGATCAGACTGTTCTAGTGAGGCGTTGCCTGTAGATGATGCATTTCTCTCTGCAGACTCAGAGTTTCGGAGTGTAAAGGGAAATACACCTTCCAGTAGTGTAATCTCATGAAGGAATTCGTTTGTTTCAGACATAACAACTCAGTCAGTGTCATCTCACTTCTCTCTCATGTACAGAATTGACTCATTCAATTTCTGTGTCCTCATACAGGCCCAAATTCACTATTCAGAGAGACAGAACACCTTTTTAATGAGGAGAGGCTGAAAGAGTTGAGATTATTTAGCCTGGAGAAGCGAAGGCTCCAGGGAAACTCTGTTGCAGCCTTTCAGTACTTAAAGGAGCTTATAAGAAAGATGGGAACAAAGTTTTTAGCAAATCTTGTTGCAACAGGACAAGGAATAATGACTTTAAACTAAAAGAGGGTAGATTTAGACTAGATATAAGGAAAACATTGTTTACAGTGCAAGTGGTGAGGCATGGGAATGGGCTGCCTAGAAAAGTGGTAGGTGTGCCATCCCTGGAAACATTCAAGGTCGGGTTGAATGGGGCTTTGAGCAATCCAATCTAGTTGCAGATCTCCTTGCTCATCGGAGAGGGTTTGAACCAGATGACATTTAAAGGTCCTTTCTAACCCAAACTATTCTACAATACTCTGGATTTTGGGACACTGAATTTTAATAATATCATTGAAGTTTTATTGCACCGTGTCAGATCATTTCCCATTTATTTTATGGATTTTTCTTTTTGACTTGTGCTATGAGAACTCAGAAATAATTCTGTCCCTTGCACACGGTAGCCGTCTCAAGATAGAACTAACAACAGTTGTTAACGTCTCTGTTCTTTGTCATTAGTGTTGCATACTGTTAGATTTCTTCAGATAGATTCTGGGCACAGTAAGGATAGCAGCTGTTCATAGTGGTATGTACTATTAAAAAAGCAACTTTTTCTCCATGCTACTTCACAGTGTACTTATGGGAGCCAGCATTGAAAGGAAAAGGAGAGGAGAGAAGACAGAGGGATGTACTACAATATACTTGAGATATTACAATCATAGAAATAATTCTCGTATAGTGATAATCTGTTATAGAATTAAATGCACAGTGATGCCGCCTATTGGTGCTGTTTTAGAACAAAAAAAAACCAAGATTCACATGAAAGCCATTGCATCTGAGACCCTATGTTACTCTTACCAGCTTTTCCTGAGGCCTGTACCATCTTGTCTCTGACCATGAGGCCTGGCCTGGGAATATCAAAGTTGCTAATCTACCACTACCAGCTCTTTAAGAAGAGATTGGATTTTTTTGTCTGAGGACTAGAGGCTTTTGCTGCTTTTCCAATAATCATTTTTGTGGGCAAAATAGCAGGGAGATGCAGTGAGACTATTTTATAAATACGGATACCCTGTATTTTTCTGCATTGACTGTTCCCACCGCCTCTGCAAGTAGCTGATTAGTGCTATCTATCTGAATAGCAGCGATTGTTTGTTAGAGAGACGTACAAACATTTTCATTTCTTTAGATAAAACAGCCATAAGCAAATAGTGTGGTGTTTCAGGCATTGCTTTGCACAGGATGAGCCAGGCAAGTCCCTCTTAACGCTGATTTATGTTTATTGTGTCTCTACAGACTATATTCTCAGAAAGAAAAGAATTTTGAAAAATAATTTCAACATATTTTGAAGATGTTTTATGTGATGGGTTACAGCCAGTTTGAAGGAGAACCTGATAGAGCTGATGGGGCTGATGCTTTCCTGTCCCTCTAGATATCTGTTGCTAGCACTTAGACATGTGCCAACTGAGCTTTTTCACAGCTGCCAAATAGGAGCATTTCAGTGCTTTAAATCTCCATCAGCCCCCCTTTTTGAACTACCTTACCCTTCCATGAAGTGCAAAAGGAAAGAAACATTTAAAGATTTCCTGTTTACTCAGATGCTTTCATGGTCTCTGCTGAGTCAAAGTCTTTTCCCACCTTGCCTCGTTAGTGACTGAGGTCACCTTATCTTTGCCACAAAGGTAAAGGCTCTTTCTGCTTGCTACAAGTAAGGTGTGTGGGTCATCGTAAAGGTTCTTCTAACATAAAATAACTAGACAGGCTGCTTAGCTGCAGTTGTCACAGCTAACGTTAAAGTTGTTTCCTAACACAATTGTGTAAAATAGACCCTTTGCTTCAGTGACACATTTAGCATGAATTGGGACTTGGCATCCAGTCCCTCTATACAAGTTTTATACCTGCCCTCTGCAACACAAGTTGTCAAGTATTTCTGGTCGTTCCTCAGCACTTCAACAAGACACACATTTCATGTTATGACTACTGTATTTTATTTGTTGGATGCCCTTGTAGGCTATGCATTCATCACTTTTACAGAGAGGAAGAACGTTCTGATGAATTCAGCGGTAGACTGACAGCTCTCCAGTGGACTGACAGCTCTCCAGTTCTTACAACAAACTCTGTGCTAGCCATATTCATTGATGTCAAGCTAAACAATTACTGAGTGCTGATGGTGGAGGCTAATTTGAATGAAAGGACTCTCTGTTCCGCCCTCCCCACTCCCCCCACCCCCCTGAATTTAGTGCTTTAGGATTTGCTTGCTAGCCTTTCTGTGTCTCAGCTTTTCTATCCTCCAAAAATGAGAATGATTCTTCTGTCTGCCCACATGAGAATGAGAATTCTGTGTTAATTTTTGAAAGACACTATGGAGATTAAAAGATTGATATCAACAGGCTGGCATTCAATCTGTGAGAAGACTCCTGTAATTTAAGATTCATTTATTCTATGCTTTCCAAAAAATATTGTTGATTGACAGATTTAGAAATTTTACATAACTTTCATTGTATCAGAATAACATACACCAGGTCTGAAGACAAAGATGCCTGGTAAACAGTTTCCTGAACACTAGCAAAGAGAAAGATCTTCACAAAATCATATATCTTTGTTTTGGGGTTTGGGGAAAAAAGACAGGTAAAGGAAAATAGATACTAAATATATGTTAATATATCCAAAAGCCAACCTTCATTAAATAGTTTATCCAGTACTAGTTTACAAAATAACCAATTGTATTTATATTCCACATACCTTGAAACACCAGCAGTGAAAATCTTCCAAGTATCACAGAACCAGTCAAACAACAAATGGTACCTCCACTCAAAACAGAAAAAAAGTCACCCAACAGAAAAGGAAAAGTAGACTTGCTTCCAGCAGAAAGAGGTTAGATTTTCAGCTGTTAGACCAGCTTGACCGTCAGTCAAGTTATTGGGAGGGAATAGAAAATGATTTTTTCTCTACCAAATCCTCCTTGCCACTGTCACAATTTACATGGCCTCTGTTGCCCTTTGTCACTCAGGTTCAACACCTAAATGTCAGCACTGATTCCTTCTTCCTGTTACATTAGCCCTTTATCTCACCTGGTCCGTATCTAAGACAGAGTATTCTGCTCAGAGGTCAGTGCTGCTGGACTGCCTCACTGAGTTTGTCTCAACTCCAAGCTCGCTTTTGGTGAACCCCTCCACTTTGACCTTTCCGACGTGCCCCTGAGATGCTCACATATACCTTGAAAATATTTCTGCAGAGGCTATCTCACTATTTTATTTCGCTCTTCAAGCAACTCTACCAGTTCCCTGTGTTTGACTGTATTGATACACTACAAGCATCTTGTTTTCAAACCTCTACCTCTCTCCACTTAGCTTTTCATCCTGACTTTTGGCAGTGCAAGTGATTTCAGTCTCTTTGATCAGTTTGTTACCTCTTCCTTTTGATTTTCTTCAGGAAGGCACTGTCATCTATTCTTTCCAACAGTTCTGCTATTGACACATATATTGAATTTGCAGATGACAAGAGTAGGGAGTGCGCAGAAAGGATTCTTGATATCCACATCATTTTTTTGCTTGTATCCAATGTCTTACAAAATGAGTCACATTCAAAACAGGTTTCAATACATCCTGCTCTGTCTGTCAGTCTCTGCCGTTACCCTTGCTTGATGTCTATACCTACTTCAGCTCCGTTCAGCTTCAGACTGTGAACTTAGGTGGGCAGGATTGTCTGCTGCTTTTTGATGATGCTGAGCACAGCAGGGCCTTGATTTTTGGCTGGGACTTTCGACTCTCCATCAAACAAAGAGATAGTGACAGCCATAAATTGAAGCTGATGTTTCCTTGCAGAGCCCAAAGGGTGAGCATCACTGCAAATGTTGCCTGCTCCTTCCTAGAACTTAGTCATAGAATTATAGAATGATAGGGTTGGAAGGGACTAGTCCTCAAAGCTTTACTGCTCAAGGCTAATAGATTGCACAGGATCCAGAAAGCCTGACATGTGAGAAGAGAAGCTATGTTAGTGTTTCCTGCTCTTTGAGAAGGTGTGAAGGGGAGGACACATTAAGAGTGTCATAGGATGCTGGCACTGATCAATGATTCTGGATGGTCCTGGAAGCTGATTATAAAGGAGTCATCATTTCTATCCTGGCCAATAGTGATGGCAAGGGAGAAGCTAGTGAAAAAAGTACAAACAAGTTACAATAATATGCTGTAAAAATCTTTCAGTTGTAAAAAGTTCACTGGAATGTGGCAGAGGTTCTTTAACAATGCAAAGCTTGCAGTAAGGTGCTGAGAACAGATTTCTTTTTATAGAACGAGCCTATGTGGTGGTGTGAATTCTCTCATATTCAGGTTTTATTAAATAGGCCTGCTCCCCTCCTTTTTTCTCTGATGACAACATAAATGAATTCTAGGTGCTCTGAAACTAGAAAAGTGGTTTGTTTGGTCCTTCTGTTATTATAAAAGTGATCCAAATTCTTTCATCTTGTAAGGCTGTAGAGAGTTTGCTTCTTGTCAACATTGTCCTTGATTGCTTGTTGCAGTAACATAAAAGTCAGGACAGTGAATCCTGTTAAGGGGAACTGACTTTGACAGGGAGAGAAAAGCATATTTCTCACACGAAATATGAAGATAATGAAAGGAAAATAGAGATAGAGTTATTTCTAATGACAAGCATAGTAATATTCAGTTCAGGGATGGAAAAGAAACTTCTTTTTCTTTGGGTTCTAGTTTATTCGGAAAGAATACCTGTGGCAGGCTGCTAAGCTGTTGCTCTCCTGCAGTAGTTTTCCTATGGCCCCTGGCTGGAGAAGGACCCTTAATGCCCAAAAAGGGCACACACACAGACTCACACACCTCAATAGTCTCTGCACCGAACAACTTGCAGCAAAAGAAGAGGAAAAGGCAAAATATTTCCATGCATCCAGTGGACAGCTCCTCTCTGCAGGGAACAGCCTCTTTGGCCCATGTACAGAGGCAAGCACATGTGAGATCTGATCTCTGGGCACCACCATGCACGTAATGAACAATACTCAAAAAAATACTGCTGATGTTTTACTGAGTTGCACCATGTCCTGTTGTGGCAGATCTTTGCCTACATAGAATCATAGAGTCGTTTCAGCTGGGAAAGACCTTTAAGATCATCAAGTTCAGCCTTTGTCCCAGCCCTGTCAACCACTAGACCATTTCCCTAAATGCAACATCCAACCATCTCTTAAACCCCTCCAGGGACAATGACTCCACCATCTCCCTGGGCAGCCCGTTCCAATGCCTGACAACCCTTTCAGTAAGGAAATTCCTCCTCATATCCAGCCTGAACCTCCTCTGGTACAACTTGAGGCTGTTTCCTCTTGTTTTATGGCTTGTTACTAGGGAGAACAGAACAACCCCCACCTCGCTACAAATTCCTTTCAAAAACAGAGCGGCAAGGTGTCCCCTGAGCCTTCTTTTCTCCAGGCTAAACAGCCCCAAATACCTCAGCTGTTCCTCATATGAGACGTGCTCCAAAGCCTTTACTAGCTTGGTTGCCTGCCTCTGGATCCTCACCAGCGCCTCCATGTCCTTCTTGTAGAGAGTGACCCAAAACTTGACACAGTATTCGAGGTGTGGCCTCACCAAAGCTGAGTACAGGGGGATGATCACTTCCCTTCTCCTGCTGACAACGCTGTTCCTGATACAGGCAGGATGCCATTGTCCTTCGTGGCCACCTGGGCACACTGCTGGCTCATGTTCAGAAGGCTGTCAATCAACAATCCCAGGTCCAATTGCCTTGAACAAAGACCGACCATCATGGTAACAGTGTTCCTGAGAGTAAATATCTGGTCCATAGTGGTGTTAAGATAACACTCAACCTTGCAGGACGTATGGAGCCCTAAAGCAGAGGTAAAAAGCAAGTGTGATGGTACAGTGTAGATGAGAGAATAGCTAGGCTGAAGTGCAACCAAACTTTCCAGCTCCTAATCTTGTAAAGTCTGACTGAGTCCTGGATAAATGCCATTTTTTAGAACTACTTTTAGCTCCTTCTCATGTATGTAATAACATTCAAATAAGTTTCTCTTAAAGGGATGGTCAGTTGGCCATGCTCAGAGTGCTAGTTCAGCTCTGTGCATGCCTGAACATGCAGGACTGCATTGATCAGTTAAACAGGCAAGCTCTTTGGAACGGTATTGTTCCCCCTGTTCTTAGAGCAGCAGATCGAAGGTAGCAGAAATATGAAGCACTTCTGGGGAAAAAAAAATATGGGCCATAGTTACATTGACAGTATCAAGCTGCCCATTCTCTGCACTTTATGTTTAAAAGCCAAGTGATTTGCTCAGTTTAAAGTTCTCCTGCTTTTATTTGTTGTTTCTTTTTGCTAGGAAGTCTGTCATCCAGCTAGACCTGGCTAACACTAAGAAAGCTCTGATCGTACCTGCTTTTGAGACCCTACGCTACCGCCTCTCCTTCCCCAAGTCAAAAGCAGAGCTGCTATCTATGTTGGACATGGGAACCCTCTTCACATTCAGGTAATGGAAAGTGCTTTAGTTGAATGTGTGATCATTATCTCTGAAGATCTTTTTTGATGTTCTTGTGAATGTTTGATTTTTCTCTCTAGCTATCAGCCAGCTAGCTCCATTGAGAAACCTATTGGAATTCTTTTTCCCCTTTTTGTAAAGTGGTAATGAACAGAATCTTATGTGGATGTATTCTATCTGTAAGCTCAGCATTTTATCCAGTATCCTCTACTGAAGGACTTCAGTTGTTAAACTAAATTTGGTTTATTTTCATCATCTTTTATTGCACTACAAAATCAAGCACAACCATTACATTCATGTGAGTGTAATTTGCTTTTTGACTGCCACAATGCTATCCGAGTAGCTGTGTCCCTTATGTGAATAAAAAAATAATTTCTCCCTGCTCCTTGGTTCGCTTCCTCACTGACTTACTGGAAAAACAAATGCAGGCTTGTCATGCGCTCTTTTAAAAAGTGTGAAACAGCTGCTTAAATAGCTGGAGTTTCTCAATGTAGAGGTGAAAGCGTACTCTGACTAGAAGTTGAGAAGCGAAGAACACCTAAATTTAGAGCTCCTCTCAGAAGCAGATGCCTTTTGAGGCTGTGAACAAGTCACTGCTTTTGTCTGCCAGACTCTTTGGTTTTAAAATGCAACTACCAGGGGTTAACTGTCTCTTGGGTGTGTGTGGTAAGGTCTGATTAGCAGACATTTGTGAAGCATCGCAGTGATGGGAAGAGTACAATATGGTCTTATGATGTTGCACAGAGAGGGGGCTTAGGAGACCTGCATTCTCTTCCCAGCTCCACTGCTGCCCTGCTGGGAGGTGGTACGCGAATCAGTTCGATTTCTTACATCTCTGTTCTCCATCTCTGAAATGCAGGTAACAATGTTCACCTCTCATTTTTACAGTATTTTGGAGATCTAGAGATAAAAACTATGAAAATGCTAGGTATTATCCGTGGCCAGTGGAGCTTTGTATAACCTCTCCCGTCCTTCTCTTACTTCAGAGCTTTCCACACACTTCTTCCATTCCCTGTCTCACACACTTCTCGTTGCAGCAGCCGCCCTTCCTGCATGTGGCCGCATACATATGTCATAGCAGACAGACTGCGTGAGCCTGGAAAACATAATGCTGACATTACCTCTACTAGTGACTGCCTTGAAGTAGAAATTTGAGGGGACAGAGAGGCACACCTCTCTCCAGAAAATTACTTAAGGATACTGATGGAGCAAGTGCCTTTCATTCTCCCATCATTCTTTAGCAGTCAAAGGCATACAAATTAACAAGAGATTTGTTGACAGAAAATAATTGTTTGTCCCATAGTTGAAAGAAAAAATCCTTCCAGTGGAAAATAACACCCTCTGGATTTTCAGATGTTACATTCCACGAACAATCAAATTTTCAGACTGCACAGCAAGTGGCCTTCCACCACAGATTTCATCTCCAAGCTACACAGCCTGCTGGTGTGTTGCGTACACAGTTGGATTTGCAGATCTTTGCTCAAGTCTCACTCAGGCAAAAATTTCTTTGACATCAGTGGGAGTTTTGCCAGAGCAGGATTAAATACAAATTGAAGGACATGTGGTCTGTCCTACACACTAATGTAGGACACGTTTTACAAATGCTTCCCCAGTTTGCTGTGGCTCGTTTCATTCCTCAAATCTATCAACAGCCACAAAGCAGCTGTGATCTGGGCTGAGAATTTCCACCTCCACCTTCAAGGTGCTTTAATAACGCCTCAATTCGAGGCTGAGCAGGTGGGAGTGAGCTGGGGAGGACTGCTGTGACAGTGATTGCTGAGAGCTGCCTGCAGCATCCCAGTCCCTCACACCACGTGGTAGATTACAATCTTTCTCTCACTGAAATTGCTTTTGTCACCTCTTTTCCAAATGGTGACCTTTTCTACCTCTGGGCAGCTTAAGAAGTACAAAACAGCTCTCAATTACATCGCTCAGTCACCACCAGAGGAAAAGGTGTGCAGCATAGAAACCCTCCGCAGCAGCGGGTTGCTCTGTGCCAGCTCGCTGGCTTTGTTTGTTTGCAGGTGCTGGCTGTGACTGTGACTCACGAGGATGTGCCTGCTCAGTGCTTGGATAGTAGCTGATGAACCACAAATGTACTGCCCACACAGCTTTCAGGCACAAGGGGAACCACAGCTGGTAGAAGACACATCATATTGAGAAAACATAACCAGCAACAACTTATTAACTAATTACTGGATGCATTTACAGTCCAGCAAAAAGTTTAAGCAACTGAGAACAGAACAAGGAAAGTTTTTCTTTCACCAGGTCATCTTTCTCACTGAAACAGGAAGCTTTGAGGGACAAGGCAGAGAGGAGAAACACTCTGAGGAGAATAATGATTTCATTTTGCTAACTTTAAGCAACAGTTACTATAGTTCTGAAATTTTATTTTAAATAAAAGCAATCAATAATGCAAGTAAGATTAAACATTTGATCCAAATCGGGCAGGTGGGGGCTGTTTTCCAGTTGTTTTCCATGAACCGTGGGAAAGAAACTCATCAGCATTTTATGGAGATCAAGTGATTTGGGTTGGATTTGTCAAAATTGCCAGCGTAGGGAAAAATATGTTGTTCATGGTTTTCACAAAGTTCTCCTGGGAGTCGATGAGGTTGAGCATGGTCTTAAAGTTCAATGTGTGTTTAAATCTTGATTGAGAAGGGCCGGAGCAGGAAAATTAGGTTTATTCATTTGTCCCGTGTGATTAAAAACCAATACAGACAGTGAACTGCTTCTCATAACTGCTTCACTGAGAGTAAAGTCTGTTAGAATTGACTGACTCTTGTATGGTAGCTTCCTCTGTATGGACATCCACGTAATGATGTCTGCATATCTTATTTTGCAGCCATTGGCCAAGACCTATCTCCAGCAGATTATACATGTCTATGTGTGCGTATATGTAGATGTGTATATATGATATATCACATGTACAGATATGTATGTAACCCTGAACTCTCACAGTTCTTGCTTCCAGTTTAATTATTCCTTTACAATTAGTGTAAGCACACCTCATTTGAGTGTCCTGTGCTCATTTTCCTCTTCGTCCTGACCTTAACCATCCTTTTGTCTTCTTCCTTCCCTACACTCACATCAGGCACTCTAAAGAGGCAAGTAGATCACCTCTGGCATTATTTTGTTTGATACAATCAGATCTGTTCCTTCCTTTCTTCTCTGTTTTGTCTCTCCAATCTCATTTTTTTGTGTTTTCCCTTCAGTCTCTTCTCAATACTTTTTTCCCTGCTGGTCAGCTCTCCCAACTCACAGAGGCAATACTTGAGCTGTTGTAACTGCTTACACTGATATCCCAAAAAAAAAGGAGTGGAAATAAACTGATACTTTTATGGATAGTGTCCTGTTCCCTTCCTGTTTAAATAAGTGGGAGAATGTTACTAGAACAGCAGCAGCATTTGACTGCTGCTCTGCAGGAATCTCTCCATTATCCAAAGGTTATATGGGTCTTTGAAGATAAAAATCTCTTCATGAGTGTTTAGCAGTCATTATTATTATTATTATTATTACCATAATTAACTTTAAAATGCCAGAGGTAGGATTTTAAAATATATAGCATCTTCCACAATCACATATAGTTTTAAACCCCACATTGTGATTTTGTGCATTTTTATCCAGCGTAGGCAGCTGCTCATTAAGTGACTGGGCAGGTTATCCATTCATTTCCCAAAGAGACCAAGAAAAGGGACAGGCTTTTTGGAGATGTATTTTGGAGGGCATTAAGATTTAAGCACCTTTGTGAATCTGGCATTGGTTTTAAACAATCTCTAGAGAATTTTTTCATTCTCATTCTCAAGTTTGGGGTTTTTTTCCTACTACAGGAGGGCTTTGTTTTTCCAGGACCCCAAGATATATATCTGAAAGTGATGCAATCTGTTTGCAGTGTAGAAATACAGAGGATCATGCATTGCTTGGGATCCTGGTGCCATCCTAATAATTCTGTCCTCCTGCACTGCACCTGAATAAAGAGAGTCAGGAAAGCTGAACACCTTGCTGTTTTTCCTATCATAAGCCATACAAATAAACAGTCCAAGTGAAAACTCCTAGGTTGTGATTTTACATGCCTGGTTTTTAGCAATGGCTCATACTGTCATGAGAATTTCTGGGGTTGGAACATTACCTTAGGACCTAATTGTGCAAATATTTAATGCTCAAATTCCTTCACTTTAAGCACAAGCCCTCCCTGTGATTCAATGTACCTTATGCCACAAACTGTCAGGATGTTTGTTTTGTCCCTTCTTTTACACATCTTGGAGCATTGTAATACAGATGGCCTGCTATGCCTTTGTTTCGTCATTTAATCTATGAGTCTGCAGAAAGAGCCTGTCTCATTGATTTTTGGAAAGGTGTAAGAAAAATAAGTGGGCGAGAGAGTCACGGACCCTGGCACTAATGGGGTGGTTTCAAGCTGTGCTTGGAGGAGACCTGCTGTGACCTAAACAAGATTAACATAGCATAAAAGGATCTTTTTTCTGTAAATCAAATTGATTACCTTACTGAGGATCACATGGGTACTCCTCACAATGTAGAAAGTATAGCAGAAAGCCTTTATGTAATATTTTAGTTCTTAATTTAAGTATGCACTTTGGCTCCTGCTCTAGTAATAACAGTAGTTAATAAAATAGAACATCTATCCAGAGCTGCAGGTGTCTCTCATACAAATCACAAAATTGCATATAAAACAGATTGTGAATGTCACTGTGGTGTAGAAATAGCTAATTTTAGGGACCTTATCTGAGATACAGAATTTCACACCGATTTTAGAGCACGGATACAGCCGCTTGGTTGCTAGGAATGAGACACAGCACTTTGTAGTGCAGATGAACTATCTGTGTACTTTGTAATTGTTTCTCACATTTGCATTAGGTAGTGTTTTCACACTATCCTTCACCAGCTAGATGTGTTTAGAGCACTGAGCACACAGAGTCTCTGAGAAACGTGCTGGAAATAGTCCTAGAAATTGCCTGAAAATGATTATGTGAACTGTAAGCTAATGGCTTTATTTTTGAGCGTTTCATCTAACAAGTAGCATCTCATTGCCTCGCCAAGATGCATTCTATCTAATTGCCTCCCCACGTCCGTGCCGTTTATGTCTGTTTAAGGTATCACGTCTGGACGAAAGGGCACGCGCCAACAAACTTTGCCAAGTGGCGAACAGCCACCACTCCCTACCGCGTCGAGTGGGAAGCAGACTTTGAGCCATACGTTGTTGTGAGGAAGGACTGCCCGGAGTATGACAGGAGATTTGTTGGATTTGGCTGGAACAAAGTAGCTCACATCATGGAACTGGATGCACAGGTGAGGAGATGACACCTGCATATCTCACCCAGGGCTGGGCAGTAGGGATTCTGAAACAAAGTCTGTGTTCAGGCTTTGCATCACCAAAGTGCTCACCTGGCCTTAACTGAGATCCTTAATGAGTGCTTCTTGAGTTGAGAACACTGTGTTTAGTCCTTGTCAGGCATTAAAAGGAGAACCGAGTCTGAGTTAGTTGATTTGTCAGCGCTGAGAAAGCTGTTGTTTTGCAGAGGCACAGTCCCTGCAGTGCCTGCTTCCTGCCTAGCAGCGTGACCAAGCATCGCAGCGCTTGTTGCCAATTTCATCGCCTGCTAAGGGATCTATAGACCTAGCTGGAAGTTTGTCAGTTAAACAGAGGTTAGTGAGTCCCAAATGCTAATTTGGAATTGAAAACACAATCTTAATTTGAATCCAAGGCAAGCATCTTCAATTCCTGGCCCAGATTTACAGCATATCCCTGCAAAGCCAAGGAATTTGCATTTCCAACGGCTCTGGCTGTGGAGCAGACTCTAGAGGATTCAGGTACTTGATCCTTGGGATACCTCCATCTTGGATATGTGACTTGGGATGGAGCTACTGGGCAGAGTATATAAGATAAAGAATGCAGAGAAAGCTTGAGAGTCCCAGACTGGCAATAGAGCTCTTAAGAGTTGCCAAAGTCCCTGCCACCGACCTAGATCTTAGAGACTGGCAGTGACTATGGCTCTGTGGGACCCCAATGCTGCTACTCATCAAAATAGCAGGATGCAGTTCTTGGATGTGTAAATAACCACTGTGCTAATCAACAGAGACTAGGTCATGGCATTTCTTTTTAGTTTGGGTTTGTTGCTTGGTTTGGGGTTTTTGTTTAGTTTGGTTTCAGTCCCAGTTTTTGAACTAGTAGCATTTCATGCTAACCAAAAAACCATACTTTTAGGCCATCTGTGTCCTTCTGTGCTAGCTTGAGCTATGGATCTGGAATATAGCTGATTCTTTAGTGCTCAACTCTTACCAGTTAATATGAAGCAGTGCAGCACAAGGCATGGAGCATGTTAGTGGCAGATTGTGTCTCTGTGATGTGGGCTATAATGTATTTGTGTACAGGCACATATGCAGGAGTATTTTCTGCTTACAAAACCACACAGTCACCTTGGGCTAGCAGTGACTTACCCCCTACAAAGGGCATTCCCAACAAATTTGTACCTACTTGTATTGAGAAAAAATTACAACAGATTAGGAAAAAAAATGTCCCTTATATTATCATTATTAATAATACTTTACTCTGCTATAGCACAGTAATTTCCAGTGCACTTTCCAAACACTAATCAATTAACGGTCAGTTATGGAGAGTGCCAGGGTAATGATTTATTATTTGTTAATTTGGGTAACAAGGCTTGTGTTCCCACTGGCAGCTCTCATCTAGCACTCATGATTTAACTCTTCTGTTCAGAGGTGTTTACCCAGCGTACAGAATCACACATGGGAAATTGGAACATTTTTCATTGTTGATCATAGCACAGATATTTTAAATGGCCACTGGGTTGGAACTAACTATGGGGAATTGTTTTTCTCAACTCTTCCACCCTTAAAAACACCTTGAAAAGAAGTTTCATTTTCATCTGTAGAAAACATGGGTATTTTCCGGTTCTCCCAGAAAATAAGCCTGGAGGGGATGTAGGATCACACAGCTACTTTCTCCTGTGGCATTCCTCTGCTTTGGGGTGTCCACAGATCAGGTTGCTGCCAGCTGCTTGGCTAGGTTCATTATCAGCAGGGAAAACAGCTCCTCTATTGATTTATTTCACCACATCTCACAACTGCAGCATCTGTCAAGAGTCAGTTCAGACTCCTTACCAAGGGCCTGTGCCACTGCCATCCTTCAGAGCAGCACATAGTGTGGAAATAACCATTATTGTTATTCTGAGGACATGCAGATGTCCACTGAGCTGGATGCTGTACAAATGCATAGATAATGACAATCTGTGTCTAAAGAATTTGTAACCTGTGAGGTCAGGACAAAAGTTCCTGCAAGTGCTTTGCTTTTTCAACAGGTGTTTCATTATAGTAGAGGTGGGCCATTAGGAAACTTTTCTCTTCTCTTCCAGTGACAATGGAGCTAGACTGTGAGCAATCCTTTTTCCAGAACCCCAGCCCAGCATCTTTCAAAGGGGCTTATTAGCAACAGACTAGTAAGGTTTTTGAAGGCTTTATGTGCTTGAAGGCCTTTTGGAGGGATGGGAGCATCACTGTGCTGAACAGTTTATGCTGCAGAGCATAGATGGTCTCTGACCTGCAGGATTATAGGCTTGAGATGCAAACAGAAAATAAAGAAAAGATTGCATGAGGGAGATGTATCTGCAGCTTCAGCCTTTAGTTTTAAGGTCCCATAGAGACATATTTTGTAGTTTGTAGCTTATCAGCTCTCCTCACTCCATCATGCCAGCCTTTGTTTTTACATTTGCTTCCGCATTACTTCTAAGTCTCTTCCAGCTAAATGGCTTCTGCCTGTGAGCATCAGATTATTTTGCTCTTGCTCTACATTCATTACCTCATACAGAAGCTCAGAGGGGCCCATTCCCATATATGACAGCACTGTAATTTGGCACAAAGATTTACCACTTTAGCACTGTCTGGCAGGGAACAGGCATTCCCATAATGAGGAAGGAACAGCCATACAGCTGCATCTGCACCTAGCTGTCCAACACATACTACTGTTTCATAGGTGTCTGGGACAGCACTGCAGCCTTAGCTATACTTTGGGCTCACCACTGCTGCTGGCTGAGTCGGGAAATGGATTCACATTGCATTCTACTCACTTCTTTCCGTTTTGATAAGGCTTTGTTTTGGGCTTGGTTTCTGGCAGCATCATAACCCAGCAGTTTTGAGTCTTTTTCCAAGCTGATCATATTTTAGTGAGGAAAGATTTCTATGTGAAATATTCATGTTTATTAGCACAAATGTGTTCTCCCCCATAAAACTCTTTCCTTAGCAAAATGGTTTTGGAATAATCTGCCTCTGGTGCAGATACTCTGTCTTTCTGCACAGACTCCTAAATCTACAGGTGACTGCACTTTGCAAACCAGGAGAAGCTGTGCACCATTTCTTTAAAAAACACCATCCTCTGTGGCTATTCATTCCCTGACCACTGTCTTCCACAGGGATGGTTAACGAGTCAGCAAAGCAATAGATGTAAACAGAGACTGTGTGAGGACAATAGGCAATTTGCCTGTGCAGTCTTGGAAGTTTCTTTGTCATTTGCATTCCATACAAGTCATACTTTTGAAATTTCATTTGGAAAAAGACGTAGTGCCCTGGTAGTTCTCGTATCTTTCTTGGCTACAGGATACTGAGGTTCACATCCCTTTTCTGTCCAGTTCCTTGCAGGGGCAGATACTCAGTTCTTGTACATCCTGCACTGGTGACCTTCCAGCTGGTCTAACGATCAGTCTTTGTCAAGCTTTGCTCTAATGATCATATATTTAATTATAAAAATGGAACAAATCTAACAGGAATAACTGGGACTTAAATGAACCATCATTTTTTAACAACAAAAATTGTCAAAGAACTCGGTCAGATAGAAATAAAGATAATTAGTGCAGTCGTTGTAGGGAAGATGGAGAATTAGGACAGTATTTCATGCTTTGTGGAGAACTTAATTTGCGTAAAACCTTCTCAAAGCATATGGAATTAGCAGGTCCATTTTCATGCATTGCCCATAAAAGATATGGTATACTCCTCTCATTTCAGGTTTACAAATAGTTTTGGACAGTTTTGTCACTATATCTTAGTGTACAGGCAAAGCAACATATGTAGTGCAGCCCATGCCTTTGTAAATATGGCTTATTCCAGCATCTCAAGCAAGATAAATTGTAGGGGGCAAAAACGTCCTTTTGCACAGACAAAAGGTTTGTTGTTTCTGAGCCCCACAGTGCACTGTTTCACGATGGAGCATGTTTGTGGAGGCAGGGGAGAGCTGCATTACCAAAGGGCTCGGGAGCACCCTCACAGCCGGTGTCTTTCTTCCCCAGGAGTACGAGTTCACGGTGCTGCCCAACGCCTACATGATCCACATGCCGCACGCCCCCAGCTTCGACATCACCAAGTTCCGCTCCAACAAGCAATACCGCATCTGTCTCAAGACCCTGAAGGAGGAATTCCAACAGGATATGTCACGCCACTACGGCTTTGCAGCCCTCAAATATCTCACGGCAGAGAACAACAGCTAGCACAACGGAGCTCGTGTTCAGGAAACAGGGACATTGGAGGGGAGGAGCCACTCAGAAGTTTGAGGCCCAGTCTTCAAACTTCGAACTGAGAAACACTTTCTGTTTTTATATCATACTCGACAGTTCTAACAGTAGAAATTTGAAGTGACATGTCTTCGGACTATGCTCATTTGTCCCTTCCCTGACCACGCCAGGCCTTTCAGCTTTAGCATTCGTGAAGTGTCAGCGAGAGGGGCTGGCCATGTGCCTACCGTGCCTCCAGAGGTGGGGATTGGGCAGGGACTGGGAATGCACTCTGCTCTCTTAACTGCAGAGCAAAGACAGACCTTCAGAATATAGGATTTCATGTTGCTATTTAATAATTTGACATGCTTTTTATCTGTAAAGGAAGATCTTCGGGTCGCTGTCCTGTGAATTTCAAATCTGCACTACTTTAAAAGGGAACTTTCACCTGTGAACTTTCACAGGGGCCCTGTTAACATGGATGACCTTGTTAATGCAGGATGAGCCAAAGGTCTGAATTAGCCTTGAAAATGAAGGGGACGCTTAGACAATACTGCACTCCAGAGAAGTGTGTTACTGGTTTAGGTGTATACATGATATTGGTTGGTCTTCTGATCTCAAATTAGTTGTTTTATCACGAAAACCCCTTATACCCCACCCTGCCTTTTCCCCAGTCCTAAGTGCTGCTCCTTTCCTTGCCAAGGAATTGTCTCCCTTGTGTTTCTTTTCCATCTTCAGTTCTGGTGGTCCAGTAAAGAAGACCAGTAGCTCTACCAGAACGTGAACAAAACTTTTCAGTGTAAGGTCTGTTTTCACCAGAGCAATTTGTTTGTGTGTGTCTCGTAAAATAAAGGGCCTGGCTGTAACTCTTTATCTTCTTTAGGTAAGAATTGGATTTTGCCTATAAGGCTTGCTGTGTGGGGGAATATTGATCTGTAGGCTCATTTCAGTGAGTGCCCATCCATGAAGGCATTGGGCCTTGGGCTTTAAGTGGACTTCTTTGCTGAACAGGGAATATACACATAGCATCTAGTAGCCTTGGTGCTCTCCTGCTGCCTGCTGCAAGGTCTCAGAACTACTTCGTTAAAGGAGTTTATCATTAAAAGGAGCAGAACTGTTAGGAATAAACTCCCCATTCGAGGGAGAGGAAAGAATGCGTTGGGAATCTGAGTGTGAGTGTTTGCTTGAATGTGGGCTGGCCAAGTTCACAGCTTCTGTACACACAGGAGTATGCTGGAGGGCAGACAGGATACCTAACAAGCAAAATGCAGAAAACAAGACACTGGACTTTTTACCATTTTCTTTATTCTTCAGTATTAATGTTGTGTTTACATGGGATGAAGAGATGAGGTTTAATGCACTACCCCTTGCAGGGCTATTTGTAATTTCTGTTGCAATGTTAATAGAGAAAGCAGAAACAACTCAGTGAGAAACATGTCTGTCTCCCTACCGTAGGTCCCCATGCATACAACCACATGTACCGCTACCACTGCCTGAGTTGGGAAATGGATCCATATTGCTTTCTGCTCACTTTCCATTTTGTTTTTCAGCCACTGGACCTTCTAGTTTCCTCCCCACCTCATCCCTCCAGAGCTTGGTTTTATTTCTAACCTGACATTTTGTGAGAGCGTTCTGTTACGGTGGAAACCACATGGTTAAACCACACATTTAAACTACAAATATCAGTTCATCATGCTGTGTATATATAAAAAAAGCCAAAAAAGGCAACGTCTTTGACAAGAAATAAAAAGAGGCGGGAGGCTGTCTGTAATTTTCACTGTTTCCCCTGAGAGTGTTGGCTGTGTAAGAATACATCACTGCATAATTTTCCAAAGTGCTTTTCTTCTGTTCTTAATGGCTTTATGTAAAGATTTACATAAAAAGCTGGGACGAGCTGGGAAGACATTAAATAAGCGTTCTGTCCTCACTACGATATATTCTGTTAAAAAAACAAAAATCTTAGCTCTGCAAGTGTTACCATTAAGTCCCCAAGTCACTTGGGCCTAAGAATATGAAAAACCCTGCAGCACAGAGTCCTGTTGATTATCCAGTGTGCAGAAAGATATCAAAAGCTGATCCTAAGAGAGGATAACACTGGTTGTACCCACATAAAATCTCCAGTCAGAGCTTTAGAGTGCCCACCATTACATTTCATATATGTTAAAAACTTTCATTTCCAGGTGTACAATTCTCCTTGGCTCAGCAGCATTGCCCATGGATGGGCGACATCCTTGCCCTGCAACAGCATAATCTGTAGCACAGACCTGTATGTCGTTTGGATGTGCCATTATCAACATAAATGTTATTCTTTTCCTGGTAGTCGTGAGATGCAGCAGGAGGAGCAAGGAGGTGATCATTTGCTACTTGCCTGTCTGTACAGCAAGTCCTGGGAGCTCCTGAGTAGGCTTAGGGGTGCCAGCTGGTGTAACCAGCTCAAAGATTGGTAGTAGGTTCAAAGAGCCCCTTTTCTTTCTCTTGTAGACTCTGTATTGACTTTTGTCTGTCATTTCATGTTTGTCTATGTGCTTCATGATTTAGGAGGTGTGGGAGTTGAGTTTCTTTAACACATTTCAGCCAGTTTGCGTGATAGCAAATGATGATTGTGTATCTGTCTGTAACTGCCAGGGCTCCTCCGGCACCATGAAAAAAACACCACCAACAAAAAAAATCTCCAACTCAGTTATAAAACTGACTGTCTTCCAGTCTTTTGCTCTAGTAGGTATTTGCTAGCAACTTTATTACTTAATTCTCAGTTTTCTCCTGAAATCTTCAAGAAATATCAGATAAACCCGGTGACTTAATGCCTTTGATTTATTGATTTGTTCCGCCAGCTTCTCTCTTGAGGCTTCAGTCTACAACCTCTCCTTATCTTTGATATTTGAAAAGTGTGAGTCTCTCATTTAGATATCACTCCAGCACCCTCTCTGGTGAAAAATGATGCAAATAAATCATTTAGATTCTTGGCAATGACCTTATTGTCTTTGTTTCTTCTCCTTATTGTTTTGGATGGCCTAACGGTTGTCTCTGGTTTTCTGCTTTTGGTGTACTGAGTAAAAGTGTATTTTCAGTTTTAACTTCCTAATATTTGCTCTTCAAATTCCCTATTAGCTCACTCAACCTCCATCTTGACTATTACGTAACTTCCTTTCAGCTTTACAAAGTTTTGCTATCCATTCTCTGAAGGTTTCTAGTTTGGCCTAAATAACTTTAAAATTTCCAGTTTAGTCACACCAGCATTTCTTTGTCCTTGACTTCCATTTACCTAAGAGGATACCGTAATCAATGGCTATTTATAAGCCCTTTCCATTTTTTATCTGAGGATTTCAATTTTTCTTTTTATTTAGGACGATTTGTTCTTTCTCTAACAGGAGAAAGGGGGGAGGAAGGTGGTTTTAGATTTTTATATCAAATACCACCCTACAGGGTTTGGAGGGTTTGTATTTTCCTCTTTAGTCTTCCTAAATGCTTTTTCCTAGTAAAGAGATCAGAAATAAAATCTTTCAAAATTCTTTTGTTCTTCTAATTTGGGTTCTTATCTTGACACATTTTGTTCTCTGTCTCCCTTTTCCCCTTCCACTTCAAAACCTTGACACATGAGGCCCTGAAAAGTTTTCTGTGTCAGAATTGTGTATTTCCCAGCACCTTCAAACATCCCCCCCATATTTCAGACGTGACACCCAATCCTCCTATTTTTGTTTTCATGCTTCTCGCTTTGATACAACAGGCTTTGCCATTAAGTCTTGGATAAAGCACTTGCCTTTATTTAATGTGTCTTGTAGCCATCTCATATATTTCTATGATTTCTCTCTGGTGTCACAGTATCTAACTTCAAATGTTTGACTGAAGTTTCCATCCTATCATTTTCTGACTAAGGGTCATCTACCACTTGCCTACCTGACAGACCTAGAAAATGTATTTGTCCTTAATAGTCCAAGTCCTACTTTCAGTAACTCCTTCCAGCCTTGCTAGTTTCCTGTGTGAACAGTCTGATTCCACTTCATAATTTGTGATATCTTTTTTTTCTATTTGTAATCAGCATCTTGGACTCTGTGACCTAAAGGAATTAGCAACTATATTTGCAGTTCCATGGCTTTTGTTAGTCTGAATCTCACATATGCTCACGTTGTTCCTAAAGCAATGATTTTTTTTTTTTTTAAACCTGGTAAGCTTCATGTGATCTGTTATGTAAATCATAAACGGCTTTTTCCTTCTACTGCAACAAGCAGAGGCACTTTGTAGTGTTATTTGCAGTAGCTGTTGCAGTGGAGTTAGCCCTGTGTTAGAGGGAAAAGCACGAAAACCTTGTCAGAATTGTAGCTACTGTTTCTCTCTGCAGGGGAAAATAAGGCCCTAGCACAAAGAGTTTTATAAATGCCCTGAACAAAACACATTATTTTGTGGTAGGTGTAATCGTACATTGTCCAATTAAATATGAAAAATACATTTTTAATGTTCTCATATTTCCATGCAACACCATCCAGAAGATAATGCATTCCCTTCTGTGTCTTGCCAGTTTCCCCCATTACTCCAGGCTACCTAATAGCCCCATCTGTTTTTGGCTGAGAAAGATTAATGACCAGCAGCACTGGAAGTCCTGGCAAATCAGCAGAGATATTACTCTTAGGGATTGCTCAGGACATTCCTTCCTGCTCTGCCATATCCTGTTTTGGGTGTTCCTCAGGTTTCAGTGCAGCAACAGGAGAACGCACCAAGCTCAGCAAGTGGGGTGAGCATCATTATTTATGAACTTCAACAGTTCTAATACTTTAGGTTGTGGGAGTGCTAAAAAAAGAATGTGTCCTTGTTAGCTCAAAAGATATTTCAATTTTAGGAAAACAGAGCTGAAAAGTTTCTGCAACTCCAGTTAGTGAGACTGGAACAAATAAGTCTGTAGTAGACGATGACAGGCAATAACCTAGTATTTCCACTGCAGTATTGAAAATGCTGACGTATTGATAGCTAAATGAAACCGTCTTTACAGTGGTAATTCATAATGTATATTTAGACAGTGTGTATACATCCAAACACCTAGGTTCACTGAGGATTGTTTGAAGATTGTTGTTGCTTTGGTTCACAACGTAAAATTAAGTTTGGAAAAGCTTCTGGCTGAGAACAGCAAATTACAGCTCAGGAAATGCTCACAAACCTGGATTTAGAAATTGCTTTTATAGGAATTTGTTTTCATCACTAGTTATACATTGCCAAAACTAGACACAAAGCCCTTGAGAAGTTCAAAAAGAGATGTGTATGTGTCAGTTGGCTGAAAAATTTTCCACTTGCCACTACTTTGGATCTGGTGTTTGTTTGCTCTGCTGAGTAGAATTGTTACTATCAATTGAGAACGATAATCTGGAAATTAAATGTGGGAAAAGAAAAATCTGGGAAATCTGTGAAAGCCAGCCAAATGTTTATTTGTTTGATGGATCACGTGAATGTATTTGTCTAGACACGTTAATGGGTGCTGCAATGGGAAGTGTTTGGTCATTGGGAGTACCAGGACACGAAAGATCTGAAACCCAAGCTGAGATCTTAGTGTCATTTCAGTCATTCTGTGATATAGTTTCCCTTCATTAGGTTCAGAACAGCTTGCTGTCTCCCAGCTAACTACTGTTCCTGTAGGGTTTAAATGTCCTAAACCTCTGCAACATAGATTTATGGGAAGTCACTGTACAGGTGACAAAGTCTGCATGTGAGATCCATGGTCCATTGCCATGACATACAGGATTTCAACACAAAAGTAATGGTTCTGACCTGGGGGTAATTCTCAGCTCAGGTGTGTAGACGCCACTCTCACCAAATAAACTCAAGAAGAGGTCCCCAAACACATAAGAACACGTAATTCAAGCTAAGCTAAGCCTATTCCTCAGTATTATGGCAACATAATTCTCAAACAATGGATGTTTGAATTTTCAACATTAACCATTATATCACAAGAATCCTGTTAAGGCTACAAAATAAATCATGTGCAACTTAGAGGACCTGAACTTTCAAGTTGCTGGTGGAGCTAATGATTTGCTCAAACAACTTCTTTCTGTCCCCTGGCACATATGTAATAGGACATAGTCTCTACACAATCATTTACTGAGTGTTTTTTAGAGGACTCCTCTTTCATTCTATGCACAGAGTGGATGGTACTCAGGGAATGAAGCAGGTGGGTGATACTTCTTTTTACTTTTGCTATCTTTGAGCTTTTTGTAATATATTGTGATAGCTGCCTTGATTCTGAGCAAAGCCAGACTTTTTTCACCCTTTTTTTCCAAAGGATAGGTTTAAACTGTGATTTAGGAAAATCAATTATCCCCTGTGCTCTCAGGTTCTCTGAGCAGAACACCTGTAGTTCTGTTCTGCAGGCTTTTCTTGTGTGGAGACATCCTACAGAGCTGATGGAAATTACACACTCAGAGGCCTTGTAGCACTCACCTCCAACCTGTGAATGCTAACAGCTGAACATGCAGGAGTGATGAATCCCAGCTCTGTCCAAGCATGTCTGCTCCATCTTTGGGAAAACTCTAAAGGTTGTCAGCAGACTGTCAGGTAAGCAGTGAAAAGATGGATTAAATAATTGGGGAGTAGAACATGAGAGGTTTAGTTTAAGGAGCCAAATTTCCAGAGGAATGAGGAAGGCAAAAGGATTCAGAGGTCACTCAGCTCTGTTCATAGGATCTAAGTTCATTCTAGATCTGTGGCATTTCTTTTCCAACACTGGCCAATATGTCTCACCTGTTAGAAATCCAGTGGGTTGTAAAATTTATGAAAGTCAGCACTGAGACTAAACCATTCTCAGCTCAAAGATATTTAATTAGTTTCAATGCTGTGGATTCCTACATTGCTCCTTTGGTGCTCCTAAGATTAAAAAAAAAAACACAAAAAAAACCCAACAGCAGCTTGATAACAGTAGGGGTCTGATTACCCAATATTTTTTAAATTGTCAGCACTGAGGTCAATGGTTGGGGCAAAGCTGGAGTTAGGGAGGTTCGTAGAATTTCTTCTTTTGATCAGCGTGTGGATGTGTTGTTCCAGCAGTGCTCTCCAGCGATGCTGTAAGGAAAGGAAAAGCTATTCAATGCTAATTGATCCATGAACTCTCCATCCAGTCAGAACTAACACCCAGCAGCAGGAAAGAAGCTTCACTGCTGTCTGCTTTGAGGGTTTTTTTAGTTGTCAACAATGAGTTCAGTATGAAATCTATTATTCTGATGATGGACTTTGCTGAGCTTCTCTGCATTTTAGATGTATACTCGCTGTAAGTGAAAGAGCACCCCTGGGGTTTGGAATAGATGGGACTCAGCAGTTTGCTGGTTCAGAATGAAAACAAGAGATGTGTGTATTTTCCCTCGACACCTTGCCCAATACTTACTAATTATTTTAGCACCAATTAATCAAGCTGTCTCAAGACTCGGTATTCAGACTGAGCAGTAAGCTTCTGCTCTCTGTGTCGACAAGAGAACAGATAGATAAATAAAATCATGCTTTCTGTCCATAACGTCAATGAATATTACCATATGGGTTCAAGTGGCTTGTGGAGAGTTTGCATCTTTTACTTTTCATTGTTATAGTTTATTTTAAAAAAAAAGAAATTAAAAAAACAAAACCAAAACCAAACAAACAATGTGTTGTGTAAGGCTCCAGAAGGCTTAACATTCACCAAGAGTCATCAATGTGAAATATCCACCAAGTTAGCCTGACAACTTTTGTCATGAACACAGAGAATACAGGCACTCTCATCTTCTTTATTACACTTCATAGAGCAAAAACAGCTCTCTGAATTAGATCACCCAAGACCCAAATATTTTATAGTTTTTGTTGCTTTCATTTCCATTTTCATATGTGAAATTAACAATTTACAAAACTGTTTTAGTTTCTTAAGCTGATAATAACTTCTGCATCAATCTGGCTCATAAGCATTACAGTATTTTCTGGGGTGAAGAAGAGAACTGAAAGGTCATTGAGACGTCCTCAGTGCCACTTCAGGGCAGAGAGAGCCTTCCTGTAGCCTGGAGGATATTTGCTTTCATTTATGTCTTTTATTTCTGTCTTAACAGTGTCTCTTCCAGTAAGTATGACAGACTACTGGTTTCTGCGAGACCACTGCATGAGTTCATTACTAAAGCAATGTTCTGGCATGGCACCTGGGCCTCCACACAAATTTGTTCTGCAGGGTTTTTAATCTTCAAGCCCACACCTGAGAGAAAATTCAGCAATTGGAAGCCGTAAAATTGGAATCACTATGCTTTGGTTTATTTTTAGCATATTCATATTGGTCAAGCTATTCTGTCTACTACACCTGTGTATCTTCCAGAAAAATATTATTTTGAGAGGAAGAGAGTAATTGCAAGTGATCTGATGGGGCTGAAAGCAGCATTTATGAAGATAAGTAACCTACTCAAGCCATAAGTTTTAGCACAAGTTTCTACAATTTACAGATTTGCCACTGTTTCTGTAGGGCTTAATTTCAGTATCCCTCAGTCAGCCCATTCTTGGGTTTTCCACTTTTTTCCCACCTTCCCAATCTGCTGCACTCCTAAATCCATGTTTATACCAGCCACAAGTAGATGTTGGCACGTAGTTTAAAGACAGTACAGTTTCCACAGTACTGAGGTCTGGATATAACTACTACATAGAAAAAGGCACCTCTCTATTGCTGGCTCCCTTAAACCAGCAAGAACTCATTTTAAAAATAAGAGAAAATCAATACTTGGGCTGCTGGGGGAGAGGAGAGCAAAAGACTTAGGTCTTTAATACCATTACTGCCAAAACAAGGACCTGGCTACTACAGGCTGGTAGCCAGACATAAGATGACAATGGTGATTATGTGTGGCTCTAGAAGAAACAATGACCTTAGAAGACTTTACATAGACTATTTGGTCTGAGGCTACAGATTTTACTTTTCCTGTGCATTTGAATTGCCTGTCACAAAGCCATCTCCCGGTAGCATGGTTCCCAGTGGACAAGCATTAACTAGTGTTAACAAGCCTGTAAGCACTCCATTTCCTTCTAAACTCACTGTAAATCATGCTGGCATCACATACTCTCTTTCTCCACTCTACAGCAGAGGGTCTAAAACCTGAAAGGGAAAAAAAAAAAAGGTAGCACCAAAGTGATCTAAATACCAAATGTACCTTGCAGTGCCAGAATCCCTAGTTTTTTATGTGCCCAGCTGGAAGCATTTGGGCCCAGATTCAGCCCATGCAACTTGGCAGCTGTCTGAGACCCCACAGTTGTGGAGTTAGTCCCCCTTGTTGGAGTGAGCAGGACTTCTGCAGAGGACATTCCAGTCCTCTTTGACCAGCGCTGATAATCCCCACACAGGTGTCTAAGGTGTACACCCACCCAGAGTCACATGGGACAAATCTAGGCTGGGAAGCATCAGTTTTAGAGCTACCACCTACTCATTTAAGATTGCAGGTGTCAAAATCCCCTGGAAACTAAGCAGTAAGTGCTACACGGCCATATCCTTAATATCGGCTGACAAAATTGAAAACAACAATCTGTATGATGGAAAACGTGTGGGTGGATCAGCTAGGGGAGGGAAGTGATTTGTGGACTCCAGAGACTGTGATACACGTTGTGACAGACAGCTTGTGCTAACAGCCAGGAAAACACTCGTTTTCAGCACAAAGCTGTGGGCTTCATAATGGTGGTTAAAATATCCCCTGGCATTGCTGGCCAAGTTGTGCAACATTTGTTGCACTCTGTTATCGCTGTGCAGCTCTTCCAAGAAGCAGAAGCGGCATTTGCAATGTGTCAGCCAGCAGTGCTCGAAAAGTGTGGGCAAGAAAGAAGGTAATAAAAAAAAACCCAACAACAACCTTTCACATGTGCATCTTCTTAAGACTCAAACCTCTTTCCTTTTCTGTCATGACCAAGGTGATTAGACATTCTCTAGGGGAAAACTGGGATGTTGTGACCTTTAGGGTGAACCATGCATGAAACAAGGCTTGTAATTTTCTTGCAAGGCTTGTGGCATTGAAGGGTTTTGAATCTTCAACTCATCACTCTGTCAATACGTTACCTGACTGGTTGGCCTTCTGCTTGAACTAATACTCAACTCCTTTGTTTATCTCCCCAGCTCGGGGAAAGATCCTTAAGTAACATTACAGGAAGGGGGAGAAAAAAGAAAAGTATGTCTTCTTTCCTCCTGCTGCCCTGTCCCAAGCACCTTCCCCTCCAAGGTTAGGCCGAGGCAACTTGCATTTAACACAAACCACTTAGTTTACATCTATGCTTTCAGTCCACGTTTAAGTTTTCTAGGTGACAATTTTATCAGGGAAAATGCTGTTTAGATTGTGTGTGCAAAATAAATGGCCTGTAAATATTAACAAAAAAACAAAGGTTAATTTTCAGTTGTGCAATAAAATTGTGAAATATTCCTCTCAATTTCTTTCCAGTGTCTGACTTATGCTGGTTCAGGAGCACACTATCTGGTTTTTCTTCTAATGGAAACAAAGGTGATACTGGTTTACTTTTGTCTTTAAGCTTCATATTACTTTCTAGTTTTGCATTGCTATTCCCTTTAATCTGGTTTATTCATCCAACCCTGGTTTAATCAGATACATTAGCACAAGTTAGTTCCCACTAAAGACAGATGAGTAATTATCTGCTCAGAGTTAATCCTACCTTTGTCTGGTTCATTTGACCTTGACCTTCTTCTTGCTACTGTCTTTCTGCAATCAAAGATAACACTTTGGCAAAGATGTATATCCAGTCCAGGTATTTCAGCTCCCAATCCTGTGTGTGTTCCAGGCCAGGCTTTTACTCCCTATCTCATATGTGATCGTCCGGGATTTCTGACTCCTGATCGTGTGTTGATTCCAGTCTGGGTTTTCTAAATCCCGATCCCGTGTCAAATCCATTCGGGGTTTTCCGAACCACGATCATGTGTCCGATCCACTCAGGGTTTTTTACTCCCGATCCTGTGTTGAATCCAGTGCGGGTTTTCTGACTCCTGATCCTGTGTTGAATCCAGTCTGAGTTTTCTGAATCCCGATCCTGTGTTCTATGCAGTCCGGGTGTTCTGACTCCCTATACTGTGTCGAATTCAGTCGGGGTTTTCTGAATCCCGATCCTGTGTGTGATCCAGTCCGGGTTTTCTGAATCCCGATCCTGTGTAAAATCCTGTCCAGGTTTTCTGACTGCCGATCCTGTATTGAATCCAGTCCGGCTTTTCGAAATCCCGATCCTCTGTTGAATCCAGTCCGGGTTTTCTGAATCCCGATCCTGTGTCGAATCCAGTCCAGGTTTTCAAAATCCCGATCCTGGGTTGAATCCAGTCCAGGTTTTCCGAATCCTGATCCTGTGTCGAATCCAGTCTGGGTTTTTCTGAATCCCGATCCTGTGTGTGATCCAGTCCAGGTTTTCCGAATCCCGATCCTTTATCGAATCCAGTCCGGGTTTTCCAAATCCAGATCCTATGTTGAATCCAGTCCGGGTTTTCTGAATCCCGATCCTGTGTCGAATCCAGTCCGGGTTTTCCACTCCAGATCCTGTGTAGAATCCAGTCCGGGTTTTCCAAATCCCGATCCTGTGTGTGATCCAGTCCAGGTTTTCCGAATCCCGATCCTTTATCGAATCCAGTCCGGGTTTTCCAAATCCAGATCCTATGTTGAATCCAGTCCAGGTTTTCCAACTCCAGATCCTGTGTTGAATCCAGTCCGGGTTTTCCACTCCAGATCCTTTGTTGAATCCAGTCCAGGTTTTCCAACTCCAGATCCTGTGTTGAATCCAGTCCGGGTTTTCCGAATCCCGATCCTTTATCGAATCCAGTCCGGGTTTTCCAAATTCAGATCCTTTGTCGAATCCAGTCCGGGTTTTCCACTCCAGATCCTGTGTTGAATCCAGTCCGGGTTTTCTGAATCCTGATCCTGTGTCGAATCCAGTCTGGGTTTTCCAAATCCAGATCCTTTGTCGAATCCAGTCCGGGTTTTCCAAATCCAGATCCTGTGTTGAATCCAGTCCGGGTTTTCCAAATCCAGATCCTTTGTCGAATCCAGTCCGGGTTTTCCACTCCAGATCCTGTGTTGAATCCAGTCCGGGTTTTCCGAATCCCGATCCTGTGTCGAATCCAGTCCAGGTTTTCCAAATCCAGATCCTATGTTGAATCCAGTCCGGGTTTTCCAAATCCCGATCCTGTGTGTGATCCAGTCCAGGTTTTCCGAATCCCGATCCTTTATCGAATCCAGTCCGGGTTTTCTGAATCCCAATCCTTTGTCGAATCCAGTCCGGGTTTTCTGAATCCAGATCCTGTGTTGAATCCAGTCCAGGTTTTCCAACTCCAGATCCTGTGTCGAATCGAGTCCAGGTTTTCCGAATCCCGATCCTTTATCGAATCCAATCCGGGTTTTCCGAATCCCGATCCTTTATCGAATCCAGTCCGGGTTTTCCAAATCCAGATCCTGTGTTGAATCCAGTCCGGGTTTTCTGAATCCCGATCCTGTGTAGAATCCAGTCCGGGTTTTCCGACTCCAGATCCTGTGTTGAATCCAGTCCGGGTTTTCTGAATCCCGATCCTCTGTGTGATCCAGTCCAGGTTTTCCAAATCCCGATCCTTTATCGAATCCAATCCGGGTTTTCCGAATCCCGATCCTTTATCGAATCCAGTCCGGGTTTTCCAAATCCAGATCCTGTGTTGAATCCAGTCCGGGATTTCTGAATCCCGATCCTGTGTAGAATCCAGTCCGGGTTTTCCGACTCCAGATCCTGTGTCAAATCCAGTCCGGGTTTTCCGAATCCCGATCCTGTGTTGAATCCAGTCCGGGTTTTCTGAATCCTGTGCTGAATCCAGTCCGGATTTTCCGACTCCAGATCCTGTGTTGAATCCAGTCCGGGTTTTCCAAATCCAGATCCTGTGTCGAATCCAGTCCGGGTTTTCCAACTCCAGATCCTGTGTTGAATCCAGTCCAGGTTTTCCAACTCCAGATCCTGTGTCGAATCGAGTCCAGGTTTTCCGAATCCCGATCCTTTATCGAATCCAGTCCGGGTTTTCCGAATCCCGATCCTTTATCGAATCCAGTCCGGGTTTTCCACATCCAGATCCTGTGTTGAATCCAGTCCGGGTTTTCTGAATCCCGATCCTGTGTAGAATCCAGTCCGGGTTTTCCGAATCCCGATCCTTTATCGAATCCAGTCCGGGTTTTCCACATCCAGATCCTGTGTTGAATCCAGTCCGGGTTTTCTGAATCCCGATCCTGTGTAGAATCCAGTCCGGGTTTTCTGAATCCCGATCGTGTAGAATCCAGTCCGGGTTTTCCGAATCCTGATCCTGTGTTGAATCCAGTCCGGGTTTTCTGAATCCCGATCCTGTGTAGAATCCAGTCCGGGTTTTCTGAATCCCGATCCTGCGTAGAATCCAGTCCGGGTTTTCCAAATCCAGATCCCGTGTAGAATCCAGTCCGGGTTTTCCAACTCCAGATCCTGTGTTGAATCCAGTCCAGGTTTTCCAACTCCAGATCCTTTATCGAATCCAGTCCGGGTTTTCCAAATCCAGATCCTTTATCGAATCCAGTCCGGGTTTTCTGAATCCCGATCCTGTGTAGAATCCAGTCCGGGTTTTCCGACTCCAGATCCTGTGTTGAATCATCCGGGTTTTCTGAATCCCGATCCTGTGTAGAATCCAGTCCGGGTTTTCCAAATCTAGATCCTGTGTAGAATCCAGTCCGGGTTTTCTGAACCCCGATCCTGCGTAGAATCCAGTCCGGGTTTTCCAAATCCAGATCCTGTGTAGAATCCAGTCCGGGTTTTCCAACTCCAGATCCTGTGTTGAACACAGTCCGGGTTTTTTGAATCCAGATCCTGTGTTGAATCCAGTCCGGGTTTTCCAACTCCAGATCCTGTGTTGAATCCAATCCGGGTTTTCCAAATCCCGATCCTTTGTCGAATCCAGTCCGTGTTTTCCAAATCCAGATCCTTTGTCGAATCCAGTCCAGGTTTTCCAACTCCAGATCCTATGTTGAATCCAGTCCGGGTTTTCCAAATCCAGATCCTTTGTCGAATCCAGTCTGGGTTTTCCACTCCAGATCCTGTGTTGAATCCAGTCCGGGTTTTCCAAATCCCGATCCTTTGTCGAATCCAGTCCAGGTTTTCCAACTCCAGATCCTGTATTGAATCCAGTCCGGGTTTTTTGAATCCAGATCCTGTGTCGAATCCAGTCCGAGTTTTCCAACTCCAGATCCTGTGTTGAATCCAGTCCGGGTTTTCCAACTCCAGATCCTATGTTGAATCCAGTCCGGGTTTTCCAAATCCAGATCCTTTGTCGAATCCAGTCTGGGTTTTCCACTCCAGATCCTGTGTTGAATCCAGTCCGGGTTTTCCAAATCCCGATCTTTGTCGAATCCAGTCCGGGTTTTCCAAATCCAGATCTTGTGTTGAATCCAGTCCGGGATTTTTGAATCCAGATCCTGTGTAGAATCCAGTCCGGGTTTTCCAAATTCAGATCCTTTGTCGAATCCAGTCCGGGTTTTCCACTCCAGATCCTGTGTTGAATCCAGTCCGGGTTTTCTGAATCCTGATCCTGTGTCGAATCCAGTCTGGGTTTTCCAAATCCAGATCCTTTGTCGAATCCAGTCCGGGTTTTCCAACTCCAGATCCTGTATTGAATCCAGTCCGGGTTTTTTGAATCCAGATCCTGTGTCGAATCCAGTCCGGGTTTTCCACTCCAGATCCTATGTTGAATCCAGTCCGGGTTTTCCAACTCCAGATCCTGTGTTGAATCCAGTTCGGGTTTTCCACTCCAGATCCTGTGTTGAATCCAGTCCGGGTTTTCCAAATCCCGATCCTTTGTCGAATCCAGTCCGGGTTTTCCAAATCCAGATCTTGTGTTGAATCCAGTCCGGGATTTTTGAATCCAGATCCTCTGTAGAATCCAGTCCGGGTTTTCCAAATTCAGATCCTTTGTCGAATCCAGTCCGGGTTTTCTGAATCCCGATCCTGTGTCGAATCCAGTCCGGGTTTTCCGACTCCAGATCCTGTGTTGAATCATCCGGGTTTTCTGAATCCCGATCCTGTGTAGAATCCAGTCCGGGTTTTCCAAATCTAGATCCTGTGTAGAATCCAGTCCGGGTTTTCTGAACCCCGATCCTGCGTAGAATCCAGTCCGGGTTTTCCAAATCCAGATCCTGTGTAGAATCCAGTCCGGGTTTTCCAACTCCAGATCCTGTGTTGAACACAGTCCGGGTTTTTTGAATCCAGATCCTGTGTTGAATCCAGTCCGGGTTTTCCAACTCCAGATCCTGTGTTGAATCCAATCCGGGTTTTCCAAATCCCGATCCTTTGTCGAATCCAGTCCGTGTTTTCCAAATCCAGATCCTTTGTCGAATCCAGTCCAGGTTTTCCAACTCCAGATCCTATGTTGAATCCAGTCCGGGTTTTCCAAATCCAGATCCTTTGTCGAATCCAGTCTGGGTTTTCCACTCCAGATCCTGTGTTGAATCCAGTCCGGGTTTTCCAAATCCCGATCCTTTGTCGAATCCAGTCCAGGTTTTCCAACTCCAGATCCTGTATTGAATCCAGTCCGGGTTTTTTGAATCCAGATCCTGTGTCGAATCCAGTCCGAGTTTTCCAACTCCAGATCCTGTGTTGAATCCAGTCCGGGTTTTCCAACTCCAGATCCTATGTTGAATCCAGTCCGGGTTTTCCAAATCCAGATCCTTTGTCGAATCCAGTCTGGGTTTTCCACTCCAGATCCTGTGTTGAATCCAGTCCGGGTTTTCCAAATCCCGATCTTTGTCGAATCCAGTCCGGGTTTTCCAAATCCAGATCTTGTGTTGAATCCAGTCCGGGATTTTTGAATCCAGATCCTGTGTAGAATCCAGTCCGGGTTTTCCAAATTCAGATCCTTTGTCGAATCCAGTCCGGGTTTTCCACTCCAGATCCTGTGTTGAATCCAGTCCGGGTTTTCTGAATCCTGATCCTGTGTCGAATCCAGTCTGGGTTTTCCAAATCCAGATCCTTTGTCGAATCCAGTCCGGGTTTTCCAACTCCAGATCCTGTATTGAATCCAGTCCGGGTTTTTTGAATCCAGATCCTGTGTCGAATCCAGTCCGGGTTTTCCACTCCAGATCCTATGTTGAATCCAGTCCGGGTTTTCCAACTCCAGATCCTGTGTTGAATCCAGTTCGGGTTTTCCACTCCAGATCCTGTGTTGAATCCAGTCCGGGTTTTCCAAATCCCGATCCTTTGTCGAATCCAGTCCGGGTTTTCCAAATCCAGATCTTGTGTTGAATCCAGTCCGGGATTTTTGAATCCAGATCCTGTGTAGAATCCAGTCCGGGTTTTCCAAATTCAGATCCTTTGTCGAATCCAGTCCGGGTTTTCCACTCCAGATCCTGTGTTGAATCCAGTCCAGGTTTTCCAACTCCAGATCCTGTGTCGAATCGAGTCCAGGTTTTCCGAATCCCGATCCTTTATCGAATCCAATCCGGGTTTTCCGAATCCCGATCCTTTATCGAATCCAGTCCGGGTTTTCCAAATCCAGATCCTGTGTTGAATCCAGTCCGGGTTTTCTGAATCCCGATCCTGTGTAGAATCCAGTCCGGGTTTTACGGCTCCAGATCCTGTGTTGAATCCAGTCCGGGTTTTCTGAATCCCGATCCTCTGTGTGATCCAGTCCAGGTTTTCCAAATCCCGATCCTTTATCGAATCCAGTCCGGGTTTTCCAACTCCAGATCCTGTATCAAATCCAGTCCGGGTTTTCTGAATCCCGATCCTGTGTTGAATCCAGTCCGGGTTTTCCGACTCCAGATCCTGTGTTGAATCCAGTCCGGGTTTTCCAAATCCAGATCCTGTGTCGAATCCAGTCCGGGTTTTCCAACTCCAGATCCTGTGTTGAATCCAGTCCAGGTTTTCCAACTCCAGATCCTGTGTCGAATCGAGTCCAGGTTTTCCGAATCCCGATCCTTTATCGAATCCAGTCCGGGTTTTCCAAATCCAGATCCTGTGTTGAATCCATTCCAGGTTTTCTGAATCCCGATCCTGTGTAGAATCCAGTCCGGGTTTTCCAAATCCAGATCCCGTGTAGAATCCAGTCCGGGTTTTCCAACTCCAGATCCTGTGTTGAATCCAGTCCAGGTTTTCCAACTCCAGATCCTTTATCGAATCCAGTCCGGGTTTTCCAAATCCAGATCCTTTATCGAATCCAGTCCGGGTTTTCTGAATCCCGATCCTGTGTAGAATCCAGTCCGGGTTTTCCGACTCCAGATCCTGTGTTGAATCGTCCGGGTTTTCTGAATCCCGATCCTGTGTAGAATCCAGTCCGGGTTTTCCAACTCCAGATCCTGTGTAGAATCCAGTCCGGGTTTTCTGAACCCCGATCCTGCGTAGAATCCAGTCCGGGTTTTCCAAATCCAGATCCTGTGTAGAATCCAGTCCGGGTTTTCCAACTCCAGATCCTGTGTTGAACACAGTCCGGGTTTTTTGAATCCAGATCCTGTGTTGAATCCAGTCCGGGTTTTCCAACTCCAGATCCTGTGTTGAATCCAATCCGGGTTTTCCAAATCCCGATCCTTTGTCGAATCCAGTCCGGGTTTTCCACTCCAGATCCTATGTTGAATCCAGTCCAGGTTTTCCAACTCCAGATCCTGTATTGAATCCAGTCCGGGTTTTTTGAATCCAGATCCTGTGTTGAATCCAGTCCGGGTTTTCCAAATCCAGATCCTTTGTCGATTCCAGTCTGGGTTTTCCACTCCAGATCCTGTGTTGAATCCAGTCCGGGTTTTCCAAATCCCGATCCTTTGTCGAATCCAGTCCAGGTTTTCCAACTCCAGATCCTGTATTGAATCCAGTCCGGGTTTTTTGAATCCAGATCCTGTGTCGAATCCAGTCCGGGTTTTCCAACTCCAGATCCTGTGTTGAATCCAGTCCGGGTTTTCCAACTGCAGATCCTATGTTGAATCCAGTCCGGGTTTTCCAAATCCAGATCCTTTGTCGAATCCAGTCTGGGTTTTCCACTCCAGATCCTGTGTTGAATCCAGTCCGGGTTTTCCAAATCCAGATCTTGTGTTGAATCCAGTCCGGGATTTTTGAATCCAGATCCTGTGTAGAATCCAGTCCGGGTTTTCCAAATTCAGATCCTTTGTCGAATCCAGTCCGGGTTTTCCAAATCCAGATCCTGTGTTGAATCCAGTCCGGGTTTTCCAAATCCAGATCCCTTGTCGAATCCAGTCCGGGTTTTCCACTCCAGATCCTGTGTTGAATCCAGTCCGGGTTTTCCGAATCCCGATCCTGTGTCGAATCCAGTCCAGGTTTTCCAAATCCAGATCCTATGTTGAATCCAGTCCGGGTTTTCCAAATCCCGATCCTGTGTGTGATCCAGTCCAGGTTTTCCGAATCCCGATCCTTTATCGAATCCAGTCCGAGTTTTCCAAATCCAGATCCTATGTTGAATCCAGTCCAGGTTTTCCAACTCCAGATCCTATGTTGAATCCAGTCCGGGTTTTCCACTCCAGATCCTATGTTGAATCCAGTCCAGGTTTTCCAACTCCAGATCCTGTATTGAATCTAGTCCGGGTTTTTTGAATCCAGATCCTGTGTCGAATCCAGTCCGGGTTTTCCAAATCCAGATCCTATGTTGAATCCAGTCCGGGTTTTCCAACTCCAGATCCTGTGTTGAATCCAGTCCGGGTTTTCCGAATCCCGATCCTGTGTCGAATCCAGTCCGGGTTTTCCAAATCCAGATCCTATGTTGAATCCAGTCCGGGTTTTCTGAATCCCAATCCTTTGTCGAATCCAGTCCGGGTTTTCCAACTCCAGATCCTGTGTGTGATCTTGTCAGGATTTTCTGAATCCCGGTCCATTGTAAAATCACGTCCAGGTTTCCGACTCCCGATCCTGTATTGAATCCAGTCCTGGTTTTTTGAATCAGATCCTGTGTTGAATCCAGTCCGGGTTTTCTGAATCCCAATCCTTTGTCGAATCCAGTCCGGGTTTTCCAACTCCAGATCCTGTGTTGAATCCAGTCCAGGTTTTCCAACTCCAGATCCTGTGTCGAATCGAGTCCAGGTTTTCCGAATCCCTATCCTTTATCGAATCCAGTCCGGGTTTTCCGAATCCCGATCCTTTATCGAATCCAGTCCGGGTTTTCCAAATCCAGATCCTGTGTTGAATCCAGTCCGGGTTTTCTGAATCCCGATCCTGTGTAGAATCCAGTCCGGGTTTTCCGACTCCAGATCCTGTGTTGAATCCAGTCCGGGTTTTCTGAATCCCGATCCTGCGTAGAATCCAGTCCGGGTTTTCTGAATCCCGATCCTGCGTAGAATCCAGTCCGGGTTTTCCAAATCCAGATCCTGTGTAGAATCCAGTCCGGGTTTTCCAACTCCAGATCCTGTGTTGAATCCAGTCCAGGTTTTCCAACTCCAGATCCTTTATCGAATCCAGTCCGGGTTTTCCAAATCCAGATCCTTTATCGAATCCAGTCCGGGTTTTCTGAATCCCGATCCTGTGTAGAATCCAGTCCGGGTTTTCCAAATCCAGATCCTGTGTAGAATCCAGTCCGGGTTTTCTGAATCCCGATCCTGCGTAGAATCCAGTCCAGGTTTTCCAAATCCAGATCCTGTGTAGAATCCAGTCCGGGTTTTCCAACTCCAGATCCTGTGTAGAATCCAGTCCGGGTTTTCCAAATCCAGATCCTGTGTAGAATCCAGTCCGGGTTTTACGACTCCAGATCCTGTGTTGAATCCAGTCCGGGTTTTCTGAATCCCGATCCTCTGTGTGATCCAGTCCAGGTTTTCCAAATCCCGATCCTTTATCGAATCCAGTCCGGATTTTCCGACTCCAGATCCTGTGTTGAATCCAGTCCGGGTTTTCCGAATCCCGATCCTTTATCGAATCCAGTCCGGGTTTTCCAAATCCAGATCCTGTGTTGAATCCAGTCCGGATTTTCTGAATCCCGATCCTGTGTAGAATCCAGTCCGGGTTTTACGACTCCAGATCCTGTGTAGAATCCAGTCTGGGTTTTCTGAATCCCGATCCTGCGTAGAATCCAGTCCGGGTTTTCTGAATCCCGATCCTGCGTAGAATCCAGTCCGGGTTTTCCAAATCCAGATCCTGTGTAAAATCCAGTCCGGGTTTTCCAACTCCAGATCCTGTGTTGAATCCAGTCCAGGTTTTCCAACTCCAGATCCTTTATCGAATCCAGTCCGGGTTTTCCGACTCCAGATCCTGTGTTGAATCCAATCCGGGTTTTCTGAATCCCGATCCTGTGTAGAATCCAGTCCGGGTTTTCCAACTCCAGATCCTGTGTAGAATCCAGTCCGGGTTTTCTGAATCCCGATCCTGCGTAGAATCCAGTCCGGGTTTTCTGAATCCCGATCCTGCGTAGAATCCAGTCCGGGTTTTCCAACTCCAGATCCTGTGTAGAATCCAGTCCGGGTTTTCCAACTCCAGATGCTGTGTTGAACACAGTCCGGGTTTTTTTGAATCCAGATCCTGTGTTGAATCCAGTCCGGGTTTTCCAACTCCAGATCCTGTGTTGAATCCAATCCGGGTTTTCCAAATCCCGATCCTTTGTCGAATCCAGTCCGGGTTTTCCACTCCAGATCCTGTGTAGAATCCAGTCCGGGTTTTCCAAATCCAGATCCTGTGTAGTATCCAGTCCGGGTTTTCCAACTCCAGATCCTTTGTTGAATCCAGTCCGGGTTTTTTGAATCCAGATCCTGTGTTGAATCCAGTCCGGGTTTTCCAACTCCAGATCCTTTGTTGAATCCAGTCCGGGTTTTTTGAATCCAGATCCTTTGTCGAATCCAGTCCGGGTTTTCCACTCCAGATCCTGTGTTGAATCCAGTCCGGGTTTTCTGAATCCCGATCCTGTGTAGAATCTAGTCCGGGTTTTCCAAATCCAGATCCTGTGTAGTATCCAGTCCGGGTTTTTTGAATCCAGATCCTGTGTCGAATCCAGTCCGGGTTTTCCAACTCCAGATCCTTTGTTGAATCCAGTCCGGGTTTTTTGAATCCAGATCCTGTGTCGAATCCAGTCCGGGTTTTCCACTCCAGATCCTGTGTTGAATCCAGTCCGGGTTTTCCGAATCCCAATCCTGTGTCGAATCCAGTCCAGGTTTTCCAAATCCAGATCCTATGTTGAGTCCAGTCCGGGTTTTCCAACTCCAGATCCTGTGTTGAATCCAGTCCGGGTTTTCCAACTCCAGATCCTGTGTTGAATCCAGTCCGGGTTTTCTGAATCCCGATCCTTTGTCGAATCCAGTCCGGGTTTTCCAAATCCAGATCCTTTGTCGAATCCAGTCCGGGTTTTCCACTCCAGATCCTGTGTTGAATCCAGTCCGGGTTTTCTGAATCCCGATCCTGTGTAGAATCCAGTCCGGGTTTTCCAAATCCAGATCCTGTGTAGAATCCAGTCCGGGTTTTTTGAATCCAGATCCTGTGTCGAATCCTGTCCGGGTTTTCCAACTCCAGATCCTGTGTTGAATCCAGTCCGGGTTTTCCAAATCCAGATCCCGTGTAGAATCCAGTCCGGGTTTTCCACTCCAGATCCTGTGTTGACTCCAGTCCGGGTTTTCCGAATCCCAATCCTGTGTCGAATCCAGTCCAGGTTTTCCAAATCCAGATCCTTTATCGAATCCAGTCCGGGTTTTCCGACTCCAGATCCTTTATCGAATCCAGTCCGGGTTTTCTGAATCCCGTTCCTGTTTTGAATCCAGTCCGGGTTTTTTACTCCAGATCCTGTGTTGAATCCAGTCCAGATTTTCTGACTCCAGATCCTGTGTTGAATCCAGTCCAGGTTTTCCGAATCCCGATCCTGTGTCAAATCCAGTCCGGGTTTTCTGAATCCCGATCCTGTGTCAAATCCAGTCCGGGTTTTCCACTCCAGATCCTGTGTTGAATCCAGTCCGGGTTTTCCGAATCCCAATCCTGTGTCGAATCCAGTCCAGGTTTTCCAAATCCAGATCCTATGTTGAATCCAGTCCGGGTTTTCCAACTCCAGATCCTGTGTGGAATCCAGTCCGGGTTTTCCAAATCCCAATCCTGTGTCGAATCCAGTCCAGGTTTTCCGACTCCAGATCCTATGTTGAATCCAGTCCGGGTTTTCCAACTCCAGATCCTGTGTGGAATCCAGTCCGGGTTTTCCAAATCCCAATCCTGTGTCGAATCCAGTCCGGGTTTTCCGACTCCAGATCCTATGTTGAATCCAGTCCGGGTTTTCTGAATCTCAATCCTTTATCGAATCCAGTCCGGGTTTTCCAACTCCAGATCCTGTGTGTGATCTCGTCCGGATTTTATGAATCCCGGTCCATTGTAAAATCACGTCCAGGTTTTCCGACTCCCGATCCTGTGTTGAATCCAGTCCGGGTTTTCCGAATCCCGATCCTATGTCGAATCCCGCCCGTGTTTCCCGACTCCAGATCCTGTGTCCGATCCAGTCCAGGTTTTCTGACTCCAGTTCCTAAGTCGAATCCAATCTGACCCCATGTCTGACCCAGTCTGGGTTCTGAGTGGCTGACACAGCGGAAGGCTGTGTTGCCATTCAACGAGACCTGGACACTCTGGAGAGTTGTACAGAGAGAAATCTCATGAAATTCAACAAGGGCAAATGTAGAGTCTTGCATCTTGAAAAGAATCACCCCACGTGCCAGTACAGGTTGGGGAGTGAACTCTTAGAGAGTAGTGTAGGGGAAAGGGACCTGGGGGTCTTCGTGGACAGCAGGATGAGCATGAGCCAGCAATGTGCCCTCGTGGGCCAATGGCATCCGGGGGTGGATTAGAAGGACTGTGGTTATTAGGTTGAGAGAAATTACAAGCTAGGTACAAGGTGGAACAGAAGAGGTTCCAACTAAATAAAAAGGACGAATTTCTTCACTGTGAGGGTGATGGAGCACTGGAACAGGCTGCCCAGGTGGGTTGTGGAGTCTCCTTCTCTGGGGACATTCCAAACCCACCTGGATGAGTTCCTGTGGGACCTACTCTAGGAGGTCCTGCTCTGGCAGGGGGTTTGCACTAGATGATCTTTTGAGGTCCCTTCCAACCCTTAAGATTCTGTGACTCTCTGATTCTACAGTGAATGACACCTCACCAACACCATGGAAGCAAATCCAGCTAACAGGTTTGTATTGAAAATCCTTTCTCTGTGTCATGGTCTTGCCCAGCCGGAGCAAAGGGGAAAAAAACCAAAAACCGCGACTCTTCCCCCTCCCGGGGGAACACGGAGGGGATCGGGGGAAAAAAAAAAGAGCCTGCGTAAGTTGAAATAAGAGCAATTTACTAGGGGAGAGTTGAAGAGGAACAACTGTAACAAATATAAGGGGATATTACAAAGAAAAGTGCTGAGTGACACAGCTGCTCACCACTCAGGACCTAACCTAAGCAACCGCTCCAGACCAGCAACTGAGACACTGCGACCCCGGAAGAGAGCTCCTTCCATCTGGCTCCCTGCTCATACACTGGGCATGACGTTAGGATGGTATCGAATACCTGCTGGCCAGCCTGGGTCAGCTGTTCAGGCTGTGCCCTTTCCTGGTTCCTCACGGGAATTCACTCTATCCTGGCTCAAACCAGGACAATCTACGAGGTGGAAGCACAGATTTTTCCATTATACAGTTGCCCTTCTCTTCAGAATAGGAAAAAAACATCCCTCCAAAAACCCCGAAGCCTGCACTTTTATATCCAATAACCCTTGCTGGTAGGTTTTGCAGGTGCTCAGAGCTGTGATTGCACCTCCCACAGTCTCACAGCTGGTACATCCTTTAGCACTGACAAGTAGGACCACAACCCTATATAGCTCTCTCCTCGTCTCCTTCTTTTCCACTTGGTGGTCACAGGCTTCTCTGAAGGACTTTGTTATTAAGAAAGGAAATGGAGACAAGCATGGAAAGACAGGTCAGGTGTATAGTTGTTTGTGGTTTGTTTGAGGATTTTTAGAGTCTCCTATATCTAAAATTGTGTTTGCTGGGGTTCACAGCCTGGAATTTACATTTGCACGGACATCATAACGAATAGAATGTCCCTGGGTGTAGGGTATGGGGCCTTTCTCAAAGGTTGAATAAAATGTGATCAAAAAGTAGCATAAGTTCGAACGCTAGCTACATTTCTTGGTTTTCAGATGATGACAGACTCAAGTGGATCTTGGGTGGCGTAGGAACAGACTGGGAGTCCAACAAGAGTTAAGAGCAGCTTTGGATTCATTTTCAGCAACATAAATACTTGGAAAAGTATATATGCATATAAATAGGTAGAAAAAAGGATTTGCAGAAAAGGAAGATGAAGGTTTGAAAACGTGCAAGTGGGAGTTTTTTAAGCTGAACTCTGCAATCTCTGGAGAGAAAGAGAAAACCTGCAGGTGTAACTCCCTTCAATTCCCTGACTTTGCAGCAAAGCAAAGCTGGCTTGCACTGGGAAATGAATGATTGAGCAGGTGCAAGAAGTGAATGGCATGAACTGTGTAAATAGCAGCTGATTTTTAATAATCAGAGTCCCAGAAGGGATCTCCTGCCTATGCCATTGCCATTTTACCCACTACCCTTCATCCACCTCTGACAAATCAGTAATAAAGAACAGCATCCTTTAGGATTTATGTCAAATATTAATGCTCCAGGACAGATGTAGTAGGGCAGATTACAATATGTTTACCCTGGGGTCAGAAATTATGTTTCACCAAAAGGTGGTAACCTGAATTCCCAAGATTAAAGTAGTGATGAGGCATTACCTGCTTTTGTACCAAACCTCCACCAGGCTCTTTGCGTGATTCCCAGTGGTCTTTTTGAAACCACCTTCACCTTTAAGCTGCTTTAGAAGAAGAGTTAACTAGTTACCAGGTCATGCAGACAGAAGTGCTATGTGTGTGTGTGTTTGCTGCCTCAGGGTATGTTATGAGGCTCCAGAGCCAGGTGCTAGTCAGGCTGGTGATGCTGAGAGTTCTGCCACAGATTTAGCCATTAAAATGACATAAACAAGGATTATCTATTTCCTCATTTGCTTCTGGAGTTTCTGTCTAAGGTTTCCACAGACCATTCTGACTACAATTTCTTTACCTTCCTATCACACAAAAGCACAGTCTACAATTTCTGTTTTTTCCCCCCACCCAAATTATACCTCAAGAAAAGCTCTTGTGTGATGGTGATATGAATCCCAGGCCTGTATAATTAATGTGTGGTGGGTTGACCCTGGCTGTGATGTACTGTATGTACAATGAGTTAATCACTTTCCTGATCTTGCTGGTCACACTATTTCTGATACAAGCCAGGATGCCATTGGCCTTCTTGGCCACCTGAGCACACTGCTGGCTCATGTCCAGCCAGCTATTGATTAACACCCCCAGGCCCTTTTCCACTGGACACCTTTCCAGCCACTCTGCCCCAAGGCTGTAGCGTTGCATGGAGTTGTTGTGGCCCAAGTACAGGAGTCAGCACTTGGCCTTGTTGAACCTTATACAATTGTCCTTGGCCCATCAATTCAGCCTATCCAGTTCCCTTGAAGAGCCTTCCTGCCCTCAAGCAGATCAACACTCCCACCCAACTTGGTGTCACCTGCAAACTGACTGCAGGTGCACGTCGATCGAAAAAGCAAAACTCACTAGCTCTCTTTGGCAAAAGAGAGCCACCTCTGATGGTCACCAGGACCGAGCCCAGGACTCCTGAGCCAGAGACTTGCTCAAGTCTTGCACGGTCACCAACATGGCCCAGGCAGCTCCTGCTCACCTGGAAGAGCGTCCAGGGTGCAAAGCACAGCACAAAAGAGGAATTCTTTAGGCACATCACATCAGCTGGCCCCTTAACTTGAGGCACTGCCAAGTGCATTCTCACACTGGCCCTTACACCTTTGGAGCATTGGCTACCACTGGATCTGACCGTTAGCTGCTCAGCACACACAGGCACACACACACAGAGCCTGTGCCTTTGCAAACCAGCAAAGGCCCTCGGTTGTCATCACCCACCTGCTTCTTTCTTGATCTCAACACCCCTGGAATCAGTCTGGCTACAGCAGCTTCTGTGAGATGCCAGATCATGGTGACGTACTTTATAGAATGGAATTTTCCCTTAAGGACGACAAGGTGAGGATCTTGGGAAATAGGCTCTGGTGGTTAGAAGAAGAAGTCAATACACAGGCTAGAGTAACACTGTTTAGGTTTGGACGACCATGAATCAATAGCTGCTTTGTGTGAACTTTACTTTGTGTCTTTGAAGAGGGACTAGAGACTGGTAAGGAGGGAACCTGTTGCCTCAGAAGGTGCCAAGGGCTGTTTGGTTGCCTAATTAGAATGAAGTCAGCAAAAAAATGTGGTATCTGGGGGAAAGGTCAAGGTGGCAGGGGAAGATCATGACCACCAACTCAAGACAAAAAGACCAACACCACCCTCCATAAGGAGCATATGTGGTAATTTCCATGGCAAGTGAGACTGATAAAACTAACCGATAGCAGAAAGAATGGTAATTGCTAACTCATGCGTGTAAATTTAGGCTGGATTTTGCCAATCAAACACCAGGATAAATAAGTGAAAGGTTTTTTGTGTGGTGTGCTAGCTTTGTGAAATTATCACCTAGGACCCATTGGATTTATTGGACACAGGGGAAGCTTCTAGCAGCTTCTCACAGAGGTTCCTATAGACCCTCTGCGACCAAAACGTTGCTACACAAAGCCACTACACCAGTGTCTGAAGGGAGAAGAAAACCCAAAATCTAATTCACAGGTCAAAGTTGAGATTTCATAGCCCAGACAATGGGAAATTATGAAAACTTTAGTTTTAGTAATTTTATATTTAAACATAAATGAAAGCATAGCCTATTCATAGCAAAGCCAAAAAGGGGGTGGCAGTTGTAGTAACCCAAATACTGCCTGTGGTGAAACCTGTAGCATCAGCTGGTCACTACGTAGCCTTTGCACACCAGAGGAGAAATAGGATTTTGCTAATATCTAACCTGCACTCCTCCATCTGGCTCCAGAACTGGCAATTTCAGGTGGTAAACAGCAACAACCACTCAAATCTCTCATTATAGGCTTTTGCTGATACAGCATCTTCATTTATATTGTGTTCTGACTTTGAAGGTTAATTTTGCAATTCTAAGTGCTGTACACATTTTCTTTTTAAACAAAAGCCAGTATTTTGAACTGACCACCAGGGAGAATGATGAACAATTCTAATGGGTTCAAATTCATCTTCTGCTTCAGGGCATAACAACAGTTCTTAGAAGCAATTGTTCTCTTTCCTGAACTGCATAGGCAAGTGTGAGACATCCATATACATTTGTCTTTCCTTTATAATGCCCTTGGATTATTCTTTCACTTGAGGATTGCCGTGTATTTCTTGCTGAGAATAGCAATTTCATGGTGTTTTCAGGGAGCAGCCCACCTGCTACCACCCTGTTGGTCTCAGTGCTGCTCTAAGAGGGATCCCAGTCCCCGACCCATCTTCATCTAATTAAACTCTTCCTCAGTGCTTGGGTGCACATATGGACACCCACATACCTTCTCACCTTGAGCAATATCTGCAGCAAGTGGGAAAGTTTTACTTAGGTTGGTCATAAAGAAACTTGGAGATCTGTACTAGTACTGCTACCTTTTACTGATGTGTTGTTTTGTAATAATCCAGGAGGAGTTTTTAAAGTCCAATTTCTCCATCATAGTTACCTGGACAAACAATTAGGAAGCTTTAAGGAGCAAAGCAACATGCAGAGAGCCTCATTGGGAAACCTCTTGTTCAGACTGCGGATTTGTCTGTTAATTTCCCAGAACATTATTTGCCTTAGGTATTTGATAACAACACATCAGCAAGTTCAATATCCTGTAACTAATTCTTTGATTAATGTCATATTTCTCTAACTAGGGTACTTGCCTCCTGGCATGCATGAAATATTAGTTGCAAGGATTTTAGGAGCTGTCCATGTTAAGGCAGTTAAGGCTTTTTAGCAGTAATTCATCAGGCTTCTCAGTGTGGCTGTATCTCATGGGGCAGGGATGGGGATGTGTGGTGGCCTCCCAGAAGATCATGTAGGTGCTCATGGCAACACGTATGTCAGCTGTTACATGGGTTTTTTTTTTTCCTCTGGATCAAGAGTGCGGGGATTCTTTACATTTCAGTCTTTCCAGCAATCTCTTGCTGAGAAATCCTATGTAGCTTAGGATCCTAAATTTTGCTATGTCTCTTAGGGAATCACCTTGATGGTCCTATGTAGACATCTTCAGAGGCTTCTGCAAGGAAGTTCAGTCCTCAAAGGCTTGAGTAAAAGAAAGCAACACATGTCAGTTGGCTCGGTTCCAAAATGCCTTGAATAGAGGAATAAGCATCACAGCTCAGAAGGCAGACACACTGCTTTATAAAACAGCAGAGACAGCTTTCAAGGACCAGAAATGTCACTTCATAATGATGTTTATTTATTTAGCTATTTACATAATTTTTTAAAAACCAACAATGCCCGTTTTCAGTCCTTAAAGTAACATTCCTCCTTGGAGCTAAGTTCCTGTTTTGACGGTACTGTCTTCAGCCTCTCTTCACTCCCCATTGTATTTTTCCATTATGCAGTGGCTCTTCAAGTAGCAAGGCAGTGTGCTTTCATATAAGTAGGCTGGAAGCCTATAAACCACTTAAAGCATGGAGAGAGCTGCTGTGGCAAATTCCTCCTTGCTCTCTATGTGCTACTGCCCTCACAGAGATCATTTTTGCTCAGTGTTTCTCCGAGGTGCTGCAGGCTGGCAGAGTGTGGGATCAGTGAGGCTTAGTGGTTTCCTTTGTGTTACTCAGAAAGGAGAGAGCAGAGGCACAAGTCTTTTGCTATGTCCCCATGCAGTAAACCCATTAACATGGCATCATCATGCTTTCACTTTCCAGCATGGCAGGGGTGTTCGGTACTCTACATTGAAGCAGTTCACTGATCAGAGCTTTCTTCTCTGACGGGGAGTTGCCCTGCTATAGGAACGTCTGCCTATACATGGTCTGGTTTAATTGGTTGTGCTCCTCCTGCAGAGAGGGTAGGTTTATTGTGAGCAACAGAAACACCAGCTCTGCTCATTCCAGTTAAGCGTGAGGCATAAGACCTTAACTTTAAATGTCCCTTAAAATAACAACAGGATGTTTAATTTTCAGCTAGTGCCTGTAAAAGTCTTTCTGCCGCAGTGCTACACCTACTCCCCTCAGCTACAACAAAACACATTAGAGGCCTGGCAGCTTATCTGCCCTTCTCAATGCAGCAAGGAGAAATCGGAGCCCTAACCCTGAGCTGGGTGACTGCTCCCTTCACATCTCTGGCTGTCAGGAAAAGCAGGAACCATGAGCTGTGGGCCCATTTCAGCTCCGTGTCCCGAGTTTGGTGGTTATTTATTGCACCTGAATCGCTGTGAAATGATTATTTTATGAGAAACAGATTTAAGTTATATGGTTCATTGATTTGATTAAGAAAAGTGGTTAGTATGGCAGTGAAAAACTTGTTAGTCAAAGATTCTTAACCCAGCTGTTCCTGTGAAAAAAACAAATCAGATGGGATTTTACTGCTGATTCCAGCACTCAATGCAGTTTGCTTTACAAGCTGTTGCAAAGCTGAAGGTACAGGAGCTAGAGTGTTTGGTTGTTGAAAAGGAAAATATTTCAGGCTGTGTCACGTCTCTGCTGGACTTTCACTAGAAGAGAAAGGTTCAGAGTTATGTACGTGCATGTAATGAGACAGAGACGACAGGAGAAATGTGTGACTGGATCCTTCCTTTTGGGACAGAGCTATTGTGGCAAATTCTCTGCTGCTCTTTGATTGAGGGCAAATGGGGAAGCAGTGGTCTGCTGTCTGCCAGGATCACAGTACTGTGGGGCCTTTGTAGATACTTTCATTCCTGTACCTACCCCAGCTGTAGAGTTTAGGAAATGGGATCAAGATGAGAAGCAGATACTGAAGACCTACACCAAAGGCTGTAATAATTAATGTCTCGTGATGTAGTGAAAGGGACTTAGCTTCCTTTAGAACTGAGTTATCTAAAGTAGGTTAAAGTTAACTGGCTTGTAAAAGTGTCAATAACCAGAAAAAAAACCCCAAACAAACTAGCTGAAATGCCTCAGTTATACTAAAATCCATATCTGATGTGGGTGAAGGGTTCCTAAATGTTATAATCTCCAAGCTGTTCTACAGAAAAGAAACCAAACCAAACAGATTTTATGGATTACTAAGTTCCTTCAGCCTGGTTGCTTTCTCTTTACTGTACAGAAGAGACTGGGGAGAAAGGTAGGGGAATGGGAGGAAGGAAACCGGTAGGAGGTTTGTCACATATCCTCACCAGACATTCAGGGGTAGCAAATCCCTGTTCCTGTGTGCCATTCTCTGCTGAGAGTCTAGTACAATGAAACGGTTATTGGTTTGTACTTCATCTGGAGGCCAGAAACAAGTGGAATAATACAGGGGTCTTTCCTGACACTGCTCTGAATTTCTTCCCTATTGGCAGCTCAGCCCTGGAGCCAAACAAGCCCAGGCATTCTCCAGTTCCTCCATGCACACCAGCCCTCCTGCCCTCATCTCTCTTAGGTGTGATCTGCTTCGGTCACTACATGGATCAATCTGTATTGCCATGACCTGAAGTTTATGGTTATAGGCAGGCAGTATTTAATGCATGAAAACAACTGATGGGCGAAGCAATAGCCTGAAAGAATGACCCAGGACTCTAGCTCCTTGGTGGGTAAGTTAGCACTCATTTCTGTCCTGAGCACTGTTAGTCGTGACTGCAGTTCTGCTTGGTGTCTTTCAGAAGGTATTAGTGATGTCAAGCTGCACAGTCCAGTGCCAAAAGCTTAGCCAGGCACACTAAAATACAGAGAAATCATGCTGTACAAAGCTGTTTATCATTTACCTGCCTCGTAGCTGATAGGTGGTGGATAATAACTCAGACCATTATGCACAGCAAGGGATTGAGGAAAGCCAATTGCATGGGCTGCAAGATTGATGAAAAACAAAAAAAGTGTTTGTGTTGAGTGGGTCATACAGGTGCCTTACAAATCCCAGCTCCTCTACACCATGGCACATAGGGCTGTTTGGGGCTGTACCAGTGAAAGAAAGAGCACAATCAGGACTTGTGCGTCACAAGTCTGCAAACAGGAAATACTCAATTCAGTTCGCAGTTTTTGGCCAGAGTGGGGGCAGCGGGTGGCAAACAGGGCCACCTGGGTTGTTCTGGTGTGCATCTGGGCTGGCATTGCCCTCTGCCAGCTGACACAGAGGGTGGGTGGGTGAGTGGGCGGGTGGGTGTGTGGGGCTGCGCCAGATTTCTTGCCATACACATCATGGTCTCTTACCATGCACATCACAGCCTCTCCTTCCCTCTCTGCGACTCATAGCCTAACAGTAGTTCTGCCATCTTGCTCCTCTGGTGACAGCTGAGCAGGGGCCACTTCACTCAACGTTATTTTGTTCCACTTATTTTTCTCCTGTGAGTATGGTTTTGGCATTGTCCTCTCTCTCTCTCTCAGTACAAAAGTTATGTGTCCCTCTGCATAAGAGACGTCATTGCCTGCTGTGCTAGCAACTGGGTGGAAATGATAGCTAGTGTTTTTAACAAGTCAGATAGCAAATTTTAACCATTGCAGTGTAAAAGTGCTGAATAAACAAGGCAGGATCCGTTTGGAGGGAGTGAGGAAGCTGGAAGAGCTTACTCTCAGTTATATTTACTTTCAGTGTACTGGTTAATGACTTACTTTCTGCTCTTGCCTAAGTTTCTGGGGCACTATTCCCTCATGGAGACAGTCCTATTACTTTTAGTGGCATTGCATTGAAATAGACCAAGGCTCACAGCCACCACGCTAAGAAAAGTCTTTAGTGCTCTCCCTATGTTACATTACACACATTGCATTTTGCGGTCTTGTGCTTAGGGAGCTGGTATCTTCCCAGGAGAATATGGATCTCTCTGACAAGATGCAAGAGTGAAGAGAAGTGTAAGCCAAATTTCAGGCGTGCAGAATAGAAATGGAGAGACTTTTATGAGTTGTTCCTATCTCACACAACAACTACAGCCAAACTAGTCCCAGGGATTGAGTTTTTCTTTTGGCCTCGCCTGGCACTGTGTCCCTCCACCAGAAGGGTTTGTGCTGCTCTCTGAGGGTTGCACAAGGTTTTTTGCTGAAGATAATGAAATTAAGAAAGTGTACAGAGGAAAGACTGCTTGAAAATTTTTTCCTGCTATATTAGCAACTCAACTCAGGGACAGATAACACTGCTGGATACAGTGTTCCTTCTTTGATTTGACTTCCAAAGTGTCCCCAGTGAAACATTGCAGACGCCTCTGGCTGGCAGAGCAACCAAACTCTGGGAGAACGCAAGAGTAGCCAGGAAAACAGAGTGAGCATCACTCATCAAATGCTACCAATATAAATTTTTGTTACTTTAGAGTGCTCAGCTCCCAGTGGGGCTGGTGTAATAGACACTGCAATTAGCACCAAATAAACACACTGAGTGGTGGGAGCCTGCAAAACTGGGCCAAGAAGCAAAAACTTAGGAGAAGAGATGGAGATGTAAAGAAGATGAAAAAAGGTCTCAAGACACTGCTGGCAAAAGATTGCGAAGGATGCTCAGCAAGGGAAAGAAACAGTGTAGGTGAATGCTCTTGCTGTCTGGGGCTGAGAGTCTAGATCTAATCCAGATGGAGCCCACTGACAGATGGGCTGTATCTGTACAGTTCAGGATAATGGATTTGGACAGATACAGAGACAAAGCCACTGTTAAGTAGCCCACACTCAGGGGATTATCATAAAGAATTGAAGTGAGACTCAGGTCAATCACCTTAAATTCCCCCTGCATTCTCCAGTTGTAAGGAAAATCCTGCAAAGGAAGGCAGAAGCCCCTAATGTGAGCCTGAAACTACTCATCTTCCATATCTGGCACAGCAGTAGCCTTGGATAATCTGCTACATCCGTTAGTGTCTATGCTCAGCTATACAGAAAGTCAAGACACGCTCATAGCTCATTTACAATCTGATAAATTGTCTGTTACAGTGATATAGTGATTCTTGTTGTGATTGATGGTTTGCTCCTGCGGTAGAGCAAACTTCCAAACTAGTGTCATGGAGCAGAGCCTGCATTTGGACTTAATTTCATACAGTAATATTGCTTGTCAGCGGCTTGGATCCTGCTTCTGCCAGCTGAGCAGGAGAGATAGGATCAGTTGATCTCTTTCCCCGAGTATTTGTGACATTATCCTCTGCTGGACATAAGCTGATGTTCCTTGAAGACATAACAAATTCCTCAAGTTAAGATGCACTCCTCTTAGCTCAGCATCTCTCCTCCATGGATCTGTGTGTGACATAGGTGCCTGGAGAAACAGATGGAAGATCTCTCATGACTAATGTTGAATAAAATCAGTGGTTTCCTCAGTGTTATTTTGCATTCAAGGTGATTGGCAACAACAATGACAATACAGATCATAAATCATGTAGAACTTGAGAAGCTGCGGCCCTGAAACTTTACTCTGAAGGGTCAGCAGTAGGGTGATGCTAATCTAGTCTGAAAACAGCTGTTCCTTGGGGAGCAGAAAATAATTATGTTGGGGAAATAATGCGGATAATGATTTTTTTGGTTTTATCTGAAACATTATCAGCCTTTTTCCTGCTGCATTTTACGTTGGTTTTCGTTTTTGGTTTCAGCAAAGACTACAGTTTCATCTGGGGGGCCACCCACTTAGAATGTGCACCATTGCCTGCACACTGTGAGAGAAAGCGAGAGAGAGAAGGAGGGAAAACAACTTATGGTTAATTACAGCCACAGTTTTGCCACTAGAGACTCCCAGAAAATATCAGTCACTTTCCTGAGTACCTTATAGCAGTTACAAGAGGCTTAACAACCCAAACAAGGTGAAAGTCTGTATTGAGTAGAGAGAAATCTCTGAGGATGCATTGGAGACACTTGAAGGAGGATAAGTAATATGTCACACTGACATTATGGTTGGGGAAAAGGTTAACTGAGAGACACTCTTAGCAAAGGACCCAAGTATTGAACAGCTGGTTCCCTGGAAAAGTGGGCCTGCTTTCTGTCAGGTGACTTGTAACTTAGGAAGCCCAGTCTGGAGCATGGACATGGCAAAAAGAACTTCAGAACTTGTATGCTTTTGCCTCACAGTACACAGAGCATAGTACTTTGTCCACTTCTCATATACTCAGACCAGAGGATAAAATTTCTTCTGATGTTAATTAAGCCCTTTCTGAGAGTCATATCCACTAGGAGATAGCAGTCCTGTACCTGCCACCTTTGGAGAGTTCTATGCCAGGATGAGGAGGGTGTTTCTAGGACAAGGTACCCAGAGGAGTTGCACTGCTGCTTCTTGTGGTGGAAGCAAAGAGAAGACAAAGTTTTGTCAGCCACGTCCTTTGGGAATAACAAGCTCCTTTATGGAGCACTTAGGGAGGAACAGAGGTCAGGATGTGTTGAAATGTCTCAAGATGCAAGATCACTATTTACGGACTGGGCAAGTTTCACGGAAGCCTTTGCTTGGCCTTGTCTCGGTTTCCTCCCTCTGAAAAAGAAAAGTAGATTAGGCTCAGTCCCTCTGCCTATCAGTCTCTCTTACAAGCATCGTGACCCAGGGACAACACACCTCTTCAGATGAGGGTGTCTCAAGCTGTTTATATTATTTACCGCTACAGAGACTGGATTATCTGCAGGCACCATAAAGCTGCAGGTACTTTGAGCAGTGGCTGTAATATGTTTTACACAGGTTATTGTGGTAATGCTCTGAATCAGTCAGGACTTTCCACAAGACAAATTAACTAATTCCTGTCTGTATAGCCAGCCCAAAGAAAACTGTATGACAACACAGATGAGCTATCTGGTACTGTTGACAGAAATTTTACTTGTACTTGGAGTAAGAGTTCTGCAGTGGACTTGGCTGAAGGGCATAATAGCCCAGAAGAGTAAATATGCTTTGTGATACTCTCAGGTGACTTGTATGCTTTGAGTAAGTTGAGGTAAGACAGGCTGTGAATATAAATTGCAGTTGTCATTCCTGGATAATTCTGTGGGTGGCTCAATGTAGTCAATGTTTTATCTCAGATCCAGTCTGATTTCTCAGCCTGCAAAAAAGCCAATACTCTTCAATGACAGAAAAAACAAACAAAAAGAATGTTTAATTCTATGTGAAACAACCTGTTGTTTCTAACTCAGGTTTCCACTTCATCTATCAGAATGGGCTCTATCCCTCTATCCTGGGTTCCTTATACAAACTGATCTAGGTGGACCTGCTTCTGCAAGGGGGTTGGACTAGATGATCTCTAAACGTCTCTTCCAACCCCTACCATTCTATGATTCTGGGAATGTACATCATTTCAGGAAACCAAAGAACAAATTGTCTTAGGAAGCCACATCCTTTTGGTTCCAAATGTTACGGTTAGCTAAATGTCACTTCTAGAAACATTGTAATTCAAATTAGTGGCCTGTAAGGGAATATTTCTGAGAGTCTGATTTACTAAAATCTGTCCTTGTGCCCATAATCTCAGATTCTAACACTGCCCTTTCAAAATGCCAAATGCAACAGCTTGGATCATTAGCACACTTTGAATTCTGTTATTTGGGTCGTGCAAATGTGAGTCCTGTCCTTTAGACAGACGCTTTCATGCTGTAGGAAGAGCAGTGTGGGGAAGGGGGGATAATATTTAAACCACCATAGGACAATTCTGATGTCATGTACGGTGTTGTAACTCCAATGAAACCTAATAGACCTATCTCAGACTGAACTGACATGAAAAATTTGCCCAGATGTGAGAGGTTTGTCATTAACCCATTTATTGCTCTGAAATTTCATTTCCCCTGCAATATTTCTTATCAAGTTTGCTCACTACACTCGTCTGTGAATTATATTTCTTCTCTAAGAGTCTAACCTTATCCCAGGTGATTCCATACATAAATCCTATTGAGGAGGAAGAGACAAAGGTTTTTTCAGCCTCTTTCCAGTTCACCCAAGCTGCCACCTGACCATTCAGGCTGCACAACTACCAGGGCTGCAGGGATACGCTTCATTGAGCTCTGTGGTATTTGCAAACTTTCCTGGCTTTTGCTGTCTGTTGTTTTTTCTCTCATATTTTGGATCTCTTCTCAGTTCCACATTGCAGTTTGCAATCAAAGCAATGCCACAGTTCTTGCCAGAGAAACTGGTTTTTTTCTGAAGGCATTGGGCTGGGGAAGTGGAAAAGCATAAATGGGACTTTAGCAGGGATTACGGTAAGATGAGACAGTAAGATTTAATGCAAGGGAGGAAAAGAGGAGAAAGATTGGGTTTTGAGGAAGAACTGGATGTGTGTGTGAGGAAAAAGCAAAGAGGAAAAGGAGGAAGGACAATCAGAAGGGATGAGGGCAGAACAAAACACAAGATCTAGAAGCTGAAAAGCAGTAGTATAGGATGCCACAAACATGACCAAAAAGAGTGATTAAATAGAAGGAAAAGCCACACCAGAATAAGTTAATTTAAACTAAATTGTAATAGAAAGTTGAATGCCAAAGTACTACTAATCATTGTCAATAACACTAGTGTATGTTGTGTTTCTTTCCACTGGGGTAACATATACACCAGCATGCATACTTCCAGCATCATGTTTTACAATGCACATTTAAATACTTAATTCTTTATCAAGAGAAAAATTTTGGGTATACAGCTATTTAGGCTTTGGACCAACTCCACTCTCATCCCCACAAGAGATTCTGTTGCCTTTGTATGTATACGTCGCCTTCTATGCAGATGTTGATACAGGGAGAGCATTTGCTCTGCAGCTGCCATATACTCTCCTAAAATGACATGTCATAATTGCAATGTACTCTGTGGTACATACATAGATTTCCCTATCTAGCTTAATTTTGGCATTTCCCAGCTTTCAAATGCCTGAATTTGCAACCTCAGTGTTTTTAACATAGGGTGGGGTTTTTTCTCTGCAATTAGAAACAAAACTTTATATTTCTCTGATGTATACTGCCTGAAGAATTTGATAGTGTTCTGCAAACATTTTTGTGATTAGCCATGACAGCAGCCTTTTGAAGTAAGTAACTGTTACTGTTATTTTAGCTTTTGAAATGAACATGTGCAGAGATGATGCTTTACTGAAAGTCACACAGAATGCCCTTGGATCAGAAATGACAGTCTCTAACTTCTATATCCTGACCTATGTTTTGACTTTCATCCACACTTCTTTTTCAGATAAAAAAGCCCTTTTTAAGATCACAGAATTGCATTTGCATCTCTGCCTAATGCCACTTCTCATCCACAATAAATCTGAATGGATGCTCATTAACCAATAGCATCTCCAGTCAGCCTGGTGTTCACTGCAAAGGGCCACAGGAATAGTTTATTAATAATAAAATGGACAGGAAAAGTTTAAATAATGCAGGTGAGATCTTCTGTGAGAGCTATCTGATTTACTAATGACAGATCATCATTAAATTCTTGTTTGAAGAGTTTGAATTTGATCTCCTTGAAATAGTTTCTTATGTGTCCAGCAGTAAAAGTCTTCTGTGCATGGTGTTGATTTTTTAATAGAGCAGTCTCTATCTGTTGGTAAGCTAATTAACTATGTTTTCATCCTGTGTGGTAAGTATATCTCCCCTTGTTCTTATCACAATTCACACCTAGCTTATTTTCTGGTAGACTGCTTTATTTCTTCTGTCAAGCTGTAAAGGCCTGTACGTCCAAGTATTAAAAACAAGTCCAGGCTGAAATGTTATAGTCCTTTGACTCTGTACAGGCAAAATACTTCATGAATTCAGGGCAAACAAATCTTCACTCTGCCTGCACTCACTCACCTTTCCACTCTGCTCCTCTCCCTGTGGCCTTACATCTTACTCCTACCGATTTCTGAAGAGGTGGCTGTGGTGTTTTCATCTCTAAATGCTTTCACAGAGCTTTTCCAGACCATCTTCCTTGGCTGTCACCCAGAACAGATCTTCCTTCTCTCTAGACCCAGACAGGCTGGTTGGGCACCATCCCTGGAATACAGAACAGTGTTTGAGGGCACTCTGAGGAGCTGGTGGTAGTAGCAGCAGCAGCAGAAAAAGGAGCTGGGATGTATGTCCTATGGTTCTGACTAGCACGAATAACAGGAATGTGTCACCTCAGCCCCAAAACAGCAGTGGCCCTACCCCACAGCTACAAACCACTTTGTGAAAATCACTCCTCCCTGACACCTCTTCTGAAACAGACCTTTCTTGACATTCCCTCCCTTCCCTCCTCTCTGCCTCTTCCATCATGTGAATTGGGCTGATGGATAGGGTGATAATGAAAAGCAGCCTCTGCTGAAATAAGGGGTAGATTGAGGTGTAAAACCTGGTGTCAGGATCATATTTCTACCTGTGTGCTTTGGAGCTTCTGACTTTTCTCCAGTTGATGATGAATGGCAGGAGGGGGTACAAGGAGGTATGGGAAGTCACCCCTGATTTCATTACAGGAAGAATGCTTAGTGTGCAGTAAATTTCTCATATTTCCAACTCATTCTGGAAGACGTTTGCCAAGATTTAAGAGTTATAGGCCTCTAAGTCAAATACCTTGCAAAATAGGTGCCATTATTCTCCTATTTTTCACCTCAGCTTGTAAGTAGACCCCATATATCTTTGGGTCACTCTGCAGCACGGATTTCTTCTGTGTTCTGTTCCCTTATGTCAATTAAAATCCAGCAAGGACATGATGTATGAAGGTGTTTCATCAAAATAATCATGCCCAGAGCCTGGCGATGGTGCTCCAACAAAAGCCCTGTCACAGACACAGCATCCCAGGAGGTGTCACCAGAACTTATTCTGGTTGTACCCAGTGGCTCCTACAGGCAACAGAATAACTGCTTCACCACAGCAGACACATCAGCATCTATCATGTTAGATGCATGACCTACACCCTGTCATTGCTCCAGTGTCTGGGTGCTTCACATGCAGTCACTCTCGGAAGAAGAGAAACATTCCCACTTCTGTTTTTTGGTGGGAGAACTGTGATAACACCAGGTTAATTCACTTAGCCAGGGGATCCTTTTCAAGGTTTAAGGAAGACTAGGAAGAGAAGAGATCCATCTGATAAATAGGGATGAAGAAAAAGCAGAGACTTTCAATAATGGGGGATTTTACTTCAGTCTTTGATAATACTGATGGAGCTTGGACTGCCCTGTCCTCTGAACTGGAGGACCATGGCTGTAGGATCAGTGATACTAGGAAACATTTCTTTACCAAGAGGGTAGTCAAACACTAAATCAACTTCCTAGAAAGATGGTTGGTGTCTCAGTCCTCTCAATGTTTAAGAGGCACCTGGACAATGCCCTGAAGAATACGCTTTAACTTTTGGTCAGCCCTGAAGTGGTCAGGCAGTTTGACCAGATGATCATTGTAGATCCTTTCTGACTGAACTGTGCTATGCTACATTTGACTCTGCTTTTTCATTGTGGGGGTAGTTGACCACTGAAACAGGTTACCCAGAGAGGTTATATAGTCTCTACCCTTCCAGGTACTTGAAACTCAAGCAATCATGACCCCGAGGAACATTTCCACTTTAAGCAACCGCTATCTGAGCAAGAAGGCTGAACAAGAGGCACCTGCAGAGGCATCTTTCAAACTCAATAGCTCTGCTATTCTGTTCCTCTATGAGTCATGCAGAGCTCTTGGGCTGGGACCCGGCTTCAGTTTTCTTTTTTAGAGTGTTAGTGGTGAGGTAACCTTGAAACTGCTTTTCCCATTTTCTTAGAAACAGGACGCAGCAGTGTTGTCCCTCAGAACAGACTTTGCCGTTTTGGAGGGGTTTAGTGTTAAACAAAGTTTATGGTGCAGTGTATGCACTCATTTATTGATTTTTAGTACAGCTGCTGGTGTTTTTTCTGTACTATTATGGTTGGTGGAGAAATACTCATCTTTGCTGGCATGGTGTACTTCTCTGAGCTTTGTACCTGATACCAGGGCACATACAGAGGGAGAATGTTCATTCACATCTTCTACATGTTCATTGGGTTTTTTTAGCAGGTTGTGAACTGAATATCAAGCTAGTTCCATCTCTTCTCTCCACTACTACCGCAAAACAACACCACAGTCTTTACTAGGTACAGTGACTTTTTTGGATGCCTTTTAACATTTTTCCCCTGTACCAGATCTGGCTTCATGACTCAGACACTGAAAAAGAAGTGCTTACCTTACCATAGGACTGTATCTTCTTGTCTCATCTGATGGCCTTCAGCCAACAGGTAGTACCACTTGATCAGTTGATTACATGCTCTTTGCCAAACCTACACTACCCGAAGGGAGTTGTTAAAAGACCAAAGCTTTTCAGAAGAAAGAGCCTGTTGTGTTGAGGTTGGTGGGAGCCTTTCCCTTCAGCCTGATCACCAGCCACAGTCCATCTCAGGATCAGCCCTGCCCCACAATTGCTCTACAGAGCCATCACTGATGTTTCCTGCAATCACAAGGAGGAGGGAAACCCAGCCAAAGGCTCAATGTATCCAGTGTCTATCTATAGGGACAGAGGCTGCAATAAAGGAGGCCTCAGCAATTTCCATCAGAACGCGGAAGTTCTTGTCATCATCAAGGATGTACGGGCAGAGCACTGCCTGCTGCAGCAGTGGGGAGGAGGAGGGTGATATTGCAGCAAACTCTAAATTAAGGCAGCCACCAGCCAGACCTGGTACACGTGCTCAAGTTCCATCATCAACCAATTAAGGGTATCTATGGCACCTCATCACATGGCTGTCCCACTTCAGCAGCTGCAACACTTGCACTTCTTTGGGCAGCCAGGTCGGTATATGAGTTGAGCAGGCTCCTTTACGCTGAGTACAGGGAGGCTGAGGAGCTTGCATCTGACGCGCACCCTCAGCAGAGGCAGAAGCCAGCTCAGCAGTGGCAAATGAGGGAGGCAGAAGAGCTACAAGACATCCTAGACAACTCAGCCTTTTGAAAGATAGTTTGGTATTGCAGAGTTCTCTTTTTTCTATTTAACTTTTTTCCTTTTCCAGTTCCAGCATATATGGGGGCAGGATTCTTGTCTATAATGTACTGTGGACATCTCAGAAGGCACAGTGCTATCTACTCATGCCCTTTCTTTGAGGGGGTACACTTCTACTCAATTTGGGTCACTTTTTTATGGGAGATAGAAAGAAAGCATGAGAGTAATCCTAAGCCAATGTTCTGAGCAGGGATGCAGGCAGAATAGAGAGCAAGGTAATGGGGTTCCTGGGTCAGGGTTGCAATGAACAAGAGGTCATCTGGGAAGTCATTCTTAGAGCAAACCTTGCTTTTTGAGGTATTCCCCTATCCATCTTCTGCTTCATTTTCTGCATTGTACTTGACACACCTGCAATTTCCTACTGCCTCCTAACCTACACCCTTATGGATGCATAAGATGGCTGAAACATGATGGTTAGAGGAAGCCTGAGCAGGGATGACAAAACTATATATATATATATGTATGTATATGCATGTCTGTGGCAGGAGCTTGCAGAGGATCTTGTTTCTCCTAGCACAGACCCTTATGGGGAAGCTTTCTTATCACCATACAGTTAAGGAAGTGCATGTGTCCCTGGAAGATGTATTTGATGAGTTTTCGGAGTGATGCTACTGTTGAGAAGGAAGGTTAGTAGTACTGATCTCTCCCATAGAAGATAATGAAGTGCCCATAAAAAGCCAAATTTTTGGGTTGGTTTTTTTCTGCTCTCAAATGGAGCATGGTAACCTCTGTCATGAGCTGTTCAGCATGGCCAAGCTGCTACATAGTTTATGGCATCTATCTGCAGGAAACAGGAAAGTGGGGAGAGGAAGAGAAAAGTTCTTGAAGGAGGAAGGATCTTGTTATCAATAGGACATAGGCAGCAGGGTATGAAAGTGTGCACCCTCAGTGCCAATAGCATATAGCAAGAAGACAAAACCTTCTTGTCCTGTACGGAGTTAATAGCAAAGCTCTTAAGGAGGTAAAAGTCCTGCACATCACCATCTAGAGCATCCTTACAGGAGTGCTCCATAGGCAAGTGGGGAGCTAGTGTCATCCCATGCCTGGTGGAGATGCCTTAGGCATTTGCACAGGAACAGCCCTCAGTAATGACCAAAGAAGACAATGCAGTTGCTTACTTACATGCCTATAACCTCTCCTCAGCGTTAAGTCACCCAGGATGTTGGCCTTCAGTTGGAATTGAAAGGCCTGACTACAGTATAAGCACTAAAAGCTGGTAATTTACAATTTTTCACATCCTTCACCCAAACTAATCCCAGAACAGAGCAACTGTTATGATAAAGCAATGGCTAGAGAAAGCACAATTGTAAATACATTAAGGATTTTATGTGATAAGAATAAGAAACTATTATTAACACATACAAAAAGATCATTAAAATGAGACAGCAGGAAATAACAGGACAATGTTTCAGGCCTTTTATAACTCTATTGTTCCCCATTCAATTAAAACTTGTAGTAGATGCTAAAAAAAAAGTTCTTTTTCCTTTCAAAGGAGCATGTATTCCTGTATTTTTTCTATTATGTGATCTGATACTTCATGAGCACTTGCATTAAATTCCACTCTTATTTTAGCCTTGTCCAGTAGTTAAAGAAATTAAAGTTATCTATATGGTCACAATCAGTAATTTGTTAGATGTATATATGTGGTAGGGAAATTTTGGTAGTTAACAGAAGGTTTTGGTTTATTGTCTCTAGAAAATTAAGTTGTCTAGAAGAACAACACAATCTTTGCTAGGGAGGCCAACAATGTGATTAAAAAGCAGCTCAAGACTTTGCTTTTTGATGGTTATCTGTTAAGTGTACCTGGACCTAACAAACTCAGCTTTTTTCAGGGTCTTGAATGATAGATTCTGTCCATCCCTGGTTAGTTTAATAGTGTTAGAACCTGAACTTTGACATGCTTAAGCAAGGAGGGTGGCTTAATGCCCTGTCACCAGGTGCAACAGTGGGCCACATGCTTGCACTGCAGTTCAAGTGATCTTGGTCATGATAACAAACCCCAATTTAATGCTGAGGCTGAGCAAAAGCTTTAATTTGGGAATGGTTCCATGACCCTGTGTGTGAGACTGTATTAAGTAACTCCTGTGGGTGGACTTGGCCAAGCTGGCATGGACATAGAACAAAGATTTAAATGTGCCCAAGCCCACCTAGCCACCACAGCTCTTCCTCTGCTTTCCTGAGCAGTGGTCTGTGAGTCTTGATATCATTTTACTCTCACTAGCTTGGTAATGTGTTACTTCTTGTATCAACTCTCCAAGGCACTTTCAGGCCCAGCATCGAAGCTGGGGATAGGCAGGTACAAGCATGTTTCAGACAAACTCTGTCTTTGCCCATAGATGTAAATGCAATGCCAAGAGCAATGTAAGGTGTCCACAGGAGCCACCTTTGCCAGCACACACCTTCTGGGTCTTCCCTATTGAGGATTTAAAGAGCAGGACTGAAAACATGCCTTGAAATACTGGCTGTGTTTCTTGACTTCCAAAAAAAGTCACGATCATCACTCAGAAGATGAGAGTTAGATACCAAATGGTATCTAAAAATGACTGCCTAAAGTCAAGCTTCTCAGAAGGTGCTTACAGACATTATGGTCTTTTTCTTTTTTTTTTTTTTTTTTAAAGAAAAAGTAGAATATCTAACTTGATGTTTTCACAAAGCAGGCGTCAGAATGGAAAATAAATGTTGAAATGATGCCGTGGCTTGTAAAGCTTTCTTGCAGGCTGAGGTAAAAAAATAAATTGAGGTTAACAAGAGAAGTCAGGAAAGTGGAGAGGCAGGAAATTAAACCTTACTGTTCTGAGCACTTAGAGAAAAAAAATGATAGCATTTTGGTTTGTTGCTAACATTTTTCACAATGGTTCCTAGCGAATACCAGCCACAGATACATTGCTTTATCAGAAAGCTGGCAAGTGACAACACAAAGAGCACAGATGGGAATGCAGGGATGGAAAAATAAGCAAAATGTACTCTGGCTTCTATCTTAAGTATGTATAAGGTACTACTCTAGTATCTAATTATAGGCTGTGAAGGAAGCAACAGCTATACTTAAGGTTTCTTGACATTCTTATCTGCATGTCTTCTGTTGCTTTGAATGTCAACAGATCATTTAAGCTACCATTTTCCATGGTAGATATCTGCCACTTTCTGAATACACTCCAGGCAGAAACAGTCCAACTATTTCAACTGTTTTGCAGAAAAAGCGTAGGGGAGGCATTCCTGGAACTTTACTTCACCCATCCTGAAGAAACAATTGCAGCTTTCTGTTTTGCAATCTGCTTTTAAAAATATACCACTGTAAAGCTTTATATTAATGTTGACAGCCACTGTTACTGAAATGTCCCTGCTTTAATATTGAAATGGTCCACAGTTTAATACTAAAACAGAGCATAACCATGGTCCAGATACGTGATCTCTGTCAGTACTGAGGTGAGACCATGTTAGTGCCTGTCAAGAAGCCAAGGAGAGAGCCATAGGCTTCTAACCCATAGTCAGGCTTCGTCTTGTCTTGAGTTTGGACCCAGTCACTGGGCTCAGCTCTTACACTGGCACCACCCAGGATCTCTGTCCTCCTCCTACTCTAACTGCATTGCCATCCTGCATTTGCTGACCAAAATGGCTTTCATAGTGACTCAAAGCATGCCAAAGTGTAGCTGTAGCGCTAGCCTGATAGTTCATTGATTTTGGAAGGTTTCTTGGCAAAAGCCTGATTAATTTGAGATTGCTTCTAGTGCTTCTAACTATAGAGGACACTGAAAATAAAGGAAAGGTTACATTCAGAGTTATAGGTGAAGAAATTACAATTATTTTTATATTCCTTCAATAAATATGTCTACAGGATTAAAACTGTCTTTGGAGAGACTGCATAAACAATAAAGGAGCTGCCCCATTTTTTGTACAGAGAGTGAGGGCCAGAGTAACTGTGCTGGTAGCTAACTATACAAAAGATTAGTGGCACAAAATGGTAAAGAACTGATAGATAAAAAGTGATGGAACACTTAAGAGACATCCCCCAAACCAGCTCAGTCCTGAGCTGGGAGGAAAAATGAGACAAACATCTACAAGAAAACCCTTAGTCCTTTTATAGGCTCAAGTATTACTGAAAGAAGCCGGGCATTATTGACCTTGGATGATGTGAAAACACCACAAGAAAGTATGAAAACTTTATTGTTTTCATTATTATTCAGGGTTACGTAATTATAGAGCAATAAGTTCTCTTCTGCTCAAGAAGGCTTATATGTAAAACACCCACAGCTATATAGACAAATGCAATGGGAACTAACAAGACTGTTGTGTAAAGTGCTCTGGCTGTCAAAAAAAAAAAAAAAAATTTAGTGAAGAAAAAGAGGGAAATATCTGCAATTTTTTAAACTTTTTTTTTTTTTTGGTGGTAAAATTTAGAACAAGTTCCACTTTATCTTGGGTGGACAACATCCTGATGGTTTCTGTCTTATGATAGCCAAAGTCCCTCAAAATGTGCTTGAGCCACATCTTGCCTCCAGACAAATCTCAGCCTTGCCCTCTCTGCAGGGCTTTCAGACAGCATTGAAAAAAAACCACCAACAGCCATCTCTCATTATCCCCTTGGGTTTAGATCAGCCTATCTTTTGGAAACAACCTGAGGAGGTGCTGAGAGGTACTTTGTCCATGATCTTTAACTGAGCACAAACACATCACTCCTGAGCAGTTACTCGATCCTTACATACACACACACCAACAGTAACAAAAAAAAGCTGTGGTGACATGGGAATCATAGAGTCATAAAATCATTTTGGTTAGAAAGGACCAAACTCATAGTTCAACTACTAACCTAACAGTGCCAAGACCACCCCTAAACAATGTACCTCAGCACCTCACCCACACATCTTTTAAATGCCTCCAGGGATGGGGACTCCACCATATTCCTGGGCAGCCCTTTCCAGTGTTAATAACCCTTTCTGTGGAGTTTTTCCTGATATCCAATCTAAACCTCTCATAGCACAAATTGAGGCCATTTCTTCTGTCACTTATAACTTGGGAAAATAGATGGATTCCCACCTCACCACAACCTCCTTTCATATAGCTGTATTTAGTGATCATGTCTGCCCTCAGCCTTCTTTCCTCCAGACTGAATGTCCCCAGTTCCCTCAGCTGCTGCTCATGAGACTTGTTCTCCAGATCCTTCCAATAGGCATCTTCCAACCAAAGCACCTTATACTTCAGCCAGTGCCATGTGGTATCACAAAGTCCTGCGAGCTGAAAGGGTGACATCATCCTGGCTTATCTATGGGGAACTGAGGTATAGGCAACTTCTGATGAAAAAGATCTGTTTATTTGTGTGTTGTGTTTTCGTCTCTGAGGAATGTTCAAGTTTCAGTTTATTTTGGGGTGGGGTTTTTTCTATGGAGCCTAAGGCTGCATTACAGGAGTTGAAAATACAGACATTCTTGTCTGGCACATGCAGAAAAAAGGTAAACTGTTTTTTCTCACTTTCACCACAAATGCAGATTTCTTACAGGATAGACTGCCTTGTAATCCAGATGGATTTAATAATCTCTTTTTACCTTTGATCCTTGTTTTCCCAGAGGGAACATTTTTTTCTATCCAGGACTGAATTATCATAATATATACATTCAGAACAATTTTGGATTACCTATCCATCTCTACTGGGCACAGAGAGACTCTCCCACCTGTCATGGTTCATCTAAGAGTACCCAGAATTAAGTACGCTATAGCCATCTACTTACAGGGCTGATATTCCTCCCTTCCTAGTTTTACAGTGGTGAGATTTTCCTGAAGACACAAATTTGCTACGGATTTGTAGCACAAGGTTGTAGCCCCGCCAGGTTTGAGAGCTCCAGCCCACATAATAGTAATGTGACATAGGGTGAGTTTTCTGGCGTTCTCCTGCTGTCCCAGGAGGCCAGGTAGGCTTCTCCCCACTACTCTGCCACACTGCAGGACACAGCTACAGAGATGGCTGAGTGGCTTTTTCTAATCCGTGCTTCTTACCAAGCTGACTACAACGATCCTGCCTTTCCCAGGACCCACCAACTTTCCTTAGCCAACAAACTAGTTTGCCAGCTCCCTATTGCCTCATTACATCCAAATAGATTGTCCCAAAACATCTTTGTTTCGCTTGTCCTGCCTCTTTACAGATAATAACCTGGTTTATCTGATAATGGCTACAATACAAAACTTTCTGGAATTACTGTACACGTGTACTAGGCTAAATGTAGCCCTGGCAAACTTGTATTGAAATTAATGTGGTTGTACTAAGGGTGCATTTGTTCCATTTCCTTCATTGCTCTGCCAGCAACCATTGTATGATAAACTTCGGTACATGGGAGATGAAACAAAAGGGTATCAGGGAAAAACAAAGTGGTTTCGTCATCTGAGGAAGAGGTTATTGTTTGGGGCTGCAAAGACCTGTGGACACATAAACATTTTACTTCAATGCACGGTCCTGTTTGATCTGTGCACTTTCTTCATTTTTCAGGAGAATAAAGAAAAACAAACTAAAAAGTGAAATGCAAGAAAAAATAATTGATGAAACTGTGTTCTATCACTTTGCACTGAGATCCTTTATGCTGTTTGCCTTTTATTAATGCTAAAAGATATTCCACTTGAGTCATAACCAGACCACAAAGAAAGCATCAGTTAATAGTGCTACCACTACTACTATCATAAGTCTTTCATGGTCTTTTTCATTTAAAGCTATTTTGAGTCAGTGCAAGTCCATGAGAGATAACAGTGAAGCTAAGAAAACCATCCCTGCTTTGGAGGCTACCCACATCTTTATGCTCCCTTTGGCTGACGTGTTGGCAGCTGCAACCCAGCAGAAAAATCTGTTTTCAGTTAGGGTTTGATAATGCAGCTTCAAATACTCTATTTTGAAAAGCTGAGGGTGTCCTACTCCTTTAAAAACCCTGGTGAGTCCATTGGCAAGTTTTACCTCCTGTGTCTTTAGATCTCACTTGGTTAATCATCTTAGAGTGGGTGAGAAGGAATTTGAGCTGTAAAGTGCTTGAAGTATATACCACTGCACTAGTTTTTATGCAATAGGGTAAGCGATTATAAGGCCTGTAACAAAGGAATTAGCCACATCCACATTCTGGGCTACTATTCCGTTGGTTTTGAAACATGTCCCTACACTGCCATTTTCCTCACTTAAAAACTATATTCTGCCCAGTATCACCGGTGGGCATTGAGCTCAGCTGTGCCTGTGTTGTGTCACCTGAGCAATCAATCACCCGACTCACATTGCTGTGGTGGATGTCTTTAAAAGTGCAGGAGGGAGGCCCTATCCCTCTTTAGTTAGAGGTTGTGTTGGTTTAGCAAAAACGTTGAAGGAGCTCACAGTGTTGTGAGATGTTATGACACTCTCAGGGGAGAGCTGCTTTAGTGCCTGGAGAAGTGTATGTATGGCAAAAACTAAAGCAAACGTTCATGGGCTTTGACATAAAGGAAGTTTCCAGGGAAGCTGCCTTGCTGGATGTCCCCTTGGAGATCCCTTGGAGCTGAGGTAAAAAAGGCTGAAAACTTACACTGTGTTGTTTAATTATAGTAAATGTTGCACATGGACTGCTAGCCAACATCAAAAAAGTCCTGTATTTACCATGGGACAAGAATTTGAGTGTTAGGTAACAAGCAAAGCTCATCAAGTTTGCAGCATGCTTATCTTTAAATAACTTGACTGAGTACATGTAACTAAAGACAGGTTGCAAATGCTAGGTGCTATTCAAGGTCTGTTTCTTAGTTTGTGTCAGTGTCTGCTTTTTTGCCTTTCCTGAAAAAAAAGGTAGGGAGAAAAATACAAGTAGCTGTCAAAAGGAAAAGCTGAGAGAAGGCTAAGCTTTAAGAAACTCTGAGTCTTATTGCCCTCATGCTGAATTTTGCATTGAAATGGACACATTATCAAAAAAGAGCTGTTCCCTTTGACAAAGCTACCTAATTTTCACGGTCAGGTTTTGGTATAAGGACCTCATTTTTTGCAAGCCCTTGTCTTGATGAGGGAGATCGTGCCTCTAGGAGTGCCATTTGTGACCCTGGAAGCCTGAATGTCCTTGGGTAGGGTCCAGGGGTAACATTCCTGTACTCTACTCCTCTCAGTCATTTTATGCAGTTTCATTTACTTTGTCTAGGATTCTGGTGACCAATTACTTGTCATACTTGTTCCTGCAGGACTGTCCTGCTTTTACTCTCTTAGGTTTTGTTCCCTGTCTGGAAGTGGGTAGAGGGAGCACACTTAGGATATAGGATAATGGAATCCTAGAATAGTTTGGGTTGGGACTGACCTTAAGGACTATCTAGGCCAACCTCCCTGCCATGGGCAGGGACATCTTTCACTAGAACATGTTTTTCAAAACCCCATCCAGCCTGGCCTTGAACACTGACAGGGATGAGGCATCCACAACTTCTCTGAGCAACCTGTTCCAGTGTCTCACCAGCCTCATTGCAAAGAAACTTCTTCCTAATATCCAACCTAAATCTGCTCTCTTTCTTTTTAAAGCCATTACTCCTTGTCCTATCACTACATGCCCTTGTGAAAAGTCACCCTCCAACTTTCTTGTAGGCCACTTTTAGGTACTGGAAGGCAGTTGTAAGGTCTCCCCAGAGCCTTCTCCGGGCTGAATAACTCCCACTCTTTCAGGAGAGGTGCTCCAGCTCTCTGATCATCTTTGTGGCCCTCCTCTGGACATGCTCTAACAGGTCCATGTCCTATATAGCACAAACTGTTTCTATAAGTCTCAGAACTGTAAAGGGAGAAGTGGGTTTTCTAGGTACCACTAGATGGTGCCTCCCGATCGCTGTTGCTGAGAAAACAGCCATGCTCATCCAGGGAAACAAGCGACAAGGAAGGTGAGGGAGGAGGAATAGCTCAGACCCCACCTGGGGTGGGTGCGTGGGCAGGTGGTAACTGCACACAGGAGTGGGTAGAGCTGTTCCTCAGAAATGCAAGTGAATATTGGTTTGGTTTCTTATTTAAAAGACACTGAGCTACAGAAAGCATTAACTCTTGTTATATGAGCTTCCCTCAGTAAAAAAAAAAGATGGTTTAATGGGAAGAGATGACTCTTTATTCTGTGTAAACTGTGGTTTCTTTTCTTTCAGTATAGAAGGAACTTGAGTAGCTTATACTTGCATGAAGTACATGGGATTAGATCAGTCACCGGTGGGGAAATTATCCCTGGGTCCTGTGGCCTGTTAGTGATCTGAAGGACTTAACATTATGTGATTAATAAGCTAAGCATGGGGGGAAAAAAGATATCCAAAGGTGTTGGGACTCAGGTGTGTTTAAAGTAGCAATAATAGCTAAAACAAAGCAAAGAAGTATCCTCCTCATCAGAAAAACAAAATCAAAATTTCTCCTTCTGAGCATCTTAAACATTCTCATACATATGCGTAGATTTTAAAATGACAGTTTTATTTCCTTCTGGTATAAGCTTAACGTACATCATTTCTGGTTTTTCTTTGAAAAATCTAAGGCCTAGAATCTTTGTTTCTTAAAATGAATACTAAAAATTGGGTTAGAATAGACCAGACTTGTGGGTTAGATGCCTGTTACAAGCCTGGCCATTTGGCTGCATTCAACTAGTACAGAGTGGATACTGATGAAGGCAACAGTATTGAATGATACAGACCCAAGAGATTGACTTGCACATAGATTTGCCAGAAGGGTCATGTTAAGTTAATTTTTATACTGTCATCATCCCTGGTCCTCTGTTGTGGGATTGCCAGCTCATGTCTTTGGTAGTGAAGGACCCAAGGGGTTGGATAAGGGCACAGGGAGGGGAAGAGCTGCATTGCCATTCACATCAAGTCTTTAGCCATCTGAGAACTTGTATACTGTCAGAAATCTGCCCCTCAGAGGGTTCCTCTGAAATGCCCAGGGCCAGATTCTGGCTTCTGTAAATCTGGGATTGCCTACATCAATGAGTTTATTCAACAACTATGAATAAAGTCAGAGTGGTCTGTCAGCTGTCTGAAAGACAAGTACATCTGCAAAACAGATAAATATTTGACCACATTCTCACTGCACCAGATTCAATTCTATTCTTTTTCTTGACTTTTTTTTCCCCCTCCCCCTTTTCCTCTTACTCCAGTGCTTACTCTTCTGCTATTGTAATCATACTGCTAAAATAAGCATGCTTTCTGCTAGGGGATGAAAGCCTTAGTTCCAAGACACATTATTCTCTGCCACTGTGTTTCAGTGCTGTAGTTAATGCCAAGGCTGGTGGGGAGAAGCAGCCAGGTCTAGAAGCCCTCAAGGGAAGGGTGTGTGCCTTCCTGCGGTACACATGCAAAGACAGGATGTTGCTATGTTTAGCTTGGGTTCCTTTTGGCAATAAAACATTTCCCATAAAATATCTTCCATAAACTCCAGGTGGATCTTTGAAATTCCTTCCAGAATATTATGACTCAAAAAAAAAAAAGTGCAGTGAAAATCCAAGGTACCATGGGTACATTGGGAACATATGATGGGAAAATACATCAAGCTTTGAAAATCAATTGGCTTGGGTATTAAGAGGCAACTCTGCAATTAACAAGTCAGTAAAATGATAACCTGTAAAACAGTAATGCTGTCACCCCTTAATAAGTCCCTGAGTGCTTCCATTTCATCAGTCTACAATGAGTACATTTCAAAAAGGATAATTTGTGATGGGAGAAGCCTGGACAGATTTAGAAAATGTTTGAGGCTAATTCAAGAAAATGCATGTAGCAAGATTTATGCTTAGTTTGCTTATATGAAAGATGATTAATGTGCTACACAACTCTACAAAGCACTGAGTCCACTGCTAGATGGCTCTCTAACCTAAAAGAAAATTCCAATACACAGTGGTTGGCACCTGGAGTGAGGGGAAAAAAAGGACTAAAAATTGAGTTCCAGCTCCCAACAGTGAGGATAATTGGTTAATGGGATAATTAATTGAAAGGCATGAGGATTCTGTGACACATCTTGATTAAAAACCTGGCTGTTGTTCTCAAAATGCTTTATATCCCAAAGAGAGTTCTGGGCTTGATGCAGGAGTTTTGACAGTTTTAGGTTTGCTCTGCAGAGGGCAAACTTCAGTCTCTGAAATAAAGTGGTTATAGAACAACTTCTGATCTGAGAAGAAGTACGGCTGCTTAGAACACTGGGTAGTAATAAGGAATTTCGTTATGTAGCACAGGTGAGGCTGTAGTCAGATAAATGAGCTTTGCACAGTGACACTAGTCACTAAAAAGCATGTGCATGGGGTGAGTAATGCAGGGAAGACAATGCAAGACTTCTGCTGTGCCTTGCGATTTTTACATTAACATACATTTGCTGCAAGAGGTCAGCCTAAGATCCACAACGTTGATTACAGGACTGTGCTATCTCTGGCATTTCGTGAAACATGAAGTACTAAACAGAGCTGCTATCACCTGTGGTCTAAACATATAGTTTGGTATTACTCTTTCTCCATTGTGGTGATAGTGTTCTTGTGAGCTCACTGGTTTGTATACTTATCTGTGATAGGACACTTATCTTTCTCCATGTACCTAGAGGGCTGTGTTGATGCCCAGTCCTATATGACTGTAGTCAATATCTGTTTTCTTTATGTTTACCTCTTTTTTTTTTTTTAGTTTAGAGCCCTCTGCTTGTATTTGTAGCTGAATTTGCATACCTATGATTGTAAATAAGTGTAGTGGCATAGCCCAGGGAGGCTGTATTGGCTTGCAAATAATGTTGGGATTTACTGATGAGGCTTCGTTGTATAGATGCTTCTGTCAGACTGGAAATGGGGGAAGTGTTTCTCATACTGAGCTGTTGAGATGACTGGAAAAATCAGCTGTAGCAAAAGAGAACCTCCTTGGTCTATGGCACTTTGAGGGACACCTTCTGAAGCTCCCTGAGAAACTAACTACTCAGCTGTGCTGATAACACTTCAGAGCAGCTTTTCTCTGTCTGCAGAACAAGGCTCAGTCTGGCTTGCTCAAAGAGTCTTAGTATGTCTCTCTGTCACACTCTCTGTGGCTAAACTAGACAACTTTTGTAGGGAAATTTGGAGTTTATGAATACATCTATGTAGGATGTTACTCTGAAGAACACCAGGTTCAGAGAAGAATGGAAGAGGTGACTTTAAAAGGTGCAGGTCCTGCTTTCAATTAACTTGTGATTGCACAATGCTTCCATCAAATAAAAGGCCTATAATTCTTGCAGGATAGCTCTTCTCTGTGGTCATAAGCCACAATGACAAAGTGTAATTCCAGATTTCTTTAATATTCATACTCACAAAATAGCCTCTGAGATATTTCATTTGCAGATGTACTACCTGGATAGCCCCCTATGATTTTCAGAGACCTGAGCAACTCCTCCAGCTGTTGATGGCCAGAGGAGCACAGCTGTAACCATTCCTTGAGAAACACAGCAAAGATACACAGCTGTCTGCTGAAGCTACTCTGAAGGCTAACTGTAGTCTTTGGAGAAACTGAGGTTATCTGACCCTTCGGTTAAGCAGAAGTGAGCACAAAGGGCCTGTTGTGATTCAGTAACTGCTATGTTAAGTGGTTTTTCTGGTACCCTTGTGTCCTGCAGCATAATGGATACAATAAGTAGACACCTGAGATGGAAACTTCATTGCTTGCTCCTGATGATGGTTGAAAGCTTACCTCAATGATGTTTCTAAGCCTCTGTAGCTTCCAAATGATGTAAGCCTTATCTACTTGCTCATGGGAGCCCTCAATGGATTTTCATATTTAAATCTCTCACAAACTCTCTTTGCTTGGTTTATGAACAAGCCCAGCTTCTGAACCATTTGTAAGCTTCATCCATCTGCAAAAACACCTCTCTGCAGAGGCTCTGCTTGCTCCATGATATGAATAATGCAGAAGAGTTGCTCTGTTGAAGCTGACTTCATTGTCAGTTTAAGCTGAACATGAATAATTGAACACATTTTCTTTTCAGGGACAAGAACAGCTGCCATCTAAGCTGTTTAACCCCTTTTGCCTTCTCACATTTCTCCTTAAACTAGCTAAAGCCCCCGTGCTTAGCTGTGTCATATAGGAATGCATCAAATTGATTTGGGGTTTTTCACCAGCTTGAGGTTATGTCACAAATAATCTACTCTGCTCATTAAACAGGCCTAAATTAGGGAAAGTCACAATTATTGTGTGCACACCATTTGTCTCTAGCTTTAACTCTTTGGTTGTCAATGCCCTGCAGGACTCTACTGGGACTTTGACAGTGGGATGCTGGGCAGCTAATAAGTGCCTTCACTAAGCTAAGCCTTCGGCAGTGAGCAAGATCATTAAAGGGTGTCAAGAGATTAAATATTTAAGCAGTTGGTGTGGAAACTATGGAATTAATAGCCTGTCAGTTAAGCCTTCAAAGCTATAACTGACTTCTCCATGAAGCCTGGGCGTCGTTGGTCCCATTAGGTGAGTTTAGGAAACCTGTGATATTTATTTCCTATGTATTTTTTTTCAAATGGAACACATCACTTTGAAATCATGGGAGCTGGCTCACCAAACTGAGCTTGTCTGTTCATTATGAAATTTAGTGGTTTTTTTTTTTTCTGAAGCTTGATTTCAGAGTGTTAAGAAAACATGAAGAGGACCTGGAAAATGTTAATTCTAAGCACATTGCAAGAGCTTGTAGAATAACTATATCATAAGGCATCACTCCTTTGAAACATTTTTACTTGTAATTGCCCAATTATGTTCATTTTGATATAGTCATTTCATCTATATACTCTTAATGTATTACAAGTGTCTGTAACTCTGGGAGTGTACTGCACATTATAATGAGCATATCTTTAGATGTGTTCCTATTTCCTAGCATTTTTCTTAGAAATCCTGTTCATTCTTATTTGGTAACTCCTTCTTTATATGCTCTTTCTGAGGCATGTGAGTGTAAATTTCTTCTTTATTTTTGAACAAGCCAGCACTGATGTTTCTACTTAGAACACATTTCCTGCCATGGTAGAGGCTTTGTCAAGCAAGAAATTCACTGCATCAAGTGGGTAATTAAATTAATAAAAAATGATTTGAGTAATAAAAGTTGTACTTAGTGATGGAGATGTTTTGTGTGTTATATACACTGACTGAATTATACTCTGTTTTTGACATACTTCAGGTAATGGAATTTGCAAAAAAAGTAGCTGTTGCAGATATTTAAGCTGTCTCTGAAAACAGGCTTTTTTAAGAGAACAAGGGAAGCTGGGTGTGGGAGGGTCTTCATCTTTCCAGAAATATATTTCTAGAAATAAAATGTATCATATTTTGGATACTATAATGAAATTTTCTTCCCTCCATGCATGTTCCCCCCATACCTTATATCATGGGAGGTGGTAGAGTTTTCTGTGGTGGTTTAGCCCTGGCTATGTGCCCGGTGCCCATTAAAGCTCTCCATCACTCCCCCTCCTATACAGGACCGGGAGATCGCTCAGCAATTACTGTCACAGGCAAAACAGACTCAACTTGGAGAGAACTGGTTTGATTTATTAACAATCAATCAAAACATAGTAATGGGAAATAAAAACTGAACCACCTCCCCCCAGCCCTCCGTTTTTCCTGAGTTTCTACCTCCTTCCCCTAAGTGACGCAAGGGAACAGGGAATGAGGGTTATGGTCTGTTCATAACAGATGATGGTCTTTGCTGCTGCTTCCTGTCAGGGGTATGACTCCTCTGGTAGTGTGGGGTCCCTGCCAGAGATAGTCCTCCATGAACTTCTCCAAAATGAGTCCTTCCCACAGGCTACAGCTCTTCATGAACTGTTCCAATATGAGTCTCATCCAAGGGATACAGTTCTTCATGAACTGCCCCTGTGTGGGTCTCATCTATGGGGAAAAAGTTCCTTCAGGAACAAATTGCTCCAATATGGGTTCCCTACAGGTTTCCAAGTCCTGACAGCAAATCTGCTCTGGCGTGGTATCCTCTCTCCATGGGATTTGCAGGCCCTTCCAGGAACTTGCTTCAGTGTGGGCTTCCCACAGGGTCACAGCCTCCCTCAGGCATCCACCCATTCCGGTGTGGGGTTCTTCACGGGCTGTGAGTGGATCTCTGCTCCATTATGGACTTCTGTGGCTGCAGGGACAGGGTGTGCCTCACATGGTCTTCACAGGTTGCAGGGGAATCTCTTTTCCAGAGCCTGGGCATTTCCTCTGCCTCTTTCTCCACTGACTTTGGCATCTGTGAAAATGTTCTCACATTCTCCCATCTTCTGCTACAGTTTAACACCTGTGCAGCACCTTCTCTCTCTCCTCTCTCTCTCTTCACTCTTCTCATATGTTCTTCACAGAGATGTCCCCTCCATCACGAATGGTCTTGGTCAGCAGCGGTCCATCTCAGAGCCAACTGGCACTGGCCCTGTCAGATACAGGGGAAGCTTCTAGCAGCTTTCTCGTGGGTTTTTTGGTGTTTTTTTTTTAAAGAAACTAACCCTGTAGTTCCCTGCTACCAGAACATGGCCACACAAGCCTGCTACATATGGAAAGCAGGAAAACAATGTACTATGGAACTGGTTGTATGGTAGCTGTTGGAGGAAAGCTGTAATGACTCACAAACTCGCGTGATCCTTGTGACTTATGGTACTCTTCAGAATTGTAGTCTTTTGCCAAAAGTTCCTTCCCCTGCAGCTGTAAAGTTAGCTCTTACTTTCCAGCTTCCAGATTCAATGTGTTTTACTGGTGCCATGGCTTTGACCCTCTGAAATTACTAGTAGTGTGAGATTTCTGCTTAAAAAAAAAAAAATGAACCTGAACTGCTGAACAACTATGTTTCAGGATAAGATGTAGAAGATAGGAGAAGGGGACCCAAAATGATCCAAGACCCAGTTCCTATAACTACACCAAAACAGCTGAGGATCAAACCTTTGCATTTGTTGACTTGTCTTGCTGGTGGCCTGTCCATGGTGAATGCTGGTACTGCTGTTACCTGGTCCTTACTGGGGTACAACCATGCAGGAAAGACCCTGTATGTTACATTCACTTTATGGTGAACAGGGACTCTGTATGTTATGTTCACTTTATGCTGAATGGGGGCTGAATTGACCAAGCTGGCAGCTTCATTCTCAGGAGGCTGCAATGGAGTGTGACTACTACCAGTAACATTTTTGAGAGGAACCTGGAAAAGGCTTACTTTCCCAGTTCTCTTGCCAGAGAAGGATTTGTAATTTTTTTACATTGAGGAAGCAGCAAAAGAGCCTTGAAATCTGATTGAGACATTAATTAAACATACTGGTTTAAAGGTACTTAAAGGAAAATATCTGTCCAGAGCCTTTTCTGTGCAGATGTCTTAGTCTTCTTTGGACTTAGGAAATTTCGGCTAGTTTCAGGCAGCCCATTTACTGAAAACAGTAAACTAGCTGAGCAAAAGGCACTGAAGAAGTTAGCATGATAGAGAAAATTTAAAGGTGAGCACTTTCCTCCTTATCTCTGATTAGTAAAAAATCCCTAAGAGATCAGGGCAATCTGCCTCTTCACCAGCTGTGCCAGGGAGGCAGAGAGAAATGTAATTCAGCTGGGCATGTTACAGGTCCAAAAGTGATTTGCAGCCCACACAGGCTGAGCTGTCTCTCCAACTCTTGCTAAAAGGTCCCATCTTTTCTCTTTTTTTTTTTTTTTTGCCTTAAAGACATAGTAGGTAATGCAGAATTGCATTTTTGCTGGCCTTCAGGAAGTGCTCAAGTTGTTACTTTTAGTCATTAAGTTGGTGTGAAGTGAAGGAAGCACCAGAAGTCATCTCACATAATACAAAAATGATAAGACTTGTAAAGCACAAGAGATGCAGTAACTGCTATGAGGCAGGATGTGAGGAAAGTTTTTCCTAGCACTGTTTCTTTTCCCTCTTTTTAACGTGCGGTTATGCTTTTTCAATGTATCATGATTATTTCTGCTCTTCATCTCTTGTTTGCATTTAACAGGCTAAATTTGCTTCAGTTTGGGAGAAGCCACCTGAAGGCATTGCTGTTGGTGCAGGTTGTATAACATTGGGTACCCTTCACAGTTCAGTGCTCTTTTCCAGTAGACAGTAAAATCTCAGAAGGCTTGATCTGATACAAGAACCAAAGGTAACAGTTGGGCTATTGAATAAGAGAAATTCTTGAACTTTGAATGTGGTCTTTCAGACAAAGAAATAGTAAAAAAAGCATATTCATTTTCCACAGCTTGTACGTGGCTCGGTATTAGGTTGACTGTTCCTGGCCATACAGCAGATTTGAGGATGTGACCTGTGGTAAAGTGTGGTAGCTACAATTGCTAGAAGGAGATGTCACAACTTAGAATCATAGAATTATTTCAGTTGGAAAAGACCTTTAGGGACATTGCATCCAACCACCAACCTAATACTACCGAGCCCACTACTAAACCATGTCTCTGAGCATGTTGTCTACAAGGATGTTGACTCTACCTCCTTGGGCAGCCTCTGCCAGTGTTTAACAACACTTTCAGTGAAGAAGTTTCTCCTAATATCTAAACCTCCCCTGATGCAACTTGAGGCCATTTCTTCTCCTCCTGTCACTTGGGAGAACAAATCTACCCCCACCTCACTCCAATCCCCTTTTGGGTAGTTGTAGAGAATGATCAGGTCTCCCGTCAGCCTCTTCTTCTCCAAGCTAAACAACTCTAGTTCAGATGCTCCTCATAAGACTTGTTCACCAGACCCTTTACCAGCTTTATTGACTGTCACTGCACACTCTCCAGCACCTCAAAGCCTTTTTGTAGTGAAGGGCCCAAAACTGAACACAGTATTTGAGGTGCAGCCTCATCAGTATCAAGTGAAAGAGTATAATCACATCCTTGGTCCTGATGGCCATACTATTTCTGACAAAAGCCAAGATGCCATTGGCCTTCTTGGCCATCTGGGCACACTGCCGGCTCGTGTTCAACTATCTGTAGACCAACACCCTCAGGTCATTTTCCTCTGGGAAGCTTTTGAGACAGTTTTCCTGAAGCCTGTAGCATTGCCTGGGATTGTTGTGGCCCAAGTGCAGGATGGGGCACTTGGCCTTGTTAAACCTCATACAGTTGTTTTCAGCCCATTGATTCAGCCTGTCCAGGTCCCTCTTGGAGAGTCTTCATACCCTCAGGCAGATCTACGTTCTCATTCATCTTCACATCATCCGAAAACTTACTGATGATGCACTAAATCCCCTCATCCAGATCATTGATAAAGATTAAACAGAACAGGCTCCAACACTGAGCCCTGGGGGAACACCACTAGTGACCAGTTGCCTACAGGACGTAACTCCATTCATCATCATTCTCTGGATCTGACTATCCAGACAGTTTTCCACTGGAAAAACTTCAAAATATAGATCTCCAGTGATATCCTGAAGGAACTTAAGTCCTCTCTGATCTTCCTGATTGGATGAGAACAATGTTTAACAGCAAGAAAACTTTAGTATTTCTTATAGCATGCCTTTGTTCTTCTTTTGCATCCATCTAGACTGTGTTATGCTCTAGCAAGGAGGTGGCAGTGTGCAGGGAAACATGTTAATGATTTGCTTGTTAACCAAGTGGAGTCATCTGTTTGCAGATGAGTTTATTCTTTAACAACAAAAAAGACTCACGATTTCAGTAACAGAGAGTGTATTACTTCACAGGCCTCTCAGATACATAGGGTAGGCTCTGAGAAGCAGTGTAGAAAGCAAACTAGGCACTAACATGAGATATAGCAGAAATAGTCTTGCTGTCTCCAGGGTTTTTAAAGCTATCTATGGTATCCTTAGAGATCAGAAGTGAATGGCAGGATCTCCAGATTTGCTTCACTGAAAGGTTCAAGGAACTGCTTAGTATCTGGTGTAGATACCAATCTGATAACACTCTCCCATGAGGGACTCAGTTTCAGAAGTTGATGATGATGCTAATTATCCTCTCTACCCTGATACTTCCTAGACCGTCACCTGAGGTATGGACTCTTTTCCAGGCAGAGTTTGGTAAGAGATCAGCTTGAATTGTTAAGGCCAGATAGAATTCTTGCATGACTTAGTCTGAAATCCTGTTCCTTACAGACTTTCCAGATTCACCACTGTAAACTCAAACTGCCAACTGAATGGTCATGCTAAATACTGAAACCAGTTTTTATGGGTTACTCAGCTCCATAAACAACAGGTTTTACATTTGGGGACAGGCATACTGGGAAATTGCTTTGCCTTATCCTTACTCTCAGTAGCTGTTCCGTGAAGGTGTTTTCTTTTTATCTGCAAGGGTTGTCCTGCAAAGATGAGCATTTTTTAAGGCCATGCCTCCAATGTTTCATTTTTCCCATCCTGCCACCCTCTGCAAATTGGTGGAACAAAGTCTGCAGATATGTTGAAAGACATGTTTACTACAAAGCCATGAGCACCCCGTTGCATAGGAGAAGTTTTGCAAATTAAGTCTTTCACACTGACCCCAGTCTGAGACAAAGAGTTTGCCATGTGCCTAATTTTTCTCAAAGTTGATAGAAGCCATCTAGAAACAGCAGAAGCAAATCAGGCTGCTGAAACCAAAATTATAACATGTAATTTGTTTCTTATTCATAAGGACAGAGAGGCGGAGAAATTTGGTACTGAAATTATTAACCTATGTGGTTCCTAATTACAGCTACCTCTAGCTGTAGCAAATGTCTGTGGTTTTGTGACATGCAGCAGCTCCTTCCTTGTGGTAGCAGCAAGCTCTGACTATTACGGTGTCAGTAGGAAGGAAGCAGCTCTGTGAAGTCTGCTCGGTGCTAATTTAATGAAGTGCAGCTCAGTAGTGTGGTACAGGCCTTCAATCATAGTGAAAGGCAAAGAATTCCCTGCAGGCAAGCTGGAAAAAGTTTGGCTCTGACAGCAGTTTGCTTCCAGCTAGGAGATTAATTTTCTCTGATGGGTACCATGGAGACAAATGAACCAAAATGAGTAAATATATATTGCCTGTTTGGCAACACATTTATCAATAGTTGTGATTTCCATTGCAGATCTAATAAGAGAAAGACTAAAATCTGTTTTCCACTGTGCTCTCTTTTTCCCATCTGACACTACACAGTGGTGTCAAAGTATCTTGTTCAGGGTGGAGAGAGAGGAGTTATCCATTTCCTTCTTGTCATTCTTTGAAAAGTCAGGTACAGATAGATCAGAGTTCCTCTTGACAGGGATATTTAAACAGTTGCTTTGGTTAAAGTATGCGGGTTCTCCATCTGCAGCTGCTCTGAGTGCATCTGTAGAACACTAATTTCTTCCACTCTTTGTGGTTTAGTAGCATCCCTGGAAGTAGATGTATCCTTTTTTTCCCCTTCCTGACAAGACTTAGTGTTACACACATCCTCTTCCTCCCTGGCTAGCTCAACTCTGGTATACATGAGGCAGGCTGCAACTCTGCCTATTCTGATATCCTGTCCTATTTGTTGGCCTGTCCTATTCTGACGTATCTCACCAGTGACAGGCAAAATGCACTTAACATGCAAACAGTGCCTAAAAATGTGGTATTGTGTGACATGCAATGTTCATCTTTGTCATCAGTAGTTAGCATTTGTGTTACTATAATACTAAATTACCACCCAGAACTGTAAACATGGAGTCAGCATCACAAGGAAACATAAGCTGAGGAGAGGAGCTGATGCACCTCTGGCCTTCAAGGGTGAAGCTTAGATGGCTCCAGAAGTCAACTGCCCAAAACAGCATTCCAAAGTCTATTACTCTGTAGAGCGTGGAAGCGAACTGAAAGTTGCTCCTCATGCATGCAGTTGTATGTCTTGTTTTCTTACTGTGCTGAGAGAGGTTCTCACTACTTGAAAATGTACGCTTCAGGTGAGCAGGCTAGTGTTAGATTTCTCCTCTGGGAACTCAGTGTGAGAACTGATGAAGGTGGAAAGAACAGGACACTGAGAATCTGACCCCTCATTTGTAGGGTACAGAAGCATATGGTGACTTAGAAGCATCAACAGAAAATTAGTCTAACTAAAGTCAAGCTGAAGTTTAGCATTTTAGTTTTTGTGTCCCATTTACTTGAAAACCATGGAAATATAACTTTAGGTCTGACACTTGGAGAGTGATTGAGGTTGTTAAGCAGTTTTTGAAGACATGAGAAATTCTCTTGAAATGAAATCATTCTCTTTTTTTACCTGTTCTGTTTATGTACTGTTCATGTCTCCTTCAAAGAACTTGATCGGCAGCTTGGTAATAATTATATAAAGCTCAAAGCGGAGGAGGTACCTGGCATTGGTATGGTCTGTAGCTCTTTCTGAAAAGGGAATTTCTAAACAGCATCTTCTGGAGGAGCTTCAGTTTTAAGAAAAGGTATAGCCTGTTATTCTGAGTTGTAAAATAGACTGTAGAGAAAAAAGTTAACCAGAGTCTTAAGACCTTCTACTACCCTGAAATATCCCTACTTGGTTTTATTGCAGCACTTTACATTAAATAGTCTGGGTATAGCTCATACCTAGCTGATGTATTTTGAACCAAATTTAACTGATAGATGCCCAGAAATTCATTTGAAGATTCAATATTTCTTAATCCTTAATCTAGATTTAATTTTTGGTTAATATTCTAGAGAGAGGTGGTATTTCCTCATATAGCTATGGGAGTTGAGTATGCAGATCTCAGTTTGTTGGATGATTTTACACACCTCCTCTAACAAGACACAGTAATAAATTCTTCACAGTAATTTAATCAGTTCAGGATAGTCAGTCTTGTAATCAAACTGGTACCCTATACAGAGTCCCTCATAATGCGTTAATGCAACATTCTCTTCCATTTCTTCCTCATAAATAGCAGTATCAAACATACTGAAAGATTGCTGCCCTGTGTCATCTTTCAGAATAATAACAGAAGTTGAGAAATCGAGTTAAATTATAGAAAATATTTCAACCTTCACCTTGTTGAAATAATTCTCTAGTCTGTGGAACTTACTTTTCTACTTAAAATGTAGCTAACTTCCTTCAGGCTATTTCCAATTTAAATTTATATATATATATATGTGTGTGTGTGTGTGTGTTTGTGTGCTTCCATGTGAGCTCTATATTTCTGTCTTCTGGGCAATTTACTATTGATGTTTCTGCAAAGATAATATTAGTCTCTCTACATATAGCTCTGAAATGGAATACTAACACATTCTGCTGTGATAGCAGCTTTGTTTCCTCTCTCACCGAAGGTAAAAATGAATTTTCCCCAATTTGAAATTCAATGTATTTTTTTAGATCTTCTTCTGACACAAAATTCCTCAAGGTCTTGTATGCAACTATTGTTAATCTTTTTATTTGCAAGACTTTTACAGAATACAGGAAATTATTTCAAACTCCCCTGAATTGTGGCATGTCACTGTTGACAGGTGTTGCTCTAAGACTAGGCAAAAAAACCAACCTCCACAGTCTGAGCCTTCTTAAAGACATGAACATCAACAGCATAAACTGAATTCCTGGACAATGTAAGTGATTTCACTGATGGTGGTCCCTGCAGTACATATCTCTCTTCTCAAGTGGGGTGAAATACTTTAGGAGAATGCCCAGACTAGCTGTGCTGATGAAACTGAAGCCTGCATTCTAAGTATTAGCTAAGCTGTCAGTATTTTATGACAGTTAAAGTTAACTGCCATGGGTCCAAAGGCATTTGTCAGATCAGTATGTGATTGCATTGCTTTATTAGGTTAATAGGTACGTAGTCTGAAAGAAGCTCTTCAATAAAGTTCCATCTTTTAGAAGTATCTTGGACTGAAGTATTTCAGTGGATGCCAGCTTATTGCAATATGTTGCCATATATAATAAGGAGGCTATTCTTCTGGCTGGACTGCTGTAATCAGTTCAGCAGGCACCCTCAATGAGTATGTCTTTCTGTCTTAATAATTATCCTTATTAGTCTGTTCAACAGCTTAAAACCTTTGGGTGGTTTAATTTCAAACTGCACATCACTCATTCTATGCCATTTTCTGAAGTATATTAATTGATACTTGTGATGGAAGGTTAATTGTTCCTCTCTAGTGAATAAGCTGAGCTTCATAAATAAGGGCCAGACTGACAAAATAACTGAGATTTTTTTTAATCATGTTATCAAAAAAAGAGATTGAGATACCTAGAAGCATTTTGGTGTATTCTTTACATGTTTCTCTGAGAATTCATTGAGTCTTAAGCCCTTTTATGACTTAGATATCTCCTGTCCACTGAGTTTATTAGATCAGTTGCTTTGGCTCCTTTTTTAAAAAACTCATGTTATCACCATGTGCTATTATGCCGCGCTATCACAGGTTGCAGAAATAGTAACTCCATGACTACATATGCCTTAATTTAATTTATTTTTATACTTCTACTTTTTTTTTTTTCTTATTGCTTGTCCTTGGGTGAACTTCAAGAGTTGGGAATAGTATACAGCTATGGTGGTTAAGAATTATTACTCGGCTTACTACCTCCACATTGCAGCTACTGCAGGGTCTTGCTATAAACCCATCAGTAATGCAGGTAAATTGGAGATGATGTTCATATTGCATCCACTTTTTCTCATCATACTATTCCCCCCTAACATCCTTATTGCTAGTGTCAAAACTCTAGGACTTCTCAGAGTCTCTGTGGCCAAGAAATCCTCACAACTTGCTGTCTCTTGGGAAGAAGCACCGCTAGGACCACGTGTGGGCTCACAGGTGGACAGGCGGCTGCTTTCCGAGGTCCATCCACCTACCTTTGCGTTCCCCTGTCCAAGGTGCTGAGTCACGACCCGCTTTATGGGTCGTTAATCGAAATGGAGCCAAATTCTCATTCTGTTTCCCTTGGGTTTGGGAGTCCTCTGCCTTACCTACCTCACATTAACATTTTCCATGAGTATTTAATGTGCTGAAAGAATGCTATCAAAGGTCTCAAGAAAAAACAAAAAAAAACCCAAAAAACCCCGCAGATTTCTGTTTTGTGAGCTTCCCTCAGGGCTAAAGCAGCTGAATTTGATTTTCAGTGCTGCAGCTAATGGGTTTCTAAACCTATTTATGAAGAATTTGTTCATTGCTAAGATGAGTAAGATAAGGTAACTTTAAGATAACTACATTGTTGTAGTCTTTAGTATGGACAAAGCACTGCCATGTGAAATAGTATATAAATTTCAAAGCTGATCATAAACATGGAGTAGAGGATTTCAGAGAGAACATCAATAAAATTATAAAAAATCCCTTTTTGCTTGGCATTTCATCAACCCCTGCCCATTCAAAACTGGAACAAGAAAAACAATTATTCAACATAATTGATCAGAAAGAGAATTTATGCTATTGTAATGGAATTATTTTTCTTCAAGGTGTCTGAATTTATCTGAAATCCAGAGGTCCCTTATAGGAGTAACAAAAGAGATGTTTCATGACAACATTTCTATTCAGTGGATTGAGTGTCTTCATGAAATGTATCCAGTGGGGAATACTAAAGAGGTCCTAACTTTAGGAAATGTCAAAGTAGTTCCCTTTGACAGGGAATTTATCTGGGCTAGATCCTGAGTCAACTGTCTTGGATTCTTAGTCTATACAGCAAAACTCTTCAGAGAGATCAAGTGAAACTCTTTTAACATCTTCAAGTTGATCCTGTTCCAAGAGAAGAAAGTGCTATGTATGTCATATTAAAACTGACTTAATGAAAAATTTGTACATTTGTCACTTCTGATCTCAGCCTACAGAATTAGTCAGGCATTTAGCATCAGTCAAAAGGAATTTGCTGTGGAATATATGTTTTAATGACAAATTAGGGAACATAGCCAAACTGTGCTTTTCCTCTTCCCTGAGTACCACGGATAGAGGTGGCAGGGGCAATATCTTTTATTCTTCCAGACAAGTAGTTTTGATTTTAAAGTTGAGGCTGCACCACATATTTTGTGCCAACTTCATGCTGTGCTAATGTAATTTACCAAGTACACAATGCTAAGAAAGAAAAAAACGATTCAGAAGAAAATTAGCTCCTTTCTAGTTTCTGCAAAAGAAGTTGCACAGTTTTTTCAAAATGAAATTAAAAGTCATTTAGTTTTGTTCCTTCAAGCAACAAATTAATTACTGGAAAGGGAGGTAGTTGCACAAGAAGACTGCCATTTGCTCCTGTAGACAGAAGAATAGCAAATCAGGGTGACAGAAATGCTGTGAGGAAAATAGCAGAGGAGGCAGCAGATGACCCTCTTTCCTACCTGTGCATTTGCATCAGAGTAGTCTTGTAATTATTGTTGGCTGAAATTGCACAGAATATTGGCCTGAGGTATGTTCACTGGCTCCCTCTAAGAGAGAAAGGGAATTGCCTCAGGAACATAACAATGTGAGAGCCAACTTCCCACACTAACTGTATGACTCCTTTTGGTTGCTGGACTTGAATACCTCAAAGAAAGTCATGCAGTTTGCATAGTGTGTTTCATACACTATACTTTAAGGTGAGCTCTTTTAGCCCAGTTCTAGGTGGTGGGTCGTTTTCTTAAGTAGAGAATGAAAAAAGAGTAGCTGGTCCAATTTTATCCTTTCTGATGTTAGACTGTCTTGTCAGTGGTAGGGCTTAAACCAAGGCCATTGGAGCCCTGCTGTCCAGTTGTTTTGCTTTGTCACTGGAAGACCTTTAAGGTTGTAGCAAGTGACCCAATATTTTTCTCACATTAGGGAGCTACATGGGTTGATCAGAATTTATATGAATTTTTTTTTTACTTAACTGTAAACCAATTGGGACCATCTGGTCAATGAGGTCTTGTTTCAAGTGAGGGCAGTGTCTGTTAAATACTCACACATCCTATTTTCACAGTGCAAATGACACACAATAACCATTGGGGAAAATTTACCTACTTCATCCCTGGTGCCCAGCTGACACCGCATGTTTTCTTCTGGTACATTATGGACTGCTTTTCTGTTGCAGTACTTTAGAATTGATGTATCCAGATGGCCCAGAACAGTAGGAGCCAGCCTTATGGAGACTTTCTAAGGGTAGGTGCAGGGGAGTTAAGCTATCTGTACACATGCCCAAACAACCAACAGCCAAGACATCGTTTCCTGAGGGATGTTTTCTCTCCACAGGAGAGTGGATCCAGTGACCTGTTAAGGGCAACTTTGCCTTCATGAGAGAACAAGATGGTCAGGGAAAGGATGATTGCTGATTAGACAGGATGTGTTCCTTTCTAGCCATAATCTGCTAACCAAGTGTTGCTAGTGTACCACAGCTCTTCACTGTTGAGTCTGAAATGTGCCTTCACTTCAGACACAATGCTGTGGTTTTGATTTGACATTCAGTAGTCCTCATAGAGTTCTGCAAGGATAGTCTCCCTGCCTATGTCTGCCCTTTAATGAGAAATCTTCACTGTTTCCCCACCTGTGATGGGGAAAAAAGAGAAAATTGTTCCTTGCCTTTCTAATAACATTGCCTGTGTCCATTTCAATCTCCAAACCTAAATGTGTTAAATGTTTTAGGCTAATTGAAGTATCTGTAGAACTTCTTGTTCAAGGTATGTACCTGAATGCTTACCTCTCATCCATGCGTATGTGAGACTAAGTATCGGTTAAATCTCGTCATTTTCAACAAATTGTTAGGCATATTTTATAACCTTTAAAGGACTGCTAGAAAAATCACCATGCTGCAGAAATACCAGCTTATTACATGCCTATTAGCTGGCAGTCCACCTTACATTTCTTTCCTGAGCCATGGATTAGACATTTGGTAGGCAGCAACAGGGACTCTCTGTATGGCATGTCAGAATAGATAGGTGCCTGGCAGCCTGCTGTAATCTCTGCTCTGGAAAAATTACCGTTTCGCTCTGCTGATGTGAAAAATACATCTGTTCAGATATAAACAGCCATAAACTGGGGTTGTCCTGGTATCAGGCAGGTTCAGGCTTGAGAGCTGGTGTCAGGACAGAGTTGCTGGTAGTTGCAACCATTCTGTCATCTGTCATTTCTGATGTAAACTCTCTATTTGGTGTCAGCCCTATGTGATGCCAAGCTCCACGACCAAAAAGCAGAATTGGGCAGGCTTTGTTCTGTGCATCTGAAAGGTGATTTCAAAGCTCTTTCCCAGTACAAAGGCCAAGTGGCACACAATTATGTTCAGCAGACCTGGTCCAAAAATAGAGCTTTCATCATTGGAAAGCTTAAACATTTCAAAGTTGGCCTCTCCTTTGGTCCTCAGAGACAGAAACACACTGAAAGAAAATGCTTACCGAAAGTCTTCAAATCAGAGATGCTAAATTCTTCTGATCAGAAATGACATCTTTCATTTTGACAAAGGAAAATGAATGAGTTTAAACGCAAATCTTCCCAAATATAGGACTGAAAACTTCACTTTCCAACTCTTTTGAGAATTTACTATATCTTTAATGCAAGACTGTTTCTTCTCTAAAGGCTTCCCACTAAATTTCAATTATGAAAAACTCTCAAGTCCTTAATGTTTTGTCATATCAAATGTGAAAACTCAGAAACAATTTTGGATCAAATTTAAGACTGTTGCCAGGAAGAAGTATAAAGACCTTGTTGTCAGTGGTGGGTTTTGATGGAGTGGATTGGGGTTGGGGGAAGGCAGTGATTTCCGTTGGTATGAGCTGCAATAATAATTCAGTAAGTTGACTACAGATTCACTGTGGATTAAGTTTTAATTTAACTGTGTGTTTTCACAATATTGCTTCTACCTTTATTTCCCTGGAACTGCCAGTCATTTAATACAGCTGATAATGTCAGGTCAGGAAAAGTTGTTGGATAATTCCAGAGGTTAGCATCCTTCTAACTAAAGGTCTGAAGTGTGGTTTTTAAAGTTCTTAGGAACCCCAGAGCTAGAATACTCATAACTAGCTGAAGATTATCAGACGTTCATGAAAATGCCTGCTTTCTTTACAAATAAGAACAGAGTTCTTTTTCTGGAACAAGATAGAAAACTGCCAGATCCTGCAGTGTATGTCCAAGTAAGCTGTGGAAGATCCTCAGAAAGCAAATGGATATAAAGGTGAAAATCTGACCCCTTGAGTCTGAGCTCGTCAATGTGTTGCAGCTCCTGTGTCATGAGAACAAACCTCACCGTTGTCCCTCTGCCAGAACTTCAGTCTTACCTGTTAGCTTTGCTACAATATTATACATTCGTAATTCAAACTAACACAGGGAAGCCTCATTCATACAGTTTAAAAATGTTGTATATAAAATTGTGCAAGAGGAATGGAGTCTGAGCTGCCAGAGTCCTCAGGTTTTCCCTGGGAGGGCTGTGCGTGGATGTTTCTTCCCTTTTTACTGGTAGGCATCTCGGGCTCCTCTTGGATTTGTTTTTACACTGAATCAATCTACTTTTTGTTTTGGTTTGGTTTTTGGTTTTTTGTTTGTTTGTTTTTGTAGGGGTTGGAAAGGGACTTTTAGAAATCATCTAGTCCAACCCCCCTGCAGAAGCAGGTTCACTTAGTTAACTTTTGATTAGTTCCCAGTTGTTCCATTTTCCTGTTCTGTTCCATTCTAATACAGGTCTTACCTGAACAATGGAAACTCATGCTTCTGTAGTAGCCATGCAATTGTCATCCCAGTTTATGGTTACACATCTCCCCGCCTGTCCTTCTGTCTTGTCCTGACACCTCATGTTGGTTTCCCCGTCAGCGTATCTCTACCCTCTCATATCCCTCTACCCTCAGATGAGTTTTTCCTTCTGCATGAGTTCACCCACATACAAGATTGTTCACAGGGTGCTTCATACCTGTTTCCCCCCAACATGTTTCTCCTCCCTGCATGGTGTCCCTTTCCGTGTCTGTCCACCCCACACCCCACATGCATTTCCCCCACCTGCCTACTTAGACTGCTCAGAGGAGCCCCCTTGATTGACTCTGAAGGCTGCTGATGGTTCAGTGTACATTTATTGCAGTGAACAGCCCTGTACGTGTCCATGTTTTGCATAAAAAACAGTACTGCTCAAAAAACCTTATTTTCCTGATCCTGTGTCTGCATTCTCCATTCAATGAAAAACAGTCATGCTCTGATGTGTTGGATGAAGTCTTAACTTTAGCTGTGCTGGAGGGGAATGAGGCCAAAGTGGTTCAGAATCCCATCATGCAACTTTGGGCTCAGGAGACTGAACTCCTCATTGATTGATCAATCACAACATGACTGATTGACCAAAACAGGACTGAGCCAAATGCCTGCATCCACATGAAATCATGAAGAGTTATTCAATTTGCCTTTCTCACTCCTACCTGCTTTGATCGTGGCTTTTCTGCTGTATTGTTTAAAGAAGAGTTATGGACTGGCTTCATGGCAAAAGCCACATCTCAACTACACGTGACAGCGACCCAATGAAAGAGAAGTTAATTAGTAGTTGTGCTATAGCCACAATAGTCTTTAGAACACCTACAGAATATTCTACCCATGAGAAAACAAAAGTTTTGTGGTGTTAAAAAGACCATCCTAGAAGGGAGGTATGTGCACTGCATGGCACATTCAGTGGAACCAGGGAATGTTGTAATTCTTCCTTTTCCTATTCAGACTGCCAAAGCTTTTATCTGTGAGACATGTAATGAAAACACATTTCTCAAATTTTCTTTGTGTTACCTTGACAGTCTAGCATCACTCGTGACAAATGGAAGCAAAGTGGCATTTGCATTACTAAGAGATTTAATTAAATGGATTCTGATGTCTGAAGACAGTAACTTAAATTACTTTGTCATGTGTTGAGGGGTTTTTTTTTTACCCCCCCTCATTCCTCTTTGCTGGCTTTTTCTTTGTGAGACTTGCCTTAATGAACAGGTAAATTGCTGTTTGCAAGGCCATTGGCTCTTGCTGCTCATTCTCCTGACATAAAACTGAAACAGAGCTATAGCTTTAATGTGTGTTAAACACGCAACAAGTCCTCTCTCACCAGGTTTCCTGCACTGTAAATCAGTTGAGGTATGACTCACCTTAATTTACAGCATGAGAGAAGCTTTTGAGACCACAAATTAAAATCTGGCCTTGTTTGAGTTATCCATTCTTTCTGAATAGCTGTTTTCAGTTGCATATCGTTTTCTGCAAGGTCATTTCAGTTCAGGCTTTCTGAAAACCAGCAAAAACTCTGCAAGTCTGGCAGTAGTTGTGTAGCAGTCAAAGCCAGCATTGTTGTTTCTGTTAAAACAGCACAGACCTCAAGGCCTTTACCAGTGGCTTGTTTCTCTGTGCTGTTCTTGGGGCACCCATTGAACGTCACTGTACATCAAAAGATGACTGTGCTTTGTTACTACTGCAAATCCCACCAGGCAAAATTTGGGTAAAACATTACTGCTCTTTATTAATGAAGCTGCAACAGTAGATTTGCTCATAATGTCCCTAGTAGTGGTTTGTTAGTTAGAGTTAGTCAGACTGCAAGGGCTGGATAAGTGTGTATATGTTCTCATCTGTGCTTTATTGTGATGGTGGTAACTGTGTTCTATCAGTGATAATGCAGCTGCATTCCAGTGGCGATGTTGTGGTACTTGGACCAGCAAAACAGAGGTGTTTGTGTGGGTGCTTGTAGCACAGTTACACCTGGTTTAATAACTTATGCATGTTTAGGAGTGTTCCTAGGTGCTGAGGCTAACTGTCCTGAAGTGGCCCATTTCTGTGACAGTAAACACTGCTGGATTAAAACACAGCATGGTTTGTACAGGCTGTCTATTGGGAGCAGTCCCAGCAATGCCCTCATCACTGAACCAGTCACAGGAATGGTCCCGAGGGCAATTTGCAAGCAAAGTTTATGTAGAAATGTCCTCCAGTCAAAGATCCTGCCCATGTCCTGTTTACCTCATCACAACTGACCCCCACTGTCTAAATATGGAAGATTTGGAGAAGGTTACGGATGCTTCCACTGCAGACTTGAAAACAGAGCTTCCAAACATTTGTGACTGTATTGAAACACAGCTATTTCTTGAGAGGAAAAAAGTTGTGTTCATTTCTATAAATGATATGCTGTGAGTTATTTTCTCAGCCTAATTCAAAATCTAAAACAAGAGAAGGGAAAAAAGCACAATATGATGTAACTGACATAAATACATGCTGAGAACTGAACGGTGTTGCCCAAAATATATTGTGCTTCAAGAGAAGAGCAGAGAACAGGGGATGATAGGAGCCAGGCTCTGGAATATCTTGCGTTCTTCTGAGGTTGGTATTATTCTCCCTTCATGTGACAAAACCTAGTGTCTGTATGAGCTAGCACACTCCCAGTGAGTGAGAAATTCACTCCCCCTGCCATCTGCTCTCCTGCGTGAATAATTAGGAGGAGGAAACAGGTCCAGCTCTGGAAGAGGGATAAGCAGAAAGCAGGCTAATGTGCAGAGAAAAATATCCCATCAAAACTAGCGGCAGGCTGAGAGGAGGGAGAATGGGGGAGATGGATTTCTAGCCTTAGGCATAAGAATGTGGCTGTTCACAAAACAACCAGTGGTGCCTGGAGTGGAAGAGCTGTGAGGGGAGGGAGCAGCATTCTCGTTCCAGGAAACACTGTCCTCACAAACACACTTGGGTGAGTATTGCCAACTATGCTGCAGCTCATGACTTGTGTGTAACCTTTGAGGTGTTCTGCATCACCCAAGTAGCAAGCCTGAAGATGTGATCCCCTTCAGATCAAACTCTCCTCTCAAAGTACCTTATTTATATCCTCCAAGGATCTCAGTCTTGCATTCAGTTTATCTTTTCCTTTTGCAGTTAATAGTCTTCTGTTATCCTTCATTTCTTGGAGATAGACGTTTGCATTCCAGGTGGCCTTGTGGGATATCCATAAACAACTACCAAAATCCCACAACATATTCCCCACAACATAACTCTCTCTAACACTGACTGTTCACACAGAGAGAAATGTTAGCAGCATTGCAGGAAATCTGAGCTGCAACCTGTAGCTCTGATTTATGTTCTGTGGGTTCACAGCCAAAAGAAGGATCTTTATCGCCCATATTTTTTTAATGACTGTAAGGCCACATTTCATTTGAGAAAACCTAGAACCACAGAAATACAAGATGACATATGAAAATGTTTGCAGATCACCTTATAGGTAACCAAAGCAAGCAATTTCTACACCAGCCTTTGACTTGGCAAAATTCTTCAAGCTAGCTAATCCAATTTGTGACTTTTTGGTATTGTGGCTTTTAAATGAAAATGTGGAATGTGACACTGAGTCACTTCTTCCACTTTGTGAGCAAGGGCAGAGTGTTAGTACAGCTACCAAGGGCTTGTCAGTGCCATTGTACACAGTACATCATATGCTTAGTCCATATCATACAACACTGTGTTCTGGTTTCAGAGCTGTGGGAACAGGCAGTAAATGCAAGCCTGAAAATGTTAGGTTCTGAGTAAGATTTTTGTATGCTGTGAGTAAAGACTCCTGATGTGATTGGTGATAAAGGTGATGAACACCAGGACACTTCGATGTGCAGGATGCAGTTCCCTGCTGCTTTGCCTCTAGTAAGTGTTCCAATATGCGCTACAAAAGAACAACCTCAACTCCATTTGTGCATGCATGGGCATACAAATGGCTGCATTGACATTTCTTTAGCAACAGCATTTTCACCATTTCCATCAGTCATGAAACTTCTGCAAGTGTTTAAGCGTGCACACAGCCCTCTCCTCCCATGTGAGCACGTACGTTTTTGCAACATACAATTTGAAAGCCCTGTTTAACAGGGAAAGGTTTCATAGGGTTTTGCGTCTGTTTTTTCCTCTCTGTGGCAAAACATGCCTCCAGGTCTCCAGATGCCTTTTTAATATGCATCTTACCTGTCTCAGAACAAACTGTACAATTCCATATACCTATCCACTCACAGGTGATTTGTCATTTTTTAATTTGCTCTCTCTGGGTAATGTTGGAGCAGTTGTTTAGCAAAAAGAAAGACTCTCAGAAGTTCCCTCAATATAATTCCTTTCTTCTACAATACCAAAATCCATTTGCATTTCTTATATTTTTGTGTGGTAGTAATGGGGCCTTTTTCTGCCCATCACCAAAGTGAAATGAGCAAATGTTATCTCCCCTCACCTTTACCTCACCTTTGTGGTTTCTGCTGATTATTTGAACTTCTATTTCATGCAGTAATTAATGTGTTGTAGTAAATTAATTCTTGGCTTTCTTTCCTTCTTCATTAATGCAGAAAATTCTTTGTTGTTCAAAGAGGTTATGCTTCTACCAGATTTCACACAACTCATTAAAAGGGAGCTTTAAATACTGTAAACAAATCAACCCTCAACCCAAACAAAGCCAAAGGGAATATGGTAAGAATGGTGGTTCTACTTGCATATGAATCTCTGTCTTTAACACTGGTAAGCTTTTTTTCCTTGACATTCCCAAGATTTGATCTTTATTTCTTACTTGTGATGTACATATTGGAACCAGAGAGGTTTCACTCAGGATGATAGGAATTGCTCTGCCCTCATCCTCTGCATTCTGAGTATTGTACACTTTTATTGTTAATTTTTTTTTTAATGCTCTTTTTCTCTAGAGGCAGAAGGTGTTTTGTGCAGTGACCACAGTGAACTTTGTTGTATCATAATGGTTTGAAGGCCTGGAGGACTTAAAGACATGTCAAAAGTTGTTAAAATGTAGAAGTTTCATCCACCCACAGTGGTTCCTGTTATCCTTTCAACTTTCACTGCAGTAAAGAATCCTTGGGTGTTTTCCTTCTCTCTTTAATTAAAGCAGACAGAAGAGTTCTCTCTGAGGTTCCATGTCTGTTGAATTTCACACATTGCTTTATTTGAGTAAACATACTCCATAAATATGTATGGAGAAAATGTCCCAGCACAAATAAATTGTTGCAGCTCTTTTCAGAAAATATAAACCTCTCTGAGTGTTTCACTGATAGTGCTTAGTGTGTACTTGCACTGGGGATGTATTGTAAGGTAGTTTTGCACTTCTCCTCTAAGTCCAATGTTAAATAACAGAATGGACAGAGATTGCCCAGCAATGCTTACAAGGAAAGGGCAGCTGCTATTGCTACAACATTTGGGGCTCTTGGAGTTGTCTTTCCTTCTCTGTGGAGTCTCTTAGAATCTATTGAACCATAGAAGGTGCTTACTGAACCAGAGAAAAGAAGCTTCTGCGGAAAAGAGCATTTCACTGAGATGTCTAAGGGCATCTGGGAAAAAGTCCTGAGTCTGGGAGGTATAGAAACCTTGAATCTGTCCAGATACATTCAGTCCAAAAATATATGTAACTAGAGAGGGAAATATACTATAGATATAAATGTAAAGCCCATGAAAAGGAGAAAGCCATCAATCTTTTTTTGTCATTGTGTTATTCAAGCAGGATGTCATTTAGGCAGCAGCAGAAGTAAAAGCAATTAAGAAAATGAAAAGAACCCATGGTAGAGACTAGTGCAAAGTCTGTCTGAGATGTAGATATGAAAGTGTTCTCCTGTTCAGGAGACGAGATCACCACACGGTTTTGCTTAAGCATATTTGTAGGACAGTACTGGAGGATGGGGTATCATTGCCCATCACTTTCGTGCTTTATAGATATAATACATAGCCCATTTTTCACTACTAGGGTTGTAAACAGTCTTAATTTGTACCACGGTCCCTAAAGCATTATAAGAATACAGAAGTGTACTTGCATGGCACATGGCACCATGCTGTGGACATCAGACCTGGGACTACAGCAGTAGCACCAGGACCAGAAAGAACCTGAACTGCATTAGTGTGCTCATCTGCCTACGTCGGCTGACCCTGCCGCTCACACAATAATGCAGCTGGGACAGGATACAGGCTTGAGCTATTGTAGGCACCTTCAGGTGGTCCTGGGTGCTGCGTAGATAAACCCTAAGAAATGTTGAGGGTAATTCTGACATATTCAGTCCCAGAAAATAATCCTCAAAGAAGAACAAGCTATTTCCAAAATTACCTTGAAGTCACACTGTGATACCCTAGAGGAGGCACCAAAGACACTGAGTAGGAATAGTGTGGTTAATACCAATGCTGTCGTACCGCATCATTTGGTCCTTCGAATTCTGTCTGCTGCTGCAGCATATGCCCAGCTTTCTCTTAAATTCATTCCAGCCTGCTTCTCCTCCTTCTCCTCTAATGAGCTTTGAGAAAGGCATTTCACTATCAGTGTTAGAGAATATGTTAATATTTTGGCTCTCTTATCACCCAGTAAGTAATTCTAAATTAAAACATGATTTTTCTGTTAACATTTTACTTGATTTCATTTTACAGCCTTATGAGTAGCTTCTCATTTGATTCCCATAGCCTCAGGAAGTGAGCTGTATTAAAGTACAGTGGTTTCTTGCCCACTACAGACTGCTGTTTGAAATGCTCCCCTAGGATGTGTGCACTCGTGAAGGAATTTATTCCCTTACCTTTCTTCAACACAGAGCAAGGCTTCAATTACCGCAAACAAGAGGAGCCTGCATGGCTGTTCCAGAGTCCTTTCACATCACCTGTCCTTTATGCTACTGGTTCACTGCTTCCCTCCCTGCAAAACTTCCCCCTTGTCCTAGCTCCTCATTCCTCTCACCTCAGCCCACCAATCACAATGAGCTGGATTTTGTGATAATGTCAAATATGCCTCTGTCTAGAGCCCCTCTGGGCTACCAAGGCTGGTACTAATGCACAGACATATCCTTCAACGAGACCTGGACAGGCTGCAGAGTTGGGCGGGGAGAGATCTAATGAAATTCAACAAGGGCAAGTGTAGAGTCGTGCATATGGGAAAGAATAACCACATGTGCCAGTACAGGTTTGGGGAATGAACTGTTAGAGAGCAGTGTAGGGGAAAGGGACCTGAGGGTCCTGGTGGACAGTAGGATGAGCCAGCAATGTGCCCTCGTGGCCATGAAGGCCAATGGCATCCTGGGGTGTATTAGAAGGGCTGTGGCTAGTAGATTGAGAGAAGTTCTCCTTCCCCTGTACTCTGCCCTTGTGAGACCACATCTGGAATATTATGTCCAGTTCTGGGCCCCTCAGTTCAAGGACAGGGAGCTGCAGTTCAGCGCAGGGCCACAAAGATGATGGAGTGGAGCTTGGAGGAGACTGAGGGGTGATCTCATTAATGTTTACAAGTACATAAAGGGTGGATGTCAGGAGGATGGAGCCAGGCTCTTTGCAATGATGTCCAAAGATAGGACAAGGGGCAACGGGTACAATCTGGAACATAAGAGATTCCAAAGAAACATAAGGAAAAACTTCTTCACCGTGAGGGTGAGGGAGCACTGGAACAGGCTGCCCCAGTGAGCTGTGGAGTCTCTTTCACTGAAGACATTCCAAACCCACCTAGATGAGTTCCTGCGGGACCTACTCTAGGAGGTCCTGCTCTGGCAGGGATGTTGGACTATATGATCTTTCAAAGTCCCTTCCAATCCTTAAGATTCAGTGATTATGTGATGTGTAGTTGAGGCCTTTGCATCATGCAGAAAAATGTTTCCATCCATCTTGGCTATCCATTTCTTTCAACAAAATCCTTTCCTTATTCTAAGGACTTTTACCTCTAGAGCCAGTAAAAGGACAAACCATTTTAAACAATAGTGAGGCTTAGTTGACAGAATTCACAATCTCATCCATGCTGTTCCCATAATAGCAAAAGCACTCTGATATTAAAAATCTGAAATGAGCACTTAATCAGAACATCTGTTTTGTTTTCTACCTTTAAGTGCCAAATTCAAGTGATGTTTAAAAGAATAAAAGGGACAACTCAGCAAAAATTTCTTCCTAAATCCTACTTTCCTTTTCTTAATCACTCTAAACTTCAATTTTCTACTCCAAGAGCTGTAAAGGTACTACTGAGATTTTGTATAGAGTACTGCTTTGCACTTCAAACCTCACTGGAAAAGGCAGCAAGCCAAACTGTGACCTTAGGGAATAAAAAAACCAAAACTCTCAGGGCCAAAAATTGCACTGTTAGAAAACTGAAGGAGAAATCTGCTTCTTATGGATGATATAAGCTGTAAACTTGAAGGCTGGATGTGGTTAAGAAAAGCTCAAACAAGAACAGTAGGACCCAGAGCAAGACCTTTGCAGTCATAAATTCTCACTGCTAGTAAAACTCAACCTTGGCATTTCTCCTTTTAACTGAGAAATACATGAGTCTGGTTATGACTGGGTCATTTAGATCAGTAATAATTAATTGTCTGTGGGCTATACAAAAAAATAGCAAGAGGCTACTCAGAAGAGAAGGGGAGTTCTTAGGGAAATGGAAAATTCCCAAGATATTTGAGATACAAGGTTAAGAGGATATGGTCTTAAACTATGTTTTCAGAGTCTGCAGTGAATGCTATCAGGATGAATGGCCTCAGGGTACAGCTTTTATCATTTCAGGCAGAACAATAGATAATAAAAATGGAAAACTTTGCCAAGAAAAGATAGCCTTTCTGTCATGATATATGGAGGCAGGTGTGAGAAACAGGTTTTGGTGTGCAGTAATAGGTCTCAAAATATGCCTGAAATACTGAAAGGCAATGAGAATTCAGTGTGAGTACAAGAAACAGAGTAATATTAAAGTTGCTGAGACAGAAAGTTTCTTCTCTTTTTTGTTAGATTCAGTCCTACATAGGATAAGTTTTCACAAACTAAGCTTGTTTTGAAAGTCACAAGTGTATCTAATCTTCCAGGTAGTTTTAGCCTGACTTTGTAGCTGTGTTTAGTTGATGACACTGTTTTTTAAAATAATTTTTATCTTGAAATACAGTGCTGTCATTTCAGGGTGTAGGTATCCTTTTTTTGCAGCTCCAAACATCACATCCCAGGGCTTTTTATTCATATACTCAAGGCTTATCCCTCAATTATAAACCCTGAGGAAAGGAAGCTGGAGAGACCTGGGGGAATAAGACCTCTCCCACACCAAGTTGACCAAGGAACTTCATGGAGCCCAGCGCAGGCCTTTCCACTTCACTTTCTAGTGGCTGATCTTACTCCTCATCTGAAAGTGCCTGAGCTTTTTTAAGCAAATAGATTTCTGGTAAAAAATGTTGTGTTTCTTTTGCATTTGCCCTATGGGACATGCTGTTAAATCAGTGTTGTAAACATATGGCCATGGCCAGCTACAGCAATGATCCTCAGAGGCATTGCAACAGCTATATTGGGTATCTGATATTGTGAAATCTCCTGCTGTACAGGCTGGTGATTTCTATGCTTGAGCTCCTTAAATGATTGACCGGTGGAATTAATGGAGAACAGCTGAGCCCTAGAAAATTTTCAGAAGCTAGCTTGGAGTCTGTGAAGGCATTTATTTTGGTTTAATGGGTATACATCACTTGCTCCACGACCAGTCTGGATGCAAAGCAATGTTTCACAGTGAGATGTTGCCTCTGAAGCCAAGGCCACTTTGCCCTTGAGCATTTTCTAAGAAGGAAAATCTGAACCCACACAGTGCCCTACAGGGTGGTTTCCTCCAGCACACTCTCTAGTCCTTTTTGTAGTTGCCTGGCAACCAAGGAAGTGAGGAGGAGGAGGATGTGAGAGCATGAAAGCACCTGAATCAGATTATCTGTAGCAAACAATTTGGCCAAATCAGCTCTGGGTTCCCTTGAACTATACCGCTGTGATAGGTCATGGCCTGTTTTAGATGTTTGGTGAGGGTGATGATCCTGCTTTAATTTTACGAGTATGACCTTAATATTACTCCTTTGGCAGCAAAAGAATTACTATTCTTGAACGGGAATGAGATAAGAAACAAGATTTGGTCAGTGCCCAGAGCTTACCTGTGGTGTTTTAGCTACACTGTGTGACTGAGCAGTGCCCCCTGGATCAAAGGAAGCCAAAGAAGAATTCAGGTTAGCTATCTCCTCTGAACATGATGTTTAGCCTCAGATTTTGTACCAGATGTTTGCCTTGGTTTTAAAAAAGACTAGAAACTGAAGATGAAGTAGTTTTTTTTCTCATTCAGGAAAGCAAAGAAACAAAACAGCATAAGTTATTATCTCTAAGAATATGTCCATGTTACATATGTCCAGTGTAGGATTTGTACTTCAGATGAAAATAATCTTAGAGGCAACAGGGACATGCGGCAGAGAAGTCAAAGCTATGCTCTGTGATTTACAAGTTACTGACATGAATCCAAGTTTCTGATGAGTGTCCTGGCCGTTGGTCATCCTTTTGGTCTGTGGCTCAATGTTACAAGAGTCTCTATAGTTGAGTAGAATAATTTATGCAGGGGATAATGATAGTTTCTCTTTTGAATAGCTGATAAACTCTTGGTGCAGTTACATTCTGCCAAGTGAGGACCCAGAAGTGAGTCTCCAGTTTGCTTTGTTCATCTTTGGTCTCTGTTTCTGGCATCCTAGATGAGTGCCATAACCTTTGGGATATTACCTATGCTGACATGAAATTAGAGCATATCTCTCTCATTTCTAACCTTTGGCAGGGGGAAACTTGTCCCAGTGACAAGAACATTCTTTTCACCTTGGAAACTGTGGCAGCCTAGGAACAGTGTTTTGCAAAATGTGGCAGATGATCTGGTGAAAAAGTTGGTATTTTTTAAGTTGACTGCTGTTAAATAGATTCTCACTCAAAGAGCCTCATAGAAAAATACAATATTTGTGTTTCTTATGTTAGAATAGCATAGTGGGATAAAACATGGCTTTTTAAGACCTCATATTGCTATGCTGTTTGAGATGGTAAGAAACCAATAAACTAATTATAGAAAAATGTAACTGAAGTAAGTAAAGGACGCCTGTAGGAAAATTGCTGTGTGAGGTTTTTTCCTTAGATCAAGACACGATACCTAGAAGGTCTTGAAAAGTTTATTAAAATAACAAGTCACTATTACTGAAGAAGGGAAAAACAGTTTAATTAGGAGCACGTCTGGGACATTGAAACATATTTCCAGTGAGATGTCAATATGCTTCTTATAGAGACCACCACACACATATGCAGTAGTATTGAAGCTCCAGAGTAATGCCTCAGTTTGACTAGGTAAAATGCAGCTTGTCTCAAAAGCACCTCACTTCAGAAAATAAAATCCCAGATACTTCCATGGACCCCATTCCTGCTCTGCTAAGCGTTTCCCTTTCCTGGTTCTCTCTCTCACCCTGTCTTTTATTTCTCAGATACATTTCTGTGGATCCTACCGTTTGAATGCTCCTGCTGCTGCTATGCCACCCCATGAGCACGTTTGCCAAACTGACAGTTGTTAAGGAGAGTGTCACAACATATTCAGCATGAAAAAATGCTCCCTTCAACCTCTCATCTCTGCCACATATTCTGGGTCCAAAACAAGCCCCCATGGCTTGTGTGCAGCCTGGCCTACTCCTGCTGCTACAATGCCATTAACTAACAAATGCTTTTTGTGAGGCTTTGCTAAAATAAGTGGGGAAGGATGGGCAGAGGGCAGGAAAAGAAATAGCTATTTGCAAGTAGATAACCAATTAAACATTTGTTTTATATTCACTTCCAACCAATAAGAGGTGAGATCTTAGTAGCGTATGAAAGTGATACCCAGGCACAAGGAAGAAGATCTCATGAGAAGATCAACAGTTCCAACTCAAGGTGCTGAAATATTACCACAGCCTCCTGAGTAAGGCTGGACGACAATCAGTCTTGGGACTAGAAGTATGAACGGGACATCAGATAAGGGGGTACTTACATCTTGAAAATGCATCTGTTATTAGTGGGGGGCTTTTTCCATAGTTTCTGCTACTTTTGTATCCCTGTAGTATTTATGCTTTTACCTTGGCAAGTATCCTACGTGTAGTACAACAATACAATTACATACCTCTCCCTAAATTTCTCAGTTGCTTCTTGTTTTCATCACTAAACACAGTTCCTCTCACCTAGGGATGAAGAGGAAGAGTGAGAGACTTTCACAGTTTACTCCATTTGCCTGTGTGTTTTAATTTTCTCTAATTTTGAATATGTTCCCACTTATTGTTCCTACCCTCCAAAAGGGGTTTAGGGAGGCATCATTTCAAAGGAGGGCACCAAAGCTTCCAATGGCAATAAATTGTCTGATCAAAAACAATTATGAGGAAGAAGAAATCTTCCATGTAAACTACAAAGCTCTCTGATATTTTTCCAAAGAAATGTTCTTTCTTTTCATCCAAAAAATAACTCAGCTAATGTAACTGAGAACCAAAAGACTTCACTGAAAATTGTCTACTAACACAGTGATTTTCTTCGAAGGCTTGCAACAGAAAATAAATGTTAAGCTGGGAAAAAAAATATAATTACACAGAGAGCCAGCTTTGATGGAAAACACTCAACAATCCTACCAAGGATTTAATTCCTGAAAAGAAGTTTAGTAACCTGTCTTCCATTTGGTCAGCCTATCAGCTTCTTCTGACACCATTGCTTCTGCTTTTTGTCTTCCCATTTTGTTCTCCTGTTTGTTTTAATTCATTTCTTGGCGTTGTCAGAAAACTTTGCTCAGCTTATTCCAGCTTCCAGATGGTTACCACAAGCAGCAGCTGAGACCCTGGTTCCTTTTTTCCCTCCCCATCTATTCTGTGAAAGTTGTCATTCACCTCTACTGTACCATGGAGCCACAGTGTGCTCTTCTGTTCAATGCTTGTCTGCAGCAAACCCTCTTGCCACTTCTCCCAGCCTCTCTCATGTGTTTATATACTACTGCTGCTACTTCTCAGATTGCTCTGTGGACCTCTCAGCTGAGCACCTCTCACCAGAAGTGAGTTCATGTTAGTGCTGGGAGAGCTGATTTGTGCCTTCTTTAACCAAAGCTTTGCTCCTGACTATTAAACCCTTTGTCAGGGAGGCTTTGAATGCTAGGAATTAACTTGAAAGGGATTTGATAACTGAGGGCTGTATTCATGGTGTGGAGGTCTCCATTGAAGAGCTCTTCCCCTCTCTAGCATCTCCTGAATTTTGAGCAGATTCTCTGGTTGTCATGGCAACAGCCTAATTTGCTCTCTTTCTGTGATTTAAGTAAGCATCATGTAAAACTCTTCAATAAATGATGCTAAAACATCCTGAGGTTTTTTGGTAGTGACATTGGGCAACTTGCCACATGGCTTAATTTAATTGCTCTGAAGCTAGCGTAAAGTGCATAATTCAAGCTTTCCTTTTGCACAAAAGCTCTTAAAAGTTTGGATGGCTGCAAGAGAAAGAGGAGGAGGAAAACAGCAGCTGCTGTTCTTCAAAAGTAAAGCATCTTTAGTAGTAAGAGGGCAGCTTTTTCCTTTTTGCAGCAGAGAAGTCCATAACAAAGACTTGGTTGACTCTTAGGTCTCCTTAGATCACCTTGAATTTGGTGGGGAAGGCAAAAGCATCCTCCATTCCTGTGTCCTAGTCTCCTGTGACAGGCAATATGACAGCATGCACTGGGGCTGGGACAGAGGTAGACAGCCCAGCAATTTAGAAGGTGGCAATCGTATGTATTGTCTCAGCTTTCTGCCAGTCCTTCACTGTGGACACAGTGCCTAAAAAAAGACATTGCCTTTAGGAAAACTGCTGGGCTCTCACCAATGGTTTGCCTTTGTAGCTGTTCTGGTACTTGGGCTTGGCTTCAGCCTTGTATCCCTGCTGCCTCTAGACACAGTGCTAAAGGCTACCCAGCCAGCTAGTCCTGGGAGATAAGCCAAAACGAGAGCTAGTGTAGCAGTTGCTTGAAGGAGTTTGGATGTTAGTGCAAATTTGAACCTCACATTCTTTGGATAGTAGGTATATAGACTTTGCTGAGTAAATATTAGCACAGGGGAAGTAGAGTGCAAAGAGTGTTCTTGGGTTTGCAAGGGATGCAGGCTTCTGTAAGAGAAGAATGACTTCTTCATCCTGCCTATTTATTTTTTCATTTACAGTGGCTATTTGTAAATACTGTGCATATGAACATATATTAGCAATAACTTTCAATATTGCTGTGAATGGTCATTAAAAATCCTTGCTGTCTGCTTGGTCTGATTTGGGGATGGGAGAAATTGTCCCCCTGAGCTCCTCTGCTTCCAGCATTGGTCCCGTAACAAAAAACTCTTCAAGTAAATGAGATCGTCTTAGGCTTGGCTTAGATAGTGGTGACCCCATTAAGGGAAGCTGCAGTGCTCTGTAACTCTTCAAACAAACCACCACCTTAGGAAGAAGAACAGTGTTCATTTTGGAAAAAGTAGTTGGGAAATAGAGGTGTAGTTAGTTGCCACTACAAATTTCTGTTTTAAAAAAAAAAGGCAAAACAGAACAGCTTATTCATTTGATCTGGGGGAAAGTGCCACTTTGGTGTGTTTTTTGATGTGGGGATTCAAACTCCTACAGCAGGCATGTGAAAGCACAGTCCCCAAGCAGTGCATATTTGAGCCTTTCTCTTTCGGGAACCATGCACTTGCATCCCTTGAGTGTCTGAACTGGCGGAATGACAGTACAGTTGTTGAACAGAAGATCTCCTGATACAAGGCAGACTCTCCTATTTCCTTGCAATCTGCTTGTCTTGACACTCCCCTCTGCAGAATGGTTTTATTCTTTTCTCACATCTTGCATTCAGAAAAGAGGTAAAGTGATTTGCTGCAGTATCGCTTTGCTTGGGCAGAAATCTCCGCATCCGCTGAGATGGTAATGACCATTCACCAGGGAAATACTATATTGTGGGCTGGGAATGGATGTGTCACAATAAAAAGGGAATGCCATGGCTTCAGGGGGGTGAGGACAAGAGGGATGGATTGGGAAATGCAAGTGGGTAATCTAAAGTCTCCTTTCTTCAGGAGAGTGACGGGTTCTGGTTTCTTTACCCGCCTCTCTTTGATAAAAGCCTGCAGGGGGGGTGGGGGGTGAAGTCTGTGACACCAGAGCCTGCACACCCTTGTTGTTTTACTAAATTATTCATCCTGTTCCTGTGATAATATAGTTATAAGGAGGAGCCTAATTGAATTTACTGTCTGGCTTTGGCCAATAGGGCGATAAGGATCCAGCAGAATGGGATGACGGTGAATCCTGCTAGTGTGCTGTGAATGTGAAGCAGGAGGGACTGGCAGTTTCTGTGCAGGAGGGAAAACGAGTCGGTCCAGGGGCACCAGATTAGCAGAGTAAGGAAAGGTAAGACAGCCAGTGGGAACGGGATTTTCCAGAATCATACGCTGAGCTTGTGCTGCAAGGGTGTTTTTTGTTTATAGGAAAGCACTCTTCAGGCAGTGTTTTCCAGCAGGGTTTGGAGGGAACGGGAATGCATGTGGTGGCACTTGCTCAGTGCATGTAGTGTGTGCCTTTGTCTTTATATTTGCTGCAGGGGCTTATAACACTGCGTGGTTTTTGTGCTTGTCTGTATGGAGATGACTGTGTTGTATGTGGATGGAGCAGCAATGTACAAAGCCTGTGCATGATAAATGTAATGAGTGGAGTCAAAAGGGAGAAATTACCTCATGGCAGTGTGGGGAAAAGTAGCGCTTTCTGGTTTGATCGAAAATGGAAATGTCTAGGTTCTTAGTGAGCTGTTTGCAAACAAAAAAGAGCAAGTGTGTGTGCATCTGTCTGTGTACGTATTGGATCTGCAGTGAGATGTGAAAATGGGAAAGAGGAGGTCAGACTGGAGCATTAGTCATGGCAGGTGGAGATAAATTGCAAGCAATCTGTGTAATCAGATTCACTAACATGGAGAGTGCAAGTAAGTAGAAAAGTGGATTAATCCTATTTGCTAAGCCAGCTACACCTGGAAAGCAAGGTGGGGAATCAGGACAGGTTATCTGACTGGTTAGAAGAACTGATAATCAAACCATCCTGTTTGCCTGCTGCTAAAGTGATAACCTATTGACTTGCTTCCACAGATTTGCTATCTCCTTTTTTTTAATGATATGAAAAAAGGGTGACTATCTCTGAGGATGAGATTAGAGCCCACAAATTAATGTCATCTGGAAAAGCAGGCACACATTAAGCAAATTAGTCTTTGCCCTTCCCTTTGTTTCACTGCCTTTGGTCTGATAACAAGTGTCTGCTAAACACACAGGGCAGGTGAGGGAGGCTGGATTACAAATGTGACAAGTGGTATTAAGCCATGTGGATAGGGAATGTTGTTTGCAGTGATGATGCTATAATCACACTTCTGCATCTTACATCTTTGCAAGCCTTTAAGATAGGGCTGTCCCAGGCTGGGTAACCTTTGCCTAGTCACAAACCAGAGTGGGGACCCTGACTTACTGTAACGTATTAACAGGTTTAGCTGCTTCTCATATGTTTTCACCACCTCATTCTTTTTAAGCCAGGACCCAGTGGAATGTTGTCGAGACAAAGATGTTGCTCACCTGTGGATATGTCATCTCAGTTGGAAACTAACTCTTGTGATGAGTGCTGAGGGATTTATGCTGTTTCTGCTTGCACAGAAAGCAATAGGTAGAGGCTCCTTGCAAAAAGAGCAGAAAGAGATAAAGCCCCACAGGGATAAAGTACAAAATGGCTTGTCTGGAATTAACCAAGCCTGTTTCCCCACATAAGTCTTTCTTTCTCTCTGACACCAAATATCTTACTTTCCCTTTCTCAAACTGCTTTCTTTTCTGTGATTTTTCTGACATGGCCTGGAGATGGTGAAATACAAACATGAATGATATTCTCATCAGAGAGTGCTTCCATGCTCCTGTCTAGACTCTGCCCATGAGCTCTGCTGAAGTCTCTGGGATGTGCTGCTGAGCATGGCAGGATGAGTCTGACTCCCTCTTGTCTCACAGCTTGTGCACATGCTCCTGGTAAGACCCAAGAGGCATTCACCTGCCACAAGTACAAAAAGACTCCATCTTACAGAGGATATATGCATTTGGTGATGAAAAACCCAAAGGGAACATGCTACAGATTCCCGTAGGACAGAGCCATGCTCTCCTCATCTCAGTGGTCTGAAAAACATGTCTAAAACAGGGCATATACCATAAGCTAGTGGAGTTTTGTCTCTCATGCCTTTCCTGTCCTTCAGCTCCTCTAAGTTAGAAAAAATCATAGTCACAGCTGAGTTTGATGCTAACTTTCAAAGTACAGCAACAGAGTGAGCTAAGAAATTAAACAAAACAAGCCTGGATGTCTGAAAATAAACTCCTCAGTATAATAGACTTCTCTTCCTTTACCTCAGGAAAAAAAAAAGGAATAATAATTAACTTGCTTATCTACACACTTGAAAAGGCTGCATAGCTTCCAGGTGCAGAGCAGGAAGCTCTCCTTACTAAAAAAGGAGGCAGACACAGGGCACACCTGGACAGACCATCTCTCTGTACATCAAAGGAAGCCGTTCATGCCTGCCTGTGTCAGGTTATGCATCTTCCTTGGGGGAAGTACACACAGGAGGGTTGGCAGGAGAAGCATCCCTCTGGTACTGCAGTGGTGGTAGCCTGGCGTTTGCTCACAGCGTTTGTTGTCGGTTGGGTGACTACATTGTTTGCTTCTGCCCTCAGAGTCAACAGCGAGGCTGAGGAGCGGGCAAAGCGCCAGCGTATTCCCAGGGAAGCTTACGTCATTGCCAATTCACTGGTGCCAGAGACTGTGCTGGAAACCTGAGGTCGCTTTTGCCATTAATTGCCCAGATGATTAATTCAAGCAATGATATCGTTTTCCTGGGTGGAAGTTAGGAGTTTATGTGCTCTGGTAATGAGGGGCATGATAGGATGCCAAAACCTGTGCTCCTCATTGATGCTAACGCTCATTACGACAAATTAGCCACAATGTCCTCCACGTCATCTTTCCTCCCCTAGAAAGGATATAATTTTTCTCTAGCTCTCCACTCTTGCCACCTTATTTATTTCTGAGGGGGAACAGGGGTATGTGATCTGTGAGCAAGTGCTCTTATGGGATTTGTAGTGTTGCAAGTTCTACCCTAAAGGATTGAAACGCAACATCCTTAACTTTCACAACTCCTCTGTAATGAGGATTGTTGTTTTAATTTCAATATTGCATTCAGGCTTTTTGTGCCTCACAGATCTCATTCCACCTTCCAATGACTCCTTGTATTTATATCATTTACATTGTGCTTCCCAGCAAGAAAAATAACAAGAACAAAAAAGATATTATCTGCCTTTAAAAGAAAAGAAAATAAAAGGGAAAAAAAAAAGTGAGTTTGGTTCTTATTACACAGGAAGTTGCATATTGTACTCTGGCATTTTTCCCTCAGAGGATGCTGCTCTGACTATAGGGCTGTAGGATCACTTTTAGCCTGTCTGGAAATTCTCCAGAATGTCAGGTTTTACAAAACAGTCTAGATTTTTATTATTATTATTATTATTTCAGGCTGAAAAATCCCTTTTCTATCACTTTAATACCTAAGTAAATAAGCTCAGAATTCCCAGATGAGCATAACAAAGATCTGCTCTGGCACAGTTACAACTAACATCTGATAATGTGACTTAATCTGATAATCTCTTGGTAGGTGAAACAGCTAACAGATAATTTTGTCTGAGATGTCACACAAAACACTGGGCATTTACAGAGCTGTTGTGTTTTCTTTCAAACAACATCATGGTTGTGACTCCTGTATCCCTTCCCCCTTGCTCACTCCAGTGTTTCTCTCCTCCCCTCAGGCCTCTGTATTTTCAGCTGGCTTGCATCCCCAGAGGTATATAAGGCCCTGGGATCATAAGTTTTCAAACAGACTTGGTAAGACAAAATGGAAACCTTCCAATTTCTAGATATGCCAGCTATTTGTGGGATAAAATGGTTTCCTTTCAGTTTAAGCAGTGATGAAGCCATGCTTTCTCTCCATTCTGGATAAGTTTTCAGTTTTTCCCATCCTTCATGGTTTGTCATGGTATTTTCCTACTTCATTAGAGATTAGAAAATGTCAAGAAATTTTTCTTGAGTGCTGATAAACAGCAGAGATCTGTTTAGTGATTTTAGCTGATCTGTAACCAGTTTGGTACTGTAGACTCCTATATATTTATAATATAGTTATCAAGGAAAATGAAGTGATTATGCAGAACTAATGACTGTCAGGCTCCAAGCACTCATCTATTGTCTGTTTAATGAGAAATAATCCTACTGTGTCTGTGCAGATCAAATGCTAAAGCAAGAGTGCAATATGACTTTGCTGCCATTAGCAGAGTACACTGGCCACAGGAAAAGTTGCACAGGGCACGTGCTTGTAAATTAGTCTCTGCTTATAACAGAGAAAAAAATAATGATATGGTCTTTGAAAAGTAGGGGAGTCTGTTATATGTTCTTCAGGGTGGAAATGATCGTTTCTCCTGGTGACAACAGACCCTTTTAAAGGGCTGCTCTCTGCACAGGCACCACACAAAGAGTGAGAAAAGATCAACTGCTTTCCAGGGTGGCTGTGGTGAGCTGTCTTGTGTGGGGAAACAAAGTAGCTTGGATGAGGTAAGAAAGATTCCTTTTCCAGTCTTCCTGAAACTAGGAGTATATCCTTCCAGTCACTTCTGGTAGAGTAGCTGCAGACATTTTTGAAGGCATAATAAATTTTCCTGCAAACTGTCAGACTGGGATACGAACAAAACAGACACCTGATGTATTGTACAATACTCCAGCCTGAAGAACATTAGCAGCATTATCTTCCTATGGGTCTGAAGAAGTCAGAGTTCATGTTAAAGTGAGAAAAACTGAAGGACTGGAGAGAAAAGTGAAGAACTGTACTAAGTGGGGGAGAGCGATGTGCCTTTTTTTTTTTCTTGAAGAGGGAAATTTCATTTTTGCCAAACATTATGAGTTATATGTGACTTATTTCCTGCTCCCAGCATGAACCAGAAACAGCACTTCTTCCCTATATACTTCAACTAGGAAGCATAGGAAAGCATTGGTTTCCTTATTTCTTTTTATACACAGGAGCAAACACATGCATACCAAATCCTTTTAGAAATCTCTTCAGCCAGGTCATCGTTGTTTAAAATGGCTGTTTGTTCAGCTCTCTCAAATGCAAAAAGTGTGTTACCTCAAGCCCCAGATTTTAGCTCACAATTTAATTTTACATTTAGTTAACAATGTACAAACATAGTAGGAAATTTTATTTATTTATTTATTTTTTAACTTGCTGGTTCTGGCACTTTAAAACCACGAGACTGTTTAAGAAAGATACTAATAAGCCACTATTTTATAAAAGTGGTATCTAAAACCATTTACATTATTTAGTAGAGTAAGAGATTAGCATCATTCCCATCAAAGGGAATGGAGAAAGTCTCACTCCACAGGGATGCGTGTCTTCCAATCCTGGTGGAAAAAAACAGCCAGAAACATTTATGATATACCTCTGACGTAGCCAATGCAAAACACTTTTAATCTAGAAGGACTGGTAGACTTTCACCAGCACTAAATTAACTTCATAAGCAAACACAAGCATATTTACATAGGACTATTAGAAAGGAAAAACCAATAGCAGCAGAACATTCTGCTCAAAGATGATTCAGACCTTTAAAAACTGTTGTTTAAAGTACAGTAGCACTCTACTTTCATATATATATATATAATGTATTACTTTTAACATAGAATGTCTTGGCCTAGTGTGGTTTTCTTCTTTTGTTTAATAGAATGTACATATCCATTATGTTGTCACGTTCCTCCCCCACTTTAACCTGTAACTTGCTGAGCTTAGAGGAAGGCTGAGCAGCCCTGTATTATGTTGCAATCCAGGAACACATCAAAGACCTTCTTGGCTGCAGAAACACTTTTGGATGACTCTGCAGATCAAGCTGATAAACTCCAGAGGAAGATGCTAGAAAATATAGAACTTCCTTGGAGAAAGAAGTCAGGAGAATCAGGTGTTTTCTCATTTAACTTACCACTGCAGCACAGCTGTTTAAAGCCACTGCTGTAGAGCAATGGCCAAAAAAAAAATAATATAAAAAGAAATTTGGAATAAAGAATTATCACAATGTCCCAGAGGTGATGACCTGGGTGTTTCTGTCACTGAGTCACTGTAAGAACCTCTGATGGCCTGTGCCCATCACAGGCGGCTGCCAGGGACTGTGAATACAGCATGTGGGCAAGGGAACACACTCAGCACCCAGCTGTTTTCTGAAGCAGACTTGACAAAACCGAGTAATGTGACAAGTTAGAAGGATTTATTCTTTTTTTAACCCTAAAGTTTTTGGGTTTGCTTTTTAAAGATGAGACTCAGTGCCTGTATTTCACTTCTGGTTGCTAAAGCATTAATGTGCTTCGAGAGGGGTTGTATAAAACACTGCATTCCCTCCAGTAGCTGAAAGCTGCCATATTTAGCTTGATGCATCTATCTAAAATAGACCTGTGTGATTTAGTTAATCTTGCGGGCAGGCTTGCTTTCTTCATCAGCCTTGTGAAGTTTCTTTTAACAGGAGAGAGAGGAGTAGGCGAGGTGAGGGAGGTGCTGGTTTGTAATAAAACTGAAAGAGGCTGACAGGAATTAGCATGAAGGTTACCTTGGTTTACTCTGGGCAACCTTAATAATTCAACAGAGCCTTTCAGTCAGGGTTTCCCCTGCTGTTCTCCATGGGGACAGTTTCATGTATGAGAGTTTCTTGAGGCCATTCAACATGCCAGCTCCTAAGAAACATGAGGCATAGGAGGGGATGATGTCTGTCAAGAGCTACAGCTGACAATCCCTATTAATGTGCAGGCAGGCTTTTCCCAGGAAGATCCTTTGATGTCTCTGACTCTTGGTCACAGGCCTCCCTCTTGAAAGAAAATGTCACCTCTTTTGCTGAGCCCTACAGCCAGATTGCATAACCGCTGTTGCCCCCCCTGGGAGCAACCCACAAAAAGAGCCATTAGTTACACAGGGAAGTTGTGGGTCTTATGAAGTCACTAGCTAGTATCTCCCATAAAAGTCACACCAGCTGTGCAAGATCTTCCTTCTGCTGTGGTCAGAAAGAGAGAAGGATCAGATCCAAACCCCAAACTTTTTTATTTCAGTGAGAATCCCGTTGAAGTTGATGAGCATGTTGCTTGAGCTGCTTTCTGAGATAGTTGCCGGATGAGTAAGTAGCATTGCGAGTTCTTCTATATGCTCTCTTCTGCTAACTTGCACACAATATGGGAATTTGGTAAATGTTCCAGTAAAAGTAATTCAATAATCATAGGAAGATATGAGACATGAGCTTCTGCATTGCTGGGGCATTTAATCTTTTTTTAATAGAAAAGTTTCATGACTGTATTTGGTTGTTGGGAATAAATCATAACAGTAACGTGCTGTTAGTTTATGATATCTAAACCTTATAATGCCCCTTCAACCCCACCGTCAAAAGTAGTCAGCCAGCAACACTTCAGTGCACCATTTCTCTGCTGAAAGACACAGATCATGAGCTGTGAGATAGGCTCTGGAAATGCCATCCTTGAAAATGTGTTTGGAAAAGAAAGCCTATGAATAAATTGAATAGTTGATACAACATTTTCGTGTTACAAGAAATTTTGCAAGATTTGTTGCACTGGTTTATAGAAAAAAAAGATATTTTGAAAAAGCAAAATTTGAAACAAGCAATCTGGTTTTCAACCTACTCTTACAAATGCAAAAAAAAATTCAACCTGACCATTGTTAGCCTGGCTCTGGATGTCTCCCTGTGCTATAATTCCCCTCAAACAGCCATGGCCGAAAAGACCTTAGTGCTTCTGTTCAAAATTAGACCTTCAGCTTTGGCTCTGTCAGTTTGCCGTTCTTTTCATCTGCTTGTTAAGTGGTTGTGATCCACTGAGGACCCTGAGATAGTTCTGAGGTAGTTGTCTTCTGGGTTGAAAACAGAGGACATCAACAAGGTTTAATTCTTAGTGAGCCATCTGCAACTTTCTCCAGAGCCTCCCACACCTTAGACTAGCAGAAACAATAGCTTCTATTCTTTACCTTTACACAGTGCTATAAAACAATATTTTTTCCCAGAACAGGGTAAATGGTGAAGAATTAATAGATGCTTTAGTTGTCTAAGGTCCCTAAGTGCATGTTTATATGTTTAGTGGTAGAGCACCAAGCATTACTGGCAGGTAAGAAAAAGTCCTATTTTCTTTTAAAGACCGTGTGTCTGTGTCATGGTATGATCAGGGCTAGTAACTGAGGGAGATGGGGGAGATGGAATAATCATCAGTAATTAATCTTTGTGAGCCTCAAAAGTGAACTTCTGGAACCTAAAATACAGACAGGATGTCCACTTTAAGTAACAGTGGGTTCTGTGCTTCCTCTTGGCATAATTCACATTTCTTTGCTAATATAGAGCAGTTGTTATACTTACTAGATGGGAATACTCATTTACTAACTAGGCTTTCCACCACAGTTTCTTTAGTTAGAAGATTCCTGCTGCTACTCAGTGTTAAGGAGCATGAGCCAGATGCTGTGATTGCACGCAGATGCCATCAAAGACCAAAAGTTTGATTGAAATCTGCATCCTCTGTGCTGCTTAGCAGCAAAGAAAGCTTGGTAAGCCGTGACTGTTAGCAGCCCCAAGGGATGGGCTCTGGCGCTTGGCTCAATGATGAACAGACAGAGGGAGGGCAGGGGCAAGGATGACAAATCAGCTCCTGCATTGCCTGGCAGTGTTTCTTGTTCAACCTTCAGAGCAGTGCAAACTGAAAAATCAGCACAGGTAGGGATTGCTGCCAGACATTGACTAGCCCTGCAGATGATGCACTGGCAGCAGCTGCTGCTCAAGATCTGGCTGCCCAGGAGCCAGCTGCTGCTTTACATCATGAACATCTGAGCTCTTCTGGGGTGCTTAAGCAAGTGCCTTTGCATTGGGGTAGCATATGGTCCAGCAAACCCTACTGAAGTTGGGGGATTTTCACAATTGGGAAAAAAAAAAAAGCAGTTTCCTTCTTTTGGGCTTTCAGGAAAGCTGCTGCTTTGCTCTTACTGCAGTGGTGATGGCTTAGATACAGGGCTGGTTTGGATCTCACCAGTCAGTATTTACAAACTAGCCTTGGGGTTGATTTGTCAATTGGAAATCATAAACTCATGACAGGGGTTGTTGGGAGAAACTGCACGAGCTGCACTATGTGGGATGCAAAGCTCAATGATCCTAGCCTTCAAATCTATTTGATTTTTTACAAGTGCTCCACAGTGCTTTGGTAGTAACTGGAGAGATCTAAAGCAATTATCCTCTTTCAGGATGATACTAATGATGGGGAACTGAAGCAAGAAGAGAGCAACTTATTAAGCTAATGACAGTGAAGGATTTTTGTGATTTGTTCCCATGAAGTGTACACTATTATTAGTGCTCACAATATGACCCTCTCTCACCCTCATTTTACGTGTGGATTTCCACTTGAAGCAATTTCATCAGGGTTCTTCAAGGTAGCTCTTAGGAATATACGTATGGATGTGCAGGGTCTATCTCCAACATGTGAAGGTGATCCACTGATTCAATGGAGTTGAGTCACGATACCAGACTTTCATAACCCCATCAGTCACTGGGTCATGCTTGATACTGTGTGTGTATTGGAGGAGTTAGGAAAGAGAACAGAGAACCTTGTGTCTAGCCTGGCTTATTTGTAAAAGGTCACCTATGCATTACTTTCTTATACAATTCGCATTTTCTGGATATCCACAACAGTTTCTGTAGGATCAGTTCTTAAACTGGACTCCAATGACTTCAGTGGCTCTCATTTGAGCTGAGAGCTCTATGTATTCTTCCATGAGTAAAAAGAAACACAGTTTTCAGGTAGATTTGATTTTAAATAGTTGCCATTCTTACTTGTATAATCTCTGGAATCTGTATTTGTATCATTACACATCTCCATCTCTCTCAAATTTGACCCAATTTAGCCTTTCCATGCTTTATTTAACAGAAATATCATTATACAATCATGCACTTTAAGGCATAAAGCTGTTAAGTGGCTTGCTCAAAGTAGAAGATCCATAAGAAAAAAAAATATAGAAAGAATCCACCCTTCCTATCTACAGAAGCCATAAGATTGGTTTCCTTTCGTGTGCAGTTTTGAAACAGAGAATAATTGTTTTGTGTCTTTTAATGCACTGACTGCCATACTACAACATGCAGGAAGATCAGCTCTGCACTTTAGCTCAAGCCTATGGAAAACATTGAATATGCAAATACAAGTAGAATTTGGCTGACTGCCTTAACAGGATGGGTGGCAGGCTCCATGAGTGCATAGCTTTGTGCAAAGCTACAGGGAAAAAAAACATACTTCCCCTGCTTGCTGTAGTTAACACCTTGCCATCCATGCCAGCCTCTGAAATGTTGAAGCTAAGAAGTTGTGCCCTAGGGTTTGTTTTGGGATTTGTTTTTAACAAATAGAGATGACAAAGCCACATAGTTATTACAAGGCCACCAGCTTCAACACACAGGTTTTTATACCCACTGGCCCTTATGAACCAGTGGGCTCAGATACTGAGCTGAGTAGGCTCAGTCCAGCTCTGGCAGAGAGGATAGTCACCCCTGCTGGTGAGAGAAGTGTGTGGGTTTATGGTGCAAGCAGAAGAGATGTTTTACACAAACCCACTCAGCTTTTAACGTGTTCAGTACAATCCATGTGATCAGTAGTAATCATGCAAACAAAAGTGAAGAAAAACATCTCCTGGATGCACAGTTTGGGTTAGATATCAGAGAGCCCAAGACACACAGCCAGCTGAACCCCTACAGTGCTCCAGATTCCTCTCTGCCTCTTTGGAGGGAATAGTCTAGCCAGTCAATTTCCTGCCACTTGTACATCACCTGGAGGAATCAAGTTATCTTAGAGCTGTGTCAGAAATCTTCCCTAGAGTGTAGTAAAACATTATGTTTCTATTCCATCATCAAAATAACTCAGTAAGCATGCTCAAATTCCCAGGTTATTTTTCTCTTTGTATTAAGTTCTGCTACATGAGATGGACATGTCAAACGGGCACCTTGCTGCACAGTGGCAAATCACAGGCTTTATTTCTCCACATATTTGCTGTTCACACAGGTTCACAGACTAAGTAAACCTCAAATATTTTAAGAGGTTCTTTGTCACATGGGAAAAATCTGGGAAACTGGGATATGGTGATACTTGGAATGGTGCAAGGGGAAGAAAAGGGGTGGATGCAAAGGTTAGCAAAACTTAGATGGGGTATATGATCATTACAGGTGGTTTAGAAGACTCATATGTTTGAAGGAAAACTTTTTAACCCCTAAAAACATAGAAAATTTGGGAAAAAGGCTGATTTTTTGTGATAGTTTTAAAAAAAAAGCATTGATACAATAATTAGAGTTGTGCTGAAAGGTTATTTGGAAACATACCAGCCATTTTTGTCTCATAAATGTATCAAAGGTGATGTAGGTTGTGCTCCAAACAGAAAATCCTTCCTATCATCATCAGTTAATAATTCTCTCTTTGGCGTGTATTATCATCTTCTAGGGAATTGTTTCTTCTCTTTCATGACTCACAGCATTTTTTTTCACCAACTAATTAACTAGTTATCTAGTTAACTCTACAGTAAAAAATAATACTCTGTTTACCTGTATTTTGAATAAGCAGTCTATTGTGGCAGAGTTGAAATACAGCAGAAAGAAAATGGCACAAGAATGAGGAAGAGTACGTGATTGTAATCAAGACAGGAGCCCCATTAGCACTGGGCAGGCTGCTGCAGTTTCCTCTGAGAACCTGTGAGCTGTCAGTCCCTTAGGCTTCTTTTATCTGGATAAGCCCTAATGCATATTGGCAGGCCCTACATATTAAATACATCCAGCTTCTTGATTTTATTCAGATCAGCACTCTTCAAAGCAAGGCATCTCTCAGCTGAAGGAAATCCCTGCTCTATTAATGGCATTTCTAGTGCCTCTTTCACTCTTATCACCATGAAATCAGGGCTTGCATGGTTGCTGCAGGAAACTTACAGCATGTCTCACAAACACACAACATGAACTACATCAGATCCAGGACTAGGAAGGAAAAAAGACAGGGACTTCAGAGCCCTGCTTGCTTCCTTCTTACAATTTCATCTGCTTAATATGCAGAGCATTTATCTCTACAAATTCTCCTGTTTGTATTGCTGTCTCCTGCTTTTCTTTAATATAATTATAAGGAGACACTTTGGCATGTGTGTAAGTATTAGCCTTAATGGAAGCATTAGTGTTGGTATTGCTCAGAGTGGGAATGACCACAATACTCTAGGGAAATGAGAAATGGAGAGAGTATGCCAACTCAGCTGACTTTCAGAAGGAGGTGGCTCTAAAGTATTCAAGGATTAGCATAGGATTTTTTTGCCCCATACTGCCTGCTCCAGTTGAGCTGGATCTGGCTTTGCTGATAAGCAAGTATTGATATTGAACAGAGACAGGCCACAAAAGACCTCCCTAAGCTCATTGTCAAGGGGATATTTCCAGTGAGCCAACACTGTTGCTGTTAGAGGCCAACAGGATTTCCACAGTGAGAATAAGATGAGAAAATGATGTATTGTTTCCAAGACGTAGCACATCATAATTTGTTCTTGAGAATATTAAAGCCATAGAGTATCACCAGAATACTCAGATTTCTTTTTCACTAGAAAATTTTTCATTATTGTCCGTGGCTCTAATCATTTTCCTTTGTAATCTGCTTGAAAGCCTGATGATCTTAAAATGACATTTTGTCATTTTAGACTTTTTCCACAACCCCACTTCATCTTTTCTTCATCTGCCATTAGGAAATATCAGGCAAAAGAGGAAACAAACAACTCACTCTCTGTGCTGGGTGTAGCACTTGGGACAAGGTTCCACTTACACTCAGTTTGGTATGTGCGCACCCATTGTCTTCAGGACCAGATAAGGCAAAACCCCTATGGGGAAACTGCTATATAGAAAGCACTGACAGCTTTGCACACTGAAAAAAAAATAAGATTTGTGACTCATAGACTTTTCCAGTTAAATAGCCACCCAAGAAAGTAGCAAGGGTTTTATTTTTTTAAGGTCTACAAGAATGCAGTAATAAGGCAAGAGAATTTTTGCACCTTTATGTGGATCAGCGGTTTAATGAAGCATTGTTGAACATTGTAAAATAATTCATTTCTGACAAAGGGACCTCCTGGCATCTCTGAGGATCTCTCTAAAGAGAGAAATTTGATTCATAACACACGGACTCCTTGCAAAAATCCTTAAAGCACACACTTTCCAAAGGAAATCACTGCTGTTGTGAAAGGTAATAATTGGGGAAGCAAGTGACATTCTGGTGAAGAGCTTGCACACAACAGGGAACTTGTGCTCTGGATAGCATCAGCTGTCTATGCCCTGCCACCCCCTCCAGCTATAGGGTCCTGACTTCTTGCAACTGCCTCAAAGAGACAGCGTGGCTCTGCTTTCTGTCAGTCACCAGAGATACGCAGTTTCCAGAAGTCTCTGGCACCCACATGCACAGATCCCTTTGATTTTGGGTGGAATTTCTGTCCTAGGTTTATATACCTTGGAAAAATTCTACCAGTTAGAGCTCTGTTGCATTGCTGATGCTTGGGAAAGCTCCCTGCAAAATGACCACGGGCATGGAAACTTTCCGTTCTTCAGGACAGAACGCAGTCTTTCCAACTCTTACTGGCTTTGTATATGCTTCACGCATAATGTGGATTTTTTTTTGTAGGATATCCTTCTTTTCTTTTTCTAACCCTTATCATTCTAATTTCTTGATTTGAAACATTCCAAGAAAAAATGTTTGAATATGTGAGCCTCTTGTGTCCAAAACTGTGGCAAGCCAGGGGAAAAACCTCCCAAAAGTTACAACTTCAGAACTAATTGTTTTATTTTGCTTTCAATTCTTATGCTATGCCAAGCTTGGGGATGTTGAAGCCATTCTGGGTAAAACACTGAGAGCTTGATAATAATAAAAAGTGTCTTGCTTTCTTCTTTTTTTAAAATATATATGTGGAAAGCCATCTAGCTGGATTTAGAGCTTCCTGATATTGCTGTCCATCCACGGAAGTGTACTCCCACAGTGTGTCAATATGCCTAGAGGAAGAAAGGGACAGATGAGACTACCTTAAAATGTTACTGTATACTAATGGGTATCTGCAAAATGGATGTGAGGGGTATTAGTAACAGGTGAGAAGCATCCTCTCATCTTTCCATCCACCATGAGGCAGAAGTGGGCAGCTCCCTTATGGCAAGGTGGGAGGATAATGTCTACTATTGACATCCGTGTTGGCTTTCCATCTTGTCAATCCCAACGTTGCTCTGTTGAGGCTGTTAAGAGCAGGGATCAGACAAAGGCTGATGTGGTGGTGTCAGTTCATTACTTGATGGCATAGATAACAAGCCTGGGGGAAATCTAAGCACAGTTAACAGATTTCAGCCAATTGAGTTTGGTTCCCTCTGGATGCTGCCACACATTAGAAAGCAATCTGGCAAGAGGTTTAAGTGAACATTTTGTTTTTGTTTTCTAACACATGTCAACAGGTTTTCTGAGATCACTTGCATCTCCGTGGAGTATGTCCTTGAGAAAAAGCAGGTACAGGTGCCTGGATGCTGTTAATGAGCTGAGGAAGCAGATTGCATACCCTCCCTTGCCATTCTGAAAGCATCATCCAGGAAGTTTAACTGTGTGTTAGTAGAGGGCTGAGAGTGCCAGCCTCTTTGCTGTTATTTTCAAGGTCAGCTCTAGCTGACCTTGCTCTTGCTTCATTTAGTTGCTCGCATCATTTCCTTTTGATTCCCTGATGTGCTCTCATTGTTGGAATTTCTGTGTGTTCCCACTTTATCTTTTGGTTAAACTGATTCCCACTTACTTCCTCCCTTTCTGCCTGTGTCTTCTCCTCCTCTTCCTCCCCCACCTTTCCCCTGCCATCTCTCTTCAGGACTCACTCATTGTCCTATGCCTTGTTTGTTATTTCCCCATTCTGAAATTCGGCCCAGATTCCCCAACCTGCAGCTCCACAGCCCAGGTGCTCACTGTTTTCCCAACTAGCTTTTGGGAGAAGCCGCTTCACGTGACAACAAATTACTTCTGCATGGTGAGGGGGCAGCTGCTGCATTGCAGCTTGAGGAGCTTCACAGGAGCTGCTATCTCATCTGGAAGCAGTCTGGGGGCTGTATTTCAGCTGTGCAGGGGGCTACAGGCCTTCCTGTGGGCAGGTTCTTGCCTGGCACAGCGTTAACTAGGTGACTTGCCTCCAAGTCAGCTCTGGGAAGATACGGATATGTACATCTTGATGGTGTAAAGCCACCAGCTCTCCCAGCTGTGACTTTGGAGTAATAAAATACCACTTGGCAGATTTGTCTTGCTTCTGAAAGAGGTGTTGACTCCTGACTCTGTTGAAGTTACAGACTTGCTTGCCTGCTAGAGTAGGATCTGTACACCTATCAGGTGAGTGCCATGCTACACAAGAGCTGCGTGATATGAGACCTGCACAGAGTCAGATTTGGCCTGACTTGCTGAGCCCTGAGGATGTACACATGGAGTTTCAAGCAGAAGGAAAATGAGGGCTTATCCTACTCAGCCTGTGCTAGTATGAAAACTGAATGATAGCTGAAAGTTAAATAACAGCAAGTGTGCACGATGCAGAGGCAGAGCATGAGGATTTCCAGTAAGCAAAGAAATCTACTGGGAGTTTAAGCTGCTTCCATTGCAGAGAAGAACTCTGGGGCAGCACTAATGGCAATTAATAAATCTATACAGTGAAGATGCTTCATTTTTTTTTTTTTTAAAAAAAAAGAGGAAATCTGTTTTAATTACTTTACCTAGCTCAGTAGGGAAAACTATATAATGAGAGAAGAGTCTGTGCCATTCCTTTGACAGACTCAAACTCAAAGCTCCTGACAGGTTTGCCGTTCTCCATTCCAGAGCACAAATAGGCTTTACTCTCTTCAACAACAGCATTATCCTGTTTGAATTTAGCATTCACATGCTTTCCTGGAGGGAGATTTTCCTGTTACATCGGTTGCTTAGATTTTCCTCTCTTCCTTCTTGAGCCAACAGCACATATCCCAGACTTTGCAGCAAGCAGAGGCAGCTCCAGACATCAAAGGGAAAGGTGAGCCACACTGCAGCATCTCAGACTCTCTGGGGATAAGAGTTTTGCCACCTCCCCATGTCTCCTGAGCAATATCTTCCTCTACCATAGGTGGAAAAAAAGATAGGTCACTGTAAATACTGCTGTTTGAAAGTGTCCAGGAGGTGAGTGCTTATGGCCTTGCAATAAGTACAATAACTTGTTTATTGTAAATAGTATCCTGAAGGGCACAACTTGGGAAGCCCTTTTGTAGAGGAAATCTGTGGGCCTTTTAGATGCATCCTGGAGTACTCTGCCCCTTCCCAGCCCTGAGACACCCTATACCATGTGCCTCTGCATCTTTCTTCCAGAGCGTAGGGCAGAGCAGAGACATGTACCTGCTGCTTTACTTGCTGAGGCTTTTCAAGCAGCCCATGTTATTTTAGAGAGTGAAAATTTCGCCGAGAAGGAAGCAGCCATGAAGCACCTCGCAGTGGGAGAGAGACACTTCCAAGAGTCTGGGTTGTGGAAAGAGCCTTGTCCAGCTGGGGCCAGGTTCCCTCCCGTGGCTGAGATTTGCCACAGCAGGAACCATCAGCTCTGCAGTGCTGTGCAGTGTGCAATCGACTGACTTCTCCTGCTAAAACCACTTCTCCTGGGACTGATGTCAGAATCACATCCCACTTTTTGCCAGTAAAAGCCAAGGTCCTCCAAGATACCATCCCTAATTGCTGTATAAAGTTATGGGATAGCAATTTGGAGCCCTTCTGATAGCAGATAAATCTCGGGAATATTCCTTTTTATACAGTACTAGATCTAATCTTGAATGGGCTGTCATTAAAGAGAAGGGATTTTTCTTACTGGTCTTATGCAAGGTAGGAAACACATGCTCCTAAGCAGAGGACAGTGCAGTGCATTTTTACCAAAACTGTATTATATAGTCCCCAAAAGCCAACGTAGGGTCTATATCCTTGTCATCCTGGACAGGTAACAGTGGATGACTCTCTCCTGGCACTCAGTTACTGCAGTAGGATACGAGTAGGCCAAGAGCTATGTGGATATATATATGAGGTGAGTAGCTAGCTTATGGATAATATGTGTTACCTGCTTCTTGAAACAACTGCTGCATAAGCAGAGCAGCTATAGAAATGCTTACCAATGCATACATTTGCTGGTGTGAACTCACCAGGCAAGCCAGGATAGGGTGGGAAGTCAGCACAATGCCTCAAGATATGTTATCGACTGTAAATGTGGCAGGAAGTAATTAAAGATTTCCTGAGCCATTCCCTGGGAAAAAACTACCTCCAGGCTCAGGCAAAGCCAGAGAATTTGTACTGCCAGGGCTGAGAAATCAAAAGAAAAATTGCTCTAATAAGGTGAAGTCAGCAGCTTCAGAAGGGAGCCCTCTGCTGCAGACAGATCTTGTGTCCATGGGAGTGGGGTGGTGATGGATGATGAGATTTGGGGGATATGTGCCAAGGGAGTCTTCACAGCTCACTTACTTTAGGCTCATCTGAGCCTCCCTAAAGGCTCTGAGGGCCAAGATAGGTAGGTACATAGAGAGGTCTGAATCCTTTGACTCTAAACCTGTGTAAATCCCTATAGGTGAATATAAATGGCAGTTTACCTTAGGAAAGCTGTTTGGTTGCTCCATGAGCCACAGCTCTAAGAGACAGATTCACAGACACTGAGCTCTCTTGGGTCAACTAGGGAAAGACAGTTTCACACCATCAGGAGCAGTCAGAGACTGGCACAAGAGCATGAATTGTTGGGCAGGCCAAAACAGGTAGGTAAAGGCAAAGAGCCCCAGCATTTTTAGGGGACTCATTCAAAAACACTTAAAGGGGGTTAAAACATGATTTAACAATTATATCATAAATTCATATAACTCATCTCACATGATGTATGAGATAGTGCTCACTCTTGTTGCTGCAGATATGTCTGGTTTGGAAAATATTTATGTTTTACCAGCAGTATGGAGGGAATTCCTGTCTAAGTCTCACCAACCAGCCTCTGATTGCCTCAAAGGCTGTCTCAACAGATAAAAGGTCTTGGGGAATATTGTGGAAATGTCATTTCTGGGCTGTGTCTACAGGTGTGGTTTTGGGTTTTTTTTAACTACTAACTCTGTGATACTTTTTAACTTCTGAAAAACTTGAAGTCATCATACCACATTCAAGGAAGGACAGATAATTGTATTTCACAGTGCTCATTTTCTCACTGGAAAAGATGAGCAAAGTAAGAGATCTTTCTTAAAACAAACAAAAAAAAAAAAAAAGAGAGAGAAAAAAAGGATGAAGACTGGACAGCCAAACTTCTAGTTTTCAGTACCTGCAAAAATCCCCCAAGTGAATTTGTAAAATCAGGTAGTTTGCTATGTCTAGCAACCACCAGCATGTACCCAGCTCAAAGTCTAATTTTGAGTGCCAAGAGCAGTAGGGATAGAACTGATTAGTTTGGAACTGTTACTGAACTTGATGTGTATGGGGATTTTTCCACCATTTTCTACAAGCTATTTCAGTTTAGGAATTTGTTCCTTAAATTCTGAGCCTTGCTTGCAAGCCTGTCAAAGGTGATACAACTCAGTTTTATCTCCTTCAATGCTGTTAATGGTTATTCTGTAACAAGCGTGTGTTATTTCTCACAAACACACAAAATACCAGAAATAAGCTGTCTCTCTTTTCAGAATTAACATTTATGGTTGGAGTATTTTTTTTTCTTTCTCCACAGTGAACAGTGGAGCCCCTAAGCTGGTCTAGCCCACCTGGAAAATTATTTGGGATGAGAGCGAGCTGTAAAATATACTTTGTCCTGTTTGTTTGGCCGTACCGGTGTATCATATTGCACTGAAACCAGTAGTCCCTTCTTCCTTTCATTGTTATTAAGGTGCTCACCCATTTAAAAGTCCAAAAGAGTTTTTTATACTCACAGTATGTATCTCACCTATATGTCTTTTACTTTCTTCCCACAGGAGAGAAAGAATATATAGCTGAAAAACTAGAGCATATTTCTCGATCAGGATTTCAAGGCAGGAAGCAAGCCTGCCTGCCTGGACTGCCAGAAGTTACTCTACACTCAAAAACCTTTCCTGGGACTAGTGAAACAGTTATTCAGCCACACTCTCGCTGAGAAGGTTTTCACACCACACTGAAACAATGAATTTCCTCCGGAGACGTCTCTCAGACAGTAGTTTCGTGGCAAATTTGCCCAATGGCTACATGATAGACTTGCAGCGCCCTGATAACTCCACGAGCTCCCCGGTTTCTCCTGCCACGGAGAGAAAGCATCTGCAGCCCCCACAGCCCTCACATTCTTCCTCTACTGGCACCAGCATCTTCAGCTCTATCTCCAGTGCCATGAAGCAAACGACGCAAGCGGCTGCAGGGCTAATCGACCACTCAGTCAGCCCCACACCACCTCTGGCCCAGAAACCCAAGATCCTCCTGGTGATCGATGATGCACACACAGACTGGTAAGTCATCCCAGTCCTCCCTGCTGAATTCAGTTCCACAAAGTTTGGGGGATGATCTGGGAAGTGCAGGGCAATTGCAGGGGAGTAAACAGATACTTCCACATCTAGGTCATCACCTCTGGAACCAAGTTCATGTCTGTCTGTTGACTTGTGTAAATGGCTGAGTAGGTGCTTCTCTCACCTTTCTTGAAAGAAATATTTGTTTGGTACGCATTGGCAAACTTCTTTGTAGTCCAAATATATGAGCACACACAGGATATTCTTGGCTCAACAAGCTTAGCTGAGCTGTCACATCTGGCAGTGGTTCTAGAGGTCACAGCTGAAGGTATGTTAGTGATACAGTACAGAATTTTAGCCTACTGTTTGTGCTGGTGCCAAAAGAGAAAAAAGAGTCCACCTCTCCCTCTCTTGAGCTTTTCTCTGCTTGCAAATTTGTATAGAAATTAATAAAAGATAACCCAAGCTTACTACTACCACAGTAATGACATGAGTTTACCGACTGGTCAAGGACCTTTTAATTGCTAAGCATAGTGGCTATTGGCAAAAGACTCACAGGCTCAGATAAGCCTCAGGTGTGACTGGTTCACACAGGTCTTTGTTTACAAACAAATCTTTGGAAGTCTGTTTGCTGCAATATTGGGCAGCAGAGGGCATTTTCCAAAGGGCAAGGCAACTGATGTCTTCTGAAGTGTTAGAGAAATAACTGACTGCTTACAACGTGCTTCCTTTCAAAGACAGCTGGTTTAGAAAGCTTTTGGCAAGCTGGCCAAGAGATCTATTTTGAGGAAAATCCTGAGCGTATACTGAGGAGATGCTTATTGTTTTATCTGCCAACTTGTTATGACACAGAAAAAAAGGAAAGGGTAGCACAGGCAAGGGGACCGTACTGAAGGTTTCAAACTGAAAGAAGTTGGGTTACCAGGTCTTGTGCAAGAGAGATTATTTTATTGGTCTTTTCATCCCACACCATTCTTCAGTAAAGTGGTCACCTTTGGTCTTCTCTGTTTCCACAGCAGAGTGGGGACAAGGTCAGACCTGCCTTCCTGGCTATACCTTCACAAAGCAGGACATTAACTCTCAGCTAAAAAGGGGCAATGGCTGAATGCAACTAGACCAGGCTTCTTTAGCCAACCTGAAGTAAGAGAATGGAAACAGTTGGATTTTTTCTGAAAGGAAAAAATATCTTTTTAACTGAAAGACCTTCATAAGGTGTACATCTTATCAAATGTTTCACTGGTCTTTTATCACAGTAACAGTCTCTTAACACCAAATAGTTCAGTCGGCAATGCCAGCGTGACTCAACCCTGATTTTTCCCTTCCTGGGTGCACCCACAAGTCTCCCAGCAGGCTGATACTGACCTCCATTTCTGAGCAGCATTTTTGCAGTTCCTTGAAGATGCTGCCAGGTGGCAGTCCCTTAACGTAGCATCCTCCAGCTGGGGACGAGAGTGCCTCTAATGCACAGCTCTAGCATCTGGGGCTTAGCCGGCACTGCTTAGTCCAAGCACTGTAATCAGAGAGGAAAGCCCTAGCTCAAAAGCCAATCTAATTTTTCCGTGACATTAAAGGTGGTATTCTGTGCATGAAGAGGTTGGACCCTGTTGCAATGTTTTCATGTTTTAAAATACATGCTACATTCAAATTTTTGCCTTTATATCTCCCAACTACTGTTCTGCCATGCAGCCTTGCCCAAGGAGCAGCAGCTGGGAGATGGAGAGAGGAGATATGGCCACCCATGCTGCCTTCACTCGTGTGTAAGCACTCCACACATCCTGCTGCCTTGGCTATTCGTCTGCTGTCTGTGACTTACACAGCAGTTTCTACACATCGTATGGGACCTCTTTCATTTCTCCCAGCTCTCTGCCTCTATCCACAGGCTTGCAGACACGCTGCTTGCAAAGGCTCCCTGCCTTCTCTCTCTCTAAGATTGTGAGGGTACTGAACAAAATTTGTGTGTGCATTCATGACTGTTACTTGACATATGTATGACATGAAAAGCAAGAAAACAGCATTACTAACTCTTGCCTGACACAGATTTCCATGGCTCCTTTGTAGCATCGACAAAACCACATGCCTAGAAACTTCCCCAGCCTAAAGGTAGCATGGTCCTTTCTGAGAGAGCATACCAATGCAACCACTCCGGTAGGCCAGGAGTGCTACTTGGCAGTTGACTTCTGTGTCTCCAGGAAACTCAGTGAGCCCTTGAGAGCAGCAGCGGAGAGTAGTGGCTCCATGCATGTTTATTCTTGGTGAGGTACTTTTGAGCAATGCCAGTCATCAGCTTGGTCTCAGCCAGGGTGTTATGTGAGCTCAAGCAGACCAGCCGAAGGCAGCAGTGTTTGCCTTGTGATGGCACAGCTGAAGAAGATGGTTATCCAGGAATTATGTCTATCCATTCTGCAACATGTGCAGAAACAGTCCCAGGCTTTGGGGGCTGATAAACAACATGTTTAACAACATGCTGGTTGATTTGGGGTTTGGAAGAAGTGTAATGTTTGCAATGCATTTCACCTCTGCTTGCTCTGGTTCTTGCTATTTGCGAAACTTTTGTATTTGGTTTTCAAGAAACCTTTTCCTTCTCCTTTTGAAATAGTTAATTCTAGTAGAAAAGATCCCCAAGAAACAGCTACTGAAGTGCTACCTTTATTTTAAGGGCAAGGAGCTTCCATAGTGCCTTCTCCTCTGCAGCAAGTTACGTGGGGTTTACAACAAGGACAAGCTTGTTCACAGACAGGAAGGGTGAGAGACGGTGGAATCTGCCATTAGATTTCTCTTCTCTAAATAAAAACACTTTCTCATAATTGGAGACTGTAGCAATACCAGACATTAATTTATCATCACTGTTTGTATTACAGCAGAGGCAAAGAGCTACAATTGTGGATTAGGAAGAGGTGTTGCACAAGTGCATGATGAAATGTTCTAACAACCCAAAAAAGCAAGCACATGTTGAATGCACTTTAGAATGACAAATGGCAAACCTTTCTGTTTTTAAGAAGCTACTGTGTCTCTGATGGTACAGTACAGCACTCAGCTTCTCTCAGAGGTCTGGAGGAAGCAAAGAGCACCCATGGCCTGTCTTCTTCCAGGAAAGCCTTACCACTCTTGACATGCAATATACTCTGGTTTATTCCAAAGGCAAGGTACTATAAAAATAACATGAGCTCCAGAGAAAAGGATCAGCTGCTTTCTGCATTAGCAGCAGTAAAAGAAAGGTACCTTCTATTAAAAGCAAGGGAACTCACCCAGCTTTCTGTTAAAGTGGCAACATTTTAACAAATTTTCCATCCTTTTCCAAGACCCATCTCAGGTGCATTGCAAGCAAATCTGCCACATGCAGGAGGTGCGTAAGAGGAAAACACTACCTGTACAGCTCACTCATGTTCTGGGGTGTGACAGGCAGCCCTCAGAGGCAACCACAGCATGAATGTATCTGTGCATTGGCACACTAGGGAAAAACTCTGCTTCTCTTCAGTCGTTTTGGTGCTTAGCCAGGTAGCTTCCACCTGTAGAATGAGGTACCTTCTTGTGAGATGGGAGGATCTGTGACATGAAAGACTTCCAAAATTGTATCCATGACTTACCTATAGCAGCTGTCAGGAAAATAAAGGGTCTCAGGTATGAATACATGCGCATGTGTGCACATTCAAACACAGAGTGAAAAGTGAGTGGGACCATGAGGAAGGGGGGTGGTAGAGCTCCATGCTGGAGCCAGCTCCAGTAGCCCAACCTCAGACAGGAGGAAAACATCCCACCTCTGGCAACTTCCTCACCCAACACACATTAAGTAAACTCATGCTTTTGCTGGATTGAATTTCTCAGCAGATCAAACAGGATTTAGTGCTGTGAATTGTTAGCCTCCATCCCCTGTGAAAGCTCTCTAGCCTAATGCTTTGTGTTTAAATAACATATTTGGGAAGTGATCGAGCACAGCTAAGATTGCTGTTAGCAACATATGCTAAAAACATTTCTTACTGGAACAGACAGTGTAACAAAATTTTTCTTTTTACGTTTGTTAGATATCTTGGTTGCATTTTCAAAATATCTCCTGTTGCTTTTCAGAGCCATTAGTGTGTTTTGTCCAAATTTCAGGCTCTTTCATGTGCTGACGATGTTACATACAGTCTTCCACAAAATACAAGTGCCCTACCATCCAGCAGTTCTACATGTGAGGACTGTGACACATTTCATAGAAAAAAAAATAGCCATGGAGAATACTTTAGGAGACAAAAAACTGGTTGGTTTTTTTTTTTCCCTTTTAGTTTACAGACAAATCTGCCTGAACATACTGTGTCCAAAAATTTAAAGGTGATGGAAAAGAAAAACTATGATTAGTAGTGAATTAAATCCTCTTAATAAATCTGAAATGGTTCTTTGTGTAACAACAATGTCATGATTCAGTTCTAATTACTGAGTGACCTGAGAGGATTACTGTTTTATACTGTTCAGAGAAAATTACTCTCTTTTATTAAAACAAAACTATTTTTACTTCTGATAGTATATGACAATATTAGACCTTAAATATGTCACACAGAATCATAGAATGGTAGGGGTTGGAAGGTACTTTTAGAGATCATCTAGTCCAATCCCCCTGCTAAAACAGGTCCACCTAGATCAGGTCACACAGGAATGTGTCCAGGCAAGTTTTGAAAACTTTTAGAGCAGGAGACTCCACACCCTTCCTGGGCAGCCTGTGCCAGGGCTCCCTCACCTCAACAGTGAAATAGTTTTTCCTTATATTTAGGTGGAACTTTTTGTGTTCCAGCTTCTTTCCATTACACCTCAACCTGTCACTAATACAACAGAAAAAAAACGGATGCCCCAACATCCTGACATCCACCATTTAGATATTTTTAAATATTAATGAGATCCCCCCTTTCAGTCCCCTCTTGTCTAGAGTAAACACCCCAGTTCCCACAGACTTTCCTCATAAGAAAGATGCTCCAGCCCCCTGATCATCTTGGTGGCCCTGCACTGGACTCTCTCCAGCAGTTCCTTGTCCCTCTTGAGCTGGAGAGCCCAGAACTGGACACAGGACTCCAGATGAGGCCTCACCAGGGCAGAGTAGAGGGGGAGAAGAACCTCCCTTGACCTGCTGGCCACACTCTTCTTGATGCATCTCAGGAGGCCATTGGCCTTCTTGGCCATGAGGGCACATTGCTGGCTCATGGTCAGTTTATTATCAGCCAGGACTCTCAGGTCTCTCTCTGCAGAGATGTTCTTCAGCAGTTTGACCCCCAGCCTGTACTGGTGCATGGGGTTTTTCCTTCCTAGAGGCAGGACTCTGCACTTTTCCTTGTTGAACCTCATGAGGTTCCTCTCTGCCCAACTCTCAAGCTGGTCGAGATCCCACTGAATGGCAGCACAGCCTTCTGGGGAATCAGCCAGTCCTCCCAGTTTGGTGTCAGCAGTGCACTTGCTGAGGGTACACTCTGTCCCCTCATCCAGGTTGTTGATGAAGATATTGAACAAGACTGGCCCCAGAACCGATCCCTGTGGAACTCCACTGGCCACAGGCCTCCAACTCGATCCTGTGCCATTGATCACCACCCTCTGGGCTCTGTCATTCAGCCAGCTCTCGATCCACCTCACCGTCCACTCATCCAAGCCTGAGCTTTCTGATGAGGATGTTATGGGAGACGGTGTTATTTGTTGAAAAATTTATTGGTCAAGTAATAGCAGTCAAACACTAAATTTTGGTAACATCAGACTTCCTGAATGGCTTTCTTTTTTTCTTTTTTTTTTGTTTGCAAGGAAGATCTTTTCAAAAATATTCTGTGAGTCATTTAATGTTTTCAGTAGGCTGAAGATGATGTACTAAGACTCTCATTCAGAGGCATAGTTCTGTACCTAAGTTAATTAAATACAATAGGAAGTGCTGGACTAGCTTTTGGTTTTGAACTCACTATCATTTATCTTTATTATTACTACTTTTCAAGATTGATACTTCAAGATTCACCTCAGGAATTTGCAGTTAAATTGCAAAGTTTAGCCTCTATTTCCTGATAAGAAACCTGAAATCATGTACCATGGTGGCAACTGACAAAAAATTATGATGTATTAGCTTCTATTATACAGAGGTCATCTTTAAAGTTTTTACACAGCAGTTGTAAAATCTGTCTTAAAACCCACAACATTTTCATCATTTATCCATGTCTACTTGGGATTGAATGTTTCTGTTGCTATAATTCATGCCAAGTGTGACTTGAGGGGAAAATGGAATCTTAGGGAAAGAGGAGGCAAGTTTGTATTCAACACGTGTGTGTGCACACAGACTTGGAAGCAGCATGAAGAGTTCCTGTATTCCTTAGCATATAGGCATAGGGCTGAAAAGGAGGTAAGGCTGTCAAAGATATTAAATAATTTTCATTTATCACATCGCTTTCCAATCTGCTTGAGGTATATCATCATCGTGTCTGCCTGTATTTTTGTCCTGCATATGTAAAGCAACTTGGGATCTAATCCTCCTAAATGAAAGGTGATACAGAAATGTAAAGGATTAGTATCATTACAAAAATAGACGCAAGGAATATGGAAAACATTCCTCATCAGGTTATAAATATGCTAATGCAAGTCAAATCTGGGACTTTAATTACTTTACCAGAGTTCCTATAAATGCATAGAATTTAACCTCAGAATGTCCTGCCTAGTCCCATATATATTTAACAACAACAAAAAACATCCCTCAGATGTATTTCTCAAGGTTTGTGAGCCAGATTTCTTCTGCCTGAAAGCCAGCAGCCCTGCCTCAGTTAGCCCGGTTCCCCTGCTCCTCAAGTTCACAGAGGGCAGAAGTGGGCTGGAATAAAACATTGCACAATACTCAACAAAATGATACCCCTTGCAAACAGCTCTAGGCCGTACCATCTGCATTTAGCAACATGGAAATGTTCCAGTAGTGTACTATTTTGATAATATGCAAAATAAAACTGCTGCTTCGTGTTATACTTAAAGCAGCCCCCCATCTCCACTCCCCTCAGTTCTTTGTGGCTGGGAGGAATGTGGCCGCCATGTAGCCTGAGTGGGGGACCAGACCTACAGCAAAGTGTCCTTCCTATCCTGACAGATCAGAGAAGCACAAAGAGCTGTGCCCAAAAGCAATAACACTGCACTAACCTCTTCTCTTGGAGGGGGATGACTTTGATTACCCCCGTTTCATGAGCAGGAGGTGGCACAGGAAGATGCTGGGAGGCCAGTATTGTGTGGGACTCCTCAGTTTCTTGAATAGAAAGAGCAGCCTGAATGGATGTGTCTGCGATCATTAAAGTGCTGGTGGCTTGCCAACCCAGGTCTCCCCCGAAAACAAGCCTTCAGCTCCCTGAGAGAAAGGGACAGCTCACAAAGGCAAATTTAAAAAACCCTTCTCTCTTCCTGCCCCAAAGCTTCCCTTTCTGTGGGCATTCAAGCCAAGAAAAGTCTTCCAGCCCTGTAGGGTGGGTACCTCAGACCTTATCAAGGACTTCACCACAAGGACTTCCTTTGTACAAAAAAACCCCAATACCAAATCTTACCACCATTACAGCTCGATACAAACCTCTCAAGAGAGCTGTTTCTCTCTTCAATATGATCCTATAACTAATAATGCCTCAGGGGTTGTTTTACCATAATCAGAGAGGACTAAGTTTTTCCCAGAAGGTAACAAAGGCAGTTTGTTCTCATGGATCAACCTCAGACACTGAGGACTTACCTTTCAGCACAGCTCAGCTGGCTCTCAATTTGGTGGCTCCAGCAGGCCAGGTGGTGACCTGCACCAAGAGCAAGACAATCTCACCCCAGGGAGTCCTGGGACTGAGTGCAGCACCCCGAGGTTGTAGCTGAAACTTTTGTGGAGCTTCTGGAAAAGTCGGTGTATTAAGGGCTACCTTTTGACTCCACTCAAAACTTAGATTTACCTCTTGGTCCCTCCCTGACTGTTGGTACAGAGAAGGTACTCTCTCCTCCTTTCTGCACTTGCCTCTGGTACATTTATCCTGTAGTTCAGACCCTGTTTTCTGAGGTATTGAAGCACGATCTCTAGCATTCTGATATCTTTCTATCCCTGGCCCAAGGTACTCTTATAGAATAAATATTACATAGCGACCAGTCCATTTCATAGCAGAACAATGCATAAAGGTCTCTGGGCCAAAGCAGATATAGACAAAAGCTCTAGTAGATTGCACACCTTGGAATTTGTGGAGAGAATTTTTTCTCTTTCCCTATGTCCTGGGCAATCAGTACTTGACCATCTCAAAAGTCTTTCCCATTTGCAGCTGGGAACTGCTGAAACTGGGGAGAAGTGATAAAGGGGTTGAGATGTGGTCCCTGAAAGGAAAACCTTCCTTGTTTTCACCCCTGAAGAAAAAAGGGCACAAATGCATCTTTGCTCCCCCGTCCTTTCTCCACTGCCTTTATAGTTCGTAGGGGCTGGGGGGGTTGGAGCATTCCAGCGGCTGCTGGCCAGTATCCTGGAAACTGTCTCCTTTTTCCCAGTCCCAGCCCCTTTTATGAAGGAGACAATGCGGACATACAGTGAGCGCCTTGTGCATCACTTAGGCCCCCAGGCCCTTTGACACAGGGATTTTGTACAGTGGCAAACTCCCTCTCCTCCCTCCCTGAGGTCCCCACACACCCAATCCAGGGAGCTTCAGCCTTGTCTTTTCCAGGCTGATCCAAAAAGAAATTACATACTTTATTTTTCCCAAGCAGCTTGAGAGAAATATGTGTAATGTGATTCCAGGGAATAATTCTGATAATTCCAGAATTTACCTGTGAATCCCTTTAGCTTATTTATCCAGTTGTCTTCTTCACTATTTCTCTCCTTCTTTCTTCCACCTGCTCCCTTGCCCACCTCTCCTGAAGAGTCCTGAACATTTCCTCTCTCCTCAGCATTTTTTGCTCTGGTCTCTCTTCAGAGTGGGAAAGGTTACTTCCTGCTCAGGATGAGGTCTCCATCCAAAGTGTGGCTTGGCTTTCTTTGCTTGCTGTGTCTTGCTCCAGAGCACAAGCTCAGTCAGAGGATTTGGAGGAATTTGCCATTATAGTTTCCCAGTGTCCCTCTTTGGCACTCTTTCAATGATACTGAGCACATTTCAAATGCTTTGGTATTTGAGTTTCTTACAGGTGTGTTTGAAGTCTTTGATAAGCTCTGGCATCCTTTACTCAAACAGATACTTTACAAACTTCTAAGGGCACCAACATTAAACCTGGACTTAATGAATTATGCTCTTACATAGGTGATCGGAGGGGAGTTGATCATTTATTTTCCCCGATACTATTAGGTATACACCCTGTATCTGACATAAAATTGTGTATATACTTCCTCCACCGTGGTCACTGAGGCAGACTGGCACTGTTTCATGTCAGCTCTGGAAAATAAGTAAGTTTTTATTCTTTCCAAATTACTTCATAAGAAGAGGTATCAGGTTTCTTGTGGCCCTGTAATCATGTCAGGGCTGAGGCAGAAAGCAGAAGTTATGTTTGTCTGGTGCACTTGCATCCAGAAAATATGTTCTTCTCCAGAGCTTGCGGCTTCTTCATCACAAAGAGAGAGTTTCAAGACAAGCTTTCTCCCTGGAAGCCAGGGCAGACCTTTGTCTGTTTATGTGGTGCTTCCACCATCTCAGCCAGTGTGGCCACATTTAAATACATTGCCTAGCACTGTAAATCCCACCCAGGAACCGCTCTTGAGCATGGCCCTGCAGTTTTCTTCAGTCAAAACATGTTTACATGCTGATTTACTCAGATCACAGCAACCGCACCACCCCATCTTCACTCTGCCTAGACAAATTATTACGCTGTTCTGAACATCTGACATGATTTAATGAAAGGATGGCCAGCCAAGTGGTGGTCAGTGATGCAGACTGCCCAAGAGAAGGGTCGGGTTTGTGTGGCCATTGCCTTGCCCAGTAGCCTTCTCTCTGATGCCAGATGGAGGCACTCCCAGGGTGATGGGCTGCTCCTCTGATCACTGGCAGCTGGCTATGCTGCAGGTGAATAGGGATGCTTATGACACTCCCCAGAAAGGCTTTTGGTGCCGCTCCCCAGTTACATTACAAACTTCCTAGATAACCCTGCAGCATATCACTTCATAGGCAGAGGTCTGAAAGAGGCTTGCTCAGGTCATTTTGGGGCAGAGAACATCCACAAATTTCTTACACAGTCTCACCTGCCAGAAATATCCATTTACATTTCTCCTACATCCCCACAAGAGAAGCCTGGTCTTACTTTCCTCTGTCTCATGTCCACTGTAGGGACCAGAAACCATCTCATACATTGTGTGGTACTGATCACTCTCTTTCTTACAATGGAGGCATCATGGTATTTCCACGGCATCTGCAATAATTCCAGTTTGCTTGAAATTTCAGGGGCTTCAGGGTAAGGCTAAAGCTATTTTTCATTTCAACGTGATAGCCTCTACTGCCCACGGGCTCCAAAACTGCAGGTGCGAATTGAAATCATAACTCCATTTGTTTTAGAGATGTTTCAGTAAGAAGTGTTTCATTCATACCCTGGGCTGTGTCAAAATGATGAGCTGACCAAAATATTTGACTGCAAATTGCTTAGCACCTCTAGTCTTCAGAGACACTCAGAGCAGATTAAGCCTCCTGGGGGGCTGTCTTTGAAAGAAAGTGATATATTGTGCTGTTAAAAGAAAGTTATCTGATACTCAGGGTGAGATAACACATGTAGATAGAAGAATAAGAAGGAGAGGTAATGTGGTATCTGAGTTGAGGCCCCTTGCTCTACTCCAAGAACTCCTCATGCCAGATCTGCCCTCTGTGTGACTATCCATGCACAGTGCCAGTACTGTAGAGGTGGGAGAGAGGATTTTTTAACCGTGTGAAAGCTAATTTCCTGGACTAGGCAGTGGAAGCTTCTTTGCTCCGTCTGTATTGGGCTGAAGGCTGTGGTTAATCACACTTCATTATGAGCTAAAGCAAAGCAGCACCAAGGAGTTTGCAACAAGCTGGTTGACAAAGAGGAGAGGCCATAGAGAGAGGAAGCGTGTTTCATAAATGTGAGTAAGGAGTATTCTTTATGAGTGTGCTGGGAACAAAAACAAGCTTGTACCAGTGAATAGTGATCCTCAAATTTCAGACCAGCTCCTGTGGGCCCACTTAAAGCTTATTCCACTTTTGGAGAAGTCATGGGTTCCAGCAATATCCCCAATGTTTGGGAGCAAGAAATGTTTCCAGACCCTCTAGAGCCATGCCTTTCAGAAATTTGATGGAGTTATTAAGTGCATTTAGTGTTCCTGTTCATTTTAGAGGCGTGATGTTTCAGCTTGTCTGCAGTTGCTCTTTTTTTCACGCAACACTCATAAATTCAAAAAAAGGGAGGAAAAGTGGCCAGAGCTCTGCTTTTTATACTGGACAGGAATCGTTTGAGCCACTTGGTCTTGATCACACATGGCTGCTACACTGTCTCTCACTGACATCTACAGAGAGATCTTACTAGCACCATGCTGATGGATGGGCTGTCTGGGAAGGGAAGCTTGACACAGCCTTCAGATACCTCTGTTAGAAAGAAGTGGAAAATTTTTTATCGTTTTTATGTCTTTTTATAATAAACTGAAAAGTTTTGACTTGGTTATGAGCCAGAATGACAAAACAAAACAACATTTTTATTTACATTTCACATTTATGGGGGAAGGGAGGACTCGGTTGAAAACTGCTATGTTTCAGCCATGGGGGAAATTGCCTTCCTACCGTCTCTCCTGTTTTTTATTGGAACAAATAGACACATAGTAAAAATGTGAGCCAGTTTCTTTTTTTGTTAATACTGTAAACCAGGGAGCAAAGGCGGCTTCCCCTCATTTTCCTTTACTTCTTTATTCTGTCCTCTCTCTGCCAATTGGAAACAACGCAGAGAGTTACTTTGTCTCTGGAAACAGCTCTTGCAGGGCTTAACTGTGTTTTCAATGCTTTCTAAATAGAAGAGCTTTTTGGAACTTACATGGTGTTTCTGAACTTTTAGGGGGGAGGTCTGAGAAAATAAATTCATATTTTCTTCTGTCAAGCATGTTTGGTGAGGAGAAGAATTGGGGAGAAATTTTCACAGGGGAAATTATATTGGCAATTTCCCTGGTGACTAATCAGTAGAAAGGGCATTATACACAAATATGAATAAAAAAGGTAAAACTGCCTGCACTTTTCCTATGTTGTTTTTTTCTCCAACACTACTGCCAGCCTTTCTCCTTCATTAACAACTAATCCCGCAGAAAGTACTTTGTTGTCTGAATAACACAGGCAGTACAGGCAGAGGTAGTGGAAAGTAGATGTCCTTCCCATGACACTGTTCAACTCCAAAGCAAACGTAATTTACCTCAGTTCAAGTGAAGACATCCCTCATTATTGGCAGTGTAGATGCAGGCAATGTTTCACTAAATCAGTAGCAGAAGACCAACAGAATTGAAAAGCAGCCCTGTAGTGAGAGAGCAGCAGAATAGGCTTCACAAGTACTTCAGCTATGAAGATAAAGATCTATGCTCAACATCAGAAGAAGTTTTGATGCCAGGCCACATGTTGTTCTCCTTCTTTTACAGAATAAAGATTTAGTATTGAATGAGATACAGTAAGGAATCATTGATTAGAGTTTTAGCTCTGGAAAAGATTAGGAGAGCATTTGGTTTTGAGCTTGAAAATAAAATGAAAAAGTCACAAGCCTTGAAGGAACTTTCCAATGTGGTTTTCATCTGGTTTGGCAGGTTTCTCCTGGAGAACAGTAAGATGAAAGAAGATAGCATTTATGAAAACATGCTGTGACCTGGACAGAAATTGTTCAGCAAAAAGGGAAATGCAGAAGCAAAATAGTATGTAAAGAAAGAAAGAAAGACAGAAAGAAAGAAATCTTTAACTATGTTTGTGCCATTTCTTCTGCAGGGCCAAGTATTTCCAGGGGAAGAAGGTGAATGGAGAATTTGATATCCGAGTGGAACAGGTCAGTGACAACTGAATTTGGCCTTAAGAAATGTGTGTTGACGGGGCTGAGGTCTTACTGACAGATAATCTGTGGATATTTCTTCTCTTGAAGAAAAGAACTAATAAAGAGTTTTAAGATTTCCATTTTATAGAATTGTGGAAGCTATAAATCAAAATGCCTTATTGGGGCATCCATTAGTCCTTCCTGCTTTTGCAGAATCAGTTGCCGTTTCACCTTAAAATGAAATTTTATTTTCTGGTGGTGGGGTTATAAATTGTTCCATTGGAGGACTACCTCATAGCTCCATATATATACCTGAAAACATGCAAAGCCAGTATTCCATAGTACGTGTTGGTGATGTTATGTTCCAGATGCAGGCTCTACAAATCTGACTTACTTTGATTTAAGCCTGAAGCCTTTGCTTTAAGTATGCAAACTACATATGGCAAAATCTTTTTATCTGTTTTAAGTCCATAGGAACCATAAGGAGGCTCATGACTTGTTTTCTGATATGCTTAGCAGGACATTGGACAAATTCTCTTTCTCTGTTAACCTTAGTACCAGCCATTCAGTTCAGTTAAAAACTCTTCATGTTGGGGTCTGTCCTCTCCTCTGTGTGTTGGTGCAGTGCCTATCAAAATGAAGTCCCAGTATTGACTGACTTTGGATGATGTTGTCGATGTAGAAATTATTGTTAATAATCATCTGGAGGCACATAACTTGAAAGCAGGCATAAAAAGAGAGAGGTGTAGAGATAAGCTGATGAACCTGAAGGAATCATATGCTTGTTTTATACACATTAGAGCTATAAAAGTGTTTGAATGGATAAAGCAAGCTGGTGAACGTTGTTTAAATGACCTGATATTTTTTGGTTTTATAAAGCTGTTGATTCTGTATCACATGTGTGTGTGCACGTGCACGTGCATGTGTGTGTGTGTGTATAAATATTAATGAAGTGGTTTTTAAGACTTTCTTAGGACTCATTGCACTTGATAAGGTCTTCTTTCTCTTTTCAAAGGTGTGCTGTCTAGTTGCTGAGGACTATACATGAGCACACATCTTCTGATCAAAGTCTGTGTCTGGGACAGAAAAGTTAGCAAGTCTTTTTTCCTTTTTTTTTTTTGCAACTATGATACTATGGACACTTAATTTTCCTCATTTTACTGTTATCATATTTATCAGTATTGGTCAGTACAAGCAAGAGCAATTCTCACTTGCGCTTTCTAATCAAAGTCTTTATTTTTCTGGCTACAGCAGTAAATGTTCTGAATGAGAATAGGAAAAAATAAATAAAAATCATACTTCTGACACAGAAGCATGGAATCAAATAACTCAGATTTGGCCTTCAAACCTCTGATCCAATCCACTCTGCCACTCAAAACAGGGTCAGCTTCAAAGTTAGACTTGATATTCTTCAGAAGGACCTGATAATTCTTTCCTCAACCTCCAGCCTCTGCCTTTCCCCTCACACTTCCTCCTCAAATGTTATTGCACTTGAGGTTCTTATAAAGGAACTATGTTTAAATGTCCGTGAGTGGAGAAAGACAGAAGTGGACTCTTGAACCCTGATGGGTTAAACCCAGTAAAGACCCTTGTCATGGTCACTAGGTCACTTATCTTGTTTCCCCAAGGACTCTTTCAGGGAGACTTTTCCAGTCTGTCTCTTGAAATCCTTCACATAGGCTGAATGTTCATTTGAGAGGAGGTCCTAAATTGTTCCAAGCAAAGACAATAAGGCTGGTGTGACTGCTGGTGGGGACCATTGTCAGGCCCCTTGCAGCCTTCTTTACTCAGAGCTGGCTGCAACATTCCCTAAGGGAATGAAATGTGCAGTGAGTAGGAGAGTTGAAGAACAATGAACAAGGTTCCTGGCTGCTTCCCCTCACCCCCTCCCTGCTCCTCAGATCAGGCAGCTGAGCCTCCATGTAGTGGGCAGGGAGCAGCTCTTGACTCCTCCAGACCTCAAAAGCAGAAGGGACAGCGGCTTTCCCCAGCTGGATCACTGTCTGTCAAGGGAAACACAGAAGCTGCATTGTCAGGGCAGTCCTTGAATCTGACCTCAGGCCACTCTGCATATCATTGAGGCCAAGAGAGAGCCACTTCTTTCTTCAAATGCTGGCTTTTTGTCCCCTTCTATTTTTGCCCATCCATCCTTCTTCAGTATTTCTTCATATTTAACTTTTATTCATTGCTTCTGTACTGATTATCTGGAGACTTCTTCATCCTCTTCCTCAGAAGCACAATCCAGGGGCCTTAAACTGTTGTGGAACAGATCCCTTGGGACTGAAAGCAGACCCTCTCAATCTGAAAACAAATGTTCTCCCCTAGTCTCCTGACAGAAAGAAAAAAGTAAAGCAAGGAATTATTGTGTTTAACAGCCTGGTCTACATCTTTCTGTTTAAGTTCCCAACTCATCAGTCTTCACTACTGTAACTGTCTCATGAGGTACACAAGCCCTAAGCTGGCTATTCAGTTCTGCATAAACTTTGTATTGGATCAAGCTTTGACTCTCAGGAAGCTCTTCATCCACTTGGTCTGCTCAATAAGTTAATTTTTTCAGTTTTCCATTTGACCCTGCTTCAGATATCCACACATTATTGACTCAGACAGAAACACAATTTGCATTAGGAAAATATTTTATAGGAGAAACTCTTTAGATCTTGAAAGCCAAATAACAAAAAATTTCGAATGGCAGAAAGCAGTGAAAGGAAATATCCAAATGTTAAGTACACTTGAAAAACCACATTGGGAAAAAGCAGGTGCCCTATTTTTTCTGACAGTGGTAATTTTTTTGCCATTCTTTCAAGATGCTTTGTAGTTGGTTTAAACTAAAGGAAGAATTTGCCTTGTTGCTTTTTCACTTCTTCTTTTATCTCTATTGCATCCTAATTCTTTCCTAGCAAGCCGTTTCAGTAATCTTTTGGGGAAGCAGAGCAGGACAGTAGGTGATACTTTAAGTCATGACATCACTTATTTGTAATGGAGCAGGCGTGCTGAAAGCAACTCTGTCTCTCCCTCTCTCAGCAGCGGGAAGTCAGCTATCTAATCTAGTTATACAGTCCTACAAGCTTTCTGAGCTGCCTCTCCTCCTTGGCTGTCATCCGAGGAATGCAAGACGTATGTGATCATGCTGTCTCTTTCAGTCTATCCCCCACACCCAACACTGTGGAAGGCATTGGCTGATTTCAGCCAAACTAGAGAAACAGGCAGAAGTTTCAAGACACTAAGTTTCTACAAGAGGTAAATTCGGTTTGTAATAGACATTGGATAATATGCAGGGAAGAGACTGTTAAATGCCATCCTGCATGCTCAGAGAAATGCTTCTGTAATTCTCAGCTTGTATGGACTCTTAGAGAAGGTTTTCTGGGTCTTTAGCACAGAATTGAATTGCATGATCTTGATGTCACTTTGTTCTTCAGCTAGGTCTACTATCACCAGCATGCTGTGGGCAGTGCCCAGTACCTGTGAACAGGAGAGGGAGTGGTCAGGGACACCCTCTCCAGTCTCTGCTGGCTGCTGTCCTTCATTAAAACAAACGTGAGACCTGACTTTGTTTCCACCTTTGTTTCTTCTCTTCTAATCTTCAGCATAGCACCCAAAACATGTTTCTTTATCTGCTTTAGAAGCCACAGGTTTTATTATTGCCCACCCTTGACTGAAACCTGGCCATACAATGTTGTTGCTTTCTCACTACTGGCTGCAGGGGCAGAGACGTACGGCTGACTGAGAGCTGGGGCAGTGGGAAACAAATGCAAGTGCGCTTCTGAGCCAGGGCCCCTTTTTCTTTAGAGGCAGACCTATTCCTTTTAAAACCCCAATGGCTTAAGTTTTATTCAGAGTGGGTAAACTCTTAAGTTTTAAGGAGAAACTGAACCTAAAAATACTGTTGCCATTTTATGCTAAATATGAGATTCTTAGATTTTGATCCGTGTTGTTGCTTTTACTTGCCTTTTGATTTCTAGCTTTTAGAACTGCAATGTATACATCTCCAGTTCTTTTCTCTAGAAATAGGAATAATAGCAAAATTATTTTAGAAATGAAAAGTGTAAGTTTGATTAAATGGCTCTAAGGCAAAGTTGAACTTAAAGAAGAATCTTAAAGTGCCATAGGAATTGACCAAATTGCTTTTTGTCTCACCTGAAATTAACTTTGCATTTGTCTCCTCCTTCCTTCACGGGCCACAGAATGGAAGGCATTAGGAAATGTAGTATCTTCAGGAAGAGCAGGAATTATACCATAGGCCTTGTTCTCTGTCAAACATTTTCCATTACTAGAGGCAACTTGTAGTAATTCAGCACCTCCTTCCCACCCTCTCTGCCCTGTCCCAGAGAAAACTAAGCCTTGCATGCTCAAACTATTTTATATGACTCTGAGGTTCCTCAGACATAACCCATGTGGGCATCTCCTTAGGCATTAGGCATGCCCCATACAGAAGGAGGATGCCACACGGCCATGTGTCACCTGCACCCAGGTACAAGCAGAAGGGGGCAGAAAAGATGGGACTGAAACCAGAACAACCACAGACCCATCAGACAGATTGTGACACTGGGCAGTGGCCTGATAAGTGGGACGCTTGCCACGTGTCTGGGAGAGAGATGTCCACAAAGGAGGAAATGTGAAAAGGAGGGTCACTGAGAAGACCATGGAGACCCGACTTAGGATAGGAAGCTGAGAGAGTTGAGTTTATCATACCAAAACAGAAGCTAAAGGAGACAAGGCTGCTATTAATAAATACGCTGGCTTAAGAAAGGGTTTTGTGGCATCGTGCCTGCATAGAATCATAGAATCATTACAGTTGGAAAAGACCTTTAAGATCACCAAGTCCAACCACTAACCTCACACTACCAAGCCTGTCACTAAACTAAACCATGTCCCTCAGCACCTCATCTATGTGTCTTTTGAGTATCTCCAGGGATGGTGACTCCACCATCTCCCTGGGCAGCCTGTGCTAATCTTTGATAACCATCTTGGTGAAAAAGTTCTTCCTCCAATCTAAACCATCCCTAGTGCAACTTGAACCCATTTCCTCGTGTTCTGTCATTCATTACTAGAGAGAAGAGATTGATCCCCACCTCACTACAGCTCCCCTTCAGGTAGTTGCAGAGACTGATCATATCTCCTCTCAGCCTCCTCTTCTCTAGGCTAAACATTCCCAGCTCCCTCAGACACTCCTCATCAGACTTGTTCTCCAGACCCTTCACCAGCTTTTTTGCCCATCTCTGAACATGTTCCAGCACCTCAGTGTCTTTCTTGTAGTGATGAGCCCAAAACTGAACACAGTATTTGAGGTGCAGCCTCACCAGCACCGAGTACAAGGGGGCAATCACTTCCTTAGCTCTGCTGATCACACCATTTCGGATACAAGCCAAGATGCCAACACACTGACCTAGCAGGCAACAGCAAGCAGTACTTAGAGAGAGTCTGCCACCTTCAAAGTACCTTACCTTCACAAATTTCCCAAAGGCATTTAAACATATTTAGAGACATCTTTCCAAGCATTAGCTAATTGATGATGGAGGGGGGTGAAAAGGGTGAAGAGAGAGTGGTGAGGCCAAAAGATTCTTCTAAATTTTTATTCCTGTTGTTTGCCCACCCGTCTCCTTCCCACCATTTCCTGCTATGACAAGGTGGATCCGTCTGTCCGTCTGACACACATTCTTCTCGTACAGCTCATTCAGTTGTTCCTACTGCCCAGTTTATTTTCAGGGAATGATTATTCAGTGAACTCCTATGTACACGCTTCTGGAAAAATCTTGTGGTATAGATTATGACTCCATTGGCAGCATTGTCAGGAAAAAAGTTGTACTTGGCACTCACAGAAGATAATTGTAATACAAATCATGAATTCCAGCTCCATTGTACTTCACATCCTAAAAAGATATTTTATGTGCAGCATAAAGTGGTCTTTTCAAAATGTAGAGTCTGATAGGTCAGTGTGTGATGAGTGGAAAATTAGCCTCTCATCAAATAACTGTGTAATTTTCATTCATTATATGATGAGGGTGTTTTTCCTTTTTTCCAACTGAAAGCCAGAGAGCAGTTCAAGAACAGCAACAGCAGTTCTCATAGCTTTGCCACATACAAGCATTCAGAAGCCATGAATAAAAGGGATCTGGAGAAATAGCAAGAATGACTCAAAAATCATTAATTTCTTAAATAAATAGTATCTTCATTTTTTTTTAAATTTATTTCCATTGGCTTGTGGAGGCTTGCAGAGTTCATCTTTTTGAGCTATTTCCTGGGATAAAAAGATTTAGAAATCTGCTTTTGCTAGAGCTCAAATTTTCAGACAGTCACACACAATTTCTGAAAAGAAAATTTAAGAGGCAATTCCAAATGCCGTCAGAGCTGATGCACCAAAACATATCCACACAGGTCAAAACACATGGACTTTCAGTGCTGTCTGTAGCCTAGGAGCGTGCATCTTGGCTTCAGGACTTGAAAAGTGCAATTGTGGAGGCTCCCCTTGGAGTATCCCCCTCCCAATCTGGACCTTTTCCATCCTTTTATCCCAGGGAACAATCACAGTATTGGGGGCAGCTGAGGAGCAGGGTGCCTCTGCAAAGGAAAATGTCTCAGGAGAGAAACATGGATGTGTAATCTCTAATTCTACATGCATGCACACACCAAGCATGCACAGACCCAGCCTTCAAACTGTTCACATCCATGTGATCTGTTAACTCTTCTGCCTGTGTGAGATTTAGGGATTGCTGCATTCCTCCCTGAAATGCTTGTGAATGGTTGTAGTGAAATGTACTGTTACAGCAATGCAGTCTGGTCTAACTCTTTCTTTGCTTTTACATATTGGGTGATCCACCAAAAACTAAAGCATAAAATCCACTGAGAAATGTATGTTACTCTGTTAGAAGCAGTTATTCCTCATACCAAGTGTGTAAGCCATGACATGGAACAGCCTGTTATTCTGACTGCATTTTATGAGGCATGGGGAGAAAAACAAATGTGTAGTGATGAGTTTCAGGAGCAAGACTGGGAGAGTGGGGAGTCCTGGTCAGAACACTATCAGTGGATAGGGTAGAGCCAAAGGAGACATGGAAACTGTAGAGGTCCAGCCACACAAAAGAGCCTGCAAGCCACCTGTGACTCGAGTGCCTTGACCCAAGCCACCTTCCTCCATGCCCATGGGGGTGAGAGAAGTTGGTCAGAGTAACTACTGAACTTATACTTAGGACCCTGATGTGGGTACTCTACATTGCTTTATGAAAAGCTGTATGCTGCATTAGTAGCAGCTCAGCGCTATGATTTATGTGATAGAGTAATCCCCCAAAAAGCCAATGCATCTGTTACGGCATGTTGAGCTGAGGAAAGTGCAAAGGTTCCCTGGCAGGGCTGAAACCCCCTCTGCTATTTTTGTGTATTATGTAAATAGAGTAATAGTTGCAAATATTCAAACAGAAGTCTAATACAACTTTGTGTCTCCCTTTTAGGCAGTAACTAACCTGAGTAGCTTTTAGTTAGGTTACATATCAATGAAAGCTTAGAAAGTTCAGTAGATTAAAAAACCCTCATATGCTTGTTGCTGCATGGACACACTAAGCCTCCTGGATTAGTAAAAAAGTAAATCAGCCACCAAGTCCCCAAAACACTAATCAAAAAACCTGTCTTTCATCCCAATTCTTTCATTCCTGTGTCACAATGAAAATGATGATTTGGATGAATGAAGAGGCCGGTTGGATGACATTCAGCAAGGCCAAGTGGCAGGTCCTGCACTTTGGCCACAACACCATCACGAAATGACACAGCCTCCTCTGGGCATAGTCACTACTCCTGGCGTAGGTTTTTGTAAAGTGCAAACAAATCTCAGCTTTACCAGTCCTCTCCACAGAATGCAGGGGAGTATCTGCTCCAGCACACCTCCTCCTCTCTTCCCTTGATGACATGGGGGTACACATGGTCACTTCTCTCTCCTGCAGCACCATCACCAGCCAGAAAAGAAGGAAGAACAGAATAGGAAGAATCCTCCTCTTCTGGATTCTTCTTCTTAAAAAGTGATTTGTAGAGGCATCTAATTGACTCATCCCCAGAAGTGGGTCTGACTCAGACCTGGGGAGAGTTTTGAGGAACTTCTTACAGGAGCCATCTTTACAGCCTCTTCTTCATTACCAGAAATGGCTCCACACAAAATCAGGACACTTACTCAACAATGCTTAGGTCTCTGCTGAAGAATCATGGTGAGTTTTGGCCATTACAACTCAAGAAAGTTGTGGACCTGTCAAAGCAGAGCTCAGTGACAGCAATAACACTGATCACTGTGCTGAAAAACATCATCTACAAGGAAATCTTACAAGAATGGGACTGTTATCTACTAGGAAAAAAAAGAAGAAGGAATGGTAAGTCAGTCTTCAAGCAGTAAGTCTTCAGGTTCTGCAGGAGGAAGAAATGGAAAGAAAAATTACAGTCTTAAAAAGTAAGGGGAGAGTTTTAAGTTGGACATAGGGAAAACTTTCAGAGACTGTTAAAGCACAGGTTACCTGAAGAAGTTCCTCATCTGTGGAAGATACAAGAAGGTTATGTAGTATCTGCACGCAACGGCAGAGAGGTAGAGCTGATCCTGCCTTAGGAAAGGGAGACAGACTACGTGGGGTCTTGTAGCCTTTCCCATACAACTTTCTGTTATTCTATGAAACATGCTTAAATTCCACTTTGAACGTATGCCTTCTGTTAACTAATAGTAGGTGTGGCTACCAAGCCAGGCATTCTACTATTGCATAATCTGAAATGACAAAATCTTCCTTGCTTTTTTACCAGTGAAGAGAAACAGGAACTCTAAAATAGCCCACCAAAAGATCTCCAACATTTGGAGAACACCGATGGAACAAACTGGGAGTAATTTAAGGTTTAGCCCAAATGATCTGGAGAAATTTCTATATCTGAATACCCAAGATAGGCATTTTTAACAGAGCTATCCTAAAATATCTATGGGCATCCTCCCAGACCTGGGCCTCACAGAGGTATTTCTACAAAATATTTCCACTCCCACAGTCTGTATTACATTATTTATCAAGAGGGATTGTGTCACGTTTGTCACACATGGTTCACTTTTGCTCTGAACGTTTTTGCAGCCACTGGCACCATTGCAAAGCAAGTATATAAGACCATCAGGCTAATGTAATGCCTTCTATTTGATGAGTCCTGAAGCAAATGAGTCTGCAAGGCCACAGGTAGCTGGTCTCTCCTGGTTTATGCATAGTTACCTGTCACCCTATCTGCATGGGCTGCTTTCAAAGACCTCTTTGTCTGCAAGGTAAACTCAGGCTCGAGATGATCTCAGACTTGAAATCCTGGCCAAGGGAAGTCATCAGGCTACAAAACCCACAAAGTTAAAAATACAGGGAGCACTGGAAAATGAACAGGAAACAATTTCTGCTGACTGAAGTTTTCAGCCTTCTTCCAAATGCCAGCTAGCAGCGGCCTGTCAGATGAGTTAAAGCAGCTACATGAAAGCAGCAGTGGTCCTAAACTTAATCCATTAAAGTAGGAGCAAATGCCAGGAAAAGATTAGGATTGTCCCTCAACTGTGATTGTGTACCTCAGTGTTTTGGAGATGAGATAGCAGCATCCCCCAGACCATCTCTTCACCTCTCCCTCCTTGTCAAGGTGCTCTGGACAAGGGTTGCCAAAGGCGATTTCTCCCTTTGAGGACAGTAGGCCTGAAATTGATCCTGGCAGTTTGATATGAAGAACTTACCAGCTCTGGGGATTCCCAGGCTTGTTTGGACTTCAGGTATTTGAACACTTCTTTGTTTGGTCTGTCTGGCTTGGGGCAACGCCTGTCAGACTTAGTTAGATTGTAAGTGCCAGACATCAAGTGAAGATTGCCCATTTTTACAGCCAGAAAAGCAAAGTGTTAAGCTCTTTAGGACAAAACCATTATGGAAAAAAATTACAGAAGAAAAGGATAAAAAGCATGAAAATAATAAAACCCATGAAAATACAGAAACAAAGATCCCTCTCTTGCTCTGGTGTTCACATCAGATGATGCATCCCTCAGCTGCAGAACCTGAAGGTCCAGCTCAGTAACACTCTGGTTTCAGAGTGGGACACCTCTGAGGCATACACAGACACAGAAGTGTGAAAACCATCCTTTTACCTCCCGAGTCCATAGAGCCTCTCCAGCCCATATGCAAGTTAGCAAGCTTGCCTTGACCGGCTGGGGAGCTCACTGATAACACCCAAAGCATCTGGTCTTGCTGACTCTGTTGAAGGTGGGTTCCCCTTCCACACATTTATTGATGTTTCAAAACTGTATAAAATGCAGATGTCTTTTAGAGGTACATCTTTTCTTATCTCTGACACAATATGATCACTGAAGAAGTGGGGCTCTGGCCAAGGCAACACTCTGTGATTTCCTGAGAGAAGCTCAGCCAGTCACCTGAACCACTTCCATTCCCGCTGTGTGTGTGTATGTGTTGGAAGGAGGATTTATTTCTTGGCAACAGGAATTTTACCTTCCTTTCATTGTAATTGGGAGTTACAGTGACATAAGACCATGTAAGGATGTTGCTTTGAAGAGTTTACACAGGGCAGCAGACATGAAGTCTTATTACATCATCATTTCACCAGTCTATGGTCGTTGCTTTAAAATTATGTGGATTTAAAAAAGATAGAGTTGGAAGTGATTTTTTTTTCATTTGTCTGGCCTCTGAGCCTTTACAGGTGCACTAATTCTACACTGGTAAGTTTTTTCCATGTGTTCATGAAAACAAAACGCGCCTTTTTTTTCAGTTGAGGGTTTTTTTCTGTATAAAAGTTATTCTTGGCATTACCTTTTGATTCCAGCTAGTAGAAGAATCATAAAAATATTAAAAATACGAGGTTCTCAATAAAATCACAAGCATCATTAACAACTCAGTGCTCTGATACTTGGTAGCCCCTAGATAAAAGAGAAAATTACTGGTGCCCTGTTTCCATCACACCAAGTCAGAAAGAAATGCTTTAACAGGAATGGGGGACAAAAGCTGTTCAAAGAGAGAAGACTACATTTTCTGTCTCAAAAAAGAAACCTGATTTTTCAAAGTCATATTTATATTCTATTTATATACTAATATACATACATATATATATACATATTCTATTCTATTTATATACTAATTTATTTCATTTATATTCTAATTTAATTTAAGATTCTGAATCTGTAGAGGTATGTTTGCATCATGCTGAAAGCGGAGGATACATGGCACAATAATAGGCCACTCATTCACTCACAAAGAACAGAGTTAGGATTTTGAGTACTGATCAGCTCAAAAATCCTGCCATCCTACTGCTACTGAGACCATCTGAAGGACAACAGAGCCAGCTGCCATGCAGGAGGATTATCGTACTTCTTGCCCAGTTAATTGCTCTCATTTATGCTTTAACCTTCACAGACACCCACTGCAGTTGTAATCACTCCCATGCACACTGCCTTTTGCTCCCCATAGCTTAAATACTCCTTGCCAACCTTTCTGGCCTTGTTAAATCACACGTCTTTTAAAACATAAACTGTTTTAATAATTGAGCAGTACTGTTAATAGCCTACCCAGCTTTACCAACCCTTTAATAGCTAAAATCTTAATAATTAAACCACATCAGGTGGGGTTTCTCTGCTTATCACCTTCCTGCAGCATAATGAGGCTTTTTAGCTATTTAGAGAGGTTGAGATGTTTTCTGTTAGGTTTATAGCTGGCCAGTAGCACGACAGCCCACTCAGACATCATTCTAAATGGATGTTTCCAAGTGGAAACTTGGAATTTGAGTTCAAATGACCTTACCTCTTTTTATTATTATTATTATTTCCTGCATGCGTTTTTCAGCTTGCTCATTCTTAATTCCTTCAGTACTTATTACTCCAATGAGCCTAATATTGTATACTTGTACACTTGTACACCCCAAGTGTGAGAGCCATAAATACTTCTGCAGTCTCCCCAAGGCAAATCAGCTGCAATTGGATCTCATGGGAGGGAAGAAAAGTCACATTCCAGCCAAAGGCAATTCTGCATCTGTGCCCTTGTATTTGTGTCTCAGCTGCCCTCGAGTAACACTTTATCCTTTTTCTCTGCTCCAGGCTGAGTTCTCCGAGCTGAACCTGGCTGCATATGTCACGGGCGGCTGTATGGTGGACATGCAGGTCATGAGGAACGGCACCAAGGTGGTAAGGTGAGGAGCACCAACTTGTCTTGAAAATAGGGCTTTCTGGAGCAATGTTGGGACAAGTAAGATGACCTCAGGGTCTGACTGGTATCTGAATTAGGGCAGCACAGTCCTGATGATTTCAAGTTTTCCTGGAAACAGTGGAAAGATTGACCTGACTCTGGCAGGTTTGTATCAGGGCTCTGTTGCACATACCATACAGTCATTGTTTCCAGTCTAGACCCTTCACACAACCACAAATACCTCTTTTGCAGGTTCTTTTTAGCCTCAAGCCTCCAAATAAAAGGGGCAATGGATCCTCATTTCCTTTGGTTTTTCCTTCCTTCTGTGTCAACTAACCTTTGCTGTAAATAGTGGCGTGCCTAGTCTACCTGTGTTAAGTCCTGACCCCAACAGACTAGCCTTGCAATAGCCGCAAACCATTTCCACGATCCTAATCCTTACAACCTGATTTGCTCCTGAAATACCACCTTTTTGGGGTTTTTTTTTTTTTTGCAGGAGATTCCCAGTGCTTTGACTTTGAGTTGTATATCTCAGAGGTTATGGGGATTTCTGTCCCTTCTAGCTTTACTTCATAATTGCAGTTATTGTAAGCAGATTCTTTCCAATCATGCACCCGATTCACTTTCCAAGAGCATCACCTCCCTTCTTTCTGACATCAGAGTGCCTGCAATTTAGAGTTAATGTTAGAGACATTCTTACTGGTGATGTATAAAAACCAGTGTAAGTTGTCCTGCCTCTGTACGGTAGTAAAATGCCTCTGTTTATACAGTCCTGATTTTACCTTCCACCCTTCTGTTCCCAAGGCTACATCTTTATGAGTTTCTGTCATTACTACTTCTAACTCTACATTTCATCTTTGATACAATAGCTTTGCTTTGTTCATATTGAAATCTCATTGCTATTCCCGATCCATTTTGCAAGCCTCCCGACTTCTTTTGGTACATTTCTTTTGTGCTTTTTGTGTATACAGCACTCTGAGTTTAATATTGTTCACACATTCGATCAATGTTTTTGTCTGTTCGCATCTACTTCAGAAATAGAAATGCATAATATAGCATGCAGGGATATTTTTGAAGTGGATTGTTAGAACAGCTGAAAAATTGTGTTTCTGAGCATGCTGGACTCACTTTAATTCCTCAAGATGTCTTTTCCACTCCAAACAGTAAAAAGCAACACTTGTCACTGTCAATTAACTATGACTGTGGTCTATCAATTCATTTCAGGTCTTGACAGCTCTTAGTACATCCACAAGCCTCCATTCATTCTTTGGGACAATTTTACAAGCCTCTGCTAAAACTTTTTAAGGTTGAGTCTGTTACATCCATTTACCTTCTCTTGTCCCACAAATGTCTGTTTCTCAGCGAAACAAAGCATACGTCCCATGAACCAGCCACTGGTGCATCCATCAGACAGTGCGCCGTGCTAACGCGCTCTTGTGTTTGCTTGCTCATGATGCTGGAAGGTTTCCCAGGAGCCATTTCCTAGGCTGATCACATCTTCATTTTCCTTCCCGTGCCTTTCCTCCCAAAGCCATTCATACATCTGGCAGAAAGATCTTGAGCCATTAAACTGAAACTGAAGACGAAATTTGTTTCGCAAGAGTGTCTGGGGCATGGTGTTCATGTTTCTGCTCACAGTAAATACACAGGTATTACAGGTAGACTTTTTGTATGGGAATATATGAGAAGTAATGTTTTAATTAGTGTTTTTATGAATGGAATTAGTTCAGATGAGTTTTTTTGTTTTGTCTGTGCATCAGGACACATGCATTTGTGTGGTGGGAAGTGGGTTTAGCAAATACATACTTGACTAGATATCCAATTTATATGACACATTTTGTCTATGTTGTGTTATGCCCATGATGTAGCCCTCACAAGCACTAGTCTTTTATTCACAACCCCTGCTGGTGTGCCTCTGTCCTGCCCAGTTCAGGAAGTTTAAGAGCTCAGGCCAGCCAACTTTCACAGCAACTCTTACCAATCACTGAATCCTAAGGGTTGGAAGGGAACTTGAAAGATTATCTAGTCCAACCCCCACTGCCAGAGCAGGACCTCCTACAGTAGGTCACACGGGAACTCGTCCAGCTGGGTTTTGAATGTCTTCAGAGAAGGACACTCCACAACTTACCAGGGCAGCCCATTCCAGTGCTCTGTCACCCTCACAGTGAAGTTTTTCCTTATGTTTCTTTGGAACCTCTTATATTCCAGCTTGTACCCATTGCCCCTTGTCCTATCATTGGGCATCATTGCGAAGAGCCTGGCTCCATCCTCCTGACGTCTGCCCTTTATGTACTTGTAAACATCAGTGAGGTCACCCCTCAGTCTCCTGTTCTCCAAGCTGAAGAGTCCCAGCTCCCTCAACCTTTCATCATAAGGGAGATGCTCCACTCCCTTCATCTTTGTGGCCTTGTGCTGAACTCTTTCCAGCAACTCCCTGTCCTTCTTGAACTGAAGGGCCCAGAACTGTACACAATATTCCAGATGCAGTCTCACAATGGCAGAGTAGAGGGGGAGGAGAACCTCTCTCAACTTACTAACCACAGTCCTTCTAATACACCCCAGGATGCCATTGGCCGCCTTGGCCACGAGGGCACATTACTGGCTCGTGGTCATCCTGCTGTCCACCAGGACCCCCAGGTTCCTTTCCCCCTGCACTATTCTGTAACAGTTCATTCCCCAACCTGTACTGATACGTGGAGTGATTCTTTCCCAGATGCAAGACTCTACACTTGCCCTTGTTGAATTTCATTGGATTTCTCCCTGCCCGACCCTCCAGCCTGTCTAAGTCTCGTTGAATGGCAGAACAGCCTTCTGGTGTGTCAGCCACTCCCCTCAGTTTAGTATCATCAGCAAACTTATAATCATAAAATGGTAGGGATTGAAAGGGACCTTTAGAGATCACCTAGTCCAACTCCCTAAAACTTGCTTTAGAAGTTACAAAAATAAAAACTCTCCTTCAGTTTAGAAGGTGAATTACAGAGCGTACTGCTACTGAGCTGTGTGGAGGTCCCTCCACTTATCCACATGGATTGCTTCCCACTCCCTCCAAGTCACCCCATCCTGCCCAGAGATGTGTCCTGCCTGGTCACTGATACCCCATAGGCCACTCAGCCCCATGGAGATATCACATGGAACACTTTCAACTCACGTGTGTGCACCAACATTTCTGATGAGCTGAGCACCAGGAGCAGCATTTATCTCAGTCAGGACTAGCCAGGGAGAATCTCCCACACGTTGGTCCTTGTTAGTGCAGCAATTCTTTGGGTAAAATTGGCACTAGAGCTTCCCCAGTGAAAAGTTAAATATGGGAAGCAGGAGGTGGCATTTATCCATCCCAAAGGCTCTCTCAGTGATTTAGACATAGCAGCCCCTTTAACAGAGAAAAGGAGTAATTTCTGGGTGTGATGACTGGATGGCTGAGCAGTGAAAAAACAAGCGTGGGCTGATGCCTACTTCTGGAACACTTGGGTGGATTCTTCATCCTCCTTCCAGTCCATGTGCAACTTCCTTTTGCACAGGTCTACACACACACATACATACACACACAGAGTGAACTGTCTGGAGTGTAATTTACTTTAGAAAGCTCTTAGAGGCTGTGTCACCTCTACTGAGGTTAGATGTAAGGAATGGGATATTCATTTTCACTTGTCTTAATTTCTCTGAAGGGTCCTTCATACCAATGTTTCCATAGTGCAAAGAGGATGTCAGTGCTGGAACTGCACCCACTCTGAGGTGCATTTATGCTTTCAGGATATTATAAAAGTGTCTTAGTATAAAGGAGAATTTGGGCTGCCTCTGCTTGACAACACTTAGACTCCCAAACTATGATCTCAGCTTCTGCATTAGATTAAATGCAATCCTGTGTTTGCCTTTTGGGTTTTACAAGCCTTCAGCTATTAATTCCAGTAGATGTGGGAATAAGGCAGGGATATGTTGAAAATCTGGACAGCTTTCTTATGTGGGGAATACTAATGTCTTTGGGAGCATTTCAGACTTTTAAGGATATAAATTAATCATGCACCAGACTGCTCTCATCTCCTGTCTCCCCATAGAGCTGTTTTTTTTTACCATTGGGGCTGATCATCCAGAGGAGAAAGCACATCGATCTGTGTGTCTGCGTGGGACCTACCACAGTGGTGGCTGTATGGCCAATGTAGTGTGCAGACTTACTATCCTATCACACTACAGATAGCTGGTTGACCAGGAGATGCTCAGAATCTGAAATGGGGAGAATCCTGTGTGGAGCAATGTCCCTGACAAGTGGGAAGAGATGAGCACAGAGGAGCTGTAGACGAAGCCTTGGTGTGGGGAAGGATTCCAAAAATGCAATGCTATTTAGTTCTACAAGCCTTGCCTGAATTTGGCTGGTCTGTGAAAGAAGGTGGGTGTCTCACCCTGCTTGCCTTGGACGCTATGCCCTTGTCGCTCAGAGCTGTTGTGGGATCAGTGAATGCTCTGATTGTTCAATACAAGCCTATTCATTCCTTTAATTACCAATGACTTTCCCATTTGTTCCAGATGATTCAGAGCTTCTACTATGCTTTCTGCTCTGATAACAGGACAGTAGCCTGTTGAACCACTACCCCAAATAGACCAGGACCTGAAAGTGCTTATTTCTCAAAGCAAGCTGCAGTACAATCACAGCATCTGGAAGCAAATCCTTTTACATGAGAGGAACAGGGTAAAAACTGACTAGCCAAGAAGGAGGTGTCTTCCCTCTATTCAGAGCATGTAGACTCCAGGAGACCTGTGCTCTAGCTAAAAAAGATATGCCTGCTCAAAGATGCAAGACTCTTTAAAGTCCAGTGAGGACACTGTCTTCTGCACACTTCACCTTTTCCCATCCCAGGAGGTTCATCCACCCCACAGGGACACTGACAAGCTGCTCCGTGAAAGAGTCACGTGGGTTTTCTAACCTGCAGAGGTCAAGCTTTCTCATTACACAGTAGCCGTACATTGCTAGGAGGTGAATAGTGTCTTGTCTCTCGAGGACTATCCATTCACAAGTTATTGGTTTCTCACAGTTATTCTACAAGGAGGGAGGTCATGGGAGTAGCTGCTGTCCCTGGACATTGATGTAGGACATACTTATAGGCAGTAGGTCACTTTCTCATCTTTCAGAGAGCTTGTGTCAAAGAGGAACCCTAGGTTCTGCTTAATCTCTGTCTTTTTACTTTAACTTTTGATCTAATTGGGATCTTTTTAGAATGTCTTTTTCCTATTTTTTGTTGTTGCTTCCAAACAAAAATTCAGAAAATTTCTGTGAAGGTGCATATAGGAGAAATAGATGGGAGAAATGGATCAGGAGAGTTTAAGTTTCTAGAAGCCAGATGGAAAAGCATGTTGAGCACACAGTTCTCCCAAGATTCACAGAATGTGCAACATGGTAGAGTACAATATGTGCTATATATTTAACACTGAGGAACATTTGGGCAATATTTTTGTATTGAGGGCATGGCAGTCTGTAAATGTAATGGAGAAGTGTGTGTAACAGCATGTAAGCTTTTGAAAGTGCACTTTAGGCAAAACACCAATGTGCCAAAGGACCGCTTCCCTTACCAAAATGTCCCACAGAGAAAAAGGGCTGGGACAAGATGTCAAACATGGCAAGCTGCAATTACACATGAAGCAATTTAACATCTCCAGTAAACATTTATAAACTAAGAAGTTATTCCCACGTGAGGGATGATTTACCATCATCTCTCCCTAATAACAAAAAATGTCAATGGGGCAGGCAGGTGAAGAGGGGGGGTCTCCCCCCCTCTTCACCTGCCTGTCCCATTGATATTGTTTTCTATTTGAGCAGGAGCTAAAAAAAGAGATGTTAGGGTGTGCTTATTTATATATTTATTTTCAATTGCTTCCACCTCAGCTCCTGCTGCTAAACAGCTGCTTGGAGGCCTGCTTCTCCCTTTGGGGTTTACTGATCTCCCAGATGAATAATGTCCCCCTTCACCTCCCCAGCAGCTGGCGCCCAGCCGACATGCAGGCAGGATGCTGACAGTTATTGGGAAAACATTTGGCATGCAGGCTGCTGCCAGAAAGCAAAAGTTACTCTGAGCAGACCAGGGTGGGGAGCATCTCAGAGACTAAACTACTCCCTGACCCTTTTCGCATTTACAGGAATTCTTTCCAACAAGAAATGTGCTGCCAGGTCCTAGAGCACTCATTAATTAGTTAATCTTGGACTGAATGTAAGAATAATTAAAGACTGATGTAGATTATTGCAGTCTTGATCAGCTTTTTCTTTTTTCCCCTCAGTCCTGTCTTAATTTGTGTCCTCTCTATGTGGGTTTTCAGTGAGGATTTTCCAGGGAATGGAAAGTAAAAAAGTGAAAGGCCAAGTCCTATTGCACCTGTGCTATACTGGTCAAGGTGCATCTTCATTAATGACCTGATATTGGAACAGAGTGCAGCCTCCACAAGTTCCTGGATGACAGTAACTTGGAGGGTGGGGAGTGATAGATAATGCCAGAAGATAGAGCTGCCAAATCTTGATGGACCTCAACAACTGGGGACATGGGCCAACAGTAACTACACTAACTGTTGCTGGGGTGCAGCTGGACAGAAAACAACTCTGCACAGAAGGACCTGCAAGTCCCATGTGCCCTTTTGGAGAAGCAGCCCTGTGGCTCACTGAGCAATATTAGTGTATAGCTAGCAGGACACTATTCACATCTAGAGTATTGTGTCCAACTGTGAGCTCTCTAGTACAAAACAAAGGCATTGACAAACTCAAACAAGTTGAGTGAAAGGCCATCAAGCTCTTTGAATTGGACTAAAGGCATCCCAGGAAAAACTGAGAGATTACTTTGTTCAATCTGTAAGAGGAGACTGAGAGGAGGATCCGCCTACAGCCATCAGGCAACTAATAGGAAGGTGTAGAGAAAATGAAGCCAGACTTGTGGAAAGTGTGAAGTGAAAGGAAAAGAAAAAACAGACATAATTTGCAGCACTGTGAGAGCGGTCAAATAATGGAACAAGTGCTCAGGAAGACTCGGGGACTTTCATCTTTGGGACTGTTCACACTTTGGCTGGACAGGACCCTGATCAATGTAATGTTACTTTAAAATTATCCCTACAATGAGTAGGATGTCAGACCAGCTGACTTCCAAAGATACTGTCTGATCTAAACTACTCTATGATTTTTTATTCTGTAATGGAAAGTATTTGGATCCCTTTCTGCCAAAATCTTTGAGTTGCAAATATTTAGAAGGTAAGCAGCTGTTGACAGGTGTGGTTGTTATTACTCTGAAGCATTCGTCCCAGTCCACATGCTTTTTCTTGTCAAGGCTGATCAGTTTATAAGGAAAACAAATGACAGTCTCAGTCTGTGGCTGAGAAGCAAATCAGAGCATCTTGCAGAGTGTCCTCATCTGTATATAGTGGTGCTGGCCTTGCTGCAACCTTGATTACTGATTCCTGCTGCTGTTGCCACGCTGATCTCCCCCCCAGTCCATGGATTTCCCTCAGCCATTCTGTATTACAGCATCCCAGAAAACTCCCCTGCTCCTCTCCTCCAGCCTGGGAAAGGAGATATCTTTCTTTACTCTGTGTTGCTTTCTTCTTTCTCTAAACTGTGCCCTGTGTTACCTTACTCATATAAGTAGTCACATTCATTCTCTCTTTTAATAACTTCAGCAGGGTTTATTTCTTCTGTGGAAAATATGACATGAGGTTTTGACTGCAATGAGATTTTTTTCTTAGCAAATTTCCCATTTTACTGTGACATCCAACGTAACATTATATCTAACATTATGATAGCTAAAAATGTCATAGATTTCATTTTACTTTTCAATAATATATTAACAATGCTACTAACATCCAACTAAAGCACAAAATTAACTTGTTCCTATTTGTAAATGCCATTTTTTAGCAGCTCTCGGACACCTGAGACACTGCCCTTGTTGGAGGGATTATTGCACTTCTCAGGTAGCTGGAGCCACTTATGGCTTGAACTTCTGCCCCAGAAGCTTGCCTGAAGGCTCCATGAATTGCCAATAGTACAAATCTCGTTTTATTATATTGCTTAATTATGCACTTTTATTCCTCTCTGTGTTATGCCAAGCTGATAGGAAAGACTTTGGAAGAAAACTTAGTCTAAATGTGTTGACTAGCCAGAAGTGTCTGTAAACTGAATAAAGCTTCCTTGAATACTGGAGGGTAGGTGGAATCTGAAGTGAGGCTGTGCATCTGCCAATGATGATCTTTTTCTATTGACATGAAGGACAAAGTGTCTTGTAAGAGTGGCAATCTCTGAGAAAGAGAGCAGGAGAACTCATCCTCCTCCCAAAACATGGGCAAAAAGCTCTCTAAACCCACCATGGTGCTAAAGTATAAAGCAGGTCTCCCCTTTAGCTGCAGGTGATTATTCACAGCAGAAGGGATCATGAAAAGGTATTTTGTCAACCTAATCTATTCTTATGTGTTCTTTCTTCATGCCGATGAAGCTCGTGCTGCAGTGGGAAAAGCTGAAGGATGAGGAAGCAAGACAGAAATCAGAAATAGGAAATCTCTTTTTAAGGCACGAAATTTCCCAGCAGAATTTGCTGTCATCATCTTCTGTACTCCAAAGCAGACTGCGGACCTGCTTTCTGCAGAGAAATGTTATTGATGATCTTCTCAGAGCTGATCCTCTTCTCATAATTAGAGAAGTTAGACATATGGTCACCAGAATAGCTACTGCTGCTCCTGAGATGTTTAAGTTCCATATTTAACATCAGGAATCTCTTAAATTGTTTTATATTCCCTCATTTCTGATGAAACTATTGCCAAGACAACTAATGCTGTCACAGATTTAAGGGTAAATGGATCCAAGCCAAGAAATTATATTCTGCAGTCATATCTCTTCTGATTAGGTATTTTGGATCCAGGCTTTATACTTAGGTTTGTCTCTAAAGTATAAGTTTACCACTAAGAAAGAAAGAGATTGTTATAATGCATTGGAACAAGTTGAAAAAGGGTTAGTTAAAACTTCCTGCACCACAGCATCAAAGCCCAGACTCAGAACTGGCAGCCTCCGAGACAGACACTCATCATCGCCTGGGGATGACTGGTAATCGCTGGCCAGGCTCAATTGCCAGGAAGAGAGGTAGGCTGAGCAGCTGGCTGGTATTTAGGACAAGGAAGAAACTACTGCAAAGGGAGAAAAGCCACAGGGATCTAGGAGGGTTTGCTTTGTTCTGGCTTGGATCAGAAACAGTGTGCCCAGCAGTACCAGGGAAGTGATTGTCCCTCTGTACTTGGCACTGATGAGGCCACACCTTGAATACTGTGCTCAGGTTTGGGCTTCTCACTAAAAGAAGGACATTGAGGTGCTGGAGTGTGTCCGAAGGGTCTGGAGAACAAGTCTGATGAAGTGCAGGTGAGGGAACTGGGGATGTTTAGCCTACAGAAGAGTTCACCGAGAGAAGACATGATCACTCTCTGCAACTACCTGAAGGGGAGTTGTAGTGAGGTGGGGATCAATCTCCTCTCTAGTAATGAATGATAGAACGAGAGGAAATGGGTTCAAGTTATGCCAGGAGAGGTTTAGATTGGCATTTAGGAACAACTTTTTCACCGAGAGGGTTGTCAGACACTGGCACGAGTTGCCATGGGAAGTGGTGGAGTCACTATCCCCTGGAGATAATAAAAAGATGTGTAGATGAAGTGCTGAGGGGCATGGTTTAGTGATAGGCCTGGCAATGTTAGGTTAGTGGTTGGACCTGATGATCTTAAAGGTCTTTTCCAACTGTAATGATTCTATGATTCTGTGATTCACTGTGGAGGTGGCCAATTTAGTCATGCACTACTCAGAGCACTGAAAAGCTCTTGCTACATGTGGCAGAGGCCATTGTGGTGACACAAGCTAGAAGGAAAGTACCTCACCAGCTTTTCCTATCTGAAAATGAAATTTTTACAGTCTGTTCAGCTTTTCATTAATCAAAGGATTCTCTTATCTCTGTGCCGCTGTGGGAACACATCACGTGCACTTAAATGACCTTTATTTTGGCAGGCAGTTCTAGGAGACAGACTCTAAATGACAACTGAGCTTTTGTAGGGTCTTAGTAAGGGCTCCTGTAAGAGTTTTGGCCAAAGATGGGCTCCAGCTTTCTCCTGGAAGATTCACCCATCTGGCTATCATGCTAAAGGCAGATTCACCATATCAGGTAGGTGTCTGCCACATAGTCCAGGAAGAGCACCACACCAACACAGAAAGCACAACTTATTAGCAGCATGTTTTAAATCTGTGGTTTACTTTTCATTCCATTTACCTATGCCATCTCCCTGTCCACTCGATGTCTGAATGGGCTCTCCTGTATTCTTTCTGTGAACAAATCCACTTTCATGACCTGTTTTTAGCAGGGGTCTAGGTATAGTTTTATCCAAGACCGCTTGTGGTCATCTCAATGCTGGCTGGAAGGTGTAGCGGAGAGGCAAAGTATGTGCTCCTGCCAGAGCTCCTAGTCCTGCTGAATTCTAGTGCTTATTATCCCAGCACAGCAGGTGCTATTGAGTTTGGCTCACCCAAAGGTTTTGGCAATGGTGTTTCAAACGTGAGACTTAGGCCCAATCTGTCTATCTGCCAAGGATTTCAACTTTCTCTCATGGGAGATGTTATTGGGTTGGGCTGAACTAGCAAAGAGAACTGTTATGGTACTAGCTATTCCAAATCCAGGGCTCACTAACATAGCTGTGTTAGCTTAAGCTTTGCACTCTGAGAATAAGTGGTTGCTTGCAAAAGAAGTCTTCTACCAAAAAAACCAAGAATCCTCATGTGAAGCACGATCTCCAGATCATTGGTACCCCCAGTGATTCGGTTTTCATGCCACCACTCCTACCATGATTATTCATTTCCCTTTTAGTGCTTGCTATCCTTACTCCCTCCTGACCTCACATTTTGCCACTGATCTCTCCATTAGAGATGTCTCGCAGACTCTTGGGCTCTCCAGATGATGTTTATTCAAAGCTAGTCCCAGGCCCTGCACTCCTCTTCTTTGTTCTCAGTATCCATGGGAACATCCTCATTGCCTGGCCGCTCAAAACAAGATTTCAGTGTCCACCTTCACTTCGGAGATTCACTCCTCATCTGCTGCATGAGAGAATGCCCTGCTTTCCTACTTGATGCAGAGTTTGAGGATAGACTTTTCTATATTAGTTCTGTATTCTCTTGTCCATCTTCTAAGTTGAAAAACTCTCCTTTTATCAGCATCTGAAAAGACAAGACCTTTTCTTCTAAATTTTCAGTTGTCAGAAGTAAACCCACTGAAGTAATTTTCCCAGTCACCATATGTCCTCCCCCACCATTGGCCATACTCATTTTCATGCTTTGTTCTCACCACAGCACCACATCCCCACCCCTGGGGTATATCAAGGGCAAATAGTGCTGCTTCCTCTGGAGAGACCTGAGCAGTGGTCCCAACTATTAACGTGCAGACCCAGTAAGTACTGTTCCCTCAGTCAAGTCTGGGGAAAGGCTTGAGCCAGAACAAGGACCATTTTCTTCTTCATATGCTAGGAACCTGAGTGGATACACACCTGAAGCTCCTGCCCCTCCGGGCCACACAACTGTTCAGTAACTCAGCACAGATATCAAGTCTTGGTCCTAGGAAGCTGCTTCATCCTTCCTGGAGACCTATGCCTGCCTCTGGGGTACTTCTTACATGGTGAGTCCAGCAGAATGAAGCAGCTCAAGCTTTCCAAGATTTGTATTCACTTGCTGTTTTGCAGCAGCGAGCCACTGCCTGCCTCACTCCCACTGATACCAGGGAGGCCCATAAATCAGCCACACAGTGATAGCGCAGCCCTCCTGATGCTCATTATGCATCTCACTGCTGGAGGAAAGCAGCACCTTTAGTGCCAAGTACATTAGGGAACATGCCTGAGCTTAAAAATACTCCATGGGAGGGAATCACAACATTTCCAAAGCTTGTCTTCTTTCATCACAAAAGCAGAGCAGCTCCTCACCATGTCCTGGGTGATAACAAAAGCCCAAGGGCAGGAAACAAAATGAACGGCTTTAACAACAAAGCTGTGCTGGGTTTTGTATACAGTGTTTGTTGCCACAGTCTGGCCCAGAGTCACCATCTCGCATTTCCCTGCCAGAATGATGGAAATATAAGTAGGGGTTATAAACCCAAAGTGTTTCCAGTTCATACATCCAAAGGATAGAAATTATAGTCTCTTAGCAAGGAAAATGTTCAAGGGTAGTGAGGTAATGGGACCTGGTTACAGAGCTCATTTCTTTGAAAAAGTTTAATACAGCATGGACATTTTTCCAATGTCCTTGATACAACCTCTGAAGTATAAAGTAATCCCCTGTTTCAGTGGAAAAGCCCCTATCATGCCTTCAAGAACAAACTGCTGAGCTCCATTTTGGGAACAGTTTCTTTCCAGCTGCTGTTTTCAGAGATTCCTGAATGGCTCCAAAGACACAGCATCAGCAAGGAATGAAATCTGGCTCTTTGAAAGATAATCCGTGGCCTGTTGGCTTACCTAGAATGGGCCTCACTTCTCTGTGTGTTTGTTGAAAGCTGCTGCTACTGAACCATAGTAGTCCCAGCTCCAGTCTTGCTAAATAATACTCTGGAAGTCCATGCCGTGAGTCACAGCACTGGATGAGGGGTTCTGCTTGTTTGATTAATCACATTACCATGCCTGCCTTTTATTTGTTGATTCATAGCCATAAGAGCCTGGGATGTGCTGAGTATGTAGTAAACTGATTAAAGGGGGAATGTATGTCAAATGTAGGGACATGTACAATAGCTTTTTGAAATCCCCCATGATCTTCCCACCCACTGGGCATTGCTTCAATATCGAGTTCAATCGTCAGGAAACTAATTTGCTCCCTCATCTGCATCGCACATTGCAATGAGCTTGCCAAATATGGCCAAGCTTTTAGAAAGAAAAGAGAATCCCCTCACCAGTGAATTTATGACCCTTGGCTCCACTTGCGGCTTGTTCCTGTGCATGCCTGAGTGACATGGAAACTGCAGTGAACCTGTTTGGCCCGTTTCTATTCTCTCACACTCGCAGCTCTGTTGGATTTTTCCTTTTTTTAATGACTAGGGGGTTTTCTGGTCGGTTTGTTACCTTCTAACGCAAGCAACCCATGACGAGAGGCCTAGAGAAGAGCAACATGTTAATGAAAACAAAGGGAGAGGAAAGAAAAGAAACAAGGAGAGGGTAGAGATGTGTTGCTGAGCATTTGAAAGTAAAACATCACTTCCCTCATCTCTTCCAGATCTTTCAAGCCGGATTTTGCCCTGATCCGGCAGCACGCCTACAGCATGGCCCTGGGAGAGGACTTCCGCAGCCTCATCATCGGCCTCCAGTACGGTGGCATCCACACAGTCAACTCCCTTTATTCCATCTACAACTTCTGCAGCAAGCCCTGGGTGGTAAGTGATGATCCAGCTTTACTGCATGCCAAAGTTGCAAAGCAGATACATGGCACCGACAAATCAAGAAACTCAGCTTCCAGTCCGTTTCATAGGAATTAATCTCTTTAGGTTAAAACCACCAACAACCTTAGGAATACAGCTGTGAATACTTGGTGGAAAAAACCTACCAACATCTCTCCTTCATCAGTCTGTAGTAAAATCAAGGTGTTATTTTGTCACCCTGAGTAGGACATTTCATTGTCCCAGGGTCTAGCGTGTCACAAATAGCTAACAGTACAAGAACACCTAGATCTCTTGTGTGGCACAGTAGATTAGTAATAGATTCATAATAGCAGATCAATAGTGGCACAAAGAAACATTAACATTTGCTGGTTTAGAAGGTATCTGAACTACGATATTTCTAGCATCTTTTATTAGATGCACACTTGTGGTATCCAGGTGCCCCAGCCAAAGACTAAGATTACTCATTCCTTGCAAAAGTGCAACCTGCACTTGTCTTCACGTGCCTCCTCTTCCTACTTTTTCTGGGTGGTGCTTTGTTGTGAGGACATTGTCCAAAAAGAAGGCAAGAAAAGTAGAGAGATGTTTTCTTCCAAAGTTAGGTCTAGGAGAAAAGAGAAGATGGAATGAATGACAAAGACCGGGAAAGAGGCAGAAGGAAAGGGGAAAGCATGTAGAGTTTTTCAGCAGTTTCAGAAGGAAATACAAGATTATTGTAAAGTCTTGGTATGTCAAACCTGAAAGACTACACCTGGGAAACACCTTTTGGCCAAGTCAGCTGCTGGGGAGCAAAAGACAGTGTTTTAATATTCTACTCTGGGAGTCTCCTTCATCTGTTCTTTAAATGTTATTAAGTTCACTTAAAAATCTCAGAAACTGTTTAAAATATTATCTTTGGCTTGTCTCAGCCTCAAATCAAAGTTTATAATTATTCCTCAGATCTATTTCATGACTAGCTCTAAGTTAGTAGGAATTGCAGGAGTGGGAGAGATAGAGTAAGGTTGGTCATCATGAGCCACAGGAGCAAGGCTAGCCATTGAAGCACCTGTGATACCATTTTGGAGTGGGTCTTTCAAGAAGCGTCTTTCATCTGGGTCTTTCAAGCAGTTTCATCCCAAATGCCTTCTCTGTTCAGTGATGCTCCCAGAATGGAAATCTCTCTACAGTGTTCTAGGTCCAAAGCAGGGAATTACAAGCTATTTGGAAGTGACAAGGAGATAGGACTTTCAAATAGGCCCCCATGGAGAATTTTCAGGTACTTTTTTAGGAATACCCCTTACCCAGAGCCCAGATGGAAATGGAGTCTATAGCAAGTGGTAACTATCTTTCTTATTATCTAACTAAGTTTTGTTGTTGTTGTTGCTTTTCCTTGAAATAAATATCCTATTAATCTTCAGTGTGTTGACTGGTAAATCAAATCCAGCTGAGCTCTGTAATGACTCAAACTCTAATTTCTAAGACCATGTAGTGTGAATTTAACTGATTTCTTACCAAGAGGGTACCAGTGTAGGGAACAGTCATCTTCTCATTTGAGGGTTTTGCTGAGATCAAAGCCAAGGTCCTGACTTTCCGAAAATGATTCATTGCAGTAATGAACGTAGTGAGAAAAATCTCACTTTTCCATCACTCTGTGTTTAAATGATACATATTTGGCCTCAGCCTCCATTTGAATGATGAGGATTGCTGGGAACAGAAAGGGGAGGAAGAAAGAGATCAAGTAGCAGTCTCAGTACAACACCTTTGCCTTGTTTTCTACAGCTGGTCCTCCACACCACAAGCGTGTTGACCGCAGTGACCAGACAAAATTCCTCTGCATTAACACTGGCTTTTGCTGTGGAAGATAGTAATGAGATCTATTCCATCTGATTTGGGGATTGAGTCAGTTAGGGTTTAGTTGACATTTTTTAGTTCAAGCCCTGTAATTACATTTCTGATGGTGTACAGAGGCCTCAAGATGTGACAGGCCTATTTTTAGGCATCTAAAATAAAAGAAAACAAACAAACTAACTCAGCACTTTGACACAAAAAAAAAAGAGAAGAAAAAACAGGGCTGGCAAGGCAGTGTGGGAGAAATTGGCTCTGCCCGTAACTTGGCTCTAGCTATTTTGGGTCTGCTTGTGCCATGCTTTCCTCACAGGGAATACAGCTGGCTCAGAGAACCTTCCCAGAGGAGTCAAGGAAACCACTTGTAAACACTTAAAACAAGTTTGCAGAATGCCTCCTTCTCCCTGCTGCACACCGCCCCCCCTGCCCCCACACCATCCTCAAAACCAAAGGTTTTAATGCACTAAGTGATCTAAGAGCTGAGCTGGTATTTGGCACCATTGAAATTTTATCAGGTTGAAGCTCAGGTAGAGATTGTGGTGTGGCATTTGAGGGCAAAAAGCTTCACTGGCAGCAGAATCAGAAAATTTTGATTTGATGATAGCTGGGAAATGAGAGATAGGGACAGACCACTTCTCTGCAAGTTCTACTCTGGTTGCAAAACAGGCATCTTGAAATAAACGATCTGCTTAACAAAGAAACTTTTTGGACCTAGAAAACAGTTGAGATACATGAAGAAATGAAATCAAATACCCCTGGGAAATGTACTTTTCACTCTCTCTTTTTATTTTTTCCAAAAATGGTTCCATTTCATAGAAATGTTTACAATTTTGTGGAGAGGAATGGAAGTGAGACTGTTTTTCCTTGGCAATTTGCAACACTGTTTTTTTCTCAGCAACTCTAATTATAATCAGCTGAGTTTAGGCTTGAGTTTACTCAAACATTTGCCAGGTTTCCAGTACTGCAATACATAAATTTCTTCAAAGGTTAAAATTTACATTAAACACAGGCACAGTTTGAAATAGGTGTTTCTGAAAGAAAAATAGTATTCATACAATCACACAGCATCACAGAATAAATTAATCTAGTCTAATTGCCCCTGCTAAAGCAGGTTGCCCTCAATCAGGTCACACAGGAATGCATCCAGGCAGGTTTGAAAGTCTCCAGTGCAGGAGGCTCCACAGCCTCCCTGGGCAGCCTGTGCCAGGGCTCTGTCATCCTCACAGTAAAGAAGTTTTTCCTTAGGTGGAACTTTTGGTGTTCCAGCTTTTGTCCATTACCTTTTTGTCCTATCTCTGGACACTGCAGAAAAAAGGGCTGCCCCATCCCCTTGACATACACCTTTCAAATACTTGTATGTATTAACGAGGTTGCCCCTCAGTCTCCTCCAGGCTGAACAGTCTCAATTCCCACAGTCTTATGAGAAAAGGAAGATGCTCCAGTCCCCTGATCATCTTGGTGGCCCTGTGCTGGACTCTCTCCAGCAGTTCCCTGTCCCTCTTGACCTGGGAAGCCCAGAACTGGACACAGGACTCCAGACTAGTAGTTGTACTACATGCAGTTAATGTTCATAACTGCAAGACAACTTTTGCATTAGCAAGACTGCAGGAAACATGGAGTCTTAAAGACAGTCACCTTCAGAGTCCAACAGACTCCCAGCCAAACTATTATTGACTGCCAAAGGATATAGACTCCCTGATGACCTTTCATGATGACACTTTAAAAATGTGTAATAGGTCTTGATATCCTCTGAATTGGGTCTCATTTTTCCTCTGTAAAGACCACCTGCAAGTAACTCTGATGTCCAACCATCCAGGCAAGGCATCACGCTTACAACCCAGACTGTGCCATGTTGCCTTGCCCAGTGTCTTGCTTTGCGGTCTGAGTGCAATCTCACTACAACCAGTGGAACCACAGAAAATAAGACCAGATACCAAAATGTGGAAGGGGTAGTTATATAAAGCTGAGCTCATGACAGTAACATTCCTACTTGTCTGAAATGCACTGGGAGGTGCTACTCGGGCTCTGCTATCAGGTATCTAAGAGGCTTCTGCACCATGTAACATGGATGTCTCTTTGCCAATATCCTGTCCCCAACAATTGCCAAGAAAAAGAAGAAAAAAGAAAAAAATGAAAAATAAAGAAGGCAAGTGTTCCCTGAGGTTCAATACTGAAGTCAGACCTTTTTGCAGGCTTGACCCATTGAGGAGGCTCCCACATGGCTGAGTCTCTCATCTGCCTATCTGAGATTCTATTTGAGCAACAACCAAGATATTTACGCTTCAAAAGGAAGCCCAAGGAACAAGTCAGGATGTTTTCTGTCAACTGCATAGTTGTTCCAGTTCTTTTGTTTGAGCTGTTTTCCCGAGGGTCAATGTTTGTCACCTCACCATCTTGTGCGTTCATGCACAGTGAGGGGCATGTGCTGCTCTCAGCCTGGGTGTTTTTCCTCCTCTCCCTGTCACTGTCTCATTCTGTTTAACTTTTCAGCCTATTTACTCACTTTGCTAGTCAAAAGGTTTTATTTTTCTTGTCTAGGATGTGCAGGGCTAGTGCAAGTAGTTAAGAGAATCAAGCTATCTTCCTTCCCCAGCATGAATACCCTCCTTGCCAACAATAATTATTCTGCATGGGGAGTTTTTCCTCTTATCTGCTGATGCATGGTGGGGTGTGGGGAGGATGGGTGGAGGTGTTACTGATGGGATATGCAGCCTCTTGATGTTTTCTGGATTTTCTTAAATGCCACATTTTGACCTATGAGATTAGAAGCAGGATTCTTTGCATTTGCCTGCAAATCTCCTGGCAGCTACCACTTGAGCATGAGGAGTGGGTCTGGCACACACCTTGCAGCCTAATTTTTTTGCACACTGGCTGTGGATTTTTTTACATCCATACAACCCTTTAAGTCCCAATGGAGTATTTCTTCTCCACCACCAAGTGAAGTTTCAAATTCTTATACAGAAATGCTTTTGCTTGAACTAGCCCCTTAACTGAGCCAGAAGCCCTAATGCAGCTACTCAGCAGAAAACATTCTCGGTAGCTCTCTCCTTATCTGCAGTGTAACCTTGGGTTTGCTATTTGGTACATTTACTGGTTTCAGCTGTTGCTCTCAAATGCTCAGAACATGTAAGATTAAGCAGCTGTTGCTATTGGGAAAGAGGGCTTGCATTCTCTTCCCTTCTTCCCTAGATATTTGTCTCCTCCTGTGTTCTGTGTTACCTCCCCAAGGTCACACAAAAACCTTTTTCAAGATCAGTGCATCCCTAGCTTTGATGGGAAACTTGAAGGAACTTGTGTAAAGGACTTAAGAATAGATTTGGCCCAGAATGGATGCCTTTGTTAATTTAACTTGATTTTACCAAATTCTAGGGATCTTGGAAACTAAATTCAGTCTCTAAATTACTTTGCAAATGGGACATCAATGGGGAATTCAGTCACATCTATCAGCTCAGCAGGAAACATAATTCTTATCTGTGAGGCAACCTCAGTCACTTTATTCTCTTAACATACATGAAAGTAATCAAGCTATCTCCCCCTTCAGCTTTACTCCCCCTTCTGCAGGGCTGCCAGCCTAATACCAACAGCACTGCCAATTCAGCCTTATCCAGAGTAATGGGGCTGTACCTCTTCAGAAAGAAAGTAGGACAGTTAGATGTGTGATTGTAAAGAATTTAAGTTGCTCCTTAGATCTGGAAGGTTTTTGGGATATATATCACCTCTTGCTCTCCTTGGTATATCCATCCTGCTTCAGCAACGTTTTCTGTCATGGTCATTAAGGTTCTCTCTTGTAGGCTTGGGTTTTCCTGCAGCTGTCAATGAGAGGCTGCAGACAGCATACAGAATAGTCTGCTCACTTCACAGATGGTCCAAGCAGAGCAGGAATTTGTTGTGTTACATTTCTGTTGGAGTTTTGGAAACTGAACAGAAAACAAAACTCACTCTTACCATGGGTAGCTTTGTGTCTGGCTGGGTGCAACCCTGAATGATAAATAATTTATAATAATGATGATAGTGCTGAAGTTCATGCTGACAGGAGCGGACAATGACAAATGTTCACCTTTGTATATGAAGTACCAGCATTGTTGTATTTCTCATTGGTGTGAAATCCTGCTTGCTCTAGACACCATCCTTACAGACTGGTGTCTCCCTTAGAACTCGCTGGTAGATGCAGCAGGAGTAGCAGATAATCTCCCATTTCTCCTGCCATGCAGGGTAGGGCTGTCAGTAATGATTGATGGTGGGCTCAGGCTTCTATGGTATAACACTTAAACCAGGTAGTACTGGTAATTCCCTCTGTCCTTTAGCAATTCCCCTTCCCTTCAGCAGAATGAGTGAATATATCTTGCTTTTGCTTTGCTGTGGGGGACAGATCCAGGGGAGAGCTTTGACTTATTTTGTCTGCTCAGGAGTGGTGGCACCGATTTCCTGCTCTGAGCCCTTTCCTCTACCAAGAAAGGACCCCCCACCCCCTCTCCAGCCACATTTGCAAAGCAAACCTTGTTCATAGGAGATCTGTAACTAAACACAAACTGATCCCATCTGGCTCTTTCACCCCTTCTCCACTGGCTTAGTCCAAGGTTTGTGTATACAAGCTGGCTTGGCCCTAGACAAATACAGCAATCTCATATTTTTTTGCTGCTCTCTGGTCAAGAAAGCAAGGTGGGAAAGACATAATAACATGTTTCTCTCACCTCCTTCACCAGTATCAGAACATTTTTGCAAGTACTTACCTATTACACAATAAGCTACTGACATCCACTGTGTCTGGTTTTTTGTTCCCTCTCCCTCACCCCAAGTTCTCTCAGCTCATTAAAATCTTCAACTCACTGGGTCCTGAGAAGTTCCCCCTCGTGGAGCAAACGTTCTTCCCAAGCCATAAGCAGATGGTGAGTACTTTGGTTTTCTCCTGACAGCAGCATGGATGGGGGAGAAGCAATGAATGTGAGTTGAGCGCAAGAGATGGTGTAGTGGGAATGCTGGGAAAAGTATTGGTTTTACTTGCTGAGAATTGCTAGCTAAAAGGCAATGTGCAAAAAGCACTGACTGGGAACCTCTTTCATTCCATGCCCAGCTCTCCCCCTGGGTCATGTACAGACCCTGAAAAAGTAACAATGAAAACAGGCTCAAAACCAAAGCAAAAATCTGTTGTGAAATCTAGTCAACAAAAGCTCATCCCTTAGAGCAAGGAATCACTTTATTCAGATAAAGTGCATTTTTTTCCCCTCCTGGAATTATATGAAATGTGTTGACGATTTGGGACAGGGGCCGTAAGAGCTGTTTGTTTCACAATGTCAGCTTGCATGGTCTGTCACATGGTTGCCATCCATGAAACATTTATCAGCCTGACTAGGTACTCAGAGTAAATTGGAGCTCTTGAAAAAGGGTTTGTTTCAGCTTGTAATGTTTTCTTTGCACAGCAGCTCAGGGGTCTAGCCTTCCTGTCAACAACTAAACACTCAATGCCCTGTGAGGCTACTGGGCACTGTACCAAAACCTTAGGGCACCTGCCAAAGAGATCTGCATAGGTGCCTTTAGTCCTGGAGAACATGGCAAAGCAAGTGACTTTGTTTAAAACTCTGCATATCTGTTGTTTCCCCTGGGTTGAAAGGATGACTTCATGAATTTTTGCTCCAAACTTACATCCATGACTTGGCGGCTCATCTTACCTGGCTGAGGCTTTGATGAGACCCTGTGTGAACCATGATTCCCTCATGTGAACCGCTGGCTGCCTGAACTTATTTCTAGGACTTGACTGAACTCGAGCAACACTGGCAGCTTGAAGATTAGTGGTGTTGAGATGTCAAACTAGAGTTCAAAAACACTCAAATCCCTCTTTTTTATTTCCCACACACTTGTTGCAACACTGTGGGCCAACCAAAATGCTTAATAGAATGTAGGTACTTGATGGTCAATATAAGCACCCAGTGAGCACCAGAATTCAAAAGGAAGGATCACTTAGGTTCCTGTGAAAAATCCCACTGGGACCTGCTAGGTACCTGGAAATGCCAGACTTTCACCCCTCTATTCCAATACTCTGTGTCTACCTGGGCTGTATGGACAACAGCACTTTCACTCTTCACAGGCACGTCTTGAAGGTAAGTACACTCTTGAGTGCTGTCAAGCACTCCAGTGATGCACTGGTAAGAGCTGTATTATCATTTCAGACACGAAGAAATGGATAGACCTTAAACACTATGTGACAGTTTGTGGCAGACTTTTAAGACATATGAGTTGATAAACCCTGTTGCATTTAACTCCTGCTAATATACAAAGAGGGTTCTGTGACTTATGTAATGCTTCAGGACAGTGGTGACTTTGTCCTGACCACTCAGGATGGTATTTTTTGAAGACTCGATTAAGGTTTTTATTGCAAATAGGTTAGCTGGCACTTTTAGCATGGTTTTCTTGTCTGGAAATCTAATTCTTGATTCCTCAGAATGTAAATGCATTTGTTACCAGCATAGTAGTTTGGTTTAGCAGAGCCCTGATCTTACTTTCAGATACTTGTCATTTTTATAACTGATCACCTACTTGGAGATGTTATTGCTTACTTTGCAGACGCTATTGCTTACATCCAAAAGAATGCAATAACCTTTTAAAACTGTGGATAATCTCATTTGAACACAAACACTGTTGCTGACATGCAAGCTTGAGTAATCTGGTTTAAATCAGTCTCTTCTCAAACATTTACACAAGCAACAATCCACTTGGGCAAATTCAGGCCAGCCCTTTGCAGGTGGGGTGGTCTGCCCCACAGAACCCATATAACTTCTCAAGATGTTTTCTGTGTGCATCTCCACAGTATCTCAGGCTTTGAGAGTCTGAGAGGGCAAGTGCTTACACGAAGCAAGCTCCACTGCAGTCATCACTCCATCAAGTACCTCTGAAAGTTGTCTGCCCACTGTGCATGAGCTTCATTATGTGTCAGATAGGAATACAACAATCCCCCTTTCCTTTTTTTTTTTCCCCCCCTTTCCTGGAGGTATCTTCAAGCTGTATCATTTAGCACTTGCAAAATACATTGTGGCCTTTTGATGGCTGACCCTGGTAGTGTTTATAACTAGTGTTATGGTTTTACCTCTTTGCAACGTGATACACTTTAAGCAATTAAGTGCTCACATAAGAGATCCTCATCCTCCTATGTCCAAAATTTTCCAGTGCTTACTTTCTAAACCTTTGGATTAAACATAGAACAGATTTTAAAACCTGTTACATTCTTTCATTCATGTAGAGAACAGAGATTTTCCTAAAGAAAAAGTGAGATAAAGGAAACTTCTAAGAGTAAGCCCATTTTTGTGAGCATTTTCATTTGGTTGAAAAAGCTTTTTCTGAAGCTCCCTTCTCACAACAACAGGGCATTTTTAACCAGCCTTGAACAGCATGCCTAGAGAGAACACAAGGCTCTGCCATTTCACCACAGAAAAGATGGAAAAGATTAACCTCTCTTCCCTCTGCCATGGGCATGTACTTTTCAACTCTCCTCCCAGGGATCACTTCACTGGAAATAAAAGCAGTTTGCTACTCTTCTTCTAAGGCCCTGACAGCCACAATGATGGCCTTGCTCTGGAGTGACCCCCAATGGCCAGTTAACAAGTGGGATACATGAACTTCAACAAGGGATTTTCCGCCTCTCCTATGCTTATGACCCAAATAATGATTCTTAGGGAGATCAACCTCTTAAAGAGAGGGAGAGACTGATGGAGGGCTCTTTGCCAAAGCACAACAATTGCCAGGAGTGGAATATATGCTTTGAGCCCAATAAAATGGTATCAAGAAAGGAAAGGAAATTAATAAATCCACTTGCAAATCCATTTGTGTACATTCGAAGTGGAGAGGAACTAATATAAGTGAAGCAGAGACAGAATGTCTGTGATAGAAATAAAACCACTTTACTGTTTAGAATAAAAGGACACTATAAAAAGTGAACATTATGCAACATTACCTTAAAAGACAATATACATTCACTGAATATAAAATTTATAAATAACATGGAGGAAAACTGTAAACAGTGCTAGAAAATTTAGCAACAAATACATTCCTTCTGGACAAGATTTTTTCACACGGATTTGATTCCCTCCCCAAGTTTCCATGACTATCAGGAACAGCAGAGTGGCTCTATGAAGGAAGGACAGTGTCAGAGAGAGAAGGAGAGGCCAGTACACGCAAAGCAGCAGCACATATTTAGTGGATTTCAAAGACTTTTCTCGTGATTGGGAGCCCCAAAAGCTCCTTATTCTAAAAAAGATCCAAAAAAAAGAGTTTGCAGTTCACTAAATTTTGTTATGTTCTTTTAAGTTATAAATGATGTCATGAGAGACACTTGGAGACATCTGAAAGAATGAAAACTCCTTCCCATGGAGGCCTCTACTTCAGTCTTTCCCGTAGAAAATGCAACAGTGGCCAAGTACGAGTGGGATACAGTGATATATTTAGAGTTTAGGGTAGTCCTACCTGAAAGGCCATGTAACTCTTCAAAAACATGAGAAATTTAGACCTAAATTAGTAGTTTTGTCCCATACATAGGAGGGGGAAGCCTCCTACTAGAGGACTTGATTCACAGAGCTCCTCCTGCTCCATTTTGGAAAATGAAAATTGAAGACAGTCTTTCCCAAACTTTCAATATATTTTTCATGGTTTTTGTAATTCTAAAGGGGAAAACACTCCCAAGCAAATAACAAAAAAACCCCCTCTATTAATAAGAAAGCAAACAGCAACAGCTTAGAAATGAGCTGTGCTGTTTAAAAAGTACTTTTAGTAATGCTGGTATACCTAAAGCATAGGTGTGTGGGGGGGGAAGCCCTCATCCTGTACATATCCTAGGGTCATGCTCACATCAGCTATGCCACTGACAGTTCCCCTGACCTTCAGTTATTGGGGTGAAGCGAGGTGCATGTCAGAGGTGACATGTAGATCATCCTGCTGCTGCAAGCCCACTGTAGCCTAACATTTTGAGAACTTCACACCTGTCTCCTTGCACCCTCTGTGCCCGAGGTTCCTACATATTGCATGGCCCGCTGTAACTGGGGAGAGTTTTGTCCCTTGGCATGCAGAAGTGACTTAGCCAGATAGAAGAAAGTAGAGCAGATAGAAAGAAAGAAGTAATCTTTGAGTCTGATTTAGAGCTTGCTCAATCAATTTAATGGCTCCCTCCCACTTCAAAGGAGCCTTCAGTTCAGTTCTTAATGCAATCAACAAGCTAAAGCTTAGCCAAAGAAATGCATGTCCCTGATAGCATGCACAGAAACAAAATTAAGAACCCTCCCGAAAGAAATGTATTTTTACTGGATTCTCCCCCCTTCTTTTGGCTCCACATTTGTAGAAGCCTTAACAACTGTTTCTTTACACAGCAAGGGGAAAGATTTGCTACGAAACCCCCACCCCTGCCCATCCACCTGTCTGCATCTCAGAAGCATTTTACCTTCCGCAACATAAAATGGGAATACCCTTCATTTTCTGGTAATGCATCTGCTGGTTTTGTTGTTTACAAAGCACATAGCTACATTATATCCTACTCCGGGACACGAGTCCTCATAGTATTAGAATGCAAATATTTTCACAATAATTTTGAGTGCAATACTGTGATGTCTCAGCTAGATAAATGAATCAGTGACAGGTAAAATTTGCAGAGCTGCAGTTTTAAGGACTATTCAAATCAACGCTTCACTGCACCGAGGGGCATTTTCATTTAGCCTTCCGAAGCGGCTGCAGCTCAAAGAGACGTCACCTTTGCAAAGTCGCCTTGAGCTTGAGGAGGGCCATCTCCAGCAATGCCAGCTCCAGACAGTGATGCAGTGAGGGTGGCGAGGCCAGCTCCACTCTGCCCTCAAGGACCCTCAGAGATTTTTGTCAGCCATGCCTGGGGTCAGAGCTCCACTCCACTGTGCCCAAAGCCCAACCCCATACTCTCTCAAAAAGGTCAATGTTCTGACCCACCACTTGATCCTATGATGGGTGCTGTAAAGCACCTTACCCTCCCTCTCATCTCCAACCCTTAATTTAGGAGTAGTCACAGGGAAGAGGACTTCTGCCAAGTGCTCCAAGCCTGAATCACAGGAAAAACCAACAGACTTTCAATGTGTTTTGTGCTGCATTGCCACTCAGAGCAGCTGGAAAAAAACCCAATCAGCAGACCCAGGCACCTCTTACATCAACTCTTTGAAAATGCCCTTTAAAGTTCATGTTAAAAAAAAAAATGAAGCCACACGCTTTTTGCTGCAATAATTCATCTACTAATTGGGCCATTTCAAGGGATGTATGTCTGGCAGAGCTCTGGAAGCAGCTAAGGAATGGAAAAACACATCAGGGCCCACCTCAAACACCCTTTCCTTTCTATTTGTCAAAGTGGTCCCAAACACCTCTCTAGTAATTGAGGTCACTGACTGTAAAATGCTGTATTGCCCCAAGCTGGAATCACTGCAACACTTTTTCCTGCTGGTGGCAGCTCTGCTTTCTAAGTGGAATGAACTGAAGATATATGGAAACTTAAGATAAATAATCATAATACAAAAAATGAAGTTAAGCATAATCTTCTCCCTGCCCAAGCCCTCCCCATCCAAAACACAGTCACCCATTTTGTCAGTACCCCTTCTTCACCATCTTTAAAACTTAAAATACTTTTATTTGATAAGAAAAATTATATTATAGTTTTCTTAATTAAAAAAAAAAAAACAAAATAGAATGAAAAAAAAAAAACTTCTCCAGTCAACAGCAAAGCACATGACAGAAAGGCTCCTCCTCCCACATCACTGCAGGACATGGTATGAACACATGCATGGAGCTATGCTTAACAGTGCCGAGAAGGAAACACAGCACTTGACACAGAAGGAATCCTCTGGGCAGCTGAAATTTTACCATCCCAGTCAGCACTTATTAGGAGACCACTCTTCCCTGCCTGGCCCTCCCACACACACTTCCTTTCACTGTATAAACAAATGCAGCTAGTGTAGCTGCAGGGGAGGAACCGTGGTGCAAGGAGGTACAGAGGAAACAATTGACTGTAGCCACTACTGCAGATATACTGGAGCTTCAATACCTTAAAAACAACTCACTGACTCGGAATGTCAATATTTCTGTCTTTAAAACACAATCAAACAATTCTTTTGTTTATAACACCAAAAAAAAATTCCACATCCTGTCAAAAATAGCTTATGTCATTATGTGTATATACATCTTAGTTCAGCAAAACACTATTTTGGCAATAGGTTTTTTTTTTTTAATAGTAAGAGCTCTAGCAAGTCTCCCCTTTCCCTCTTCCATGTGATTGATTTACAGTTGGTATTTTGGCACCTGTTTGGTTTAAGGTGTTCACAAGCTGGTTTTGCTGTTGAAGCTAAGCTGCAAAAATTTCAGGGGCCAATGCTGCTCAAAACAGGATGGCACAGCATCTGTTTTCTGCTGTAGGTGGATTCACCTCCCTGAATATAGGGGATGGGGCTTTTGTTTTTCAAACAACAACAACGAAAAAAAATACAAAATACTTCTCTCTTTTGTTCTGGAGAAAGCCAGAACTTCTAATGTGCTGTTGCATTCACAATGTGACTGAATTAGCTAGGACAATCAGCCAACAATGCTTTTACCAGATGATGTGGTCAGACACACTAGGTGAATTCTCCCACTACTGCTGGAGTCAATCACACTGCCAACCAAGGAGGATTTTCTTTTGGACGTCATTTTTTCCACAGTTTAGGCTGGGTTTCTCTTCAGTTTGTTTCATTTGCCAATCTGATTCATGAAACCTGTTTTCCTTCAAATAGATTCGTCTACGTATTTTCAGCACTTAGTGCATGAGGAGGGGTGACAGGAAGCCAGCACATAGAAGAATACAGTGCCTAATTGGCATAGTTTTTAGATTTTTGTTTTCCTAAAAAAATAGAGATTATATTGCTACAGCTAATGATACATGTAACAGAGCAAGAGCTCCAACTTTTTTTTCTGTTCTTTTTTCGTTTTTCTTTTTTTGTTGTTTTTTTTTTTAATTTTTCCCCTCCCATTTTTTCCCTCCGGTGTGCAAAAGCTCGCTCCCAAACATCATCTGATCAAAATGAGTGGTATCAAAAAAATGGAAAAGGTGATTACAAATTCAGTAAGGTAGCACAGACTTTTCTTTTTTTTTTTTTTTTCCTTTTCTTTTTAAGTGTTCCAAGTGCTAAAATTTGCATGAAAACAGGCACTAATTTCATTGTCATCATCATGATCTGGTAAGAGTTAGTGTCCAAAGGAAGATCAGCCACAAGTAAGGGAGAGGGGAGAGTAAGGAAGGGGTAGCGTGCTCAGGGATCTGTGGCATTGATTATCGTTTTATCTGGAGGTGCCCATCCTCTGTACCAGCTGCAGTAACCTTCCACCCTCTTGATGCAGGCGTAGTGCTTCGCTTGGTATCCCGAGTGGCCAAAGTTGGAGAGCATGTCTGTCCAAATACACTCATTCTTCGAGGTGGCAAAGCAGGGCAAATAGTAGCAGGGCCTAATCTGCAATTGGAAAGAGCAATCACGTAAGGCTACATTCACCATTCCACTCCCTCAGACCTTGTTTACTAACCCGGAATTCTGACTCGGTTCAGTAAAGCGCATAAGCACGTGCTCAGCCTCACACACAACTCAGGTAATTCCAGAGTCAAAAGGGATTTCCAGTTGCAGAAAAGTTGGGCTGTGTCTATGTTTTTGAGGGGCTGGGGCCATGAACAAAAATCTCACAGTGCCAGGCTGTGAGGTTTTAAGCACTCAAAACGTTTACACGGGACAAAAAAGCTCGGCATATCTTGCCAGGCCTCTGGTACCTGATTTCATTCACCTGCAAATGATTCTGCATGGATTCTGAAAGCCTTCCCCAACCCTAGTTTACTCCAGCAGGGCATTAAAAAGGCATAGACTCTGCATTTTTATTTGTCTCTTCTCTGGTCTCAACACTAAAGATGAGCCTTACTTTCTCCCAGCAAAACTTGCTGTCCTCCATTTCTATTCCTGACTGTTCACAAGCATCATTGGCATACAGGCAGGGGAAACAGAACTGTAGGGTTTCAATGTCTTAAGGCCACCTAATTCAAGATGCACATACCTTGCACCCACAGCCCAGGTGATAACGATGATTCAGTCCTTTACGCTGGGACAGAGTCAGCCGGTCCCACTTCTCATACCAGTTGCACAGGCCAGTGTAAACCTTCCCTTCATACACACGGCCTTGAAAACAGAGACACGGTCACAAGTTAGCACTTCTCAGCTCGAGCACTTTTCTTGTTTCCCAAGATTGCTAATGTTCTCAATATGTTTGGCTTCAGTCACTGCTCAGCAACTGCCTTCTTTTTATTAACTGCTTCTGGGATCACTGGCCAGCAAGATTCCCGCACTCCTGTACCTCAGAGTGTTGCGCGAGCTGTAAGCACCAGCAACAACGTGCAGGTGAGGAACGCTGTCAAGCTCCTCTCAACAACAGAGCTAAGGGAATCAACACCTTTACTACAAACAAGACTTGGCAACTGTCTCATCTCTATCTCCTTGCATCCCCCCATCTCAGCAGTGTGCATTTCTCCAGCTCATTCCAAAAGGGATCTTCCATCTGTGGCACAGCTGAGTAGCAACCAGTTCCCTGTGACAGACACAGCAGCTCTGGCATGAACTGACAGCTGTGGACACAGCATATTGGTCACAACATCGCTGGGTACAGGAGGTACTTTAGGAAAGAGAGGGAAATCTAGAGAGTGAAATGACTCTCAACGTTAAAGAGTATTGAACACCAAAATACTGTTGGCCACCTTAACACTGGGGAAGCTGCATACAGGGAGGTCTACATGGCTGCCCGTTGTCCTTAACAGGTGTACGTAGAGAACAGAAGAGGCTTGGATTATGAGGAAGTACACTGTCCTTTACCTGTAATCAGATACTGGTACTTGTTGACCTCCAGCTTGACTCCACAAAGACTCTCAGAGGCTTCTGTGTAGATGTACTGAACGTGTGGCATTATCTGGAAGCCCCTGTACATCTAGAGAAAGAATAAAAATGCTTTAGGTCACCTTAAAATGACAGTTTTTCAGTTAGGTTCTTTACAACCTGCATTCCTAGACTGTGCTGGCAAGCCAGGACCTTTTAGCATTTACAAGGGTGAAGGAATGAATAACAGCACTAGCTGGACTCTGATGGAAGTTTCCCCACCAGATCTGCTGGTGAAACAGAATATCCACCTGCTAACGAGCCGTTGCAATTCAGCACAGGGACCAGTTTTCCCCACTCGCATTAGTTCCAGTGGCACTGAGTGAGCAAAGCGCCAACGCTGCAAGCTCTGCCAACATCCTGAACAATTTTTTTTCCCCCTATACAGCTCACGATTTGGGAGAAATTAAATTAGTTCAAGCCTGGAACCTTTTTCCTTCATGTGATTTAAACAATTTCTTCCAACCTAAGGGATTTTTCTTTGAAACAATGACCCTATTTTCCAGTGTTGCTGCTGTAAGAGTTTCAGACCTCTGGCGCTTGATCTAAGCCATCAAGCCAGACACCTCCTTCTCAAAGGCCTAGCACACGCAACTCCTCCTGACCTCAGCAAGGATTTCATGTTGCTCTAAGTGCATGCAGAAATAGAATCCTACCCCATCACCTAAAATTAGCCCAGTACTGATGAGTGCCATAAAGAATCGCATATACCCAATTCCTCTACACTCCTTCTCCTTTTTCATAATCTTTCTTACAGTTTAGTTTAATCGAAATATGAACCCACAGACATGCTGGCAGTTGGATTCAGTCAGAAATTAGCACGTGTCCCTATCTGACCTGACCTTACCTCTGCAATGCAGGGAGACTCATGCCCACCTGTTAGCAGCATCATAGAGTCAGTGCATAGCAGTGAAACAACCACTGCATGTGTACACTGGACCAAATAAAACATACCCTTAGTTTTGAAACACTGAGGATGATTTTCCTGAAAATTTAATCTTTAAAATCTGGTTATCTGGCATTCAATCTCTCTTTTCCTTCTCACCAACTGTTTAAAATGGCCAATGTTTAAAAGTTAAACACTAAGACTCAGAGAGAATCACAGCTTCATAACATATCCCAGCCTTTTTCTCTGTTAGCTTTATTGCCAGAGAGCACATTCGTGTTCAGTTTAACCATAACAAAGTGAGGTAAAGAGGGGAAAAAAGTCCCAAACTATCCCAGAGCTATAGATCCTTGCTGCTGTGTCACCTAAGCTGAAGTATTCTCCTCCAGGCCATATTCTGTTTCTTGAAGTCCCCTATTATCCCAGGGTATTTCACCATTCCCTCATCTCCTTTAAAAACAATAAACCTTTTTCTTTCTGAAAGAACATCCGCTGATTTAACAGATTTTATGCTAGGCCCAGATACTGCACAAAAATAACCCCTATAAACTATTACTAATTCTGCTTATCTTTTGGGCATCCATGGAATAGCTGCCAGTTGGGTTTTTTCTCCTTAGTTACATTACCTGAATCAGCATAATCTTATAACAGTATCACAACTCAGTAACCGAACTGTTGTGTTACAGTGAAAGATACTCTAAAGGGTTTGCATTTTCCAGCCTTCTTTCTACACTCAGCAAACATGAAAGGAAAGTGGGGTTTTTTTTAATTAATCACATTGTATCATCAATTAAAAAAAATCATGTTTGGGATACACCATTGTCTTTGTCCCTGAGTGAGCAAATTCTTTCAATGAATATGGAAGAACTGAACCTTCTCTAATCTCTATCCCTGCAATTTTCTTGGTATGGGATGACCTACTCAGATTTTCCATTTATGCTCAATAGCTGGAGATCTAGGTTCTAGTGCAAGCATCCTGTCTGTCCTTGGAGGAGTTATTTAGCCCTCAGTATACTGTTGTTCGTCATCTGTGGAGCAGCTCTGCCTTGCTTCCCAAGGGTACTATGAGGAAAGACACACAACATACAGGCTGTGTTTAGACCTCGTTCTAGTGGGCGTCATGCCAGGAAGTTACGATAACAGTATCTAAGCAGATAGGACTAGCTAAGATAACAGCTAGGCTGCCCAGTCTGTCCAGGCATTGCTTTATCTACACTGCAGAGTGCTGTATGCTGTGCATGTGCAGTACAAGTGATCTGTCACTCAGTGCGCTAAACTCCAGGGAGCGCTGGGCTAATTAAGTATGCTATAAAGTCCACACATGCACAGGCACACTTTGAGCCCATTCTCCCCCTTGTAGAATGGGCTACAAACTGGAGTAATCCTTTTTCTGCTGCTCAGGCCCATCCTACAAGACCCTTACAGTCATCTCTCCTCGCATCTGCACCATCAAGCTCACTGTGACTGCCCACAAAGTAACTAGTGCTGGAGTTCGTTTTCCAACTCCTGGACCCTATTTCCCATTAGCATCAGGGACACCACTCTCAGCATTCTTGAAGGAAGCACGACTCTCGAAAAGCCCTTTACTTCACCCCTCAGTGACTCTGATCGATGCTAGCAATTGTCACACTCGTTGACCCAGCGCTGGGGGCAGACAAGGCCTACCTCATCCTCTGATGACTAAAGGAAACTCACCACGACCTTGGTTCTCAGGGCAGGGAAAAAGAAAGCTTGGCAAGGGGCAATCTTCTACAGATGCCTTCTTTCAAAACAAATAAAACAATACCTTCAGCATTATTTTTGGATACACAAAATATCCTGGAAATGCTATTAGGCCAGTTAGTAAAAAAACAACCAAAAAGCTAGCCTCTCGCCTAACTGCTATGCTTGGAGTCCTCCTGTCGCCACAAATGGGTATTTTTGGAAGCATAATGACAGGGAACAAAGTATTAGCAAATGTCACATGGCGGTGCCTGGTAGTGCTGCTCTATTTCCAGCTGTGTCAGCATTTTCCTTCGCAGCCCCCGTACTGCCTCAGAAATGCACGTGCAAATCCTGCGGTGGTTCCTGCTGTGTGATTAACTTCCCCCCTGGGATATGAAGCTCCTCCCTCTGTACCTCCCATGCGAGGTTGCACGAGATACCAAGGCTTGAAGTCCTCTTGCCTAACCTTCAGCTACCTAAAATTTAGGCCCTTCATATGAATCAGGCATCTTGGCCCACCTTAAAATAGCTGTCTACAACTGCTGTGCTGAATTACACTTTGACAGTTCCTGACTCTCTCCATTGACAATAAAGATAGCAGGAAAGACTCAACACCTCATTTTAGTCTGTCTAAAATTAAACTGAATTAATCCCACCTCACTTCTTTCCTCCTGGGACTATCACGTTTCTCCCCTTAGACTCATTTTACAGATTAGCAACAAATCAAGGACAGCCTTCTTGCCTCTGGCAGCCTCTGCTGAGAGCTGCCATGGTCAGTAAGGACTGTTTGTGCACAAGGAGTAGAAATATCTTATCTCCTTGTTTCCTTTGCAGTTCCCTGAAATAGGTTTGGGCCATTCTCAGAATGAAGTGCAGCATCACAGAACATGCAGGGGTTTGATCAGTCCTATGCAGTTTTCTGACATGTGATCTTGAAATATTCAAACTATTTCAGAAGGCAGTAGAGGGAGGCAGAGGTTGCTTGAAAAAGCTTAAAGCGTTTTCAGACAACAAAATTGAACTCTAGAAAGCCTGGCAGTGTTCTGTGCCTGCAGGTTGACCTTGTTCTCTAATTCCAGGCCTCAAGCTGATTTAGTTGTGAAATTCAGCAACAGGTTCAAGAGTGTTAGTGAAAGAATCATCCACAGTAAACTACTAGGTTCGCATGAAAGAAATACAAAGATTGGTTTTTGCCTTTTAAAGCTCTCAATGCTTTTACAGGCAATTCAGCATACACTGATAGACTAAATGGCATACACTGATAGAGTAAATTTTTCATCTGCAGGTGCAGATGGGTTGATAGGTGGCCAAAAAACACTGACGTGTTAGCTTTATCTTCAGAATTGTTCCCATGCAGCTGTGCAGAACCTCCTTAGGTTTCTTTCCAGGAGGAGGACAGTCAGCTTTCATTGGGGTGAGCAAGGGAGAGATTTGCTACATCATTCTGAGCTCCCCCACTGTATGGAGCTGAATCCTTCTTTATACTGAAGTCTCTAAGCTCATCAGAAAGACAGCAGGGTTTCAAAGAAGGCACTTGGTTTGTTTGTTTATCAAGAACTATGTCCTCCGGACATTCCAGTTCTACTGAGCACTTCAACTGCTTCAGGTTCCTTATCCCCAAAGGTCACAGTTAAATATGCGATGCAACATCTCACCAGCCCACCAGCTATGTAGCAGGCATAGAGGCAGTTGGACCAACACATGATTTTACCCTTTAAAATCACTCCTGCTTTTGTTGGACATGTAGCTTCCTAACAAAACACTGTGGAACTGCTCATGCAAAAAGGCAATGGTTCTCTTGTGGTCTCAGCATGAGGACATTGCAGATTATTCCAGTGTCTGCTGTAACACCTTGGCCCTGTGCTGCAGAATAACCCAGTGAAAACAGCCAGGGCAGGCTGAGGTGTTTTACTTGAAGACTGACACGACGGTGCCTATTGACAGCAAAATGGCTGTGACTCCACTCAGTGTGCTCACCTTGACAGGGCTGATGCTCCTTGCCATTCCAGGAGGCACACAGAAGCCTTTTCTATTTGTAGCAGGGACACTGCTACAGGCTTCTAGGTCAGAGGAGGAATGCATAATGCTGTTCCAGAGCTCTCTCATAGTGCAGCTCACCATCTGACAATGGAGCAGGCTGGTAAAGCGCACTGGTCTTTTTGGGGACTACCATTATTCTAGATCAACACTGGACCCTGTTCATAGTCATATGTTTGACAAGAAACATCAAAGTCTTTGAACTGAGTAGGAAGAAAAGTAAGGGTCCTGGATAGACTGGGATGAAATCGGGAAAAGTAAAGGTAATGAAGCCACTGCAGCATGTGGATGTTGAGTAGTTTTATGCAGTGGGGTATAGTTGCTGAGATGGACACAGCGTGCTGCAAATCTGATGGGGCCAGGGATATCTATAAAAAAAAGAGTGGCAGCATTGTCTTCCTCTTGCCAACATAACCAGTCACTTCTTTTTTTTTTACAAATACAAGTTAATCAACAGATATATATTTCCTTTTGAATGTTAAAAAGAAATTTTTAGGATTAAGGAAATGAGTAAGCTCAGCACCACACACCCTCTGATTCGAAGTGCAAGCATTCCACTCCCGTGGAAGAGCCATGCCAGGACCAGATTTGGCTACGTGTGCGGTTTTGCGACAGCTTATGAAACAGGCTTTGCATCTCCTCCTCCCAGCTTTCGTGCTTAGCTATAAACTGCCTTATAAAGAGAGTTACTGTTACGAGGCAGGCAAGTGACTGTTTTTTTCTCTACTTTGTCTAATATGTTTCAGATTTCTGCAGTCTCTGCCAAGCTTTTCCATTCTCTTTCTTTCTTTTTTTTTAAGACATAAACCAGTCTTATGACTGGAATGGCATAGCCAAGAAAAACAATCTAGGGCTGATTTTTAGCATTACATAACAAGGGGTCAGTTTAAGAAAAAAAAAAAAAACAAGTCCAAAGCAGCAGGTTGAGTGCAGTCTGTGCAGCAAAGAATTAGAGCTCTGAAGAAAGGAACTAGAGAAACCAAGCAACTGGTGTAGCACATCTACCCCTCTTCATCGACGGGTCAATGTTTTACAGCTTTTCTGAGCTGATGATATTTGAAAGCTACATATAAAACTAAACCAAGCACTAAAGACTTCACTATAAGAGTTGCATCCATTTTGTACGTGGAAAAAAATGCCCTCATCCTAAATGATGGTTACAAAGAATGCAAGAAAATAAGAGACGAAAGACCACTGTCTCCCAAGGCCAGCAGACTCAGACCCCCTACCACCACCACATCTTGAATTTAATGAAAGTGCTGCATGGAAAATCTTGCATTTACACAGTCTAACACTGAACACACACAGGTCTCCAGTATCTAGAGAAGCCCATCTGGCATCTTTCACTGTCAAAAATTATTTTAAAGTAAAGGAAAAATTTGGGTATTCAGCATTTTATGTCAGGAATGACCTCTTCCTGCTTTTTTCCCCTCTCTTGGGCAAATTTCTACCAATTGCTGGTTACTTCCCATTCTGGCTGAAAAATACGAACAGTTGAGGTGTCCTTATTTTAAGTATGCAATCTCTGTTATTACATGTTAATTAGAATTGTTATCAAGCCTGTCTGAAATGTTTGCAAACATACCTTCATCTGTTTGACTGTGTATCTCATCGTTCCAAATGGTCCATCTTTCATGAGCTTCTTCCCCACAACTTTAGCTCGGATCACTGTCATAAGAGAGGAAAAATACAACAAATTATAAACAACTTTACACAACATTTAGGCTAGACCCTCCACTTCAAAAAAAAGCCACTTAGATAAATTATTCTGTAAAATAAAACAAAACCCCAGGCCAATCTTCCTCTCAATTTATTCTAAATCTCACATACAACGAAGGCATGTAAAATGGGGTGCCAAAGCAAGTATTTATTTAGAGGAAATCCAGTTCTGTGTGAAGAGTAAGAACAAGCACTATTTATGTTGAAAATTCACTGAAATCCACAAAGCAGGACTATAGCTGGGACCAAGACAGCTTAAAATCTTTGCACAAAGCCATTGGGACGAAGTTCGTAGTTAATGCTTTAACTCTTAACATACGGAATGATGTTCAACAAGATACTATTTTTAAATCATTAAATCATTCTTTGGGTCCCCAATGCAGCTCCTGTTTCCCAATAACCACAACAATACAGTACAGGGCACTGAAATATCCTGTATCTGGGGATTTCACTTCAGCTGCCACCTCTTTCAGATACCACAAAGCTTCCAAGAAGTGGCTCCCTTGAACAAATGGCTACTGTGCAAAACCAGAATGTTTAGCAATCATCAGGTCCACAGTGAAAGCTGCAAGGCTAGCCAGAAGCCACCTGGAAGACAAACTAAAGCTGATCCAACAGACCTTATGTACACCACATTTCATTTCTTCGTGGATACTAAGGGGCAGTGTGTGTGCGTGCATGCACCCAGCACCCAGCCTGACACAGATGCCTCCCTTGTACCACAGACATACCAATGCCAGCTGAGGCCGAGCCATCATAGATAAGGATTTTGAGGTTCCTCAGATGGATCTAGTGGGTAGTTTACGGTCAGTACTTAATGAAGCACTGCTCATCTCATTTTCCTGCTCATCTGGTTTTAGGGCATTCTACAAACAAATTCTACTGTTCCATCAATCCTCTTTGAAAAAGTTCTGTAATCATCTGCTTGTCTCAGAGGAGCAAAGCTTAGTGACAGGGTAGGCATTATTCAGCTGAAGTCCACCCCCTAGAACAATCATATCACATTATACAAGCACCAGAAGCAGCTTAATTCCTTACAAGAGCTGCAGAAAAAGAGATTGCAGAAGACCGGTCCTGGGAAGAATAAGGATTACTGTTAGAAAACCCTGTACCACAAATGTCACTCATACAAACAGCAGGACAAAAAGAAAAGAACCAAACAAATAAGGAACTAAAAATTCCATCAATCTAGAGAAACATCAAAACTACAATATAACTGTAGAAATCTTACCCAAAATGTATTCATCAAGCTTCTTATTACAAGGGCTATGAAAATTATTCCAGTAGAATAATCCAAATAATGCAATGTACTTAAAAACAATTGTTAAGGTATAGTCAATCCTTGTTTTGTTGAAGAGGAGATAGCAGCCACTTTTGCATAAAGTTTAGATCACCACACCTTTGCAAACAAAGCATCTTTGCTGAATATATGCTCCAATGGTTCCAGACTACTGAAATCCAGTACGAAAAGGAACCACATACCTGGTCTGCTCTGAGCCTATGAAAGTCCTGATGTTAACTGTCTGCATAGGTACTGCTTTCACAGCAGTCTTTTGCAGCATTCCTTCTGTGTTTTGCTCAATGTATCATATTAACTCATCACAGAAAACAATTCATTAAAAAGCAGGAAGGCATGTAAGGGAAAGAAAGAGGTGGAAGTACTTTTTTTGCAAGCAATAAAAACCAACAATTTATTAATTGTACTACAGTGCAATCTAAAAGCAGCAACAAAGTTCAGGGATCCATTTTGCTATGTATATAGGACATTAAGCAAGCACCTTGTTGCTTCTTAGCTCATTTAAGTTTCAAACAATTGTAGAGACCCACTAAAAGAGATGGGAAAAAGAGGAGGCTAAGTTTTTGTTCACTGCCTAGACTGAAGTAATGAGGCAAAAAGCTTGTCCCAGCTTTCTGAATAATCTGAAGAACAGATTTAAAGGAAGAGATGGGTCTGGTTATACACACCAGTTCCTGGAACTTGTTCCATGAGGATGGTGTGAAATGAAGAAAAACTCACTCTGCTCTGAATTATATCCTGTGCTTCTGCCAGACTTGTCAAATAAATTTTAAACTAGGTAAGACAGTCCTGCTGGCTTTGATTCAAAGAACCAACAAAACCTGCATTCATTGAGTGTAAAACTTCATTCTTATTCTCTTTTTTAAACTTCTATTATTCAATGGCAGTAAAAGCCAGTACAATTTTATTGATTGTTCCATTTAACAAGTTGTTCAGACTTTGATGTACTCTCTTCTTCAAAATTTAGTAGCTGTACTGATGCATGTCCTTGAAGACTGTAAATATCTTTAAAGAACAAGGTTTTTTCCATTTGTTGCCCTCAGCCACCATAACCATCAGGGAAGCTCCAAAAAAACAGACTGTCTAAGGGTCTATAAGAAAGAACACCATTTTTTTAAAGCTTTGTGAATTCTAGGGCAATTCACTAATGTTGGAGTCTGTAGCAAAAGGTGTTAAAATTCTTACCTTCACCTATTGCTTATCTGATATACTGAAACTGAAAAACCTGGTGTTTGCCCCAGACATATGAAGTCAAATCCTATCTTGTTGACAATGGTAAGAAATATACTAAAAGATAGTACTGCAAAACACTTGGGTTTCCAAACACACTGTTAGCATAAAAACAAAAAAAGCAACCAACAAGCACATTCCCAGTTGCTGAAAAATACCTAAAAAACGTTTTTTTCATGTACTTCACTGCTAGCTTGGCAGCCCTTTGACTTCTAGTTAGAGTAGCACAGCCACTTCAGAACAAAACCAACTTTCACTTATGGACTAACCAACAGTTTCAACCACAGGACCAAAGATTCAAAATGCACATCTACAGTATCGCCTAACAGGATCCCAATTTCAACTAATTCTACCCTTGCAAGCAGGTGGAAGGACCTGTATTTTTGCTCTTCAGTAAATCTGAAGAACAACCATACTAACAAATCCACCTAGTGAAAAAGAACATGAAAAACTATAGTGTGGGTCATCACTTCAAGCCTTTTGTAAATGGATCAAGCCCTCTATCTCAGAAGAAGTTGCCTTTGCTACTCAAAGGCTAACTTTCTTAGGTAAGTTGCCTCCTTTACCAAAAAAAAAACCTAGGAACAGAGAACTCACCTCATTTTTCCTATATTAATGGAAAACTCCAGCTGTTAGCCAAGGAGTAGAGGATGCTCCAACTTAATACCCCCAGTATTTTGTGAGGCTAAATTCCCACCTCATGGGGATTAGATGCATCTATATAATTGGAGAGAGATGCTGGATGGACAGGACTGCTCAGAGGTTGCTCTTGCATGTTCCTCAGCCTCCACACATGACAGCCACTTGTCAGTCTGTCCAGAACAGATCTCCAAGCTGCACATCTGCAGCCACATGTTACTCAGTTCCTATTTTTGTCCCTTCAAACTGCTGCTCCCTAGTTATACTGCTGGGTCACTCTTCACACCTGGTCTGCAAGCTATCAGAAATTTACAATATTTCTGCCACAAATTCAATCTGTGTTATGTCAACAAAAGAAACTTTACTTCTGGGGACTCCTGCTTGAGCAGAATAAGGAAAAAGGTGCTATGACTGCTCCTCTGAACTCCTTCCTTCTCCCTGAAGCTCTATTACAGTCCTGCTATTACTGATGGGAAACTTTATCCCACACAAGTGGTCACCAAAATAGCTGCATATTTTTAAACCACAATTCCTTTGAAGTACTGCCTATGAAAATACTCTGAGATGAATGTTTCTCAGTACTTTGGGGTTTCAGGTCAGGTCACTTTGTGGGACTGAAGCAGTTGGCAAGGTCTCATGAGTGATTTGTAATTATTTACAAAAAGTTAAATTAGATGAGGATATAAATCTTGATAAGATAAGCATGGCAGCCATACCACAATTCAAAGAGGAGAAAACACATGCACTGCTTCTCAACATCTGACGTGATTTAAAAAATGATGGAGAGAACAGAGGGAAAGATGGATATTTAGATGATTAAAAAAAATATTAAGAAAATAACAACCTGCTGTGTTTGAGGAATCAATAAATGCATCTAACTATGTATCACAAGTGATTAATGTATTTAACTCTTTCCTCTTGCCTCTTCAAAAAAATGTTAAATGTAAGCTAGCTTAGTGCTTACGAAAGCAGAGATGGCTCAGATTTGCCACTAGTACAGTGCAAGCAGCTAATGGTTTGCATTTCACTGTTAACACACTGTCTGTGTGTTCATGTATACACACAAAAAACATGCATTTTCCACACATCACTAGATGGCAAATAAATCAAAATGGGCATAGGAACAAAAGGTCCTGTGCACACTTCTGTTTGCCCAAATGTGCACACATTTAATTCAAGTTTATCCCTTAGTCTGTGGCATTTTCTCAAGGAGTCACAGGAAGAATAGGCCTAAAGGTGAGATACGGAACAGAAGATGACTCTGGCTTTCCAGCTGACATAACAGAAGGCATTTTTTTCATGAGACAAGGAGTAGATATGTAGGCAATGACCAAAGTCAAGGAAGTGGTCATGTGAGATCAAGACAAGCATTTGCCAACCTGAGGACATAGCACGGTGCAAAGACTTGTAGTTAATTACCAAGTCATTTCATCCCGGCACACACCAGCTACTAGATGTGTAGTACTTTTTTCCCCCCGACTGAAGAGCAAACAGCCACTAGATGGTGACACTGCCACAAATCTCCCGGTCCCTTAAAGAGAGGCACAGCCCAAGGCCACCAGCCACAGCTGCCAGCCCGACTGCACCCTGAGAAACAGATGCTTTCCTGCAAGTGGGATGGGTGTCATCCATAAACAGCTTCTTAAGTGGAGGCATACACCCATGAGAGACCAGGATTTCCTCCAAACCCATTTCCCTTGTGACCAATTACCATGAGCAGCTCTGGAGAGTAACAAATGCTACATTTCTCATGATTGTTTAAAGGATTTATTTTACTGGTTTGCAACATGAGTATTTTTAAGTGAGAGGTCTGGCTGAGATGCATGCTCACTGCATTTAAGTGAAGGATGCAGAAGATTCATGTTGTTTACTAAGGGAGACATGGGGGACAATTTATTCTCTCAGTCCATTCTTTGACATCCAAATAATGGCAAAATGAAATATACGTGGAGCAGCAACATGACCAGGAGGCTGAAGAAAGGCTTCTTCTGTCCTGAGACCACTGACTACACCAGGTCAGCAAAACCAATCCCCAACAGAATGGTGCACTTGGAAATGCTGTTTTTACACTAGACACAGGACATGCCAAGGAGGATGGCTGCCATTTTATTCATCCAAAGGGCTCACTTCTAAGAGCAATTTACTGAGAACTTTTTACCAGCTTTGCAAGAAGCTCACTCATTCAGCCTGTCTCACAAAAACTCCTCACTGTACTGGTGCATGGTGGAGGGCTCACATCACACAGCGCTAAGGCAGCTGGTATGTTTAAGACTCCTGAGTGTACCTATCACACCACTGAAGGTATTAGTTTATTCGGACCTTTATGGATGTGTCTTCTAATCTGATCACGGCACTATGCTTTTACACAGAGATTTTCTGGCATTGGTGCTGATGGTACTGCTAACAAGACTGAATTGCTGTGTCTGTCTTGCTCACACTCTCTAATGACCTGCATTCCTTCTACCACTCCCCTGGCTGACCTGTTGGCAATTATTACCAACACTCTTGGCATCCCTAAAAAACAGAGGACCATAACTACAAGTGATTGTGTCCTTTGGTCTGAAAGTCTGGCCCAGCTATACTGCAGGCTCTTGGGAAGTTCTATTTAATTGCCTGGTAGATGTAGGCTTGTATAAGCAACAAGTGGCTGGGGCCTGCTTTGGAAAGGGGACAAGAGTGCAGACTCTCACCCATTCATCCACTTCCACAGCAGAGCAGAATGGAGAGGGAAACGCTGATGATAGTAGGGAATTCACAAAGAGGGAAAAAGACAGGTAATAAGACTCCAGTCTGTTTGATGATCTGTCTGTACTAAAAGTCACCTTCTCTTACAAAACCTAAATAGGATTCTTTTACAAAATAGAGTATTGAATTTGAAGGCCTCTTGCAAAGCACAAGAGGGCTGAAAAAATACAATAGAGGAGCTTCCTCTTGCCTCATTCCACCATGACTTTGAGCCACCATGACCTCTTTCTTCTGTTTTGTCTTGAAAGAAGCCAAATACAGCTGTGCTGGTGCACAGCATCACCAGAGAACCTCAACAAGAAAGAAAAAAGGGGTAGCAAAGTAAGAGGTTCACTGCCAGCTCCCTTCATCACATACCCTTGACTAACAAGCTAGTTTCCATTACTGGCAGTCCAAATCTTGACCTCTCACCTTTTCAAAGTGCTCTGAGGAACATCGACTGGGAAAAAGCACCTTCTTGACACCAAACACCTTTACCAGTCATACACTTGCCACATAAATATCACATTGGAAAGGACTTGTGCTTACTTCAGCAAGCCTGTTGGAACACTATGATCAACAATAAAAGTCTATAAACAAAAATAGGAAGGCAAGACACGGAGATTATCTTTCCTTCCCATTTTCTAACCAGAACTATGACATCTACTTTTGGCCTTTGTTTTACAGATCCAAAAAAATCTTCTTTGTCTGTGGCATAGTAAGGCTGCTTAAAGGCCACATAAAAGTGTGGAAGGTAATTAAATGGCTTCACCCAGGCCAAAGCTCTGTCTAAAACAACCCATCATGATTGCATTTACTAAATACTAACCATGCTTCCCACCCCTAGAGATTACCTTGCCACTAAGCTTGTTTGCACAACACACTGACTGTACTGCTTGATTTCCAATACAGCAAAATAAGGAGTGATACAACTCTTTCATATAAGACTATGATTGCATAAGACCTTCCATCACTTCAAAAAGTATAAACTGCTCTAGAAGGGCTTTACTTGCGAGAAAGTTAATCCATCTGACAAGACCACAAATTAAAGATGTAAGGTTGCATAAAACAAGCAGAACTTGGTTTGTGCTTGGCATTTCACCTGTAGCTTATTAACTGGATATATTTTTTCTGATGGCAGCAGTAGCAAGCATTTTTCTCCTTCCCCATACAGTGCATCTCACCCTATGGAAGCCCAAACTACCTTTGAAATATATTAGAATTGTGAGAGAAAGAAGAGGTCTCTATTAGATAAGAAACTGCAAATTCTCTTCTAAATGTTTCATTGAGGTTCCTATATGCAATTTGGTTGAAGACTCTTCAGCTGCCCCATACTGCCCCTGTATCTAACTCCTGATGTTAGCTCCCTTGCTTTCCCATCATGCTCAGATAGTCTTCTGGGAGGATGAAGAAAAGACTGAAAGGAGGAGGAAGATCTAAAATGCATTTCCATTTACAAGTAGAATCTTTTAGATCTATGTGTAGATGGTATGTTTTGTGGCAAGGGAAAATCGCTTCAGGAAACACCTTGTGAGATAAATACAGAGAAGTTAAAGGAAAAAAAAAAAGAAAAAACCCACAATACGAAACAACCAACATCTGTTGTTACTAGCTATGACATCTACTAAACTCAGGGAAGACAGGTAGGCCCAAGCAATTAGCTAGAACAGGCAGAGAATGAGTTGAGTCACAGGAGTTACACACATCACTAAGTCTCGCAGCTTGCATCAACAAAACATTCTTGGTTTGCAACAGATGTAAGCAAACAGAAACACTGCAGACTACATAATGAGCAAGCCTACAGCTTTGAGAAACTGCTGCTAAAATAAAAAGAGAAACCAATGAAATTCTTGCCAACGTTTCTCTGTCTCCTTTTTGGCAGGCTTTTGTTTAACTTACCACCTAAATACTTTTAAACTAGTTCTTGAAAGCTGAACTCAGGATAGAGGCAAAAGGCAGTAGGCAAGTATCAGAGTAAAGGAAGGAAAAGTGATGCAAGTGGAGGGAGGGGGAGTTCCTTGTGAACAGAGTACAGTAGAGAGGCACCTTGCATCTCTCTCTAAGGGATGTTCTCAGGAGAATGCATTTTGCCTCATGTTCTGCCACTGAAAACTGCCAAAGAACAAACTGCTTTCAGCCAAGGTTAGCAGTGTTGGAAAGATGGTTGTCAAAACCAACACACAAAAGCACTTCCAAAGCCAGCTTATGGGAGTGGATAAAAATAACAAGCATATGACTCAAAGCTGGTCAGGCAATACTCATCTCAAAATACCTTTACCATTTTCTTTTGGTCTACATAAGATTTGTGCAGTAAGAATTAACTCAGCCCTCACTTCCAGATCAAGTACTTCTAGACACAGTACATGCAGTACAAGGGGAAACCAGGCTGAGATAGACAAGGCTCTGGTTTCTCATAGCTCTTTGGAATTGGTCAACGGAGCCACAGGTCTAAGCATTCCACTCTGAGAATATGGCAGAGCTGAAGTGAGACCAATTAGGGGCAAATGGAAACCATATGCGATTTTAATGAAACGAGGAGCTGGTGCAGATGACTTACTGCTGCAGGAGCATTTACTGCTTGAAAGGAATGTGCATCTGGCATTGATCACTTCCCAACCCATCAAGTGTGCAGTAACAGGGAAAACAAATTGGAGCATACGATGAGAGATGAATTGCCTAAAGAAGTACAGTTACAGGAGCAGCCTCTGCAAGGAGAAAACATGTCCTTTGCCTGTGATTTAGTGATACAGTTTCAAGTGAGACTGATCTTCCATTTCCACAGATCATGACAATAAACTACAAGAACAAGTGCTAGAATGATTGAAATGGAGCAAGTGGTGTGTTAAAGTACCTGCTACAATCACAGAAATCCCGTTCTGATTCACAAGGGGCGGACTTTTACTCCCATAAGGTCATAGGCACCGCTTAAAGAATAAAGTACTGTTGATCCTAAGCAAGGGTAATAACACAGTCCTCAAACGTTTGTGATGACTGTTGCTGCAAGTATTCAAATCAGGTTGCTTTTACATGTACACCAAAATGGGTACGTGATGTGGAGATTTGAGATCAAAGAAGCAGTGTAGGTGCACCTTTTTGTTCCTTTTTTTTTGTCCTGACTGCAAATTTCCCAAGACATTTTTGGTGGGAAAGAAAAGCCCTTAGTGTGCAATGCCATAGGTAAGTTGCTCTATTATGGTCATTCCTCCTGCAAGCTATTGTGTTGCAGCTTGATATCTGATTTTCAGAACAAAACCACAATCTTCACCAAGCAGTCAAGCACTGCTTGCATGCATCACAAGAGGAAGGGGGGGAAAATGCTCTGATCCAGCACCGACCACTGTGAATGTCCAGGGCTTGAACCTGGCAGACTTCACATTTCACAGGACAGCGAGACATCTGCAACGCCTGATAGATACAACTGGCATGTCTTTCCTCCTCAGTACTACATTTCCTCTGTGGGATAACCAGAGTTAACAAGCGTAATACATTCTGTATGACCTTTTTTTTTAAAGGAGGCAGTAGAAAATTTTTGAACCAAATCTACCTATTCAATATTAATCTTCCTTAATGAACCATGCAATCCGTGAGCACACTGGGAGCTCATATCCAAATGGTCAAGCAGGATGAAGAGAAGGAAGAAGAGCCCTGCTAAAAAGAACATCTGAAAGCAGTTTTCTTCTGCACATTAGAAATAGGGCAGCTCTGACAGCTCATGTAAACCTTTCAAAAACAGGGAGTATCAAAAGCCACAGGCCTGGACACTCCCTGCTTCAGCAACTTACTTCAGAGGACTCTCCTTGCTTCAGCACCTCGCCCAGCTGGGCTGGGTGCCAGCATTCTGCAAGGAGGCTGCACTCCACTATCACATGGTTTACACTCAATTTTGCACGTAGGAGCGAGAGAGGAAGAACTGTTTGGGAACACGTATAGATTTCAAGGGTACTGGGTGGGCCTGCAAATTCCTTCCTGCATGAGAAAACTTGCATTAAACTGATAGGCTAAGCAGCTGTCCACGCCAAAGAGGTACACATATTTAACCAGGTCAGGCCTATATGTGTTGCTCTGCTGTTCCTATTTACACAGGACCTGATAGGACCTAGTATTAGGCCTGCCAGACCCTGGAATTAAACCTGGATTCAAACAATTTCTCCAATGAGAAGCCACTGCTTTTGCCCACCATTCCTGAACCACTGTAAATTGTTCAGAAGCTGACAGTCACTGCAGATTGATCACATACACTGGATGTGTCCATCACATAGCTCTGATTTCTCGCAATGCTTAAGGAATTTACTAATTGCCTATTTTATTAATGACTATTATGTAACCATAGTCATTAATACTATGTAGCTGAGCTTACCTACATGAAGAACTGTACCCTGGAGTCTGGGCATCATGTGAAGACTTATGGGTAGCACTTGGATCCTGATTCGATGTTCACTAAAGCAAAAAGAAAACTTCCCCGTGTCCTGAATCAGCCTCATGTACTACAATTCAGAGTCAGATGACAGCCTGAGGCCTGGACAGTATCAGAGCAAACCTCAAGCTGACCAATTTGCCCACCTATTCCAAATTTCATAGGATCTCGTATAAGCCCTGTCATAATGGTGTTCCAAAACATCATCCTTCATGTTGGACCTTCAAAGGGATGCTGAAGGCCAGAAGAACTCAGCATTGATTTCTCATGGGAGTACAGTTTAAAAGAAAAAGGATAGTGATATGAGACATCTCATGAGAGAGGTAATGAGAAGACCTGAAAGTCTAACATCTATATGCAACAACTCTTTACATGAATAACGCAAATACTGCACACTACATGTCCTTGGGCTCTGAAGACACGGGATTTTCTCTGTGAAATGACACAGAGCACCAACAGCAGAAAGAGTAGGAAACACTTGCCAGTTACTTTTGTTCTTCAAACAATTTTCTCAGAAACTCCCTGAACTGGCCAAAGTTGTTCCATAGACACTGCAGTGGAGTGAGAAATGGGATAACCATCATGTTCTTTTATTACCCTAACTTCCTTCATACAAACTTTTCATCAAAATTTCATGTTCATGAACAGCCCAACAGGCCATAATCAGAATAGATTTCCAGACGTTGTGTGTCATTAGTTGGACACTCATAGGCATCCTGGTGCTCCCAATGAAATATTGATGGGGCATGACTCTTAGCTAGACATCCATAAGCATAGAGAACACACTGAATGATTAACAGTGCCTGTCTACCACCAATTATTGACTTTCTTTTTGCACATTTATACAAATCCAAGATTAACTCATAGTGTTTTATTCCTAGTCTGTATTGCTGAGAATTTTCGTATTAGAAAAAAATAACCTAAGTCTGACCATATGAATCTGATGGAGATTTACTTAAAGTGAAACTACCAGTCAGTCAGCTCATCCGTGCTACCGGAGTTGAGAGCGTCAGGAAGTATTCTTACCAAAAACTTTCAGACAGCTTCAGGGGAGGTAAACCTGTATGCTGGTATCACTTTTTCGAAAAACAAAAAAGCAAGAGGCCATAAGATATGGTTGGGTAGTCGTTCCACAGCCACTCTGGCAGAGTGATTGCTATTTCTGAATGCTTTAAGGCCCATTAACTGTTTGGGGAGGGAGAAGTTCTCTGGACACTGCACTGCTGAATGTTTACAGATAAGGGTAATCATTTCCAGGGCATACACCAAGCCCAACTGCTTCCTGCCTGTCTAGGTCTCCCGAGACATTACTGGAACAGGATGACTTTGGCAAAGTAGTGAGCCACCCTTCCAGGAGTCAGCTTTGGAGGGCTCCAGTTCCGCTCACACCTGCAACACAGGTGTCTGCATGTTTAAACATTGACAGGGAGGAAACTAACAGAAACACAAGGGGAAATACCTTGTCTCAGTCCACTGGCAAGCAGCACAGCCATAAACTTGTTTGTTCATTAATGCAGCAAACCCAAGGAGAACTGGCCATTGCCAAAGACTGGAGCAAGCAAAGGGTACGTAGATTTGTGTTTTAAAGGGAATGCTCAGCATTCAGGAAAAGGTAACTATAAACCCCAGGGGACTAATGAACTGGAATCTCTCCCAGCTTGAGACGTAGCATATAACCAACTTCCAGAATCTCCAGAAGGGCAGGCTGTTACTGTTAAATCATGAGGGACAGGACTGGTGGAAATGTGTCTGAAAATGCTTTTTCCTTTCAGGAAATGTGGGTTTACTTTAGTCACAAATTTCAAAGGAAAGCATCAGCAAAATTGGTTTTTTCTTTTTCTTCTCAGAAAAACTTAGACCTATTTTCATCTTGAATCAGCATTTCTCTTCATCTGCACTTGAAGTCTAAATGCTGGTGTGAAATGACACCATTGTTCAAAATGGATACTTTGAATTAACCTTTCATAATGATAGATTCAGATGCATCAGAATCACTCTTTCTAGAACATTCCATGTTGAAGACGCTGATATTTTCCTTCTTCCTCACATTTCAGATTCAATACATTTCCAACATTTCCAAATTCTCTATGGAACAGAAATTCTCACCCTCTCCAGCTAGTTTCTACACTTTTTTTACTGTATAAATCAGAAGTGACCACAACAAGCTCTAATGACAGAGGCAAGAGTAAATTCCAACTTTTCACTCATTTTCGGGACCAGTATGTAAATTCATACCAATGACAGCCACAGGTGCTGAGAGCTGGCATAAATTAAAAAAAAATAAGCTGTTACCCCCTATGATCTCAAAGAATATCAAAATTAAGGTAAGCATTCAACTTCAGAGATCAGTTCTCTAATTCACTGTCCCACTGTAAGTCTGTCAACACTGCAGACTGTAAATGAACATAGACATACTAGAGCTATCTTTAAAAAGCAACTTAGGATACCACCAACACACCATTTTAACTTGTTCATGTAAAATATGGGCCTACTGAGTGTTTGTACTTTGAGACTGCAGGCAAGTCAGCAAGTCAACTCCATGACAAATGCCTTCCTACTCTCTTTTTCCTTTCTAGCCGTTTCCAACATTTTGAAGCTGTATTGTTTGATTGCAGGCTGCATCCTGAAACTGCTTCCTTCAACTGCCTGTTGAATCCAGTGGGAATCTTTCCAGTGATTTTAACTGGAGCGGGATCAGGCCCTAAATAAGTAGTGGCGGAATCCCTAGACTTACAAACTGAACAGCTGTCTCTGCCTTTCTGAAAGAAAAGAGGGAAAGTTATTCCTGCAGCTGTTTTCCCCTAAGTGCCTTCACTCTAAACTGTAACAGGACTGGAGGGAAGGGGAGAAGGTGGAATTTTAATAACCCATTAAAAAGGAGTATGGGCCATTGCGCAGCAGCTCTTTCAGTTTTACTCATGCAGGGTCATTGCTGCCAGGCTCTGACAGCCCTAAGGGCACGGGAAAAGTCATCTTCTTGTTTTCACATCTCATTCACAGAATGGATAACGAGGGGGAGGGAGGAATCAGCTTTTGGGTTAATTAGCACCATGAACAGACAGCTGCATTGTCATTAAAAGTTCAAGAAGTCGTCAGGGTCATCACTGAACTGCAAGATGTACACACAAGCACACGAGGCACACGTCTAAGCCTGGGTTTTTAACAGCCTTGCTCAGCTCTGATTTTCCACCACTCCAAGGGAACCACTTTGAGTCAAGAACACTGAACTGTTGTAGCTCGGAAGAGAGGACAGAAGCACAAAGGCACTCCTTCTGAATAGCGGTTGTTCATCCCCATGGAACTGCTTAATTTCACACTTAATATACCAACTAAGAATAGTTACACGGGGTTTTTTTCCCGGATAAAAATCAGAGGTGTGGCTTACTAATGTACAGTTTCACGTCCGCTTCTAATATTCTGTGGGATAAGCAGAATCCCAGTTAACAAAACCAGGCTGTGCGTGCACCCGGTTTCCTTCCCCTGCTTCCTTCCATAAGCAAGGAAAGTGAGGAAGTGCAAGTGTGTATTAGCAAAGCCAGAAATGAGCATGTATGAATAAATGAAAAAAAGAAAAACCTCTAAAATGACAAGGACTGCTATTAATACGGTTTGGAGCAGTACTAGGCTCGGAGAGTCACAAAATGGCTTAGAAACAAAACCATCAAATTATTCAACTATGCGAAACAGCCACAGATTACATTCTCATTGCCACAGCTTGCAGTAACATTTTCTGGTAAGGGATTTTAGTGAAAAAGCATCAAGACAAGTAAGGATTCCCCTGCCACCTTCCAAACAGGGCAGGGAAGAAGTGCAATCTTCAAGAGCTCAAGCATTACTGCTTCTACAGAAGGCAGACTAGTATTGCCTGGTCCCATCTGCTGTAGCTTTGCTGCCGTCACATTCCAAAATCAAAATAGGGATGAAATCACTAGTGTTACAGTGAAATCTCACCAAAATGTAGTTTTCTGGGTGAAATAGACACAAATCCTGCTTAGTCTTGCTATTCAGTTGGAAGATAAACATAGAGCTAGCACATAAGCGTATAGCTCCATTCCATGCTCAATCTTTGCTAAAGGAAATTACTCTGGGAATACAGAAGTATGAATATATAGAATATGACCAGTACACTGGTCATCCACATTACTGCATTTCAGTATGTTTATGAAAATACAGCTGTTGCAGCAACCCTAGCAGAGATGTTTTCATGAGGAAAAAAATAGAATAAAGAGATATAATACAAAATTCGGTAGGGAAACAACATACATCAGGATTTTGCTTCTAATCGCCCAAGTTAAGATGGCTGCTGCATGCTCTGATGGATTTCATCAGAGAATAAGGTCCAAGCTGGCCAAGCAACTACTCTTAGAAAACTCTGAATTCTTTCCCTCTCATTCAGGACTCTGGGTAATTTTCGGAACAAAAACTCTGCCTTTTCTATATTTTTCCTCAATGTAACCTGGTGGTTCTGCTTCAAAGCACCATCACAATATTTCTATAACAACTTTGGTTGATCTTGTCCTGTTGGTCCATGTACATATATTGAGGAATACCTGCTGGAAGGAATCCTGACATGTGCTGACCTTATGATGGCTTGATGAATAAATATAGAGTCTGCACAAAAATGTGAACCCCTAGGTGTGCCAAGGCAACTATTACCTTAAGATCCTGTTCTGTTGACTCTCCTGTCTTTCCATCAAAAAGGCAGCCTAGTCAGGATATGTGTAGGCAAAGTTGTCAAATTCAGGAGAGGGAAGCTTTAAACAGCACAAAGGACAAAGTTTACGTCAAGGGCCTGAACTGCCATAATGCATAAAAGACAAACAGGAAAACAGCTTGAGACAGAAGGGAAAGAAAGACTCAGCGCTTTCCTTTACCCTACCTCTTCCAACAGGCATTAGTACTGAAGGAAATCAGTATGAGAAGGGTGTTCAGAAACAAACAAGATGTTGCACTGACAGGAAGGAACCTATTGGCTTGAAAACTTTCCGGTACTAGTGAAAGCTTTGTTTCCCATCCAGCCGAATACACAGGTGCAGTCTGCTTCTTTAAATATGGCACTAGAATAAAGGCCAGTAAAGATCTGCTTCCCACTTTGCTTGCTGTTTTTTCTCAAAAATGTCAGTCTTTTGGAAAGGACAAGTGTTCTTGGGATCATGCTGGCAGTGCTACTCCAGCAGGCTCATGCTAAATCACACAACACAGGGAGACATAGGGCTCTGTAAGACCAGGATTTATTAGTCCTAGCTTTATAGTCCCATAATTAGTTGGCGTTGAGAGAATCCTCAGAACAAAATATGAGTAAATATATGATTCCCATCCTGTGGGCCTCCCAATCAAACAGAAAAAGAGCAAACCAGAACGCACTGGGAAGCTCAAGAGATAGCTGCAATTTAGAATGCATGTGGGAGGTAGATTAGACATTCATACTGATAACAAAAATAGACTCCAGAGTTAAAATAACAAATGCCTTTAAACAGTTTGGAAGGAACTTAAAACTGCAGGGCTTGAATCAGTCTCTTAACTACAAGGAATTAGGATGACAGCCGCAGATGGGGGGCTATGGGAAAGTCAGACTATCCCACACCAGGCTTCTGGAGGGTATTTTTATCAGCATCAGAACTCCAGCCCAGCTGAATGATGCATATGACTATCACAGGTTCTGCTGCAGGGTGCTTATTCCAAAGAAAAGGTGTTAAAGGCAACATACTGATAAGGGTCAGTGGCTATTTGCCACCTGGTCTAGCTAAGCTTTTCTCTGAATGGATAATATTCCATTAAAACCTTCCTGTGATAATTTGAGGTCTCTTGAACCTAGGAGTTGTCAGATATTGTAGAATCCTCTGTCTCTGTGCTTCTCTGGAAAGCTGCAAACTGTTACACAGTGGGGGAAAAGCAAGACAGCTGTTTAATTCTGTTGAAAATATACTGTCTTTAGAAAAGACGGAAACAGAGTTATTGAAATCTCCTCTTTCTCTTGATCCTCTGGAGGAAATAACCAACTAAATCCTTAATCCTCCGCCCCCTTAGGAAAAAACAAAGACCAAAAAAAAAGGGAAAAGAAGAAACACGAAAAAAAAAGGGACAGGTGCTATTCTTTGTATTTGGAGAAGTAAAACAAAAGGCTTAAGAACACATCCTGCCCTCACTCCCAGCACAATCCTTTGCAATACTGAGGCTCTTGCACAGGAACTGCTGCTCTTGTCTTCCCCCGCTTCGCTGGGTTTGTGATTTCTGCCCTGCAGGATGCTAAGAGAAGACCCTGTATTTTGTGGCTATGGAAGTACTGTACATGATGGCTACTTAAGTGCCTCAGGAGTCACTTTGCTGTTTTATTTCTTCTTGGACTGATCTTCTTCACCAATGCATTTAAGGTATTCATATATCGAGTGCTATACTTTGCCATGCAGTGTGGTCCCTCGAGTAGTGTCTCCTGTCTCTTCTGAAATGTTTTTCCCCATCCTCCCTTCTCCCAAATACCTGAAATTTTTCAGCTTCTACCTCTGTACCATATGTAGTGCATTATTTATTGGAAGAAACTGTTTACTAGAAACAGGCCCACGTATCCCAGTTCAGAGGTAAGTATAATAAACAGTGAGGTTGTTTCACTTCTTTTAAGAGACTCCCTAAATTTTCCCAGAGGACCCTGCAATGCCACACTTCACAAGAGCTGGTCTTAAAGGCTGTTTCATGCTGTCACCTCAATTGCCTTTAATCTGCAATGTGCATTTCTCCAGACCTAAGAAAGGCAGGCGGGTATTTATAGCAGTGTCAGAAGAGGCAGGAAGTAGGAAACTGGGGTGGGTGTTTGGAAAGTGTATAAAAGGCTTGGAACAGTGGGGCCAGCCTAGAACTCTTTCCCCTAAAAGAACACAAAGCCGAAGGACAAGTGTCTGGGGAATAGCTGGTTTTCTACAGATATCCTCTCGCTCTCTCCTCCTCTACCTGTTTGCCATTCCAACACCAGCCATGTCCTGTCTTTCAAAGTCAAGTGGAAGTTTTAAATTCTGTGGTTTTCCTGCCTTGGTACAAGCAAGCACATTTTTTTTCCCTTATATTTTAACTGTTTGGAGACCAACAACAAAACCTGCTCACTATGGGGAGAGCTTCCCATTTACAGTTGATCTGAGAAATTTGAGAGGGCTGATTAAACGTCAGAGGAGCGAGATCTTTGCTTGTTCATGTGTTCACTGAGCATGAGAGATTGAACTTGTTGTCTGAACAAATGCTCCAGTGCTCTTCCACAGGCAATTAACCAACTACCATCATGCCAGCAGGCCTCCCTGCAGGAACATCCAGTACTGAGGGAAACAGAGAAAAGGAAACAGATGTTGAAGTCCCCATACTGTAATTACAGTACAGCATGAGGGAGTTAAAATTCATGTCCTTCAGTTTAGGCCAGCAGGAGCTTGGGTCATTTTGAACATGGCCTTCTATAACAGAAGCACTCCTGTTTCCTATGTGCTGTTGTGGGATTTAATTTTTTTAATGAACCACCAGAGAGCAAGAAGTAATAATGTGTTACCTTCATGCTGTTGCATCTGGTGTAGCCTTTACTATGTGTGCAAGTATTGTGCAAATTTGATGCGCTTTGTAGCTCCTTTGCTGAAACACTAGTGATCATGCAGGCCAGCAGAAACTTGGACTTTTTCATGTCAAAGTCAAGCAATTAAGGAGGGAAAATCTATGGGGTCTCTTTTTTATCCTTGGGCCCTTTCACACACATCTCTTTACCTCCCCAATAAACAAGTTCTAAGCTCTTAAGAACTAGCAAGATTAAAGGTTGTTCTGACTAGAGTACTAGAATACAGTATTGGATTGTTTTATGTGCGTTCTCCTACTTACGTCTTCCCTGAACCCACAGTACCCATTCACTCTTCTGGTTGGATTAGATCCATCTTGGGCATGCCCCACGGTTTCAGATGGGGTAGTCTATCATGTGTCACAGCTAATAATTCATCTTAACTTGACCAGCCTATATCTAGTTCTTCAGCAATGCTTCCACATGGCATTTCTCTCTACACCAGCAATCCTTCTCTCCTCCTTAGATTCTGAGACTAATCTTTGAAAGGCCTTTGCCACTCCTACAGCTCCTAAATACCTTCTCCCATTACAAGTTTCCCATTGAGCATAGCTGTTGCTGTGATCATCTTCTTCCCCCACTCATAACAAAGGCAGAAGTTTTCAGAGCTGAGCCCACTGATATAGACCATTAGTTACCCACTAGCCCAATCCATAACCTTATCCCTGAGCTGACAATGGACTGCACGACATTCTTCCCAAGCACTGCTGGTTCATAGTGCATTTCAGTCCCAGGAGGGATACCTCAAATCACTTGCTTTCCCCTAAAATAAAAATGAAACTCTACATCTCAGGCAAACCATAGCTGATAATTGATGAGATTTGATGTTATTTTTTGCATACTCATCCCTCTGCTATGTAACCCGAGTTCTATTGTCTGTATACTATTTCTAAGGGCTGAAATTGCCCTTTGGAAGATCTTATATAAACATTAGTAGGAATTTGGACTATTCATAGTCAACATTTACTTCACCAGCACGCAACTCAAGAGACTTCTATCTTGTTTCCAAAAGGCTCCCAGAATCTTTTCTGGCTGGCAACAACACTGAATAAATAAAATAATCAGGGCTGTGTAAAACTACTTGCATTTTTACCTTATTAGACACTAGCAGTTAATGCACTAAATCTTCACTCTGGTCACTTAAGGGAGCTACTTCACATTACAGTAGAAGGTTATTTTTTTTTAATAATAGTTTTAAGCTCTCTAGTGTTTGTAACATTTCTTTTAGAAACCTGAAACCATCAAGTCAAATCCATCTCTGATACAAGACGGTGAAATACTGCTGAGACCAGCAGCACTGCACCTGCTTTAGGCAAGTTAAGAGGCTGGTCCGGTATTTCCTTTCCATACAGACAACTGGGCCAGACTTTATACCTAGTGTACCACCTTGGTCCCATTTATTTCAGGCCCAGCACCAGCCTAATACTTTAAAATAGCAGGAATTTGAATCTCACTGGTTAATATGATTTTCTCAAATTATTCCAAAGCAAATCCAGTTTAAGCCCAGTTTTAAATAAGGACCTAGCCCACTATGGGCAAACAACACTGGTAGCTGAGTCACCAGTGGGCAGAGCACCATTGATTTTGGCATCCTTTGTCAAGTATCCACTCTAGAGGAAGAGCACTGGGTTTTAATAAAGCTGCAGCAGGGTGCCTTCCTTTTCTGTGCCCCAAGTACTTACATTACCAAAGAGGCTGACCTGCATCTCTGCTATTTGCAGCAAGTGTTCAGTGCCACAAAGCTGAGGAAAAGTTAGGACAGTCTTCCAACAGTTGCAAATATAGTCAGCTGCTCTGTTCATCCTCCTCTCAGAGAAGTCTATGTAATACCTAGTTAGCTTGAAGAGCAGTTAACAATCCCATAAGGTTACACCAGTAAAATTTCAGTTGTCACAGGTGGAGGTCCTTCAGTAGTTTAGATGAGCTACTGGAGCCCTTTAAGTTTAATGAACTCTGGATTTGTTTAATTAATTGGCACTTGAAGGGCCAGTTTTCCTTTATCTTTTACACCACTATCATTTCACCAATGGCATTTAAAGTGTGAAAGTGTAGAGCAATAAGCAGAGCATCAGAACAAAGGCCTCTTCATCTTGAACTTAAAAATAAAAAAAATAAACCTCATAATTTCTAGGAAACACAACCACATGCACTGCAGACATTTTTAGTCCCTCAACTTAGTCTGATTCAGAGGCCTGGCCTGGCCTGCTGATCTAAACCAAGCTGTCCTCTCAGGCTTCCTTGCTCTTATGAACTTCTACAGAGCATCTGGTGCAAGTTTCATTTAATGACAGAACCTCCTGCCCAGACCAAACAGGTAAATGACAAGATCTCCTTCCCAGACCAAACAGGCTCCTGTCTTCAGTGATTCAGGCATGGTTAAGCCACATAAGAGCATCACATGGTATTGGAGCTGGGATAAAAAAGAAATATGGCCTCAGACAACGTTGTTATGTCAAAAAATAAGTTTTCATCTTAATAGCTTTAATATCCAATTAAGGCTGAGGTGACTCACCAAGTGTTCCTACTAAAGGTCCCACCCATCATGAGTGTCAGTGGGATTATACATGAGTACAGAGATCCATTTCATCAGATGCCAATCTAGTTGCCATATCTAAGAGACTCTGAAAGGGCAGGGCTAACTGTATTTAGTGTCTTGGAAAATTGTGAGGTCCACCAATGAAGCTGACAAGGAATGTGTCATCTTGTGCCACATCTCTTATGGTCAATCAAGTCTGCTCATCCTGAAAAACAGACATGGGCAAAGCGGGGTGTTCCAAACACACGCGGGTGTTCCGATGACAACTTTTGCTAAGCTAAAAAAATGCTAGTACTGCATATGGCTGTACATAACGATGTTTCCATTGGCTCATTTCTTCCCAGAAACATTATAGGAGCAGTTAGCAGGTGGCAAGTTCTCAAGAAAAGGTGGGAAATCAGGGAAAATAAGAATGAACGTAATGTCTACATAAAGCAAGGAGCTCTAGGGCTCAAGGTTAGAACATCTGGCTCTCCTATGGCTCAGAGGTCTTGCTGCAGTTACTTCCTGCAGGAAATCTGGAGTAAGCACATGCAATCGAAACAATATACCAAAGGAGCCCTACATAACATTCTGCACTACATCTTCCAAACAGTAATTTCAAACATGTGTTGTTTTGGGGTTTTTGTATTATATACATTTGGAGAAGCAACAAACTCCAGATCCCACAAGATGCTCTCTCTGCTATGGCCTTTAATTGCAAATAACCAACAAAAACAACAAATAAGAAACTTCTATTTCTACTTCTATTAAATAAGGCAATTCAGTTTTGAATGTTTACTTTTCTGTCAGAAGACATGACTGGGCACAAGGAATACCCTCTTTCACCACTGTTTTTACCATGGACTTTGGAATTCCATAGAAGTTAAACGAATCCTCCTCAATTTCTTCCCATGTAAAATGGAACTCACAGTACTTTTTGGGGTTTTTAAGGCTTTACGGGACACTTCTCAGATTTTGCACTTTGAGAATGTCTCAAAGGGAAGTCTAGTCTAAAAAGGAAACCATACCACTACTGCCTCAACCAAAGTCTGATTCCAAAGTGATACAACACTTTTGCAACCATTGTGATGGCATATAACTCAAAAATTTGATTCAGTTTCACCTCACAAGATCAGTATAATTGATTTGAGCTGGTTTATGTTCACTTTTTCATTAAGTTGGCAGACCTTACTTGTCAGCCATAAAGGATAAGATGGCACATATGACTTCACTATAGAGTCTATGTCAAGGCAAAGACTGCCCACTCAGAATCGCAAGATGAGATCAAGTTGTTGTACATATCTCTTTTAGGTTATTAGTGTGAAGGTGCGATGATCAATTTAAGAAAGCCAGTGAAAGAAAAAGGGCAGGTTTTCAATTAGGTGCTTAGACACTGGGCCAAAAAAAAAAAAATTCATGAGCTTCCACCTTCTCTGCTGTTTCTTGCTCTTCTCATATCATGTTCTCAGTTCAAAGAAGGGTAGCCGCTGCAGGTGTTGTGAACAAGTGTTATGGGTATAGCAGGAGGAAGGATTGAATGGCTTCCTTAGCACCAAGGGACTTTAAGAGTTCACCTTCCCTTCCCCAAACCTTGCCAACTCCAACCTACCAAGAGTGAGGTTATTCAGAACAGAGAGGCACTACCCAGGGGCATCCTTGCTGAAAACAGGTATTTCTTCCCCCAACAGAAACTACAGAAAGGAATGTTATTTTAAACTCCTTTGAACTTAGGTAAGAGACAGATAGTAGTGCCATAGCTCTGTTCTGAAGTATATGCACAAGATGAAAGTGAGATAAATGTGGAGTGGACAAAGTGCTCTCTTTATCGCTTGCACATTGGTTTGTCAAAATCCAGCCTGCAATTTCACATATTTTTCTCTTTTTGAGGGCGTTTTTGGGTGGGTTTTTTTTTTTGAAGGGAAGGTGAGGCAGAGGGGGCCAGGCAGGAGGTGTTTTTCCAAACCTGTGAATGCAACATTCAGCAGCCAAGCTCAAAAGTTCTTGCTGCTCCGGCAAAAAAAGGACAAACAAGCCCTTTTCATGTCAGCTATGTCCAGATGGAAATGTCACAGCTTTGTCACAATGGAACAAAGCATGCCTGATGTCTGTTCTTTCAAAAGGTCTCTTAATTCAAACAAAAGAAAAATATTCGCATCTGGAAGGGGTCTAGGCAAGGGGCAAGAGTAGAGGAAGCAAAGTTCAGATGGCAAGTCATAGCAGTTGCTGCTAGCTAATTATTGTACTGCCAGTTCTAGCACTTATCGATCCAGATAAAGAAAGCAAGCCAAGAGTTACACCAGCAATTTTATTATTGATTGTCCTCGGAGTGCCAGATGAGACACACCTCTTCACTTTTGCTCCATTCATCATGCTGGAACACTCAGGCTAAGTGAAAAGACCCCTTGTGACCAGTCTGGCAGTAGTTCTTTTATTTTTTTCTTTCCCCCCACCTTCTTTTTTAATAAAGTTGTGCTGTGTATGGAGGCCAAGCTTCCTTTAAAAGACCACAACCTTCACTTTTAAAGGATGTACGTATTGAAATCCTGCCCTATCCAATGGGTTTATTTGGCCATCTGTTTCTGTAAAGATTAAAACCTTCTAATGACTGCAGAGTTGTTGGGAGGCTATATCAGAACTGAGGCGCAGGACAATCAAAAATTAAATGTCTAGCGAGATGAGATTAAAGAAGATGAGAATAAACTTGAGAGCAGGACTTCACTGGCTAGGCATGAAAGACCAACAGTAAGAGTTTGCATTGCAGTCTTAAACTGAATGCTTTCTCCTTCTTCAAAATTCCAGCTTCTGAGGATGAAAATCCTCTCCTAGGCTGCCACCTAGCTAGTTAATTTCTTGTATTGTTTTAGGAGCTATTTTAAAAAGCCCTTTTGCTCCAGCCCTTACTGCATTGACTCCTCCCTTTCGAGCTGGTATTTTTTTAGGAGTTTCAAGAGCGATAAAAACTTGCTGCCAAGTCCCTTTCTTCCCCACAATGTGTTTTATAACCCAGCGTGTAGTTTAGCCTGTCTAAACACTGCACTAGTACACTGCCATCGGTTTCCATGGAGATGATTAACTCCTCCAGAGCCAGAAAGCTTTAGTGTGCTTTTTGCCCTTTCAGCATATAAAGAACATGACAGCATTTGCTAAAACCAGCCTGCAGAAACATCACATTTTCCAGACAGTTCTAGCAAATATATGGATTTACTTTTGCTTCAACCCATCACACAGACCAGTGGTCCTAACCAAACTTCTGTTTAAGTCATCTACTAGAATGAGTTGCTCTTTCCCCCTTATGCTTCTCCTCCTTTGCATGGCCGTGATGTCAGAAGGTAAGACAGCCCCACTAACATCGACTTTTTGAACCACCATGTCTTGGAGCAAAGAGAAGGCATAAGATATAATGAAGAGTTGAGACAAGAGAAAGGACAGATAAAGGAGATGATGTTGATGGCTTTGAACTCAACGAGAAATCAGAGTAGAAAACAGAAACTTTGTGCCTCTAAGTTTAGGAGCACTGTTATATGAAACACCATAGTTTACCACACTCCTAGTCACTGTTGCATCTAGAAAAAAATAAACTGTCAGTGTGTATTCATAACAAAAATTTATTTAATAGCATTTTAAGAAGTTGAATTATATGACATTAAGGGTAGTTTTCAAGTTTAACATAACCTAATCTGAGCAAGAAATATACCTCCTCCCAAAATGCGGCTAATGAAGGCCACATGTTGTCATCAACTTTAGCTGTGGGAAAATGGTTTCCCAGTCTCACTTTCACAGAAAGGCCAATCTCCCTGGCAGTTGCCACTTAGGTGGCATGCTTGTTGATCCAAACTCTGAAAACGGCAACAGAACGGTGAATACCGCAGTTTCCTGGATGAATTCCCCAGTATAAAACTACTTTATAAATATTTTCCAGGCTATCATGACTGAAGCAAACTGTAACCTTCCAAGCCCTTTTAGCACGTAATGGTTTTTTTGGCATTCAAGAACAGATATACTATATAAACTAGACATGAATAACCAAGTGTAACTTCACTGTCTGTATAAAAGTTAAAGGCAAGAGAGGCGGGTTTTTTTGCCATTAAGCTTGGCTAACTTGAAAGAGTCCCTGCCAGGGTTCATAGCAAAGAGTGTTCTGCTGCAGTGAGAATTATCTTCTATTTGACTTCCATGGCAGTTGCCAGGATTTCTTTGCAGGCTATGCTTGGAATCAGTACTATGGAGGTACCAGCAGCGCAAAGTCCACCAGCCCCTTGTTGCGCTGTGGTACTGAGACAACCTACAGAGTTGCAAGAAGACTTCAATCACACAGTCCACTCACAACTGCTGAAGTGACAGTCTGTACGTGGACATGTGTCTGCTATTAACTCAAAGGACACTACTAATGGATTTCATATACTTTGCCACAGGACACTTACCAAGCAGCAACCATATTTGGTTAACCACTCTTGACTACAAACAAACCAAACAACTTGAGACCAGAGTCTCTATTACCTCTAGTCCTCAGAGATTTTGGGTATTCCCCTTATCTAAAGTTAGCATAGTAAAGACCCCTAGTGATGGCTAAAACCCATAGCAGATAATATTACCCAGGACCTAATAAAAGTATTTCAACTTTCGAAATAGCATGCACATTTGCACAGCTCCCAGAGCTGCAAAGATCATAATGCAGCATGCAGAAGGCATGGAGACACTTGTTACCAGCTTCTCAAGCCCTTCCCGAAGTTACTGGTGCAGCACCAGCAGCCCATGTGAGCTGCACCTTACAACACCAACTGCCACGGGCAGTTGCCTGACTTGAGAGAACTCATCCTAACCCTACCTCCTATAATTTGTCAACAGGTTGTAGAGGAAATTTTGGCTGCCCACACCTCCAACCGTGTTTTTGTCTTGCTGTAGCAGACAAGCCGCTCTTACAATTACTGAGTCCTTTAAAGTACTTATCGGAGAGGCTGGTGCTGCTGCCACGGTGCCTCGCTCCCTGCCATCCCTCAGGCGGGCTGCAGGGAGGAGATCACCACCACACACCTCTCACCAATCCAGGCAGATGCATGTGGCAGCTATGGAACCATAACCTATCTTGAAAGGTCAGATCATCCCTCACTGGTTTAACCCGCCTCTGTTGTCACCGAGTGACTCGTAGGATGGAGGCTTTGAGTTGCGGTGACAGCCCGACTGCCGCCCGCGCCCCCTCGGGGTCCCGCAGAACTTTCTCGGCAGGCGGGCTTCGCAGCCGTGGGGCAGGTGCTGCCTCCCCACACGGGCAGCCCCGTCCGCCCCTCCGGGAGCCCTCTTGGCCCCAGACGGGGCCGCCTCACCCCGGACGACGAGGGGAGAGGAGCCTCCGCCTGCCCGCGGCACTTACCGATGTCAGAGTTACAGAAGGCGTCCTGCGGGTGGATGGGGACGCAAGTGCAAGCCTCCACCACCAACTCCCGCAGACTCCAGCTGCAGAGGAACACGACGAGGAAGCTCAGCCACGCCGTCATGTTGCACTCCGGGTGCCTCCTCACTTCTGCAGAGCAGGAGGGCAGCCGCTCTTCTGTTCGCCTGACTTTACTGTCGCTTCCTAGCAGCTCTCACACCGCGGCCGCCTGCCTCCGTCCTTACACCGCTCCTCTCCCCGGCCTCGGCAGCGCAGCCTTCACTCAGCGGGACGGTGCAAGCCTGAGGGCAGGACAGGTCCTCGGCTCCCGGCAGCCGAGAGAGTACGGTACGACACGAGACGGAGCTGCACGGCGACCGGGCTGGAGCCGCGAGTTATAGTCCGGATCGCGCCCTCTCGAGCTCCGGGGGCGCCGCCGGCCTCGGCCAATGGGAGCCCCGCATTACCTCATCGGCGGGAGAGGCCAGCGGGACGGGGCGGGGCCGCGCCCGCCGCGCCTTATACGGAATGGTGCGGGCAGCGCCGCGCGCGGGCGGCCGCTGGCGCAGGTAACCGGCCCCGCGCCGAGGCGGGGGGGAGGCCCCGGTCTCGCACTGACAAGTCAGCCGGAGGCTTTCTCCTGCCGCCGCTGCCGCCGCGAGGGGATCAAACTCTTTAAACAGCAAATCCAAGCTGTACCTCCGCGACGTATCTGCGAGGATCCGTCCCGCGGCTGCTGGTGCTGTGGTGGTCCACCCCGCCCCCCCCCCCCCACCCCCCCCAGTCGGTGCTTTGGGTCAGAAAGGGGTCATAAACTGCTAAAACCGAGCTGGAAAAAGTAATGTCCTATATATCAGGCACCTGGAAAACACACGCGGGGTTTGCCGTTGGCTTGGAAAGCTTGGTCTGTTTCCCTCGAAACTCTCTCAGCTGTCTGCAAGCTGGTTTTAAACCGGGGAGGTGAAACAGTATTCTACAGGGCTTTGAGAAAGCGATCGGAAAATGAAAGGGGAGCTCAGTGTGTCGCTTCTTTTCCTCT